>NC_060144.1:523704771-525159146 GCF_021461385.2 Schistocerca piceifrons | reverse complement strand
GCCACCGAACTTCACTAATTCCCAGTATATCTAACTTTAACTTATCCATTTCCCTTTTTAAATTTTCTAACCTACCTGCCCGATTGAGGGATCTGACATTTACGCTCCGATCCGTAGAATGCCAGTTTTCTTTCTCCTGATAACGACGTCCTCTTGAGTAGTCCCCGCCTGGAAATCCGAATGGGGGGCTATTTTACCTCCGGAATATTTTACCCAAGAGGACGCCATCATCATTTAATCATACAGTACATACATCATTTAATCATACAGTACATACAGTAAAGTTAAGGTGCTGGTTCGATTTTGACCGATAACGTAAGAAATAATAGGAATGGTCAAAGGTCATTCGCGAAATGTTTTTAAGAATAATAGTTACGTTACCCGTAGACTGCAGCGTAGTCCGTCAGGAATATGTCGATTGTGCCTCGCGATCACCAGGAAAGAGTGAGATCACTCAAGTAGAGAGTTTCTGGAAGTTTCATAATATTACTTGACCAACTCAAGGAAAGAATGTAAGGAACATATGTCTTGTTGGCGAAGAGTTTCCTGCTTCAGAAATATCGATGCTGACAGCATACCCTTGCTTCATCAGATACATCGTCTGCTGAATGCTTACGAAGTACTACAAATCTGATGGAAGTTAGTGTGATGTATATTTATTGCTATACATACAAGCATCAGAGCTGAATTTCACCTACTCTTAAAAGCTTCACAAGTGCTAATATAAAATAAAGATACTTTGAAAAATTTACGGCATCTGGAAACTTCCCGACCGAGTCTCGAACTTTGAATCTTTGCCTTTCGTGGGCAGATGCACTACCAACTGACAGACCCAAGTACGATTGAAGACCCCTGCTTACAGCTTTGCTTTTGCCATTACTTCATCTTCTGCCTTCCAGGCTGTGGCTAAGCTATGGCTCCGCAATATCATTTCTACCAGAACAGCTAGACCAGCAGGTTTCGCAGGAGAACAGTTGTGAGTTTCGAAAGATAGCAGGTGAGATACTTGAAGATATATATAGTCCGGATGGGTCGTGCTTGGGTAGCTCAGTCTGCAGTCCACTTGCCCGCGAAAGGTAAAGGCCTCAATATCGTGTCTCGGTCCAACATACGGTTTTAATCTGCGTGAAGTTACATATCAGCGTACACTCCTCTGCTAGAAGCATGGCATTTCGCTAAAATAAGAAGGTACAGTCATGATACCTTACGTAAATGATCAGTCGTATAGAATCCTCACCTTTTGGTTGTCTGCTGTGAACATTGCCACAGTTCTTACCACCAGCTGGTAACACTGTCTCCCGTATACTAACGAACGGAGCAAACAGAGTAATCCACAGTGCTGTGCATAAAAATATTCGTTTGCGGTATGTATAAGGCATTTCGTTATTAGTCTACCCCGTTAATCATATGTACACAATCTGGTGTATAATCTTTTTCAATGAACCGTCTGAACTGCTGAATTTCCCCCATTCATGCACGATACATTATATTTGCTTAACTCGAGGATCAACATTGATTGTTGGCATTTGAAAATAGTACGTTCATGCTTTCATCGTGATTTGTGTGTGTACTTCGGCGTGTATTTTCAATAGCACGTGTGCTCGTTTTTTATTATCGACGATCAGTACTTTAACAAGGTGTTAATGATACCAAATTTAAACAAACCAATTTTTTCGTTGTAGGTGGAGTTAAGATACTCTGAAATTGTCAATAAATAAAATTTGGTGCCTACTTGGTGGAGTAAGTTTCTCTTATACAACTTCAGTCCAAAAAGTGTGGAGACTGGGTTAATAAAAAAATAGGTCGTGCATGGTGCCCCCACCCTTTCGCCCCGTGCAACACACAGAACGTTTATGCAGCCAAGTGAAAAGTCGGAATAGAGCTTGTTTGAGATGGTGTTCAAATCAAACGTCACAGTCACATTGGCTTTATTGCCAGTCATGTCGTCACATAGTCGACTCTTCATATAAACCTCTGTACTTTGACGTTTGTGGTATGTTTTTTTTTCTTTTTTTTTTTTTTTCAAGAAAAGAACTGTCGGCGTTTTCCATTTCAGTCAAGTCGTGGCAGGCGTTCACGCGTCGTTCAGCTCGTTTGCGAGTCAAGGTGTGCGAGACAAACGTTGAACACACATCTCTCTTCTTGAAAACATTCTGAAGTATGTCTTGAATACTTATACATCTAGGATCAAATCGGTCTCGTAACTTTTTGGACAGACGGTGTGCAATGAAATACGCAGCTGCTCACTCAGTGCATTCCACCAAAATGTCGAAATTCCTTGGAACAATGCAGTGGTGTCCACACCACAAAAGCCCGTACCAGCTACGTAAGAGGTCCACTGTTTTACGGCGCAGTGTGCAGCCTGTAACGGATATAAACGGGGAAATTTCTGTTGGTGACACTGGGCAGTGTATTGAACAATATTACGTCAGCATTTACATTATCTGCGAAATAAGGATTATGGCTATTAGGAGTAGTATGTTTTTCGGTTGTTTAATACTTCCAAGTATATGTGGCAAGAGCAGGCTACATCATGTGATCAAAAGTATCCGGACACCTGGCTGAAAATGACTTACATGTTCGTGGTGCCGTCTATCGATAAAGCTGGAATTCAATATGGTGTTGGCCCACCCGTAGCCTACACTCTCGCAGGCATACGTTCAGTCAGGCGCTGGAAGCTTTCTTGGGGAATGGCAGCCTATTCTTCATGGAGAGCTGCACTGAGGAGAGGTGTAGATGTAGGCCGGTGAGGCGTGGCACAAAGGTGTTCTATATAATTCAGGTCAGGATCTGTGCAGGCCAGTCCATTACAGAGATGTTATTGTCGTGTAACCACTCCGCCACAGGCCGTGCACTATGAACAGTTGCTCGATCGTGTTGAAAGATGCAGTCACCTTCCCCGAATTGCTCTTCAACAGTGGTAAGCAAGAAACTGCTCAAAACATCAACGTAGGCCTGTGCTGTGATAGTGCCGCGCAAGACAACAAGAGGTGCAAGCCTCCTCCATGAAAAACACGACCACACCATAACACCACCTCCTCCGAATTTTACTGCTGGCACTACACACGCTGGCAGATGACGTTCACCGGGTATTCACTATACCCACACGCTGCCGTCGGATGACCACATTCTGTGCCGTGGTTTGTCACTCCATACAACATTTTATTACTGTTCAATCGTCCAATGTCTACGCTCCTTACACCAAGCGAGGCGTCGTTTGGCATTTACCGGCGTGATGCGTGGCTTATGCGACCATGAAATCCACCTCCCGCCAACTGTCATAATACTTGCAATGGATCCTGACGAAGTCTGGAATTCGTTTGTGATAGTCTGGATAGATGTGTGCCTATTACACATTACAACCCCCTTCAACCGTCAGCGGTCTCTGTCAGTCTACAACAGACGAGGTCGGTCTGTACGCTTTTGTGCTATACGTGTCCCCTCACGTTTCCACTTCACTATCACATCGGAAACAGTGGACCTAGGGATAATTAGTAGTCTGGATATCTCGCGTACAGACGTATGACGCAGGTGACACCCAGTCACCTGACCACGTTCGATGATCATGAGTTCCGCGGAGCGTCCCATTCTGCTTTCTCACGATGTCTAATGACTACTGAGGTCGTTGATATGGAGTGCACGGCAGTAGGTGGCAGTACAATGCACCTAATAGAAAAACGTATGTTTTTTGGGGTGTCCGGATACTTCTGATGACACAGTGTATTAATGCTTAATACCTAACGGGCATCAATTCAGGTGTTGAAGTGTGAGGTTGGGACACAAAATGTTTACTCCATACCGACAGGTGTTGTCCACTTAGTGGTGCAGTTACGACCGTGCAGAAAACATCAACTAGTAAACTATGTCACGTGTTTGTGAAAAGACGGGGAGAAAAAACAACCGACACACTCGTGTGTGTACATCTTAAGGTACCATGCGAGGTGCCAGGGCTAGCAGTGTATTTAACACTAAATTCTTCTCGAATCTTCATATGGAAATGATGCTTTAAGCCCCCCCCCCCTCCCCCTCCGTTTTTCTAACTCTTACGTTTGCTGTTGCACATGGATTAAGAAGAAACGCGAACTGACTGTAATCGACCCTGCAAGTGGAGTAGAAAAGAGTTTGGCACCTGCAATAATTTAATTGGATAGAAATTAAGGGAAGTTTCATTAATGTAGTGAGAAACGAAAGGGTTGCTCTGCCGATTAACAGAATGAAAGTTCTGTCCAAAATAACAATTTTATTTGTTATGACTAAACTCAAAATAATAAACAAAACACACGGAACATTTACAATACATCAAATTGGATACTCAAATAAATGCCGTGAAGGTGAAGTTGTCCATAAACTAGATTGTGACATTTATGACCAAGTGGTATGTGGAACCAGTTCCTTGCAACTCAAATCTTAAGAGAAACACCCAGCCAACTCAACATTAATTGCTGCTACGGTAGTGATAACTCAAACAATGAACACCCAAGACAGAACATAGTTAGAAAAGACGAACAGGCGCGCTCTGCTGAGCTCTGATTATCACAGTGCAAATTCCCTAAACTGCCGGTGCTGCGGACATACATTACCAAGCTGTCTTCTTAACTGCAAGGACACGATCTGGCGTACTGGAAGCGATGGCTGGTTGCTTCGACGTCCCGTCGTGGTGATGATAATGTCGCGAGTATAGTCCAAAACAAATTGTCCTGCTCTGGTTGTTCCAGACTAGAGACTTCCTATCAATACAAATGCGCCTCTGAGGGAGACGAAGAAGGCTCGCCACACAATCACTGCCGGTACAGTGATTGATTTTAACAAGCGAAGTCACACAGTAACTCCGATTCAGTCAATTTTAGCCAAAACTGCCCAAGACAGACAACATAGGCCGCTTGTACGCAGAACGCTCAATTGCCAACTGTACTCGGAAAGTTACGTTGAAGTCGAAACTTCAGCAACTTCGTTAAACAGTTACAATCAAATAAAAGTGAATTAGACAGCCAACGGAAGGCAGGCTGTCCAGAACCTACCCTGACCGAAAGGCGAGAGCCGACTACCACAAGAACGCCCGTACAAACCGAACACAGAACATTCCCGCCCCCACGACAGTGGTCGTGGTTAAACTTTCCAATCAGTAACTCGAAAACCGGCGGAAAATTCCACTCTATTGCCGGAGCACTACCATTCCACCAATGGAGATTCTTGGCGCCAATTTCTGCGCCGATTTTGCTACGTCACGGAGCTATGCCCAGAGCAAGCCAATCACAGTTACAATTTTGCAGAAAACGCGGGAATTTGCGCGCCAAGGCTGCATGGGAAAACAAGTCATTCCCACGCCTCGCTGATAGCCCGCCAGAAAGTGTTTTCGCTAAGTTTCTGCGAAGTAACGGAATCTCTAGCCCAGCCGCTCTTTCAGGCCCCTGCGGGCGTGTCCCTGCCACTATTATGACAATGTCGGCGTCTGGAAAGCATTCACTCGACTCCCTCACACCCGTCGGCTTAACCTTTTCAAGATCCGCAGAGCCCGCCTGTCACTGGACCACCCAGATGACGAGAGATGCTGCGTGGGAAGTCCGCGTGTGAAGGAATAGCAACTTTTCACCGCATGCAATTAGAGAGGAAAATCGAATTACTCAGGGTAAGATAGAAATATGAGAGGGGGCTTCTGCCACCTCTCAACCATATATGAATAATCTTATACCTATTACACCCTGTATGTTTACTTTTGGGAACCTTACCAGTTGCGCAATCTCATCCCATTGGCAAGATGTCCTCCATAATGTGAAATTGTAAGTCATTAACAATTTAAACACAAGAGTAAGGATGTCCTGTAATAAGTACATCGCTAATGCTTCACTTAAGCCTAAATAAGAATAGAACAAAGTAAAATATCTTAGTCAATTGCCGCACATAATGCACGCGATTGCTGAGTGATACTAGCAGTGCCTGTTGTCGCCTACCAGTAATCTACACCTACATCAATACCTACACTCCACCAACCCACAGCTCTGCGTCTCCCTTCATCTATTACAATAAATGGACTTCAAAACACTGATGTTCTATTGAAGTAGTTACAGGATACACTCAGATAGCTATAGTTGCACTGTCGAAGAGTATCATGTGACTAACCACTCTTCTGTGTGTTTCGTGCTCTTAACTAAGCACTCTTGTACGTAACAACAAGATAATCGATGTCTCTCGACCGAATATCGACGTACTAACGCAAGTGCGCTTGTTTCGTAAGCAGTCGAATTAAATGCAATATCTCAAAAATCCATCCTGTCATGGCTCTTTTTTTCCACATTTTACTAACACTTTGAGATTAATTGTTCCTTCTCACGTAACGTCCCGCAGCGCTGTAGATTGCTGGATACCTGACTCAACTCGCCCATTACAGAACCTTCAGCTCACTTGTAATTTACGTTTATCTTCATTTAATTGACTCAGTGCCAACGCTCTCAAGTTGTAATTAAATTTTTAACAAAACTCCTCCGTTTAACTTTGCGCTCGCAAAACGTACATGCGATCGACCACATTTGTGACTCAGCGGTGACTGTACGACTGCATGCAACTAATAATTTCTGTCCCGAACACTCTTGTAGCTACGTAACTCAAAAACATCGGCAGTAGGGCAACAGTACGCCCAGATTGACACTACGTCGCCAGTTAGTGGGCTGTGTAGGGGTCGGTATAACTTTTTGACAAATCTGTAGTTGTTTTTTTTGTGACGAAGTGCGAGGAAACGAGTAGAGGGAGTGGGTACTAGCCTGCGCACTCAAGCAGTGGAGTGCACGACCACAGTCTGGCAACCTAGCTTCCTCATGCTTTTCATCTCCACCCTTCCTTTCAAGCTTGTTACAGCCCCAGCGCAAAACTTATCTCTTAATACGGTTCTACTATACTTCGATGTTCTTTTTTGATTCATCAGCTTCTGCTTGGTTTGATGTTTCCCGCCACGAATTCCTCTCCTCTGCCAATCTTTTCATCTCAGAGTAGTGCCTTCAACCTACGTGCTCAGTTGTTTGCATTGGCTTCTCTGCACTTCCTTCTCATTTCAATTTCAAGTGACTTGCATTTCTTTCTTTCTGAATTTCCTTGATTATTTTGATACTTCTTCTTTCGCTAATCAGCTAAAGTATTTCTTCTCATATTTTCTACGCAGTTGCCTTCGCTGTACCTACGTTTTCCTGTCCAACTTCTGTGAATCCCCATTAGAGACGTCCATTCCTCTTCAACTGAACTATCTGCTGACGTATTCATTATCGCAGCATCTATAACCCCAGAGAACTTTCAGTATACCTCTTCACTCCTTAATACTTTCATAGCACACTTCCTTACCCATTATTTCTTCCTGACAAGTCTTTTAAACTACAGCGTACTCTTCATCATTACTCAATTTTCATCAGAGTCTGCATCTGCTCCCGAGTACGCCTTACAATCCAATATCTGATTTCGGAATCTCTGCCTGACTATAGCGTAATATAACTGGAATCATCCCGCATCTCCAGGCCTTTTTCAATTATACCTCCTCCTCTTGCGATTCTTGAACAAGATATTCGCTATTACTAGATGAAATCTGTTGCTAAACTCAACTAGTCTTTCACCTCTCTCCTTCCTACTACCAAGTCCATATTCTTCCGTAAGCCTTCCTACTATCCCTTCGCCTACAACCGCATTCAAATCCCTCAATACTATTAGATTTTCATCTCCCTCTACGAAGTGAATTACCTATTCAACATCCTCATTTATTTTCTCTACTTCTTTACCTTCTGCCTGTGAAGTTGTCATGTATACCCGAACTACTGCTGTCGGTGTTGGTTTGCTGTAGATTCTGATGAGATTTGGTGTGTACGTTTAATACTGGTGCCTAACCCACTTTATTTGACAATAAACATAAATGTTATACCATTGAAACACCATTTTTAGTCATCTACGTGTTTTCCATCCCCTGCAAAGCAGAAACTATTCGTCGTAGAGAAAAAAATACGTTGGACGGTATTTATAGGAAATTTAATGTAAGTTAATTTTATACTGGGAAACATTTTCACGGTTTTTCGAGTTGTTTGAGGAAACATAAAAAAGCTACGTTTAAACGCTCAGAATTGACATCGAAATAAGTGTCCAAGGAATAGAAAAGCAACTGGAATCACTCAATAGAGGAAAGTCCACTGGACCTGACGGGATACCAATTCGATTCTACACAGAGTACGCGAAAGAACTTGCCCCCCTTCTAACAGCCGTGTACCGCAAGTCTCTAGAGGAACGGAGGGTTCCAAATGATTGGAAAAGAGCACAGATAGTCCCAGTCTTCAAGAAGGGTCGTCGAGCAGATGCGCAAAACTATAGACCTACATCTCTTACGTCGATCTCTTGTAGAATTTTAGAACATGTCTTTTGCTCGCGTATCATGTCATTTCTGGAAACCCAGAATCTACTATGTAGGAATCAACATGGATTCCGGAAACAGCGATCGTGTGAGACCCAACTCGCCTTATTTGTTCATGAGACCCAGAAAATATTAGATACAGGCTCCCAGGTAGATGCTATTTTTCTTGACTTCCGGAAGGCGCTCGATACAGTTCCGCACTGTCGCCTGATAAACAAAGTAAGAGCCTACGGAATATCAGACCAGCTGTGTGGCTGGATTGAAGAGTTTTTAGCAAACAGAACACAGCATGTTGTTATCAATGGAGAGACGTCTACAGACGTTAAAGTAACCTCTGGCGTGCCACAGGGGAGTGTTATGGGACCATTGCTTTTCGCAATATATATAAATGACTTAGTAGATAGTGTCGGAAGTTCCATGCGGCTTTTCGCGGATGATGCTGTAGTATACAGAGAAGTTGCTGCATTAGAAAATTGTAGCGAAATACAGGAAGATCTGCAGCGGATAGGCACTTGGTGCAGGGAGTGGCAACTGACCCTTAACATAGACAAATGTAATGTATTGCGAATACATAGAAAGAAGGATCCTTTATTGTATGATTATATGATAGCGGAACAAACACTGGTAGCAGTTACTTCTGTAAAATATCTGGGAGTATGCGTACGGAACGATTTGAAGTGGAATGATCATATAAAATTAATTGTTGGTAAGGCGGGTACCAGGTTGAGATTCATTGGGAGAGTGCTTAGAAAATGTAGTCCATCAACAAAGGAGGTGGCTTACAAAACACTCGTTCGACCTATACTTGAGTATTGCTCATCAGTGTGGGATCCGTACCAGGTCGGGTTGACGGAGGAGATAGAAAAGATCCAAAGAAGAGCGGCGCGTTTCGTCACCGGGTTATTTGGTAACCGTGATAGCGTTACGGAGATGTTTAATAAACTCAAGTGGCAGACTCTGCAAGAGAGGCGCTCTGCATCGCGGTGTAGCTTGCTGTCCAGGTTTCGAGAGGGTGCGTTTCTGGATGAGGTATCGAATATATTGCTTCCCCCTACTTATACCTCCCGAGGAGATCACGAATGTAAAATTAGAGAGATTAGAGCGCGCACGGAGGCTTTCAGACAGTCGTTCTTCCCGCGAACCATACGCGACTGGAACAGGAAAGGGAGGTAATGACAGTGGCACGTAAAGTGCCCTCCGCCACACACCGTTGGGTGGCTTGCGGAGTATCAATGTAGATGTAGATGTAGACGCCATCCACTCTCACGCTTACATTAAGATTTTTAGTACGTTGTTGATTACACTTCCCCTACCACTGTACGAATATTCACGATTGCACGAATTTTTTCCCCTAATTTTCCTTCGTTGACTGGGCCAATACAGCAAAACACATTTACTACTTTTAGGCTCTCATTTATTAACAATTTCTTTTAAGAATCACCTGATTACGGTCTATCCAACGACATATGCGGTTGGACAGAAAGTTTTCTTACAGACAGGGAGCAGTATGTCGTTCTGAACGGGGTAACTTCAACAGAAACAAGAGTAACTTCAGGAGTGCCCCAGGGCAGCGTAATAAGTCCTCTGCTTTTTATGATTTACATAAACGATCTGGTTGATGGTATTGACAGCGGCCTTAGAATGTTTGTCGATGATGCTGTAGTCTACACGAAAGTCATATTACACGAAAGTTGTGAACAAATAAATGAGGATTTGCAGCAATAAATGCGTGGTGTAATGACTGGCAGCTATCTCTCAATATTAGTAAGTGTAACCAACTGCGCATAACAAGGCGAAAATCCCCATTAATGTATGAGTACAAAATAAATGATCAGTCTTTGGAAGCGGTAACATCTGTCAACTATCTGGGTGTGACTATTCGAAATGATCTAAAATGGTATGATCAGATTACATAAGTAACGGGGAAGGCGAACTCAGATTGTGGTTTTTTGGTAGAATCATGAAGCGATGCAGTCCTTCAACAAAGGAAATAGCTTACGTTAGTTCGTCCAGTCTTAGAGTATTGTTCGCCTGTATGGGACCCTTACCAGTTGGGTCTGATTCAAGAGATTGAGAAGGTCCAAAGAAGAGCGGCAAGATTCATGGCATTTAGCCATCGCTAGAGCGTTACAGATCTCATAGAAAGTTTGAAGTGGGACACACTTGCAGATAGACGACGCGCTAAACAGACGGGGCCTGCGCACTAAATTCCGAAATCCAATCTTCGCCGAGGATGTAGAGCATATATTATTACCACCAGCTTTCACATCACGCAATGATAATCATTCAAAGGTAAGGGAAATAAGAGCTCGTACTGAGGCGTTCAGACAGTCGTTTTTCCCTCGCGCGATCCGCGAGTGGAACAGGGAGGGGGGTGGAGGGGGGGGGGTGGGGGGGGGATATATGACTTTGGTGCGAATTGTGCCCTCCGCCACACACCTCTTGGTGGTTAGCGGAGTATATATGTATATGTAGATGCAGATTTAATTCGAATATATTCGATTGCCATCGTTTTATTTTTGTTGACGTTCATACTGCAGCCTATTTTGAAGACACTGTCAATTCTGTCAGCTGCTCTTACAAGGCCTTTACTGTCTCCAACAGAACTGCAATGTAGGCAGCGAATTTTAAAAGTTTTATTTCTTCCCCCTGAACTTAAACTCGCGTTCCATATATGTCTCTCGCTTACTTTATTGCTTGCTATATGTGTAATAGATTGAATAACGTTGAGGAAGGCTGTAGCCCTTTCCCACTCCATTCTCGACAACTGCTTCCCTTTCATGTGCTTCGTCTGTTGTAACTGCGGAAGGAAGGAAGGAAGGAATATTCTGTTTAACGTCCCGTCGATATCGAGGTCACTAGAGGTGGAGCACAAGCTCAGATTGTGTCAAGGATGTAAGAAATCAGCCGTACTCTTTCAAAGGAACCATCCCGACATCTGCCAAGAACGATTTAGGGATATCATCGAAAAGTTAATTGTGAATGGCCGGACGCGGGTTTGAACCGTCTTTCTCCCGAATGTGCCATCTCGCTCTGTCTGCTGTAACTCCTATCTGATTTCTATACAAATGGCAATAACCTTTAGTTTCCTGTATTTTATCCTTCATACCTCCAGAATTTTAAACAGTGTAGTCTCAAAATATTATGGCCTCACGTTTCCCAACATTTCTTGAAAACCCAAAATGATCTTCCATATGGTGTGGCTCTGTCAGTGTTTCTGTTCTGCCGTAAGAAATATTGTGTTAATAATGATGTAAAATAAGAAGAAAAGCTGATTGAGGTAAAACCTTTCGATAATAATGACAACTGTTTTTGAAGAACTTGTTTAATTTTAAAAACTGTGTTTAGTTAAAAAAGGCTTCGTATTTTACTGAACATAAAGTTAGTATATGATTTTCCTGCATTAAGCAAGAATGACAGTCAGCAAAATTCTGTATACTGAACAATGTTCACAGTGCATCTGAAGTGACAAGTTTTTGTTGCACGTTTCTAAACCACATGTACGAACGTAATACTGGTAGCAGTCGGGACGTTAATTTCACGGTGTTCTCTGAGACCTACAGAGTTTCTCCAAGAGTCTATTGGTGCTAACGAATATAAAGTAAGCAAATGAGCAAATAGCCCCTTGCAGACTGTTATGCGTTTGAATTTTGCTGCAGATAATGTAAGTGATTTATAGAGTATCTTATGCGATTAGTCCGGACAGAACGGCACGGCTGAGATCTGGACGTCCTTGCGTGAACAATTCCTTTCCAATTGCGCCACCGTCTCCATTTACTAGGATCAAGTTCTCCGACTTCATTTCTCAGAAGTCTGGCGAATGATCTCATCCGCATGTGGCGGTCACACGGTAATTGGCGTTAAGCTCCTCTGGCGTCACCAAACCCACCAGCCTGTTTTTAGTGTATGTGACCTTTGTACGAATGATTGTAAAACGTGATTTTGATGTTGCCTGAATCAGCTCTTTTCGTTCTGTCTCAACGTAACGTTGGTAGAAAGACGTTAAAAAAATCAAAACGTGCGTAATAGCTAATTAATCTCCAAGAATTATTTAGTAGTCATACTTCCAAATCTTATAGCATTAAACTGTTCTTACCTGTTTCAGTAAATATACAGAGAGAACCGAAAGTCCACCAACAAAATTTCGGAGGTTGTTCGGCAATGTTTTCTGAATTTCTGATATCAGGTACCCGTGTTCTCCGCCGGTTCATTATAGAGTAAGTCTGTAGGCTTTCTTGGCCGTTGTGATTAAGCATAAAATATTATAGGTTGCTAGAAAGCGTGTGTGTTTCACTAGGAGTATGAAGAAGGTCCCAGCAGACAGATCGAAACGTCGATCATGAGGAAGATATTTGAAGAGAAACATGATGCGGTCAAACAACCCAGATATTTTACGTTTAACTGCATTTCTTTTGGCTTTTTACGGCCATTTATCTTTTTATCTGTTGGCATATTGCACTAAAAATATTTACGTAGCAATGCAAACGTCGACGGTATACGCTTTGCTTCTTCCATGGCCTCACGGTACGTGCTCTTGAATGCAGTAATGCACATTTTACACTTCGTCCTCAAACTTGCAATCTTTGCTGCTTCATTTGGACTCGCTTTTGTTTCTCCGGCATTGTTCTGCGTTATCATCGATACTCAGTAGTATGGATACGATTACGACGGAAAGTTGCCCGGCCGGCCTGGGTGGCCGAGCGGTTCTAGGCGCTACAGTCTGGAACCGCGCGACCGCTACAGTCGCAGGATCGAATCCTGCCTCGGGCATGGATGCGTGAGATGTCCTTAGATTAGTTAAGTTTAAGTAGTTCTAAGTTCTAGGGGACTAATGACCTCAAAAGTTAAGTCCCATAGTGCTCAGAGCCAGTTGAACCATATGACCGTTGCCCGATATGCATCTCGTGTATGGGTTTTCAGAACGCAATGGAAGGGGCACATTGACGCTTTACTGAGCTGTTCCCGTAGCGAAGGCAATCACAGTACTATACTTTTGTGTGTCAGTGCAGAGGCGCACACCTTACGTTCAAGTGATTAAATACGACGGCATGCTGAAATTAAGGAGCGATAAGTCGCGAAATGGAAACCACAGCGAAAATCAAAACTGTTTTATTTGCAACGGTTAGCTACACCTTCCAGGTACTTCTCTACACAGTCGCCGCTCAGACTTAGACATCTGTCGTAGCGTTCTACCAACTTTTCAATTCCATCGCTATAAGAGACTGCCGCCAGTGGTTTTCGACAATTTTCTACTCTGGGCTGCAGCTCGTTGTCTGTGTCAGAATATTGTCTTCATAGCCAGCGGTTCATTTGAGCGTAGACAATTACGGGCTGTATTGTGGGTGATCAAACACTTCCCATCGGAAACGCTGGAGGAGCATCTTCATTGCCCCTGCAGAGTGCGGCCAAGAATTGTCGTGTAGAACGAACCACATGACGTTATGTTACGTGGATTGCATAGCTTCAGGCGAAATTTTTCTCTAGGCCCTCATGCTTGGCGGGAGACGCTAATTTTTAGCCATCTTTACGTTCTCACTGTGAGCTCAGAACTGGAGCGAACGACATGATGCGATCGACGTGCTTACTAGACACAGTGCCCAACGCATCTATGCAGAGTTTCATCAGAGTTTCACTGTATTTTCCATTTCGCGACCGATTCCTTACTTTCCGAATAACCCTCGTAATATAGGTTTTTCATTATTGTGAAAGCGTTTTCTCAGAAACGTATGTAATTGTGGTACAAACCAAATAAATCTTAAGCCACTGGTCCCTTGTACCCTAACAGAGAGAAAATGTGCCTCCGAAATGTTGTCGCTCCAGTTCGGGTTCATCCCGTGCACCAGCATGTGGGTTCTGGTAATGTGACAGTACAGAAATGTGAAACTGACAGGTAGTATACATTTCGTCCATTCGTACGTGTAACGGCTGTTACCTTTCCACAACTGGAACTACATGGACTGCAGAGGAGCGATAAATTCCCATATATGGGTACCATCACAATAACAGTTTTGTCACTGTTGTGAAAGTTAAGTATCAGTACAGTAGATGAAGTCTACCCAGTACTGTAACAAATTGCGTCAATACACGTTCTAAGACAAAAAAAAGTGACTCACCGCACAGGAATTATCCGAATGAGACGTAAATAGATAGATGTGATGGATATGTACAGAAAAACAAATGGTTGAAGTTTGAGCAAAATTGGATGATTTGTTCTAAAGAAAGAGCTTCGTAAATTGGTCAAGTCAATAACGGTTTGGTCCACCTCGGCCCTTATGCAAGTGGTTATTCGGCTTGGCATTGATTGAAAGAGTTGCTGGATTTTCTCCTGATGGATACCGTGCCAAATTCTAACGGTGAGTTAGATCATCAAAATCTGGAGCTGGTTGGAGAACCCTGCCCATAATGCTACCAACGTTCTCAATTGGAGAGACATCCGGCGACCTTAACGAACAGGGTACTGTTTGCGAAGCACGAAGACAAGCAGTGGAAACTCTCCCCATGCGCGGGCAGGATTTATGCTGCTGAAACAGCGCAGGAGGACTTGCCATGTAGGGCAACAGAACGGGGTGTGGTGCATCGCAGAGGTTCCACTGTGCTGTAAGGGTTCCGCGGATAACAACTACGAGGTGCATTCAAGTTCTAAGGCCTCTGATTTTTTTTCTCTGGACTGGAAAGAGATAGAAACATGTGCAGTGTTTTAAAATGAAGCCATGTTCATTGTCAATACGTCCCAGAGATGGCATCACCGTACGGCAGATGGAATTTTACCGCCAGCGGCGAGAATGAGAACTGTTCTAAATACTTAAAATGGCGACGTTTTCCTTACTTGAACAGCGTGCAACCATTCGTTTTCTGAATTTGTGTGGTGTGAAACCAATTGAAATTCATCGACAGTTGAAGGAGACATGTGGTGATGGAGTTATGGATGTGTCGAAAGTGCGTTCGTGGGTGCAACACTTTAATGAAGGCAGAACATCGTGTGACAACAAACCGAAACAACCTCGGGCTCGCACAAGCCGGTCTGACGACATGATCGAGAAAGTGGAGAGAATTGTTTTGGGGGATCGCCGAATGACTGTTGAACAGATCGCCTCCAGAGTTGACATTTCTGTGGGTTCTGTGCACACAATCCTGCATGACGACCTGAAAATGCGAAAAGTGTCATCCAGGTGGGTGCCACGAATGCTGACGGACGACCACATGGCTGCCCGTGTGGCATGTTGCCAAGAAATGTTGACGCGCAATGACAGCATGAATGGGACTTTCTTTTCGTCGGTTGTGACAATGGATGAGATGTGGACGCCATTTTTCAATCCAGAAACAAAGCGCCAGTCAGCTCAATGGAAGCACACAGATTCACCGCCACCAAAAAAATTTCGGGTAACCGCCAGTGCTGAAAAAATGATGTTGTCCATGTTCTGGGACAGCGAGGGCGTAATCCTTACCCATTGCGTTCCAAAGGGCACTACCGTAACAGGTGCATCCTACGAAAATGTTTTGAAGATCAAATTCCTTCCTGCACTGCAACAAAAACGTCTGGGAAGGGCTGTGTGTGTGCTGTTTCACCAAGACAACGCACCCGCACATCGAGCTAACGTTACGCAACAGTTTCTTCGTGATAACAGCTTTGAAGTGATTCCTCATGCTCCCTACTCACCTGACCTGGCTCCTAGTGACTTTTGGCTTTTTCCAACAATGAAAGACACTCTCCGTGGCCGCACATTCACCAGCCGTGCTGCTATTGATTCAGCGATTTTCCAGTGGTCAAAACAGACTCCTAAGGAAGCCATCGCCGCTGCCACAGAATCATGGCGTCAGCGTTGTGAAAAACGTGTACGTCTGCAGGGCGATTACGTCGAGAAGCAACGCCAGTTTCATCGATTTCGGGTGAGTAGTTAATTAGAAAAAAATATCGGAGGCCTTAGAACTTGAATGCAACTCGTATGAAATCAGTGGTGGTTGTCGGGCCGTATGGTGGGTGACAGTTAGGTTAGTATGCCACCGCTGTCCGGAACGGCTCCAGAGACAACTTCGTTGATCATCGGGGCTCAGTTAGAAGCGGGACTCATCACTGAAGACAGCTCTACTCCGGTCAGCGGGGTTCTACGACGAATGTGCCCGACACCACTGCAAACAGCTTGTTGTGTACGGAGGCCAGTGGTAGCCGCCACAATGAACGGTCCTTGTGGTCATTGAAGCACCACTTGCACGTCGCATAGATGATAATGTTGAATTCGGGATTCTGAGTGCCTCTCTGATGATAACTCGGTCCTCATGTTCCGTCATCTCCGTCAGTTCGGCCATGGTGCACCCATTTGTACCAACATCAGCGAATAGTGGCACCACTCCTATTCAGATATCGAGCGATTCGCCGATTACTCCAGCCGGCATCTTTGAGTTCTACTACACGTTCTCTCTCAGATGCTGACATATGCGTATATTCTTCACGTGCCCGTCTGCGTGGCTTAGTTACTGTCCAACTAAGTACATGGATTGAAGTTCGCAAAGATTATGACCTGGTATCGGCATGTGCCCTATTTACAGCTCTTGGCAGCTGTGCTGTGAAATTGGCCGCCGAGGTTTTCCATTTTCCGTCGTTAGCTATATGAATATAAATTTGTGACCAATTTGCGTAACTCCTTGGTTGTGCGTCGTATGTTTTGCCTTAGAGTGTGCAACTTCATAACAACAAAGTAATTTAATTTAGCAATACAAGTACGGCGTATGAAGTCTAGCCAGTAATTGTCACTAATTACATCCGTACACGCAATAAACATAAGCGTAATTTGTCGATGTGTGCCAGTATAGCTCCACAATCCGTCCGCAAAACCGCAAGAGGTTAATGGTATGGTAGCCCTCAATCTCCCAGCCGTGAAGAAGATTTACGATTGGAACTGCAGGGGGTGAGTTCGATTGTCAAAGAGGGCGTCACACGGGTTGCATGTAGCTGGTAGAGCAGCTAGGAATCGACTGCCGAAGTGGCAGAACTTGGCCGGAACGTACCTTCCGGAATGTTGAAGGCTCTCCGAGAAAGTTCCAGAACCTTACAGATTATTCCATGAGGTTTGGAAGTATTTCAGAATGTTTCAGAAGGTCTCAGAGTTTTCAAGAATGTTCGAGAATACTCCAGGATGTTTCAAAATGTTTATGCTTCAGTATACTTTTCGAAATCGTTTAGGGCGTAGCAAGGAAAAGTCAAAACCGTAGGAACTGAAATAAATTTAAGTGGTAGTGAATACTGCAATGATTAAAATCTTAGAGTGTTAAGTAATATTAACATTTAACAGCATCTCGGGACGTGAAGAACAAGAGCTTGCCTTTGGTGAGTGGGAAACCCTGAAATACGAGGAACAGCGAAGAGATGAAACGTATGAGACGAGAAGAACGTTCAGCTTCAGAACGAAAGTAGTGAATAGGTTGAGAGAAAACGACACGAAATTTGAGAAGCGGATCGAGTAGGCCATTCAGTAAACAAGCATAGAGAAACTGCTAAACAAAAAAGATTTGGAAATGAAGTGGGTTTACAGCCAGTGATGTTCGTGAAAGATAACGATGGCAAGCGCATGAACGAATCATTAGCAAACGCAAAGTGCAAAGCAGAAGAAGCAGAGATAACAGTTTGGCAGGTGAAGCTTTCCATTATAATCGCAATAAAAAGTACAACAAACACAAAGACGTCGGAGCCTCCACCGCAAGTGCCTCATTACGTAACTGAATAAACTCCGAAATCAGAACATACATAGCGCACAACGCCTTCTTTGAAATGGCATCATTTCGTGCAACTTTTATGTGCAGTGAAGAACAGCAATTCAGTCATGTGTTTTCGATTAAAAAATAAGTCAGTCATAGAGAGGATCATTGTTACCGTCGCCAAACGAATCATAAATTTTTGCAAGTGTATTTTATAGGCAACGGACAAACAGACTTCGATCAAAGTTGAGCAAGTGCGAGGGTCATTCAATAATTAAAGAGACAAATTCGTCTGGAGAAAAAAGCGTTTACTTTTACAAGCGTTTACTTTTTCTACTTTTCAACATAATCCCCTTGAGCATTTGTGCACTTGTTCCAACGGGCTACAAGCTTTTTTATTCCGTCTGCAAAGAACTCTTTATCTTCATGTTTGAACCAATTTCCCACAAACTTTTTCACGTCCTTGTCCTGGAACCTCTTCCCACGTAATGCCTCCTTCAGTGCACCAAACATAAGGAAGTCACTAGGGGCTAAATCAGGACTGTAAGGTGGATGAGACAGTACTTACCAGCCCATTTTGTCGATGGTTTCAAGGGTTAGTTGAGCAATATGAGGACTTGCGTCTTCTTGCTGGAGAATCACACCTGTCCTCTGAGTTTCACGACGTCTCTCTCTCATGGCTGACTTCACCTGGTTTAAAAGCAAATACGAGTAGTACTGGCTATTCATTGCACGCTGATTTTCGAGATGGTCCGCAGCTCGTGGTCGTGCGGTAGCGTTCTCGCTTCCCGCGCCCGGGTTCTATTCCCGGCGGTGTCAGGGATTTTCTCTGCCTCGTGATGACTGGGCGTTGTGTGATATCCTTAGGTTAGTTAGGTTTAAGTAGTTCTAAGTTCTAGGGGACTGATGACCATACATGTTAAGTCCCATAGGGCTCAGAGCCATTTTTTTGATTTTCGAGATAATCTCAAAAAAACTGGACGTTCAGCATCCCAAAACACCATCAACATGACTTTTCCTGCTGAAGCTTGGGTTCTGAACTTTTCCTTGACAGATGAGTTGGTGTGCTTCCACTCTATGCTTTGTCTTTTTGATTCTGGTTCAGAATAGTGGACTCAAGTTTCACCGCAAGTTAAAACTTTTTGAAGAAGTGTTCACCTTTTCTTTCATAACGTTCCTTTAATTCTGTACACATTCTCAGCCTTGTTTCCATGTGTAGCCGCGTCAACTCCTTTGGGACCCATCTTGCACATGTTTTACGGTACTTCAGCTTCTTACATATAATATTATGAACTGTACCTGTACTAATTTGAACCTTATCAACTATCATTTCCACAGTCACACAGCGGTCGGCACGAATAATGTCATCAATACGACTTTCAAATGAGGGAGTTGGAACTGCATCTGGTCGGCGAGAACGGTGTTCGTCAGTCACTGAGTAGCGACCATTTTTGAACTGCTCTACTCACTTGTAAAAATTTGCTCGATTAATACAACGTTCACCATAAACTTTAGACAGTCTACAGTATATATTCACTGTTTTCTTACCTTCAGCAAGTAAAAAAAACGAATAACAGAACGTTGTTCAACTAATGTGGACGTTTCAAGCTGGCTCGCCATCTTGAAATGTGTTTTTGAGGTTATAAACAAAACAATGTTGATACATAAGCCGGTCATGGCTCATCCCAGTGACGCCAACTGAAAGCCATAAAAGTACCAAACTTGCTCTACTTACAGTTTTTCCCCAAACCAGTTTATCTTTTTAATTATTGAATGATTCTCGTATCTGTTGATCAAACGGGAAATTATTAAAAAGCTCCAGAGGATTTTACATCAGTATAATCAGCTGGTTTCACGTGTTCCAAACAGTTCTGGATCAGATGGTATCAAACAATGTAAAGTTGTGATTCGGGCAGGTAAAAGACCAGTTGGAGAACACGATTGTCGACTCCATCCGCATCGAGTCAATCAAATTGTCGCTGTAATTGTGGATAGGAGTACATAAGTTCGGTGCCGAGCGAGAAATTGATTCTCGAAACAATCTCCTAGGCTGTGGCTAAGCTGTGTCTCGCCAGTATCCTTTCTTCGAGGAGTGCTAGTTTCGCAGTGTATGCAAAAGAACTTCAGTGAAGCCTGTAAGGTAGGAGACGAGGTACTGGCGTAAGTAAAGCTGGTAGTGGGTAGGGGGTTCGCAAGACATACCTGGATAGCTCAGTCGATAGAGCACTTGCCCACAAAAGGCACAGGTCTTTGTTTCGAATACCGTCCCGGTACACAATATTAATCTGTCTGGTAGTTTCGCCTCCACCTTACTTTTCTACCTTTGGCTGCCCAGTATGTTGGCAGAGCCAAGTTAGGTGGTTTCCATTTCAGGCCTCTTCGAAAGTTGCACAGATGGGTAAATATTCCTGAATACATGTCTCTTTCGTAACAGACTTTTACAGAATAGTGCCTTTCTAGGCTACATCTACATCTACAGTTGCATGTATATCTACATCTACATTATTTCTCTGCAATTCACAATTAAGGGCCTGAAAGAGGGTTCATCGAACCACTTTCGAACTATTTCTCTACCGTTCCATTCTCCAACAGCGCACTGGAAAAAGAACGCTTCAAACTTTCAGTGCGAGCTCTGATTTCTCTTATTTCATTATAGCTATTATTGCTCCCCATGTAGGTGGGCGCCAACAAAATAGTTTTACATTTTGAGGAGTAAGTTGATGATTAAAATTTCGTGAGAAGGTCCTGCCGCAGAGAATAAAGCCTTTGTTTAATTGCCCCATCAATTCGCTTATCATGTCAGTGGCGCTCTCTACCCATTTAGCGATAATGCAAAACGGGCTGCCCTTTCCTGATCTTTATCGATGTCCTCCGTTATTCCTATCTGATGCGGATCCCACACCGCACCAGAAGAGGGCTGACAAGCATAGTGCAAGCAGTCTCCTTAGTAGACATGTTGCACTTTCTAAGCGTTCTGCCAATAAATATCAGTCTTTGGTTTACCTCACTCACAACGTTATTTATGTGGACGTTTCAATTTAAGTTATTCGTAATTGTAATCCCTAAGTACATCCTTTAGTTTGCGTGATTTATCGTGTAACCAGAATTTAGCGAGTTCCTTTCAGTACTCATGCGGATGACTTCACACTTTTCATTACTTAGAGTCAACTGCCACTTTTCGCAACACGCGGATATCTTGTCTAAATCATTTTTCAGTTGGTTTTGATCACATGTTGACTTTACAAGACCGTAAATGATAGCATAATTTGCAAACAAGCTAAGAGGGTGCTCAGATTGTCTCGTAAATCGTTTTTGCGGATCAGGAACAGCAGACGGCCTGTAACACTTCCTTGGGAAACATCAGATATTCTGCATTACTGGGTGACTTCCCGTCAGTTACTGATAACCGTGACCTTTCTGACAGCAAATCACGAATCCAGCTGGGCAACTGAGACTATACCCTGTATAGCATGGAATTCAATTAGAAGTCGCTTATGACGAACGGTGTCAAAATCTAAAAATATGGAATCAATCTCAGATGCCCTGTCGGGACCACTCATTATTTGCTGAGAATAAAGAGCTAGTTGTGTTTCACAAGAACGATATTTCCTTCGTCCATGTTGGCAGTTTGTCAGTAAATCGTTTTCTTCGAGGTAATCCATGATGTTCGAACACAACACATATTCAAAATCATATTCATATCGAAGTTAGTGATACGGGTCTGTAATTCAGCGGATTACTTGTATTTTCTTTCTTGAGTATTTTTGTGACAAAGCGGCCACTGCATATTTCTTTGTCCTGAATAGTGCTGCTGCCTGCTGGGAAGTGATCGGACTAGTTCTAATATACACCGTCACAGCTGTCAGTGGGTTTGACGCAGGAAGTTTGTTCCGTCATATCTTAGTAAAGACTACCCTTATTATCAGTCGTTTGATGTAAATAAGTTATACCAGTCTCATTACCTCACCTATATTTTGAGTGATTCTTTTTTACCGTATCAGTGTTTCAACAAAGTCTTTTGACTAACAAATATAGTTCCTTGTTGTGTGATTGTGTTTGATAGTTTCATCTGTAAACTACTAATGCCGGCATGGTATCCAGCCGGCAAAAGTGGGCAAGTTGTTTACCGTGGTACGGGTTAGTTTACTTCAAATATCACGCTTAATACTTCAAGTCGGATTAGCTTCAAACCCCTTTATATAAAAAGCTATCACCTTTCATTCTATCTCATGAATTACATTATATATTTTAAACCATCTCCGTCATATTATATGTGGCCTAATGCAAAAATCCGGCTGACGCTTCGTATTGATTCAGATACTAGGCCACTAAGATGCCCAGAGAGTACGTCTGAATATCACAACAACAAACATGAGAGCCTACTGCGATGGAACTGACGACATTACCCCCAGGAAAATGGCACTTCGTAAGCCATCAGAAAAATACATGTCGCTCCTGTACACTATTTTCGTTTTCACTTACAAATATTTGGTTTGATACCTTGTAGTATGTACCGGGTGATCAAAAAGACAGTATAAACTTGAAAACTGAATAAATCACGGAATAATGTAGATAGAGAGGTACAAATTGACACACATGCTTGGAATGACATGAGGTTTTATTAGAACCAAAAAAATACAAAAGTTAAAAAAATGTCCGACAGATGGCGCTTCATCTGATCAGAATAGTAATAATTAGCATAACAAAGTAAGACAAAACAAAGATGATGTTCTTTACAGGAAGTGCTCAATATGTCCACCATCATTCCTCAACAATAGCTGTAGTCGAGGAATAATGTTGTGAACAGCACTTTAAAGCATGTCCGGAGTTATGGTGAGGCAATGGTGTCGGATGTTGTCTTTCAGCATCCCTAGAGATGTCGGTCGATAACGATACACTTGCGACTTCAGGTAACCCCAGAGCCAATAATCGGACGGACTGAGGTCTGGGGACCTGGAAGGCCAAGCATGACGAAAGTGGCGGCTGAGCACACGATCATCACCCAACGCCGCGCGCAAGAGATCTTTCACGCGTCTAGCAATATGGGGTGGAGCGCCATCCTGCATAAACATCGTACGTTCCAGCAGGTGTTTATCAGCCAGGCTGGGGATGATACGATTCCATAACATATCCGCCTACCTCTCACCCGTCACGGTAGCAGTTACAAAACCAGAATCACTCATTTCCTCGAAGAAAAAAGGCCCGATAACGGTAGATGTGGTAAATTCAACCCATACCGTGACTTTCTCGTCGTGCAATGGAATTTCCACGACAGTTCTATGATTTTCGGTAGTCCAAATTCTGCAGTTGTGGGCGTTGACAGACCCTCGCAGCGTGAAATGAGCTTCGTCGGTCCACAACACGTTACTCAACCAATCGTCATCTTCCGCCATCTTTTGAAACGCCTACACCGCAAATACCCTCCGCTTCACTAAATCGCCAGGTAACAGTACATGATGCCGATGGATTTTGTACGGATAGCATCGGACGGTACGCCTAAGTGCCAACCAAACAGTAGTCCATGGAATGCCGGTGCGACGTGCGACTGCGACTGCACGAGCGCTGACTTCCCCGTGCAAAGACGAACCCGCTACAGTCTCCATTTCTTCCTGAACTGTCTCAGCAGTATTACGCCTTGTGCTCGGTCGGCCACTACGGGGTCTGTCGTCTAACTAAACAACCCGTGGCTTCGAACTTCGAAATAATTCCCACCACAGCTGCATTTGTCAACGGACCTTTACCCGTTCGAAACCTCTTCCTATGGCGATAGGATCGTACACTGAACTACCACATTCCCCATTCTGATAATACACCTTCACTAAAAGCGCCTTTTCAGGTAACGTCTACAGGCATTTATACTGACTTTTTGATCACCCGGTGTATTCCAAAAGTGTAGTAGGTAAGTTTCTATTGAAAACCATAGTTTGGTGAAAACTGAATTGCCCTTACATTGGCCACTTTCGCCATGTTTCCCTAGGTAGGCTAGGGTTCTTTCGACGTGCGAGCGGTTGTGCGTGATTGTTAAGAACGTACCTATATTCCGCTCTGAAAGGAACCTAACTGGTATACAATCCCCAGTAGGCTGTTTGCAATAATAATTATGAAACGCAGGAACGGAATCTGAAAGACAGGTTGGCACTGTACAGTAACCGCTGCTCGTGCTGTGCTGGTATCCGCAGCAGCATCTTGATCGGCTCAGCGGTGTGTTGCAGCGGCCCTGTCGGCGACGGCGACGGTGGAGGAGGTGTCTGGCGCCGTGCTGCTGGGCTACCAGGCTCTCACCATCCGGCTCAAGATCCTCCTGGACCGCCTGCTGTCCGGCTTCTCCAGGGACGAGGTCCTCCACCTGCTCGCCGGCTTCGGATGGACGCTAGAGGACTACGCCAGAGGATATATGCTACAGGTAAGCATTCTGCCGATCATCACTTAACTCTTTCGTGAGCTGTGGGAAACATGCTTCCCACTTCAATGAACTCGCTCCTAGTGGGATTCACAGTTTTCACCTCTGTACGGTGCCACCACCTAGTGAACAGTATAGGGTACTACTTCCAATCTGATGTTCCCGCTGTTTTTGCTGTAGCTTCGCGCAGAGGCATTGTATAGCTGAGTGTTGCCTTGTAGAGGAGCCTTTCAGTGCTGTCTGCGTGACATTTTGTGATTTTTTCCTCAAAGCTATAGTATAAGGTAAATACTTTTGATTTACCCAAATTTATGAAGGAAAACGTAAAATTGGAACGAGGAGAGTTCCAGTTTGGAACAAAAGGAGCCATTTCTGCAGTAAAATGGATGGATAACCGTCCAGTCACTTTCCTGTCCTCAATTCATGACCCATGAGAAACAGCCACAGTGAAAAGGAAAAACAAAGATGGTACTAGTACAGAGATTTCTTGTCCTGCGGTTGTGCCAGAATACAACAAAATAATGGGTGGTGTCGATACGTTTTATCAATTACGAGAAAGGTATGCTTTTCGCAGACATTCTGAAAAATGGTGGCGCAGAATATTTTATTTCCTGGAGGACGCTGCTGCAGTGGACAGTTTTATCCTGTGGAAAAAACCTAAAAGAGAAAGTGGACAGCATGATCAGCTCACATACAGGATCCATCTAGCCAGACAATTGATCGCTGGCTTCTCATCCCAAAAAAGGCGTGGACAAAAACCTGTCTTTCTGGCAAAAAGGGGTAAAGTACCTGAAGATTTTCGCCATGTGGCTGTAGGGGAGCATCAACCCATTTTAGGAGAAACCTACTGGACGTGCCGTCATTGTAGTATCAAAGCTGTGGAGAAGAGCACTCGCTGTGTTTGTACATATTGTCAAATACCACTTTGCAAAGACCCATGTTTCAAAAAATTTCATGGCAAGTAATTGTGAACAATCATTCTAACAACAGAAGTAAATTTATTAAATAAATATGACACATAAAAGTTGTTTTTGTCACTTAACTCCAAGGAAGGGCAATGGGAAGAATACTTCCCACCTTGTTGTGTGACCTCACTTTCACAGTTGGAGCAAATTTGATATTCTGTATGATAAATATACCTATCTGTTAACTACTATCTGCTCTCCATTCATTAAAAAAACTGCTGAATAATTTTTCCCACGAAAGGGTTTAAAAAAGGCCATAACATTAAGGCTATTCGACCTTTTAATAACTCAGGAAACTGAAAAACTCTACATGTTTTATGAGCGTGTCAAGACGCTAATCTCACTCCCACAAAGAGTGGATCTCCTATGAAGAATATGTGGCACAAACAGATCAAAATTTTGTGTCTAATAAAACTAACAGATCAAACTTTCGTGCCCAAAGCGTCTGTTTCTTTAATATAGCATAGTCAGTCACACTAAGGATAAATGAGTTCAATCGGAAGCCAAGCCCATTCAACAAGACAACTGAAAATGAGGGTCCCAGTCTACTCTACAGTTACGTCATCGTACGCTGTACACCTTGTGGTGAAACTGGTCCGTCTTTGATAAATTAAACGTTGATAAAAATCATAGTTTATGGACAGACTGTCTCCTGCACAACTTCTAATATTTCATTCTTTCTGAGAGTATATCATAAATGACGTAAATATTCGCAGGTTAGCTTCATTTAAGGAAGAATACGGTACGAAAGGAAATCTTTTTCTATATTCTTCACTCGAAGTAGTAATATCACACATTTATTAATACTGTCAGAAGTAGTCGTAATGTAGTGTTGTTTCTGTTCCTTACTCAAACAGCCCATGATGATATTTAATCCGACACTCATCCAATATCTGCAAATCGCTGGTTACAATGTTAGCAGTTAAACTATGAATTAAAAGTTTTTCACGTTAATTAATTTTAGGATCAGTTTCAAGCAATCGGAGTAACTATCTTTCATACACGGAGAGTTTACATCTCACGATTTTCTTTGCAGTATCAAAAGATGATTTTGCAACTGCATCTCGGCGAAGTATTTTAAAGTCAAAGGTGTCATTATTCACTATTCACTTTTAGCACAACTTAGGGACTTTTTCGCCATATATGCAATGAGTATATCAAATTTTCAACGATGTCGAAGTTATTTGTAGACACATCAGAAGATGTGGATAGTTCATTTATTATTATTTTCACAAACGCTTGAAGTGGTTTACCTCATTACTCTACGCATTGAACGACTTAACTAATTAAAAAAAAACAATTTTCTCTATCGCAGCCAAAAAGTGGCTGCCTAGAATCTTAAAAACATTCAAACATCCTGTAGTCATTCGCCACATTTTATGTCGTGGTCAACTACAGCTGTAATTATTCATTCTCGTTAAACAAAACGCAGCAGCTGTTGAATAATCCTTTACTTTAATAAGCTGTTTTGTACTACGTTAGCATCGCCAGGAACATCTGAATAGAAAGAAACAGAGACTTGAGTACAAATTAAAAAAGAACTAACTGACAAGATATCCAGAGAAATCAGTATGTAATTTCAGTCATATTTAGATACTACCCTTGGATGTGCTCCCATATTGTCTCACACTGCAGATGACGCAGGTCTCCATGTCTTGCGGCAAGCTCCGTGATTCTGTATGGGCGGCCGAACTAGTTCAGTACCTACAGAGGTCTGCATGTAAGAAAGAGGTACTGGGGCGATGCGCACTGGCATAGAGCTATACATCACCACGTAGTGCTAGAGCCAAATCGTCACCGTGCTTCGTCTACCAGCAGCGTGCGTGGATACAACATTTGGAGTAGATTTAGGTATCAGTTTAGATATGAGAAATGTACTTAGTGCTGAGCCACTACAGTCGTCATTACGGGTGGCATAAAGCAAACACGACAAGCTGAAAAGTGCGGTATGGTAAAGGACACATACTGGCGGTGCGGCGAAGTATTCTCCGACCATTTCTGCGGAGAACGCATAAAGCATCGTAGTGCACACCACCAAAGGAGGTTACTAAGTCAATTGGTGTACAGAAGCTGCTTTTTGTATGGTCAGATGTCCACAAGACCCACGAAACGACACGAAGCACGGCGGTAATATGTGCACCGAAAGATGCCCCAGCCATTGTGACTGACACAAACGAATTATCTCCACTTAATCCTCTATCGTCAAGTAGCAAACATCTAATGAACATCTAAAATGAAACCTATAACTAAAGAAACTGCTAAACAACCTCCGCCGTCTTCCACGCGTACAGTCACTTGAGCGGATATGTTTCCACTTTGAAAACGACGCCTCGATTATCCCCTATCTGTCATCCCACCTTTAAAAGATTGTCAGATTTTCTAAATAAAGGAACACCACACATTCCGAATCCCTTTCAAAATAAAAATGCTGGTATCCATCCCAACATGAATGCTCTATAAGCGGCCGGCTGGAGTGGCCGAGCGGTTCTAGGCGCTTCAGTCTGGAACCGCGCGACCGCAACGGTCGCAGGTTCGAATCCTGCCTCGGGCATGGATGTGTGTGATGTCCTTAGGTTAGTTAGGTTTAAGTAGTTCTAAGTTCTAGGGGACTGATGACCTCAGATGTTAAGTCCCATAGTGCTTAGAGCCATTTGAACCATTTTTTTTGCTTTATAACCTCAAAACATTGGCCCCAAAATTTTTCACATAGATGACCTTAGAATTACCCTTATCTCCCATTTTATCAAGTAGCAAAGGCAAATTATTTTGAGTTCAAATTTAATAAGAAATACAAAAAGTATTTTTTTTTTTTTTTACAATTGAAAGAAAATACTACTCTGTTCTGTGAAACAGATTTGATTCCTTTCTTTCTTATTTCTTTTTGTAGGACAAGTACGGAAAGATGCTGCAGCGCTGGCACATATGCAGCGACGAAGAAGAACCGCTGGTCCTGCGGAGGTTTCTCGGGTTTCCTGAGACGAGAGGGTTAGCGATGAAACTCATGCAGCCAAGCATCGGACCACGGTCCGAATGCGGAAGCAGCAACGAAAATTTGCTTGTCGCTCCGTGTTCCGGCGATCTGCCACTCTCGTTGAATGGAGCACCCTATGAAAGGCGTCCCATCCTGAAGGTACTGTCCCCGCCTTCGGGTGCAACTGTATGCAAGACTGCGCTGCCCATACCCCACCCATCTCCACTGTACCAGCTCCAGAACATGCAGCCCCTGGACTTCTGTAAGATGGAGAGGGCGAACGGGGACCGACTGCAGCAGCAGACGGTCCAAGAGGAGCCGGGGCTCATCAACCTGAGCATGCCGAAGCTAGCTGAGGTCCCCAAGTGGTACAGGGAGGACGCGGACCAGATGAGAACGAGTTACGGAACTTCGACGGCGTCCTTATCCAGGCCGTCCCCTCCCACGAGCGTGTTTTCGGAAGCGGACAAGACGAGCAGAGGCAGCAGCTGCCTGGCCGACTCTGGAGATGAAGACGACGACGTCGAAAACTACCAAAGCGCGATGAATCTCAGTAGGGACTCCAGCAATGGAGCGCGCCATACAGCGCAAGAAGACACGAAGCGACGAGCGCCATCTTCTCCGAAGAGGAAGTGGGGCTCCAGTCTACTGGACTTGCCTTTCAACCTGGCCACGCCCGTCGTGAATCAAGTGACGGGCAAGAAGCGTGTGCAGTGCAACGTCTGCCTCAAGACTTTCTGTGACAAAGGCGCGCTCAAGATACACTTCTCGGCGGTCCATCTCCGTGAGATGCACAAGTGCACGGTAAGCCCAATCTCTTTCATTTTTATTTATTTTCACCTTACATTGTCCACTGCGTTACTTAAACCTTTTGTTGACGTGTCTGGTTCCTGATTCAGCGCCCTACACCGGGTGAAAAGTATTTAAACCGACAAACTCTGGGAGGTTGTAGGGGACATCAAAACAAATATTTTTCCCTAATGTCATTTTTTCCTATGAGGAGTATTTAAACCGGTAGAGGAAGATTTCTCTGGCAGCAAAGTAATTAAAGCAACAAATACCGTTCCAATTTTTTATGACCAAGAGACAACACATTAACACAACCCAATTTCAATTACAGTAGATTTTCAAAAATGCCTCCATTGACACGTAAACAAAGGTTATACTGTCGAATCACTTTCTGTCTGACACGGGCAAAAACCCCAGGAGTATCCTGAATTGTTCCTGCTGATGCTACTATCCGGGCAACCAGATCCTCTTCTGATGCAACAGGATTTGCGTAAACAGGGTCTCTCCCCACACAAAAAATCTGGAGGGGACATATCTGGGGATCGAGCAGGCCATGGTACAGGACCACCTCTGCCAATCCACGTTCCTGGGAGCCGTCGGTCCATGAATCGACGCACACGACGACTGAAATGTGCCGGCGCCCCGTCATGTTGGAACCACATGCGTTGTCTTGTAGGGAGCGGGACGTCTTCCAGCAATTCTGCCAATGCTCTGGCGAGAAAATTGTAATAGTGCCTGCCATTTAATGGCCTAGGTATCAGATACGGCCTAATTAAACAGTCCCCAACAACACGGACCCACACATTAACAAAGAACCGCAATTGATGAGCGCTAGTAACTGTGGCATTTGGGTTATCCTCACTCCAAACATGCGAATTGTACATGTTGAAGACTCCATCACGCCCGAATGTTGCTTCATCGGTAAGCAACACAGAGGATGGAAATGTAGGATGCATTTCACGCTGTTCCAGGTAGCACTGCGAAAACTGTGCTCTGGGTGGATAATCAAGTGGTTCCAGGTTGTGGACACGCTGTAATTGAAATGGACCTAACAATTGCTCTCGAAGGGCTGTTCTTACATTCGTCTGATTCTTCGCCATGTTACGTGCAATTGCACGAATGCTGATTGAAGGATACCGCTCCAAATGCTGCGAGGCAGCTTCCTCAAATTGCAGCGTTCTTACCGTGCGACGGCGTCCCTGTCCAGGTAATTTGCTAAATGACCCGGCCTCATGCAGACGTTGGTACACAGCGGCAGAGGTCGTATGATGCAGGATACGGAAATTAGGATATTGTTGTTGATAAACCCGCTGTGCAGCTCGTCCGTTGTGGTGCGCTGCGTAGTACGCACCAACCATATCGGTGTACTCACTCCAGGTGTATCGCTCCATTAGTAAACAGAGACAGTGCACTACTACAGTGGTGGACAGCAGTTGCCTACAACTGAAGAGCGTAATACGGCCTCTAACAACTGAAGATCGTAATACAGCCCCTAACAACTGAAGAGCGTAATACGGCCTCCACCGGTTTAAATAATCCTCCATGCCCCCTACAACCTACCAAAGTTTGTTAAATACTTTTCACCCAGTGGAGCCATAAACTAATGTGCCCCAACATTATGCCCACCTGGTTAATAGAGAGTTTGTTTAATTTTGAAACTCAGTGTATCAGAAATTCTGCGTGGCACAGATATGTCAGGTCCTTGATAGTTTCCGAACGTATGTGGCAAAGCACGTCGGGGTGTAGATCACGCAGTGACCATAAATTACAGGCCAGTGTTTGTGGGCATGGAACTCGTGTTTGATACAGTCCCAGACGTGTTCCATTGGGTTCATATCAGGCGAGTTTGGTGACAAAGATATCAATATCACGCTCTTCAAACTACTGTGGCGCGATTATCGCCTTTTGACACGGACAGTTATCCCGCTGGAAAATGCCATTGCCGTCGGAGAAAATCTTAAGCATGTCGGGGTGCAGCTGGCCCAAAGTAATGTTGACGTCGTCCACTGCCGGTATGGTCCCTCCGATTAGCACTACACATCCCATGAGAGCCCCGGTGAATGTCCACCGTAGCATGACAACATTTCCGGACACGATATTGGCTCTGATACTTCTAGAAACATTATTCATTTGACCAGGTAATGTGTCCGTTGATCCGCAGTTCATTCTCAATGGTCCCGTGCCCACTGGAACCGTAGCTCACATTCTCGTTGTGTCAACATGGGAACACATAGGGGTCTGCAACGGAGCCTTTTATTCAACTATGAGCGCTGAGCGGTGTGCTCCCAAACGCTCGCCCCTGCATCAGCTTTGTACTCCGTCGTTAGATACGCCACTGATCGCCACCTATTCGACTTAACAGAACGGCAAGCCTCTGACCTCTACGTTCAATGGTGAGGTGTGGAAGCCCAGCGCCTTGTTACCTATTTCAAGTTTCGCCGTCCTGAAACCACTTTATGTAGACGCCCACGACAGTAGCACGTGAACAGCCGACCAGCTTCACCGTTTCGAAGCTGCTCGTTACCAGAGTCGGACCAGAACAATATTCCCATTGACAACGTTGCTTATGTCAGTGGATTCCCACATTTGCGACCCGTACTGTCTCTAGAATGTTTCCCCATTCGTCTCTGCTCCACGTATGTACTTCCCTTACCTCGTCACTTGCTTCAACGCCCATGGTTGCAGTCGACCACGTCTGATCGCAGCAGGGGAGGACAGCCGTATTGTGCACCAAGCATATCGTGACCGCTTCACATCTGCTCCTTCTACTGCAGAGCATTTTATTGACTCCTCGCAACACTCTGTGTAAAGCCTCAGTAATGGTCGTAGGCTAGCAGCAGCTTGACAAGAGGTATATCTTCCGGTGCCTTGGCTGCCGTTAACACCACAACAGAAAATTCTGCTTTAGGGAAAGTGCCGTTACCGCGAGCGGGGACCACTGAGGAATGGCGTCACATTCTGTTCAGCGATGGATTTAAATTCGAGACTACCCTGAATGACTACTGTCGGCGAGTATGGCAGTCATCGGCGACGATGTCCCATCCATCCAGTGTTTTGGAGACACACAGCGGTGTTACTCCTTGCGTCACGGTTTGGATAACTATCGGGTGTCACATCAGGCCATGGCTGCTATTGACTGACGAAACACTGACAGTTCAACGGTACGTCACAGACATCTTGCGTCTTCAGGTGTCATTCCTTATGTGACAGTATCGTTACGCTATTATTGAACACTGCTCTATGAACTGTCTCCTTGGTTCAGAGGTTCTCCTGTGGCCAGAAGGATCCCAAAATCTGTCTCCAAAATGACATGTGTGGGACCATTTTGGACGCCAACGCCATCCCAGTGCTAGTATTGAAGACTGCTAACAACAGCTGTAGGTCAGATTGCCTCAGGAGACGATAAAACGGCCTTACGACGAGCTTCCTAATAAATGCCTGCATCCATGTCATAGGGGATAGAGCATCATACGGGTAAGTAGCCTTGTACTGCCAAATTATTTGTAAATTTGATTCAATTTTTAATCACCTAAATAATATCACATACACTCTCAACCCGTGAAGTTTCATTTCCTTTTCTTCCCCCTTTCTGCATGCTTCACTATTTCACTCAGCAATATACACTTGAAGAACCAAAGAAACTGGTGCGTCGGAAGTTCACTAAGTCTTTTTGCGGATGATGCTGTGGTATATCGAGAGGTTGTAACAATGGAAAATTGTACTGAAATGCAGGAGGATCTGCAGCGAATTGACGCATGGTGCAGGGAATAGCAATTGAATCTCAATGTAGACTACTTATACTTCCCGAGGAGATCACGAATGTAAAATTAGAGAGATTAGAGCGCGCACGGAGGCTTTCAGACAGTCGTTCTTCCCGCGAACCATACGCGACTGGAACAGGAAAGGGAGGTAATGACAGTGGCACGTAAAGTGCCCTCCGCCACACACCGTTGGGTGGCTTGCGGAGTATCAATGTAGATGTAGATGTAGATGTAGACAAGTGTAATGTGCTGCGAACACATAGAAAATAGATCCCTTATCATTTAGCTACAATATAGCAGGTCAGCAACTGGAAGCAGTTAATTCCATAAATTATCTGGGAGTACGCATTAGGAGTGATTTAAAATGGAATGATCATATACCGTTGATCGTCGATAAAGCAGATTCCAGACTGAGATTCATTGGAAGAATCCTAAGAAAATGCAATAAGAAAAAAAAAGGAAGTAGGCTACAGTACACCTGTTCACCCACTGCTTGAATATTACTCACCAGTGTGGGATCCGTACCAGATAGGTTTGATAGAAGAGATAGAAAACATCCAACGGAGAGCAGCGCGCTTCGTTACATGATCATTTAGTAATCGCGAAAGCGTTACGGAGATGATAGATAAACTCCAGTGGTAGACTCTGCAGGAGAGACGCTCAGTAGCTCGGTAGGGCCTTTTGTTAAAGTTTCTAGAACATGCCTTCACCGAGGAGTCAAGCAGTATATTGTTCCCTCCTGAGCATACCTCGCGAATAGAGCGTGAGGATAAAATGAGAGAGATTAGAGCCCACACAGAGGCATACCAACAATCTTTCTTTCCACGAACAATACGAGACTGGAATAGAAGGGAGAACCGATAGAGGTACTCAAAGTACCCTGCACCACACACCGTCAGGTGGCTTGTGCGGTATGGATATAGATGTAGATGCACATAAGCCTAATATCTTGTAGGACCCCGCGACCATGCAAAACTGCCGCAACACGACATGGCTTGCATTCGACTAATGTCTGAAATAGTGTAAGTAGGCTGTTTAGGTTTTTTTTATTGGTAACGCCACCTTTGTATGAAAATCACTGGCTGTGCTGTGTGCAGTCTGTGGCTGCTTTGCATTGTTGTAATACTCGCCATTGTAGAGTTAGGCAGCTGGCTGTGAACAGCGCGTAGCGTTGCGCAGTTGGAGGTGAGCCGCCAGCAGTGGTGGATGTGGGGAGAGAGATGGCGGAGTTTTGAAATTAGTCATGAACTGCTATATTTATATATGATGATATCAAGGTAAATACATTGTTTGTTCTCTATTAATATCTTTCATTTGCTAACTATCCCTATCAGTAGTTAGTGCCTTCCATAGTTTGAATCTTTTATTTAGCTGGCAGTAGTGGCGCTCGCTGTATTGCAGTAGCTTGAGCAGCGAAGATTTTTGTGAGGTAAGTGATTTGTGAAAGGTATAGTTTAATGTTAGTCAGGGCCATTCTTTTGTAGGGAATTTTGAAAGTCAGACTGCGTTGCGCTAACAAAATATTGTGTGTCAGTTTAAGCACAGTCATGTATAATAGTTGAAAGGGGACGTTTCAATAGTACTGGAGGGAAATGACACAGTGAATCCTGCAAGGCTGTCCACAAATCCGTAACAGTACGATGAGGTGGAGATCTCTTCTGAATAGCACTTTGCAAGGCATCCGAAGAATGTTCAATAATGTTCATGTCCGGCGACTTTGGTGGACAGCGGAAGTGTTCAATCTCAGAAGGAGTGTTCCTGGAGCCACACTGTAGCAATTCTGGACGTGTGGGATGTAGCATTGTCCTGCTGGAATTGCCCAATTCCGTCGGAATTTGCAATGGACATGAATGGATGCAGGTGATCCGACAGGATGCTTACGTACGTGCGACCTGTGAGATTCGTATTAGACGTACCAGGGGTTCCATATCACTCCAACTGCACACGCCCCACGCCATTATAGAGTCTCCACTAGCTTGCTGGGATGCAGGGTCCATGGATGCATGAGGTTGCCTCCATACCCGTACACGTCCATCCGCTCGATGCAATTTGAAACGAGACTCGTCCGACCAGTCATCAACAGTGCAATGTCGATCTTGACTGGCCCAGGCGAAGCGTAAAGCGTTGTGTCGTGGAGTCATCAAGGGTATACGAGAGTGCCTTCCGCTCTGAAAGCCCATATCGATAATGTTTCGTTGAACGTTCCGCACGCTGACCCTTGTTGGTGGCCCAGCATTGAAAACTGTAGCAATCTGCGGAAGGGTTGCACTTCCGTCAAATAAAGCGATTCCCTTCAGTCGTCGTTGCTCCTGTTCTTGCAGGTTCTTTTTCCGGCAGCAGCGATGTCGGAGATTTGATGTTTTACTGGAATCCGGATATTCACGGTAAATTTGTGAAATGTTCGTACAGGAAAATCCCCACTTCATCTCTACCTCGGAGATTCTGTGTCCCATCTTTCCTGCGCCGACTCTAACTCAACCTTAAGTCATTTAAGTCTTGATAACGTGCCATTGTAGCAGCGGTAACCGTTCTAACAACTGCACCAGGCACTTGTTGACGTTGTAGACGTTGCCCACCGCAGCCCTGTATTCTGCCTATTTAGATATGTCTGTATTTGAATACGCGTGCCTATACCAGTTTCTTTGTTGGTCAGCGTATTTTCTGTTGTATATTATGTTCCCAAAATACAAATGCCCGCTGCACTACCTCGTTATCTTAGCGGCTCGGCTCGGTTGTCTGCAGGTGGAGGGCTGCAACATGATGTTCAGCTCGCGGCGCTCCCGCAACCGGCACAGCGCCAACCCCAACCCCAAGCTGCACTCGCCGGGCTTCAAACGCAGGACTTCGCCGCAGGAGGGCCGCCCCGGGCGCTTGCACGCGCTGCCGCTGGTCGCCCCTGCGGCCGCCGCCACCGTGGCCGGCGGCTGCGTCGACCTCTCCACACACAAGTGAGTTTTTTTCTCTTTAATTTTTTATTCTGACTTTGGATTACAAGGACCATACAGCCAACACTGCTTATTAATGTGCCAAAGAAAACATAATCCCAAAAAGTGAAAGAACGCAAAATTACAAAATGAGCATTGCAACGTGGTGGTTACGTGCAAACCGGTGACAAGTGAAATAATAAGTGCAGAGGACTTGGAAGATACAACATATTTATTTACTGATCAAAAGTTTAACCCAAATGGCACAGTATTTGCACAAAAATTTTGTACAAGTGTCTCTTATTCACAAGTCAGAAAAATCCATTGCACAATACCTTTCTAATTGAATTAGGTGCAAACAAGAACTTCTTATAAGTTCTCTACTAACTGTAAGTGCTTCAATAATAAAAGGTAAAATCAGTTCCAATTAACAAAGGGCACTTTAATAATAAAGGTGAAATAAGTTTCTTTTGAACCGGAGACACAAGTTAAAAATACATTACACAAAAGCTTTCTGACTGAATTACTTGCAAACAAGAACTTCTTATAACTTCGATCTTACTGTAACCGCTTCAATAATAAATGGTAACTGTATAAGCAGTATAGCAAACGGAACAGACACCTTGGCGTCCCAATGCAGAGGAAACTTAATGCAAGATCCCCACTCACTGCAACTCGAAAAACTCAGTGGCCGCCGTATCGGTTGCCATTTTTACCGGCGGCCTAAAGAACCTCCGTTCCCTCTGGTACTGGTCGGCCAAGACGTCGTACTCCGGACATCGATTTAGACACGGACTAGGTGCCCGCTGCAGTGCTGCAACAGAAAAGCATAAACACACAGCCACAGCCAAAAGAAACAATGTTAACAGCCCCAGAATATAGGAAGATAAAATCCTGCAAAGATAGATCACATCAAGACAAAGGCAAATTAAAAATGGTTAAAAGCATTAACTGCAGACTTCAATTTTCAAAATATGTAAAACTGCCCCAGCACAAACAGACTAGTTTCAAAATGGCAACGATAATACAAGGCATAATATTATCACACCAGTACGTCGCAGTTCCAATACAATACTTCCACTCATAAGAAAAGGTAGAAGCTAGTGTTAACACGGGTAGGCCCGCATGCAAAACTAGAAGCTTGAATGTCTACTTCTTCAATAGACTCCACTAGGCAAAATGAATAACACATTGCTCAGCGTCCTATGTAGAAGACCATGGCCCAGTCACGCCTCACGAACTTGCAATAACATGCCCGTTTCCGCACTCCGAGCCACATACACCGGTCAAATCCAGCTAACTCCACGCAAACACAAGTTTCACTCTTCGTGGAGCGACACGTACCGGCCGTTACGAAGCGAAAACCCAGTCTGCCCGCCAGCCCACCAGCACCACCACCGGCCAACGAGGCAAAGATAAGCAACGCCAGAGGGAAACAATCAATCCGGGTGAATCGAACGGAGAAATCACTGGCGCCGGCGCCTCCCCACGTATCAAGCATACAAACGCTCTCTTAAAGTAAATAAAAAGTGTAATTAGACATACAACAAACAGCCAGCGGCAGTGATGACAATGGCATTGGAGCAGAATTGCAAACAGCACTATATAGCAACATTATGATAAACATGCATATGTTCATATAGTAAAAGACAAAACGTCAAAGGGCAAACACCATACAACATACAGTAAGTATAACCAATAGCTGAATAACAAAATTCCAAATAACATTTAATATAGTACTGATTACGTGGTAAATAGGTGTAGTATAGTACTGATTACGTGGTAAATAGGTGTATTAGTGTGGTTTTTAAGCATACCATCAAAGGTTTCATTTTCCTTTACGTAATATAGCAGAAAACGCGGAAATATCGTGTAGTCGTACTTTCTGTTTTCGTTTCGCCGCATCAAATCTGTAGAATTTCGTTTAACTATTCTTTGCTCTCTCCAGCAATTTAACTGTAGCGTACCTCTTCATTATTTAACTCACATTTCCGGAAAATAGACAAGGCCAGGGGAGATCTTGACAGATTACGGAGGGAAAAGGGTAAAGAGAGGTGGGAAGTGGCAAGAGGCAACAGGAGGAAGCGGCCTAGAATGCTTCGTGGTGAACGTGGAAAATAGATTTGACCTGTCGCTTCAGTTAGAAGCTGGTGACCCTACAGCAGTTGCAGGTGTAGGCTGGGCACAACAAACTTTCAGCAGCAAATTGGAAAGTAAGAATGTAGGAAAATCAGTAAAGGGAAAGAAAGTGTTGTTCTTATGGAAGAGGTGCCAACTTTTGCAGGATGAACTAGGATCAGAATTCTAGGTCACCAATTTTTTTTAAACCTAATGCTGGTCTAGAGCAGGTGACAGAGGATTTAGGATCACTTTGCAGAGATTTCCCTAAGGAAAACACCGTGGTTACAGTGGGTGGGCCAGGTAATAGTATTGACGGAGATACTGGGCACAGTGTAGAGTGTGACCTGGAAAAGACTGCATTACAATCGAAGCGCACTAGTGTTGAGGTTCTGTTTGTTCTTGGGCGCCATAATTGACCTCATTCCAACTCTTCTGTCAGAAGAGTTAATCTGGAGTTGGAACGCGTATGTCAGATGCAGGGTAACACATTGGTGTGGTTCCTGTTGATTGGCTCAATAAGTGGAATTATAATAGGCATGGCCTTCACCTCAACAGGAAAGGGAAAGGTAAACTTGCTGGAGAGGCACTATCATGAGTGATAATATACCAGTGGTGAGAGGGTTAAGAAAAGGCTGTTTTTTAGGGGTGGGATGACAGAAAGAAACCAAGTTTTAAGGGAGGTTGGGATTGAAACAAACCTTCAGTTACATCAGCATAAACAGCTGTTGGTTAACAATTTTCAACAATCAGCAGAAATTTCTACTCTGCCCAATTTTAACTCAGTCAATCTGAAATGTCAGCTATCTTTATTGTATTAAGATATTCGAGGACTGAGAAATAAAATTAATGAATTAATTATCTGCATAGATGAATTATGGTCCTCAAACCCAGCTGACATAATCTGCCTCTCTGAACATCATGTGACCACTGGCATAGAACTTTTAAGTGCTACAGGATTTAGTTTAGTATCTTACTTTTGTAGAGCATAAATGGAGAAATGAGGAGTTGCCACATTCATCAGGAACTGTCATAAATTTAAGAACATAGACATTCATAAATTTGGCCGAGAACAGCATATACAAGCATGTGCAACAGTAGTAGAATTTCATAAAAAATCCTTCATAATATTACGTGTATATCGAGCACCTGGAGGTAATTTTAATCTGTTCATAAACCACCTTGAAGCTGTACTGGCCCATTTAGCAACCAAAAAAAAGAAATAGTGGTTGCTGGTGACATCAGTGTAGATTTCCTTAAAGGCTCTCCCAATAAGAACTTATGTGAGTTAGTAACGCTATAATTCAACTTAATTCCCACTGTAAAGGTCTCAACTAGGGTAGCCAATTACTCACAAAAGCCATTGATAATATTTTTGTAGATGAGTGCAATGAACAAAATTATATTACAAAACCAATTGTCAGTGGCCTGTCAGACCGTGACATGCAGTTCCATCTGTTAAATGTTGATACTGAACAGTATATAAAATCTGTTAAATCTGAACTCAAGAGGGTAATCAATAAGCCAAAAACTGATAATTTTAAGACACTCCTCAGACACATTCACTGGAGTGATGTTTACAGTGCTCATGGCATGAATGAAATATATAACACTTCTGCTAATAAAGTGCTTACCTTATTTGAACGCTGTTGTCCCCCAAAACTAACCAAGGTTGAGCAATGTCTACAAAGAAGCCATGGATTACTCTAGGAATAGAGGTATCTTGTAAAACAAAAAGAAAACTGTATCGGTCAATCAGAAACAGTTCTGATGTTGATGCTACAGCACATTACAAGAAAGACTGCAAAATATTACAGACTGTAAGGCAGCCATCAAAACAAATATATTACAAGGGAAAGATAGTCAGATAACAAAATAAAGACAGTATGGGATATAGTGAAGGAGGAGACTGGTGGAACCAGACATGAAGAGGGGCAAATAGCACTAAGAGTAAATGATACATTGGTGACAGACGTGTACAGTGTCGCAGAACTTTGTAATAAACATTTTATAAATGTTACTGAGATAGGGTTGTCAGGTTCTGTAGATGCTGCAATGGGATACCTCAGGCCAGACATTTCAAGTAAATTCTTAAGTATGAATTTGACCCTCACTAACCCAGCAGAATTAATGCCTATCACAAAACCTTTAAAATCCAAAACATCTAGTGGGTATGATGAAATATCAACAAAGTTAATTAAAGAATGTGATTGTGAGTTCAGTAACATTACGCTATCTGTGTAACCAGTCGTTTATCAGCGGAATATTTCCTGAATCGTTGAAATATTTTAAAGTTAAGCCACTGTTTAAGAAGGGAGATAAAGAAATAGCATCAAATTTCCCTACAGTTTAACATTTGCCAGCATTCTCAAAAATTTAAGAAAAACCATCGTCTCACAAATAATATACTGTCAAAGTCGCAGTTCGGATTTATAAAGGGTTCTGATATTGTGAAGGTTATCTACACTTACAGTGAAAATGTACTTTATTCATTAGACAAAAAATTGTAGGCAAATGATATATTTGTGATCTGTCAAAGGCATTTGACTGCATAAATTACAATATCCTTTTAAGTAAATTAGAATATTATGGTATAATCTATTTCTCTAGAAGGAAACAAAGGGTGTTATTAGGAAAGAGTCACATATTAAGCTATTAGGCATCATCCAACTGGGAACTAATCACATGTGGAGTCCCACAAGGTTCCATCTTAGGGCCCTTACTTTTCTTGTGTGTAGCAATGACCTTTCATCAGTAACATTAACAAATGCCATGTTTGTTTTGTTTGCCTGCGATACAAACATTGCAATAAACAGCAAATCAAGTGTAGTCTTAGAAATATCAGCTAGTAAAATATTTGTGGAGATTAACCACTGGGTCCTAGCCAATTTTTTGTCACTAAACTTTGAAAAAACACACTGCATGCAGTTCAGAACGTGTGAGGCGTGCCCCACGAGTATATGCCTAACATACGATGACAAGCAGATAGAAGAAGTGGTTGTTTGTGTTGTGGTCTTCAGTCCTGAGACTGGTTTGATGCAGCTCTCCATGCTACTCTATCCTGTGCAAGCTTTTTCATCTCCCAGTACCTACTGCAACCTACATCCTTCTGAATCTGCTTAGTGTATTCATCTCTTGGTCTCCCTCTACGATTTTTACCCTCCACGTTGCCCTCCAATACTAAATTGGTGATCCCTTGATGCCTCAGAACATGTCCTACCAACCGATCCCTTCTTCTGGTCAAGTTGTGCCACAAACTTCTCTTCTCCCCAATCCTATTCAATACTTCCTCATTAGTTATGTGATCTACCCATCTAATCTTCAGCATTCTTCTGTAGCACCACATTTCGAAAGCTTCTATTCTCTTCTTGTCCAAACTATTTCTCGTCCATGTTTCACTTCCATACATGGCTACACTCCATACGAATACTTTCAGAAATGACTTCCTGACACTTAAATCAATACTGGATGTTAACAAATTTCTCTTCTTCAGAAACGATTTCCTTGCCATTGGCAGCCTACATTTTATATCCTCTCTACTTCGACCATCATCAGTTATTTTGCTCCCCAAATAGCAAAACTCCTTTACTACTTTAAGTGCCTCATTTCCTAATCTAATTCCCACAGCATCACCCGACTTAATTAGCCTACATTCCATTATCCTTGTTTTGCTTTTGTTGATGTTCATCTTATATCCTCCTTTCAAGACACTGTCCATTCCATTCAACTGCTCTTCCAAGTCCTTTGCTGTCTCTGACAGAATTACAATGTCATCGGCGAACCTCAAAGTTTTTATTTCTTCTCCATGAATTTTAATACCTACTCCGAATTTTTCTTTTGTTTCCTTTACTGCTTGCTCAATATACAGATTGAACAACATCGGGGAGAGGCTACAACCCTGTCTTACTCCCTTCCCAACCACTGCTTCCTTTTCATGTCCCTCGACTCTCATAACTGCCATCTGGTTTCTGTACAAATTGTAAATAGCCTTTCGCTCCCTGTATTTTACCCCTGCCACCTTTAGAATTTGAAAGAGAGTATTCCAGTCAACATTGTCAAAAGCTTTCTCTAAGTCTACAAATGCTAGAAACGTAGGTTTGCCTTTCCTTAATCTTTCTTCTAAGATAAGTCGTAAGGTCAGTATTGCCTCACGTGTTCCAGTGGACAGTGTTAAATTCTTGGGATTACAGCTTGATAATAAATTCAACTGGAGGAGCACTGCTGAAGGGTCTCAACAAATCTCTATTTGCAACGCGAATTCTGTCAGACACAGGAGATATAAAATTGAAAAAACTGACATGCTGTGCTTACTTTCACTCCATAACGTCATATGGGATAATTTTTTGGGGTAATACATGAAGTCAAGCTAAAGTTTTCTGGGCACACAAACATGCAATAACAGCTACATGTGGTGTGAACTCAAGAACATCCTGCAGAGGCCTGTTTAGTGATCTAGGGATACTAACTACTGCTTCCCAATACATTTATTCCTTAATGAAATTTGTCCTCAAAAATATATCACTTTTTCAAACCAACAGCTCAGTTCTTGGAATCAATACTAGAAATAAGAATAATCTCCAGAAGGTTTAAAAGTCACTTACTCTTGTACAAAATGGTGTGCAATACTCAGGAACACACATTTTCAGAAACTTGCCAGCAGCCATAAACTGCTTAAGAACCAATGAAATTCAGTTTAAGAGAAGCCTAAAGAATTTATTGGTGGCCAACTCCTTCTACTGCATTGATGAATTGCTCCGTAGGACCAACTTATTACAATCTAACTCCTGCACCATTTCAGTGCAGTCATGTGTTCATTGTAAATAAGTATTGCAGTAGTTCTATTATATGTTTATTATCTTACAAATAAAAAAAACATTTTTTTCTTAAATTTTAAATTCAGTGCATTAATGCGATCTCGGTAAATGTGTGTTGTAAAATGAACCTCTCATATAGTGTGCATAAAAAAAATTACGATCATTCCACTTGAGATCTGTGGAAGGTACATTAGCTTTTTTGTTTTAGTTGTAAATATTTGTCATGTATTATTGTTTTCTCGACATGTTCTACATCTTGGAGGACCTCCTCACTATGTATTAATTGGAATGAAAGTAAATCTAATCTAATCATTATACAACAATAAGATAAATGTAGCATAAAGACAGACATACTTAAAGTAAAAGAAAAACCCAAAATGACAAACACAATACAACCAGCGGCATGTACAATAGTGTCAGTAGAACAGTGACATTCACACGTCAGTGCACAGTGGGTGTGTTCTAAGTACAACACAAAACTGACTATAAACTTACAAAAATAGATTCGACCCTTAAAAAAAACTCAAAGAGATCTTTGGAGAAAATAGAAGCACCTTAAGAGCTTAGAATGGAAACCAGTACCAAGCAAAAAAGGGAAAGACATTAAATAATTTTAATCAGTGAAGTTCTTATAATAGTATTTCATTCAGCTGTGCTTCTGGCTACGAGCTGATATCAACACCATGGTCACTATCAAGTTATTACTCTTACAGTTCAATTTCGAAGTACTTACATCCTTAGCACTTCGTAATCGCTGGTGCTGTCAAAATTTATTATATGTTAATAAGTTGGTGGATTTTTATTAGTCTGCAGTTGCTGAACAGTAGTAATAAGATGTTTGATTCGTTTTTAAAAGCTGGCTGTTTCTGTTGACAGCTGGTTACGATGTACTGTGGGTGCATTCCTGGTTTATTAATATATGGATTTGTGTGATATTATCATCGTTGTATTATTTACTAGTGGTATTACCTTTGCCTAAATGGTTTGTACGTGATCGTGCCGATGATTTCAGTAAACAATTTAGGCAAAGTTAATACCACCCGTAAACAATACTGAGATGATAATATCACACAGATCCGTAGATTAGTAAACCAGAGATGAAATCACATCACATATTTAAAGATAAAATCACAAATAAATAATACAAAGATGATGATATTGACAAGATGATTGCACCTGAAGATCCTGTACTTGAAATAATATTCAGTTATGTATACCGAAAATGTACTGGCTGCAGCCTCATTGTAACGTCGAACAATTAAACCCGGCAACAAAAACAAAAAATATACAAAAAAGATTTCAGAATTAACACTCCAAAGAGCAAACAGAGACCGTATGAAACGCAAAAGAACAGAGTGCCCCTGGTGGCCAGCCCAGACCTCAGCGGTTGCCGTCATTCACTTGTTAACACACGTCACAACTTAACAGTCACTACAGCACTTCAAAGCAACAGCGTCGCCGGATGGCGCGGACCATGTGTACGTGCGCGAATACAACAATGGACGCGTGTAGCGGTCGCTACAGTAGCACTCAAATCCATAGGTTAACATATCAGGGATGTAAGCATAGTACATCGTTACCAAGCTGTCAACAGAAGCTCTCAATTTTAAAAACAAATCAAACATATCACAAACAGTGGTTAGCAACTGTAGATTAATAAATTTCCATCAACTTGTTAACGTGGAATAAACTCCGACAGTACCGGCCATGACAACGTGCTAGGGACGTAATTACTTCCAAATTGTAAAGTAAAAATTATAATCTAATTTATAACTAATGAAAACGTACAAAAATTGTGTACCAAAATCTCATATGATTTGCCGACAGCTTGAAAATGACTAGGTTGTCGACATGAGCTCAGAGCCACAACAACAGCTGAATAAAATACTATTATAGCAGCGTTATTGTTGAAAATTATTTAATGTCTTTACAAAAGGTTTACAACGCTTAGGGCCCACGAGAAATAAAAACAAAGATGTAAAAGCTGAAAGGTGGAAGAAGCACAAAGAGAGGCTATATAAGGGAAACAAAAATCACACAAAGAAAGAGGAATTAAGTGAAAATGAGATGGGATATATGATAAAACCAGAAATAATTGACAGAGCTCTTAAAGGCTTAAGTCGAGAAAAGACCCATGGAATATACGACATTTATTCAGAATTATTAGAGTGTTACAGAGGCCAGCGATGACAAAACTATTCCCACCTGATGTGCAAGTCATACGAGACAAGATAAATATCATCAGACTTCAAGTAGAATGCAATAATTCCTGTACCACAGTTGACCTGATTCATTTACCGAGGAATGGAGAAGCTGGTAAAGGTCGTCTCAGAGAAGATTAGTTTGGGTTCCAGAGAAATGTAGAAACACTCAAGGCCATACTACCGTTACAGCTTGTGCTAAAAAATTGGTTAAAGAAAGGCCACTTTACTTTTGTAGCAGAAAACCTTGTACACAGGGAAACCACAGCTATGACTAATCGTCTTAAGTGTCAAGATGCCGCTCCTGCCGTACTTATCTTTCTATTATCAGATCACAACCGGTTTCGTGGCACTGAAAATCACATTCTCAGGTGACATGTAAATAAGTCATAAGAGCTAAGGAACCCGGAGCATGGAACCCAACATCCGTTGTCGAACCAGACTATTAAACCGTTAAATGGCAATAAGTTTATGAATCATGGATAAAATACACGGAGCGAAATGTATATAAAACTTGCAGAGAGACCAGACTGCAGTTATAAGACTCGGAGGATATGAAAGAGAAGCAGTGATTAAAAAAGGATTGAGGGAATTTTCTACCCTATCGCCAGTGTTATTCCATCTGGGCATTGTGGAAGCAGTAAAGCATACTAAGAAAAAATTATGAAAGACAATTGAAGTTGAGAAAGAATAAATAAAAATTTTACTGTCTGCCGATGGAATTCCAATACGAGACGGCAAAAGACTTGTAAGAGCAGTTGAACGGGACTCGAAAGGAAGTTAAAAGATGATTACCAACGAAAATAAAACGAGAGTAATGGAATGTAGGCGCTTTAAATTAGGCGATAATTGGACTAGGAAACGAGATACTAAATGTAACAGATGAGTTTTGCTATTTGAGCAGCAAAACTAGTGAAAGTAGGGAGGATATATGCAGACAGGCAATAATAAGGCAAGCATTTCTGTAAAAGCGCAGTTTGTTAACATCGAATACAAATATGTTAGGAAAACTTCTCCAAAGATATTTCAGTGTCGTGTAGCCTTGTACTGAAGCTGAAAGTGAATGATAAGCAGTTCAGACAGGATTAGATCGGAATCTTTTGAAATGTGGTGCTATAGAAGAATGTTGGAAATCATATGGGTACATCCAATAACCAATGAGGTGCCACTGAATTTTCTAGCACAACTTGATTAAGAGAAGGAGCGCTTGGCAAGACATCTTCTGATGAGACATCAAGGAATCGTCAGTTTGGTTATGGAAGGAAGTGTATGGTGTGGGGGGAGGAGAGGATGGAAATACTAAGCTGCAGAAGGAGACCACGGCTGGCCTACAGTATGCAGGTTCAAATGGGTATAGTGTGCAGGAATTATACAGAGATGAAGTGCCTTACGTTGGACAGACTATCTGTATCAGACCACAACAGCAACAGTAAAGAAAACAGCAGTTTACCAAATATCAAATTGTATTTGTGACATTCAATAAAGTTCTTCTGGACATATAACCGCATTGTCAACACGTAAAATTCTCCGATGTTTCGGTCAGCACTACAAATGGGCATCTTCAGCGTACTTTTCAACTGTGACTGTGACAACGTACGCGGAAGACTATGTTTACGTATATATTTTTATATCTTCCAAGCATAGAGAACTCAACAAGTCGTTAACACAACTAAATGTATACCTATAAAAGTAACTTCAGGGGTACCTCAGGTAAGTGTTACAAGCCCTATACTAATCCCAATACGTTATAAATTAATGATATAGTGCATAACGTCAGAAGATGCATGGGGCAGTTCGGAATACTACTGTTTCATGCAATGTGAACGGGATCGCCACCAACAAAATATTTGAGGCCGTTCAGAAATAGTTTCTGAGAAATGATATTGTGGGTAAGTCAGTTAGCACAGAAGAGGGGATTTTTTGCTGAATAACGTTGTCACTCTGCAGCGAAATCTGAGCTGATTTCAAACTTCCTGGCAGTTAGAACTGTGTGTTCAAAAAACTGAATCCTACACATGCTCATTGCCAAGGTGGAAACTAGTGAAAAGTACAACGAATGATTAACCTTCAGTCTTTAGCTATTTCACATAAATAACTCGCTTCACTTGCAGTGGCGTATGGCGAATTTTCACAGTGGATACAAACAGTAGCACTTTAGTAAGCTCTCCAGTTCAGTTACTAGTCGTCCTATGCGTTATAATGCTAATACTGTTATGTCATTAGTACATCAACTTTGCTACTATTAATGCTGATTTAATGTTCTCTTCCTGCAGGTATGACGAGAAGATAGAAGACAGCTGGTATCAAAACGCCGATGGAGCATCGGATAACATACGTTTACGACCACTTACCAATGGTGTTGCCATTAAGACTGAGAAAATCGATGAACCATATGGCGAGTACGAGAAAGAAGAGGAAAATTCGTCAGTGCCGTTTAGTTTCAGTGCAAGTCTTTGTCACCCGTACACTGATAATCAGAAGTTTTCACAAGGCCCTTACGAAGAAAACCAACTTAAGGAGGAGTTTACTGATGTGAAAACTGAGTGCAGAAGTGAAGACACTCACCTTGATAACCATGATAAGGAGGAGTTAAGTGACGTAAAAAGGACGTGCGTAAGAGAGGATGTGAGCAAAGCCAGCGAGCAATTACCCCTGAGGGGAGTGCGTAAACGAAAAAGTCGAAATCCGACACGCTACGGGTCGTGCCCAAAAAGGACTCACGTACTGTCCTTAGAGTCTGTCGTAAGTGAAAGGGATTTCAACGAATGTGTCGAACAAACTATCACAGATGGAACATATGATGCAGGACGATCAGACCAGCAGAAATGTGTCGCAGTCATCAGTCACACAGAAGAGACATCAGAAGTTCGGGAGGAGAAAGATCGATGTGTACCAGTCGGCGATGTATCAGATATCGATACTAATCTGTGTACTCGGAAATCGGAGCAGAGTCCAGAAAATGAAGAGGGCTGTGTTGAAGACAACTGTAAAATACCAGAAAGTGGGATGGATGATTACAGCTGTCTGGAATCATATAGTGAATTAGTTTCGGATGTGAAGGACAACGAGGAAGCACCAAGTGGTAGAGAGGTTGTTCCTAGAGATACGAGAAATTTTATCAACGTGGAGCCGGAGAAGTGCATCGCAACAGAAGTTGGCGAAGTTACCAGAGACTGTAGTGATCCAAACAGTGAGGTTGATGAAAAGACATGTATAGACGACCAACTGAAGATGCGGGTTCTTGAGGATACCCCCAAGCAGAGCAAGGGGCAAAACTCGGATGAAGCTTGTTTGGCTTCTCAGATTGAGACGTCAGAACCATTAGAGGAGAACCGTGACACGCCGAGCAGGGAGATACCGATGGACAAAGAGAACCCGCGCAGGTGCGTAGGGTGCGGGAAGGTGTTCCTGAACCACTTCTGCGTGAAGACGCACTACCGCAACGTGCACCTGCGGCTTCAGCACGGCTGCACCGTGCCCGGCTGCTCGGCCACCTTCCCGTCCAAGAGGAGCCGCGACCGCCACAGCGCCAACCCCAACTTGCACCGCAGGCTCCAGCCGGAGGGACAGCTGGAGGCGGCCGACCAGTAACGTTCCAGTCTGGGGTGACACCAAACGCTCAGCGTAGGAGATGCTGTGACCCACCCCAGGACTTCTTGAAATACATGCCGCGCCACGGGTTTCAGGGGACCCTCGAATCACCCCAAGACGGAGGCATCAATACGCGACCGAGCGGGCTGGGCGTACAGTGTACGAAATATTCCACGGAAATCCAGGTACAGACTGCAATGTGTTCTTCATTGTGCATTAATGTAACCACCACATTTATGTACATTTCTGATACGAAACTCTTTCTGTCGCCGATGCATGCAACACTAGCAAGATACATAATGCTTTCAAGACTCCAGATAGTGTACTGACTGTCCAAGTGAGGTGGCCCAGTCCTGATCTCTTATTCGGGGGGAAGGTGGTTCAAATCCCGTCCAGCCGTCCCTACGCCTCTCCAATACAAGCTTGTGCTCTGTCTCAATGATCTCGTCCACGGAAACTTGAGCTCTTATCTTCATTCTTACTACACTGTCTGATCCAAAGTACCTGGAGACCTGTTAGTGGGTATTAACATGGGGTGTCGCCACCCTGTACCTTTACATCGCCCTGAATTTTGCTGGAGACACTTCCAATGAGGTACACTATGTGATCAAAAATATCCGGACACCCCCTAAAACATACGTTTTCCTTATTAGGTGCATTGTGCTACCACCTACTGCCAGGTACTCCATATCAGCGGCCTCAATAGACATCGTGAGAGAGCAGAATGGGGAGCTCGGCGGAACTCACGCGCTTCGAACGTGGTCAGGTGATTGGGTGTTACTTGTGTCATACCTTACTACTCAGATCCCTAGATCCACTGTTCCCAATGTGATAGTGAAGTAGAAACGTAAAGGGACACTTACAGCAAAAAAGCATACAGGACAGCCTCGTCTGTCATTGACTGACAGACACCGCCGACAGTTGAAGAGGGTCGTTATATGTAATAGGCAGACATCTAGCCAGACCCTCACACTGGAACTCCAGACTGCATCAGGATCCACTGCAAGTACTATGAAAGTTAGGCGGGAGTTAAGAAAACTTGGACTTCATGGTCGAGCGGCTGCTCATAAGCCAAACATCACGCCGGTAAACGCCAAACGACGCCTCACTTCGTGTAAGGAGCGTAAACATTGGACAGTTGTACAGTGAAGAAAGGTTGTGTGGTGTGACAAATCATGCTAAACAATGTGGCCATCCGATGGCAGGGTGTTGGTATGACGAATCCCTGGTGAACGTCCTCTGCCAGCGTGTGTACTGCCAACATTAAAATTCGGAGGTGTTGGTGTTATGGTGTGGTCCTGTTTTTTTTTCATGGAGGGGGCTTCCACCACTTGTTGTTTTGGTGGCACTATCACAGCACAGGCTGACATTGATGCTTTAAGCACCTTCTTCCTTCCCACTGTTGAAGAGCAATTCGGGGATGGTGATTAAATCTTTCAACACTGACTAGCACCTGTTCATAAACCACGGTCTGTGGAGGAGTGGTTACACAACAATAACGTCCCTGTAATGGACTGGCCTGCACAGAGTCCTGACCTGAATCCTACAGAACTCCTTTGGGATGTTTTGGAACGCCGACTTCGTGTCAGGCCCCACCGACCGACATCGATACCTCTCCTCAGTGCAGCACTCCGTGAAGAATGGGCTGCCATACCCCAAGAAACCTTCCAGCACCTGGCTGAACGTATGCCTGCTTTCATATGGAAGCTGTCGTCAAGGCTAAGGGTGGTCCAACACCATACTGAATTCCAGCATTACCGATAGAGGGCGTCACGAACTTGAAAGTCATTTTCAGCCAGGTGTCCGCATACGTTTGATCACATAGTGTATCTAAATGTATGTGGGGGAATGGCAGGTCCATTCTTCCTCAATTGCCGAAACTAGAGAGGACAGTGATGCTGGACGCATAGTATTTAGTGCGGTCGACTTTCTAACTCATCCCATAGGTGTTCCATTGGATACATGTACAGGAATGTTGTTGTCCACAAACCATTGCTCCACAAATTCTTCTTTATGAAAGGGTGCATTCTCATGCTGATACAAACAACAATCTTTCCTATCAGTGCTGCAAAATACGTGCATCTCGTGATGCATTTACCGTTTTCTGAACAAAGCAGACCACACACTAACCACGGAAAGAACTCGACAGCGTAAAGGATCTCTTCGAACTTCACTGTTGGCGCTACCATAGCGACAGGTAACGCCCTCTAGGCAGTTGCCAGACGTAGCCCGTCACATCAGATTGCCATAGGGTACAGCGTGTTTGGCGACTCCAAATGACTCATTTGCTGTCATCCACTATCCAGTGGTGTCACTCTTTACACAAGAAAAAGCGCAGGTCATTCCCATTTTTAATAAAGGTCGTAAGACAGATCCATACAATTATAGACCTATATCGTCGACGTCAGTCTGTTGTAGAATTATGTTTTACGCTAAAAAATTATGACGTTTTTGGAAAATGAAAATCTCCTCTATAAAAATCGACATGGATTCCGCAAACAGAGATCCTGCAAAACTCAGCTCTCTCTGTTCCTCCATGAGATCCACAGCGCAGTGGACAACGACGCTCAGGTTGATGCCTTGTTCCCTGATTTCATTTAGGCACTTTACACCGTCCCGGTCCGCAGCTCGTGGTCGTGCAGTAGCGTTCTCGCTTCCCACGCCCTGGTTCCCGGGTTCGATTCCCGGCGGGGTCAGGGATTTTCTTTGCCTCGTGATGACCGGGTGTTGTGTGATGTCCTTAGGTTAGTTAGGTTTAAGTAGTTCTAAGTTCTAGGGGACTGATGACCATTGATGTTAAGTCCCATAGTGCTCAGAGCCATTTGAACCATTTGAAGACCGTCCCGCATTGCCGTTTAATGAAAAAAATACGAACTTCCCGAGTATCGGAAAAGACTTGCGATTGGATTCAAGACTTTCTTGCAGATAGAACTTAACACATCGCTCTTAACGGAACAATATCAGCAGATGTAAAGGTAATATCCGGAATGCCACAGGGAAGTGTGACAGGACCGTTGCTGTTTTCAGTATACATAAATGATCTAGCAGGAAACGTCGGATGCTCTTTAAGGCTATTCGCAGATGATGCTGTTGTCTATACCAAAGTAGCAACGCCAGAAGATAGTAAGAATTTGCAGAACGACCTGCAGAGAACTGATGAATGGCGCAGGCTCTGGCAGTTGACCCTGAACGTAAACAAATGTAACATATTGCGCATACATAGGAAAAGAAATCCACTACTGTACAGCTACACTATTGATGACAAACAGCTGGAGACAGCGTCTGCCATAAAATATCTTGGTGTAACTATCCACAGCGACCTTAAGTGGAATGGCCATATAAAACACTCCTGATAGATTTATTACTCAGATGTCATCCAATAACTAGTACTCATTCGAAGTCATTGAGCTCTGCTGACCAATCTATTCTGCTGTTACTGTGTCTCTACTGACAACTTCAGTACTGCCCGCTTCCTTTAATACTGGCCTATCTTGGTATCTAGTCGTCTGTGCCGTATTACATAGTGGTATCCGATTTCTTATGACGAGATAGTGAAGAATTTTCAGTAACCATGCAATAAAGGCTTTCAAGACTGGTTGTCTTAGCTGCTCGTAAGTTCTGTAGTTCATTGGTAGACAAACTGCGGCCCGAACCAAGTATTGGTGCAAAATCCAATATTGCACGGGTATTCATTTTCTCAGTTTTCTATTCGAAATGAAAACAAGAAGGGACGGTATTCATAGAGTAATACCGAAAAAATTACAACTTCAGTCCCTCCGAAATTATGAAACAGTTCCTGTACGCTGAGAGCAGCTGCATTTTTCTTTCTTTCTTTGTCTGAGCCTTGTTCCGCAGTTACGCAGGGTCGGCCATGGTTAATCGGATGTGGCACGGTAAGTTTAAGGGGTGGCCGGATGCCCTTCCTGTCGTCACCCCCTTACCCCTGGGAATTAGTGTACCCAAGCTGTCTGTGTCTAATGTAAGCCATGGAATAGTGCGAATGTGTTGCAAATGTCTGCGGGTCGTGTAAGTGAGGCGGAACATGGGGACCAGCCCAGTATTCATCTAGGGGATATGGAAAACCGCCTAAAAACCACATACAGGCTGGCTGGCACACCGGCCCTACGTCGTTAATCAGCTGGGCGGATTCGATCTGGGGCCGACGCGCCTACCCGAGTCCAGGAAGCAGAGCGTTAGCGCTCTCGGCTATCCTGGCGGGTCTGAGTGCAGCTGCATCGCGCGTCTAAAACGCGATTTTGTAAACGTCTCTATAGCAACGCCTCTTAATAGCTCTATATAGAGCTATCGTTTTCATCTACAGCCTTTTGTGCTTTGCAGTTGAACGTTCTGCCAGGTGTCAGGGATTTTCTTGCCTCGATTGCAGAAGTGTCTAATTACTAAAGAATGCATGTATTAAAATTTCGTGCATGATGCGGCATTTTTCCATACATCTCATTGTTTATAACGTCATATCTCTTTAACTATATGTCGTACAACGTCATATACACTCCTGGAAATGGAAAAAAGAACACATTGACACCGGTGCGTCAGACCCACCATACTTGCTCCGGACACTGCGAGAGGGCTGTACAAGCAATGATCACACGCAGGGCACAGCGGACACACCAGGAACCGCGGTGTTGGCCGTCGAATGGCGCTAGCTGCGCAGCATTTGTGCACCGCCGCCGTCACTGTCAGCCAGTTTGCCGTGGCATACGGAGCTCCATCGCAGTCTTTAACACTGGTAGCATGCCGCGACAGCGTGGACGTGAACCGTATGTGCAGTTGACGGACTTTGAGCGAGGGCGTATAGTGGGCATGCGGGAGGCCGGGTGGACGTACCGCCGAATTGCTCAACACGTGGGGCGTGAGGTCTCCACAGTACATCGATGTTGTCGCCAGTGGTCGGCGGAAGGTGCACGTGCCCGTCGACCTGGGACCGGACCGCAGCGACGCACGGATGCACGCCAAGACCGTAGGATCCTACGCAGTGCCGTAGGGGACCGCACCGCCACTTCCCAGCAAATTAGGGACACTGTTGCTCCTGGGCTATCGGCGAGGACCATTCGCAACTGTCTCCATGAAGCTGGGCTACGGTCCCACACACCGTTAGGCCGTCTTCCGCTCACGCCCCAACATCGTGCAGCCCGCCTCCAGTGGTGTCGCGACAGGCGTGAATGGAGGGACGAATGGAGACGTGTCGTCTTCAGCAATGAGAGTCGCTTCTGCCTTGGTACCAATGATGGTCGTATGCGTGTTTGGCGCCGTGCAGGTGAGCGCCACAATCAGGACTGCATACGACCGAGGCACACAGGGCCAACACCCGGCATCATGGTGTGGGGAGCGATCTCCTACACTGGCCGTACACCACTGGTGATCGTCGAGGGGACACTGAATAGTGCACGGTACATCCAAACCGTCATCGAACCCATCGTTCTACCATTCCTAGACCGGCAAGGGAACTTGCTGTTCCAACAGGACAATGCACGTCCGCATGTATCCCGTGCCACCCAACGTGCTCTAGAAGGTGTAAGTCAACTACCCTGGCCAGCAAGATCTCCGGATCTGTCCCCCATTGAGCATGTTTGGGACTGGATGAAGCGTCGTCTCACGCGGTCTGCACGTCCAGCACGAACGCTGGTCCAACTGAGGCGCCAGGTGGAAATGGCATGGCAAGCCGTTCCACAGGACTACATACAGCATCTCTACGATCATCTCCATGGGAGAATAGCAGCCTGCATTGCTGCGAAAGGTGGATACACACTGTACTAGTGCCGACATTGTGCATGCTCTGTTGCCTGTGTCTATGTGCCTGTGGTTCTGTCAGTGTGATCATGTGATGTATCTGACCCCAGGAATGTGTCAATAAAGTTTCCCCTTCCTGGGACAATGAATTCACGGTGTTCTTATTTCAATTTCCAGGAGTGTATATGGAAGTACATTCGGCAGCATATGTGGATACTGTATGCGTAATATATTGTCAACAGAGAGAGCATCAAAGGAGTAATAAATTTCAATGTCATACATGATGCGGCATTTTACGCACGCATCTCATTGTTGATGACGTCATATCTCCTTAACTATGATAGGTAGGTGGTTCTTTCCACCAAAGTGACTGTTGCCCGACAGTAATGGATATGTGTACCAAGTTTGGTTGAAATCGGTCCATTGGTTTAGGAGACGTGGAACATACACAGATACATACATCCATTTTTATCAATAGTATGGATACACTGAACAGCAAAATTCGAAAAAGTCATCTAGCGTCAAGAGCTTCTTATGAGTTTAGAAGCTCAGTAATGAATTGAAATACGTACAGAAACAGTCACTAAACTCACCCAAAGATGTAAATAACCATGCATGAGCAGCGCTTATTAGACGGAGGGTGTCTGACAGTCGATCAGTTCCAGCTATTCCACCAGGATGGAGGTACACGGCTCGCGCTGTCCGTAGGCCAGCCGTTGCCTAGACGATCAATACCGCGGTTCGATAGCGTCCGCAATTGCTACTTTGTGCCAGGAAGGGCTCTCAACAAGGGGAGTGTCCAGGCGTCTCGGAGTGAACCAAAGCGATGTTGTTCGGACATGGAGGATATACAGAGAGAAATGAACTCTTGATGACATGCCTCGCTCAGGCCGCCCAAGGGCTACTACTGAAGTGGATGACCGCTACCTAAGGATTATGGCTCGGAGGAATCCTAACAGCAAAGCCACCATGTTGAATAATGCTTTTCTTGCAGCCACAGGAGGTCGTGTTAGACTCAAAACTGTGAGCAATAGGCTGCATGATGCGCAACTTCACTCCCGACGTTCATGGCGAGGTCCATCTTTGCAACCACGACACCATGAAACACGGTACAGAGGGCCCAAAAACATGCCAAATGGACCGCTCAGGATTGGCATTACGTTCTCTTCATCGATGAGTGTCGCATATGCCTTCATCCAAACTATCGTCGGTAACGTGTTTGGAGGCAACCCGGTCAAGGTGAACGCCTTAGACGCACTGTCCAGCGAGTGCAGCAAGGTGGAGGTGACCTGCTATTTTGGGGTGCATTATGTGGGGCCGACGTACACAGTGGTGGTCATGGAAAGGGGCTTAACAGCTGTACGATACGTGAATGCCATCCTCCGACCGATAGTGCTAATATATCGGCAGCATATTGGCGAGGCATTCGTCTTCATGGACGGCAATTCGCGTCCCCATCATGCACATCTTGTGAATGACTTCCTTCAGGATAACGCCATCGCTCGACTAGAACGGCCAGCATGTTCTGCAGACATGAAACCTATCGAACATGCCTGGTATTGATTGAAAAGGGCTGTTTATAGACGACGTGATCCACCAACCACTGGTATCGCCGTTGAGGAGTGGGACAATCTGGACCAACAGTGTCTTGATGAACTTGTGGACTGTATGCCACGACGAATACAGGCATGCATCAATGCAAGAGGACGTGCTACAGTGTATTAGAGGTAAGGTGTGTACAGCAATCTGGACCACCACCTCTGAAGGTCTCGCTGTATGGTGGTACAACACGCAATATGTTGTATTCATGAGCAATAAAAAGGTTGGAAATGATGTCTATGTTGATCTCTGTATGTACAGGTTCCGGAACTCTCGGAACCGAGGTGATGCAAAACTTTTTTTGATATGTGTATGTGCTTAATTTTAATTGTCGTTGACGAATTGTGCCTTGGGCGAAGTAAAGTTGGCTGCTTACCTCAGGGTCAGAGGGGTAAATAGTGCGGCCACTGGGGTGTTGGACGATGGGAGGAATGTTTTGCAGTTTGTCTTACGGCACTGACAACTCGTACCGATCGGCTGCTGCGGTACAAATTTCGACACGAAAGCAACATGCATTCGTGGATTGCGTTGCAGAGATACATACCTTCAACAAGGAGTCAAGCAGTATATTGCTCCCTCCTACGTATATCTCGCGAAGAGACCATAAGGATAAAATCAGATTAGAGCCCACACAGAGGAATACCGACAATCCTCCTTTCCACGAACAATACGAGACTGGAATAGAAGGGAGAACCGATGGAGGAACACGAGGTACCCTCCACCACACACCGTCAGGTTGCTTGCGGAGTATGGATGTAGATGTAGATATAGATATTCAAATGACGTACTTATTTGTAGCAAGGAACATTAAATTAAAGCTGTTGTAATGCAGCACAATGAGTAGAATAAAACCGACATTCAAGCATTTAGTAAAAATTTGTGTCCTTGTCTGACATTGCATAATGTAGGTACATTTATTCCTATTAAGTTTCTGGTCTCCCAGAAAACACAACATATTTCGCCAGACAATTACATTGTCACATATTCGTGGCCACTGAGTATGGCAGCAATGTGGAACAGAGAACAGTCAACCCGAACTGTTCCGATTGGTGCCGACTCTTAACGAGCATTAGTTAGAGGTCGGGGGCCAATTTATCGTTCGCCCTTATTGCTGGTAGACTGTTATGGGCTCGTAACGTACTACTTTATGTGGGTTAGCAATTAACTGTAAATCCGCACATTAGCGCCCGAGAGGCTGTCCAATAATGTCAGCATTGGCTCTTGACGAAACACGTTTGGCGGCCACTGTTCTATTACATTCCTTTTTCTTTCTTTCTTTGTTTTCTTTAAAAAAATTTCGAGAAGTTTGACTCTGAAACATTTTTATTTAATAAAATATTCTTTTATATTGTGGAGCCACAAAAATACAACGTTCTCTTGTGAGATCCCCAGAGCCCTGGACAACTGCCCCTTGTCGTTCTGAAACGGTGGCAGCATCTTCGCAAAAGCAGGAAGCTGTCGGCTCGTTTGTCCTGGAAATTATAGACCTGCACGGTGCATTAGCTCGTCCACCTGGAACGTTCTCAACATCAGCTGACTCACAAACACGGCCCTCACGTCATGGAATCCGGGAGAACCCGCTTCCCGGCACAAAATACACACCACACCAGGACAGACAAAAATAACTTGAAATGAAGTAAACATGATCCTATAGATTTAAATAAGGTGTCTCCAGACTTTTTGCTCACATTTTTCATAATTGTAGCACACGTTGTTCTCTTGATAACTTACACGTACAGCTGTTAGAGCTATAAAACAATTTCTTTGTCGTATAATATATTAAATAAAAATCTAGTAACATTACGACAATTTGTCGTTGTTTTTTTATGCTTCATGCGATATTTAATTACTATCATTTTCACCTGCAGGTGTATCACTGCCGCATCATTTCGCAAACGGACAAGACTTGGATCAGAAACCCTGCAGGCTAGGTATGTTCACTGATCCACTAATGTGGAAACTGTGAAAATGATTCTTACATTCAAGTATCAAATAATTATGTTGCACGGTTTTACAGGGAAGGAAGGAATCTGAACAGAATCTCAGAATGTACTAGAAAGGAAAGAACTTCTCCTCACAGTCACTTTGCCTGCAGGATCAGTTCCAGAATTCAAACAGCAACAGGACCAACATCCAATGACGGTCTCTCTTCTCAAAGGAGCCAAGTGCGATGATGAACCAACACTAATGACTTATTATATGCTAGTCAAACAATGTATTTATTGAAGCCTAAAATATTCTAGTTCCTAAACTGAAGTACAAATGCGTTATAAATATTTATTTGTTATATTTTTTCGTCGTTTTAAGAATGTACTATTATGTTAGTGCTTAGAGCTGTATTTTCTTGTATAAAGCTCTTTGAATATAAAAGCTGTAAATAAAAATAAAAACATTTGTATTAATCCTACGTTTTGCAAGACGAATACCTGAACAAATACAAATCATTTCCCAGTAATTTTGTTACCAATGCCATTAATCTAATTTCTCCTTTCACTACATTGTCAAATAAACAGGTTATTCATTTTATGTTGTTACATAGTAGAAGTTTTATTTCCAGCATCTGGTAATGAAATTCATACTTATCGCGGGCCGGCTGGAGTGGCCAAACGGTTCTAGGCGCTACAGTCTGGAACCGCGCGACCGCTACGGTCGCAGGTTCGAATCCTGCCTCGGGCATGAATGTGTGTGATGTCCTTAGGTTAGTTAGGTTTAAGTAGTTCTAAGTTCTAGGGGACTGATGACCTCAGAAGTTAAGTCGCATAGTGCTCAGAGCCATTTGTAAACCCACATACAGTCCATTTAGCATCTACAGTGGGACCACTTAAATTCACAGGGAGTGGACTGGAAGTATGACGCAGAACGTTGTTTTGTTTGTGTGTTATTAAAAAATACCTCACACACCTCGCTATAATACACTAAAAATGTTTCGCGTGGATTTGCGTTATCCTGGATTTTTAGAAACTGTCAATGTCTGAAACTACAAAAATCTTATGAATTTACCTCTTTAGTGGATTATGCCATGTACTTTACAATAGAATTGAAAAATCTCTCTGAATAACATCACATATCAAACATAGGACTGCGTACATAACACAAATCAAAACATTGTACCTGTCACATCAGGAAGAAAAAACGCAAGTATGAAATCATCATTTTTCAACATGAGGCTGTTTGCTCAAACATTCCACAGGTGTACTCCAGCTTCATAGTATCCAATGCCGTTAGGGAGGCCATCGAAATATTCCAACGGACGACAACATCTAACGGTTCTGTGACTATAAGATTTGGAAGCTGGTACGGTGTGTAATTAAGGAGATACCCCTACCTGGTGGCCAGGTGAGTTGGTGTAACTACAGATGTCGACGCCATTGCCTCCACAGCCAGTGACGAGCGGACCTGGTCGCGCACAGCCTAGGGAACGGCTCGCAGGGGAATTGGATATAAGTCGTCCGCGCACCCAATGGAACCCAGTTCGTTAGCGCAGCTGACGATGTCGACATGTATGATCGCTGAAATATTGTGCTATTTGGGCAGTATTAGCTGGCACTACATCCGTGGACTATTCAGTCAACAAATACACTGGGAGAAACTGAAGGATCACAGTGCACTACTTATTTACTAATATTTAAGAGGGCTAAATATATGCATTTTCATCAAACATCAAAGCAAAAGGCAACTTCATTGCTTTTACAACATTACAAAAATGCTTATAGGAGATTAAAAACAACAAGCAAGAATAAAAACTTCACGAAAAAATATTATTAAAACTGTCATGGCAATCGGTTCTTATTACAACTGACAATTTATTCAAAACGTAATAAACGAGATCAACGAATATTCAAAGAATGTTTTAAAATATAAAAACATAAGAAAAAATATGATGCACTAGAGGCAGTGTAATGAAGCCCAGTCTTGGAACGACTTCAGGCTTGCGGGCTTTAAATATCATGAAATGAAATGGTGTGATGGTGGTCCTAAACTACGTACCGTCAGACTCAGAGTTGAAATATTAAAAGTTTTGGCTGGTTTCGTTGTCTAGGGGCTGGGATACGTAGTTGCTGCATTACAAGCCAAATGCTGCTGAGTCTACAGTATATAATATGAATAGACACATGAATCGAATGGTCGAAGGTTTCTATCACTCGGCAATTGCAAATGTAACGTACAAATTTATAAATGAAAGATTACAATTAAATAAAATCTGCAGGTACTATCCTAACTACTTTAAGTGATGAGTACGACAGTCTAAGTACTTTTGAGAATGTGATATATTTCTGCAAAACGCTTATTGGTGTCGATGGTCCAGCAATTAAATAAAATATAAGTTGAAGAACAGGGAACCAAAACATTCCTACTTCACGTAACTACTTATGAACAACAACATAGCTCGCGAGATATTCACTTCCAAACACGTACTACGTCTTCACTGCAGAAGCAACGGAAATTCACAGGTACGCAAGTCAGCACAACGACATATTTCTCTCTCTCGCTACCAAGAGCAAACTGCTCCACTCCAAGTCTTTCCCGCGACTGTCGCCTACAGCACCTCCCCTGTCCTGTGTCGTACTCCCTTCCATTCACTTCGGTAGTGGCCTCCCTTAGTTACGAGCGCTGTGATTGTCTAGAGCGCTCCCTCCATGTCTCCAAACCAACATACACTCACAAACATATTGAAACACATACGAAATACTGTATTTACATTAAAATAACTTGAAATTAAATAAATATTCTTACGGCTGGGCCATAAACAATCTCTATCATACATTATTAAATACATAAACAAATTAAATAAACCTATATCAGAGGAATAGCAACAAAAGGTAGGCCAGTAGCCTAATGTCTCTGTGCTTTCTAAAACACAGTAAATATTTAACCAATTTCTTCATGAACAGTATATATCGGATATAAACAAAGACATAGACGAATAAATATATTTACAAGCATGCTGCTACCGTTTTCTCGTGTACCTGTGGAGTACTTTTGGCCTGACGCCATCGATAGTAATCGGCCATTTTGATCTCCAATAACTTATGTACTATTCAAGCTAACTGCCTGTAATTTATACCAATTTAGATTTACACTAATAGCTTTTTAAAGATACGTTGATCGAGACAATTGGATGAAGCGTTTAGATTTTGGAAATTCGTTGCAGTGTGTTACTTGTATAATTTAGTCAGATACTAAACTTTAAACTAATAAAGATATTGAAAATCTGATTACACCGTCAGAATCGTCGTGCAAATAATGGTAATGTACATGTTTCTTTTTGAGGTATCATCATTCATCTGGCTACTATTAATTTCTATACGAAATGTGAGATGTCTGCCATTAAGGTTTCACAAAGTCCGCCATCTTTGGCCCTCCCAGTGCACAGTGTCACCAAGGAATTTCCAGCCACGTGCTCGATGGACCACGCGCTGGGGCTCCCCTCATGCTCAGCTAACGTTGGGCACCACGTCGCTGCTGCCGGGCCGCGGCTCTGACAAGCATCCTGTGCGGCCGCCCCAACTCCGAACATGTAGTAATTCCAGGTCGCCACAACTCGCCTGTTGCCTCACAGGCTTTCAAATGCCACTTCCAGATCAAACAGAACAAAAGAGAAGGTTACAAAATGATCAAGGCTGTACATGCAACCAGTACAGTTTTCTCTTTCCTCTCTCCAGTTTTCACTGCGCTACCTATAAGAGAGAATGGGAAAGAGTGGGGATGGAAGAGTGGTCGTCTTTCGCACTTCACTTGAGCCGTACGAAAAGGGGGGGGGGCGTGGCGGTGAGTAGAGGAGGGCATACTCTTTCGGTCGTACACCATTCCCGTTGTACCTCAAAATCGCAACATAAAGAAGAAGTCTTCGGCGTGTATGCTCCTCTGGGCGTGCCTCTGCCTCAAGTCAGTACAGTTCTGTAAGCCTACAGAAGCCTTAAGGAAGGCTTATCACTAAGGGGAACAACATATTAGGTTTCTCCCAACTTAATATCCCATATGTATTAGGAAATGCAAATGAAATAGAAATAGCAAAACGAATCAAATATCTTACCAAAGATTACAGAAAAAAATTATTTCTGCCATGTGCAAAGCTCATTCATTGAAATGGAAAATGTGTCCAAAACCAATATTAAAATTACTCTAGTATGTACAAAGATAAATTAGCAGATAATCAATCAATCAAAGAATCTTCTACTAATGGGGGATGAAATTAGAAATTTTGACTGGAATGCTCTTCAAAAATCAGCAAATAAACTAGACTCATAATAACTAACACTAATATGCACTGATCAGTCAGAAAATTATGAACACCTAACAGGCTCTATGTCCACCATTGTCACGGATAACAGCGGCGACGCTTGCTTTGGAAGCAATGAGGCCTTGGTAGGTTGCTGGAGGGAGTTTGCACCACATTTGTACACACAAGTCACCTAATTCCGTAAATTCCGCGGAGGGAGCGATGAGCTCTGACGCCTCGTTCAATCACATCCCAGATGTGTTCGACCAGGTTCAGATCTGGCCATTCGGGAAGCCAACAGCTCAATTCGAACCCGTCACTGTGTTCCTCGAACCCTCCATCACACTGTTGACCTGGTGACATGGCGCATTATCTTGTTGAAAAATGCCACTGGCGTGATGGGGTGTACGCGGTCTGCAACCAGTGTACTATACTGCTTGGCCGTCATGCTGCCTTGCACGAACTTCAGTGTACCCATGGATGCCCACGTGAACTTTCCCTATAGTATAATGAAGCCGCCGCGTCAGCTTGTCTCCGTCGCATAGTACAGGTGTCAAAGAGCTATCCCGCTTGAAGGATTCGCGCCCCCTCATCGGCATGATGATGAAGTAACTGGTGTCTTCAGACTATGCAATGCTCTACGTTTGCGCCAACGTCCATTGCAACGTGCCCATTCCAGTCATAGTTGCCGATGTCGTGCTGTTAACATTGGCATATGCATAGGCTGTCGGCTGCAGAGGCTTTTCGTTAGGAGTGCTCGGAGCACTGAGTGTTCAGACACACTTGCACTCTGCCCAGCATCAAAGTCGGATATTAGTTCAGCTACAGTTCACCAACTGTCTTGTTTTACCAGTCTGCCCAGTAATGCAATAATGATTGGCCGCCCAACTCCACGGCGTCTGGACATGGTTTCACTTTGATTTATTCAAGTGTAGAAAAAACTCAGCACAGCACTCCTCGAAAACCCGAGAAATTGTACAGTTTTCCAAATGCTTGTTTCGAGCTTCCGGCGCCTCACAATCCGTCCTCGGTGAAACTTACAATAGGAGGCGTCGACGTTGGGATCACAGATTTACTTCAGACTTCGCACACGTCTAGGAGGCCATTAAAGCAACATAATGTGCAAGTACATATTGAGGTCCACTACTCTGGAAATATCGAGAAAATCGCAAGATAAGTCTTACGCGTCTATTACGTGGCTCATGTAACTGTGCGTAGGTGCCACATGTTAGAGACAATGGTGGACAAGTGTTAGTGTTCGAGTTAGGTGAAGCGAACGTGTATGTGGCGACTGTTCGACTCCTGAGCAGCCCTAATTTTTGTAGTACAACTATAAATTCTTTGATATTCAAAAAATTTAGCCTACGCTCTTCGTTCTAGCTACATAATGAAAGTGTCACCGCTATATGGGTGCCAAATGGGGCCTGCCTATGTGTCACGCAGCTCGAATCGTCGTGGTGCAAAGTACACTAATGGCCATTAAAAATTGCTACACTAAGAAGAAATGCAGATGATAAACAGGTATCCATTAGACAAATATATTGTACTAGAGCTGACATGTGATTACATTTTTACGCAATTTGGGTGCATAGATCCTGAGAAATCAGTACCCAGAACAACAACCTCGGGCGGTAATAACGACCTTGATACGCCTGGGCATTGAGTCAAACAGAGCTTGGATGGCGTGTACAGGTACAGCTGCCCATGCAGCTTCAACACCATACCACAGTTCATCAAGAGTAGTGACTGGCGTATTGTGACGAGCCAGTTGCTCGGCCACCATTGAGCAGAAAGTTTTCAATTAGTGAGAGATCTGGAGAATGTTCTGGCCAGGGCAACAGTCGAACATTTTCTGTATCCAGAAAGGCCTGTACAGGACCTGCAACATGTGGTCGTGCATTATCCTGCTGAAATTTAGGGTTTCGCAGGGATCGAATGAAGGGTAGAGCCACGGGTCGTAACACATCTGAAATGTAACGTCCACTGTTCAAAGTGCCGTCAATGCAAACAAGAGGTGACCGGGACGTGTAACCAATGGGACCCCATACCATCACGCCGGGTGATACGCCAGTATGACAACGACGACTACACGCTTCCAATGTGCGTTCACAGCAATGTCGCCAAACACGCAAGCGACCATCATGATGCTGGAAACAGAACCAAGATTGAACCGAAAAAATGACGTTTTGCCATTCGTACACCCATGTTCGTCGCTGAGTACTCCATCGCAGGCTCTCTGTGGTGCAGCGTCAAGGGTAACCGCAACCATGGTCTCTGAGCTGATAGTCCATGCTGCTGCAAACGTCGTCGAACTGTTCGTGCAGATGGCTGTAGTCTTGCAAACGTCCCCATCTGTTGACTCAGGGATCGAGACGTGGCTGCACGATCCGTTACAGCCATGCGGATATGAAATGCCGTGTGACGAGGGCGTCCCGTCGGGTAGACCGCTCGCCTGGTAAGATGCCTGTCATCTCGACTGCTAGTGATACGAGGCCGTTGGGACCCAGCATGGCGTTCCATATTACCCTCCTGAACACGCCGATTCCATATTCTGCTAACAGTCATTGGATCTCGACCAACGCGAGCAGCAATGTCGCGATACGATAAACTGCAATCGCGATAGGCTACAATCCGACCTTTATCAAAGTCGGAAACGTGATGGTACGCATTTCTCCTCCTTACACGAGGCATCACAACAACGTTTCACCAGGCAACGCCGGTCACTGCTGTTTGTGAATGAGAAATCGGTTGGAAACTTTCCTCATGTCAGCACGTTGTAGGAGTCGCCACCAGCGCCAACCTTGTGTGAATGCTCTGAAAAGGCAATCATTTGCATATCATAGCATCTTCTTCCTGTGGGTTGAATTTCGCGTCTGTAGCACGTCATCTTCGTGGTGCAGCAATTTTAATGGGCAGTAGTGTATTTCGGGATATCTTACAAGAGTGTATGCGTAAGGGATTTCGCAAATCACGAAGGTATACATTTTCAGGAAAATTCTATGCCTTTCTTCGTATACGCGTCGACAGGTGTAAATTTGTTTGCTCCATTAATAAAATTTATCCCAAAAGAGGAAGTAGTCAATTAACATGAAATTCACTAAAACTCTATCCAAATACACGTGGTTTTTTCTTAATTATATTACCCCTCGGATGTCATAAATTAAATAATATGACCTGTGACGCAAATAATATAGATTGAAAATTAAGTTCGAGCGGGAATCGAACCGTCACCTCATACGCGTTAATCTTACGAAGCTCAAATGCTTTTTTTCTCTAAAAAAATCTTATTTTGTTTGTTGCAGTTCTTCTGGACGGACGTCTCATGACACCCATTTAAGTTCATCGTTGATTCATTCACTCAGTTTATTATTATTACTATTATTATTTTTACAGACGAGAGAAGACCCTCTGACCGAACACGCTGAGCTACCGTCCAGGCACGCTAATAGCTTGCCCACCATGAACTCTAACGTCCGGCACCTACGCACAGATACACAAGCCACACAACAGACGAGTAAAACTTCTCTTGCGATTTACTCGGAATTGGCGGAGTAGTGCACGTTACTACTTGGACATCGTGTTGTTTTAATGGCCTGCTACAGCTGTAGAGCGAAATTCGTGATCCCAACGTCATGCCCTCGCCTTCGCAGACAGACAGGGTGCCTTCCGGCTCTAGGTACGGACAGGGCGCTCACCGATGCTATAGGCACCGAGCGTTTGTGTGACCAGAAATCATTCCTCGGCAGGTGACGCTGCAGTCTACTGGGCGGGTTTATATCGACAGTAGGTCGGTGGTCATAATATTCTGGCTGATAAGTGTACACTTCGTGTAACTTCAGAATACCTCTGCAAAACGGTTACATGAGCTTTCTCTCAAAAACGTCAGCAATTCTGACTTCAAGTACACGGAATAACTTCATCATTTATGGAGAAGTTTCAAACCTATTCACGCAGAAGGTGGTTCACTTGTACATTATATACATACAGGGCTATTACAAATGATTGAAGCGATTTCATAAATTCACTGTAGCTCCATTCATTGACATATGGTCACGACACACTACAGATACGCATAAAAACTCATAAAGTTTTATTCGGCTGAAGCCGCACTTCAGGTTTCTGCCGCCAGAGCGCTCGAGAGTGCAGTGAGACAAAATGGCGACAGGAATCGAGAAAGCGTATGTCGTGCTTGAAATGCACTCACATCAGTCAGTCATAACAGTGCAACGACACTTCAGGACGAAGTTCAACAAAGATCCACCAACTGCTAACTCCACTCGGCGATGGTATGCGCAGTTTAAAGCTTCTGGATGCCTCTGTAAGGGGAAAACCGATGGATCGGTCGTGGTGGAGATCATGATCAGCAATTCATGCCGGCCGCGGTGGTCTAGCGGTTCAGGCGCTCAGCGCTCAGTCCGGAACCGCGCGACTGCTACGGTCGCAGGTTCGAATCCTGCCTCGGGCATGGATGTGTGTGATGTCCTTAGGTTAGTTAGGTTTAAGTAGTTCTAAGTTCTAGGGGACTGATGACCAGAGATGTTAAGTCCCATAGTGCTCAGAGCCAGCCAGCAATTCATGTCATGGCCTCCACGCTCTCCCGACTTAACCCCATGCGATTTCTTTCTGTGGGGTTTTGTGAAAAATTCAGTGTTTAAACCTCCTCTACCAAGAAACGTGCCAGAACTGCGAACTCGCATCAACGATGCTTTCGAATTCATTGATGGGGACTTGCTGCGCCGAGTGTGGGAGGAACTTGATTATCGGCTTGATGTCTGCCGAATCACTAAAGGGGCACATATCGAACATTTGGTAATGCCTAAAAAAACTTTTTGAGTTTTTGTATGTGTGTGCAAAGCATTGTGAAAATATCTCTAATAACAAAGTTATTGTAGAGCTGTGAAAGCGCTTCAATCATTTGTAATAACCCTGTATATTGTCAGCGTAAAAGTAGTTGTACAGCTGATGTTATTATTGCTCTTACCAAAATCTGAATTACTTTTTTATTTGTTTTGTGTTCGTACAAAGTACGATAGCCACCAAACGCTGTAACAACAAAGATAAAAGCAACGCCTATACCTGTTACCCGCATACACGTTTCTTATGGAGTTTACTTACACAGTGACAAAGCCTGTTATCTTAGCAACAGCTGGTCACACACATGTCTCATATTTCGACCCTAAGTATATTTTAACTGAGGTAGACGTTTCTCAGATAGCTGCTTCTCAACATGTATCTCCTGTAGACAACATGCCTGCCAGCGGAAACGTAGCCTACTTTCAATTACATCCGCAGATCCACACCGTCCGTGGAGTAAATACTACTGCGAGTCGCCTCCTGCGTCACACCACACCAACAAACTATGCGCTCTCCGCCGGCTGGAGTGGTCGAGCGGTTCTAGGCGCTACAGTCTGGAACCGCGCAGGTTCGAATCCTGCCTCGGGCATGGATGTGTGTGATGCCCTTAGGTCAGTTAGATTTAAGTAGTTCTAAGTTCTAGGGGACTGATGACCTCAGATGTTAAGTCCCATAGTGCTCAGAGCCATATGCGCTCTCCAGCGCTTCTTTGTCAGAATCAAAACAGGTGCTCTCTAGCGCTTCTCTGCCCATACGTGCTAATCTACACTCTCACTGCCTCAGTGGCAACCTACTTTCCGACCCATGGTTGCAATAGGCTCAAAACTACTTCTTCAGAAACCGTTGTTACTATGACAAGTGTATAATCCACAAAACAACCAGCACATTACACTACATAACATCAATACCTCGAACTGGACTCAAACAAATATCACTAACTTCCTACTGTCATCACTACACATATCCTCAAACCCACGCTTACAGAGCGCTACTACTGTTTATTCCAAACAAGGTTATACACTGAAGCGCCAAAGAAACTGGCATAGGCTTATGTATTCAAATACAGAGATATGTAAACAGGAAGAAGACGGTGCTGCAGTCGGCAACTGCTATATAAGACAACAAGTGTCTGGCACAGTTGTTATGTTGGTTACTGCTGCTACAGTGGTAAGTTGTCAAGATTTAAGTGAGTTTGAACGTGGTGTTATAGTCGAGCACGAGCAGCTCCGAGGTAGCGACGAAGTGGGGATTTTCCCGTACGAGCGTTTCACGAGTGTACCGACAAAACAAATCTCCGAAATCGTTGTCGCCGGAAAAAAAAAAAAAAAACCTGCAAGAACGAAACCAAGGAAAACTGAAGAGAATCGTTGAACGTGACAGAAGCGCAACCTTTGAGCAAATTGCTGCGGATTTCAATGCTGGGCCATCAACAAGTGTCAGCGTGCGAACCATTCAACGAAACATCATCGATCTGGGATTTCGGAGCTGAAGGTCCACTCGTGTACCCTTGATGACTGCACAGCATAAGGCTTTACGCCTCGCCTGGGCCCGTCAACATCGTCATTGGACTGTTGATGACTGGAAACTTGTTGAGTGGTTGATCGAGTCTCGTTTCAAATTGCATCAGCGGATCGATGTCTGCGGGTATGGAGACAACCTCGTGAATCCAACGGACGTGGCGAATTCCAGAAGGACAATGCGACACTCCACACGTCGAGAATTGCTGCAGAGTGGCTCCTGGAACACTCTTCGTAGTTTAAACACTTCCGCTGCCCACCAAACTCCCCAGACGTGAACATTATTGAGCATATGTGGGATGCCTTGCAACGTGCTGTTCAGAAGAGATCTCCACCCCCTCGTACTCTTACGGATTTATGGACAGCCCTGCAGGATTCATAGTGTCAATTCTCTCCAGCACTACTTAAGACATTAGTTGTGTCTATGCCACCTCGTGTTGCCCTCGTGTTGCGGTGCTTTATCGTGCTCGCGAGGGCTCTACACGATATTAAGCAGATGTACCAATTTCTTTGGCTCTCCAGCGTACATACCACAATAGCGAAGAACACCAAAGAAAATAGCGAAAACGTGGCAAAACAGGTCTCTTGCCTCTTTTTGTAAGTCTGCATCAACTAGTATATATACTGTACTTTCAAAGTGTACTTACGAAGTTCGCAATATACGTCCAAACCGGGATCGTAGAAGTCGAAATGGTTTCGATATTAGAATAATATATCCTTCAACACGCAAGGCATAGATACTACGTAACAGGATAAGCTAGGAAAGGTGAAAGCAAGTGGTGTTCCATCAGCTGGTAGCTCATGGCTGCCGGACAATGCCCTAGCGAAAACACCGTAGCTTCCACTGCCCCGGACGGTTAATGGTTTCCATCCACACAGCAGAGAAATTGTTTACGTTTCGAGTAGGCAAATGTCTGGGTTCCTTCCAACTCCGCCCGACCACAAAATCTGTTGCGGTACCATGGTCCATGGCCCTTCTCCAAGGTAGCGGCGTTCTAAAATGATCAACCGGACTTAGCCTATTTGACTCGTCTCACGTTGGACAGGTAGTGACATCACGTGTACGTTTTATGTCGATATTTTTCTAGGCTAATTTCTAGATTCTGTAATCCGCAATTCCTCTTACCTAGCGACTCTCTCCATTTCCTCCAAGTGCTGAATGAATTTATCAGTACCCTCACGAGATATTGAAATAAGTCTCTTATGCTACTAATGGGAAACTTGTTCTCCAACCTTGTCACTGGAGCTAGGGCGCCAATTTCTTTGACAAATGGAATGATTCAACAACGCATTTTATGGTCAAATCCTGTACGAATTCTCGTCTGTAGCTTGACCTTCATCCCCTCTCCCCACTCTCTTCCATTTTAGATTACCAGAAACATCGTTCTGTTTGCCTCTCTTCTTCATAATGACGCCCTTGAATTCAGCCAGTTTCATATTTCGGCATTACTTCTGCTAACTAACGACTCCTTGCTTAGAAAACTTTCCCCCTTTAAATCCTCTGTAAGCAAAACGTCTTCAAAATCTTTCAAAAACTATATACACTGCTCATGAGCGTCAGAATCTGTTCAAAATATTGGAGAATTTAACAATATCATTTGAGAACATTTTAGAATAAATTACGTACATAAAAAGTCTTAATGATTATTACAGAAACAGATCAATCCATCATCGTTGAACAATATCTCGAATGAACTCAAGTTTCCTAAAAAAGAATAAATTAAAAATTCAGAATAGAATTTTCCCCTTGGAATAAAATTGTACAATATATTTTCCAAGAAGGTTACTAGAACAGACTTGTTTAAGAAGGCAGTTAAAAAATCTCTGTTAAGAAATACTTTCTATGTGGTGAAAGACCACTGACATATTACAGTGTAGAGGTTTGGTAAAAAATGAAATACAGGTTAGTAATAGTAATAAAACAAGTCAGTTAATTCAACATAGAATATTACACTAATTTTCTCCATGGAGAAAACCGCACACCACAGTTCAGCAAAGGATAATTCTAATACCTTATCCTGATACACTAATGTAATACATTGCTACCTGTTTCGAGGATGTACTGATCGTCATAACGTGTTTTGTACTGCACAAATATGAATACAGTTCAATACCTAATGCTGCAGGAACGTGTGGGGAAACATCATGTAATCAGAATCGGGACTTTCTTAGAAATATTTAAACTATTAATGACTAAAAAATAACAAATACTTTTTTTAGAAAAAAATATTCACAAATATACTTGGACTGGTAGAGGCTACAGATCAGTTAAAGATTATATAGTAGCGAATCGATGGACACAATGTCATGTAAAAGATTCAAGAGTATACTGAAGTTCTTATGTCTTCACTCATTATTATCTTGTGATATGTCAAACTGACACTTTTGCTAAGTGGAAACAGAAGGAACTCTTTACAACACGGAAGCAAGAAGAGGCGTATAATGTATGTTTACTGTAGGATGAAAGTATTAAGGGTCTGTATCAGAATAAATTAAGAGACAAATTAGAACAGTTAGTTACCTGGGACAGCATTGTATAACATTTGAAAAATATTGTAAAATCAACAAAAAAGTCTGAAAATGAGGTAGTAGGCAAGCGAAAAAATATTGCCGAATGTTTGGATAAAAAATTTGATCAAAATACTATGGCAACCAAACGCTGTCACAATAAGGATAATGTCCACTCCTATACTCGTCACCTGTATATAAGAAAAACAAACACCATACAAATGTAGTTTTCAAATCGTACCCCAAAAATTAACAAATTTATAAACAGAAAAGAAATTACACAAAATAAACAATGAAGAGAGCCCATCACCAAGCCAGTGACACATACATTAGTAATACACAACATGGCATTCATGACTGTCAGCAGATTGCTTATAAAGCTTTGAAAATATTAAATAAGAAAGGAAAGGATAAAGATCTTTTGAACAATATCACCTTTTTGCAAGTATATAAATTATTCAAACGAAATTATATGGTTCCAGAGACCTTTACAAGTCTCACTCAACTGTAGTGTATACATGCAGACTGAAGCGACAAACGAAAATTTGTCTCTTGCGGCTACCAACCGAAATCAGCCACACGTCTAAATTAGTGAGCCATACCGTCTGCAAAAGATGGGATATTACCATATCGTCTGCAGTGAATTTTTGTTTATAGTCCGCTCTTTAAAATATATGTTCGGTTAAAAAACGTGACAGTGGCAGTTTTTGGCCTTGCCATTGTAGCACTGCAAAGTGACAGCACATATAGCACATTTGCAGACCACTTCATTAAAAACAACCGTCACCTAAGTGGCACAGAACCATGCCTTCAAATCCTAAAACACAGTTATCATCTGTACCATTTTTTAACAATAGAAGAACATTACCACATCCAGAAATCTATCACCCAAGGCAAAAAAATATCAATGACCCAACAAAACAGCACTCAGCACTCTAAACACTCACACAAAAACACACGCGGAAACACATACACAGTGACACACATGGGCGCGCGCTGGACAAAAACCAAAGGAACAGTTTCAAAGTTCGCGGACGTCAAACCAAAACAAAACAGCAAACATGCGCATAATAAAAGTAAATCTAATTTTTATCGATATCCGTCGATCAGAACAAAAAAAACCACATTTGCCTCACAAAAACAAACCTGTCACAGTTCAGGACTAGCCAGATATTGCAAAGGTAAGGGCAAAAATGGGCATATGCCACGATTTTTAACTCAACAAACGTTTCACAGGTTGTATTATAAACCAAAATTCATTGCAGACGATATGATAACATGTCTCATGTTTGCAGGTGATATGGTGTACCAACTTAGACCTGTGGCTGATTTCTACTGGTAATCACAGGTCACGCACACAATATAAGATAAAAGGTAAAATACATATCTAACTTATAAATAATGACAAATCCGATGTACCATATTTCCAAATATAACCATTATCTGCATGTATATATTTCAGGAAAAGGAAAGAAAGGGCTCACTGGAAGTGCCACAACTGTGATGAAACATGTTTGGGAGTTAAAATAACACTTTAAGTACTTGCAAAAGAGAGGGCTCATCTTCAGTTCACTATTATTTTCAGCAAGTCCTTGAACTGAGCTTGAATCTCCAATATGACAATATCACAAAAGAAGAGTGGGTTAAATACTATAAATACCTATGCTAACATAGAAGAGAAGAAGGAAAATGATCCATAAATAGAAGTAAAAGGCCTATTTCGCATAAAAATATAAGAATACACTGCAGCTTTTGAAACCACAAAAAATCTAAAAGCAGAAAGTTTAGATGGAATTAATGTAGAGTTGATTAAATATGGAGTATTATCACTACAACTGAAATTGTTACGTTTGCTTAACATGCACTGAAATCAAAACGACGTAACATAAAATTGGATAAAAAACGAAAGTAATACAAATATATAAGAAAGGAGAAAAAATATATGAGAAAATTACACAGGGATAAGCCTAAATCACACAGCATACAAACATTATGGAAGATTTTAAAGCACAGCACTGAAGACAGTTGCAGAATGTTTGCAAGTGGAAAACTAGTCGTACTGAGAAGGACACGATGAATGAATAATGCAATTGCTATTTTACGACAGCTTGTTGCAAAGAGATTTAGGGAAAGCTTTTTGTGATGTGGTTAGAGAAAAGTTCTGGAGAATGATGGAACACAGAGGTTACCCTTTGCAACTTATTTCAGCTATTAAAAATTTGCATAAGGAAACATAAGTAAGAATGAAGACTGAAGTACAACTAAACAATTCGGTAGAGTTAAAATCACTCCTATTTGCTAATGATCTTACAGCGACATTTTCAAGAGAAGATAATTTACGAAAACGAATTTATATACTAAATAATATATCTAATATGAAAATGTCTTCTACTAAACGTAAGACAGTGGCAGTTTCTTTTTAATATTCTGTAAGAACTAACAGAGTAGTTAATGAAAAAAACAATTGAACAGTTAAATATTTCAACTCTCTAGAATGTAAAATATTCTGTGAATACGAAGAAGATATGCAGATTACGTTGAAAAGGTTTGGAAGTGTTTGAGGAACAATTAATAAAAATTTAAAGCGTAAAACATGGAAAGAAACACCGCCGAAGTTTTTAAAACAGACTTCCTGCCAATCCTGTTATATGAAATTGTATCGTGAGCACGAACAAAAGAGAAGAGAAAGAAATACAAGTAGAAATGATTTTTCTTAGGATCGTGAAATGATGTAACGCAATAGATAAAGTACGAAAGGAAGATATTAGAAAAGGGGTTGAAAACTTGGAATTTGAAAGAAAAACTGAACGAAAACAAAAATAAATAGAATGAATATTTACAAAGAATGTATCCAGAGAGACTACCACGTCAGATAAAGAACTTTAAACTTACTGGAAAAAAGACCCTGGTAGGCCGAAGAAAAAGATTGGAGCAGTAACAGGCCACAGCTGGCCAAAAAAGGAATGTTCAGAAGAAGATGAAAAAGTAAGTTGCGGAAATGATTTAAAATTAAATATGTAATAACTTAAAAACCATGTTTAATAAAATCTTAATGAAATCGCTTCTTGAGGAGAAACTGAGGGTGGGGAGGGTAGGAAAGTGACATTCATATTGTTTTTGCGATATTGTAGATACAATATCCATTTTTGTAGACGTTTATTTCTGTTGAAATGATAAAAGTCGTAGATGATTTAATATTTCCTCAGGCGGGTATATGACTGCTTGCGTAGATGCTGTGGCCTCTTCTACACTTGACTTATAAGTTATGAGTCGCATGTTGGATTGTTGTTTAAGCTGCATGTCAAATATTGCTCGGGTTCTAAAATGTTAATCCAGCCTAGTAATGTCTCTTAGGTAAGAATTCACTCTTAATCTAACACCAAAAATTCATGAAGAAATTAACACAAGACACAGACTAGTGCTTCACTAAATACTCTCTGAAAGTCATACATCTGACTACCGCTAAAATTAGAAGTTACTCTACTGAATTGCCACCGGAGTTCTGTAGGTGAAAATGTTAACTGTGCTTGCCTGTTCGAAGTCTTCATCGATGAAATGATCTCTGTGAAGAACCTTCGCCGCATTGCAATCACTGCTGACCGATTCCACCCACAAGTAAATGTAACAAAACACAACACATGTGTAAAAATGCAACATATGACGTATAATAATAGAATACATAGACAACAATTGAAATTCCACATCTAAATTATATGCCTTCTCTAAATAGATTGACAGTTAAAATGTAGAAATCTGAATTTTGTTGGATTCAGTTAATGTTGCACTATCACAGATAATGTGCTAACCATTCACCGAGGATTAAAACTGTCTGTTTGTAGTGCTTGCTACATGTACTATAGCAGTGTGCTTATTAAGAGCCTCTCTTTTCTGGTCTTGGGAGTTCCTCTCAAGATTTCTGCAGCTCGGCGAAATGAGTCTTCTGCTGTGCGACGTCTCGCCGCTACGTTCGTCGAAGGGAACAACTCAGGAGTAGATTAGACTACTCGTGATACCCGGTTCGGAAATCATCCATGCAATGACAAGATTCTAGACTGGTTTCTGGTAAGCATTACTCGTCCTATAAAAAAAAAAAAAAAGAGGGAAAAAATTCTTCTAGAAAAGTTCTGACCGTGAGCAGGCTCTTGGATTTTTACCGAAGTTCTTCCGTTCCAAGGTCTGTTCCGATGAGAAAACTGTCAGAATTCATATAGACTGTATCACTTGAAATAAAATTTGAAGTTACCTTTTCGCATCAAGAAATGATGTATTTTCGGATATTCTTCTCATGCAACAACGAATCTCGTTTTATCTATCTTATTTCGGCTTTAGTGAATCATTAAACTTTCTGAATTCCAAATTTAACAAGTTGGTTGACTTTCAACGATGCATGAGATTAGATTCAGACTGCATGTCTTCTCAAAAGGAGATCTAGCACCAGAGTGTCCTTTCATAATAAGTTAATCCAGAGAGAAGCGATGCGCTCAATAGAGCGAATCGCTTCTCTCTTGCAATTGAAAAGCGTTCGCAGCCTCTTTACTCTACATAGTGTTCAAGTTAACGTGTTTCAGAGACTGCATCAAGATTGAGCTAGAGTTTGCTTATAACTTATCAAATAGCTAATTTTAGATTATTTCAGTAACTTTTAAGTTCATAAGCATCCAGTGTAATACCATTGTTCGTGAGTAAAGCGTACTCGAAAGGAGTAGGTACATATTAAAAAGAAAGATAAATACTTAATGTGACTTGTAGCAAAACAATTTATCCGTTACAGTCACAGTATTAACTCTTAGTCACCATGGCGACATTCAAATATATGATCTATGTTTTTGATTCTGAATTTGTAATGCCATAAAGACTGGTTTACACCGAAGAGAACACAATAGAATTAACGCGAATAGTCTCTGGCATAAAAGAAAGGCGAGCATAGGCAAACAGCGTGCGGTTCGCATTCGCTGGTGCTCGCGCGTGTTCGGCTGGTTGCTGGTTTTCCAGCGAAACAGCAAAGAAAGTCAGCGCCCTCTCCGCTTCGAGATTAGCAGCACAGAGAGTGCTGGACTGCTATTTTAGCTGACACCTGCTTTTGTTGTTGACATGAGTCGCGTTAGCGATGAACTGGTCTGAATAAAAAAGTACTGATTTAATAGGTGCTTGAGGGGTCCAAGAGATCTGCAGTATAAGTGCCAACGAAAAATAAATGTGACTGTTAGAAAACTGCCGAGGCATTCAGAGGTCCCACTGGCGACACGAAATAGACGATAACCTTAAATTTCATTAGATGTTTCCCTCAGGCGGTAACCGAGTGAATACGCTAAAATTTGTACTTCGTGTTATTAAAAATGCAGTACGATAAATTTCCTTAGAAGTAAAGAAGTACCAATATGTATTTACTATGATGATTAAAATTAAAATATACGAACGACCTGGTCATTCTGATGGTTACGTTCGTGATACTTGTGTTTACATGGCAGATAGACCACCTTTATTTTAGAGGCTTTAGATGTAATAACCGAATAATTAAAATTCTTTCTCCTGTGATTACCCTGTCTCCACTGAAAAAAGTATGCACCAGATTTTATCAAGTAGACTATGTGACAAGTTGTAAGCATATTTCATATTTCATTAATCATATTTTATTGACACTGTCTTTCCAGTCCATGCTTCAATAAAATTCGTGATGTGTTTCACACATGTCACTGCAGGTATCAGGAACTATCCGAGATGTAGCAGCTACTGAAATGCGAGCCACTTACGGACCAAAATGTTCCAGTTGTTAATAAGCGTAGTATAAATACTAGCCTTTCTGCAAGTTACGCTGATTGTCGGTAACAAGTGTTCTGCTTGTATATTACGTCCTCAGCTGTAGTGTAAATCCAGCAAAAGGAGTCGACGGATATTGATGTGCAAAAGTTTGAAATAACGCTAAGAGTGAAGCTGCAATTCAGTGTTAAGTGCACTACTTCCAAGCATCTCACTCTTACGTACAAAATCAGACACCTACAAGTTTCCTTTGCAAAGTACTTTGAAGAGCAGTTGAACGGAACGGACAGTGGATGTAAGATGAACATCACCAATAGCAAAACACGGATAATGGATCGTAGTTGAATTATATTAGGTGACGCTGAGGGAATTGCATTAGGAAAGGAAACAATTAAGGTAGTAGGTTAGTAGATGAGTTTTTCTATTTGGACATCAAGCAGAAGTAGCCGAAGCAGAGAGCCTATAAAATGTAGACTGGCGATGGCAAGAATGGTGTTTTTGAAGACGATAAATTTGTTAACATGAATATAGATTTAAGTAGTGTTAGGAAGTCTTTTCTGAACGTCTTGTCAAGGGTGTAGCCTTGTATGGAAGTGAAACGTGGACAAAATCAGTTTAAACAAGAAGACAACAGAGGCTTCTTAATTGTGGTACTACAGAATAATGCTGAAGATTACGAGACTGGTAGCACACGTAACTGATGGGGAGGTACTGAGCAGAATAGGGGAGAAAAGAACTTTGTGGCACAACATGACCAGAAGAAGGAATTGGTTGGCAGGACACATTTTGAGACATCAAGTGGTCACCAGTTTAGTATTGGAGGGAAGATGGGGGGGGGGGGGGGGAGGAGGGGGCAGTTAAAACAGTAGAAGGAGACCAAGAATACATTCAGAAGCATGTTGGTTGCAATAGCTATTCGGAGATGAAGAGGATTGCACACGATAGAGTAGCATGGAGAGATACAGCAAACACATCTTCGGACTGAAGATCACAACAAGAACACATTTTTCTAATCGTTTAACTTTTTTCGTCAAAAACAGCCGACTCTTGGTGCGGAACAATCCTAGCCGAATATCAAAGCTTTGTACCGTGTAGTTATCGAATGACGCGTGTGTCGCTGTTATCAGCGATGTAAATAACGCAGAGTTCCTAGGACTGGCACGCTTTGCTAGGTTTCTACTGCTCACTCCAGTGTAAACGTTTGTTCAGAGGTACAAACGAATGGTAGTGAATTGTCCATGAATACTCACTGTGTTCAATTCGTTCTGGTTTGAACGAGGCGTCACATATCCAATATTTTTGCAAGAGATCCACAGATGAGCAAAATTACGATTGCTATTACAGACAATTTAACTGAAAACCTGCTGGGCAGCTTGCGAGATCCTTGACACGACGTTCTGAGGGGCAAACGGCTCGGCATAAAGGCTTGTCCCCGCCAGGCTGACCAGAAAAGGAGCCCGCTACCCCTCCACCTCCACCACCACGTCAGACGGCAGAGGCTGCGGCGACCGCTAACGACACGTGCTTAATGCTAATGTTGACGTCGGCACGCCAGGGACGGGACGGGGCCTATGCTAATGGCGGCGCGCTATTCCACCAAATTACAGTTCCATATATTAGCTTACAAATAATCTTAAGTAAAAGGGGAAACCGCCAGCAGGGAAGTGGGCTGGCTGCACAGGCGCCGATTGTTTCTGTTGCAACCTAGCATTCCGTCCGAGAAAATTGATGCAATTATTAAAATTTTAATTTTTAAGAATTCTTCCACGAAAATTACTGCTTTTCACGGGCGACTCTTATAGAATATTAATGTAGGAGGTATTCTGTCTTGCTGATGTCATCGTGCCTTTATTTCGTATCACTACAGAAGATTTATTTCACTTCTTGTTTACGGAGAACAGAAAACAATTTTTACCTTGTTCCATGACTTCGATGTACCCAAATATTTCCATTTATTGTTTTCCACCCATGGCAATAGATTTCAAAGTCAGATGGCCTCATCCTCAGACACAAACGACGGTCACTTAAGGCTTTAAGTATTTTAAAATGTCTTAGCCACAGTACATGGGGAGCCGACATGAGTTGTCTGCTCCAGTTTTACAGGGGGTTTGTGCGATCTCGGTTCGATTATGGGTGCACGGTGTATGGGTCTTCGAGGCCTTCTTACTTAAAGATGTTGGACGTTGTGCACCATGAGGGGCTGCGGTTGGCCACTGGGGCATTCAGAACTAGCCCCATACCGAGCCTCTGTGCAGAGGCTGGTGAACCGCCAGTTCATATGTGGCGGCAGATAGTTTCGGTGCGCCAGGCGTATAAAACTTTGTCCACACCATACACACCTGCATACCATACCGTTGCTCAGCTTCCTCTGGCACGGCTATTTCATAACGCGGCCCTGTGTATTGCCTGTCTGCAATGGATATGGCTGGTCTTCATGTTTTAAGTCGCGGTTGGAGCAGATTTCCACCTTGGATCCCCCGGAGAGCCAGACTTATTTTAGATTCCACTAATTTTAAGAAAGCTAGTACACCAGATTTTACAATCCAATCTCTGTTTTTTAACATTTTAGATGTGCTTCACGGTCTTACCGTCGTTTACACTGATGGCTCCAAACAGGAGAATTTCCTTGGCTGTTCTGTAGTGTTCCCTGATCATGTCACCCAGATTCGCCTCCCTGATGAATATACTGTGTTCGCAGCGGAGCTTCACGCGATCCTGAAGGCACTGGAGCTGATGAATCGTGTTCGGGGCAATCGATTTCTCCTCTGCTCCGATCCTCTTAGTGCCTTACAATCACTGCAGAATCTGTACCCAACTGAGGCGTCGGTTTAGCTGATATATGACCAACTCTACCTTCTCCAACGGCGGGGTAAGAAGGTGTCCTGCTGGGTGCCTGGTCATGTAGGAATATGGGGCAATGAACAGGCCGATCGGGCTGCCAAGGAGGCCTACAGAGACCAGGATGTGGTCCAGTGTCCTATTTCCTAGCAGTCTGTCATTTCTGCACTCCACAAGAAGTGCATGGAGTTGTGGGAGGAAGAGTGGCTGGCAGTGACGGCCATTAAACTGCGGTTGCTGAAGTCAAAAACTCGGCCGTGGCGTTCCTCCTGCCGGTTGCTCAGGCGGGAAGAAGTGACCCTCACACTTCTTCGGATCGGGCACTGTCTTCTCACACAAAGCTTTCTATTACGGCGAGAGGATCCCCCGTTTTGTAATGCTTGTGGTGTGCTCATCTCTGTCCGGCACATTTTAACGGACTTCATTTTGCACCATGATGCAAGGGCAGAAGCCGGCCGAAGTGGACGTACGGTTAAAGGCGCTGCAGTCTGGAACTGCAAGACCGCTACGGTCGCAGGTTCGAATCCTGCCTCGGGAATGGATGTTTGTGATGTCCTTAGGTTAGTTAGGTTTAACTAGTTCTAAGTTCTAGGGGACTAATGACCTCAGAAGTTGAGTCCCATAGTGCTCAGAGCCATTTGAACCATTTGCAAGGGCAGAAGCACAAGTTGATGGGGATCTGCCTCGTGTTTTAGCTAACGATGAGACGTGTGTGTCTAGGGTTTTGAAGTTTTGTGATGTGTCTGGACTCTGGCCTAAACTTTTAGGCTGGAGGTTTTAGTGTATTGCAGAGTGGCTGGCTCCCCTATTTTTTCCCTTGCGGTCAGCCAACTACTTCCATCTGCTATATTGTTTTAGCTCACTCTACCACTTTCTTCCTGTGTTGTCCATGTTTTATTGCTGACTACACGCTCCATCCCACGTTTCGGTGTGGGTGGGCACATATTTTTCAAGCCTTATTACCTGTGCTTTACGTTCTGTTTTATCTTACTGTTCTGAGTATTTTCTTGACACCCGTCTCAATCTGTTACTGAGCGGGCGCTGAAGACCTTGCTGTCGTGCGCCCAAAAAACCCTCTGCTATTACTACTACTACTCAGACACAAAGTGCAATAGTCGGCGTATTGTGCGTCCGCAAGTGCATCACGCAACCCGAAAGCATCACCTGTCCATTATCGAGGGTATGAAATGTATTCCAAGTGGCGAATTTGGACAACCATCAGCTGTGTAATGGAATGACGCAAATGAGGATTTGTGCCGGACCCCGATTTTGCGCTGGTCCAGAGCGATCGCCTTACATTAGGCTGCCTGAGCCTGGCTCACGGACAGGCCCAGACTTCCGTACATCGTCAGCCATGTGTCTACAACCTGCTCTCTTTTGTTCATTATGTGTATTCCTGTTCAAGGGACACGTATTGATTGAAAGTTGCTTGCTCGGTGTCGGTGAATAAATACGAGGCGGCCGCCGTGGCCGAGCGGTTCTAGGCGCTTCAGTCTGGAACCGTGCTGCTGCTACGGTCGCAGGTTCGAATCCTGCCTCGGGCATGGCTGTGTGTGATGTCCTTAGGTAAGTTATGTTTAAGTAGTTCTAACAAGGGGAGGCCACGACGTTTGAAACGCGGATTTACTGCAAACTTCGTACACCCGTAGTACTCCATTAGGACAACAAAATGTGTAAGCAATAGCGTGTACTTCTCAAGCGTCATTGAGAAAATCTCAAGATAATTTCGACCGTCAAATGTCGTCAAATATATACACCTGTGCGTCACCATTTTTACCAGGAAGCGCCGACAGCCGATTAGCGTTCAAGGCCCGTAATCGCTGGGTCGCTGGATCGAGTCCCACTAGTCATTTTTTTTATTTCTACGGCAGTCATTTTCTTTAATATTTATATTGCAATCGATGTAATAGGAAAAATACGTGTAATCGGATGAACTTTTATTACATTTACAATGTTATTTGGCAGTCTGCAAATTTTTATTATCACAAATAATGTAATAGTCATAACTACCGACTAGTAAACGACCAAACGCATAAAGTGATACTGAAAATGTATGCTTGTCCGTGTCTTCAAAACTGTTCGTATTTAATCGAAAGAGAACAAGAAATTGCTTCTCGTGAAGACGCTATTAATATACACCCAAAACTGCATGACCAATGATCAGCGCCGATATTTAAGGAAATGCTGCGTTATGAATGATATGCTTCCAAATTATCGGCTGAAAGAGACGTTTTTGAAAATGTTAACGAGGTTTGTTTTTCCACGGAGAACCTCAAAACACTTTGCGTGTGCGTAAACATAGCGTTTATTCAATTCAGCTGGTGCCGTTTACCTTTGTTTTTCATGTTTTTACGAAAAATACCATCCCGCAACTTGTAATCGTAATGTCGAAAGCGAAGATTAATTGAACATCTTTCGATAGCCGTCTGTGCCTGTCAAAACTTGGAGGTAACAAATAGTTTCGGGCTCTTTCCAGGTATAAGGGATTTCTCAAATCACGGACAAGCATAGATTTTCAGTATCACTTCATGCGTTTGGCCATATATTAGTCGGTAGTTATGAATATTATATTATTTGTGATAGTAAAAATTTGTAGACTGCCAAATAACATCGTAAATTTATTAAAAACTCATCCGATTACACGTATTTTTCCCGTTACAACAACTGTAACATAAATAGCAAAGAAAATGACTGTGTTAGAAATAAAAAAAAAAACTGACGAGCGGGACGCGATCCAGCGACCCAGCGATTACGGGACTTGACGCTAACCACTTTTTTTTCCAGCTTACCACTCTGCTGCCGGCACTTCCTGGTGAAAACGGCCACGCACAGGTATACATATTTTACGATGATTGCCGATCGAAATTCTCTTGCGATTTTCTCAATAACGCTTGAGAAGTACGCGCTACTGCTTACACATTTTGTTGTCCTTACCGATTACAATTACTACGAGTGTTCGAAGTTTGCAGTAAATCAGCGTTCCAAACGTCGTGGCCTCCCATTGTAAGTCTAGGGGACTGATGACCTCAGATGTTAAGTCTCGTAGTGCTCAGGGCCATTTGAACCATTTGATAAATACGATATCGCTGTGCCTCTGTACTTCGCAAGTAGGATGCAATGAGCCTTCGGACATGCATGTATACCTGAGGAAACATTGCATCCTACTTGCGAACAACAGAGGAATTGCAGTAGCGTGTATATCGTATTGTAGTTATCGCCGGCCGGAGTGGCCGTGCGGTTCTGGGCGCTACAGTCTGGAACCGAGCGACTGCTACGGTCGCAGGTTCGAATCCTGCCTCGGGCATGGATGTGTGTGTTGTCCTTAGGTTAGTTAGGTTTAATTAGTTCTAAGTTCTAGGCGACTGATGACCTCAGAAGTTAAGTCGCATAGTGCTCAGAGCCATTTGAACCATTTTTTTTTTTTTTTTGTAGTTATCGACTATATCCACACAGCAACTAAAAACTTCAACTGAAATGACAAGTCGATCGCCCAAAAGCTTTATGGTTCGCGCTTTGAAACCGATTACAATTACTAGAGGAAAACGAAAGTGTACGTCGTGCTAAATATTAAAATAATACAGGGGAGTAAACAGCTTTTTTTTCGTCGTAGTTAAGAACTTTGCAGCTGATATCCCCCTTTCTTCCGTCACTGTGTACGTAACGAGACTTATTTCATTTCTAAAATTAAAGAGCCTTCAACTGACTCTCTCAGTTTCTGGCATTATGTCATGCGTTTGTTTTCAATTTCGTACCACAGAATGATAAGGTTGGCACAACTTAGTTTTCAATAAGGCGGTTGTCATCCCTGTGATTCGTTGAGCCGCTGGTCAGAGATGGTGTTGGGTCCCTCTGGAGGAAGCAACATTACCACGCGGCTCCGAGCAGTGAGCAGCTGACTTAACGCTATGAGCCGAGTAGGTGGTTGTTGGCTACGGAGTGCGTCCGCCACCATGCAGGGGTTGGAGAGAAACGCGGGAGCGCCGCGAGAAATGCAAGCCTGATCACACGTGCTGATACTAGGCAAGCGTGCAGAGTGCGCTGTTCTATTTGTCCACGAAGAGCACCTGTGCAGTGTCCTCAATACGTTGCAAGTATCAGCCAGAGATAAATGAATTAGAACATGGCCATGTTGGTGCTTGTATGGTGCATAATTCCATTACCAGGTGAGCCGAAGTGTAAGATGTTTCAAGAGAAACCGTATCGAAAATTTAGGCCGCATACAGGGAAGCAGGAAAAAAAACACCATCCGCCAACTCACGATCGCGGACGAAAGTGTGTGTTGAGTGATCTTGACGGACGGCTGGTGAAGGCGACTGTGACGAAAAGTAAGAGGACGACAGCTGCAAAAGTCACAGCAGAACTGAACGTAGCCCTCAGCACCAAAACAACACCAAGGAAGCTGTATAAGCAGCTTGAAATGCCACGCTTAACCCGCAGGACAGGACAGATAGAATAAAATTATGCAAAGGGGCCAAAATAAAGGGGCTGTCAGTTACACTCGAACATACAACTTTATTATTTGACCAAACAGTGGAATGCAGAGTATAAAGGTAGATGTAAATGTGAAGACACAGGAGTCACTGTCTCGGATGACTCCTCTAAGTGGCTACGGTGTTTTTCTTAGCTGTTTTCTAAATGAACTAGTAATCCATCCTTAATCATCAAGAGAGGTTTAATTTATGGCCTCCTTCTCCTCCTACCTTCACGCTTATCAAAGAAAACATATGAATCGCTAATTGCAAGAACAACCTATGTCACATTCACCTACTTTTAGGGAAAGTGGGAAAAACGATATTAATGATACATAAATTATTAAAGTAAGATGGAACTTACCTGAAGTTTAAGTAGCATTCAACAGGTTTATTCTCGACATCTCACACATACATGCTAACCCGTTTGCATTGCAAAAACTTTCTATGCTGTGGATTTAGGTTGTTTTTGCAATCAATGCATTTGATGATAAAAAAGTTTCAAAAAAAATTATTTAGAATACAGTACACTGTTCTGTTTTTTTTGCAGAGCTGTAATACGATATATTTGAATGCTTTCGCTAGTTAGCACTGTTTATAAATGGAAAAACAAGTAACAAAACGAAATAGTATTTAATGTTTACAGCAGAGAAGTCCACCCAACGTTCTTGCATATTTGCCGTAGGTCAAGTTAATATTTCATTCCACAAGGATGACACATTTTCACTGTCAGGAACAAATCATACACATTGTTTAATATATTCCATTTTCTTTACCCCAATAGGTACTTTCGTATCCTTGTAACACTTTCGCGCGGGATTAGCCGAGCGGTCTCGGGTGCTGCAGTCACGGGCTGTGCGGCTGGTCCCGGTGGAGGTCCGAGTCCTCCCTCGGGTATGGGTGTGTGTGTTTGTCCTTAGGATAATTTAGGTTAAGTAGTGTGTAAGCTTAGGGACTGATGACCTTAGCAGGTAAGTCCCATAAGATTTCACACACATTTGAACATTTTTAGACTAATTTTCGTTTCGAACTATCACTCAATTCAGATATCGTTCGAATAGTAAAAGTTTCAGCATTAAGTCTTTGAGCAAGATCCTGAATTTGGGCTTTCCACGACAGTTTACTATCTATCTGAACAACAAGAAATCTGAACTGTGCAGTTTCACTAATCATATGCCCATTCTGTAAAATTAAAACTTAAGGGGGGGTTAGAAACTCTAAAAACTGGGTCTTCTGTGATTTAGCGTTAGTTTATTTTCTACGAGCCATGAAGTTATGTCATGGACTGCACTACTTGAAACTGAGCAAATGTTGCACACAACATCCTTTATTACCAAGCTAGTGTCATCAGGAAACACAAGTATTTTAGAGTAACTCGTAATACTAGAGGGCATACCATTTATACAGATAAGGAACAGTAGTGGCCCAAACACTGATTCCTGGGTCACCTCCCACTTGACTGTACCCTACTCAGACCCCACATCATAGCTAGTCTCAATATCGAGAATAATGATGTTTGCTGTCTGTTGCTAAAGTAAGAGGTGAACCAATTGTGAGCTATTTCCCGCATCCTGTAATGGTCCAACTTCTGCAGTAAAATGTCGTGATCAACACAATCAAACGCCTTAGTTAAACAAAAAAAAAAAAAAATGCTTATCGTTCGAAACCTTTTGTTTAACCCTTCCAGTACCTCACAGAGAAAAGATAATATAGCATTTTCAGTTGTTAAACGACTTATAAAGCCGAACTGCAAATTTGATATCAAATCGTATGATATAAAATGAGCACTTATCCTTACATACACAGCCTTTTCAATACCTTCAGCAAACACTGATGGCATATAAATGGATCTAAAGTTATCTACATTATCCCTTTCTCCCTTTTTATAAAGCGACTTTACTACTGAGTACTGTAATCGTTCAGGAAACTGACTATGCCTAAAGGCAAAATTACAAATATGACTAAATACAGGGCTAACAAGTGCAACACAGTACTTCAATGCTATGTTAAGCACTCCATCATAACTATGAGAATCCTTAGTCTTCAGTGATTCAATTATTGACTAAATCTCGCCATTGTCTGTATTACATCTGTAATTTTGACAACTTCCTCTGACAGCATAGCATTAACACTCTTCCATTTCCCTCTTCCGTCTTTCGGTGTCTGCCCACTATACAGTAATTCTCGAATTCTTTTAACTCTCGCACCAGTTACTGCATAAATACTTAGAGAAGCTTTTCTACGTACCTCAAATAGTTTGACTCCAACGAGGACACAGCAGCTATAAGATTTTTCACACGTGCACCACTTCTCAATTCTTGTGCGGTGTCTTTTAACATCACTAGCTGTGATCAGTCATTGCAGGAAAAGTTCCTCGTCATCCTTGCATTCCATGTTCAGTAAATGTGCTAAAGCTTGAGTTCTGTTGTCTTCTACAATAACACTAAGACAGCTTTTTCGACACTTCCAGTCTTCTCCTGTCACCTTTCTCGGATTTACTTTGCCTCTATAATTCACATGTTCCTCTCCATGAATTTTAGCTTTCTTGATAATATTTCTTTGATATTCCAAAGTATGTTTCACTCTTTTCTTCTCTTAACTAATGGTACCGCCACTTCATCCATTTTCACAAGAATACTAAATTCAACACTGCCAATTTCTTCAGTGCGGTTGTACCGCACTTTACTGTAGTGCCAACAGTTGAGAAGAAAAATAATCGAGGTCCTGGACTTCTGCACTCAGCTCATATTTCCTAACTCTGTTTGAACGGCAACAAGCGATGACTTTGGCTGTTTTTGTGAACAGTCTGGTGTAGCTACATGTAGGGTATGCATTTTTGCCTTTAACTCAGTTTTCACCAAAAGTGGACTTAGGGGTTCTTGCAAACAGCGATTCATACAGAGGCAGATAGCACAAGAGTTCTAATACGAAACGAATTTGTTTTTCCCGCTTCGGCCAAAAATTAATCTTACTTCAACACGTATTGCGCTGCGCAACTGACACAGAGTAATGTGCAGAAGTACATCTACAACTAATCTATGGAAAAGAAGCTTTATAAGAAATAACATTAAGGTAGAAACATAAGAAGCTTATGACTGCCGATAGATAATCTACAATATTTTTGTCACACTTATCATACAGGTCAGTGATAACAAAAAGAGACCTTCATAGACGGCAGCTGTATTTTATTTTCGCTAAAGGCGGGCCGTTGGCCATTTGATGCTTCGTAATGTGACTGAAATGACTGATGATCTCAATGTTTCATAGTACAACTGCAATGATTGTTGTTATCGATGTTACAAGTGTAGTATGCTACCAGTCTACAAATATCAATGGTTCCTCTCTGTCATAGTGAACTCCTTGCTTCTCCTTTCCTTCCTCAAATTTATGGCTTCGTGTTTATTGATCTTCTTACAACTTTGATTTTTAATCAAAAGAAACTACCTTAGCGCAATTGGCTAGTGAGCAGGAGACCCGTGTTTGAACTCCGGCCTTGGTACAAATTTTCATTCGTCGCTTCAGTCTTCGTGTATACATGCCTCGATTTTAAATACTTTGATTGAAATATATGTTCTGAGCTATTTTACAAATGCTCCACTTTCCTATGTTCTAATTCGAGTATTTTGTAGTGCTGAAGCTACGGCTCTGTTGATAAAAAATTGATCCATGTTGTTAACAATTATTGTTGCATTTAGAATTTAAATCAGACTACGTACGTAGTTGTAACAAGTATTATTCATGTAACTATTAAGCTTAATTTCATAAAAAAAGCGAACCCCGCGATCAGGTTCTGAAGTCTACGCCATAGTCTACCAATTGCCGGGTCATTCATCACCAGATGCGGCCTGATCTCTTAGAATACAAATTACATATGTTGTTTTCAGTTAATATTCGCCTCATAACGATGATATCTGATGCCATGGGCATTACCTTCACAAATGCCACCTATTGACGAATTTTTTTCTCTTGTACAGTGTCGAACTGTCAGCTGCACACTGTTGATGTTACCGGACAGTAAGAAACATGGTACTCTATACTGATGCCAATGGTATGTTATGCGCTGTTACTACGTTGTCGCAATTTAATCTTATCAATACCTTGTCTTATATCCTATGTTTCATGCCAGAGATCGGATGATGAGGTTCTTCCAAAGTTCTTCATCCAAATAAAACTACTTTCAAACAAATTACAGCACCAGTTGTAGTTTATTTTCTAACACAACGACCAGTTTCAGCCACGAAGGCGATCTTCAAGGTTTGAGCCAGCATCAGTGTTGACTCATAACCACTTGAAAATGGCGTTGGTAGTTGAAATGAGAGATGGCGTCATTAGAGAAGGATTGAGGGAAGATGGAAAATTTAATCGATCTAGGGAAACAATGGGAAGTCTAAATATGGATTTTTGGCTTCGAAATCGAATCTCGATACAGTTGAATGGAAATCCAGTCTCTTAATCACTGCACCATGTTGTTCGATACAATAAGCGGTTCGGGACTGCCTAGCTCTGTACAACATCTTTGGACTATTTCTCCACGACTGTAAAAGCAGGTCTACAGTATCAATATTCGAGATGAGTTACTTAAACAGGTATTTTTGCTATCGATGTACGGGCTCTTCGGAAAGTAATGAACGATCGGTCGTGAAATGGGAACCACAGTGAAAATCAAACCTCTTTTATTTGCAACAGTTAGCTACACCTTCTGGCTACTTCTCTACATAGTCGCCGCTTCGACTTAGACTTCTGTAGTGGCGTTGTATCAGCTTTCCAATACCGACGTCATAGAAGGCAACCTCCTGTGCTTACCAACATTTTTATGCGCTAATATGCAGCACCTTGTCTGTCCCAAAATGTTGTATTCACAGCCAAGGGTTCATCTGAGCAGATATGAAAATCAGATCGAGCCAACTCCGGGCTGTATGGTGGGTGATCGCTTTCCATCTAAAACGCAGGAGGGGTATCTTCATTGACCTTACAGTGTGCTGCCGACAACTGTCGTGAAGAAGGAATTACATGACAGTTACGTTATGTGGGGTTGCTTGAAATCAGGGGAAATCTTTCTGCAGCCACCCACACTTGGTGAGAGACACTATTTTTCTAGGCATCTTTACAATGGGGTTACTAGATGCACTGCCCAACACATCTGTGCAAAGCTTCATCGTATTTTCACTGCGGTTTCCGTTTCGCGACCGATCGTTTCTTACTTTCCGAAGAGCCCTCGTATGAAACACCACCAAACCAGTGGCCTAACAGTCAGGCTTTAAATCTGATCCTCTTTAACCTAATTTAGCAATTTACACAACCAGACACTTCAACAAGTAAGAATGTCTTGTCATTTTAAACAAATTTCTTCAGTGAGGAAAGGTCTCTTGTAGAGAGAATTGTGGGTATTTATATCTTATGTGAGTAAGGAGAAATCGTATATTTGTAGAGAATTGCATGCAAGTTGATGAAAAAATTTCACAAGAAAAATAATGATGTCTTCATCAGTTTTCTGTTCACGGTAGCGTCGAAGGGGAACAATCTTATAGCACCGCAGTCGACGTGGCTCGATCCTTTAATTCCGATCTTGTTTAGACAAAGGAGGTGGCGCACCCGTAGGATCTCGTCTAGGAACAATATGAAACATTCGATGAATCCCATGGGATCCAGGTTCACTTAGCTCCGGTTTAATAAAGTTTTTGCCGGTAGGGTGTCGTCCATGATGCCTCCTAAATCAGAATTAAAGACAGAGCGGGCTGAGACGCGCCAACTACCATAACAAAATTTCTCGGAGGGGAGCGGATGATTTCATTAAGGTGCCGCGGAAGGGGCAGGGAGTGTTTGTGCAGTAGACGAGCGGCGGTAGCAGCCGAAGAACCGGTAAGTGCGAACAACCTGTGACGCTCGCAGTAGGACCTAACTGACTGGAACTGTCAGAAACGAGAGGTAAAAAACTTCAATAGTGTGGAGCAGTCACTCTGCACTGCAAGCATATTGTCATCTGATAAACGTTTGCTTCGGGAACAACACTGGAACTGGATCTCGTGTAATACGAGGGTGGTCTGAAAAGTTCTCAGAACGGAAGAGAAAAAAAGTACTTACATCACTGAAACTTTTTTTAATTTTTTAATGTAGTCTCCTTGTAGATAAATGCACTTGGTCCAACGGTGTTCCAGTGCCTTGGTCCCATCTAGAAAATGAGATTCCTCCAGGCCTGCAAAATAGTTGTCAACGTCGGCTATCGATCCTTAGTTTGAAGTGTATCTTCGTCTACCAAGAAAAATTTTCAGTTTTGGGAAGAGATGGAAGTCTGACGGAGCCATATCAGGTGAATATGGCGGAAATGGCAACAATTCATACCTTAGTTCGTGTAATTTTGCCATGGCAACGGCACGTGTGCGGGCGCGCGTCAAGACTAGCGACACCCATCTTGCAGATAATTATTTAATTCTAATGCTTCAGTTAAAAAGTGATATACCCTCTCAGATGACTTCTGGAAAGCGTGAGAAATTTCACGTACTTTCAATCGGCAATCCTCCATGACCATTTTGTGCACTTTTGCTATGATTTCTGGAGTAGTGACACATCTTAGCCGACCACTGCGCTGATCGTCATCTAAACTCTCCCGACCAAATTTAAATTCATTTGTCCACTGGGAACAGTTGAATATGAAGGAGATGAGTCCGCCAGTGTATTCTGGAAATCGCCATGATGTCCTTTGCTTTCGTACCTTTCTTTGCGAAGTGCTTAATCACCTCTCGAATCTCGATTTTTTTCCATTTTCGAAAATCACTACGCGGGAACAACAGAGTCACGTCACTGCCACAGTTATCTATCAAGAGCACTGACGTGGCACGTGTTTACAGGCAACAGCCCAATGAAGATCACGTGAACAACTCGTTGTGCTAGCGCTGACCTCTCATGGTGATTCAGAGAACTTTTCAAACCACCTCGTACTGCCACACGTTTTTTACTCCATAAGGAGTAGCCACCAAATCGCACAACGACTCCTACACTACGTCTGAATACAAAACCCTCGACATATATTGGTGATGTCAGGCACATGGCTGTGGCAAGCCACGTCCTTTGATGAAAATGTATACTATTAATCTACGTTCGTTAGTGAATAAAATAAGGATATCTCCGGTAGCTAACAGTCTTATGAGGGTAATATTAACAGCAACAAATGATGCATCCTAAACTATAGCTTTCATAACAATGACACTTAAACAGGATGTCCAGGTGCTAAAGACTTAATTTAAAGAAAAGCGTGATATACGTTACACTAAGAGGTATTACAGCATAAAATACCGTAAAATAGCATGAACAGAAACTGTAGGGTAAATAGAAACGAAACTTCTGAAAAAGTTCAGTGCTATCATGTCGTGGGAATATCATTCAAAGATTTGATTGTCTAGTTTAGTAGTAAACCACCCCAATAGAGAATTTCTGTGTTGGCAGCGCTTCGCTTGATGTTTGTTCATTCCACAACAAACATCAGATGTGGTACTGAATTCGCTTACTTCGAACTTGATTTGCATCAGTCTGAACTGTGCTGTTTTAATTTAAGAAAATGGTAAGAAAATTTGGAATCCCATTTCATTAACCAAATGTTCAGTTTCGGCTAATTGAAAGCATAGTATTGTGTTTTCGGAATCTGTGGGGTGGATAGAAACCGTAATCGTCGTGTTTCTTTAAAAGAAGATATAGACTATGACTGAAATAAAGAACTATTTGGCACTGTACTCAACCAAGGAGATTATGCTATGTTTAAAGTATGTGGAAAAAGTAAGCCATCATTTGGCTTGTATGAATGTTAAATTTGTGATCTAGAAGTCAAAAAGTACGAGGCTGACGTTTTCCCAAGAAAAACATGGTCCAGTAAGAGAGGTTTGTTTTAGTTGAGGAGATGTTCTTCGAGAGTCGCCGTTACTTCCGGGGGGGGGGGGGCGGTATGACTTTTAGATTCAAAGACGTATTATCAAACAAAGTAAGGTAATCAATTTCATGTTACAACAAACTCATCATCGTCTACATCCGATTTCAAAATAGGTCAGGCCATCTCTTCTTAGGCCTTCCTAGACATTTTACCTCTTGGTTTATATTGTTTTAAGCTTTAGTGATTCTTGCATCTGGCGTACAGTCTCTATGTTCTTTCCATCTTAACTGATATTGTTTAGTGACAGTTATGATTTGCATCTTCAGTTCAGCTCGGATGTCGTCATTCCTCTTTTTATCCACCAATGTATAACTAGAAAAATAACAATTTTATTTGGAAAATAGAGTAAAAAGCCACAATTTACACAATATTTACGTTTTGGTGTTGACTAAAAGTTTTTTGAACGAGATAAATTTTATTACTTACTCTCTTAGATCCAAGCAGATTTTGACTTCTGATTCACCCATAAGGCCAACAAGCATAATCTAGGTCTCATATCTAATTATGCATTTAAAGTTAATTTACAATTTTAATTTTCAAATTTCATTTTATAATTATCAGTTTCTTGTTTTAAATTTGAAAATAGTTTCTGTTAATCCCATTTTATAGCAACAATAGAAAATAAAATGTGATAGTACCACAAATATCCTATGTGCTGTGACAGGCCTTTATCGGGGAGCACACATGAGAGAGTGCATTAGCATACATCACGCTCTAATAAGACCTTACACGGACTATGGATGCCTCTGCTACAGTTATCAGTTTCTTATAGAAACTAGATAAGTCGCAGTACAAAGCCATCAGTTTTTATGCTGAAGCATTCATATCGACTGCAACTAATGATTTGCTAGCGAAAGCAAACGAAATGCCATTAAGAACTAAGCACGAAATTATTTGCCGCCATATTCGTGTTGAAATGTTTCCTCCTTTTAGTTGTATGGAAAGAGCAGAGAATTCACGATTAAATGCTGTGCAGACAGATATTGGTTTAACAAGAAACAGCTGCCCTAAACTTGGCTTTTGCGTGAATACAAGGCCGCTTCCCCAAATCTGAACCGTTCCAACATGCCCTGCCTTAACAACTCAGTTTCGCAGAACATTTAGATGAGCGTAGCATACATCAAAGGCACAACGAAAGTAGGACGGCCTTCGTCGAGAAAGATTCACACAGATTGCTTTAAGCTTAAAGCAGAAGCTGGAAGTGCGTTCGTGCAGTAATCCAGAGGGTTAATTTAAGATCCTTGGAGTAAAGTTCGCAAAGTACGCAAAAGGTGTTCAAGAGGAAAGTATAATTTCACCAGAACTTCTCTCGGCACTGATGATGTTAAAATCCTACGATATGAACGACACCAAAAATTATCTCGTTTATCACATTGCAGTAACAGTTCAGGAACTTTCCCACCTAAATAAGACAACCGTTATGTTTTGGATGAAGGCACACAGCAGAATAAAGCGCAGTAAAGATATTTAGTGCCAGCTGACGAGCTCCATACCACAACGTGTAGAGTCAGAGTGCGATGGAACGGAAACTTTCACTAGTCTTACGAAATTAAAGGGAAACACTGTGTCATAGTGGTATCTAATCTCGCATGACGTCCTTGGCACTACAATTGCAAATACAGTAGAAATATTGTAGAGAAAATGACACCCATTCAATTTAATCACGGGAGATATCGAGAGCGTCTCAACATGACCCCGTGTTCCTGATGTGAGTGCGATAGTGAGGAAAATATTAACCAGATTTTTTTTTGCCTGTGACAGAAGATACCAAGAAATCATGGTATGTCGCAGTGTGTGATATCCTCCCGCAATATATTACTGATGAACTTTCAAACTCTTTTAGTGACAGAAGACCAAAGGATTTAGAAACACCTGTAGGATTTTATAGAAAAATGATAAATAAAGAAATAGGTAAAGCGTTATTTTTTCACGTAAAATAGGAAATGAACAAGTAAGTTTTGTGTTAACAGCCCTCCTTTTATATAAAATAATTTTTTGTGATATGTCATGGATTGAGCTTCAGGTAATATCAGTCTTTCTTCTTTTTCCTAGCCTTTATCACATGTCTTCTTGGATTTGGCGAAGTTAGTGGTTGAAGGTAGTCGTAAACAGTTCCTTTCCTTGCATGCTGCCTTCGAGGATGTGCCGATATAGCAACCAGTGGCGAATATTCCTAGATTGCTTACTTAACACAGGTTCTTAATACTTTACAAGTCGGGTTCTCCAGTACATTTGGCCTCTATCTTGAAGAGTCCTCTTTTTTTAAAAAACAAGAAAAAAAAGCATTTGAGTGCCGCTTTCACATGTGTCGAACAGTGCTGTGAGCATAGGTGTTGCTATGTTTGTATATGTTGAATGCACGCTGTCAGTCCTGTGTGATGTGGTTTCCAGACGACAATTATTGTCTAGCATTGGTGACATTAGTGCTTTGTACACGATGCCCACTGGAGACTGATTGCATTTCTCTATTACCCTACCAATGAAATGAAGTATACCATCTGCCTTACCTATGACTGACCCTATGTTTCTGCGTTTTGTAAAGTCCGCAATTTTACATTCCTGAAAATTTAAACCATGCTGCCGCTTTGAATTCTTCTCAGGATTTCACTGGATATTGAGCAGGTTATGAATGTCATTTGGGTTTTGTATATGCTGTAGATTGCTGACGTCTATCAGCTGATAAAGTTGAACATTGGTCAACTGGCGTATATAGGGTGCTTCGGATACTTCTACCATTGGGTTCTCTGCTACCCGCAGCACCTTCTAATGCCACTTGCAAGATTTTTCATATTCTCTCGCTCGCTACGCACAAACTGCAACTCCAAGGAAAAAATTAAAAAGAACTTTGTGTAGAAAATTTAATGTAGTTAAATTTTGTACTGGGATATACTTTCGCAAGAGGCTGCAGTTTTCGAATTATTCAAGGCAAGTGACGGTCAAACACTTTTTTCTTGAATACCTCGAAAACACTGACCTCCAGCGAAAACATTTCCCAGTACAAAATTTAACTACATTCAGTTTCCTCCAAAAATCTCTTGTTCATTTTTTTCTGTACGGCTAATATTTTGCACATATCAAGCGAGAGAATACAACAGTCTCGCTCACAGTTTTTAAAGGCATTGCAGGTTGCATAATATCCAGCGGTAGAGGCAGCTCAGTCAGCCTGAATGTGCAGTGACAGACATTCGTCACGCTAACTTCCGATACGCTATCAGTACTAAGTCAGCTCTCAGAGTACGTAATATCCATTGAAGCAATCCGTAATGCATGAAAATTTGTGCTGTGTTATATCGACGTTACTAGTAGGTATCGCCTCATCTTGTTATCATAATTTGCTGTTAGGAAAAGAAACAAGGGTGCAATGAGTTGTTTGGAAAGTATTTTCATGTATATTTCTGTAAAACGTTGTAGTGATTTTCTCCTGAAAATAGCTGAGCAGCAGAATCGGGTCAAAGATAGCGAGTTTAATGAAAACTAACGACTGCAGAGTTGCGGCTTCCGGTAGAGGTAACATCTATTGCGCAGCTGGCCACCGCAAGACTCCAAGAGACAACCGCAAGAAAGAAAAAAGGAAAAAAAGGTTGAAGGAGAGAATTAGCATGCTATGTTTGTTCAACGTAAATGGTTCTTGGTTTGTCCTATGAGAAATTCAGTTAGTCGTTAGATGGTTGCCGGACTAAGACCAGTCAGAATCGGGGCTAGACTCCTCAGTGTTTGAGTCAAACGTTACAGTCGTTTAGGAGAATTCAGTGAGATTGTTGTCGACGTGTCTGAAAGATATTTGCCGCGCGGGATTAGCCGAGCAGTCTCAGGCGCTGCAGTCATGGGAGTCCTCCCTCGGGCTTGGGTGTGTGTGTTTGTCCTTAGGATAATTTAGGTTACGTAGTGTGTAAGCTTAGGGACTGATAACCTTAGCAGTTAAGTCACATAAAATTTCACACACATTTGAAGGTTTTTTTGAAAGATATTTACCCCAGTCCATGATCATTCTGATCTCACTCTTTGGGGCGAAAAGCGCCAAGTGGGTTATTTGTGTTCGAACTTAAAATCTGGTGTGAGGTAGTACAGGGGGTTTCAAAAATGACCGATATATTTGAAACGGGAATAAAAACTAAACGAGCAGCGATAGAAATACACCGTTTGTTGCAATATGCTTGGGACAACAGTACATTTTCAGGCGGACAAACTTTCGAAATTACAGTAGTTACAATTTTCAACAACAGATGTCGCTGCAAGTGATGTGAAAGATATAGAAGACAACGCAGTCTGTGGGTGCGCCATTCTGTACGTCGTCTTTCTGCTGTAGGCGTGTGCTGTTCACAACGTGCAAGTGTGCTGTAGACAACATGGTTTATTCCTTAGAACAGAGGATTTTTCTGGTGTTGGAATTCCACCGCCTAGAACACAGTGTTGTTGCAACAAGACGAAGTTTTCAACGGAGGTTTAATGTAACCAAAGGACCGAAAAGCGATACAATAAAGGATCTGTTTGAAAAATTTCAACGGACTGGGAACGTGACGGATGAACGTGCTGGAAAGGTAGGGCGACCGCGTACGGCAACCACAGAGGGCAACGCGCAGCTAGTGCAGCAGGTGATCCAACAGCGGCCTCGGGTTTCCGTTCGCCGTGTTGCAGCTGCGGTCCAAATGACGCCAACGTCCACGTATCGTCTCATGCGCCAGAGTTTACACCTCTATCCATACAAAATTCAAACGCGGCAACCCCTCAGCGCCGCTACCATTGCTGCACGAGAGACATTCGCTAACGATATAGTGCACAGGATTGATGACGGCGATATGCATGTGGGCAGCATTTGGTTTGCTGACGAAGCTTATTTTTACCTGGACGGCTTCGTCAATAAACAGAACTGGCGCATATGGGGAACCGAAAAGCCCCATGTTGCAGTCCCATCGTCCCTGCATCATCAAAAAGTACTGGTCTGGGCCGCCATTTCTTCCAAAGGTATCATTGGCCCATTTTTCAGATCCGAAACGATTACTGCATCACGCTGACATTCTTCGTGAATTTGTGGCGGTACAAACCGCCTTAGACGACACTGCGAACACCTCGTGGTTTATGCAAGATGGTGCCCGGTCACATCGCACGGCCGACGTCTTTAATTTCCTGAATGAATATTTCGATGATCGTGTGATTGCTTTGGGCTATCCGAAACATGCAGGAGGCTGTAATTTCGAAAGTTTGTCTGCCTGAAAATGTACTGTTGTCCCAAGCATATTGCAACAAACGGTGTATTTCTATCGCTGCTTGTTTAGTTTTTATTGCCGTTTCAAATATGCCGGTCATTTTTGAAACACCCTGTAGTAATGGCTAAGGTATTTGTAGTTTAGGATTCGTTTTTCATGGTTGGTGATTTTAAACCACAACAGTTACTGAACGAAGTGTAGCTCGAAAGCCACTGGTTCCTGGGAGACACGTATCTCGGTTAGATTAGAGATTTTCCATTTTGTCGTGGAAGATAAGTGACATTATTACGTTGTAACGCCGGAAATGCATATCCTCCTATTTCCATCTAATGTACTATGATTTTTTCCTTATTTTGTTACCTGAAGATGTGACATTTCTGTGTCTTTATATATTGTAATTGTTTTACTATATATATGTCGATTTGTAATTGGTTTGTTTTGTAAATGCTATTTGTATTTTTACGCGGGCGGAGGAGAGTCTGTCTGGAGCAGGGCGGTGGAGCAGGTGTGTTGTGTGACGCTCCCGCGAGTTGCCGCGCTTTCGGAGTTTGGCATCATGTAATTGCGCTCGACTTGCCATGATAGTTTCTGACACGGTGTCGTGGATGGGAAGCATTAGCTGGCACACATCAAGAGCCCATTTCGCCTGGCGATCGTGTCGAGAAGAAGGCGCGCCAACATCCAGCTTCTGCAACAGCTACGGCTGACAATGAGTGATTGTCGCCACCTCCTCGATCGACGACTTCAAGCCTTCAATCAACCAACAAGGAAGACTGAAAGCACGTAAAGTTTTGGAACTGTATGGCAGGCCTAAGCTTTTCAAACTATTCCTATAGCAAAATACAGCACTTTAGCATGGACCTTTGTTGCTCATTGTCCCAATTGCATTACCAAGCAGGGTCCCTTCCTTTTCCGAAATGAACTCGAGTGTCGTTGAAATTCAAACGCCAGCATTAAAGTAATATCATTCGATTTCACTGCTTTAATTTCAAAGTTCAGTTAAGGTATTCATAGCTGACTACAATATTTAGATTACACAAGCAGAAATTAAGAGTGCGAGTTTTGTTACCATATTTTAGCTTACCTGTGACTGCAGCTCAGCTTGGTACGTACTAAATTTTACTATTGTTAATTGTTCAGAATCATTTAATTCAAGTTCAAAGTTAAATCTCTTATTTCTTAATTGCGTAGATTCAAGTAGCTTTTGAAATCATTGTTGAGGTAGCCCAAGACTAACCTTATTTTATTGAATTTCGTAGTGCTTCAGAAACAAAGTTCACTATTAATTTCAGTCACTGAATTAACTTTAAATTTTCCAGTTTTATTAATTCTTTTGCTAAATTAAGTCAGAGTGTAGCGAAATTCATTACTTTTGACAAACATTCAGTTTTCACACAACACGTGTCAACCTTCAGTTGCCACGCTTTTAATGCTAATTATATGTGCATTAATCTTTCATTTTCAGTTATTATAGAAGTTGTCCATGGGACTGGCGACCGTAATTTTCCCCAAATCTCAAATATCTAATTAACGCCAGTTAATTGTTAACGTAACGACCGCGCATTTGCTTTCTTTATTAATTTTACCCTGTTCTCAAAACTAATTTCCACCAGTTTCATTTGCATTTTTCCTTTCTTTTAGATGTAACCCTTTCCTCCCTCTTTACAGACAAATTAACTTCGGTGACGATTGCTTTTCCCAAATTTCCGTTAGGTGCACACGGTTTAATTTTTCACTGTCATTAAGGTCGATAAGTAGGGGGAGGTTACAACGTGAAATCCTTATCTGAAATTGCCGGAGAAGAAAGCACGCATTGAGGCAATAGTGCGTCTGTGTTGCGGAAGTGGATCTAAAGGCGAAAGCAAGCACTTAGGAAACTGTAATTTTGTGAAATTGTGTTAGGACTTATTTTGCGACTTCAACGTGAGCGTCTGTAATGCGTAAAGTCAAGCGCCGGCACACCAATCGGGAACGATGGTTTGAGAAGACGTCAGCCAATCGCACGCTGACTGACCCCTCTCCAGGACGACAACGTGACGGCTGAAGCCCCTGTGTGAAGAGGACATAAGCACCGCGCCCGACTGATTTCGGCCCAAACGAATAGTAGCTTCAAGATTAAGCACTTGTGTAGCAGCGACTTACGAGTGTTTGTACTGAAGAATATTACTTATTTTCTATGTCGCCCTTTGCTTCTGACACATCTGTGTAGTTGTCAAAGTTAAGTACTGTCGTTTACTTTGTTGTGGCGTAACAAGACAGCCACGCCACTCGGAAGTAGCCGAAAGGCACGCGCTAAGCTCACGCAGATGAGCGTGAGGTCTGAAACAGGATACCTAATGAATGCTATAAAGAAAAGTACGTAGCTGCTGGAATACTTAACTTTAATCCATCATTGTTGTACATCGCTCTTGACGATACAAGGGAGACTCTGTAGATACATGCAATGTTACTAATGGTGCCTTGCTAGGTCGTAGCCATTGACTTAGCTGAAGGCTATTCTAACTATCTGCTCTGCAAATGAGCGAGGTTTCGTCAGTGTGCATCACTAGCTACGTCGTCCGTACAACTGGGGCGAGTGCTAGTAAGTCTCTCGAGACCTGCCGTGTGGTGGCGCTCGGTCTGCGATCACTGACAGTGGCGACACGCGGGTCCGACATGTACTAATGGACCGCGGCCGATTCAAAGCTACCATCTAGCAAGTGTGGTGTGTGGCGGTGACACCACATACTTCTTGTAATAAAACTCATTAGTACGATTTGTTTGAATGTTGTCTAGCGATCCGAGAAAGCAGGTTTCCTAGACACCCCACATTTGACGACGAGCAGGGAGACATAAAAGCGTCGATGTATTTTAGTGTGTGTGTGTGAATTCCTAAGGGGCCAAAGTGATGAGGTAATGGGCCCCTAGACTTACACACTACTTAAACTAAGTTATGCTAATAACAACACACACACCCATGCCCGAGGGACGACTCGAACCCCCAGCTGGAGGGGCCGCCCAGTCCGTTACATGGCGCCTCAAACCACGCAGCCACTCCGCGCTGCGATGTATTTTAGTGAATGTTTGGAAATCTCTATATAGATACACAGACTGTGTTATTAGTGAGAAAAATTTAAATTTGTAGGAGATTTGCACCCGGGGTCTCGAGTTTAGTAGCTTCTCCTATAAACACTAAACGACAAAGCAAGAGCAATTGTCAATCAGGACACACTAACTGTCTTTGCTATCGTGTGAATACTGTGTTTTAAATAATTTCAATAGCAGTGGGTCCGCGGAAAGTCAACGCCTGAAGCTGGATACATTTTGTTTCTCTGTTAAAAGTCCAAGCAGTTTAAAACTGGCGGTGACACAGGTTTTTCCTTTAAATTTCATTTTTTACTTTTCCTCTTAGAGGGGTTTGCTGACTGCCCAGCACTCCTAAAATCAAAGCAATTTCTGTTTTAAAAATAAAAATAGCGTCCCAAGTCTCATTTGCCCCATATTTAATATTCAAAGATATTTTAAAAGGAATGATCAATTTTACAGCAATGAATAATTTCCAAATATCGTAAAATGTTAAAACGAAGTCATAGATTAGATAAAGAAAAGTCTGCAATAATTAAAAAAGTAAAGATATAAATTCCCAAATAAATACGAATATTAATTCAGATTTGTTAATTTCCAGAGAGATATGTTATTTCCGTTCTTAAGTTAAAAAGGAGAGAATTTATATCCAGGAATGTCCGCAGCTCGTGGTCGTGCGGTAGCGTTCTCGCTTCCCGCGCCCGGGTTTCCGGGTACGATTCCCGGCGTGGTCAGGGATTTTCTCTGCCTCGTGATGACTGGGTGTTGTGTGATGTCCTTAGGTTAGTTAGGTTTAATTAGTTCTAGGTTCTAGGGGACTGATGACCATAGATGTTAAGTCCCATAGTGCTCATTGCGATTTGAACCATTATATCCAGGAATTTATTTAGAAGGAAAGGTGATTAATTCTTGAAAGAAAGATAAGTTATTCATTTCTGAGAGTCTGAGAATTCTAAAACAATTTAATACCTTAGTAGTGAAGTTATGCGACGATGTTGTTGTAGCGTGGTTGCTACGTGCAGAAGTTATCTCTGATTAATAACGTCAGTTAAATAAGAGAGTAAATTATATCTCTGAAGTGCGGCGTAAAATGAATGTTATTTAAAAGAGCAGACAGGTACACTGCAATTAGCTGGTTCTACTTAATTTAGTTATGGTTTGGAACTGGAAAGTTATTTATACGGCATTATCTTTGAATATTCCTGTTACGCCGTTGCTTAACGAAGTCGTATAATAAGAGTTACACACTGCAAATTTTTATTCTGTTGCAGTGAGTGGTGAGTTCTATCTAACATGTATTATAGCGCATAATATTTCCCATTGAAACTCAGATCGTCTTCGGTGGTAGTTAATTCCTGTGAACTTTTTAGCTCTCTTGATAGATGCGTTATTAATATCATTTTTATCATATGACGGTAGCTATCACTAGCCAATCAAACCACAAATAGTATCCGTGGCAATTCTGTGGTGCAAAACATCTTGGTAGTGGTATGTAGTGAGGGCTGTATCGAGAGAATTTCAACATCGAAGTAAAAGTATCTACGTTGTGACCTGGACAGACGATATTCCCAATACAGAAATTTATGCCCGCTGGTTATCTTAGGCGCAGACTTACCTGCGAAGTCGAGTGACATACTTCCACGACAGAGATAACATAGAAGATCTTGTGGTGTGCTTCTTGAATACAACTGAGTGAAACTATGTTGTTGATTTCAACTGTGTGACGTTACTCTGCTCTTACGTATTGCAAGGTGTCAGGCAAATCCAACACCTTCCATGAAAACCCTGACATGATAAGCAAATCCGGCAGTATCTAACATAGCTCCGAATAAATCCGAACATTAAATTAACCAAAGTAATACGATCAACGAGTGAGCAAATGGAATACCACAGACTAACAAAAGAACGCCTAAATGCATCTCCTACCTTCCCATCGTGAGAAAGACGCAGTTGCGAGGGGAGAAACGAGAACAGATGCCGAGAGCAGAACCGTGTTAAGCTAGAAGGCCCTACGATAAGGGACGGACACCCACGTCTCCATCTAACCACCAGGACCACCCCCCAGCCCATGTTAAAAGATAGAGCCCTCCAGAAGAACAGTATCTTACGATAACACTAAAAGGGCCACACCAGCTGCAAGTTTTAGCGTGAGACTTTTTCGCGTCTCCGTTACGTTGCAAACGTTAAAAACATTGCCCCACCACGAAAAGTATAACGTTTCTCATTGGATAGACAGAATTTTTGTAGGTAGAGCTTAAGGTTAACATTGAGACCCTGATTGGTCAGATGAAAACACAGCCAGATAGTTTTTTTAAACCAACTTCGGTAAATTGTTGTAAGGAGAACTTAGGAGAGAGTTGCTTCCGAAACGGCGAGGTGCGTGGAGCTGTGCCCACACCGCCCCCTGACGAACACCGACAAGGTAATGAACGCACGCTATGCTGCATTTTTGAGCGCATAAGGCTTCACTCAGAACTGCAGAAGTCTCATCTGTTACATCCCCTTTTTACGTAATACTAGTGTCGATCGTCAATTGAAGCTCATGGTATTCACATTTGCTACCTAAGTTAAAATCTGAAACGCGATGATTTTTCTGTTATATAATTATTGAGAAGCCACATCAGACACTGTAATTTACGACAAACTAAATAAGTAATTAAAGATAATTGAGGATCACTGTAGACCATTTTGATAGTTTTCTCTTTTGTGAAACTTAATTTAAACCTAGATTATAGATGTGATATGGCATAGGTCATCCTTCGATCCATTGTAGAACTTGGAAACCCACTCAGGGAATATTCGTTCACATTTTTGTTGAACGCAGTTGGTTTTTATCATACTGTATTAAAATATTTCCTTTTATCAATAGTGCAATTTATAAACAATGTTTTGTGGGTAGAATAAAATTTCCAATGGTAAACTTAACTGCTTTTTCGACGTTATTTTACCAGCTAACTAAAAGTAGGAAAGCCTTGAACCTCTTCCACTAAATTTAGTTAGTATAAAGATTCTTTTACAGGGAGTGCAGTGGAGCTGACGTTGAAATCTTTAAGTATTTGGTTATATCATCGCTAGTCTCACTGAACTCTTCTGAACTCTACACGTCATGTGTGGTCTGGCGTCTCCTTACCAGCAACAAGTCCCAGGTTCAAACTAGTCAATTTCCTAAAAAACATACTCAGAGCGTCGTTGCGCGGAAGTGGTAGGGAGACACGACTTAGAACAAACAGACACCACGCAGAATGTTGGAGTATCACTGGGCCTCTCTAGTGCCTACTCGTTATTTCTACAAGGGGGTAGTGTCTGTAGGGTAACGCAGTACAAATCATATCTTGACATTATCGATATACCTGCAGCACGAAAGTAATTTGGGCACGAGACACAAGCATGTTACCTCGTTTTCTGCTGTTATGTTGGTCACCGCTGGCAGGAGTCTCTGTATGAGCGGATACTTATCTGGCAGTGAACACTTACCTGGTGTGACCGACGGACTCAGAGGACCTACATCGAATGTCTGCGCTGCAAGATGTTGATACCCAAACTGACATGAGTCTTGCATATTTCGCGAAAAACTTTTGATCACCCATATTACGAGGGGTGTTCAAAACGTAATGTAACACATATTTTTCCTGAAAATCGGATGGTTTTATTCAGAGTAGCAACATACTGTATTATTCCCCACCCTTTTGGCTACAGTCGCTGTTTTTCAACATAATCTCCGCTAAATGCGACGGCCTTACGCCACTTTATTGGGAGGGCCTGTACGCCTGTATTGCACCCGTGTACTGGTCGACGTCGGAGCCAGCGTCTTGCTACATCAGTAGCCTCCTGATCATCCATGTACTGATTCCCGCAGGAGTGCTTACCTCAATGGTCCAAACGGAAGGTGCGAGATCCGGGCTGCAGGGTGGGTGAAGAAGAACAGTAAAATGAAGTCTTGTGGTCTCCTCTCGAGTGCACAGACTTCCACAAGGTCTTGCACTGTCGTAGAGAAGGAGAAGTTCGTTTGCATTTTTGTGGCGAAGAGCAAACTGAAGTCGTTTCTTCAATTTCCTTGGGTAACACAATACAATTCAGAGTTGATCATTTCACCATTTGGGAGGACAAGAAACAGAGTAACCCCTCCAGAGTCCCTGAAGAACGTCGCCATGATTTAAAGGGCTGAGAATGCAGCTTTGAAATTTTTTTGTGGGGAGAGAGGTGACTCCTTTGCGACGAGGATGTAGTTCCTCACACATGATCCTTTGTTGACGTTTGCCGTCTTCTGATAGGCGGCGAGGAACCTAGCGCGAGCACACCTTTGAGTACCGAAACTGGTGAATGAGTGTGTCAGCACGACCAACAGAGACGTCCAGTTGAGCAGCGAGCTGTTTAATTGTGATTCGCTGATCACATCGACTGAGAGAGTCAGCACGTTCAAACATTTCAGGAGTCACAGCTCTGTGCAGCCGGTCGACATGCGGATCGAACAGGTTATCGCAGCCTTGCTGCGATGACGACAGACACCTCGCCCAACTCACAGTGCTTTTGTTCTGTTTCAGGTTTTCGTAGACAATCTGCAAGCGCCTATGAATATCTGCGATGCTTTGGTCTTCCTCCAAAATAAACTCAACTGACACCTCCCTGCCTGCAACATACGTCCGTTATAGACGCCTTTTTTTGAAGGTTACGATAGCGCCGCCACCAATCAGAGAAACTATATGAGCTGTAGCGCGAATATCACGATGTCCAACAACAAATACTGCACCTTTTCAACCGAAATTGCCAAAGAAAAAAATGTGTTGCATTACTTATTGAACGCCCCTCGTATTTGTGTTAATTGTGTCAAAATTAAAGCTGTACTCTCCATGCTGTTTTCGGAATTTAGATTCATTGGTTTTCGGTTGTAACTGACAGGGGGAGGCCGCCAATTGTGAAATTCAGATCCGATTCATACTGCGCATAATAAAAGCTCATGGCCAGAGGTGTAATGTGGCAAAGCACCAAGGTGCACTTCTCAGCCGTTGTCGAGAAAATCGACAGTTAAAAGAAACAGTTGCGGTGAAATACTCTCTACGATTATTAATTTTATACAGCGTCGTGGCGTAGCGGTAAGCGCTCGGGTTCGTAATCCGAAGGTCGCCGGATCGAATCTCGCGCCATGCAACATTTTTTTTATTATTAGTATTTTGTAATTCAAATATATATATATATATATATATATATATATATATATATATATATATATATATATATATATATATGAATTGCTTATGCATGGTGGTGAAGGCGGATCGCTCTCCAATTGTACCGCCTCCATTTTTCCGTTTGTTTAACATGGTGTACCAAAGCTCTCACGTCCGCACTGATTTTCGACGATGTTATAAGTTGCGCTAGGGACCGCGTCTACCTTCTTTCGAAGTTAGCAGGCAACTACGCTGTTATGCGGCGGCTCGTTTCGGCCCATTCAACATCTGTCCTTCAAGTGCAACGAGCGAGTAACGGAGTTTATATTTCATACCTGCCACAGCAAATTTTTGTTCGTGGGGTTTCTATTCTAATCCGAACGTTTGACTTACGCTATACGTATTCGTTTCGGAATATCGTTTCTATGTCTTCCGTTAACTTTACGTGGTTAACATTATGAAGACAATTAATAACATTTGTGAAATACAACTTTGTTTGCGGAAAACATAATGATGTTCGAAGTCGCCAGTTTTTCCACGACAAACGACTTTCAACAACTTACTATATTCATAATTGTTGCCCGCCGGGAATTATATATATATATATATATATATATATATATATATATATATATATATATATATATGTGTGTGTGGGGGGGGTGTACACACATTTTAATTACAAAAAACAAATACTAAGAAAAAAAAGTTGCATGGCGCGAGATTCGATCCGGCGACCTTCGCATTACGAACCTGGGCGCTTACCGCTACGCCACGACGCTGTAGATAATTATTAATCGATGAGAGTATTTTACCGCAATGGTTTCTTTTAACTGTCGATTTTCTCGACAACGGCTGAGAAGTGCATCTTGGTGCTTTGCCACATTACACCTCTGGCCATGAGCTTTTATTATGCGCAGTATGAACTGAATCTGAATTTCACAATTGGCGGCCTCCCCTTGTGAGTTTAATCCTAACGGGTGTATAAGCGAATCAGTAATTCTATACCTCTATTCAGAAAACGGGTATACGTTTGTGTGCGCGTAGTCCCATTGCTAATAACAGGTTTGCATTCACAACAGTTCGTGTTGACACGTCTGGGCTCACAAGCCTTCTCACCTGTGCCGTGGTAGCTGTACGATCTGCCACTGCTGTCCTTACAATACGACGATCCTGGCAGCCGCCTATCCTGCCTCGGCGTCCAGAACCTCTCTACAGGTGTGAGAATGGTCACGCGACCACTCATACAGATACCAGCATAGTTGCACATCTGACGCAGCACGTGCAACTTAAGTGGAAATTATCCGAAAGGGCCATCCAGCCAATCGAATGGCCACAAACTGAGATCTTTCAAATTAGCTCATTTGGCTGTAGGAAGCGCTAGTGCGTCTCCGTGGCGTGGGTGCCAGCTTACTTCACATGTTTGCACCACACTGGGCCCTCTGGCTGTCATCATTCCCTACTAAATGGTAGCCACAGATGCCGCTCTGGTAGCTAGGTCATTACACACAATGTTTTGGCGGATGACGTTGAAACCACTACTAGTACGTCTACTATTCCCCAGGTGTCATACGCCGTCATTGGGTCAAAATCAACGTCCTCTTTCCGGATGTACATCCCCACCCCCCAATCCGGCAGCGTACAAGCTGTTGGCACATTGGGGATTTGGTGCACGAACTGACCTATCGATTATGTGCCACTAATGTTCCATAGGATACATGTCGGTGAACTGCGTGACCAAGTCATTCACTCGAACTGTCCAAAACGTTCTTTAATCCTGTCACGAAGAATTCAGGCCCTGTTACATGGCGAAATGTCATCCATAAGAAATCCATCTTTGTTTAGCAACGTGAAATCCATGAATGGTTGCACATTATTGTCATGTCGCCGAACATAAACATTTCCAGGCAATGATCGGTTCAGCTGGAACAGAAGACCGATCCATTCCTTGTAGACATAGCCATGAAGCCATCTCTAGCTTGAACAGTGCCCTGACATCTTGGGTCAATGGCTTCGTGGGGTCAGCGCCACATTCGAAAGCCACCATCAGTTCTTACCAACTGAAGTCAGCCACAGCTTTTCGGTCGTCTAGAGTCCAAACGACGTGGTCACGAGCCCAGGAGTGGCGCTGCAGGCGACGTCGTCCTCTTAGCAAAGGCGCTAGCACCAGTTGTCTACTGTCAGAGACCATTAAGGCCAAAGTTCGCAGCAACAACGGTCCTACGAACCACATTGATGTCAGCGGTTTTTTCAGGCAGTGTTGCTTCTCTATTAGCGCTGACAATTCTACGCAAACCTCGCTGGTCTCGGTCGTTACGTGAAGGCCGTCGACTAATGCCTTGTCTGTGGTGAGATTTCGGAAATGGCATGTCCCATGTGTCTTGCTGCAAGTACCATTTCGCGTTTAGAGTATATTAATTCCCGCCGTGCAGCCAAAATTACGTCGGAAACCTTTTACCATGCATCACCTGAGTACAAACGACAGCTCTGCCAATGCACTGCCCTTTTATAGTTGTGTAAGCGATACTACTACCCTCTCTATATGTGAATATCGCTACCGCACGACTTTTGTCACCTCACTCAACAGATCGTATGTTATTGTTGTTCTAAACGTAAGTGACACAATTGTCGTAATGACGCATAGCACACTAATGCAATCTTTATATGTGACACGGTTGCCATAAACTGCATACACAGGCGCCTCATGGTAGAAATTAGGACTCTTTCCACCAGAAATACATTAGAAACAAACGATCATACGTAATTCTGCATCACAACATTCAGTATTAAAGCTTCATCAAACTGCAACATTTAATTTAACCACTATATATTTGAAAAATACGATTCATCTAATTAAAAAAATCGCGTTGCAAATCGTTGAAATAACTTATTTAGCAGATTACAAACATCAAAAAAAGTTTTGCATCACCTCGGTTTCGAGAGCTCCGGAACCTGTACATAAAATTGGAATAGAGATCAACATAAACATCAGTTGCGCCCTTTTTATTGCTGATGAAAACCACACATTGCATGTTGTACCACCATACAGCGAGACCTTCAGAGGTGGTGGTCCAGATTCCAGTAAAGACCGGTACCTCTAATACGCTGTAGCACGTCCTCTTGCATCGATACAGGCCTGTATTCGTCGTGGCATACGATCCACGAGTTCGTCAAGGCACTGTTGGTCCAGGTTGTCCCATTACTCAAAGGCGATTCGGCGTAGACTCCTCAGAGTGGTTGGTTGGTCACGTCGTCCATAACCAGCCCTTTTCAATATATCCCAGGCATGTACGATAGGGTTCTTGTCTGGAGAACATGCTGGCCACTCTAGTCGAGCGATGTCGTTATCCTGAGGGAAGTCAGTCACAAGATGTGCACGATGGGGGCAAGCGTTGTCATCCATGAAGACGAATGCCTCGCCAATATGCTGCCGCTATGGTTGTACTATCGGTCGGAGGATGACATTCACGTATCGAACAGCCGTTACGGCGCCTTCCATGACCACCAGCAGCGTACGTCGGCCCCACATAATGCCACCCCAAAACAGCAGGAGTGCACTCGCTGGACAGTGTGTGTAAGGCGTTCATCCTGACCGGGTTGCCTCCAAACACGTCTCCGACGATTGTCTTGTTGAAAGCATATGGGACATTCATTGGTGAAGAGAACAGGATGCTAATACTGAGCGGTCCATTCGGAATGTTGTTGGGCTCATTTGTACCGTGCTGCACGGTGTCCTTGTTGCAAAGCTGGACCTCGCCATGAATATCTCGAATGTAGTTGCGCGTCATGCAGCCTATTGCGCACAGTTTGAGTCGTAACACGACGTCCTGTTGCTGCAAGAAAAGCATTGTTCAACACGGTTGCGTTGGTGTCAGGGTTCCCCCGAGCGATAATCCGTAGGTAGTAGCAGCCCTCGGGCGGCGTGATCGAGGCAGGTCATCGACAGTTCGTGTCTCTCTGTATCTCCTCTACGTCCGAACAACATTGCTTTGGTTCACACCGAGACCCCTGGACACTTCCCTTGTTGAGAGCCCTTCCTGACACAACGTAACAATGCGGATGCAATCGAACCGCGGTATTGGCCGTCTAGACACGGTTGAACTACAGAAAACACGAGCCGTGTACCTCCTTCCTGGCGGAATGACTGGAACTGATCGGCTGTCGACCCCCTGGGTTTAATAGGCGCTACTCATGTATGGTTGTTTACATCTTTGGGCAGGTTTAGTGACATCTTTGAACAGCGAAAGGGACTATGTCTGTGATGCAATATCCAGAATCAACGTCTGTTTTCAGGAGTTCTGGGAACCGGGGTGATGCAAAACTTTTTTTTAATGTGTGTATATTTGACAATCGGGAGTTAAGGAAAACGGGAAAGACCGGGCCCACACATCAGCCGGTTATTATTTCATGCAAATAGCAATTTATTGATAACTTAAAATTTAACTTAAAATAAAATAAATAAATACTGTAATTAAAATCTTTATGCCATACTTCAAAAGAAATATTACATGCTTTTAATAGTATGAATAAGAAAAGAGCCAGCCATGTGAAAGTTCAGATGAAATTTTCACTGTAAATCTTAAGGCTACAGTTTGGAGAAATAGGACTACAAGGTTACTCTTTTTAGACTACTATAGTGGAACGAAGCCACACCTAGTACTCATCTTGTGTAAGGTGTCGGCGCTGCATGGATGCAAGAGGTGCCTTGAGATGGTCCGAGCGGTCTCAGGCGCTGTATTCATGGACTATGCGGCTGGTCCCGGCGGAGGTTCGAGTCTTCCCTCGGACATGGGTGTGTGTGTTTGTCCTTAAGATAATTTAGGTTTAGTAGAGTGTAAGCCTATGGACTGACGACCTTAGCAGTTAAGTCCCATAAGATTTCACACACATTTGAACACATTTTTTGAGATGGTAATTTTTAAACAAACAGTCGGGTGGCGTATCAGAAGAATCTGTCCAGGGTGAAGGAGACGAACCAGGTTGCGAGCAATGTGAAGCGGTATTCCATACAACCCGATGAATTGCTGTGTCACTAAACCAACGATCGGGCGGCCACAAACTTGCCCCTTTGCCACAGCCGCAGGCCCGCACTAGCTGGCGGACGCGAAGAAGGCAGACACGACCAACCGACCGAGACGCCCCACTCACCACTCGTCCAACAGCCAATTTCCTGTGTGGGCCGATGCGGCTTTCGCAGACCAACTTGGCTCAAACAGCCCAGCTCAGCTCTCCATAGTAATCTGATGTCACGAAACAACTTGGCCCTAACCGTGCAACTCCGCTGTCTCGGAGCAATTGCCTTCCCCCAGAAATACCACGGAGCCAGCAGTTCCCCCTAGGCTGAATTTTAGCAAAGATGCTTACTGAGCAAATAGTAAATCGATAGGAAACGCGAACCAGTGGCGCCAGAAGAAAAATATAGCGCCACGGTTCAATATTGATACACTACTGGCCATTAAGATTGCTACACCAAAACGAAATGCAGATGATAAACGGGTATTCACTGGACAAATATATTATACTCGAACTGACATGCGATTACATTTTCACGCAATTTGGGTGCATAGATCCTGAGAAATCAGTACCCAGAACAACCACCTCTGGCTGTAATAACGGCGTTGATACGCCTGGGCATTGAGTCAAACAGAGCTTGGGTGGCGTGTACAGGTACAGCTGCCCATGCAGCTTAAACACGATACCACAGTTCATCAAGAGTAGTGACAGGCATATTGTGACGAACCAGTTGCTCGGCCACCATTGACCAGACGTTTTCAGTTGGTGAGAGATCTGGAGAAAGTGCTGGCCAGGGCAACAGTGTAACATTTTCTGTATCCAGAAAGGCCCGTACAAGACCTGCAACATGCGGTCGTGCATTATCCTACTGAAATGTAGGGTTTCGCAGGAATCGAATGAAGGGTAGAGCCACGGGTCGTAACACATCTGAAACGTAACGTCCAATATTCAAAGTGCCGTCAGTGCGAACAAGAGGTGACCGAGACGTGTAACCAATGAGACCCCATACCGTCACGTCGAGTGATACGCCAGTATGGCGATGACGAATACACGCTTCCAATGTCGGTTCACCGCGATGTCGCCAGACATGGATGCGACCATCATGATGCTGTAAACAGAGCCTGCGTTCATCCGAAAAAATGTTTTGCCATTCGTGCACCCAGGTTCGCCGTTGAGTACACCATCGCAGGCGCTCCTGTCTGTGATGCAGCGTCAAGGGTAACCGCAGCCACGGTCTCCGAGCTGATAGACCATGCTGCTGCAAACGTCGTCGAACTGTTCGTGCAGATGGTTGTTGTCTTGCAAACGTCCCCATCTGTCGACTCAGGGATCGAAACGTGGCTGCACGATCCGTTACACCCATGCGGATAAGATGCTAGTCATCTCGACTGCTTGTGATACGAGGCCGTTGGGATCCAACACGGCGTTGCTTATAACCTCCTGAACCCACCGATTCCATATTCTGCTAAGAGTCATTGGATCTCGACCAACGCGAGGAGCAATGTCGCGATACGATAGACCGCAATCGCAATAGGCTATAATCCGACCTTTATCAAAGTCTGAGGCGTCACAACATCGTTTCACCAGGCAACGCCGGTCAACTGCTGTTTGTGTATGAGAAATCGGTTGTAAACTTTCCTCATGTCAGCACGTTGTACGTGTCGCACTGTGCGACTGATCCTGGCGAAGGTTCGAGTCCTCCCTCGGGCATGGGTGTGTGTGTTTCTCCTTAGGATAATTTAGGTTATGTAGTGTGTAAGCTTAGCGACTGATGGCCTTAGCAGTTAAGTCCCATAAGATTTTACACGCATTTGAACCCTTTTTGTAGGTGTCGCCACCGGCGCCAACCTTGTGTGAATGCTCTGAAAAGCTAATCATTTGCCTATCACAGTATCTTCTACCTGTCGGTTAAATTTCGCGTCTGTAGCACGTCATTTTCGTGGTGTAGCAATTTTAATGGCCAGTAGTGTACTTCACTGGGCAGCTTGTGAAAACAATCAACTTGTCCCTTCTCATTGTCTACAGCTGAGGCCTCCAAATGTTAGTACGAAGATAACAATACGTACGAACGTTACAGTACTAAACGAATTTACCTACACCGTAGACGAGAATCGTTTTGAGAACGGCACCCACTCGTGCTAGCGCAACGTCGGGAAATCAGCGGCCGTAGAGACCGAGAAGAACGCGAGCAGACTGCGCGGCGGTAAGCCGGCAGGGAGAGAGTATGCCCGGTGGGGCCGATCCATCGCGGCGCCGTACGAGCCGTCCGTCGCTGCACAGTGGGACCTCGGGTCGCCGGCAGGTGTCCCGGCAGCGCGGAGCGACGCGGAAGCTGCGCCGCGCAGCGCGATGGCCCGCCAGATACGTGCCGAGTGTGCCCGGCCGTGGCTCGTTAGCCGCGGCGCACAAATTAATAATAAGTCGTTAGCGGCCGCGCCAGCCAGCGCCGCAGGATATACGGGGTCCGACTGCCCGCGGCCCCGCCGGGTCGTTGCCCCCGCGCCCGGCGCTGCAGACGGAGGCCGCGAGTCGTCCTGCCACTTTGCGCTGTCGCCTGCCGGCCCCCACAGCGGCCGGCTCCGCAGGAATGCCCTCTCTATACATTTTCATTTACATGCCCTTTTGTTTTTTGGTCATCAGTCTACTGACTGGTTTGATGCGGCCCGCCACGAATTCCTTTCCTGTGCTAACCTCTTCATCTCAGAGTAGCACTTGCCACCTACGTCCTCAATTATTTGCTTGACGTATTCCAATCTCTGTCTTAATCTACAGTTTTTGCCCTCTACAGCTCCCTCTAGTACCATGGAAGTCATTCCCTCGTGTCTTAGCAGATGTCCTATCATCCTGTCCCTTCTCCTTATCAGTGTTTTCCATATATTCCTTTCCTCTCCGATTCTGCGTAGAACCTCCTCATTCCTTACCTTATCAGTCCACCTAATTTTCAACATTCGTCTATAGCTCCACATCTCAAATGCTTCGATCCTCTTCTGTTCCGGTTTTCCCACAGTCCATGTTTCACTACCATACAATGCTGTACTCCAGACGTACATCCTCAGAAATTTCTTCCTCAAATTAAGGCCGGTATTTGATATTAGTAGACTTCTCTTGGCCAGAAATGCCTTTTTTGCCATAGCGAGTCTGCTTTTGATGTCCTCCTTGCTCCGTCCGTCATTGGTTATTTTACTGCCTAGGTAGCAGAATTCCTTAACTTCACTGACTTCGTGACCATCAACCCTGATGTTAAGTTTCTCGCTGTTCTCATTTCTACTACTTCTCAATACCTTCGTCTTTCTCCGATTTACTCTCAAACCATACTGTGTACTCATTAGACTGTTCATTCCGTTCAGCAGATCATTTAATTCTTCTTCACTTTCACTCAGGATAGCAATGTCATCAGCGAATCGTATCATTGATATCCTTTCACCTTGTATTTGCACTATCCGATCAAAAGTGTCCGGTCAGCTATTAGTGGATATTAAGAGAGCTGTTCAATAACTAAAGCAACACATTTTTTTTGTCTGCCAATTTCGGTTGAAACAATGCGGAATTCGTTGTGGTCGATCGTGGAATATTCCTGCTTCAGGCCCTACGGTTTTATGGAGTTCTGGTAGGCGGTGGATAATACGCAGCGTCTCCAACGGAGGTGCTTTGCAAGCAGAAACCTTGTAAAGACGTGCACTTCATTCACCATTTAGTGCTCGTATTTCATATTTCTAACCCCAGCATTCTGGTATTCGGTAAAATAATAATTCAGGCAATATTAATGATTTCCATGGGTTGCCTGATTTATTTGACGATTTTTACAGCTTGTCTCACACTGATCTGTGAGAGGAGCTTGGCGCTAGAAATTTTGTTTATTGGTGGGCGAGGGCAGCAGTCTTCCTAGCAGCCATGATGGCTTCCCGTTTCCCATCCCTTTTCCGATCGCCAGGGTAGCACGTGGTGTCGTTTGAACATTCAATAGTGGCCGTAGTTTCTCCTGTTCTCAGTTCCTCAACCTGCCTCACCAACCGCCGGCCGAAGTGGCCGAGCCGTTCTACGCGCTACAGTCTGGAACCGCGCGACCGCTACGTTCGCAGGTTCGAATCCTGCCTCGGGCATGGATGTGTGTGATGTCCTTAGGTTAGTTAGGTTTAATTAGTTCTAAGTTCTAGGGGACTGATGACCTTAGTAGTTAAGTCCCATAGTGCTCAGAGCCATTTGAACCATTTGAACCTTACCAACCTTGTAAACGCTATTTCTCTTCAATTTTAAAGTCGCGAGGTCGCCTCCCTGACAAATTCCGGCCCTATGATTGGCCGGTTCAGGTGCGCGCCAGTTTCTCGAGGGCGGGCGCCAACCGCCCTCCGCCGATGTGTGGTGGACAAAGGGGCAGTAGGCTGTTCTAGTGTGACCGTGCCGGAGACCGGACGTGCCGCTTCCAGGAGATGAAGTTCGGTAAGCATGAGCGCCGACGTGCACTGCAGATTCGCGCCCTGCGCCGCAGAGGGTACCTTATGGGTCATTCCGAATAGTCTCGCGTCTTGCGGGTTTTATTCCTTCAGTACGGAAGGCTACCTCGCGATTCACGCGCAGTAGCATCTTTCTTGGTCTTTAGCAGTTTCATGGTGGTGGTCGTTGCACGCCTGCAACCCCTTCCTTTACTAAATGGGATTCTATTTGATAAAACGGCGATCGTTACTAAAATTCCTTACCTCCTGCTATCGTGTACGTTGGGGCAGGCTGCTGAACTCGAATCTTTCTTCCCCACACCGCCATTTGGTTGTATTATTGTTCGATTCCCAACTGTTTAATAAATGAGTCTGTTAATCTTACATACTCTGTCTTTCATTACGTGAACTCACCCCAAGTGTAACAGAATAATCCAGAACTATAACGGTTGCTATAAGGTCGTGCAGGTCTCGCGCCATTAACTATGGTGTAAAGATACAATACCGCGCGTCTTGAACGACCATTGCACACATGGCCCCGATAAAAGTAGTAATCATGTTCAATTACACCCCATTGATAAACTGGGAAGTGTTCACGGCTCAGTGTGAGCACGTGAGCATTAAATCCACTTGATGCGGTGGAAGTAGTGGCCTCTGTTTTACCTTGCTGGTTCAGAGAAAACAATCACAGCACCTACAGCAAGGAATAATAACCCGTAAAATAAAATGAGCCACCGCTTTTAACCTGTCACTGTGTTTATCTTGGATAACAACAAGAGCACTGCAGATATTCATAGCCGCTTGCAGAATGTCTGCGGAGATGTGACAGTCACCAAAAGCACGGTGAGTCGTCGGGTGAGGTACCTGTCAACATCGCAACAAGGTCGCACAAATCTGTCCGATACCCGGCGTGCCAGCCTGCCACATACAGCTGTGACTTCTGCAATGTTCGGACGTGCGGACACTCTCATTCGAGGTGCTCGAGTGGACGTCTGCATTCGTAGTGCTGACATACTCGCCCGCCAGTTGGGGTACTCGAAAGTGTGTGCCCGCTTGATTCCTCGCAGCATGACAGAAGAGCATAAAGAGCGGCGAAGGACCATGTGTGCGTAACTGCTGACAGTGACAATTTATGTCAAATATCGTCACAGGTGACTTCGATCCAGAAACAAAACTGCAATCCATGGAGTGGCGCCACAGCACCCCTTCTGCTAAGAAAATGTTCAAAGATTTTTGGACAACATGGTTTTGGATTAACAGCGATTAATATAAATTAACTAAGTATTAAGAAAACAGTCTTAATCGCGTTTTATATTTATTTAGTGCCGACCGGTTTCAGCCCATCGCAGGGGCCATCTTCAGAGCGAACATACTCTGAAATTACAATATATATCTTAAACAAGAGTAATGATAACTATCTTAAAAGAGTGGATTACGTAAATATAATGTTTTACCCATTGGTCCATTGCTGATTGGTGGTGGCGTCACGTCTACCAAGGTGTGGCAGGAAACTGTAAGGAATGTACCCTATGTCTGGGTTTATATAGCAAGCTCTGAGCACGTCAGCGTGAGCAACGCCTCCAGCGGTGACCAATGGTAGACGTCTAGGCATTAAAAATTGAAGTATAAGTACATTTTGTGTTAATATTACAGTGTAAAAATACCATGTTCATTTTAAATGACACTGTTAGACTTATAAAAGAACGCTAGTAACTTACTTATCTCCACTCGTAATATACTATGGGCGAAGAATAACAATTTCCTGTCTGTATTGTATTTACTTTGTGCTTATTTATATCATTTTTCTACTACTTAATAATGTAACAATTTTAAGTGTGCCTATTTGTAATCCTACATACAGAGCCCTCTAGTCCAGGTATTATGGACGCCGTTCACATGGTAGCAGCCCAACATGGCTGCCCTCTCAACTAGGATGTTATCTGTTGCCTAGTCCAGGCTCAATGGACGCTGTTGTCATGGCAGCGGCGCAATATGGCTCCCCCCCTTTGCGACGCTGCTGTCCGTCGCTTAGGCAACGATAGGATAGATACACACTTTGGAGGGAATCCATCGTCAAAGTGCAAAAGCTGTTGGGAGCCTACACTGTGTATAGAGACATCTGCCAAAAATACGAACATTTTGCCTTTATATTTAATATGATTGAATTAACGATATTTAGTGAGTGACGATGTATTGGTAGTTATTTTAACGGATGTCGGTTGGCGTATTGCTATTAGCTGCATAAAGGAATTATTTTGTAAGTATTTATGTAGTTGTCAAACTGTACATTATGCTGAGAGAAGTATCAGCTATGTCCATTACTGGTTTATGGTATGGAAATCATCGTTAGGGCATCATCGCGCTACATGTCACATAGGATTATCATAAAACTATGTAAAACTTGAAGTAACTTCTTAAGGTCATGCAACTAGAAAACTTATTGACGCCACTTACAAAGGATTACATCATGGTAATTGTCGTTTATTATTATTATTTTTTTAAATCAAGGCAGCCTCAGCAAGTGAAGTCTCAAGCGGTTACTCTGTTTGATGTCCCCCCTCATTGTACAACGCTCAGTTCGAAAGGTTGTTGCGCTTCCCTTTCGGGGGAGGCAGTATGTGGACGATGGAGAGGTTATTGATGCTCCAAGACGTTGGCTCCGACGTCGACCCGTAGAGTGGTACCATGCGGGCATACAGACCCTCTGAGTAAGGTGACGTAAGGCCATCACATTGAAAGGTGATTACTCTGAAAAATAAGGATTTGTAGCCAAAAGAGTGGAGATTAATATGGTGTGTTATAATCCTAAGTAAAATCAACCTACTTTGAGAAACAACAAGTGTAGCACTACTTATTGAACTCCCCTCGTAATATGGAGTGTTTCCAAAGTTTTCCGTTTGAATTGTTCTGAGTACACTTTCAGTGAGATGTCTCATTCTCTGTGGAAAAGCAGTAGCACATTCTTCCTGAGAAACGGAAATCAGAGGAGGTGCTATCGGAGGTTAGAGTGTGGATTGAAGTGGACGTTGCAGCTCATCCAGCAGATGTTTCATTGAGTTCAGATCGGAGTTCTGGGCAGAAAATTCTGCGCCTGGTATGTAATCGTAGACATACCATTCCACCACAGATACTGCTTTATGACAGGTGTATTGTCAAGGTGATACAACTATCGTTCCCTAAATGGCTCCCTACTATACACAGTACATTGCGCTGTAGAATGTGTTTATATTCTTCCACATGTAGTGTGTTCTTATCAACAATAAGGAGACCGCGCTCTAGCCACGACAAACATTGCCACATGGTATCAACACCTCCTCCATTCTTCTCTACTGGCATTACACAAGCTGGAACGTCAAGTTCTCCAGCCATTCGACGAACTCCGATCCCTTCATTGGATTGCCGCAGGGTGTAGCGTGATTCATCACTCCAGATCACTGGTCCCCCCCTCATCCACTGACCAGTAGTGTCGCTCTCTACACAACCTGAAACGTCGCTTACCATTGAGTACAGAGATGTATCCCTTACCGGGAGCTGCCCGACCATTGTGACCCACTACTTTTAACTCCACACACACCGCCGTGATGCTAGCTCGACTGCTGGCAGCACTGTGAATCTGACTAATGACTCCTTCCACTGGTTTCATGTGATTTTTTACCAACAACCTCCGCAATGCTCAGCGGTCGCTGCCCGTCAGTACACCTTATCCACCTTGTCTTGGCGTAGCTGGTTGTGTCCTCACGTTTCAGCTTCAGTCGCAGTAGTAGACTTGGGCAGCAGTAGAAGGTTTGAAATGTCCCTGATACATTACTCAGGCGATATCCAATGGCTACTCCACTTTAGAACACATTGAGCTCTGCTGACTGAACCATACTGCTGTCACAAAGTCTCCACTGACAACACACCCCGCCGCCTTTTATAATGGTGGGTCCGTCACTTCTGGAATTTAGTGGTTAATTCCGCATCACTTACTGATGTCCGGATACTTTTGATCGGATAGGGTACACCATAGGGTGCATGTGTCAGATTACCTTGTACAGCTGCTCGAATCCACTTTCAAATGGTACGAGGGACGAACAACAAGAATAGCTGTCCACATCCTTTCGTATGTAAGCCTCCTACAAGTAAATTTTTATCGCAGTTTGATTAATTTTCCGTAATCGGACTGTTTAATTTGTAGTAGAGCTTACATCCACTGGTAATATTCGTTTTTTTTTTCAAGGCCTTGAGCGCGTGCCCGGTTACAATCATTATTATTAAGGTGTACTGTAATTGACTGGAAAGGTTTTCAATAATAATAGTACAGGTTTCAAGAATCTCTCGAAATTCATTTTCACATATCAGTCACTACGACCTCTAGCTATCACATACACATTGTTGAAATTATAATTCTACATTTCATACACATAAGGCCGTAGCTAGCGATCATTTTTCCAGTTGTATGAAAAATTCGACGTAAGATACTTTCTGCATAAATCACTTGCGACGTCGTTTCATCTCTGCCTTGCTAACTACCAGTGCTACAACCATTTTAATATCTTCAACTCGACTGCAAGCCTCACGTCCTTACTACTCGTCGCTGCCTCCACGGTCTCCACACTGCTGACAAACATTATGAGTGCCCCCATTTCCCGTGCTGCAGGCCAAACAGAAACAAAGCCAGACTATGGCGTGCGCAGTCCGCTTTCACGTACTAGCCAAGATTTCTCTCGTCCTTTTATTCATTTATTTATTTATTTATTTAACGTCAAGTTCCGTAGTACCAAATTAAGAGGCAAATGTGCAAGGTCATGTAATGTACGTGAAATTAAAACAGATAAAAATAAAATGTTTATGAACCCAAAAATGTCAAGCCATACGTTTAAGTAAAGACAATCAACAATACTACAAGAATCAGATTAATTTTTCAAGGAACTCCTCAACAATATAGTAGGAGTGACCCATGAGGAAACTCTACAGTTTCGATTAGAAAATGCGTGGATTACTGCTAAGATTTTTAATTCTACTGGTTTCTTATTGAAAATGGGTGCAGAAACATACTGCACTCCTTTCTGGACAAGAAGTTCGTAGTTCAAAGTTTGTGAATTCCTAAGGGACTAAACTGCTGAGGTCATCGGTCCCTAGACTTATACACTACTTAAACTAACTCAACGCTAAGGACAACACTCACACCCATCCCCAAGGGAGGACTCGAAGCTCCGGCGGGAGGGGGCGCGCAATCCATCACACGGCGCCTCTAACCACGCGGCCACTCCGCGAGGCTCTGGACAAGAGTTAGGGGAGTCCGATCCAAAAGCAGGTTGCATTTCTGCCGAGTATTAACTGAGTGTAAGCTGCTAATTCTTGGGAATAAGCTAATATTGTTAACAAGAAATGATAGTAAGGAACGTATATATTGAGAAGCCAAAGTCAAAATACCCAGACTCGTGAACAGGAGTCGACAAGAGGCTCGCAAACTCACACCACTTATTGCCCGAACCGTCCGTTTCTGAGCCACAAATATCCTTTTAGAATGGGAAGAGTTACCCCAAAATATAATACCATACGACATAAGCGAATGAAAATAAGCAAAGTAGACTAATTTTCGTGTTGAGGGATCACTCACTTCAGATACCGTTCGATTAGTAAAAATGGCAGCATTAAGTTTTTGAGGCAGATCCTGAACGTGGGCTTTCCACGACAGTTTATTATCTACCTGAACACCAAGAAATTTGAACTGTTCAGTTTCACTAATCATATACCCATTCTGTATTTTCTAGAATTGTGTGCTAGAAACTGTAAGAACTGAGTCTTTCTGTGATTTAGCGTTAGCTTGTTTTCCACAAGCCATGAAGTTATGTCATGAACTTCACTATTTGAAACTGAGCCAATGTTGCACACAACATCCTTTACTACCAAGCTAGTGTCATCAGCAAACAGAAATATTTTAGAGTGATCCGTAATACTTGAGGACCTATCATTTGTATAAATAAGGAACAGGAGTGGCCACAACACTAATCCCTGCGGCACCCCTCACTCGACCGTACCCCGCTCAGACCGCACATCACAGCCATTCTCAACACTGTGATTAATGACATTTTGTCTTCGCGGTCTACGCGAGATCTATGTTGGTGGTGGTAGGGTCGTTCTGCATTCTGTCACAAATGCTGTTCCTTTAAACTCACTCAACAGTATTTCCCTCCAGTGATTTCAATCTGACTTCATGCAGCATTCACAAAACACAAGCGTGATGATCAGCAACAAATCTAGCAGCATGCCCTCTGAATTTCTTCGATGTCTTTCTTTAACCGACCTGCCGGGAATCCCAAACAATAGAGCACTACTCAATAGTGGGTCGCAGTAGTGTTCTGTACGAGGCGTCCTTTATAGGTAAGCTGTACTTTGCTAGAATTCTCCCAGTGAATCTAAATCATTCGCCTTCGCTAAAATAGATCTCACGTGATTGTTGCATTAAATGTCGCTTTGCGTTACCCATAGGTGTTTAATCGACGTGATTGTATCAAGCAGCAAACGAATAATACCACATTCAAATATTACAGGATTCTTTTTCCTACTTGTCTGCATTAAATTTACACGTTTTTTACAAAAAAAAAATGGTTCGAATGGCTCTACGCTCTATGGCACTTAACATCTGATGTCATCAGTCAAAATGGTTCAAATGGCTCTGAGCACTATGGGGCTTAACATCTGAGGTCATCAATCTCCTAGAACTTATAGAACTACTTAAACCTAACTAACCTAAGGACATCACATACATCCATACCCGAGGCAGGATTCGAACCTGCGACCGTAGCGGTCGCGCGGTTCCAGACTGAAGCGCCTAGAACCTCTGGGCCACACCGACCGGCCGGTCATCAGTCCCCTAGAGTTAGAGCTACTTAAACCTAACTAACCTAAGGACGTAACACACATTCATGCCCGAGGCAGGATTCGAACCTGCGACCGCAGCAACGTTTTTACATTTAGAGAAAGCTGCCCGTCATCAAACCAAACAAAAGTCGTATCTCGGTGACCCTACACACACCTACAGTCACTCAACGACTACACTTATTCCGTACACTAATGGGTAACGCACGTAGATTGCTGCTCACCCTATCCGTAAGTTCGTTTATACATGTGCAGAGCAAGACAATTGTAGTCACGTTTCTCTGGGACTCTCCTGACGATATCTTTTGTCATCGATGAACATTCGCCGTGGAGTACAACGAACTTGCATCTATTGCTCCAAATGTCTTCACACCACTCGTATATCTGAGAGCCTGTTCCGGACGCTCGGAGCTTTGTTAACAGTCGGAAGTAGGACACGACGTCAAACGATTGCCGGAAACCTAGGAATATGGGACCACCCTATTGCTCCTCGTCACCAAACAATGTAACAAAAAGCCAAGTTGTATTCCGCAGGTACTGTGCAAATTTGTGGACCAAAGCTTTTCTGTCTCAAGGAAAATTCATGGCATTCAAAGTTAGAATATGGCCAAATATTCCGCAGCAAATTTCTACATCTCTACTCGGTAAACCACTGTGAAGAGCATGGCAGAGGGCACGTCCCTCTGTACCAGTTATTTGGTCGATTCACGTATGGAGCGCATGGAGAATGATTACTTAAACACATATTGCGTTTATATTCAAACTGTTTTGTGTTTTTATTAAGTGGCCTGGATATCCCTTTTGTTTCTTACATTCACAGAGTTTTATTCTCTCTAAATTATCGAAGGCGTGTTACCTGTGTTTGTATGTTGCTGTTGTCACCGTTGGTCTTGGATACGAAATCCGGTTGATGCAGCTCACCGCGCTGTCCTACCCTTTGCAACACTCTTGACCTGTGTATAAATTTTGTACCCTACTCACAATTGAACCTGCTTATTATAGTGAAGCATTGGTCCCTTTCTACAGTTTTACTCCCCACTCCGCTTCTCTCCAAATATATCGACTACCAAGTTGACGACTCTTTGCTGCTTCATGATGTGTCCCTATCAACTACTCCCTTCTTGTAGTCAACTTGTGCAGTATATTTTTTTTTTCTCCCCAGTTCGATTCAACACCTATTCAGTGTTGATCAGATCTACCCACGTAATCTTCTGCACTCTTCTGTATCACCATATTTCAAAAGCTTATATTCTCTTCTTGTCTGAACTGTTCATCATCCAAGTTTCACTTCTGTACAAGGCTACACTCCAGATAAATATCTTCAGAAAAGATTCCCTAACCAGTTTACATTCAATACTATTCACCTTTCTTCTCGTTACTGCCAGTCTGCATTTTGTATTCTCTCTACTTCGACCATCATCAGTTATTTTGCTGCCAAATAAAAGAACTCGTTTATTACTTTTAGTGTCTCATTTCCTAATGTAATCCCATCAGTATTTCCAGATTTCGTTTAACCGCATTCAACTACTCTTCTTTACTTTTCTTTATGTTCGTCTTATAACGTATTCTCCAGACACTATCCATTCTCTTCAGCTACTATTCGAGATACTTAGCCAACTCAGCTAGAATAACGATGTCATTAGCAAACCTCTTAAGTTTTTGTTTCTTTCCCCTGAACTTTAATTCTCTATCTAATTTTTTTCTTGTTTCTCCCTATTGCTTGCTCAAACTACAACTGGACTGCAGCCCTGTCCCATTCTCTTCTCAATTATTGTTTCGCTTACCTGCCCTTTGACTCTTTTAACTGCAGTCTTGTTTCTGTTTTTGTTTTGTAAGTCCGAAAAATGAAAGGTCATATTACCTGTATAAAAATGAAAGAATGACCTCAGGATTGATTGTAAATTTGTTACTTAAGGTGAAGAATGGGTTCAGCATCAGAATTACAAATATTGAAACATAAGGTGTATGCCAGAACGATGTTATCTCGCGTAGAATACCGTGGTCTGTGGCCATCACTACGCCTATCCAAGCCCTTCTTGTTCCGAGGAAAGTACGAGACAGCAGTCCAGTAATGGAGTGATCGCGGCAGTGAGAGAGACGTTACTCTGGGAACCTGACGTGCAGACAGCACGGCAGCCAGCGGTGTGCGAGGCTCCGGCCGCGTTTCGCTAATTGCTTGATTACGTGTACATTCCTTGAAAGCAGCTGTACGTGTTTTGCCGAGAACTCCACCACGACCGGCAACGAACTGGCGTCGCAAGAAAACTCAATGGATGTGTGTGCCGCTTGCAACAGTGGAATGCGTGTCAAGGTTGCACTGTTGTTTTCAACCCATAGGGGGAGGGGGGGGGATGTTTTTTTCTTAAACTGCACACAACGTCTGTCTCCCTGTGCCAGAGTAAAACTTCATTTGTTGTAACCACTGCGGCTTGTCTTAGGAATGTGACACTGTTAGAAAAATTCAATATTAAACTACGAACTGCACCGACATTCATGTAAATGGAATTATTGGTACCACAACTGAAGGAAGAAAAGCAAAACAAAAATCCTTTTTTCCGTTACTATTTGTTTATTGCTAAATATCATCATCTAACAAACGAGAAGCGTCCACAAAAGACACTATTGTGCAGGAAACCAAACAAGAAAACTATAGTAATTAACGGCACAGACTTCAGGAAATATCAAATCAAGTCCCCTGTGATTCACCATTTGTGTGTATGACCTATGTTTTACTTTACACCAAAATGTCTTATGATTGTTTCTATGTTAAAGGATATATATTTCCCAAGGGAGTTCTACCATGTTTCGTTGATTCATTCGCGTGTCGTGGTCCCTAACGATCAGTTAATTAGCTAGTTAATGTTTCATGTATCATTTGAACGACTTTTTAATCGAAATGTTGTGGAGCGACTCAGTTTACACTATTATGATGAACTCATTTTTTTCAGATCTACACAGGTAACTGAACATAAAACTATGATTTCCCCCTTTTTTCCTTTTAAATGACCTCAGCTATGAGTAGTCCAATTGCTCATGAAAGGCCTTAACTTACCAGATGTATCTCAGCTAAAAATATTAAGTTAACGGTGTGCATGATTCCGTGACGTGAACCAATTTCTTACACTTGTCATAAAATTTTATCAGATCTAAAAGTGAAAATAAATTTTACTTATCTCTATTGTTGATAGAAGCAAATCGTTGCTGTTGTCGACATTCGTTATATGGTATCTTCAATTTCTTGGGTTCAAATCTACAACAAACACATTATAGGGCTGGGTTCTTTGGACGGATTATAATTACTATTTTCTCATTTCATTGGTCGGAACATATTTAAAATATTCAAGAACTGTAATACAACGAAATGAATACAAATTGCATGATACTATGGTCCAACTTTTAAAACGTTCTGATGAATCAGGTGGACCACAAATATTAATTTCCAGGTCCCTTGACATTTTTTCTGGCAAGAAAATGTTCAGACACGCAATGTATATAACATAGTTTTCTGAAGGTACAAGATCAAGAAGTCATTCATTTTCACATTTTAACAAATAACTTTTACGAACTTCCAGCATGCTGGATTAGCTTGGGTCAGCAACTTCTGTTAATCGGTAGAACAAAAACCAGCCCAAAGTGCGAAATTCCTACTTTTTATTCACTTGATGATTAGTTTCGCGCAGAGACCAATTTTCATATCATAATAACATGGTCGAGAATGGCATTTCCGAAGATGTCAAAAACGTACAATGAACATTTTTGACTATGTTATGATGATATGAAAATAGGTCTTGCCCCCAACCTTATTATCGAGAGAATAAAAGTAAGTATTTGCAATTTTGGACAGGTTTTTGTTCTACTAAGTAACTTTTAGTTTAATTTTAATACCGGCTTAATTTACAATACAATCTTTTTTGTATAAAGTTATTTTATATGCCGAATCGTAGATGAACGTTAGCTCATTCCACACAGTTTATACATAAATAAATCAAAACACCATAGTTTACAAATCGCGCTTAACGAGTTACGCCAAAATTTTAAAATCTGTTTCGAAACATAAAAACTAACAACATATGCCGCTATAATTTGTAATTTTATCTTATATCAAAGCAGTCTTTTCTTTAACAGTATATAAGTTTCAAGTTCTTTAAATGAGTTGATAAGTTTGATGTTACCCATTAAACATATCAACATAACATGAAGTGTCTTTTTTCTAGTTATTCAGGAAATATTACCTAATCTAGCACAACTTTCTTTCATGACGAGAAAAATAATAATATTCTGCACAAAACTCACGTTGATGCTTTATTAGAATAATGAATTGATCATTACTGCGTATTTTTTTAAAGTCATTTAGGTCAGTTACATAATAAGGTCTACTTAGATATTAAATTAACTTGAAAGTGTATCTCTGCCCTGTATCATTTATTTGATAGACGCAATAGTAGTTTAGGTGAAACTCATGGTGTTATGCATAGCAGTTAAGCATTACATATTGCGATTTATACTCATATTTGGCAGACATATCCCGTACTTTATGCATTAACACTCTGGAAATGCAAATCCTGTAGATTAAGGTTTTGCGTCTTCACCGTTTTCTCAGATAAGTCAAGACACATTTTCTGCTCGTCAAAATGTGAATGTTGCCGGTGCAAATGCACTGCCGAAAAGCATAGAGGAACACATTCCAGACACTAATACACAACGGAACAAAATCTTCAAAAGTTAGACACAATGGAAGAACACCAGAGACAAACACAGCAACAGTTAGACGCAATGGAACAAAACTTCAAAAGTTAGACACCACACTTGAACAAACACGTGAAGATTTAACTACTGAGTTACATAAAATCGAATCGAAATGTCAAAAAGTCTGTAATGACGTAAAAAAAACAAATTTGTGAGCATTTCCAACCTGTTCTTTCGCGTCATGAAAATGCATTACAGAATCACGAAGCCGCCATAAAGGAACTGCAAACTATTATTCATGAAAATCGCGACACCTTGCAAGCTAAAATTGACTCAGTTGCATCTACCGATTCGGTTACGCAACTTGCAAAAACTCAGGAAAACTTAAAGGACACAGTAGATACGATTTCAACACAAATGGACACTCAGAAACTTGGTTCAGAAAAACACACTGAGGAAAAAAGTTCACTATCGGAGAAAGTAGCCGAACTTTCGGATCAGTTCACTAACTTATCTATGAAGGTGGATGATGATCTGAGTGACACAAGACCGGCCTTCACTGACACAGAAGAGTATGAACAAATTAAGAAATTCAAACAAAATCAGAATCAAATTAATACGCAACACAAAAGAGAAATCCGCGAACTACAAGATCAGTTGGCACAAGTAGTACAAGAATTACATATTTCAGAGGACACTAACGCTCCAATGCGGGAAGAGGGACATAGAAATACGGAACACCCACAAAATAATAACACAGAGCATTTCGGAAATTATAAAAGAAATTGGCAAGGTGCACCGAATTTTGAAATGGAACCGCCGGAACGACGTAACAATGACAGACATGCGACTCGCCGACACGATGATTTTGGCTATAAGCTGTTCATTACTACATGTAAATTCAAAACATTATAGAATTCTGGCAACGAAATTCATCCACAAGCGTGGCTTCATCAATTCTCTCATTGTTTTCCTCCCAACTGGTCATTAGAGCACAGATTAGAATATTTCTGTAACACAGAATTACACAGCTATCTGATCATTTAACTATTCATCCACAAGCGTGGCTTCATCAATTCTCTCATTGTTTTCCTCCCAACTGGTCATTAGAGCACAGATTAGAATATTTCTGTAACACAGAATTACACAGCTATCTGATCATTTAACTGAGAGAGACAAACATTTTTTTTTCTACGTCAGTGACCGATGTTTACGTAATTAGACAGTTGGATAACTTCACACTTATGAAATTGTATTTTGTCTGTACTTTGTGAACTGTTCATATTTTTTCGGAACCAATGTAATACTTCGAGAGCTCTGAATGATGTATTTGTTATAGGATCATGATTTTAAAGTAGGTTTGAGGTAGATGACACTATTGAAAGGAGCAGAGAATTTTTTTAGGTTTTGGAATTATTGCAGGAAGCTACGACTATTTTGAGAATTGACTGAGATGTTATGATATTATTATGACGACGATGTGTTTTGTGCTGTTGAGGTATGTTTATGATCAATAAGATGATGCTACCACATATGAGGAATCTGATTATGCTACGTATTTCTTATGATGAAATATTGAAGAAGTGTCGACGAATATGTATATGTATAATAAGGTAAGGAATAATGAGTAGTGGTTAGGGACTCTGATTTGTGGAAAAGGGTGTTGGAAAGCAAGAATCGTACTTTAAGAATTATGAAATGTGTGTACATGTGTGAATGTATTACAATGCTGTCGAAAATTTTTTGGACACTGTTATATTTATAGGACTTTGTTTCTACACATTTGTAACGCAAATTCTCGACCTGTGAAATTTTTTATATGAGACTGTCACTGTAGCGCAAACTGCTGTCGTAAATATTTCGGCAAGAAAGCCAAGTGACCTTGACGCAATGCGCCGTGAGCGGCCAGCTGTGCCAGCCGCCTGGAGAACCAGCCATTAGGTGGAGAAAAAAGAGGCCATTAATCTCGCTATTGACATTCCTTTGTAGAAACCATCGCAAATACGACACGCACATTACTTGGAAACATATGATTACGCGTACTTTCTGATTCTTACTGAAATGCTTATGAATTGATGGGAAATATTCGTACAACTGCACACCTGATTATGACAAGTGTCTTTCTACGAGAATGAGAGAATTTCTACTAACTTATGAAATGCCTCATGACTATTGAATGATATTTTAAATGCTTTACTTTCTACATAGTTGCTTATTTTATTTGATATCTGTTTTCCAGGTGTGTTGCATCATTGGTTTTATAAAATAAAATTAAATGCTTTTGCTAATGTGAACACTTTTGTCAACAAATCTGTTAATTAATATAATAATTTTCCACATTCTTCAAAAAAAGGAGCACTTGGAAAGGAAAGAACAATAAGAGGGACTAGTAACAGTAACTGCGTATATAATTTTCTTTTTAAGCACTTGGTAATTTTTATGGTAGAATAAGTTGTGGTGCACCACTTTAATGACATAGACATTAAAATGTGAATAGACATTTTCCTTATCTGCAGTGTTGTCTTTAGTGTACTATTTTTTCTGCTTGAGCTTTGTCATGTTTAGATACTAGTTATTGCATTTGCTGCTGCTGTTTTCCAGGCATAGTGCTACTAAATTTCACTTTGTATTACTCTGTTAAGCCAGTTTTACTACTGATTTATTTTTCTTGTTTGCTGCACATTGCCTTATATTAGTTATAATATTGCATTTGCTTTGCTAATTTAGATATATTGCTGCTTGCTTTGCCAATTTGCATTTTTTTGTCATTGCTGTTTGTATTAATTGCTTTGTGCTGCATTGCATCGTCCCTTAGTTTATGCATCTGAGCTCAGTAGATTTAAGAAGGGGTAGACTATATAAGAGAATGAGTTGCGATGAATTGGAAGAAATGCATTGAGAAGTTATACGAAAAAAGTACAGAAAGCAGGTATAGATAGGACTTTTTGGAAATAATGAAGAACGAAGGGGGATCTCCGAGAAGTAAAGAAAGTTTTGTTTGCAAAATACTGCAGTCAAAGAAACCCTGTCCTTTCCTTGTGTCATCCCACTATGTTTTTGTGTACCCTTGTGTATTTGTGTTCTTCCTGTCTTTATGTGTTTATCTGATGAGAGTTACGTTGTAGAATTTTTCTGATAATATGTTATTTACTTTGTAAACATGTTTAGACATTATTTATTCTGTTTTGTTTTAATGCTCACGTGTGAAGTTGAAGTTTCAAAAGTTATTCTGAATTTTTATGTATTTACTTATATCATAATTCCTGTAACACTGATTTATATGTTTATTTCTATTCTTTTGTAAAGCCCCTATTACTACAAATGTTATCTGTATTGTTATGTTCTTTAATGATGTATTTTGTACCTTTGTTATTGTATTCTTATGTTATAAAATTGTAATTGACACCAGTTCATCAAATTAAGTAACTTGTAAGTTACATTTCACTGCACACGTTTCTGTTGGTCATAGTATATGGACAATATGTGAGAAGTAGGGACTGATAGTGTTTGAATGTGTGTTAATAATTCAGCAAGGGACTGGATAACGGCATTGCTGGTTCAAAAGGACATTTAAAAAAAATTTTTTGAGAGTGCACAAGTGGTGGTTCATGGACTTGCTATATTGTCCACAAGACTCTTCTATTGTGATTGTGCACCTGCACAGTCGCAACGGATGGCTGCTAGCCATCTCTACAAGGACTACAGTGGGGCTACACCTTTGATGACTCACCAATACCATTGTGACTGCAGTGGGTAGAATAAGTAAAGTGAGAAATGTCTGAGAACGTTCAGTTTTGCTCAGCTGTTTGAAAAGCAAATAACGTAAGAGGTTTATCAGCACAGTCATGTATAATTTTTCTAAGGGGACGTTTCATAAACGGACGTGAAGAGCTTCAGACGTTGAGTGATCATTGTGACAGTTTTTTTTACATAAAAATGTCTTTTCATTTAAATTTCTAACTATGTTATAGGTCATTTTAATTGTTTTACTTCTGATGAAGGCACTCTTTGAAGTGTTGAAGCCGGCCGGAGTGGCCGTGCGGTTCTAGGCGCTACAGTCTGGAACCGCGTGACCACTACGGTCGCAGGTTCGAATCCCGCCTCTAGCATGGTTGTGTGTGATGTCCTTAGGTTAGTTAGGTTTAAGTAGTTCTAAGTTCTAGGGGACTGATGACCACGGCAGTTAAGTCCCATAGTGCTCAGAGCCATTTTTTTGAAGTGATGAAACCTGGTCAATAAGACTAAAAATAATAGTGACCGAGCGCTCATTTGCTTCAATTTTAACTTTCACATTTGTGTCTGCCGTCAGCGAACAAGAAATGGACTACCTGCAACGATCAATTTCATCCTGCACCCATTGATTGGAGACTGGCTACAGACGGACTAGCGAATTACCGTCCCAAGCTTAGCTCTTCGGCAACATCACAACAGAAACAGATGTATCTGGCATGATGCCCTAACCTAGAACCATGGGCAGCAGACGAATGGCGTCGATCGTGTTCAGGGCTGAATCGTGGCTCTGCACTATTCGGATGACTGCTGTCAGCAAGTATGTCTGCTACCTGGAGAGAGTACCCGAATACCAAGATTTTAGAGAAGTGCAGTGGTGTTTTTCTTTTATCATGCTGTGGGGGGACAGCGGGTATGATTTCAGGTCATAGCTGGTAGTAGTTAACGGCATAACGGTACGTCATCGGAATCCTGCGACTTCCTGTATCACCTCTCATGCGTTGGTATCGTGGTGCCATTTTTCAACATGAGAAAGCTCGTCCACACATGGCATGTTTCTCTATGAACTATTTGCGTGATGTTGATGTACTGATATGCCCAGCAAGATCCGCAGATTTGTCTCCGATGGAACACGTGTGGAAGCTGCTCGGACGTCACCTCAGGCCCACTGCTAGCATCCAGGATATCAAGGACCAGTTACAACAACTAAGGACCAGTTTAGCTCACGAGAGGATGGCTTTATGAAGTTATTCGATACCAAATCAGTGCTCGTATCCAGGTCAGATGGGGTGCGATATCACGCTGATAACAGTACTGATACTGCGAAGTTCTTTGTAAATTTCACTCGATTGTGCAGTCACTTAAATAACAATACATACCGTCACAATTAACGAATTTTCCTTTCGTTTCCTCCTTCCCTTAAAGGTGCTTCAAATTTTTTCCTCTCTCTCTCTCTATTTATGTGTATATTTGTGAGTGTGTGTGTGTGTGTGTGTGTGAGTGTGTGTGTGTGTGTGTGTGTGTAGGCAGTGTATGCCATGATGTTTCGATTGACATGATCACTCTTCTTCTGGTTAGAAGACACATCGAAACTCTCTCCCACTCTCTCTGTGGGGGAACATGCGTTAATAAATAGTACACTACTCTCCGAAAGGGAAATATGATCAGGAAAAACAGAAAAAAAGGAAATCGGAAAGGTCATAAGTCACCATATATAGTTAAGACTTTCCCAAAGGCTGTATAGCCTGCATTCTACAGGGAACTCGTTCATAGATAACGGGAAGTGTGCTCTAGATGCATAACACATGCATCAAAAAAAGTTTTCCATCACCTCGGTTCCGAGAGTTCCGGAACGTGTATAGAAAACTGGAATAGAGATAAACATAAACAACATTTGCGCCCTTTTTATTGCTCATGAAATCTACGCATTGCGTGTTCAACCACCACACAGCAAGACCTTCAGAGGTGGTGTTCCAAATTGCTGTACACATCGGGACCTCTAATACGCTGTAGCATGTCCTCTTGCATTGATACATGCCTGTATTCGTCGTGGCATACTCTCGACAAGTTCATCAAGGCACTGTTGGTCCAGATTGTCCCACTCCTCAACGGTGATTCGATGTAGATCCCTCAATGTCGTTGGTGGCTCATGTCGTCCATAAAGAGCCCTTCTCAAACTACCCCAGACATGTTCGATAAGGTTCATGACCGGAGAACGTGCTGATTACTATAGCCGAGCGATGTCGTTATTCTGAAAGAAGTCATTCACAAGATGTGCACGATCGGGGCGAAAATTCTCATTCATGAAGACGAATGTCTCGCCAATATGTTACCGATATGGTTGCACTATCAGTCGGAGGATGGCAGTCACGCATCGTGGTGCCGTTACAGCGCCTTCCATGACCATCAGTGGCGTACTTCATTCCCACATATTGCCACGCCAAAACAGCTTGAAACCTCTACGTTGCTGCACTCGCTGGACAGTCTCTCTTCCAAACACGTCTCCGACGATTGTTTGGTTGAAGGCATATGCGACACTCATCGGTGAAGAGAACGTGATACCAATCCTGAGCGGTCCATTCGGCATGTTGTTAGGCCCATCTATACTGCGCTGTATTGTGTCCTGGTTGAATATATGGACCTCGCCGTGGACGACGGGGGTGAAGTTGTGCATCATGCAGCCTATTACACACAATCGTAACACGACGTCCTGTGGCTACATTATTCAACATAGTGGCGATGCTGTCAGGTTCCCTCCAAGCCATAATCCATAGATAGAGGTCATCCACTGCAACAGTACCTCTTGGGTGGCCTGAGCGAGGCATGTCATCCTCAGTTCCTGTCTCTCTGTATCTCCTCCATTTGCGATCAACATCGCTTTGGTGACTCCGAGACGCCTGGACACTACCCTTGTTCAGAGCCCTTCCTGGCACAAAGTAACAATGCGGGTGCAATCGAACTGCGGTATTGACCGTCTAGGCATGGCTGAACTACAGACAACACGAGCCATGTACCTCCTTCCCCCATGGAATGACTGGAACTGATCGGCTGCCGGAGGCCATCCGTCTAATAGGCGCTGCTCATGCATGGTTGTTTACATCTTTGCGAGGATTTAGTGACATCTCTGAACAGTCAAAGGGACTACGTCTCTGATACAGTATCCACAGTCGCCGTCTATCCTCATGAGTTCTGTAAAGCTGAGTGATGCAAAACTTTATTTGATGTATGTATCTTAGTGTCGTTTTCCACTTTCACTGTGAGCACCCTAACTTCTTTTAGGAGTCTACGTCGTATTTAAGTAGGACTCGAGTGTAAGATGTAAAATCCTTGGACGTGCTATCTTTTACGACAAATCGTAATATTAAGCGTTAACGTGTTACGAAGTCTCAACACTTTCGTGGTGATATCGTTGCTCAGGAAATCCCATTAATTGGCAGTAGAAGTTTGACTAAAATTAACGACTGCAAAGCAGGACAACTTACTGGCTATAACAGGGCGACGAGATCCAATGTGATCCTCACAGCAGTTATCTGTAAAACTGAACACTTCCTTGAAGGGTTGCAGCTCTGAATTTGCATTGGGTGCAGGAAGCAGTTGTCTTTGCAGTCGTCCGGACGTGTCTCTCCTTTAACACGTCTAGCCAAAGACCGACCATTTTTTGTAGTCAATAACACGAAGATTCGAACATAATCGTACATGGGTGACGTAATGTGCATTTCAGAGATGAATTTTGCTCCAGCTGGAGTGCGATTTTCGACCCCCATTCGTATGAAAAGAATGTGGTAAACGGCACATTTAAAGCAATGTGCTGGAAAGAGGAGAGTTTCTGTTGACGGTGTGATCTCGGTATGGGGATCATTATACCAGTTGCACCAGCAAAGTTCCATCGTCGATCGGAGAAACATTACTAACGCCCAGAGGTATAGCGCTGGGAAACTGCAATCACATGACCAAGTGATCAGAGGTACAGTTCAATAAAATGTAATTTTGATGGCCAAAAAAACCTGTCCACACAAAGCTACTGTGGTAGATGGTTTTCTTGCAAAGGCCTGCCTGCAAAGTGTTTCTTGTAGTGCTGTATGCATGTTACCACAACATAAACAAGGGTCTGGAACCGCAAGACCGCTACGGTCGCAGGTTCGAATCCTGCCTCGGGCATGGATGTGTGTGATGTCCGTAGGTTAGTTAGGTTTAAGTAGTTCTAAGTTCTAGGGGACTGATGACCTCAGATGTTAAGTCCCATAGTGCTCAGAGCCATTTGAACCATAAACAAGGTCTTTCTTCGGTTAAGTTAGTGATGTCTCCCAGTAATTGCACTGAATTGTGTCTGCCGGTGAAGATTTTCCACTATTTCTGTTACAGTGCGTCTACATGTATACTACGACAATTCTTTTACAGTCTCTCTACATATAAACTCCATCATGTGTGCTGCAGCCTCTCTACATATACATATTCCAACGCTTCTGTTACAGTCCCTCTACATACAAGCTAGTGAAGTGTGGATTTGTGTGATTCTTAGATCACGTTTTTCTCTCGCATCTTGAATATATTTCTTCTGTTCGAATGGGACATACCTTTGTTAGCAATGACTGACACATCAAGTGGTTCACCGCAAAAGAGAGGGAGAACGTGTACATTATCCGTATCGCTTTCACGCCTGTAATCACGTTTGTCGAGGAATATATTATATGCAAAATTTTAAAATTTGGTATTATTTTGTTGTAAAATTATATCAGACGTATTTTGTTTGTTCGTGGTACTGATAATGCATATTATCAGGATTAAGTGTTGAGCCTGTCTCAGTTCTCGTGTTGAGCGTTACCGTAATTATCAGTAGACACTCTGGAAGGCTTTTCGTTTTTCTGATAGACTGATAGTAATTTATGTATAGTTTTCAGCGCTACCTGAAGTGGATCTCGGCCCTACCTCTCCTACCAGGCGCCCAGTTCATCCCCCTTTTACTCTGTCTTAACTGCTTTCATATGCAATTAGTTCTGTTTTTTTACTCCGTTCTATTTTCCTTTTTAGGAGTGGCACTCTGATGGAGGCAAGGTTTCCTTATCGTTAGACAGGTTTTTATGCTTTCTTAGAGAGACAGAGGATTTTATCACCTTCTTTAACACTTTGATTATAACGAATCAGGGTGGGGTGGTTTTGAGGCGAACGACCCACACCGTCACATGCTGTACCCTGAAGGACACTCGATTACACCCAAACTACATACAACTTATTGACCTGATTAACTCTCTTACCTTAGTACCGCCGCTCCGACTGCCGTTCATTACGGTTTTAGCCTTCTCACTTTTACTACTACTAATCTCCCACTTGGAAGGCACTGTAACCAGCATAGCAATTGATCGGCTTGGCGGGGGTATTCAGATGTGTGACAGATTTCTCTAGTCAGAGATGAGCCCGGGAAGAGATTTACTCTGCTCTCGGACCTATCTACTAGCCTGACCCAAATATTTTTCGCGCGGCCGTATAGCATCACACAACCACGTCGTGTAGGTTGGAATGAGCTCGTTTGCAGTAAGACGAGTGTCCATGGTACAGATCAATAGCTCTCAAACTTTTCATGTCGCGTTTGCCTTCTGAAACATAAATTACGCTATGTGACCAAAGGTATCCGGACACCCACAAAAACATTCGTTTTTCACATTAGGTGCATTGTGCTACCACCTACTGCCAGGTACTCCATATCAGCGACCTCAGTAGTCATTAGATATCGTGAGAGAGCAGAATGGGGCACACCGCGGAACTCACGGACTTCAAACGTGGTCAGGTGATTGGATGTCACTTGTGTCACATGTTTGTACGCGAGATTTCCACACTCCTAAACATCCCTAGGTCCACTGTTTCTGATGTGATAATCAAATGGAAACATGAAGGGACACGTACACGACAATAGCGTACAGGTCGACCTCGTTTGTTGACTGACAGAGACTGCCGACAGTTGAAGAGAGTCGTAATGTGTAATAGGCAGACATCTATCCAGACTATCACACAGGAGTTCCAAACTGCATCAGGATCCATTGCTAGCGCTATGGCAGTTAGGTGGGAGGTGAGAAAGCTTGGATTTTGTGCTCAAGCTGCTGCCCATAAGCCGGCCGCGGTGGCTGTGCGGTTCTAGGCGCTCCAGTCCGGAGCCGCGCTGCTGCTACGGTCACAGGTTCGAATCCTGCTTCTGGCATGGGTGTGTGTGATGTCCTTAGGTTAGTTAGATTTAAGTAGTTCTAAGTTCTAGGGGACTGATGATCACAGCAGTTGAGTCCCATAGTGCTCAGAGCCATTTGAACCATTTTTTGCTGCCCATAAGCCACACGTCAAGCCGGTAAATGCCACACTATGTCTCGCTTGGTGTAAGTAGAGTAAACATTGGACGATTGAACTGTGGATAAACGTGTCGAGTGACGAATCGTGGTACACAATGTGGCGATCCGATGACGAATGACCGGTGAACGTCATGTCCCAGTGTATGTAGTGCCAACAGTAAAATTCGGAGGCGGTGGTGTTATGGTGTGGTCATGTTTTTCATGGAGGAGGCTTGCAACCCTTGTTGTTTTCCGTGGAACTATCACACCACGGGCCTACATTGATGTTTTAGGGACCTTCTTGCTTCCCACTGTTGAAGAGCAATTCGGGGACGGCAATTGCATCTTTCTACACGATCGAGCACCTGTTCATAATGCATGGCCTATGGCGGAGTGGTTAAACGACAACATCCCTGTACTGGACTGGCCTGCACAGAGTCCTGACCTGAATCCTATAGAAGACCTTTGGGACGTTTTGGGAGGCCGACTTCGTGTCATTTCTCACCGGCCAACATCGATCCCTCTCCTCAATGCAGCACTCGGTGAAAAATTGGCTGCCATTCCCCAAGACACCTTCCAGCACTTGATTGAACGTATGCCTGCGAGAGTGGAAGCTGTCATCAAGGCTAACGGTGGGCCAACATCATACTGAATTCCAGCATTACCGATGGAGGGTGCCACGAATTTGTAAATAATTTTCAGCCAGGTATCCAGATACTTTTGATCACATAGTGTATCTCTGTTTAAATTATGTCTCATTTCTGTCATCAACATTGCTTTCACTGCCGCTGTTTTATCACTCCTGTATACAGGGTGGTGCACGAAATGTGTTACCAATTGTTTCTTTCACAATTTACGACGCACATTAGACATCCCGCTGGGATCTCTACAGCAGTACCAGCAGAGCTTGGAAAAACAAATGAGTTACGAAATGACGTGTAATTCACGATACTGCCGATAGGAGACAAGTAAGCAGCAATGGCTGACAATGGAAGACTGACGACACACCAACGATCGGCAATTGTGTTACTTTTTCATGAAACTAAGAGCCTTGTTGTGACTCAGAGGCGTCTTCGACAACAGTTTAACACCCGATGTGTCCCTTGCAAGAAGACCATCCACAGGTTGTACGATAAATTTGTACGGGAAGGAACAGTATTAGAAGGGAAGCGACCTCGGCCTAAGCCTGTTTGTTCGCCGGAGAATATTGAAGCGGTACGAGTTGCTGTACAGAGAAGTCCCGAGAAATCGTGTAGAAAGGCAGCAGTGCAACTGGGAATATCCAGACGCACCGTTCAACGCATTCTTAAAAGTGACCTCCATATGTACTCAAACAAGATGACCTGTACACAGAAGCACACTGAATGACACAATCAGCAGAGACTACTGTTTGCTCAGTGGGCGGAGGATAGTGAAGAAACTCTCAACAACGTTTGGTTTTCAGACGAGGCGCATTTTCATTTAGACGGTGTGGTTAACAAACAAAATGTACGCTTTTGGGCCACTGAAAACCCACAAGTGCTTCATGTACGACAGCATTATGTTCCAGCGTGGGCAGCAATTTCCAGTCACGGACTTTTTGGACCCTTTTTCTTTGAAGAAACTGTGAACAGCGAGCGTTATTTGAGCATGCTTCGCAATAGCTTCATTCCACAGCTTCTTGCTACTGCCTTGCCCTTCAACACGCAGTGGTTCATGCAAGGTGGAGCAAGGCCACGTACTGCAAACACTGTGTTAGAGTTTTTACACGAGCATTTCGACATGCGGATCATTTCACTCAGGTTTCTAGGTCGTTTCAATCACGGACAAAATCGGCCCCCCAATAGTCCAGACCTCAATCCATGTGACTTTTTTGTTTGGGGGTACCTAAAGGAAAAAATTTTCCCGAAACGTCCACGTGATTTAATGGAGCTCAGAAGACTTATTCTTCAAGCTTGCAGTGAAATTACGGAATACATGTGCCGTAGGGTAATCACTAACTTCAGTGTTCGTTTGAAGGAAGCTAGGAAACGAAATGGTGGAGCCGGCCGCGGTGGTCTAGCGGTTCTGGCGCTGCAGTCCAGAACCGCGGGACTGCTACGGTCGCAGGTTCGAATCCTGCCTCGGGCATGGGTGTGTGTGATGTCCTTAGGTTAGTTAGGTTTCAGTAGTTCTAAGTTCTAGGGGACTTATGACCTAAGATGTTGAGTCCCATAGTGCTCAGAGCCATTTGAACCATTTTTTTGAAATGGTGGACGTATTGAGCATGTGCTGAGTTAGAACAAATCGCCATGGACGGCTCTTCAACGTAGTATATGTCACTTTCAGATTGTATTGACAATAAAGTTTACATTCAAAAACAAAATGGTAACACATTTCGTGCGCCACCCTGTATTTTCACAATTCAGTACAATTCCTGGGTGACGTCACTGACACCAGACAGACTGTGTTTTGGACTAATGACCTCTTTTTTTGTTTAGTCATCCTCCGACTCTGACTTCCGCGAGAGTCCAGTGTTTCAAGAAAAATGAATTGAATCTGTTCACATATTGTGGACACTGTAGTAAACTTGTATGCCTCGCATGCTGGTCAGGAGACGGGCTCTTAGCTCTGGGTTCGGCGCCGCCACGCAGCCCACAGTGGAGCAGGTGCACTCGGGCTCCAGCTCAGACCGCCTGTAATTTGGCGCAGGTGCTCGCTGCAGGTCGCTCTTTTCACGGCGCATTAGCGTCCCAAAGCAGAGTGCCGTCACTCCCAGAATGGGGAATTAATGCGCTGCGGCGAGTCGCCGCTACAGCTCTCTGCGACCCGCCACGCCACTCTTGCCACACTGGGCGCTGGCTAATACATCATGGCGCGGCGGTTTTCGCCACACCGAGGCGCGCCCGGCACAGCCGGCCGGCAAATTTATTGCTGCTCCGACAGTGTCTCAGACGCTGTTCTGTTTGTTACTTCTTTATTTGCGGAGACCAGAAATATAGGTCCACTGTCGCAGGCGAAAACGATTTAATCCACCTGTCATGCTCGACAGCGACAACCAAAGTCTACCGGCCAGTGCTCTGCATGTGTAGCTTGTATACTCGTTGCCTGTTGCGAACAACATCCCCTCATTCGAAAGTTTAATTTCGTCTGCTGCGAGTTACATGGGTTATTTGTAAGACGAATGATAACGTCGTAGAGAGCGTCATGTTGACATCTGGCTTACAAGATTTTGGGTTTGCAGTCGAGTTGTGACCCTTTTCCTTACATGTTACGTCGAGAACTTCCACGCGATATTTGTCTGGTCTCGAGCGTAGATTTCGTTCTTCACCGTTCGAACCTATGGCGTTACGACTGACTTTCGAAAATTTGGATGTTGTATTTTCGACCGTGCTTGGAACAATAATTTTCCCCAGCACACAGACTGCAGTCATTCTCCCGGTTTGAAATGTGAGACTGAAGATTCATTTATCACCACAAGAGAAGAATAACTTCCCTATTATGTAAATTACTCCGTTTGTAACGGTCCAGTTACATATATTTTCCTACTCCCCAATAAATAATTAGCTTCAAATGTAAGCGAGAAAAGGTAATAATTTCAGATTGTTGCAGAGTGACTGGAGAGGGGAGAAAGGTGGAAAAAATCTTTTTACTAATGATATGTGGAAAATGATGTTACGTTCCGTCAACTAAAAAGGGGAAGGCCTCAGACGCGGCCAGCCGATTCGGCGATCCGGCTCAAATTTGGAAGATACAACATAAAACGAAGGACTCTTAAGATATTTTGGCTCAACACCCCACCTTTTTGCGTGAAAATCACCCATAAAGGATAAGACGAGAAATGGCTGGGAAACGAAGGACCCGTGTTTGAATCTCGAGGAAACTGTACGGTTTTCCTTTTTTTAAACTGTAGTTTTTCGTATCAGAATTCGTAGGGATAAGAGGGTTAATAAAGTACGTAACTCAATGCGAAATAATAATAATAATGAGCCGGCCGGTGTGGTTCAAATGGCTCTGAGCACTATGGGACTTAACATCTGTGGTCATCAGTCCCCTAGAACTTAGAACTACTTAAACCTAACTAACCTAAGGACATCACACACATCCATGCCCGAGGCAGGATTCGAACCTGCGACCGTAGCGGTCACGCGGTTCCAGACTGAAGCGCCTAGAACCGCGGAGGTTCGAGTCCTCCCTCGGGCATGGGTGTGTGTGTTTGTCCTTAGGATAATTTAGATTAACTAGTGTGTAAGCTTAGGGACTGATGACCATAGCAGTTAAGTCCCGTAAGATTTCACACACACACACACACACACACACACACACAATTAGTTTCTCTCTTTATGCTGTACTAACTAGCTATTGTTTGTTGTGTTATATCTTTCAGTTGCATAATCTGAATAAAGGAGGATGTACATCTTTCGACCAGCGCTGAAATACATTATTGGGAACCTGTCGCAGACGACGGCAAGTGGGAAGTTACCGACGCCGTGTTTTGGTTTGTAAAAGTGTTGCAAGACAGATGGATTATAAATGCACTTCCTGAAGCAGGCAGTTCTGTTTCTCGATGTTCCAGATTGAAAGGAGCGGCTATCTTCGAGAGATTTGTGGAGCTGACGAACGAAATGACTTTTGTTGATACCGGCCCCGGCCGGTGTGGCCGAGCGGTTCTAGGCGCTTCAGTCTGGAACCGCGCGACCGCTACGGTTGCAGGTTCGAATCCTGCCTCAGGCTGCTATGTGTGTGATGTCCTTAGGTTAGTTAGGTTTAAGTAGTTCTAAGTTCTAGGGGACTGCTGACCTCAGATGTTAAGTCCCATAGTGCTCAGAGCCATTTGAACCATTTGAATAATAATAATAATGATGGAGGCAATCTAATTTCCCAAACGATGTGATTTGGTTAAGAATTACACTTTTAAGCCTTGTCACGTGAAAACAACTCCGAGTAAGTGTGCTGCGAATTCCTCACGAGGGATCACAGGTAGCCAACCGCGCGACGCTTTTTTACAGCGAGGCAGGTGACAGGATACACGCGGGGAGAGTTATGTTGGCCCGGTTGCCTGTTCGTCATATCGTACTCATGTGTCCAGCACGAACCTTAAAGAAGTCAGCCGGAAAGAGTTGTTTTTCAGTCATTAGGCTGCCGCGAGCCTCGAGGATACGAGTAATGATTTTTCATCGTTTATCCGACGAATAAAAAAGTGAAAGAATACAGTGATGTTCTGTAAGTAACATATGACTTGTACTGTATGTAGTTTATAGTAATTAGCTTCTCTGCCGCACGGGATTAGCCGAGTGGTCTAGGGCGCTGCAGTCCTGGACTCTGCGGTTGGTCCCGGCGGAGGTTCGAGTCCTCCCTCGGGCATGGGTGTGTGTGTTTGTCCTTAGGATAATTTAGATTAAGTAGTGTGTAAGCTTAGGGACTGATGACCATAGCAGTTAAGTCCCGTAAGATTTCACACAGCACACACACACACACACACACAAAATTAGTTTCTCTCTTTATGCTGTACTAACTAGCTATTGTTTGTTGTGTTATATCTTTCAGTTGCATAATCTGAATAAAGGAGGATGTGCACCTTTCGACCAGCGCTAAAATACATTATTGGGAACCTGTCGCAGACGACGGCAAGTGGGAAGTTACCGACGCCGTGTTTTGGTTTGTAAAAGTGTTGCAAGACAGATGGATTATAAATGCACTTCCTGAAGCAGGCAGTTCTGTTTCTCGACGTTCCAGATTGATAGGAGCGGCTACCGTCGAGAGATTTGTGGAGCTGACGAACGAAATGACTTTTGTTGATACTGAAGAACTGTACCATGAAGGCGATGCAGAAGATGATTCAGTGGAATATATCACGATTAGAGAATTGCAAAATGGTCGTAACACTTTGGAAATGTGCACGTCGCAGGCAACCTGTGCTTCATCCGTTCCCGATGAGTATTACGAACCGGTTACTAAACGAGTGAACTACGGCGCTATACCGCTTGTAGTAAAAGGTGGACTCGCGCAGAGGGGCTTCGATGTCTTAGTGGAGCCCCATCTCCGCACACCAGAAGGCATCCGCAAGCCTGACATCATCGCGGTCACAGGCGGCCAGGCCCGCATCGTCGACGCCCAGATAGTCGGAGATCACCTCCGGCTCGACTGGTGTCACTAGCAGAAGGCGGCGAAGTACAACACGCCGTCCATCAGGCGTGCCGTCCTCGGCCTTCGTCCCGGCGTCCAGAGTGTTGCCTTCTCCTCGGCCACCCTGAACTGGAGGGGAATCTGGTCCCCACAATCCGCGCGGGACCTCTTGAAGCTGGGCTTCAAGGTGCGGGAATTTTCCATCGTCTCATCAAGGGTGTTAACGTCGTGCAGCGCTTCATACAAGATCTTCGAGCGTATGACGGCTCGTCGCCCGATGCCCAGGGCTGGCGCTGGATAGAGCATTGATCTCTTCTACCCTGAAAAAATGGAAATGTCGTGCGGCTAGGGTCTCCCGTCGGGTAGACCGTTCGCCTGGTGCAGGTCTTTCGATTTGACGCCACTTCGGCGACCTGCGCGTCGATGGGGATGAAATGATGATGATTAGGACAACACAACACCCAGTCCCTGAGCGGAGAAAAATCTTCGACCCATCCGGGAATCGAAGCCGGGCCCTTAGGATTGACAGTCTGTCACGCTGACCACTCAGCTACCGGGGCAGACTCTTCTACCCTGACTCCTGGGGTCTTTCACAGGAGCAAGAACCAGTCTTTATTCCTTTCTTCCTTCTGTATTTTGTTCTGTTTTGTTATTTAAGTTATGTTTATTTCTGTCTATATATATTGAGGTGTTACGCTATATTGAGGTGTTACGCCCTGTAAAACTTCGTACCTGAGGTATGGAGTGGCATAAGACACTCAGTACCTGTATCTCATGTATGTTTATTCCTTGGAATAAAGACGGCTTTAAATAAAGGCCATAGCGCTAGCCAGGAATCATCCAAATTGGAACCTACAAACACTGCAAAAGAATGGAGCAACAACAGCCATGAAAAGAAAGAAGGGCTAAAATTATCGGAAAATGATATCGTTAAAGGAGGGGCAAGATACGACAAATACCATGCGATAAATAAGTGGACATTCGACCGATTTGTCGAATCTCGTCGCCGTAATGAGAATGTAATAACGAGAATACTGCAGGAGTGGGCTGCAGGTGCAGCGCGGACGACAAAGGTTTTACGTTTGCTGCATCTTTATTTTGGATAAGCAGTTTCAAATCGAAATATAAAATTCGTCAGCGGCATGTCACTAAATAAGTCTCCACAAGGAGGTAAATAATATAGAAGATATATAGAAAGCGTCGGCTCTTTTCAGCCTGTTTTGATCTTGATTACGTGATCATCACCGATCACACAGGATGCAATATCGGGTGAATATTCGACGCACATTATCGCATTCGTACACGGCGCAATAAGCCACAACAGCCTCTGGAAAAGTGTTGCCTAAGGTTTTCCTGTGTTTCAAGAGACGAATGTTACATTTAGTCCTCGGGTTATAGAAGAGGTCAGTCGCTTAGCCAGCTCGAAAAATGTTTACATTACTTGCTCCAAATCCGGGAGATTGACAAATGCGATTTACAGAACATTTCTTGAGAATGTTTTCAAACCATACGTTGCTGGTAACAAATTTTTTCTAATATTGGATTCCTGAGGTGGAGAAACTAATGTTCTAAATGTAAGACTCGATGTTTATAGATGACGAGGGTCAACCGACGTGAACGGCAGAAGTAATTCCGCCAAACTGCACACCTGTGCGCCAGCCACGTGATGTTTATTTCTATGACCAGGTTAAAAACTTTATTTCGAGGCTTCAGAATTGTGTGCTTCTGGAAACCCAGTGGGAATTGCACAACCGCATGGATGAAATAGCTATTCACAGCAAAATTCATAACCAAATTTCAGCGCCGATTTTTGAGGCAATGATATCGTATGCATGGTACGCATCAAAATTAATTTCCGATTTACTATCCCAAGAGGTTTGAAAAATTTTTTGCCTTCCTTTTTATCATTCCTTATTGTTTTACTTACCTAATTAACCCTCCTATACCTATCAATTGAGGTTCAGAAAAATACGAACGAGAAGAATAACATCCACCCGTTTCCTCGAGATTCGAACCCAGGTTCTCCGCTTCCCAGCCAGTTACATTTTATTTAATCTAATTTTGTTCGTTACAGTTCATTGCATTTGTTCGGGGCGGACTTCCCAGCCACCCCTTGAAGTTCGTTGTAGATCCAATCACTCAGCTTTTATTATTATAGAGTGGAACTAATCCTCTGACCGAACACATTGAGGTACCTTGGCCGATGTGCTATCGGCGCTCTCGGCGAAAAGCGTTTACCATGTGCGTAGTCGTAAAAATTTCTTTCCTCGATTTCGGGAAAAAGTATGCATTTGTGGAGACCATACCTGATGTGGGAAAATGCTCTATTTACAGTTATCTATCGACCCAGCCAATTTTAAGTCGATTGCACGTCATAACCTTTAGAGGTGATTTTCTCAAAAACGGGAGGGTGTTGAGCAAAAATATCTTCGTTTTAGGTTGTACACAAGCGACCTGCCAAATCTTAGCCGAACCGGTTGGCCGTGTTTGAGGCCTTACCCTTGTAAGAACTTCCAGGCCGGCACCTAGCTTCGAGTTCCAGGGAATACAGTACACAGAAGTCTTATGAACACGCGATGGAGGCACGTAGCGGTGGACCGAACAGCTCGAAGGCCAGAACTCACGTCTAACGGTCCGCAACAAGAAAATTCTTGTAAAATGAATTCCTCAGTGGAAGTTTTGTCTCCGTTTTGTACTGATGTACGAGTAGTTACGTTTGCAGCAAGTTACGGCTATCGCAAATAACATTAATTTTGATTTATTTTTGAACACAATTAACTATCAATTACTACAAGACGCAGAGCCTGTAATTTCTTGTAAGGATTATTATCTGTTCAGAGCAATTCGTCATTTTATTTACAAACTGAGTGAAGTGAAAGTGGGATTATTGTAGGGTGCTTCGGTAGTAGAGATGGGAGAAACAAACAGCCTTGACTGCTGATACATTAGTCAGTCTTTAAACTTTAGTAATGCTTAATGTCATCGTGTTACGTCATTGTAATTTTCTCACAGCCGTCTTGCACACCAATGTTCATAAGTCCATAAGCGTGCCTGTCCGCCTGCTTAGCTGAGTACTACCACTTCGTCCAATCTAGCGCCTCGTGGATGACGATGCCCACCAACCGACTTGTGCTGCCGCCAGTGAGGTCTGGAAACTGGGTCGACAGTTCGCTGCCTGTTACCTCCTCGTTCCGCCGGATTCGTTTGGCCCATGGACTTTTTTCCGTCCTGAAGATACTTATTTCCCCGCCACCAAAAATCATGCGATGGTATGGGATCACTTAAATGTATAATGATGGCGATAAATCACGCCTTGTCTTCTGACAGTACTTAGAAACCGACCACAATGCAGTCGAGCACCGACCGCGCTACCGTGCCTTCTTCGCCAATTACCTTCACGCGATCTTTACGTCACCCACGCTCAGCTGGATGGTGCCAAATGTGAACGCCACTCTCCCCCTCTTGCTGACATCTGAGACTCTCCATATTTCCATATCGTAACTCACAGTGGAGTAGGCGCATGCACACGCGCCTCTTTCTTTTATGAACTATGCAAGAACACGCTGGTCATCCCTCCAACTCTACTGCCCCCTCCTCCTTGGCATCTGCCCTACTTTCTACGCTTCTTGCCAGTAATGGTGCCGGGGACACGGTGGCTATACCTCGCATGTTGACCCCAGCCCACTCTGCCTCCACGCCCCATCTGCCGAGCAGATGCCTGAAAGTCTAATCATACCCCTGCACCTTCTTCCCTCTTGTCTACGGCCTCACACGTCTTATCTTACTTCAGTATTATTGATATTATTTTTTTCGACACCTTATTAATAAATACTTTTGCTAGCCTTGTTCGAATGTAATGTGTAATGTCTCGTTTTCGCGACCGCTACGGTCGCAGGTTCGAATCCTGCCTCGGGCATGGATGTGTGTGATGTCCTTAGGTTAGTCAGGTTTAAGTAGTTCTATGTTCTAGGGGACTGATGACTTCAGACGTTAAGTCCTATAGTGCTCAGAGCCATTTGAACCATTTGTCTCGTGTTGATTCCGCCGGAAGAAAGGCCTTTCTGTTGCATTTACACTTGTAGAAATAAAGAATTTTGTTTACATACCCTGTTTCCACTGAAAAAAATGAGAGAAATTGTACAAATAAAGATATGTGGTTTACATACCCTATTTCCCGTAAAATGAAAGGAAAGAAAAGAAAGAAAAAGAAAAGAACTAGAAGGGAGCGGTTCAGGGATGGGAAGTGGGAGGCATCGAGGCCAGGCCTCGGGTTTCGATCCCTGCCCACCGTGTCACCACCGGCTCAAAACTGACCGCTCTACTCCTCAATAAAAAAAAACGGGGGGTAGCGTTTTTGTTTGCCTACCATGTAGTACCGGCCAGGATGGAGATTTTTCTCCATTCGTTGGCTAGGTGTTGTGATGTCCTCATCATCATTTTATTATCACCGACTCGCTAGTCGCCCAATGTGCCGTCGCCTGAAATAAAACTTGCAACTCGGCCATCAACACTACGCGATCACTTAATTTGTACGAATGAGATAAATCTGGGGCGAAGCTCTGAACTGCAGACGGTTGAAAAAGATGCGCTGGCCACTAAGTCACAGACAGTGATCTCATGTGTATTTAGCATCCTCTGGGGGCGTGCATGCGTGGCGCTATCAATTGGAGAACAGAGAGCGGTGGAAGAGAGAACTCGTCCGGTGGCGTGCTGGTGAGAGGTTGAAGAGTACCGTCTCTCGTGCAGGTGAGAGAGGCGCGTGCCGTACCAGATGCGATAGGAAAAGTTGCTATTGATACCGCTTTTTACTTCCAATTAATTACACAGAATACAGTTTCGTATTTATGTTAAGTCGCTCCCTGAAATTTCATTTAGTTATTTTAAGTTGTTTCTATTATCTAAGTCAGATTAGTATTTCAGGGTCCCAGTCATGATTTTTATGGTGATTAATTAATATTTCCAGGGGATTTAGAAAGACCACTTTACGTTATTTTTTCAGAGATATTAATCGTACTTGTTTAACTCATTTTTAGATGAAACTTCCTGGCAGATTAAAACTGCGTGCCCGACCGAGACTCGAACTCGGGACCTTTACCTTTCACGGGCAAGTGCTCTACTGGCAGAAATACAGCTGTGAGTGCCGGGCGTGAGTCGTGCTTCGGTAGCTCAGTTGGACGTCGGCTTTCAGCCGTGTTACCGTGCGGACGGGCTCGGCGCGCCGGGCAGTGCTCCGCAGGTGTTGTTGTTTACCCGCTAGCGCGCGGTCGCGTCGTTGTCTTGCCGTATAGTACCTGTGCCGACCCGACATGGCGTTCTCATATCGAAAAGCTACAATCAAACTAACGTTCAACGCATCGTACACGAGACCGAAGGCCCATGAAATTGAACGGTTTCTACGAGACATCATGCACATAGAACCACAAGAACTGATAGGAATTCATCTGCCTATTGTAACCAGCACAGTGTACCTCAAACTGATTGACGAAGCGGCCTGCGACAGATTACTCCAACGATCTGCAAACGGCTTTCGCTTCTGTCACGCAGACGGTAACGTGAGCGTGGTAGGAGTTGACCATGCTGGTCTGGGGGTGCGTACCGTGCGCATCTTTGAACTACCGTTCGAAGTCCCTGCCAACCTAGTCGTTGATGCGCTGCGGCCATACGGCACAGTTCTGAGCCACACAGAGGAGAAATGGAACACATTCGAAACGTACCCTGTCCTTAACGGGGTACGACAAGTGCGCATAGAACTTAAGAAGCACGTTCCATCGTATGTTTTCGTTGGTGGCTGCCGCGCAATTGTTATATATGATGGACAACCGAGGACCTGCTCGGGCTGCGGCCAGGAGGGCCATGTTAGAACTGAGTGTCTGCAGCGCCGCCTAGTTCAGGTGCCCCGCAATGAACTTCCCCAACGATCCACTATGACCTCTCTCCCGCTAACATATGTGGAGGCGGCACGACATGATGTGATGGATGATCAAAACCTGCTACCTCCTCAAGCCGCTGCCAGCTCCGTTGGAGAGTCAGCGCCGTCGACGACGCCGCAGTCCAACGGTGCAGAGGTTCCTACAGCCTCCGCCCACCGCAGCGTCGTGGGCACCCAGCCACCGTCACTGTCGGGATCAGACACAGGGGTTCCTAGCGACCGAGACTGTGTCGAGCCCCGCCCTGCAGTGGATGTCGAATCTCGGACCCGAAAGCAAAAATCACCCAAGCGACACAAGAAGAGGCGATTGTCAGCTGACGAACAGGACAGGAATGTGAAGCCGGCGGAAGACATCGACTTCGTTGACTCACCCGCAATTGCAACGGACTCCAGTGGCATCATTCACCAGAAGGTGCCTGAAGACAAGGAACACTCTCCTAAATCTGGTGGCCCAGAAAACGAGGCGCACTGCGTCGACTCCCAAAATGTGGGCTCCTGTGAAAGCGTCCAGCCCCCAATGACATCACAATCGTCTCTTGGTGATTGGGCAGACGATATGGAGGCAGATGATGCACAGCAAACATCTATATCTCCACCAGAGCCCATGGCTGACAATGAGCCCGGAGGGCTCTGCCAGTCAGGGACTCCTACGGCACAGTAATGCACAGCATGCAGGTGGATGGCTGTGTGGTGTGTGGTGTGTGAAATCACTGTAGGATTGCACCGGCACACTGCCTCCGCCTCTTGATATGTCTCAGTCATACCGTGTGGGAACAGTCAACGTAAATGGTGTCCACTCCACTGTCAAGACCCGCATGTTACACGACATGATCAGAGCGGCAGACTTGGACATTGCCCTTCTCCAGGAGGTCCGTCCCGAGCTGTGTTTAGACCTATATGGCTACACCACGTACAGCCTACCCGTAGGTGATGGCGCAGGAGGAACGGCCATCCTTCTCCGAGATGGCATAGACGCGACGGACGCGACGTACTTGCCGAACGGGCGAGGCATCGCACTCACACTTGGCGCAGTGCGCCTCATTAACGTCTACGCTCCCTCCGGTAATTCGCACCGTGGTGACAGGCATGTCTTCTATTCGGAGGAGTTGGCCCCACTTTTGCAAGGAAATATGGACCATTACATAGTGGGCGGCGATTTTAACAGTGTTCTGCGGCCTGAGGACCAGATACCGCATTACGTCCCATGCCCCGCTCTACAAGCATTGATACGTGACCTCGCGCTCCACGACACATGGCTCTTGCATCATGGGACCCAGAGTGGATATACGCACTTTACCAGCCATTCTGCCAGTCGTCTGGACCGGATATACGTCTCGCGTGCTCTCCGCACAGCAACCCGTGATGCAGAACTCTGGCCGACGGCCTTCACGGACCATCTCGCGTACATCTGCACTGTCACCTTGCCCCGACAACTCACAAGACGCAGCAGGGGCCCGTGGACGCTGAACGTCTCCCTCCTTCGCGAGGAAGCGTGTCGGCGAGCAGTCACTGACACGTGGCGTCGATGTATCAGGCGCCTGCCTATGTATGCTTCCACGTTGCTGTGGTGGCTGGGATGTGTCAAACCTGCCCTCCGAAAGACCTTCATGGCCTACGGGCGTGACAGATCGAACTGGCAAAGGGCAACATCGGAATTTTACTATACAGCGTTACGTGAGCTGGCGACGCAACCGCCGTCTCCCGAACGTCAGATGTCCGTACAACGCATCAAAGCTCGTCTACTTCGCATCAGGACAGAGCAGCTAGACGGTGTCCGCATCCGCGCGCGAGTGCAAGACTGTATCCCCAACGAAACAGCGTCAGTGTATCACTTTGTGCGCGAGAGACGCCACCGCAAACGTCAGCTCATTACGGCGGTAAACACGGAGGACGGCGGGCGCGCAGTGACACAAGCGGACATCGCGCACACGTTCGCCAGACACTATGGGACCTTGTACATGGAAGATCCGCGGAATGTACGTGATTATGACGGGCTGTTGCACGATTTTCCCGCCCCTCGGGACGTGGCACCCGATGATAGTCTGCTGTTGCCCATTACACCCGACGAGCTGACATCGGCCTTGGCACGTGGAGCACCGAACAAGTCGCCTGGACCGGACGGTTTACCCCTGGAATTCTACCGCACTTTTTATCACCTTATGGGTGACAAGTGGCTCCAAATGTTTCAAGACCTGATCCGCCCTGATTTCACTGTCCCCACAGAATTCACAGAAGGCATCTTGATCCCAGTTCCGAAACCGAATGGTGGTTGTAGGTGGCAGGATTTTCGCCCACTCACACTCCTCAACAACGACTACAAGATCTTCGCCCGTATCCTCCGCGCGCGTCTCCACACCGCTATCGGGAAAGCCATCCACACCGATCAGACATGTTTAGGTGGTGTCAGCAACATTCATACGGCGTTAGGAGCATACCGCGACGTAATTGCTTTGACGGCGGCCTGCAAAATACGAGGCGCCCTTGTCGCCGTAGATTTTGACCACGAATTCGACCGCGTCGATCACGGCTTCTTACGCGCAGTTTTGCATCGCATGGGCCTCTCTCCGGAGTCTGCAAAGGTGGTCCTTCGACTGGTCCACGGAGCGCGCTCCCGCATGATGGTCAACGGTTATCAGTCTGGTCATATTGTTGTTGGACGGTCAGTGCGACAAGGGTGCCCCCTGTCGGGCATATTATTTGCTGCAGCACTTGAACCAGCTTTACATGGTCTACGGCAGCGATTAACTGGTATCTCCTTGCGGGACGTGACCTTTTGTTGTGGTGCATTCGCCGATGACGTGGTGTTCCTGGCCAGATCAGAGGATGAAATGCATATGGCGCTACAGTGGCTACGCCAGTACGGGGCGGTCGCTGGGAGCGTCATCAACGTGAAGAAGACAATATACATGGATGTCGGAGGGGGGATTTCCCACACAACGGCGGTGCCCTTTGACAAGGTGCCCGTACTCAAGTGTTTAGGAGTGCAATTCTATAGCAATGTCCGCCGCACGGCGGCGGCTACGTACCGCCGGCTCCTACACCAGACACGTGCTCTGCTGCAGGACAACAAACTGCGTCGCTTGGATATGCTCCTCAGAACACGATATGTCAACACCTATCTTGTCTCAAAACTGAACTATTTTGCGCATATCCTTCCCTTGACAGCTACGATGGCCGACAGATTTCAAGCAGCATATGGACATTTCGTAAGCACTGGTCTGGTTTTTAAAGTCCGATACGCCACCCTGACACTGCCGCAGCGGGCGGGCGGTATCGGTTTAATTCACGTATATAACCGTGCGCGATCGCTTTATCTCAACACTATGCGTCGCACGTGGACCTCTGCCCACGCCACTCTGACGGGCACCCTGATAGCGGAAGTGGCACCACACTCTCTGCATCCCCCGGTTTCTGTAGGACACATTTCACCGGCACTCACCCACATCAGAGACTTCTTTATTGACTTCAGCTACTTACGTTCAGAACTTCCGACGACACGGAAGCCCAGCACAAAAGACTATTATCGCCTCTATCAGCAGCGGCAACCTGTAAATACGGTCACCCACAGACACCCTGAAGTTGCCTGGAACACGGTGTGGCGAGCGGTACACACGCCTTTTCTACCTACGACGGTGCGTTCATTGTGGTACGTAGTTGTGAATGGGAAGTTCGCTACTCGTCAGAGGTTACATTCCATACATCTGACGGACGACCCCTTGTGTCCGATATGCTCAGTCGCTGACTCGGATGCACACCGGCTGACGTGTGCCGCGACCAGCGAGTGCTGGCTACTGACGCAGCGCATGCTGGCATTACTCTTGCGGCGATTGCCGGAGTCTATCTCCCCTGATGATACATTGCGCCCCGACGGCGTATACTTTCCATCAACCAGAACGAACGCCGTTAACTGGCTAAAAGGCATGGCCGTTCACTACATATTTTGCGATGCTCCCAAAGGCACACTCGACTTCTGGTCCCTATTGATGACGACACATGCAGCTTTCAGCCGCCACCCGAAGTACAGAACTCGTTTCGCAAATTATTTAGGTTCATTATTTGCGGATCCTCCTGCTCACTGGGGCGTTCCGGGTATGAGACGCTGAAAATGAAGACGAATCCTGGAGCATATTGATCCTCTACGGACGGAATAGGGGGGAACCCCTCCCAACAGGCGAGTAGACGACTCGGACGCTCGGCTACGGCAGTTGTAGGATCTTTCTTTGTAATGAAACAAAATAAATCTATAATACAAAAAAAATGTTGTAAAAATTAAAGAAATAAATAAATAAAAAGAACAACATCGACAAACCCACTCCACCCTCTTCCCGATCCTTCGATCCTCGAACTCGAACACGTTGCTTGGGCGTGGCGGCGGGATGGCCAGGCTTCGGGTGTCGACCCCTGCCCTACCCGTCGTCCTGCTCCTGCAGCGGTTCATTAGGGAAAAAAAAAGTTGGTAAAGCACTTGCCCCCGAAAGGCAAAGGTCCCGAGTTCGAGTCTCGGTCGGGCACGCAGTTTTAATCTGCCAGGAAGTTTCATATCAGCGCACATTCCGCTGCAGAGTGAAAATCTCGTTCTGGAATCATGTTTAGATATTTATTTTTGTTACTCTACTTTTGCTTCAGTATTCCACTTTTGCAAGTAATACTTCAAACATACATTCATTCAATATTTAAAATCAATGAATGTTCTGTAGGAAATATCAGCATTCAGTAAGAGTAAACCTCTATCAATGCTGTATACACTACTGGCCATTAAAATTGCTACACCAAGAAGAAATGCAGATGATAAACGGGTATTTATTGGACAAATATATATTACTAGAACTGACATGTTATTACATTTTCACGCAATTTGGGTGCATAGATCCTGAGAAATCACTACCCAAAACGACCACCTCTGGCCACAATAACGGCCTTGATACGTCTGAGCATTAAGTCAAACAGAGCTTGGATGGCGCGTGCAGGTACAGCTGCCCATGCAGCTTCAACACGATACCACAGTTCATCAAGAGTAGTGACTGGCGTATTGTGACGAGCCAGTTGCTCGGCCACCATTGACCAGACGTTTTCAATTTGTGAGAGATCTGGAGAATGTGCTGGCCAGGGCAGCAGTCGAACACTTTCTGTATCCAGAAAGGCCCGTACAGGACCTGCAACATGCGGTCGTGCATTATCCTGCTGAAATGTAGCGTTTCGCAGGGAAGGAATGAAGGCTAGAGCCACGGGTCGTAAGAAATCTGAAATGTAACGTCCACTGTTCAAGTGCCGTGAATGCGAACAAGAGGTGACCGAGGCGTGTAACCAATGGCACACCATACCATCTCGCCGGGTGATACGCCAGTATAGCGATGACGAATACACGCTTCCAATGTGCGTTCACCGCGATGTCGCCAAACTCGGATGCGACCATCATGATGCTGTAAACAGAACCTGGATTCATCCGAAAAAATGACGTTTCGCCATTCGTGCACCCAGGTTCGTCGCTGAGTACATAATCGTAGTCGCTCCTGTCTGTGATGCAGCGTCAACGGTAACCGCAGCCATGGTCTCCGAGCTGATAGCCCATGCTGCTGCAAACGTCGACGAACTGTTCGTGCAGATGGTTGTTGTCTTGCAAACGTCCCCATCTGTTGACTCAGGGATAGAGACGTGGCTGCACTATCCGTTACAGCCTTGCGGATAAGAAGCCTGTCATCTAGACTGCTAGTGATACGAGGCCATTGGGATCCAGCACCGCGCTCCGTATTACCCTCCTGAACCCACCGACTCCATATTCTGCTAACAGTCATTGGATCTCGACCAACGCGAGCAGCAATGTCGCGATACGATAAACTGCAATCGTGGTAGGCTACAATACGACCTTTATCAAATTCGGAAACGTGATGGTACGCATTTCTCCTCCTTACACGTGGCACCAGAACAACGTTTCACCAGGCAACGCCGGTCAACCGCTGTTTGTGTGTGAGAAATTGGTTGGAAACTTTCCTCATGTCAGCACGTTGTAGGTGTCGCCACCGGTGCTAACTTTGTGTGAATGCTCTGAAAAGCTAATCATTTGCATATCACGGCATCTTCTTCCTGTCGGTTAAATTTCACGTCTGTAGCAGGTCATCTTCGTGGTGTGGCTCTGAGCACTATGGGATTTAACATCTATGGTCATCAGTCCCCTGGAACTTAGAACTACTTAAACCTAACTAACCTAAGGACAGCACACAACACCCAGTCATCACGAGGCAGAGAAAATCCCTGACCCCGCCGGGAATCGAACCCGGGAACCCGGGCGCGGGGAGCGAGAACGCTACCGCACGACCACGAGCTGCGGACCATATTCGTGGTGTAGCTATTTTAATGGCCAGTAGTGTAATTTGTTGTAATTACGGATTTAGATGCACAGACAGATTAAAAATAATGAGGTAGTAGTATAGACTAAAACAAGAACGTCCAGTAAAAATGGACTCTAAAATACTAACTAAAATACTAACCGAGGTAACTTTGTACGACTTTTTTCAGTTTTTGATAATGCTGGATACAAAATAAATCACACTTCACATCAGACATTGTAAAATTCCACATTTATAGTTTCTCAGCACTTGCGAAAGTGAAAATTCATGTCAAGTATACCTTATTACAGCAAAATTTCAATTTTAACACTGGTACAAAGTTGCCCTGTCAATTAGGACACCTTCAGACAGATATTATAAACATTGTGTTTTTCCTGTATCTAATGTTGTGTGTAATTTTTTGCCACGGCAAAAGAAAGTCAGGTGTTGAGAATTGAAAGCTAACAGTTTTAATTTAGTATTTCAGGTTTACTTTGAAATATGAAGATATTTGTACCAACCTGGCACCGTTCGACTGAAATCACTATCTTCATAGCCAATACTATCAAAGAATAATCACAACACTAAGAGCTTGTAGGAAGGTGGAGAAATAACTGAAATACGAACGAGAAGTAACAGAGGTTGGTTGGTTGGTTGGTTTGGGGGAAGAGACCAAACAGCGAGGTCATCGGTCTCATCGGGTTGGGGAAGGACGGAGAAGGAAGTCGGCCGTGCCCTTTCAAAGGAACCATCCCGGCATTTGCCTGGAGTGATTTAGGGAAATCACGGAAAACCTAAATCAGGATGGCCGGACGCGGGATTGAACCGTCGTCCTCCCGAATGCGAGTCCAGTGTAACAGAGGTAATAGAACTTTTAGTTTTAGCACAAAATAATGCAGGCAGGTGGAGCACCAGCCATTTCAAACAAAAGAGGTAAGTGGTATGCCTACAAAAATACCATTATTGGTAAAAAGTTACTTTGATTCACTCTACCTTAAGAGGTACGTGCACTCGTTCATCTTCGCTATTATGGAACACATCTGGTCTACTGAAAAGTTTTTACTTTTACCTATGACCTACAGAATTACAGAATGCAGTAAACTGATGGGGACACATTCCTCTGTTACTGTCCATAGATCCAGTAAACACCTGTTACAGTTGTTACTGTAAACGGTATTTACACTTCTGTGTAACTGCAGCACTTACGTTAGTTCTAATAGAACCATTTTGTATTCTGACAAGTTTCTGAAACGTAAGCGTAGGCTTCCGCGGCCGTTGTCTTCTTCAATAAAATTCTTCAGGGTATCAGACCGCATCGTCATAATTTTAAAATGCTCCAACGTTTCGGCCAGCGTTGCAGCTAGCCTTCATCAGGGCCTTACGTAAGGCCCTGATGAAGGCTAGCTGCAACGCTGGCCGAAACGTTGGCGCATTTTAAAATCATGACGATGCGGTCTGATACCCTGAAGAATTTTATTGAAGAAGTTTCTGAAACACTTATCCATTGCAGCTGCATCTTTGCACTTGCCGCCATGATGGAAGCCTATTATTTTAGACGGGAAATGGCGGACATGATCTTCTGTTATGGTCTGGCAAATGGAAATAACCGTCGAGCCCTTTTCCTGTGTACTGAACAATGTCCATTTTTTTCCTCGTCTGTTTACTGCATTCTGTAGTTCGTTCGTAATACCGAAGCACTTACAGTAGAAAAGGCGCTTCCACTGTTCTGACGAGGAACAAATGCTCATAGCTTTTAAGGTACAGGTATGCATATTAGAGTATATTTTTAATGGCCATCTGTTTTTCTGGTTTTGCTCATACTAGCACGTCTCAAAATATGGAATCTTTCTTTTCAACACTCTGCGTACTGTACCACGTACAAACAGTGTGTGTGAACTCCACCACGACTAAAACATTAGTGAAGGTTTAGTACATATCACATGTTACATAGCAGTGTCTTTCCTCTTTCACAATGCAGTTCTGATATATAGAATAGAATCATCGGTTGCTAGCAGTCAGCTGCGGGATTTCTCGTGATCACGAGCCAGCCAATCAGTCAGGCAGCAGCAGCCGGCCGCGACACGAGCAGCAACAGGGAAGTAACCGATATTGTGACTTTTACGAGTTCCTAACCAGGAGCGAATTTTATAATATCATCTCTGTGCTTTAATAGTTTAGTTTCTTGTGTTTCTGTGTGTTTATTTAATATCCAATAGCCACAGTTCTCGCGTTTTCGTTTACGTCGGAAAGTAAATCGATTTTTTGACATATTAGAAGTTTCCAATCAGGGGCGAATGATTTAGTTTCACCTGAGTGCGTCGGTAGTTATGTTTTTCAATCTCTGCGTGTAAATCTAATTTATTGGACCCAGTTCCTGCGTTTTCTTCAGGTCTACAGTAGAGTTGCACAACACCTGCCGATGGTCCGTTTATCTGCACAGTTTAGTTTTCCACGGCCATTACTATGGACAGGGGCTGCAATTGTTGTTTGCGGATGCGAGCCGAGTTGATGACACTTCGATCTCAGCCTCACGCTGTGATGGATTAGGTTGCACAGCTTGAGGCTGCAGTGGATGGGCACCACTGTTGTCGGCCGGCCGTGGGGATCCAATCAGTGGACTGCCCAGTTACTACTCGCACTGAGGCTGCCCCTCACCTGTGGTCGTGTGGTAGGTCGCCCAGGGGCGAAGCAGGAGGCGAAAGACTTCCCAGGATGCCGCACCTAAGGGCTCCCCGGTTTGTCTGACAAACAGGTTCCAGGTGCTGTCTGTGGCTCACACTGTCGCTGAGCCAGATGCTGTCGCCTGTCCTGTTTCAGAGGAAACCTCTCAGCCTGCAAGTACGACAATCACAGAGGGTGGGTTACTGACAGTTGGGAGCGTCAATGTCGGGCTCGTTATGGAGCCTCCTAGGAACATGCATGCCAAGAAGGGAAAGAAAAACAATGAGCACTCCGTGTGCGTACCGGGTGGAGTCATTCCAGGTGTGGAACGGGACCTCTCGGATGCCATGAAGAGCACAGGGTGCAGTCAACTGCAGGTGGTGGCTCACGTTGGTGCCAATGATGTGCGTCCCTTTGGATCAGAAGAGATTCTCTCTGGTTTCAAGCGGCTACCAGAAGTGGTGAAGGCTGCCAGTCTCGCTTGCAGGCTGAAATCAGAGCTGACATTTTGCAGCATAGTCGACTGGACCGAATGAGGACCTCTGTTACAGAGCCGAGTGGAGGGTCTGAATCAGAGGCTCAGATGGCTCTGCGACCGTGTAGGCTGCAGGTTCATTGACTTGCGCCAAAGGGTGGTTGGGTTTCGCGTTCAGCTGAATAGGTCAGGTGTCCACTATACGCAGGAGGCGGCTACACGGGTAGCAGGGGCTGTGTGGTGTAGACTAGGCGGATTTTTAGATTAGAGGGTCTCGGGAAAACACAAGAGGGGCTTCAGCCACAAAGGATGCAAGTCGAACACGGGAGCAACGTAGAGGAACCATCTGTATAACAGTTCTAAATTTTCGTAGCTGTGTTGGGAAAGTACCAGAGCTCCAAGGGCTAAGAGAAAGCACTGATACTCAAATAGTTATAGGCACTGAAAGCTGGCTAAAGCCAGAAATAAGCTCAGCCGAAATTTTTGCGAAGAACCTAACGGTGTTCCGAGAGGATAGGCTAAACATGGTTGGCGGTGGCGTGTTTGTTGCTGTTAGAAGTAGTTTATCTTGTCGCGAAATTGAAGTAGATAGTTCCAGTGAGTTAGTATCGGCATAGGTCATTGTTGGCAACAGCAATAAAGTAATACTTGGATCCTTTTACCGACCTCCCAGTTCAGATCATACAGTTGCTGAAAGGTTCAAACACTTACTCGACTCAAACGATTATCGCTGGTGGTGACTTTAATTTACCCTCAATATGTTGGTGAAAATACATGTTTAATTCCACAGGTATGCATGAAACATCTTCCCAAATTGTGCTAAACGCATTGTCTGAAAATTATTTAGAACAATTAGTTCATGAGCCCACGCGAATAGTAAACGGTTGTGAAAACACACCTGACCTCTTAGCAACAAATAATCCTGAGTTAATAACGAGCATCAAAACATATACAGGGATTGCTGAACACAGGGTTGTCGTAGCGAGACTGAATAGTGTAACCCCCAAATCCTCCAATAATAAACGAAAATTTTAGCTATTCAAAAAAGCAGATAAAAATTCACTTGACGCCTTCCTGAGAGACAACCTCCACTCCTTCCAAATTAATGATAATTAACAAACGACGGGGCTGATCCTCCTTGGTACACAAAACGGGTCAGAACACTGCTGCAGAAACAACGAAACAAACATGCCAAATTTACACAGACGAAAAACCTTAAGATTGGCAATTTTTTCAGAAGCTCGAAATTTAGCGCTGACAGCAACGCGAGATGCTTTCAACAGTTTCCACAACGAAACTTTGTCCCGAAACCTGGCAGAAAATCCAAAGAGATTCTGGTCGTACGTCAAGTGTTAGCGCAAAGAAGCAATCAGTGCCCTCTTTGTGCGACAGCAATGGAAATACTATGGAAGACAGTGCTGCCAAAGCAGAATTACTAAACACAGCCTTCCGAAATGCCTTCACAAAAGAAGACGAAGTAAACATTCCAGGATTCGAATCGAGAACAGCTGCCAACATGAGTAATGTTGAATATCCTCGGAGTATTGAAGCAAATCACTTAATAAAAGCAAGTCTTCTGATCCAAACTGTATACCAGTTAGGTTCCTTTAGGAGTATGCTGATGCATTAGCTCCATACCTTTCAATCATATACAACCGTTCCCTAGACAAAAGATCCGTACCCAAAGACTGGAAAGTTGCACAGGTCACACCAATACTCAAGAAATGTAGTAGGAGTAACCCACTTAATTACAGGCCCATATCATTAACATCGATACGCAGCAGGATTCTGGAACATATATCGTGTTCAAACATTATGAATTACCTCGAAGAAAATTGTCTATTAACACACATGCAACATGGGTTTAGAAAACATCGTTCTTGTGAAACACAACCAGCTCTTTACTTGCATGAAGTGTTGAGTGCTATTGACAAGGGATTTCAGTTTGATTCCGTATTTCTGGATTTCCGTAAGGCTATTGACACTGTACAACACAAGCAGCTTGTAGTGAAATTGGGTGCTTATGAAGCATCGTATCACTTATCTGACTGGATTTGTGATTTCCTGTCAGAGCGGTCACAGTTCGTAGTAACTGACGGAAAGTCATCGAGTAAAACAGAAGTGATTTCTGGCGTTCCCCAGGGTAGTGATATAGACCTTTACTGTTCTTTATCTATATAAACAATTTGGGAGACAATCTGAACAGCCGTTTTCGGTTGTTTGCAGATGACGCTGTTGTTAATCTACTAATAAAGTCATCAGAAAATAAAAACAAATTGCAAAACGATTTAGAAAATATATATGAATGGTGCGAAAATTGGCGGTTGACCCTAAATAACGAAAAGTGTGAGGTCATTCGCATGAATGTCAAAAGGAATCCGTTAAACTTCGGTTGCACGATAGAACACTCAAATACAAATGCCGTAAATTCAACGACATATCTAGGAATTTCTGAAAGTATTTGTATGGAGTGTAGCCATGTATGGAAGTGAAACATGGACGGTTAATAGTTTGGACACAAAGAGAATAGAAGCTTTCGAAATGTGGTGCTACAGAAGAATGCTGAAGGTTAGATGGGTAGATCACATAACTAATGAGGAAGTATTGAATAGGATTGGGGAGAAAAGAAGTTTGTGGCACAACTTAACCAGAAGAAGGGATCGGTTGGTAGGACATGTTCTGAGGCATCAAGGGATCACCAATTCAGTATTGGAGGGCGGCGTGGAGGGTAAAAATCGTAGGGGGAGACCAAGAGATGAATACACTAAGCAGATTCAGAAGGATGTAGGTTGCAGTAGGTACTGGGAGATGAAGAAGCTCGCACAGGATAGAGTAGCATGGAGAGCTGCATCAAACCAGTCTCGGGACTGAAGACCACAACAACAACAACATCTAGGAATTACAATTACTAACAACTTAAATTGGAAGGAACATATAGAAAATGTTGTGAGGAAAGCTAACCAAAGATTGCGTTTTATTGGCAGGACACTTAGAAATTGTAACATATATACTAAGGAAACAGCCTACACTACGCTTGTCCGTCGTCTTTTAGAATACTGCTGTGAGGTGTGGCAACCTCACCAGATAGGAATGATGGAGTACATCGAAAAAGTTCAAAGAAGGGCACCACGTTTTGTATTATCTCGAAGTATGGGAGAGCGTGTCACTGAAATGATACAGGATGTAAGCTGGACATCATTAACACAAAGGCGTTTTTCGTTGCGACGAAATCTTCTCACGAAATTCCAATCACCAACTTTCTCCTCCGAATGCGAAAACATTTTGTTGACACCGACCTGCATAGGGAGAAACGATCACCGCGATAAAATAACGGAAATCAGAGCTCGTACGAAAAGATACAGGTGTTCGTCCTTTCCGCGCCCTATAAGAGGTTGGAATAATGGAGAATTGTAAAGGTGGTTCGATAACCCTCTGCCAGGCACTTAAATGTGATTTGCAGAGTATCCATGCAGATGTAGATGTAGATCACTGGCTGCCACGAATCCTGTGGCTGGGGGCTGCTCAGCATCCGCTGTGATGATTCTGTCGTCAGAAAGTTGGGTCACTCGCATGCTCGACATGAAACAGGAAAACAAAATACATCTAAAATATTTTCGTTTCATATATTGTCGTAATACAAAAATAATATCATTTTGATACACAAAAACTCACTTTAACATACAGGGTGTTTCAAAAGTGATGGTCAATATCAAAATGGTTCAAATGGCTCTGAGCACTATGGGACTTAACGTCTGAGGTCATCAGTCCCCTAGAACTTAGGACTACTTAAACCTAACAAACCTAAGGACATCACACACATCCATGCCAGAGGCAGGATTCGAACCTGCGACAGTAGCAGTCCCGCGGTTCCGGACTGCAGCGCCTAGAACCGCACGGTCACCGGGGCCGGCGGATGGTCAATATTCAGGGATATGACAGGAATGATTATTCGATACAAATATGTGCACAAAAACGCATACCTTAAGAGCTGTGGGGAATTCTTGATCTCGATGCTGCGAAACAAATCCGTTCTACTACAAGTTCTTTGTTTTACATATTTCGGGAAGTCGTAGTATGGACCAAAACAAGAAAAAAAGTCCAGTAAACATGTGGTCTAAAATGCATACCTTAAAAGTTATGAGCACTTGTGCTTCAAAGTAGCGAAGATGAACAATTGCTCAATACTCTTAAGGTATGCATTTTAGAACACATGTTTACTGAACATTTTTTTCTTGTTTTGGTCCATACTACCACGTCCAAATTATGGAAAGCAAAGAGCTTTCGGTAGACGAGATTTGTTTCACAGGATCGAAGATGGAGCATTGCTCACAGCTGTTAATGTATGTCTTTAGAGTCCATGTCTACTTGACTTAATTGTTTCGAGTGATCATTCCTGTCATATCCCTGAACATTGACCATCACTTCTGAAACACCCTGCACATTAAATAACTACTACGGCTCCTCACGTGCAGTCACTTAGGCGGAACATGCAGCAGTGTGCAAGCTCCAGTATCAATATATCGAGACACTACAAATTCCAACCAAATTGTGGAAGGGATACAGTGACCGCCGTACCAGCTATTGTTTCTCGACGTTGTTAAAACAGTAAGCAAAAATTCAAATCCAACAGAACGGCTATGCCAAAACGTAAAAAAAGAAAAAAAATTACTCAATAAAGATGCCATCAGACAAAACCTTTCACTAAGAAACCTTTTGATATCCTCTTCCGCTCTGGCTTGGTGCAGCAATAGTAGTTTCGCATTCCAAATAAAAGACAGTCTCCGTTGTAGTATTTATCGATTAATAACGCGTTTCGCGCTCTCAGCACATCACCACATTAAAAAGGCAGCGAGGCCGCATTACCCAGAATTCAGTGCCAGGGCGGCAATCAGCTTAGCACTATTAAAACCGTTCACTTCAACCGACTTTTTCCATTATTTTAATACTGGCTAAGATGATTGGAACTATGGCATTGAATTTTGGCTAGTGCGACCGCCGCTGTCTCTTAAGTCAGTCTGATGACGTACCAAGAGCGCGTATCGCGTTATTAATCAATAAATATTGCAACAGAGACTGTCTTTTATTTGAAATACTTTTGATTGGCAAATGTTTTCTTATTCCAGTCTCTGATCATAAACTCAGTTCTTTAGACGATGACCGGTTTCAGTCCCCATCTTCAGATCTTTTTTACACCATGTCCTACAGTGATAAGGCCATAATGGCATCGTCAAGAGGTGATTATATTTATGGCCTTATCACTTTAGGACATGGTGTAAAAAAGATATGAGGATGGTCATTACGGACTGAAACCGGTCATCGTCTAAAGAACTGATATTGTGATCAGAGACTGGAATAAAAAACATTTGACAGTATTGGATCACTGTTTGTGTACGCGATTATGTCGCAGTTGGTGAAACTTTTGATTGGCATTTATTTAAGATCAGAGAGAAAGTGAGAGAGGGCGTTGAGATATTATCCGAAATGATTTAAGCGGTCTGAGTGACGGATCCCATTTTCTGCTCAAACTAAAATGTCTGCACCTGTTGATTAAATTATACGTCATTCTAATCTCAACTACCTCAATTGGATCTATAATTTCTATTGTAGGAATTATTATACTCATTGTAATTATATGAGAAAGAATGATTACAAACCAAGCAATTACATTTGAGCTAATATAGTTCCTTCCGCTATTCTATCTCAGATTTTCATCGCCTACACCGCAGAGACGGTGCAACAAGTGTCCGCTAGACACGTGACGAAGACCTAGGCAAGTTGTCAAAAACCTGTGCAAAGAGAAATTGACAATTCAGCTGCAAAACGAAAACCTTGTAAACCGCCCAGTTCTCCTAGGAAGTCTGAAGGATCACAGGTCACAATCTATTTGATAGTGACCAGTCAAAAGTTTATGAATAAAAAATGGAGTAATAGTTGCCGAGAATAATGGTTTCCAGTTCTTTTGCAGCTTAGCTTTGATGACTTTCTGGCAATTAGAAGCACAAGGTAAGTGATCGAAACAGCGCCTCTCTCAGGCAACGGTACTTTACATCTGCATTTACGTCTACATGATTACTCAGCATCTCTCACTTAAGTGTCTGGCAGAGTGTTCATACAGCCACTTTCAAAATATTTCTCGACTGTCCCACTCTCGAACAGCGAGTGGGAAAGACAAATCTTTCTGCGCGAGCTCCGATTCCGCTTATTTTATCTGTATGGGAATTTCTCGATGTCTAGGTGTGACTCAAATATTGAGTTAGTTGGAGAATAAACTTGGCGATTGTAGTTTCTTGAAACTTTACGCCGCAACGAAGAACGCCATTGTTGCAACGATCGCTTCCCAGTTCGTCTATCACATCCCCCTTTTAGTGATAATGGAAAGCGAGCTGTACTTCTCCGAACTTTTCTACGTCCTCTGTCAGTACTATATGGTAAGCCTCTCATACTGCACAGCAATAATCCAGGAGACGACAGACAAACGTAGTGTAGGATATCTCTTTAACAGATTTGTTGATCTTCTAAGTGTTCTGCCAATAATACTTGGTCTTTGATCGCCTTCCTCGCCTCATTTTCTGTGTGTTGGTTCCAATTTAAGTTTTTCTTCATTGTAAAACCTTGGTATGCGGTTGCACTTGCGTCGTCTAAATTCGTGTTTTTAGCATATAACTGAAATTTAACGGTATATTTTTAGTGTTCATTTGGAGTCAATCATCTTTTTATTCCTTGGGAACAAATTCCAGTTTCCCAACTATGCAGGTGTCTTTTCTAAATAATTTCGTAATTCGATTTGATCGTCTGATGACTTTACTGGACAGTAAACAACAGCATGGTCTGCAGACATTCTTTGAGGCTTACTCATATTCTCCTATGTCTTTTAGGTAGGTTAAGAACAGTAAAGGGCTATAACACTTACCTTAGGAAACTGATTGCCATTCCTTGTAATTATTCTCTGCAAAATGCAATACATTATTTACAACTACACTACTGGACATTAAAATTGATACACCAAGAAGAATTGCAGATGATAAACAGGTATTCATTGGACAAATATATTATACTAGAACTGACATGTTATTACAAAAATGGCTCTGAGCACTATGAGACTTAACATCTATGGTCACCAGTCCCCCAGAACTTAGAACTACTTAAACCTAACTAACCTAAGGACAGCACACAACACCCAGTCATCACGAGGCAGAGAAAATCCCTGACCACGCCGAGAATCGAACCCGGGAACCCGGGCGTGGGAAGCGAGAACGCTACCGCACGACCACGAGCTGCGGACATGTTATTACATTTTCACACAATTTGGCTGCATAGATCAATACCCAGAACAATCACCTCTGGCCATAATAACGGCCTTGATATGCCTGTGCATTGAGCCAATCAGAGCTTGGATGGCGTGTACGGGTACAGCTGCCCGTGCAGCTTCAACACGATACCACAGTTCATCAAGAGTAGTGACTGGCGTATTGTGACGAGCCAGTTGCTCGGCCACCATTGACCAGACGTTTTCAATTGGTGAGAGATCTGGAGGATGAGCTGGCCAGGGCAGCAGAACATTTTCTGTATCCAGAAAGGCCCGTACAGGACCTGCAACATGCGGTCGTGCATTATCCTGCTGAAATGTAGGGTTTCACAGGGATCGAATGAAAGGTAGAGCCAAGGGTCTCAACACATCCGAAATGTAACGTCCAGTGTTCAGAGTGCTGTCAATGCGAACAAGAGGTGACCGAGACGCGTAACCAATGGCACCCCATACCATCACGCCAGGTTATACGCCAGCATTGCGATGACGACTACACGCTTCCAATGTGCGTTCACTGCGATGTCGCCAAACATAGATGCGACCTTCATGATGCTGTAAACAGAACCTGGATTCATCCGAAAAAATGACATTTTGCCATTCGTGCACCCAGATTCGTCGTTGAATACACCATCGCAGGCACTCCTGTCTGTGATGCAGCGTGAAGGGTAACCGGAGCCATGGTCTCCGAGCTGATAGTCCATGCTGCTGCAAACGGCGTCGAACTGTTCGTGCAGATGGTTGTTGTCTTGCAAACGTCCCCATCTGTTGACTCAGGGATCGAGACGTGGCTGCACTATCCGTTACAGCCATGCATATAAGATGCCTTTCATCTCGACTGCTAGCGATACGAGGCCGTTGGGATCCAGCACTGCGTTCCGTATTACCCTCCTGAACCCACCGATTCCATATTCTGCTAACAGTCATTGGATCTCGACCAACGCGAGCAGTAATGTCGCGATATGATAAACCGCAATCGGGATAGGCTTCAATCCGACCTGTATCAAAGTCGGAAACGTGATGGTACGCATTTTTCCTCCTTACACGAGGCATCACAACAACGTTTCACCAGGCAACGCCGGTCAACTGCTCTTTGTGTGTGAGAAATCGGTTGGAAACTTTCCTCATGTCAGCACGTTGTAGGTGTCGCCACCGGCGCCAACCTTGTGTGAATGCTCTGAAAAGCTAATCATTTGCGTATCACAGCATCTTCTTCCTGTCGGTTAAATTTCGTGTCTGTTGCACGTCATCTTCGTGGTGTAGCAATTTAAAGGCCAGTAGTTTAATTTCATAAGAGAACTGGAGTGCTGTAGAGTTCTACTGAAACTGACTTGCTATAGAGCAGCTATAAGATGATCACCAGTGAACATTACAAACTGTTGCACTCTGTGAGTATGTAAAAATGACCTTCTTTCTTGAACATATTGAAAGTCTTTCATTTAGAGCTGTTCGTTTTTATGCAATTTGTGAGTCGCTAAGTTATTGCAGAGACATTGTGTACCCGAATTCTCGATTGCTAGGTGTGCGACAGTCTTTGTCTGGTAAAGTGAGGGAGTCTTAGTGGATACCTTGGAAGTGTAGCTGACTGACCAACGAAATGTCCGCCCGCAGTGTTGAATCGATACGTGTGCTATTGAACGTGAGTCAAATGCACCTCTAATTCCGCCTTTTGTTTCCTGCATTTCGAAGCTTGTCAAAGGGGATGGATGCTGTGTACTGATTTAAAGATACGTTTCTATTCTAGAGTTTATTGAATTTTCCTTTGTTCTCATTCTCATGTATCATGGACTTGTATACCACGTGATCCGTCATAGGATGAACAAATTTGTTGTTTGTCACAGTTTATAAAATAACTTATTAATGATCACGAGTTTCACTAGAGTGTCTTCGATTTATTTTCATTTTCCAGTTATTTAGCAAGCATACACGATTACTGAACTGTTCACACATGCTCCCACAATCATATTTGAGATGGTACATTCCGCCTTCTTTATTGTGTACTGTTGAAACGTCCCCTTTGAACAATTTATATAGGACTGTGCTTAACCTGACACACAATATTTTGTTAGCGCAACGCAATCTGACTTTCAAAATTCCCTGCAAAAGAATGGCCCTGACTAACATTAAACTATACCTTTCACAAATCACTTACCTCACAAAAATCTTCGCTGCTCAAGCTACTGCAATACAGCGAGCGCCACTACTGCCAGCTAAATAAAAGATTCAAACTACTAAAGGCACTAACTACTGATAGGGATAGTTAGCAAATGAAAGATATTAATAGAGAACAAACAATGTATTTACCTTAATATCATCACATATAAATATAGCAGTTCATGAAAAATTTGAAAACTCCGCCATCTCTCTCCTCACATCCACCACTGCTGGCAGCTCACCTCCAACTGCGCAACGCTACGCGCTGTTCACAGCCAGCTGCCTAACACTACAATGGCGAGTATTACAACAATGCAAAGCAGCCACAGACTGCACACAGCACAGCCAGTGATTTTCATATTGAGCGCTACGTAACGTTGCCAATAAGAAAACATAAACAGCCTACTTACATAGAGAAAACATAAACAGCCTACTTACATAGAGAAAACATAAACAACCTACTTACATAGCCCCCATGCTCCCCACAAAAAATTTTACAAATTTTTTTTGGGCAGTGGCCAATAATGATTTGATAAAATTTTTCATAATTACAATAACAAAGAAATCAAATGCACACACTTATTGATACAATGTTGGTCAAAAGCTAAAATTTTCTCACAGTCCATAAAGACAGTCCTGATCATTCATCACGGTAAAATAGTAGTGTTTTTCTCAAAGTCTGAGCAGTAGAAGAAAATGCACACAGAAGTAGTGGATTTCCATGCAGTCTTGAAGAAGTAGTGTTGTCCTTCCAACGGAAAGACAGTGCTGACTCTTGACATGTTGACAGATAATGGGCCACAACAGAGCAAACCCACAGCAGAGTTCATTCGACGTTTTGAAGAATATTGTAGGTAGGTCATCACAGAGCAGACCCACTGTAGTCCTGGTAGAGATTACGGGTTTGGTGGGCCATCAGAGGTGCAGACCCACTGCAGTCCTTGTAGAAATAAGGATATTGATGGATCATCAAAGATGTAGACCCACTGTAGTCCTTGTAGAGATAGCCAGCAGCCATCTGTTGTGACTATGCAGGTGCACAATCACCATTGAAGAGTCTTGCGAATAATGTAGCAAGTCCATAACCACCACTTGTGCGCTCACAAAGTTTTTGGAATTGTCCTTAGAACCAGCAATGCTGTTATCCAGTCCCTTGCCGAATTATTAACACACGTGCAAACACTATCAGTTCCTGCTTCTCACATATTGTCCATGTACTATGACCAACAGAAACGTGTGCAGTGAAATGTAACTAACAAGTTAATAATGTCATGAACTGGTGACAATTACAATTTTATAACATAAGAATACAATTACAAAGGTACAAAATACATAATTAAAAACATAATAATACAGATAACATTTGTAGTACAGGCTTTACAAAAGAATAGAAATAAACATATACATGAGTGTTACAAAAATAGTGACATAAGTACATACATAAAATAATGAGAATAGTTTTCGAAACATTAATTTCACACATGAACATTGAAACAGAACAGAATTGTAAACAACTTTACAAAGAAAATAACATATTATTAATGCAACTTATATTTGAGGATAACAGTATTCCTCCTCATAGTGAATATAGCTTAGTATTAGAAGAGAAAAAAATTCTATGAAACAGTACACAGAGACAGGAAGAAAACAAATACTCAAGGGTACACAAACACATAGTGGGATAACACCAATAGGAAAGGACAGGGTTCGTTTTCAGTGTAACATTTGGTACTGCAGTCCAACACAAAGCTTCATATATCTTTCCTCTTATTTCATCCTTTGTTTCCACCACAAAAATTCTATCTAAGCATGCTTTCTGTATTTATATGTTCACACATTTCTTACCTCAACATTTATTTCCAAGAAAATCCTACGTAAACCTGTTGTCCCTAAACCCTACTTTTTTGCTCATATCCTCTTTCAAAATACCTTTTTTTGGCCAAACCATTTTCTTATAGCTTCTCAATGCATTTCTTCCAATTCATCACATCTCGTTCTCTCATATAGCCTACCCCATCTTAAGCTAACTTAAATCTACTGAGCTCAGATATATATACCAAGGGACGAGGCAATGCAGCATCACATAACAAATCAACACAAACAGCAATGCAAAAAAAATGCAAATTGGCAAAGCTAGCAGCATAAATGAGCAAAAGTCAAATTCAATAACACTATGCCTGGCAAACAGCAGCAACTTATACCTAAACATGACATAGCGCAAGCAGAAAAAAATATTACACTAAAATGGCCATGTCTAATACCTATGTCACATCTTAACATTAGAGTGATGCATCACAATTTATTCTACAAAAGAAATTACCAAGTACTTGAAAAGAAAATCATGAATGCAGTTACTGGTATTAGTCCCTTCTTATTGTTCTCTCCATTCCAAGAGCTCCTTTTTCGAAGAATGTGGATCAGAAAATAATTATTTAATAAATCTGTTGACAGAAAGTGTTCACATTAGCAAATGCATTTCATTTTATAAAAGCAATGCTGCAACACAGCTGAAAAACAGGTATCAAATGAAATAAGCAATTACGCAAACCAAAGCATAAAAATATCATTCAATAGTCATGTGACATTTCATAAGTTAGTAGAAATTCTCTCAACTCTCGTAGAAAGACGCTTGTCGTAATCAGGTGTGCAGATGTACGAATATTTCCCATCAATTCATAAGCATTTCAGTAATTAGCACAAAGTGCGAGTAATCATATGTTTTCAAGTAACGAGGGTGTCGCATTAGCGATGAAAGGGACACCCTAATGGCTTGTTCTCCAGGTGTTTGACACGTCCCACGTCCCCTTTTTTTTTCTACCTGTTCCGCTGAAAAGGGCTCGCAATAATGGCTTTTTCTCCAGGCGTCTGACACAGCTGGGTGCCCGCGACGCATTACGTGCAGGTGGTCACTTAACTTTCTTACGGAAATATTTACCGCTACAGTGACAGCCTCACATAAAAATATTTCACAGGTCAAGAATTAGCGTTGCAAATCTGTAGAAACAAAATCCTATAAATATAAGTGTCCAAAAAATGTTCAGTGGCATTGTGATACATTCACACATAATTCACACATGTCATAACTCTTAAAGTACGATTCTCGGTTTCCAACATCCTTTTTCACAAGTCAAGAGTCCCTACCCACTATTCATTACTCCTTACCTCATTACACATATACGTATCCATCGACACTCGTCAATATTTCGTCATTATAAATATGAAGCATAATCAAATAACTCATATAGCCTCAGCCTATTAATCGTAAACATACGTCAGCAGCATAATACACATCGTCGTCGTAAAAATAACATCATAACACCTCGGTCAAATCTCAAAATCGTCGTAGCTTCCTCCAATAATTAAAAAAATTCTCTGCTCATGTCAAAAGTGTCATCTGCCTCAACGTACTTTAAAAATCATGAATCCATACCAAATACATCATTCAAAGCTCTCATAGTATCACAATGGTTCCAAAAACATATGAACAGTTTACAAAGTACAGACAAAATACAATTTCATAAGTGTGAAGTTATCCAACTGTGTAATTGCGTAAACATCTGTCACTGATGTAATAAAAAAATGTTTATCTCTCAGTTAAATGATCAGATAGCTGTGTAATTTGTGTGTTAGAGAAATATGGTACCGATGTGTAAAGTTGTATAAGCAAATACCATATTAGCTAGGGTTCCTTGTGGTTGCCACACACATGGTACACAAAGTAGACGTGTACCCCCCTGAGGATTAATGTAATTATACCCTCAGGTGTTACAGATTACAGCAATGGAATGAAATGTATCATGGAAAAACTTCGTATCATTGTACTTCAAATATCTTAAAAAATAAATTTTTAAAGTACAAAATTAATCACTCAAATGCGTGTCCTGTAGCCCTAAATGTGCATCTTGTTGTAAGATAATCTCTGTGAAAGTGTCGTAGTTATTTTCCTCCGAAAGCTAAGTTCTGCAGAAGCCAATGTACTTACCTCATGATAAACAAAAGTGAAATGCTTTGCGTATAGATGTCGTAGTTATTATGCTTATTGGCGTGATGAACAAAGTACTGTACAGTAACGTATTGTTGTGCTGTCTCATTGTTGCTATACCACAAAAGTTACTACTAAAACATGTTTTTCTTTCCAGAAGAATTCAGAAAACTGTGCAGATATAAAACAGATACACCGCAAAAGCAACATTGTAAATTGTCACTCATTAGTAGCGTCGTGATAAAAATCGTGTAGCTGTCACATAAACTAACCTCTGTGTCATCTGGTATCTCTCAGAAAGCACTTTAAATACAGAATGTATTTTCAGGTAACCAAAATGTTGCATTAAAATCTCATTAGCAGTACTGGTAAATGTTCTAAGTATGTGAGCCTTGTAGTCGTTACGTAATCGTGCAACAAACAAGCAAGAATGTACACACACAATAACACTGTGACGTCTGTTCACTATAACAATGCATTCGTCATTTCTGTTTAAATAAGTTCTCTTGGTTCTTGATTGGATATTTAACTTCAAACATTGTTGCATGGTAACAGTTTCTAAAGCATACTAGTAACGTGAAGTGAAACGTTTTATGGCAAAGACAAAGTTAAAAGGCAGATTATCTGTCAATAAATGGTTTTACATGAGAAATGTGGTGTAAACCTTTACTCTTCCTAGTACGCAGAGTTTCAACTTCAACGCAATTATCATGTGGTATATGTCGGATTCTGTAAGGTCCATTGTAAACTAGAAAGAATTTGTGACTCAAGTGTTTCTTCTTATGTGACAATGAATGAGCTTTAATGAGAACTTTCTGACCAATATACAATTTCTTTGCATTTGCTTTACCGTGTAGTTTTCTCCTTTTGTCTGCTGCAGATTTTATATTTTTAAGAGCCAAATCAATTATGTCTTTGTGTCGAAGTTTACGTGTATTCGGGAAAGGTACAAGCTCTCTGATTCTGTTCGGTGGTTCTTCATTCTTCAGTACAAGAGTAGGTGGTAGAGCAGTGGAATCGTGAGGCATTTCATTCAGCACGTTTTGAAATAAGTGTAAATATCTGTCCCAATGCTGATGCTTTCTGTGACAATAAAGTCTGCAAAGCTTATTGATTTCTTTCATAATCCGTTCAGACGGGTTGCAATGTGGTGAGTACAATGAAATAAAAACAGGTTTGATTTTATGGTTGCGAAGCATGCGTGACCAAACAGCAGATCTGAATTGCGGTCCGTTATCTGAAATGACTTTACTAACGTGTCCAACTTCACGTAAGAAATTTTTAACAAAGGCGTTGGATACAGACCGTCCAGTGGCTTTACGTAACGGTGTGAAAGAAACAAATTTTGAAGTAAGTTCAACAGCGACTAGAACATACGAAAATCCATTCGATGTTCTGACAAGGGGACCCAAAAGATCAACAGCAGCAAATTCTTTTAATTTAGAAGGAATAATAGGAAACAACGGAGCACGATGTGAGATAGTAGACGGTTTCGCCTTTTGACAAAGTTTACAAATAGACAAGACTCTTCGAATTCGCTTTTCCATATTGTTAAAATAACAAGTCGTTCGAAGAATATGATAACATTTTCGTGGGCCAAAATGTGCGTAGCTGAAATGAATGTACCAAATGAGCTTATTAACAAAATCGTCTGGAATGCAAAGTACCCATAGCTTGTCATCAACAGTGCAGCGTTTGAAGAGTATGTTGTTTCTAACCAGGTAATAATGCCGAATCTGTGTGTGTGTCTTTTCATGCCATTTGCTCTTGATGTCTTTCCAAATCGGATCTTTATCTTGTTCATGAGCAATGTCCTTTAAAGATGTGATGATGAAGTTTTCAAAGGCGACTTTCTGAATGTAAAGAATACTGAAATTTTTCTCGAGGTTGCCTTCTGTGGTACTTTTCTCAAGCCCAGCCGGTGCGCGTGACAGTGCGTCCGCAACAATGTTCTCCTTGCCGGGAATGTAGACTATTGTGAAGCGGAATTCTTGCAGAAACAATGCCCAACGTTTTAACCTGTCATGATTTAATTTTGAAGACATAAGAAATTGTAATGCACGATGATCACTGTATACTTTTACGTGATAACCAGAAAGAAATAAACGGAATTTGTTAAATGCCCAAACGATAGCTAAAGCTTCTAATTCAGTAACGGAATAATTTTTTTCAGATTTTGTTAGCACTCGGCTAGCAAAAGCAATGGTTTTCTGAACGGTAGTGTCATTTTCTATGGCTTCTTGAAATAAATGGGCACCAAGACCGACTTTAGAAGAATCCGTACTAAGGCAGAAATCTTGTGACAGATCAGGATGAGCTAGTATTGGCGCGTGAAGTAACGCTTCTTTCAAAGAATTGAATTCCAACTGTGCTTGTTCGTCCCAGTTCCAAATAGTATTTTTTCCAGTGAGAGAACAAAGTTTTGGTGTAACTAGAATTTGCATATTCAGAAAACGACGGTAAAAATTTACGAGACCTAGAAAACTGCGGACTTGTCTTTTTGTGGATGGAACTGGAATGGCTCTGATTGCTTCTAACTTTTCAGGATCCGGCTGAATGCCTTCAGAAGAAATAATATGTCCCAAAAACCTCACCTTTGACCTACCGAATTCAGACTTTTCCAAGTTAACTGTAATTCCAGATTCTGCAAAAATACGTAACAGACTGTTGAGGATGCGATTATGTTGTTCCCATGAAGCTTCCGCTATTAGAATATCGTCCACATATAAGGTGATGTGACGTTTTAAGAACTCAGGTAATATGGAATTTAGCCCGCGAATAAATGCTGCTGAAGAAATGTTCAAACCAAAGGGAAGTTTCCGAAACTGATAACAAACGCCGAAACAAAGGAAAGCTGTGTATTTTCTGCATTCTGGATGAAGTTCGATCTGATAAAAGCTGGATCTGAGATCAATGGAAGACAACACTTTTACACCATTAAAATTTTGAAGAAGTTCTTCCATCATCTGCGGCCTGTCTGTTTCAGGAATAATGATAGTATTGATTTGTCTCGAATCTAAGACAAGTCTAATCGATCCACTTTTCTTTTCAACAACATGTAATGGATTGTTGTATGAGCTTACTGCAGGCTCAATAATGCCCTCGTCAAGCATAGATTGTATTTCTGTTCTAACACGGTCCCTATAATGTGCTGGAATTACATATGGTCTAACACAAAATTTAGTATGCTCACGAACACGAAATTGGTATTGAAATCCCTTGATTGTTCCTGTTTTATGAGTAAAAACTGTGGAATATGCTTGTAAAATCTCAAAAAGGTCCTGCCTATCAGTGTCATTACAATTCTCAATTGTTTGAATTTTATTCTGAATTAACTTATTAATGTCAAATGCGCCGTCGATATCATCCCTGTCAGTACTTGCAGAGTGATTGTTAGTGTCTAGTTCCGTAGAAAAGTCCGAACTGTTGTCTAACAGAAGGTAAAGCCGATTAATTTCCTCGTCATGGTTTGAGAGCCAGTCTTCAAATTTCAAAGCTATTGACTTACCTTCTTTCTCTAAACTTATTTCAGCATCGTGAAAGCTTAAGATTGCTTTGTATTCATTCAAAAAGTCTACTCCCAGTATAATTTCCGTCGACAATAATGGAACAATAAAAAAGTTCATAGAGAAGCTGTGGCTTTGGCAAAAGAATTCTAAATTGGTTTGTTGGCGTACATCTACACTTTTTCCAAAGATTGCACCTTGTAATTTAATCTTACGTAACGGAAGTATGGGGCAATCGTTCGATTTGTTGCATTTGCTAAAAGCTGTTTCACTAATTACTGAAATGGGACTGCCAGAGTCAAGTACTGCCGTAAATTTTACGTCATTTACAGTAATGTGAATCACAGGATATGCAATGTTGTTATGTTTTACGTCGTGTTCCTGGAGTAAGATGTCCCTAATGTCTTCCATTTTTACGTAATTACTAGCTACGGCAGATGCGTCGTTAGTGTCATAAGAACGTTTTGTGGCTGCCAGCGGTGTGAGTCATTGCCTATTGTCTCTTTGTTTGCGCGCGTCGTTATTGGGATTTGGAGACCTAACTTCTACAAATTCACCTCCTCGAGAGGGCCCTGCTCTGTTTGAATCCCGCCAGTTCTGATGCAATTCAGGTCTGTCGTTACGATCACATCGTCTGTCGTCATGTCGGTAGTTCCTGTAGTTTCTTTCTTGTCGGTTAAGTGGTGGAGAATTTCTCCCTGAATCGTAACTGCGCGCTGAACTGTTCCGTCTGAAGTTATTCTGTCTCCCTTGATAATAATTATTTTGGTTCCCATATTGTCTGTTTCTCTGATTGTCTCTGTGATAGTCACTACCGCGGAGAGGTGATCTTTCCCTGTAATTATTACTACTCTGCCAACGGTTGTCGTACGGGTGGTGTCTATTTTGGTCACGATTTGCGTTGTAAGAATAGACCAGTCGTGTCCGGTTATTGTTTCTGTCGTCACGGAATTGTGACGGATGTGACATGTAATTGTTGTGTCCTTGTTTTCGCGTTCCGCGATTATCAGTGTCAATTTCTAGTTCTTGTAACAGTCCCTGAAAAGCTTCAATGTCGTCTTTGCAACGTCCTGCTAAAATAATATGTCTCAAATGTTCGGGCAGTTTGATTAAGCAAATGCGGATGAGTTCTGAGGGGCTGTATGGGTTTGACAGGTACTGATTCTTGTGCAACATGTCTTCAAAATATTTGACAAGACTGGAAAATTCAGATTGTTCGAAATGTTTCATCATTATGATGTTATGTTTTACGCGGTCTTGTGTGGCTTGAGACCAATGTGCTGAGAGGAAGGCATGGTAAAATTCTCCTTCACTGTGGCAATCGTGAATTACCGATCGCATTCTTACAGCTGGTTCATTCTCCAAGTAGCCACACACAAATTCTAATCTGTGCTCCAATGACCAGTTGGGAGGAAAACAATGAGAGAATTGATGGAGCCACGCTTGTGGATGAATGTCGTTGCCAGAATTCTTAAATGTTTTGAATTTACGTGTAGTAATGAACAGCTTATAGTCAAAATCATCATGTCGTCGAGTCGCATATCGGTCATTGTTAGGTCGTGTCGGCCGTTCCATCTCAAAATTCGGTGTACCTTGCCAATTTCTTTCATAATTACCGAAATGCCCTGTGTTATTATTTTGTGGCTTTTGCGTATTTCTAAGTTCCTCTTCCCGTGTTGGAGCGCGAGTGTCCTCTGAAATACGTAATTCTTGTATTACCTGTGTCAGCTGTTCTTGTACTTCCCGGATTTCTCTTTGGTGTTGCGTATTAATTTGATTCAGATTTTGTTTCAGTTTCTTAATTTGTTCGCACTCTTCTGTGTCATTAAAGACTACCGGTTTTGTGTCATTCAGATTATCATCTACCTTCGTAGATAGGTTAGTGACCTGATCCGAAAGTTCGGCTACTTTCTCTGATAATGAACTAATTTCCTCCATGTGTCTTTCTGAACCAATTTTCAGAGTATCTACTGTGTCCCTTAAGTTTTCCTGAGTTTTTGCAAGTTGTGTAACCGAATCGGTAGATGCAACTGAGTCAATTTTAGCCCACAAGGTCTCATGATTTTCATGAACAATGGTTTGCAGTTCTTTTATGGCTGCTTCGTGATTCTGTAATGCATTTTCATGCCGCGAAAAAATAGGCTGAAAATGCTCACAAATTTGTGTTTTTACGTCATTACACACTTTTTGACATTTCGATTCAATGTTATGTAACTCAGTAGTTAAATCTTCACGTGTTTGTTCAAGTGTGGTGTCTAACTTCGGAAGATTTTTTTCCATTGTGTCTAACTTTTTAAGATTTTGTTCCACTGTGTCTAACTTTTTAAGATTTTGTTCCACTGTGTCTAACTTTTGAAGCTTTTGCTGTGTTTGTCTCTGATTTTGTTCCATTGTGTCTAACTTTTGAAGCTTTTGCTGTGTTTGTCCCATTTGTTGTATTAATTGTAATAACAATGCATTGGTGTCTGAAATATGTTCCTCAGTGCTTTTCGGCTGTGAATTTGCACCGGAAACATTCACATTTTGACAAGCAGAAAATGTGTCTTGACTTATTTGAGAAAACGGTGAGGATCCAAAACCTGAATCTACAGTATTTGCGAAATCGTGTCGTGTCATTTCGGCTTCCTGAGGCGAGCTATTGCCGACCGATCGATCGATAATGCTTCCCTCTTCACTAATTGTTTCACTGTCCACGCCATTGTTTGCCGCCCGCTCCATTTCCCTATGCACAATTACCAAATTACTACTTTGAACATCAGTTAATTCATTACTCGGTGGCGCTAACATACTGCTTTCATTTTCACTGTCATTTTTCAGTTTACTTTGGAGCCTAGTATTACGTTTTTCACACGCCATTATTGTCACAGTATTTCACACGACAACACAGAAAAACACAATTTGAAGAGCAAAATAAAATAACGTGGCAATGGAAATAATGTCTAGTTAATTGCAGCTGCGAAATACTTGGTGCAAATCTACATGCATGCCACAACTGTTTTACTCTACAACAATGAAAAACTACAACTACAAAGGAGATTCTCTCTACAATTACGCACTAGCAATAAACAAAAGCTACACTAAATACACAAACTACAAGAAAAAATCAGAAAATTCCAGTGAGGTATCCTCGGCTAAGGGTCGACATATGAAACGTCCCCTTTGAACAATTTATATAGGACTGTGCTTAACCTGACACACAATATTTTGTTAGCGCAACGCAATCTGACTTTCAAAATTCCCTGCAAAAGAATGGCCCTGACTAACATTAAACTATACCTTTCACAAATCACTTACCTCACAAAAATCTTCGCTGCTCAAGCTACTGCAATACAGCGAGCGCCACTACTGCCAGCTAAATAAAAGATTCAAACTACTAAAGGCACTAACTACTGATAGGGATAGTTAGCAAATGAAAGATATTAATAGAGAACAAACAATGTATTTACCTTAATATCATCACATATAAATATAGCAGTTCATGAAAAATTTGAAAACTTCGCCATCTCTCTCCTCACATCCACCACTGCTGGCAGCTCACCTCCAACTGCGCAACGCTACGCGCTGTTCACAGCCAGCTGCCTAACACTACAATGGCGAGTATTACAACAATGCAAAGCAGCCACAGACTGCACACAGCACAGCCAGTGATTTTCATATTGAGCGCTACGTAACGTTGCCAATAAGAAAACATAAACAGCCTACTTACATAGAGAAAACATAAACAGCCTACTTACATAGAGAAAACATAAACAACCTACTTACACTGTGTATTTAACCGGGGACATAGAAACGACAGAGACACTTCGTCCCCGCTTAGCCCTCAGTGGTTCACAACCTCACAACAGGCTACCCCCACGCCAGATCCAGGGTTATTGTGCGGTGTTGGTTCGCCCCCCCCCCCCCCCCCCCGCTCACCCCACCCGGCACCCGGGGGAACGTCTCATACCAGACGAGTGTAACCCTAAATGTTTGCGTGGGAGAGTAATTATGGTGTACGCGTACTTAGAGACAGTGTTTGGGCAGCAATCGCCGACTAGTGTAACTGAGGCGGAATAAGGGTAACCAGCCCGCATTCGCTGAGGCAGATGGATAACCGCCTTAAAAACCATCCACACACTGGCCGACACACCCGACCTCGACCCTAATACGACGGGCGGCTTCGTGACGGAGACCGGCATGCCTTCCCACTCGGGAAGCAGCGCGTTAAATCGCGCGGCTAGCCAGGCGGGCCATTCTGCCTTCACCAGAATTATTAGTCAAAAAGAGAACTGCCATCAGCAGAAATATTTTGAATTCTCTGCACGCTTTACAACCGTAAGGCAAATCAATGTTGGCGAGGCTTCGAGATTTCATTCTGCTCCAGACTGCGTTCACCATGACTTATACTTCATTTCTTTTGATGGAGAGGCGTCAGGCTTCCAAAAATGAAGTTACACGTCCTCATTGGACGTGATCTACCTATCAAAGAGGTCACCCATACACTTATGAATTTTGCTAGGTAATTACATAGTGTAATCATGGTCCTGAATTCTTGAAAACATGTGTGGAAGCTACCGTTTCTTTTCTGTTGTGCAGTGAAATATACACTCCTGGAAATGGAAAAAAGAACACATTGACACCGGTGTGTCAGACCCACCATACTTGCTCCGGACACTGCGAGAGGGCTGTACAAGCAATGATCACACGCACGGCACAGCGGACACACCAGGAACCGCGGTGTTGGCCGTCGAATGGCGCTAGCTGCGCAGCATTTGTGCACCGCCGCCGTCAGTGTCAGCCAGTTTGCCGTGGCATACGGAGCTCCATCGCAGTCTTTAACACTGGTAGCATGCCGCGACAGCGTGGACGTGAACCGTATGTGCAGTTGACGGACTTTGAGCGAGGGCGTATAGTGGGCATGCGGGAGGCCGGGTGGACGTACCGCCGAATTGCTCAACACGTGGGGCGTGAGGTCTCCACAGTACATCGATGTTGTCGCCAGTGGTCGGCGGAAGGTGCACGTGCCCGTCGACCTGGGACCGGACCGCAGCGACGCACGGATGCACGCCAAGACCGTAGGATCCTACGCAGTGCGGTAGGGGACCGCACCGCCACTTCCCAGCAAATTAGGGACACTGTTGCTCCTGGGGTATCGGCGAGGACCATTCGCAACCGTCTCCATGAAGCTGGGCTACGGTCCCGCACACCGTTAGGCCGTCTTCCGCTCACGCCCCAACATCGTGCAGCCCGCCTCCAGTGGTGTCGCGACAGGCGTGAATGGAGGGACGAATGGAGACGTGTCGTCTTCAGCGATGAGAGTCGCTTCTGCCTTGGTGCCAATGATGGTCGTATGCGTGTTTGGCGCCGTGCAGGTGAGCGCCACAATCAGGACTGCATACGACCGAGGCACACAGGGCCAACACCCGGCATCATGGTGTGGGGAGCGATCTCCTACACTGGCCGTACACCACTGGTGATCGTCGAGGGGACACTGAATAGTGCACGGTACATCCAAACCGTCATCGAACCCATCGTTCCACCATTCCTAGACCGGCAAGGGAACTTGCTGTTCCAACGGGACAATGCACGTCCGCATGTATCCCGTGCCACCCAACGTGCTCTAGAAGGTGTAAGTCAACTACCCTGGCCAGCAAGATCTCCGGATCTGTCCCCCATTGAGCATGTTTGGGACTGGATGAAGCGTCGTCTCACGCGGTCTGCACGTCCAGCACGAACGCTGGTCCAACTGAGGCGCCAGGTGGAAATGGCATGGCAAGCCGTTCCACAGGACTACATCCAGCATCTCTACGATCATCTCCATGGGAGAATAGCAGCCTGCATTGCTGCGAAAGGTGGGTATACACTGTACTAGTGCCGACATTGTGCATGCTCTGTTGCCTGTGTCTATGTGTCTGTGGTTCTGTCAGCGTGATCATGTGATGTATCTGACCCCAGGAATGTGTCAATAAAGTTTCCCCTTCCTGGGACAATGAATTCACGGTGTTCTTATTTCAATTTCCAGGAGTGTATTTTGCAGACAACCTTGTAGGGAAGGAAACCATAGCTGTCAGTAATCATTTTTGATATTAATAAACCACTTCAGCTGTATTTAGTCCTTCAATTATAGGTCAGTACCCGGTTTCATCGCAGACGAGAGGAATTCTTTGAAGAAGTTTTACAAAAATACAATTTTTAGTGTTTTAAGGTTTATTCAACGGAGACCGCCGCCACCTGTTTCGTTGCAGTAGTATATGGATTTGATGTTCGGCTTTTAAATCACTCAACGTTCAAGAGTTCCTTCGGGTTCGCGTGACTTACGAGCGTTATTGGTGAAAATATATGTCAGCTTTCACTATTATTTTCTACGGATTGTTTTTCAAAATGTTTTTGTACTTGTTATCCCAATATTCCTTGATCTCATTCACCGTTTGCGTGTCCCCCAAAGGACCACCGACCATTCGCTAGGGCCCGCGCAGCATCAGCGCCTGCGCGTGCCATCTATAGGCAAGCTGTTTACTTTCTTGCCTACTGTAAGACATAGCACGCGGCCGTGTCCCCCGCTCGCGATTGCAGAGAAGCGGTAAGTGTGGCTTTCAGGCTCTACTTTTCCGTCAGTAGCTATTTACTTGAAGGGCTTAGTCCAGGTAGAACATCCCTTCATTTTTTTGCTAGCGTGTCTAGGTTTTTCATGCCAGCCGCAAAATTAAGTGTCAATAGTGCCTCATTTATTTTCACCTTACCAATGAGTCACTGTGGTGTATATTGTCTCATTGCTACACTCCGCACGAAACGCAACACCGCTCCTGGTCACGATCGTGTCACCTACCGTCACCTTCGTGAAGCTCCTGTCTCTTTCCTCTCCATCCTGGCCAGTCTCTACAATGTAGTCCTGTCCTCCGGTTACTACCCCGACCTGCGGAAAACCTCCCGTATCCTGATGTTCCTTAAACCTGGCAAACCGGCGTCCGCCGTCTCCTCCTACCATCCCATCAGGCTTACCTCGGTCTTCAGTAAGGTCTTGGAATCTATCCTCACCCGCCGCATCCACCAGCATCTCCACCAGCACCGCCTCCTGCCCATTACCCAGTGTGGCTTTCGGCCGTCCTTCTCTTCCAACGATCTTCTCCTTCACCTCACTCATCTCCTTTCCAACCAGCTTAATTCCCGTCGCTCTGCAATCTTCCTCTCCCTGGACCTCGAACGAGCCTACGACCGCGTATGGCATTCCGGTCTCCTCTTCAAGCTCCAAACCTTCGCCCTTCCCATTAACTACGTCCGTCTGATCGGCTCCTTTCTCTCCCACCGTCCTTTCTACGTCACCATCCATAACACCGACTCCTACACCTTTTTCCCCTCCGCCGGTGTGCCCCAAGGCTCCGTCCTCTGCCCCCTTCTGTACCTTTTGTATACGGCGGACATGCCGCCGCCGTCACCCCCCGTCCACCTCCTCCAGTTTGCCGATGACACCGTCTTCCTTGCCCTTGCCCCCACCCTGCAGCGCTCCCAACACCTTCTCCAATCCCATCTCGACCGGTTCACCGCTTGGTGCAACCAGTGGTTGCTCAAGGTCAATCCCTCCAAAACCCAGGCGATCATTGTAGGCAAAACGACCCCTTCCTTCCGCCTCCTTGATTTCTATCTCACCATCTATGGCCGTCGTATCGCCCTCACTCCCACCCTTAAGTATCTTGGCGTCACCCTCGACCGTCACCTCCTGGACTCCCCATCTCTGGACAATCCAAGCCATAGCACACTCCCGACTCCATCTCCTCAAGCTCCTTTCCGGTCGTACGTGGGGTCTGGACCCCTCCACCATCCTCCACACCTATAAATCCCTCATCCGCCCTATTCTTTGTTACGCCCATCCGGCCTGGACCTCCACCCCTCGTACCTTTTATAAATCCCTCCAAATCCTTGAACGCCATGCTCTCCGCCTCGCCTATCGCATCCGTCTCCCCTCCCCCATGTGGATCCTGTATGATCTCATCCCTTCCTCTTCCCCCACCTCCTCCTTTTCCTTGAAAGGATACGGATCCTGTACACCTCCCGCAAACTCGATCCATCCCTCTTCCTCCACCCCTCTTCCCCCGGGCCTCCCCTCCCCCTTCCTCCTTTCCTCCTATCTCCTCTGCCCATGGCATCTCTGCTCTCCCCTCTCCCTCTCCCAACTCCCCTCCTCCTTTCTTGGCAGGTCCCCGGACTTGCACACGCCACGTGGACTTTCGCGCGCTGGAGATCATCGCCATTAGTGTCTCGTGTGTGCCGTCGTGTTTAGTGTTCAGTATTCACCCTCGCCCTTCATCTTTCACCTGTGCCATCGCCATCTTCAGTGTTTGTGTGTTGTATCAACAGTTTTCCGTGTGGTTTATCGTCGAGTGTGAACGGCTCCTTGTTTGTCCTTACGTGTCTACTGTTTTATTGCCCACCATTCTGTAACTTATGTGTATTCTTATTGTTTTTTTTCTCATTGTGTATTCTATGGCTGAAGAGCAGCGTAGAATGCTGCTGACAGCCTGCCTGTTGTACAGGTTTTAAAATAACAATAAAGTAAAAAAAAGTGTATCTTGTATCCCTCCCTCTTCCTGTGTTTGCTCCTTTGGGCACCCACCCTCCCTTCTCTCCCTCTTCCCTCCCTCCTCCACTTCTCCCCACTCCTCCCCCGGGCCTCCCCTCCTCTGTCCCTCTCCTCCTCCCCCCATCTCCTCAACCATTGGCATCCTTGTTCTCCCCTCTCCCCCCCCTCACTCTTCTTCCCCTCTTGGCAGGCCCCGAGACTCGCACACACTAAGTGAACATTCACGCGCCAGAGATCATCGCCATAAGTGTCCCGTGTGTGCAGTCATGTTTAGTGTTCAGTGTTCACCGTCACACTCCATCGTTCACCAGTGCCATCGACATCTTCAGTGTTTGTGCTTCGTGTCAACAGTTTGTAGTGTGGATTGTCATCGAGTGTGAATGGCTTCATGTCTTTTTATGTTCATGTGTCTACTGTTTTTTCCCCGCTGTTTTGTTCCAACTCATGTGTCTTCTCTGTTTTCTCATTGTACTATCTTTGGCTGAAGAGCGGCGTATTGTGCTGCTGCTAGCCTACCTGTTATATGGGTATTAAAATCATAATAAAGAAAAAAAAGTGTATTTTGTTTAGGATTCATCCACCATACTGGATTTGAATCCGGCTGATTTTATGCAGTGGAATACCTCCTTTTAGCAGTGTTTTGTTCTGACAGAGAAAGAATGTTGACTACAAACTTCCGACGGTCGGGAGCTTGTAGCATCTGGAGAAGCTGCTATTGCGTGGTGACACCGAACGCGCAGTTGTCATTCGCCACCGCTAGTCCCTCAGCCATAATACCGTAAACTTTTAACGTTCCGCTTCTGTTTCTGCTAACGTATCTCAATTCTCGTGGCTTGCATTTCTCGTTTCTGAAATTCAGTCCTCGTCGTTATTCTCGCTCACTCTAAGTATTGGTTTTACGATTTCATTGTTTTGCTGAACTTTTGACGCATTTTTCATGTGCGCTTCCTGGCTTACAGCAGAAAAGCAGCTCGCCAAATCGTAGGTGAATGCTAGAACACTAGCGCAACCGCCCGACAGGGTTATCTCAATAATTTTTTTTTGTGAGTTTACTATTTTCTTTCACGTTTAACTGCAGTGAAGGCCTTTCACGTACTGTAGCTTTCCTCTGTCCCTTTCTGTTAACTGTATCAGCGACTAGACAAGCTTCCAGTGAAAGTGGATGAAGACGGTGGTGTGATGTGTCATGTAATTGTGCGTGTGTTGTGTTGTACAAGTTCAGCAAGCTTACAATAAAATTAGTTACTTATTATAAATATGAGGTTTTATTTAATTACAGCTTTTCCCGGCCACTGAACGTAATTTTTTTTAAAGAAATCTCAACCTGGGAACGTGTAGCAATGTTGTCTGTCAAGCAGTGTAAATGTCACTAACTTCATTCACAAAAAGTAATCATTTTTAAGCAGCAAACAAGCTAAATGTACGATAATTAGACAGAACTAAACAAGATTAATTAGTTTTAGTAATTTCAGTGCTGTTGTTTAAAAGATTGTTTGGTAGATACAGATCGTTTATCAAATTTAACGCTACTGTTATTCGAGGTGGCAACACATTTCTTTAAGCAAAATGAACAGTTTTGTCACACAATATCACACATACACAGCACTAATATATTTTCCTGTCAAAATATTTGGTAAGGGCTGTTATGAAATTGCCAGGCTTCGTACACCAGCAGATAAGAATTTATACTGTTTGCATTCATAGAAGCTCAATGTGTTCAAAATCTAACTGGAATTTATTACCTCAGAGTAGGTCCTCGGCCACTAACACACAATTATTATTGCGTTTAACTCTGTGTAGAAAATCGATTTAAAAATGCCGCTGGTATATTTCACTAAAATGGCGGTCAACATAAAACAATCACTTACCGATTCTGCTTCAGGCTGTGTTTTACTCGTAATAAATGATATATATTTAATCTTTTCTCACCTTCACTGTATGCATTAACATTTGAACCATGGACGTTACCGCTGGTGGGGAGGCTAGCTTGCCTCAGCGATACAGATAGCCGTACCGTAGGTGCAACCACAACGGAGGGGTATCTGTTGAGAGGCCATACAAACGTGTGGTTGCTGAAGAGGGGCAGCAGCCTTTTCAGAAGTTGCAGGGCTAACAGTCTGGATGATTGACTGATCTGGCTTTGTAACACTAACCAAAACGACCTTGCTGTGATGGTGCTGCGAATGGCTGAAAGCAAGGGGAAACTACAGCCGTAATTTTTCCCGACTGCATGCAGCTTTACTGTATGACTAAATGATGATGGCGTCCTCTTCGGTAAAATATTCTGGAGGTAAAATAGTCCCCCATTTGGATCTCTGGGCAAGGACTACTCAAGAGGACGCCATTATCAGGAGAAAGAAAACTGGCGTTCTACAGTTCGGAGCATGGAATGTCAGATCCCTTAATCGGGCAGGTAGGTTAGGCAACATAAAAAGGGAAATGGATAGGTTAAAGTTAGATATAGTGGGAATTAGTGAAGTTCGGTGGCAGGAGGAACAAGACTTTTGGTCAGGTGAATACAGGGTTATAAATACAAAATCAAATAGGGATAATGCTGGAGTAGGTTTAATAATGAATAAAAGAATAGGAGTGCAGGTAAGCTACTACAAACAGCATAGTGAAAGCATTATTGTGGCCAAGGTAACACGAAGCCCAAACCTACTACAGTAGTATAAGTTTATATGTCAAATAGCTCTGCAGATGATGAAGAAATGGATGAAATATATGATGAGATAAATGAAATTATTCAGGTAGTGAAGGGAGACGAAAATTTAGTAGTCATGGGTGACTGGAAGTCGATAGTAGGAAAAGGGAGAGAAGGAAACATAGTAGATGAATATGGATTGGGGTTAAGAAATAAAAGAGGAAGCCGCCTGGTAGAATTTGGCACAGAGCACAACTTAATCATAGCTAACACTTGGTTCAAGAATCATGAAAGAAGACTGTATATATGGGAGAACCCTGGATATACTAGAAGGTATCAGATCGATTATATAATGGTAAGACAGAGATTTAGGAAACAGGTTGTAAGACGTCATGGTCTCCTGACCTTCGTTGCTTACATATTTTGCCGTCACTATCATATTCTGCACATCAAGACGCTTCACTCAAACCCAAACTCGATAAGATAAAATGAATGTTGTATGGATTCATGTAAACGATATGCAAATAACTAGTAAATCGCAAGTGCACACTGGGGTTGAAATACTGGAGGCTGGTGTACACACACACATTCAAGACACGACGATACTGTGCGCTACAGCTCTTGTGAGCACCATATCTCCTCCATAACAGTACACTTCACTGCATTTCACATGCGACAGCCTTGATCGAACCTATCAACATTCTAACGAATAATTATTCAAGTTGAGTAGACTCGGCTCTCAACCATTCTGCCAAGTCAATAACAATCTTAAACTTTTTATAGAAATTCCATTAGCAAATCCTATCCTTAAGCGGTAACATCACATTCCGAAGAGAACCCGGAAATAACTTGTTCAGTTCATAACTAAAAGTGCCGTTGTGATGTCTCAGAATTTTTGCAAAATATATATATATATATATATATATATATATATATAATTTTTGTTAGTTTCATGTTTTTCTTATACTAACTAACACTACTCCAGTACCCAAGTATTCCACTAGTTACGTAAGAAATTTTGTGTCATTACCTTACAGTGGACAACTCCAGAAGATATTTATTGCTGAAAGTTTTTCAGGCGTTTCTCTTTAGAACGTTAGGAGCCTCTGTCTGACTTCTGTAGTGGTGTGGGGATGGAAATTGCATCTTGCAGGAGCCACAGGATAAGGGGTACATCTCAGATTAACCTGTTGCGCAGAATTACAGAATAGCACCCACGTCGCTCACAAGGTTTTAAATTGTAAAACATTTTCGGGGGAAGATAGAGACTCTGACCAAAATCTATTGGTTATGAACTGTAGATTAAAACTGAAGAATCTGCAAAAAGGTGGGAATTTAAGAAGATGGGATCTGGATAAACTGAGTTTCAGGAAGAGCATAAGGGAACAATTGACAGGAATGGGGGAAAGAAATACAGTAGAAGAAGAATGGGTAGCTTAGAGGGATGAAGCACTCAAGGCAGCAGATGATCGAGTAGGTAAAAATACGAGGGCTAGTAGAAATCCATGGGTAACAGAAGAAATATTGAATTTAATTGATGAAAGAAGAAACTATAAAAATGCAGTAAAAGAAGCAGGCAAAAAGGAATACAAATGTCTCAAAAACGAGATCGACAGGAAGTGCAAAATGGCTAAGCACGGATGGCTAGAGGACAAATGTAAGGATGTATTGGCTTATCTCACTAGGGGTAAGATCGATACTGCCTACAGGGAAATTAAAGAGATCTTTGGAGAAAAGAGAACCACTTGTATGAATATCAAGAGCTCAGATGGAAACCCAGTTCTAAGCAAAGGAGGGAAAGCAGAACGGTGGAAGGAGTATATAGAGGGTTTCTACAAGGACGATGTACTTGCGGACAATATTATGAAAACGGAAGAGGATGTAGATGAAGATGAAAAGGGAGATAAGATACTGCGTGAAGAGTTTGACAGAGCACTGAAAGACGTAAGTCGAAACAAGGCCCCGGGAGTAGACAACATTCCATTAGACCTACTGACAGCCTTGGGAGAGCCAGTCCTGACAAAATTCTACCATCTGGTGAGCAAGATGTATGAGGCTCACGAAATACCCTCAGACTTCAAGAAGAATATGTAATTTCAATCCCAAAGAAAGCAGGTGTTAACAGCTACAAAATACTAACACGAATTATTTAGAGACGAAAGGAATAACTGGTAGAAGCCGACCTCGGGGAAGATCAGTTTGGATTCCGTAGAAATATTGGAACGCTTGAGGCGATACTGACCTTACGACTTATCTTAGAAGAAAGATTAACGAAAGGAAAACCTTAGTTTCTAGCATTTGTAGACTTAGAGAAAGCTTTTGACAATGTTGAGTGGAATATTCTCTTTCAAATTCTGAAGGTGGCAGGGGTAAAATACAGGGAGCGAAACGCTATTTACAATTTGTACAGAAACAAGATGGCTGTAATAAGAGTCGAGGGGCATGAAAGGAAAGCAGTGGTTGGCAAGGGAATGAGACAGGGTTGTAGCCTCTCCCTGATGTTATTCAATCTGTATATAGCGCAAATAGTAAAGCAAACAAAAGAAAAATTCGGAGTAGTTGTTAAAATCCATGGAGAAGAAATAAAAACTTTGAGCTTCGCCGACGACATTGTAATTCTGTCAAAGACAGCAAAGGACTTGCAAGAGCAACTGAACGGAATGGACAGTGTCTTGAAAGGAGAATATAAGATGAACATCAACAAAAGCAAAACGAAGATAATGGAATGTTGTCGAATTAGGTCGGGTGATGCTGAGGGAATTGAAATTAGGAAGTGAGACACTTAAAGGAGTAAAGGAGTTTTGCTATTTGGGGAGAAAAATAACTGATGATGGTCGAAGTAGAGCGGATATAAAATGTAGACTGGCAATAGCAAGGAACGCGTTTCTGAAGAAGAGAAATTTGTTAACATCGGGTATAGATTTAAGTGTCAGGAAGTCGTTTCTGAAAGTATTTGTATGGAGTGTAGCCATGTGTGGAAGTGAAACATGGACGATAAATAGTTTGGACAAGAAGAGAATAGAAGCTTTCGAAATGTGGTGCTACAGAAGAATGCTGAAGATTAGATGGGTGGATCACATAACTAATGAGGAGGTACTGAATAGAATTGAGGAGAGGAGGAGTTTGTGGCACAATTTGATAAGAAGAAGGGACCGGTTGGTAGGACATGTTCTGAGGCATCAAGAGATCACAAATTTAGCATTGGAGGGCAGCGTGGAGGGTAAAAATCGTAGAGGGAGACCAGGAGATGAATACACAAAGCAGATTCAGAAGGATGTAGGTTGCAGTAAGTACTGGGAGATGAAGAAGCTTGCACAAGATAGGGTAGCATGGAGAGCTGCATCAAACCAGTCTCAGGACTGAAGACCACAACAAAAATAAAATTAGGAACATGTCCAGTAGCTGCACTCTATGAAGAATAGTCAATGGAAGCTTTGGAAATTCAGTACCCAATTTCCTTAAAGTAATTGAGAAGCCTAGAATCAAACCGCACTTTCTCCAAAATTATCGAAATTAAGGTTATTGCTTGTTTCAATGCGTCATTGTTTTTCAAAAAATATGATGCCCTAAGCGATCGGTGTCTATAGTTGCTCTTTATCCCTATAGAAACCGACGAGAAAATTACCGTTTGGAGACATATAGCACTCTCTCCCTAGAACGAAGTGCAGAATGACTCCAAGATAGTGCCAACCAATGGCAGTGTCCCATTCGAGGCCACATTCCTTGATTATATGATGTCATCTGTTTGCCTGATAAGTTATTTTTCATATTAATACTAATAAGTTGCAATTATTAAGTGATTTTGTTATTATATGTAGGACCTTTCTGTAACAAAACCGACCTTAGTATTAATTCGGAGGATAATAAATAGAGGAAAGTTATTCCACGGCCTGAAATCTGGAAGAAGAATATTCTGAAACATGAGAACTTAGTTAGCGTTTTAATGCTATTACTGAACCTCAACTGAAGCTATTTAAAATGTGCTGCTAACCGACAGCAATATATGTAATTGTCAGAGAAAATTATACAAATGCAGAAAATTAATGTGTATCCAAATTACATTAGGCGCACAAAGTTTCTTATTCATCATATCATCCTATATAAAGCTCGTGAAGATTAGTTACGTCTTTATAATTGTGTTAGAAAACTTTCGTATGATTTTTTTCTCTCTTGTTATAGGTACGAAGCAAAAGTGTGCCTGTTTACCCACAATGTAAACATGAAGACCGTACACGATACAAATGTAAAACACTAAAAATGCATGATATCAAACGTTTCCATGAAATTTTCTACCAAAGTCTCAAAAAGATGTTGAAGACCATATCATTGTAAATCGTACTCGTGTGGCTGAACTAAAACCTTGAGAAGCAGTAAAAGGAATCTATTCAGAAAAGGGTGCAACAGCCAAGTACTTTATTACAACCGAGACACAAAGTGACGTTTGAGTGTGCAGAGAGGCATTTCTCTCCGTTCTTGGTACAACTGCCAGGCGAGTTAAAACCGTGTTACAGAAATATTACCACAACGCGAATGTCAGCAAAAAGAGGTGTTGTTTGCGAAGAAAAGATGAATTTGAAGATGAGGAACAAAGTAAGATTCAGTTCATCTAGTGTATGGAGTCATACTACAGCAGGGGAAAGTGCAACTGAAAATACTTAGCTTCGGAACTTAACGTCAAAACGTTGTGGAAGATGTATTCAGGGATTGAAGGATACGTAACATTAAAAGAAAGCTATTTCCGAACGGTTTTCAATACCAATCATAACATGGGTTTTTGATATCCTAAATCAAACATGTGCTCATTGTGCCTACAGCTTCGAGGAAAAATCTCTTCAACCAAAGATGTAACAGAACAGGCAGGCTTAACAGCAGGACTGGGTGTACATAAAGCTCGTGCTAAAGCATTTTTTGGACTTCTGCAAGATGAAGATCCATCAAAACTAGTAGTGTCATTTGACTGCGAAAAAACAGAATTGCCCTGACTACCGGGTCATGGTGTCTATTACTCAGGACAGTTTTATATGTTCAACTTCACAACCGTCAGAGGGAACAGGGAAACCATCCATGGTCCTGAAAATATTACTTCTTACATGTGAGCAGGAAATGAGTATCTGAAAGACGCTAACATAGTGGCATCATGTGTGTTTGATTATCTGGATTCCATTAATATGGCAGAATAGCATCGGACGGGTTTGAAGGACAGAATAAAATTTCTATTATGATTTGTATGTTAATGAAACGCTTTGGAAATGCACAATGTAACACTCAAAGCGTGGAAATTGTCTTTCCGATTACAGGGTATAGTTACGTTCCAATAGACAAAGTATCTGGATTCATTTGGAAAGAAATCATGGAAACGTGAAGTCTTGAAAACATGCGAAGAACTGAAAGAGGTAGTACCACGGTACTCATCCTTCAAAAAGTTGGAATAAACACCAATATTTATGATTTTAAATATTCTATGAAAAGCGTTATCAAAAAATGTGCATCTTTGCACTTTCAGATTTTAAAGATTAAAGAAAATCCTCTTCAAGAAATCCAAAACCAGTGATAATTTGGTATGTGAGAGCCTCATTTCAAAACCAGTGAAGGTAAATTCAAGAATCTGTTCACAAATTCCTGCAATTACCATGACATTCAACGTATAAAAATTCCAAAGTCAAATAAAGTGACGCAATGAAAGGAGAAGGATGTGGAGAAGTTGCTAAGAAACAGTATGGAGACGAATGGAGGTTCAATGAGTTACTAAAATTTAACAGGTTAAATTCTCTTGATATGCAGTGCTGTCAGCCACAGGACGATGAAGAAAATGTCATCATGTAAATAATTTGTTCAGTGATCAGTTAATGTGTACACTACTTCGTAAGAACTATATGCCTGGGGTAGTTCAATTATTTACAAGCAAAAATCATACCACTTCCGTAACGGTGCGTAGTTTTCAGTAAACTAGGCGTCTATCATGTCTTGGATGCAGTATATTGCTCTACAAGTATGATTTATCCTTGAAATTAAATATTTCATTGACAAATAGAGTTGCTGTTAGTACATAAGTTGCGTTGATACTACACTTTATCCATGACCAAGAGCCCTTAAATTCTAGAGTATATCAAATATATCTATTTTTTTTATTGATAACGTAATCTTTAAGTTCAAACATTAATATGCGTGCATCAGTCCTGTGTAGTGTCTTTGAGTTCAATTGGATTCAGGTTTTTTGTCTCTACGAAATATCATGTATTTGGGTAAAGTGCGATTTGATTCCAGAGTAATTAATTGTAGTGATGAAGTTGCTTAATAATGTGGTTGTTACACATTAGCAGAATAACAGGACAGAAGAAAAATGTGGATATATTCGTTATTAAAGGAGTGGCGGGATACCGGATACAAAGAGAAACGATGATATCAGGCAATTGCTGGAAATTTTTGACGTATATGACAAACTGAGAAACAGGAGAAGCAAGCTCGATAAATATGTGGCAAGAACGTACACAGTCATCGGGGATACAGCTCTAATACCTACGTCAAAACATGAGGAAATGGAACCTTGATATTTGGAGAAATGATGGTTCGACTAAGACTTTCCGAAATTCAAGTAAAAAAATGATGATTGGACAAAGACATTTTGAAATTCAAGTCAAAATTGAATTGACGAGACAATATATGATAACTTGTTTGAAGACAATGAGCAAAATGTGGTAAGTTTTCATTTGTTTGTCTCCGAGACTTGAAAAAGAGACTGGAATGCGATCTCAGACTCCAAAATGTCTTTCATCTGTTTAAAAATTTCGTCAGTACCTACTTCAATGATTGGCAATTCTGCGTTAGTTATAAACACCTTATTAGTTATAAACTCCTGACCTTTTATTAACTACATAAATATCGTTGTCCTCTTAATTATCTGTATTTGAATATATTGTAGTATTCTTTTATAAACTGACACAGCCCATTAACAGAAGAATAAGACAGAACTTAAAGAACTTGTTCCTTTTTCCTTTGCCATGAATGTATGTAGAATTTATTACACTACTCATATCGTTTAGTTCTCTTTTTTTCCTTTGCGAGTCTGCTGTAGCTACAAGAACCGGAAATGGAACAGTTTGCAACACAAGGCCTTTTGCGTTATTAATTAACAGATGCGTATCACTTTTTATATCTGAAAAATACTCTTACGGAAAAATAAGGTACAGCGTTAGATAGATAACTTTGTAACTGCGATAACATCTTTCAGAGCCAGCTGCTTCACGAGACAGATTATCAGAAGAAGCTGGAGATCACGGAGCAAGAAAAAAGTGTTACAAAAAGGGTTTTGTACTCAGAATAGAACTCAAGGAGGAATTTTTCGCTTTCTTTTGTAACGACTTTTGCGCTGAATTGAGCCTTATCGGCAGACTACAACTGAATGGTAAATAGGACGTCGAAATTAATTCTTACCTTTGAAACAGAAGTAATGGGGCTTGGTTACGACGGGAAACTTGCGTTCGGGAGGCCATCCATACGTAGGCACCATTCCTTTGAAAACGACACGGCAAACGTCTGACAGTAAAGAAGTGGGAAACTGAAATACTGAGGATTGATGAAGTTCGTTTGAAATTCTCTGAGGCTGTACAGACTGCAATAATGAATATTACAAAAGACAGTTCAGTTGAAGAGGAATGAGCACCTCTAAAAAGGGAAATCAAAGACGTTGGCCAGTAAAATATAGGTGCAACAAAGTAACTGCTTAGAAACCTTGGCTAACATAAGAAATACGAGGAGCGTTCAATAAGTAATGCAGTACTTTTATTTCTGAAAGCAGGTTTGTTTTATTCAGGATCCCAATACACCACATTATTTCCCACTAGTTTGACTATAAAATCCTATTTTTCAACATAATCTCCGTTCGACGCGACGTCCTTACGTGTGTGCCTGCATGGTGCCAGTCTCATTGTCGACGTCGGAGCCAGCGTCTTGCTACATCAGTAACATCCGTGTCCGCCCCCGGTAGCTGAGTGGTCAGCGCGACGGAATGTCAATTCCAAGGGCCCGGGTTCGATTCCTGGCTGGGTCAGAGATTTTCTCCGCTCAGGGACTGGGTGTTGTGTTGTCCTAATCATCATCATTTCATCCCGATCGACGCGCAAGTCGCCGAAGTGGCGTCAAATCGAAAGACTTGCACCAGGCGAACGGTCTACCCGACGGGAGGCCCTAGTCACACGACAATTTAGTAACATCCGTATCATCCACGTCCTTCTTCCTGCGAAGTGCATCCTTCGCTGAACCAAACAGATGAAAGTAGGAAGCTGCGAGATCCGGGCTGTACGGTGGACGAGGGAGAAAAGTTAGATGGAGTTTGGTGAGCTCCTCTCGGATGCGCAGACTTGTATCAGGCCTTGCGTTGTCATGAAGAAGATCCATTAATCAGCTCAAATGAGGGTGAAATTACAATGAAATCCAGACCTTTAGCTGCTTACAGCCGTTGATAATTATCAACAGGGACAGCTGAAAATGTGTGCCCCGACCTGGACTCGATCCCGGGATCTCGTGCTTACATGGCAGGCTCTCTATCAGACTGAGCCATCGAGGACACAGAGAACAGTGCGACTGTAGGGACTTATTTCTGACCCACATTTCCAACTTATTGTCCACACACTACATTTCTAGTGCCCCTGCCCACTGTACTCATTACTCGTGGCAGTCAATCTACCGATTCCCGTAACAGTTCGAGCAATGTGAGTGCATCCGCACTGAAAAAGATCATTGGCCGGTGAAGCTTATCTATATGAAGATGGTATCTGTTCTTTCGGACATGGCACACGGGATATCGGACAGGTGTGAACGACCTTGCTGGAATGGAGACAAACGCCGCCTCTAACGACTCACCATGCTGTTGTTCACTGCCAGGTCTCCGTAGACATTCTGCAAGCACCTATGAATATCTGCAATGCTCTGGTTTTCCGCCAAAAGAAACTCAATGAGAGCTCTCTGCTTGAAACGCACGGCCGTTACAGATGGCATTTTGAAGGCTATTTATAACGGCGCTACCTATCGAAACTTAATTAAACAATAGGGGCTGAAACGAGGATTCTCAACCATGTCCCACAACAAATTCCACATTTTTCAATGGAAATTGACCGAGAAAATAAATGTGTTGTATTACTTACTGAACACCCCCCAGTACTTGAACTGATCGACGAAAGAAGGAAGTACAAAGATGTTCAGGGAAGCGCAGGGAACGCAAGGTAAAATGACTGCAGGGATAACGTGGAGAAATATAAAAAGAAAGGGTCGTCTGGAGGACTGATCAGCGTACAGAAAAGTCAGAATCTCTTTCGGTGAAATTAAAATGGTTCAAATGGCTCTGAGCACTATGGGACTTAACTTTTGAGGTCATCAGTCCCCTAGAACTTAGAACTACTTAAACCTAGCAAACCTAAGGACGTCACACACATCCATGCCCGAGGCAGGATTCGCACCTGCGACCGTAGCGGTTGCGCGGTTCCAGACTGTAGCGCCTAGAACCGCTCGGCCAATGCAGCCGACCGGTGAAATTAAAAGCAAGGGTGTCATCATTAAGAGTGCAATGGGCATTCCACTTTAGATCAGAGGAGTGAGAGGAGGGGGGGGCATCCAGTATTAAGGTCGGAGTTTAACAGAGTTTTGGAACACTTAAGAGCAAGTAACGCAGAAAAGATAGATAATATTCCATCGTAAATCTATAAAATCGTTGGGGACCATCCAAGTCGGTTTGTGGAATCGGTGGGTGTGGACGCATTCTATTTAGAATATCATCAGCGAAACAGTGCTACAGATAGCAAGGACATGAAAGTGTGAAAACTATCGCACAATTAGTTTAACAGGTCGTGCATTCTGTTACTGACAAAAGTAATAAGTAGAAGAATATTAAAGACGTTCTGACGTGCGCTTGACAGTGGAAGCTAGAGTTAAGATCAATCAAGAAATGTTCATAGGATTCGTCGACCTAAAAAAAGTGTCCGACAATGTAAAATGTTGGAATATGTTCAAAAACCTCAGCAGAACAGGTGGAAGCTTAGGAAAAACGCTTAACATACAAGAGGTGCTACAACCAAGAGGGCCGGCCGGTGTGGCCGTGCGGTTCTAGGCGCTTCAGTCGGGAACCGCATGATCGCTACTGTCGCAGGTTCGAATCCTACCTCGGGCATGGATGTGTGTGATGTCCTTAGGTTAGTTAGGTTTAAGTAGTTCTAAGTTCTAGGGGACTGATGACCTCAGATGTTGAGTCCCATAGTGCTCAGAGCCATTTTTGAACAACCAAGAGGAGTAAGATTGAAAGACGAACAACGAAGTGCTAGGATTAAAAGGAGTGTAAGACAGTGATGCATTTTTTCGCCCCTAGTGTTCAATCTATACATCGAAGAAGCAACGACGGAAGTACCGTGGCGGCAAAAAACTGCCAGCTCCCATTGGTGGCGGAAGGGGGGAGGGGGCGGAATGACAAGTACAGAAAGAGGGGAAAGGAGGAAACGGAAAGAGTAAGGGGGCAGCAGGAGGTGGGCAGAGAGAGGGCAGGGGAGCCGATGACAGAGGGAGGGGGAGGGGAGGAGGACAGGTTTAGGAGAGTCGAGAGAGCGGGAAGGAGAAAGAGAACAGTGAGGGAGAGAGAAAGATGTGGACAAAGAAAGGGGGAGGAGGATGGAAAGAAAGAGTGTGGGAAGGAGAAATGGACAGAGAGGGAGGAGGAGGAGGAGGTGAAAAGAGAGGGGGAAGAGGAGATGGGCAGAGAATTGGGAGAGCAGTATATGGATAGAGAGGGTAGGAGGAGGAGATAGAAATGGGAGGAGGGGACGGACAGAGAGGGTAGGAGATGGGCAGAGAGAGGGGGGACGATGAAATGGGGAGGCAGAGGGGTGTAGGACGAGATGTGTGCAATATATCTGACTTAGACGTACACGAGCGAAGCTACAGGTAAACGGCAAGATTTGAAGTAAAATTACGTGAAATCGCTGAGCTGAGAATTTCAAGATAATGTAAAACTTTATAACTAGAACCATAGTTGAACTCAGACACTATTAAAGCACATTTATTACAAAATAATGAATCTGTAGATCCTTTAAAACAGAAATACAGCCGGCCGAAGTGGCCGTGCGGTTAAAGGCGCTGCAGTCTAGAACCGCAAGACCGCTACGGTCGCAGGTTCGAATCCTGCCTCGGGCATGGTTGTTTGTGATGTCCTTAGGTTAGTTAGGTTTAACTAGTTCTAAGTTCTAGGGGACTAATGACCTCAGCAGTTGAGTCCCATGGTGCTCAGAGCCATTTGAACAGAAATACATCCGAAAAAGGAATTGTTCGTAATTTTTAATTACTAGATATGTCTGACCGACAGAAATTTTTAAAGTCACCTCACTGAGCGCATTGAACGTTGTCGTCTAAAGCTAGCTGCTACTAGATGGTGGTGACAGTGTATTATGCCCGAGAGATTCAAATAGAGCTGTTACATGCCTTGTGATGTGTGTATAATTAATTTGTAGATTGCAACGGTTTGTGTGTTTTCACTGGACATACGTTTGTTGGAAATATGCACTAACGTTGTCCGTTAACGCTTACACTTAGAAACTAGAATATTTTCATCCCATGAAACTGTTATTCTGGTCTCTTTCTGACTTTTGGGCATGGACAAACACATTAAGATCCGAAATAATACATGGAAGACGCCATTTAATTTGTTCACATGTCAAACCGGGGCGCTAAGTCCAACAGAAACATTAACGTAGCTTTCTGTTGACCCTCCTGCACAGTGCTTACTTTACGACCGTCGGTTATCGATATAACGGCGCTCTCTGCCTCCCATCGCAGTTTAATGTGCACATTTCAAAATGGTTCAAATGGCTCTGAGCACTATGGGACTCAACTGCTAAGGTCATCAGTCCCATAGAACTACTTAAACCTAACTAACCTAAGGACATCACACACATCCATGCATGAGGCAGGATTCGAACCTGCGACCGTAGCTGTCACGCGGTTCCAGACTGTAGTGCCTAGAACCGCTCGGTCACACCGGCCGGCTGCATATTACATTCATTGTAAATATTGTAAAGATTTACGTGACAACACCATATAGGTACACCACAGAATAAATATGTTACTAATAACAAATATGTTGCTTGGTATTTAGAAATCGGTTACTACGAAACAATGCATTAAATTGCAAATACATAAGACGTTTCACAGTTCGTATTACAGGCTCTAGAGGTTGTGGAGATAACTTGCTGGATAAAATTTAATAAGAAACCACGCACAGAACTGCACTGCTTGGATGTAGAATAAATCTGAAGATCTAATAACTTTAAAATCTCCGACTTCACGGTGGGCACCCAAACTAATGAGAGGGTCCCTTCTTTAGTCCGTGTTGTAGTTATGACGTCCGTCCGACTACAATAACGACTGCAGGAAACTGGTACGTTCTGTAACGTCAGTATTAACGTTAATTAAATATTTACTTACGTCCAGAGACACATGTTTTGAGAGAGAGGACAGGTAGAAAGTTTTTATACACAACTGCCGGGAATTATGTTCATCGGAAGTTTTATTACGCGATGTTCAGGTAGTTCTGTCTTCTTCTTGTTCTTCTTCCTCTGCAAGTTTCTCGCGTAGGCAGCATTACGCTGTGCGGCGCACTTTTGCTTTAGAGATTAGATCAAGAGCGCAGCCACTGATGTGTTAATTTTTTTGAACAAAGTTTGTTGAATGATACTGAGAAATTTAAGGTAAAAATCACTTTTCTTCTGTTATTCATTTGTTGTTAGTCAGTATCTGAATGCTCCCCCCATACTTGTCTCCTTAACTGCAAAAGATGCAAATTCTACGAATTCTAATTACGTGTCAGTCCGCGTGTAACACCGCTGTGGAACGTAATTATATAAAATGGTGACTTTGTCAAATATTTGTCTCCACGCACTCCCAAGTACTTCTGTCAGAGCCATCATAGCAACGAGTACTCGAAATATCGCGCATGCCACGGCTTCATGCAGTGAATTGTCGTGTGGCTAGGGCCTCCCGTGGGGTAGACCGGTCGCCAGGTGCAAGTCTTTCTGTGCTGACGCCACTTCGGCGACTTGCGCGTCGATGATGATGGGGACAACACAACACCCACTCCCTGAGCCTTTGTAACGCACTTCGTCGCGCCGACCACTTAGCTATCGGGGCGGACACGGGTTGCTGCAGAGTGGATAGGTCAGAGATCATTGTCTCTGCTGTGTGCGTACACTGGAGTGGGATACTTCAAAGTGATCCGATCCGATATTCAAATTTGGTTCGTACTCAAATGATACATTTCCGATCACAGATTCCTTACCAAAGCTTCAGCTACTAAGTCCGCTACTACAGCCCCTAAAAGCCTGTAGAGGGAAATGTGAAAGACATATGCAAGGTGCTCTAATAATTCCCCATACAAAGTTCTAGGACTTGCAGAGGACTCAGTAGTCAACATTCTGAACTGGAACTCATGTCTGGAAAACGTTGCGTTTGAAAACATGTTTGCTATGTAGGTATGCAACAGGTAGTGGTGGTGTGGTGGAGCGTGATTACGTCGGATCGGCTGATGTCGTTCGACGTCTGTCCTACCTCTCTGACCTGTTTCGAGCCTCGTTCACGCGTGTGTGAGTGTTTGAGCAACGTGTCTGAGTACACGTTCCCAGAATTCATCCACACGGTCCTTCTGTATGCTGTAGTTGACGGTGACTGAAGAGCTCCTCGTCCCCTTTACCGAGATCTTTATCCGCAACGTCGGACTCCATCGCCTACCCTTTTCACACAATTACGCAGCGGCTTCGAGAAATGGGTACCTTCACGATCAGCAGGCGTGACTGTGGTACTCCAAGGAGACGCTGCACACCCGAATTAGAAGAGCGCGTACTGCATCGCGCTGAAGAGAACCCGTGAGTTCTGTACGCAGTTTCAGCACGAGTCCTCAGTATTTCCACGGCGCACACAGACTGTCCGACTGTTGAAAACCCTTCTTTTCAGGAACGGGTAGACGTATCAAATTGAAATTTGTGTCACACACAAATGTATACAGAACATTGGCGGTTTAGTAAATGTAGGCTTCAACATCCATGTAGCCATAAAATACGACCATTTACGTCACATATTTTGATACAGTACTGGCCATTAAAATTGCTACACCACGAAGATGACGTGCTACACACGCGAAATTTAACCGACAGGAAGAAGATGCTGTGATACGTTAATGATTAGCTTTTCAGAGTATTCACACAGGGTTGGCGCCAGTGGCGACACCTACGTGCTGACATGAGGAAAATTTCCAACCGATTTCTCATACACAAACAGCAGTTGACCGGCGTTGCCTGGTGAAACGTTGTTGTAATGCCTCGTGTAGGGAGGAGAAAAGCGTACCATCACGTTTCCGGCTTTGATAAAGCTCGGATTGTAGCCTATCGCGATTGCCGTTTATCTAATCGTGACACTGCTGCTCGCATTGGTCGAGATCCAATGACTGTTGGCAGAATATGGAATCGGTGGGTTAAGAAAAAAATGGTTCAAATGGCTCTGAGCACTATGGGACTCAACTGCTGTGGTCATAAGTCCTCTAGAACTTAGAACTACTTAAACCTAACTAACCTAAGGACATCAAACACATCCATGCCCGAGGCAGGATTCGAACCTGCGACCGTAGCGGTCGTGCGGTTCCAGACTGTAGCGCCTTTAAGTGGGTTCAGAAGGGTAATACGGAACGCCGTGCTGGATCCCAACGGCCTCGTATCACTAGAAGTCGAGATGACATGCATCTTATCCGCATGGCTGTAACGGATCGTGCAGCCACGTCTCGATCCCTGAGTCAACAGATGGGGACGTTTGCAAGACAACAACCATCTGTACGAACAGTTAGACGACGTTTGCAGCAGGATGGACTATCAGCTCGGAGACTATGGTTGCGGTTACCCTTGACGCTGCATCACAGACAGGAGCACCTGCGATGGTGTACTCAACGACGAACCTGGGTGCACGAATGGCAAAACGTCATTTTTTCGGATGAATCCAGGTTCTGTTTACAGCAACATGATGGTCCTATTCGTGTCTGGCGACATCGCGGTGAACGCACATTGGAAGCGTGTATTCGCCATCGCCATATTGGCGTTTCACCCGGCGTGATGGTATGGGGTGTCATTGGTTAAACGACTCGGTCACCTCTTGTTCGCATTGACGGCTCTTTGAACAGTGGATGTTAGATGTGTTACGAGCCGTCGCTCTACCCTTCATTCTAACCCTGCGAAACCCTACATTTCAGCTGGATAATGCACGACTGCATGTTGCAGGTCCTGTACGGGCCTTTCTGGATAGAGAAAATGTTCGACTGCTGCCCTGGCCGGCACATTCTCCAGATCTCTCACCAACTGATAACGTCTGGTCAATGGTGGCCGATCAACTGGCTCGTTACAATACGCCAGTCACTACTCTTGAGGAACTGTGTTATCGTGTTGAAGCTGCATGGGCAGCTGTACCTGTACACGCCATCCAAGCTCTGTATGACTCAATGTCCAGGCGTATCAAGGCCGTTATTACGGCCAGAGGTGGTTGTTCTGGGTACTGATTTCTCAGGGTCTATGCACCCAGACTGCGTGAAAATGTAATCACATGTCAGTTCTAGTATAATATGTCTTCATTAATGGCATAAAATATAGAGTACCATCAAATAACTAACGTGAAATTGTAAGAAACGATAAAAGTATAAAAAAATAATAATAAATGCTCGAACTGTCCACGGGTGTATTGCCGGTCCATAGTGTCCAACGGGCACAATATTTCGGCGACCAGTCATGTCACCACCGACGGGTGCGCTGACGAACTGAGCTGCTGTGGGCGGGCGGCCGTCCTAAATCACCTTTCCCCGCGAGTCGTTCTCTCCAGCACTGAGTCTAATTAAAAAGAGTCTCAGCAAAGAAAACGAACGAGCGACCAGGGTGGACACCGACGTCAGCACAGACGCCGACACCAGCCTCTCAGCGACCGCTGACGCGCGGCCGCTGGCGGGGAGAGAACGCCTCGCGAGGGAAGGGGTTTTAGGACGGCCGCCCGTCCTCAGGAGCTCAGTTCTTCAGCGCACCTGACGATGTCGACATGTCTGAACGCTGAAATATTGTGCCGTTGGACACTATGGACCGGCAATACACCCGTGGACTGTTCGAGCACGAAATACGCCGGGAGAAGTTGAAGAATCACAAGATAATAAATAGTCGTACTCGGAAAATTACTATGGTAATTACCCAACAAACGTCGTGAATGAAAGGTGTCAGTGCCACATAATATGAATGGTTCAATAAAATAGGCATTAGTGTCATTAACCATCAGAGATGCGTCAAAGCAACAAATGTGGCCCAATTACCAAGTGGTTCTTCGTGTGAAGAAGCTGCGTAACTTCAACCTTTCGCCTTGGCAGCCAAAATTTTGGCAGTGCATTTCTTTCTGTGTATTCTTCCAATGAGGAAAATTTCTGTATAGGTGTCGACATTTCGGATTAGACAATCCCTTGTTAGAAGAAAATAGAAGACTGGTGAGCGGCGTGCTCACGAAACGAGCCGGAGCTGATGTTGCGTAGTGCATATGTCTATGTAGTTACGAAGTTGGCCGCAACGCAGCAGCACCACTGGCTCTTGGCAGTAAGTGCAGTACGCCTGTCCCAGTCTGAGTCGCGCGGTCTCCAAATTACGACCAGTATCGCCAACTATCTGGGGGCTGGTGGATACTGCGGCAGAGTGGCTCTCTGCTGTAGAACGGCAGCGTCGGCGTGTAGGTGCGAATTAGCTCGGCAGCGCGCGCTACCGCCAGCTAGGATTGGCTCCGCAGCGAGCGGATAATAACAGTCCGCCGTGGCGGCAATCTCGCAGATCGCCAGCTCGCAGCAGCCGGCTCCCGACGAGTCCAGTGGCGCCGAGCAAAGGAACAATAAGGCAGCCGCTGCCTCCCACTCCCCTGGTATCCTGTAATAACTGTTGTCCTGTTCCAAACAATAACAACAACCATCAATACGAGGAAAACATTATCGCTGGAGAGACTCGCACTGTGGTTTCTCCTTCAGATCTTCCGACGTATACATTACACTTAAATCTACGTACGAGTAGTAGACCTAAAGTTTTAATTATCACCTCGTAAACATAACGTTACGTGATTACGTAGGCTTTCCCGGCGTAATAAGTCTTGAAAGTCTCTTCGGGTTTGCTACCGGTTCCGAAAATCAACTTGACTCGATATTTCGGCGATCCAACTGTCGCTATCTTCAGGAAAAAGCTGCTTCTGCTGATGAGTCCCGCTGTGAACTGACGCCAGGTTGCAAATTGACGCCTTATATAGGCCACGGTATGTACAAAATTCCCTGTCAATGTGGGAAAGCTTACATTGGCCGTTCGATTCGCACAGTGAATGACAGGTGTGTGGAACATCGCCGTCATACGAGGCTACAACAGCCGAAAAATTGGCAGTAGCAGAACACTGCCAAAATGAGAGACACAGTATGAAATTTGATGAAACTGTGGTAGTTGCCAAAATTTCCGGTTTTTGGAGCAGTGAAATTAGGTTGGCTGATAATTTAATCAGCAGAGACAATGGGTTTCCTCTTGGCAAGACGTGGAATCCTGGATTATCTCGCATCAAAACTGAACGTTCTTCGGTGCGGCCTTGATTGCGATATATCGCTGCCAGCAGTGTTTCACTAAAGGCGGCGCCACCTCCCTGTCTTGGAAGGCCGTGTACTAAACGGTGGCCTATATAGGATGTCGATTTGCAACCTGGCGTCAGCTCTCAGCGGGACTCATCAGCAGAAGCAGCTTTTTCCTGAAGATGGCGAGCAATTGGATCGCCGAAATATCGAGTCAAGTTGATTTTAGGATCCGGCAGCAAACCCGAAGAGATTTTCATAACGTTACGTAATTATTTCTTGTTTGCTGGTGAGTAATGGCATGGATGCAACAAGTCGTTGGAAGTCCCCGGCACCAATACTGAACCGTGCCCCGTCTGTAACCGTCCAAAACTGTGAAAGTGTTGCCGGTGCAGGATTTTGTGTACCAACTGACCATAAACATTCGATGTGATTCATTTCGGGCGATCTGGATGGCCAGATCATTCGCTCGAATTGTCCTGATTGTTCTTCAAACCAGTCGCGACCTTTGTAGCATAAAGTCCACGGATGGATCCAAATGGTCTCCAAGTAACCGAACACAACCATTTCCAGTAAATGACAGGTTACGTTGGACCAGAGGACGCCGTCCATTCCATGTAAGCACAGCCCACACCACTATGGAACCACCGCCATATTGCACAGTGTCTTGTTGACAACTTGGATCCATAGCTTCGTGAGGTCTGCGCCCACTGGCGCCCTGTCATCAGCTCTTACCAACCGAAATTGAGGCTAATTTGTAACCTCCCCCTCACTTATCGACCTTAATGACAGTAAAAATCAAACCGCGTGTACCTAATGGAAATTTTAGAAAAGAAATCGTGTCCGAAGTTAATCTGTCGGTAAAGAAGGAGGAAAGGATTACATCTAAACGAAAGGAAAAATGCAAATAAAACTGGTGGACATTAATTTAGAAAAGGGGTAAAGTTAATAAAGAAAGTAAATGTGCGATCGTTACGTTAACAAATAACTGGCGTTAATTAGATATTTGAGATTTGGGGAAAATTACGGTCGCCAGTCCTATGGACAACTACTATAATAACTGAAAAAGAAAGGTTATTGCACATATAATTAGCACTAAAAGCGTGGCAACTGAAGGTTGACACATGTTGTGTGAAAACTGAATGTTTGTCAGAACTAATAAATTTCGCTACACTGTAACTTAATTTAGCGAAAGAATTACTGAAACCGGAAAATTGAAAGTTAATTTAGTGACTGAAATTAATAGTGAACTTTGTTTCTGAAGCACTACGAAATTCAATAAAATAAGGTTAGTCTTGGGCTACCTCAACAATCATTTCAAAAGCTACTTGAATCTACGCAATTTAGAAATAAGAGATTTAACTTTGAACTTGAATTAAATGATTCTGAACAATCAACAATAGTAAAATTTAGTACGTACCAAGCTGAGCTGCAGTCACAGCTAAGCTAAAATATGGTAACAAAACTCGCACTCTTAATTTGTGCTTGAGTAATCTAAATATTGTAGGCAGCTAAGAATACCTTAACTGAACTTTGAAATTAAAGCAGTGAAATCGAATGATGTTATTTTAATGCTGGCGTTTGAATTTCAACGACACTCGGGTTCATTTCAGAAAAGGAAGGGACCCTGCTTGTTAATGTAATTGGGACAATGAGCAACAAAGGTTTATGCTAAGTTGCTGTATCTTAGTGATGCTAATGGAATAGTTTGAAACAAAACCTCAAACCACACACACAATAGTTTGAAAAGCTGAGGACTGCCATACAGTTCTAAAACTCTACGTGCTTTCACTCTTCCTTGTTGGTTGATTGAAGGTTTGAAGTCGTCGATCGAGGAGGTGCCTCTTACGGCATTTCTACATTTCCTTTTCCACACTTGCCTGAATCTGTGTAACCACAGGGCACAGTCTCATAGACCTCTCTCAGCTCAGTATTCTACTTAATTTTGTCTATCACTGTTAGAGTTTAGAAACTGATTACTGCATACTTCGATTCAGATCATACAAATTCCAAAGACATTTGCTCTGGACAAGTCTTCTTATGATGAGACTCATACACGGGCTATTCATATAGCCCTAAGGAGTTCCATACCAAGATGGTTGGTTAGTTGGTTTGAGTCAGCCGTGCCACCTTAACGGAAATATCCCGGCATTTTCCTGAAGCGATTTAAGGAAATCTCGGAAAACCTACATCAAGTTGCTCAGGCGAGGTTTGGAACCGTCGTCCTCCCGAATGCGAATCCAGTGTGCAAACCACCGCGGCATCTTGCTTGGTCATACCAAGACGAAAGAATCATCGTCTTTCGGGAACACACCTCAAACCTACGTTTTGTTTGCGAAAGTTTAACCGTTTGTTGCTAAAATCCTTTGAGCCAGACAAGTTTATGGGGGGGCTATACCTAAAAAATTCGGCTGGTCGGACTCGCTCCCTAAGGGTTCTGTACAAAAACTTTATCATGTGCATACAGACAGTTCATCCACTCCGGGTATCCAGCATCTTGGCCGTTTTTGTTTGTTATCGGCAGCGATGCTGGCTAGATATCGGTCCGGAGGATTACAAAATTTTCCAGAATGTTTTAATTTCAGTAACATAAAACAATCATTCATTGTCGGTCGTAGCTGTTGCAGAAGCTGAATGTTGGCGCGCCTTCTTCTCGACACGGTCACCAGGCGAAACGGGCTCTTTATGTGTGCCTGCTAATGTTTCCCATCCGCGACACCGTGCCAGAAACTATCATAGCAAGTCGAGCACAATTACATGCTACCAAACCCCGGAAGCGCGGCAACTCACTGGAGCGTCACTCAACACACCTGCTCCACCGCCCTACTCTAGCCAGACTCGCTCTGCCCGCGCTCCACGCGGCAGAGTTAACACTACCAAAGATCCTAAACACTTTCGTTCTCCACACGACCTATCGATGTAATCGTTCGATAGTATAGGTTTCCCTAGGCAAGACCCAGCGTAAAAATACAAATAGTATTTACAAAACAAAATTTACAAAACAAACCAATTATACATCGACGCAAATGAATAAATATATATACACAAATAGTACAATATATAAAGGCACAGAAATGTCATATCTTCAGGTAACAAAATAAGGAAAAAATATTATAGTACAATAGATGGAAATAGGAAGATATGCATTTCCAGCGTTACAATCTGACCAGGACATAGTTTTCCAGTAGTCTATGGTCCAACCGATATGGCCAAGATACGCTTTGCAGGTGATATGGTGCTGTTAGCAATGGCACTCGCGTCGGAGTAGGTATTAAAATTCATGGAGAAGAAATAAAAACTTTGAGGTTCGCTGATGACATTGTAATTCTGTCAGAGACAGCAAAGGACTTGGAAGAGCAGGTGAACGGAATGGACAGTGTCTTGAAAGGAGGATATAAGATGAACATCAACAAAAGCAAAACGAGGATAATGGAATGTAGTCGAATTAAGTCGGGTGATGCTGAGGGAATTAGATTAGGAAATGAGACACTTAAAGTAGTAAAGGAGTTTTGCTATTTAGGGAGTAAAATAACCGATGATGGTCGAAGCAGAGAGGATATAAAATGTAGACTGGCAATGGCAAGGAAAGCGTTTCTCAAGAAGAGAAACTTGTTAACATCGAGTATAGATTTAAGTGTCAGGAAGTCGTTTCTGAAAGTATTTGTATGGAGTGTAGCCATGTATGGAAGTGAAACATGGACGATAAATAGTTTGGACAAGAAGAGAATAGAAGCTTTCGAAATGTGGTGCTACAGAAGAATGCTGAAGATAAGGTGGGTAGATCACATAACTAATGAGGAGGTATTGAGTAGGATTGGGGAGAAGAGGAGTTTGTGGCACAACTTGACTAGAAGAAGGGATCGTCTGGTAGGACATGTTTTGAGGCATCGAGGGATCACAAATTTAGCATTGGAGGGCACCGTGGAGGGTAAAAATCGTAGAGGGAGACCAAGAGATGAATACACTAAGCAGATTCAGAAGGATGTAGGCTGCAGTAGGTCCTGGGAGATGAAGAAGCTTGCACAGGATAGAGTAGCATGGAGAGCTGCATCAAACCAGTCTCAGGACTGAAGACCACAACAACAACAACACGCATTGCAGGCGATGTGGTGCTGTTAGCAATGGCACTCGCGTCGGTCGCCTGCTGCCATAGCCCATTAACACCACAATTCGCCGCACTGCCGTAACGGATATGTGAGGCTTATGGCCTATATTGATATCTGCGGCCATTTCGCGCAGCGTTACTGCCCTGTTAGCGCTGACAAACCTATTCAAACGTCACTGCTCTCGGTTGTTAAATGAATGCCGTTGGTCAATGCTACCTCCGTGGTGGAGGCCTGAAATTTGGTAATCTCGGCCCACTCTTTACCCTGTGGATCTCGGAATATTAAATTCCCTGATGATTTCTGAAATGAACATTCCGTGCGCCTAGCTCCAGCAACCACGACGAGTTCAAGTCTGTTAAGTTCAGTCGTGCGGTCATAATAACGTCGGACACCTTTTCAGAAGACTCATCCAAGTACAAATGGTTCAAACGGCTCTGAGCACTATGGGACTTAACTTCTGAGGTCATCAGTCCCCTAGAACTTAGAACTACTTAAACCTAACTAACCTAAGGACATCACACACATCCATGCCCGAGGCAGGATTCGAACCTGCTACCGTAGCGGTCGCACAGTGCCAGACTGTAGCGCCTAGAACCGCATGGCCACTGCGGCCGGCCAAGTACAAATGACCGCTCCGCCATCTGTATGTCAACATATCGCTATCCCATGTGTGAGCTAACATCGCCAAGATGTTCGGGCTCACATGCGGTTCCTCTTTTTCGAAATGTCTTGGTTCAAACTCGTCTAGGGGTTGAACCGCACGTGTCGCATTACAAGCCCTATATTTGACGCTTGTGACCCTTTGGTTAAATTGTCTGTCTGATGTCAAGTTTGCGTAATACTAAGTTAATGTAACATATAACAACAGTAATAATAATATCGGAAATTAGAAAATTTACTGGATGATGTTTCCCGTCGTCTGCAAAACATTTGACCGATCCCGAGTTCATCTACGGAACACTGATCACTGAAGAGATTTGATGTGCAGCTAAGGAATTCAGTTCGCTTTTTATTTCATTGATTTTCTTTTTAACATCACTATTTTCAATTTTAATGCCAGATTCTACTTGTTCCTTTATTTTATCTACTTCTTTCTCCCCTTTATCTATTCGAATGGATAAGTTGCTAATTGCCTCTGTCGTCTCAGCCATTAGAGCATCTTGCCTACTCTTATAATTTCTTACGTTGCCTCCCAGATCTGCCGGCAACTTCTCCACCTTATCACTGAAATTTTTCTCCACTTCATCTACCATTTCAAACCGAATGGTTCTTTTATTTTCCGTCTATCATTTCCTCGATTCCACTAGCTATTATACCTACTTCGTCTTTCACAACCGAAGCTATTTCGGATTGAACCGAATCAATTTTTAAATTTACGTCAACCATTTCGGTTTTAACAGAGTCAGTTAAAGTTACGTCACCCATATCGGTTCTAACAGAATCAATTTTGGATCCCACATCGGTTTTAACAGAATCAATTTTGGATCCTAATCCTCTTATCATTTGCATTAATTGCGAAATCATGTCTCCCACAAATTCATCTCCCTTGCTTGATTTCAGACTATTTGCCCTACTAAATTCACCGCCAATCACGCTCTCCCGCTCCGACTTCCGGCTAAGCGGCTCGCTAGTATTTTCGGACCCACACAAACTGGCCGACTGCTTAATATTAGCTACGTCTGTTATTGGCGATTGAATTACAGAATCACACGTAATCTCGCTATCAGCGCAGGTACTTAGCTTTGTCGTGCTGGATCCTTCTGCCATGGTATTGCTGCCGATGTTGCAGATGAAGCCGACGCTGAAGATTTCGTAGCCTCTGCTGTGGTACTGCAACCACCACTGCTCGATGAATCACCGTTGAAGATGCCACTGCTGGCTGGAACCAGGTGCTTTCGATGTCGCCTCTTCTTCTGCGTTACTTCTTCATCACTTCTAACCAGTGCTGAAACTCGGGGCACACAACTGTTGCAAAATTCGTAGCTCAGAACCCCCACGCAAAACTGTCTAAACTGCCACAGACTTGGAACCTAGGTCACAGAATGCCGTTAACTGTAAGAATTTCACAACTATTAAAGGAACGTGATATTGAGTCCTGAACCGATCTCACATTTAACTTTTGTGAGAAGTCCTGCCTATCGAAGTTCAGATAATACTTTTGGAAACACCTTGCACAATTCAAATCCAGTTCTAAACTTTTCAGAGTTCATATTCCGCAACTAACACTTTCCAAAATCCAATCCTTTTCCAACACTTCGCAAGATTCTTATCCCTCAACAAACACTTCCCACGTTCCTGTCCCGGACGAGCCCCCAGTTGCGAGCTAACATCCCAAACATGTTCGGGCTCACATGCGATTCCTCTTCGTCGTAATGTCTTGGCTCAAACTCGTCTAGGGGTTGGACCACACGCCCTAGATTAGACATTTGTGACCCTTTGGTTAAATTGTCTGGCTGATGGCAAGTTTGCGAAATACAAAGTTAATATAACATATAATAACAGTAATAATAATATCGGTAACTAAATTAACGTCCCATAAATGATGTAGGCCTCACAGTTGCGATTTGGTTAAAATAATGTTTATTCAGAAATCAAATTAATAGTGGAACGGGTCGTATATCATATCTATTTGATACAGTTCGATGATTCACAATCTCATCGAGAAACACAAGTCCAGTACTCCGCCTCCGTTACTACACGAAAAGTTAGATTTCACAAGAGGCGCGCGGCTGCTCACCTCTCAGAGACTAAAAAGTCCCACGATACCACACAACGCGAAATTTTCTAAGTTGTTTCACTTCCCAACTACCTAAAGACCGACCGACTGCTATCGAGTCTCCTCCAGCACTGTCCCTCTGCTGGTCCCCGGCCGCGTTTCCTGCGCACCGAATATCCTCGCTCAACTGACTAGGGCAGTTCCCTTTCCTAAATCCGTCATCTGATTGGCTACAGCTTATTCCACATTATTTTACATTTTAACATATTTAAATAATCAAAGCTTGACCACTTTCACGTTCTAAATAAAGTAACAATATTATCCATCGTTAAATTCGTTTACGTAAAACCAGTACAATTCCCTTCTTAACTTTGAATGTCATGGCCAGTAGCCTTGCACCAATGTGCTTTCTGATAAATAAATAAAGACCAAAAGTAACTATTATGCACTAAACTTTACAACAAATATTCTATTACCTAATGGTTCAATAAGGTGTCATGCTGTCATCGTTCAATGTGTTTTGTGTGGAGGAAATTATGATCTGATGCTCAACTGAAAATACTGATAATTTAAATTTACTATATCTTTTAATCAAATAAAGTCACAGAGTTGATATTTACAACGTTTGTCATTTTAATGATGCTCTTCTATATGAAATATGGATCGTTAAGATCGACCAAAGCGTTCAGACTTTAGCACTCAGGTCTTTGTTACTGAACTTGTTAATTTCACTTTAACAGTAAATCTTAGACTATTACAGATATGATAAAAATTCAGGTTTTTTAGGATCACCATGAAATTTTGTGAGGGATGGTACATTAAAATTACTGTGGCTTCATTCCCTGCACTACTACAGAATTAAATAATTTTCATAAATGTTTCCCTCTATGGCCGACCTTAGGTCCGCCATATTTAATACTGCTACGTCTCCTCGGCCACAAACGACTTCTACTGGGTTTCCCTATGACGTACGTTCTCGTCTGTCTCACTCGCACACTACAGCGCTTTGGCCTCAATAGGCAATAGACGCCTGTGAATTTCCCCCTCTCATGGTGAATCTGCGCCCTTTGTGGCATGCGGTCCTGGACGACAGGGTTCGTTTCACAATTTCTGTAGGCCGAATCTTTCGGCGATATATATAAATGCTAGCGCAATGCTCGTTAACTCACACATGGTTTCTATCTCCTCAGTGTAAACACCCATACCACAGCACTGTAGCACACAGCTATGGCACCTAAAACGAAATGTCACAGACCATTGATCAAGTGGAGTAGCGTATTCGAAAGGGAGCAACGATGGAATAACCGATACTGATTAGCTACAAGTATACACAAAGAACGCAACAGCCCATGACACATTGGTTACTTGCATACCTATGGATTATAATAACGAACAATTAAGACTGCGTCATCGCATAGAAATTTTTAAGGAAAGCCGGTCGCAAACCAAAGGATGCAATTTATTCGCAGAACAATAAACAGACGCAACAAATTTAATAAAGAGACTTCCTTGAGTACGGTTGTACACCCACTTCGTGAGTAGTTAAATGCTACCCGATTCTTAATGCACAAGATTTATGAAGGGTAGCTCGTTTTGCACTCTCGTGAAATGAAGGAGAGAGTGTCGCTGGTATGATAAACAAGTTGCATTGGCAATCATTAAAACATAGGCGTTATTCGTCACAGCGAAATCTTTACACGAAATTTCTTTAAATAGTTTCTCCTCCGCTTGCTAAAATATTTTGTTGACTCCTGCCTACATAGAGAGAAATCAAAACCGTAATAAAATAAGAGAAATCGTAGCCTGGAAGGAAGGATTTTGACGTTTATTTTTTTTTTTTCACGTGCTGTTCGATAATGGAAAAGTGGAGGGTGGAACAGCCTGAAAACGGTTCTCTCAACCTTTTGCCAAGCTCTTAAATAAATCTGACTTGCGGAATAACGTAGATATAGACGTAGATGCTGATGTGGATGTAGATTCTTAGGTGGCACAGTTGATTGTATTGTGGTCGAACGAGTTTCAACGACAAAGAACGAATTAGGAGACTACCTTTCTGTGAAGAAACGGAAATAGCAGTGTAAGTTGAGGCCATCGTGATACAACGTCAGAGTATCACTGCCGAGACGATAAGGAGAAACGTGGCAGTCACTTATGGCTCGGTCTTCAACATCTGGCAGGACACTTTGAACGTGTTAAACCCGGTGGATTACGCTGCTACTCATACCTATTCAGAAAGCCCGGGCAAGCGAGGCGGTCGTGGAAATGTCGTTGCTGTGACAGGCCAATCCAGATGACGTATTTAGCATCCTAATGAGTGGTAGCTGGATCATTATGAAAACAATGTTGCTGAGAGTGCATTTTTTTCTGCAATCGTGTGGTGCTTACAGATTACGCTCTTAAGGAGCAAACCGTAATAGGAACAAAGTACCGAAATCTTATGGCGAAATTACGGGAAGCTTCTTCTCCTACCTGATTTGTTTTTAATAAAAGATTCATTAATATCGACGATATTAGTTGGCAGTGGAACGCAATGCACTGACAACCATTTAATGCTTATGGCTCATCTGTATCATAGTATTGTGTTCTTGAAACTATCGTTCATGTAAAATACCTGTCAATACTCCTAAATAATAATGATGTAGGGTTGATTTCATATTACAGCAGTGGACACAGGTGAGAATTAACATTCCATTAACCATTTGTCATTCCCCAACATAAGAGATGTTAGGGGTATATGCCCTGATATTTTTATTGACGACCGTGGACAGTATACTGAAGAAGATTACATCAGTATTCACTTGATTTGCAGACTTATAATTGTAGCTCAAATGGCTCTGAGCACTATGGGACTCAACTGCTGAGGTCATTAGTCCCCTATAACTTAGAACTAGTTAAACCTAACTAACCTAAGGACATCACAAACATCCATGCCCGAGGCAGGATTCGAACCTGCGACCGTAGCGGTCTTGTGGTTCCAGACTGAAGCGCCTTTAACCGCACGGCCACTTCGGCCGGCAATTGTAGCTATTACTGGTAGTATTTGTTAGTATCTCAAAGTACGCTTGGCACAAGTAAGCCATTAATTTTTATTTTCCCCTGGGCAGCACGTTATGTAATGAAATGTGGACGCGTTGTCGCAAAACGGATAATATGTATTGACTGGCGTGCGGGCATGGGCCTCTTACAACGTTAAAGAAAACATGAGGTAGTAAACTATGTAACGCGTTTGCGGGAGCCTGTTACATACAGGAAAAAAAACTAACACACTAAACTGGGTACTTATTAAGTTACCGACTGTCACATTTTCTGAAAGACCGTCTTTTTACAGGATGGTTGGAGGGCTGTTCACTATAAAATGTCAAATCAGGAACACCTTCAGCCATCTGTACTTACTTTACTTTATTTATGCGAACAGTTACGGCGTTTCACTACACCATTTTCAAGCCCCATGACCGACTTGTAGAAAGAGACAACCTGATGTGGAATCGAAATAAGGACCACCATCCGTAGACTTTTCTTTAACAAAGTGATCCCTTCGTTCGTGAGTTGCAAACAGGCCGTATTTCGATTACACATGAGGACGAGTTCTTCCTACACGTCGGCCAGGGAGCCTGAAGATGGCATTGTGATTTGATCGTACAAGATATTAACAAAATAACTGTATCATGGCTACAAGCTTAACTTCTGAACTAATTGACATATAAATACTACATATGTAAACTGCATATTCTGTGAGTAACAGTGATTTGTAGCATTCTCGTGAAGTACGAATTTTGGAACAGTTAAAACATATATTAATTTTATGCTGACACAACAGGTAGGGCGTCTTCCTTATGGGAAAAAATCAACTTCTATTAATTATGGATCACAATAGCCCTACCACTTCTGATTTCGACGTAACTGACAATACCAGTAACACGCATTTAGTGTGGTCTAACTTCGATATTAATTTGTATAAAAGTTTAGACGCTTCTATTTATTTTGATAGCTAGGTCTTTATACTACACTCTATAAATTAGCAGTGTGAGTCAACTGCACCTGCCTGTGGGTTTTATGGGGTCCACAACATCTTCAAAAACCACATGCGAAATTTCAATATTCTCTCGCTTGCTGCGTGCAAAATCTTAGTCCCACAGAAAAAATGAACAGGAACCTTAAAACAGAAATGTCCTATTTGCATATCGATTTTCAAATGGTTCTGACAATAATGAAGACGTGAATTTGATGATGTACTCAACCTCTGTAGTATCGATAGAACTATATTGCGTGTACATCTGTTCCTGAGACCACAGATGTTCGTCAGAGAGCGTAGTTCTTTTGAAGAGACTAGCAGTCAGTGTGTGTTAGACGGTGTGGCTATTTACTTGCGTTAAGAAGAATGGAAGCTGTCCTGCCGTGCAGTGGAGACGGCATCTTTTAAAAAGTTTTCTAATAATATGTTCTGAGGACAGGGAAATTTACTCTCACCAATACTGCTTAACTGTGTTTTTGTAAAGGTTATTACAGAAGGGCGAGAGCAAAAGTCGAGTCAAAATGCAGATCAATTAATCAAGTTACATAGAAGTAATATTAGAGTAGATAGCCTCGCCTTTGCAGATGATCTGGCACTTTTAACTAGGAGTATTACCACAGTTCAAAAACAAATTGAAATTCTTAAAGAAGTTGCTGAAAAAGTAGGACTGCAAATGTCATTCGAAAAAACGGAATGTATGACGTGCAACAAAGAAGCACGAAAGTTTTTGAAAATGAAATATGGAAAAATAAAAAGGGTTTCTCAATTTAAATATTTGGGGGAATATATATAAAAATTTTCCTTTGAAATTCCTGTATTCATATGATCTCATTTTCACAATTTTTTCTGGGGACATTATTGTTATTATTATTATTATTATTACTATTATTTTTATTCACATATGAGTCCAATTGGACCATGTGATGTACAATCAGCCAATGTCACTTTTGATGGTTGTCCTTCCTTTGTGTCCAGATTTGTTTCATCCTTTCAGAATGAAGTCATTTTCTTTCACAAGACCACAGTGTTCCAGTCCCTTTTCTAATTGTCCTCTGACCAACTTTCCAATGAAATATCTTTTATCTGAATGCTTTTCTGTCTGTAACGCCTGACTGAGTCATACCAGCTACTTCAAGATCCTCGTTAATCTCAGCAATCCATTTAATTGGCTCAGTTTTGGCCTTACTTCTGTTTTCGTAGAATTCAACTATTTGTTTTCTCAACCTAGTGGGTGCCATTCTTTTAATTTGCCCAAAAAATTTAAGTCTTCGTTTTTTCATGTCACCATGTATTCTTCCATTTACTTATTACTACTCAGCGTATAAGTTTTTCCATCGGTAATTTTGGGGCCTAATATTCTCCTAATAAACTTTCTTTCTTCCTTTGAATTTCTTCAATATTCGTCTTTCTATTTAAAATCAAAATTTCAGGTTGCGGGCTTTCAAAGAGAAAATGTGATGAGTAGCCCTCAACTACAGACCCTCCGAATCAGAGTTGAAAGATTGAAAGTTTTGCCTGGTTTCATTGTCTAGGGGCTGGGATATGTAGTGGCCGCACTACAAGTCAAATACCGCTGAGTCTACAGTATACACTATGAATATACACATGAATCAAATGGTCGAAGATTTCTATCACTCGACAACTGCGAATTTTGAATGTGACATAGCAATTTATAAATGAAAGATTGGAACTAAATAAAATCTCCATGTACTGTTTTTAACGACTTTAAATGATGACTATGATAGCAGAAGTGCCCTTAAGAATGCCGTTTATTACTCCAAAACACTTACTGTTGTCAATGATCTGGTAATTACATAAAATGTAAGTTGAATTACAGGGAAACAATAGATTCCTACCTCACGTAGTTAGTTATGAACAGCAACATAGCTCTCTATACATTCACTTCTAAACAAATACTACGTCTTCACTGCAGAAGCTATGGAAGTCTCACATGTGCACAAGTCAGCACTACGAAATATTTCTATCTCCAACGACCACACGCAAACTGCTCCACTCCCCAAGTCTTTCCCGTAACTGTACGCCGCTGCTCCACGTCCAGCCTTTCCCGCGACCATGCAGCCGTCACGCCATGCTGTGCAGGACTCTCTCGTGTCCTCTGCTGTCCTCCCCCACTTCCATACAGTCTCCCCATTAACGAATGCTGTGATTGGCTACAGCGCTCCCGCCATGTCTTCAAGCCAATGCACACTCACTAACATATTGAAACACATACAAAATACAGGATTTACACTTAAATAACTTGAAATTAAATAAATATTCCTATGGCTGAACCATAAACACTCTCTAACACACATTATTAAACACATAAACAAATCAAATAAACATATATCAAAGGAATAGAAACAAAAGGTAGGCCAGTAACCTAATGTCTCTGAACTTTCTAAACCACAGTAAATATTTGACCAGTTTCTTCGTGAACAGTATTTATCGGATATAAACAAAGACATAGACGAATAAATATATTGATAACTATGCTGCTACCGTTTTTTCGTGTAACTGTGGAGCACTTATGGCCTGAAGTGATTAATAGTAATCAACCACTTTGACCTCCAATAGCTCATGTACTGTTCAAGTTACATGCGTGTAATTTAAACCGATTTAGGTTTACACTAATAGATTTCGAAAGATACGTTAATTGAGAAAATCGGATGAACCGTTTAGATTTTGGAAATTCGTTACTGGGTGTTACTTGTATAATTTGTCGTCAGACACTAAACTTTAAACCAATAAAAATATTGAAAGTCTGGTTACACCATCAGAATCATCGTGCAAATAGTGGTAATGCACCGGTTTCTTTTTGAGGTATCATGATTCATCTGCTTACTATTAATTTCCATACAAACTGTGAAATGTCTGCCATTAAGGTTTCACAAAGTCCGCCATATTTGGCACTCACGGCATGTCTCCTTCATCGACACAGCGTCAACATGGAATTCCCAGCCACGCGCTCGACCTGGAACACGCGGCCGCTGACGAGCCGCGGCGTGCCGAGAGGCCCCCTCACGGCCACACCAACTCCGAACTTAGAATATTTTCAGGGTGCCACAACTCCCCCGTTGCCTCACAAGCTCCATAAACCCATTCAGACTTGATTAGAGTGCTGTAATTCCTAAGTTTACTAAATTTAGAAAGTTATTTTTTTTACTAAAAATATTTTCCATTAATCTGAATGCAGTTGCTATTTTGTCTGATGGTTGAAATAAATGTCAAGGAAGACGGTGATAGTTGTGAGAACTTCATGAAATGGTGTGTTGTTGTTATGGCTTAAGGAAGCAAAGTTTAACTTGGAGTCTTTGTTCTAATTTATTAGTTGTCAAGTTTAGTTCCTCATTGTTCATTCTTTACCTTTATGAATATCTTTGTACACTCGCACTGCACATCACGAGTTGTGTGCTCCAGAAGCATGTTTTATGAAAAGTGTGAAGATGCCGTCTTCCATTGCACATCGCAAGAACGGAAAATCAAATTTGATTTTTGACAGTTTCATCGTTATCTTAATACTAAAAGACAGCAGAACAGAAGAGCGTTCTGTTAGCACAGGTAGGCTAACAAACTTAACAAACTTAATTATGACAAACTGCCTATTTGCTTCTGTCTCGGATTCTTCGTCCGACGTTCGTGTGATGATTTTACTGGCGTTTAGCCAGCACAAGTGGCTGGCATTCTCAAAGCTTCACCCTCCGTTGCCGGTGGTGAACTTAATTATCATCAAATTTCATGTCCACTCTAAGGTACAGTAAGGTACAGAGATTGTCGGAATGTATTTGTAAAAATATCAGTTCAGAGATTTCATATCAGTAAAAGATTTCAGGAATGTGCTATCTTGTAAGTTTTCAATCAGTTCAACGGAGTCGAATGCTTTAATTTATATTTCAGTTGCTCTGTAATTATAGTAAAAATTCTGGTACAATGATTTTTGCAAGGCTACAGATAAAGATTAGCAGTATTCAGGGCCAAAATTTTCATCTGCATCATATAGTCTTGCAGTCAAACAGAATGCAAATTTATTTGAAAACAGGTTGCTTTCTTGCAGGCGAATTCTTTGATGTACTGGATGCTCTGGACTTCGCTTGTGTAGCGTGAGCCTCACACACTTCCGGTCAAAATTAGATCGTAACAAAGTTCTGTAGCAAAGCACTGAGATATACGTAATTTCTATATCAAAATAAGTTTTCTACCACTTTTTCAAACATGGACGATAAATAGTTTGGACAGGAAGAGAATAGAAGCTTTCGAAATGTGGTGCTACAGAATAATGCTGAAGATTAGATGGGTAGATCACATAACTAATGAGGAGGTATTGAATAGAATTGGGGAGAAGAGCAGTTTGTGGCACAGCTTGACTAGAAGAAGGGACCGGTTGGTAGGACATGTTCTGAGGCATCAAGGGATCACAAATTTAGCATTGGAGGGCAGCGTGGAGGGTAAAAATCGTAGAGGGAGACCAAGAGATGAATACACTAAGCAGATTCAGAAGGATGTAGGTTGCAGTAGGTACTGGGAGATGAAGAAACTTGCACAGGATGGGGTAGCATGGAGAGCTGCATCAAACCAGTCGTAGGACTGAAGACCACAACACCAACCACTTTTTCAGATACCTACCAGACACTTACAAACACGAGCTTCAACAAATGTAAACACGAATTTAGAGAGGTTTAACATTAAATTCTTGTAGCGATTTTTTGTAGTAAATTTAATGTAGTTAAATTCTATTCTGGGATAGTTTTCGATGGAGGCCACGGATTACGCGTTATTCATGAAAAACCCGTTTGAAAGTCATTTTTGTACATTTTATTGAATAATTCTGAACTTGCTTCTAGCGAAAAGCGTCCCAGTACAAAATTTAACTAGATTACATTTGCTGCAAAAAGTTCCTGTTCATTTTTTCTCAAGTACTCATATTTTGGGCGTTGCAAGCGAGAGAATACGAAAAATACGTTTGTGGTATTTGAAGGCATTGCAGGGTCCATTAAACCTATAGGTAGGGACAGCAGAATCACTCTGTATAGCTTCTCAAATGTGATTAATTAAATAATGTAATTAGAGACAGCGTCCCATCAGCTAACCAGACGGGTGAGTGACGAACGCGTGAATATTTGTAGAGACCTCTCACCAACATTTATGCTTTGACAGCTAGCTGAGTGTCTTATCAATTTTATTAACGGATATAATTAATTTCAGACTATGAGCGAAACATGTGTTTTGGCTAGCTCTAGTTTTCGAGTTGCCAATAGCATTAGAACATTCTGATAACCATTAATTTAGTCTCAACTTTTTCATAGTTTTTGCTTTTGAAGGGCGTTATTTCTTCGTGAAATGTCACAACTAATGCGAATAACATGGAGTACCACTATGCTGTTTGTCCAATAGCTGCCACTGCTCCATGGATGAACAGCTTTCACGATTTTTCTCATCCCCCGCCAGAAGTAGGGAGTTGGCGGCACGAGGACACTTTTGATATCAAATTGATATGTAATTAATTAAATCGATCAATTAATCACCCACACACCCGCCAAGCCCCGCCGACTCCCACTCCCAACCACGCCCACCCCCATCCTGCAGATGATGTCACAGGTTTTTCCCAGCTGTACGTGTGCCCAGCCGCCTTTCCCGTTCCTCCATCCCTCCTCCCTTCACCACATACACAACTCCACCCAACCTAATCTTTTGGCGGGAATTTCGAATTTTGGCAGGAATTTCTTTGTCCCAAGGCTGTGCTGATGTGCTCTCCCCACCCGCACCCGGAAATTGACGTCAAATTAATAATTGGCAGTACCCTTTCAGGGAATCGAACTCTGGCCCTATTGGGCAGAAAGCCCAAGTGAGGCCCCCTAACACAATTGAATCACCAGAGGCACTTGGAATTGACGGGAAATTAGAAATGGCGATACCCTTTCTGGGTCTCAGACCCTGATTCTATAGGATGGAAACCCCAATTGCAGCCCCCAACACATGGAAACTGTACAGATGCGGGAGAGGAGGATTAGGTCAGTGTATTTTTATTTATTTTGCTTGGGGAACTGACGCAAATATCGATCCTAAATACGTAATTAATCACAAAGATCCGTCCTAATTACAAAACTATGTGCATAGGGCTGCTCAAGGACAGCATAAAATCGCAATACAGAGCAAAAACTAACGACACAATACAAATGGTGTTATACTGTTGGTAAAACATTTCGCAAAACCACTCCAAACCGACCCAAATTTTATCTTTTTCCTTGTTAGAGGTATTCTCCGTGACTAACGATCATTTTATGTATGACTGATGCGAGCACAGTATAATTTCTGAACCGGATGTGAACAGTGGACGCTATACATCTCTGTAAAGCTACATTGTGCACGTATCACACAGAATCTATATTTTAAGGAAGTGTTTTTTTTTCATTTTACAGTTCGTTACCATAGTTTATCGTAGAGAAACCTACAGGAAGGATGTATGTCGAATGATAACAGCGCTGAATTCCACATGACTGACAGGTCAGAAACTGAAGCGATCTAACGTTATAGCCTACTTTAAGTGCAGAACCGTGTAGCCTTAGGGTTGCGTGTGTTTATGTTCCCTCTTACCAATACCCTCCTGTTACTGATCCCAGACACTAGAACACTACTTTAAAACTGATAGCGTAGTTGATTTACGTAAAATGCTTCGAACTCCATCCATCTGGGGCTCCATCAGGCATAAAGACCACCCGTTTCTTGTTCTTCTTAACCGTCTGCTATTGCATCACAGCTCTTTCAAATCTACTACCACACACCGATAAAGGGTGCTAACCTGCTAGACATGGTCACGTCTGGAGAAATCTTGTGCACTTGGATGGGCGAGGACTCAGCAAGCTCCATTCATTCACGAGACACGAAATGTCACGGTATACTTCTGGTCAGCGTCAGATTAAATCGGTAACGGTACTGCAGAGTGGATTGGTCAAAGACAGTGCGAGGTAGTCTTTCAGTCTCTAATTTCATTCTAAGACTGCGAGAAGGTTCTGTGATTCCAATCCGCATAGAGATAGATCGTAAATTATGCACTATGCTCGAGGTGCTAGAAATATGTGGAGTGCTGTCTGGTATACTTCGATGATGTATATGCACAGTCATCTACCTACATTCGCAATAATATTCGCAAAGTAGAGAAGGGACGGTTTAGCGATTACATGGAAATTGGGAAACATGCTGTCGCATCTTTGGTCGGTGTTGAAATTACTGTAAAATTGCCAAAATTGTTCGCACTGTCAACTGTGATGCTTATTATTACAGTGCATCGACGGTGCCTTTTCCACCCCATCCATCCACTGGTACGCTGTTGTATACCACATAATGACTGGCTGACACCGCTTGTTTGAGATGGAGAAAGAGATTTGGTGGAGGGGCAACACCTTCTGGGGGTGGCTAACATCCAGACAGCGATCCAGTACATGACTGCAATATGAGGAATCGGTTGAACTGGAATGCAGAGCCACGAGCAATTCCATCACTGTGAAAGATGAGTTTGAATGTAGAGGTCGTCAATCACCTTCGGATAGCAGTTTGGAAACTCTCCACAACGCAGTCAAACGCTTCCAGTTTCCTTATGCTGCAGCTGTCTTTTATTTAAAATCATCCAGTGTGTGTCGTGTGTTATGGTAGGAACAGTATCAACATAATTTATACCGTGCGACTTCTAGTTTTCTGCGAGAAGCAATGGATCAGAACGTGTTAATGCCAGTTTAGAACCTGACGCAGACCTCGAAGTAGTGGCGGCAAAAAATAAAATGTATGGCAGTGTACAAAGACTGTTGCAGCAGAAAAAGCAATGTTTCGAACAACGACAGAGGGTTACAGGGAGCGTCTCTTGCGACTCATTGTATAATTTGTGGGATACGGTCATCCTCCTACAGTACAGGAGATGCAACTTTACACTGGTCTGTGCAGTAGATCAACAAATGTATATTTAACAGAACAGTTACATGAGCTCGATGCCGGCACGCAGATAGTTCGTAATTTTTCTATGCTGGATGGCGCACAATAGCGATGATAGAATGTTTGGGTGATAGACGTGAATGGATCCTGAGGGACACGGATCTGCTTCGATGTTGAGTCTTCCTAATTTCCCCAACAAGAAACACCTCATTAACTGTTCGTACTGTAGTCGTGTTGCTGGAGCAGGCTTCAGTTGACGCTGACCTCACACATCGTACACGGATGGTGGAGCTTCGAAAACATGTTCCCACTTCCAACGAGTGGTCAAAACGCGGACCTATAGCATTAACTGAGCTCACTCTGTTTCTAAACCGGTTGCAGAATGTGGTGGATAAACACGCGATTAGGAAAAGCAAAAATATCGTGAACAAAAATGGAAGTGCAAATGAACAGGCCATTTTGAAGCTAATCTCTTCGAGGCCTAGATATTTTCCGCAAAAAAATTACTTTGGTGTACGATTTGTGGAAACTTTTTCCATGTTGTAAAAATAAAGTAAGTATCAAAGTACAATATAAATCGAAACTTTTCTTGTTTCTCTCCATGTATAAATATTTGATAATAATGGAACACAAATTGACATTTAAATATATGATATGTTATACTTTCCGAACAGAAATGTAACACAAAAAAATTAAAAAACTAGGTCAAATGTTTTGTAAAATTAAATGTCTGGAAATAAGAAATAAAACAGGTTAGAGAAACATTTTACGCACCTCATTTTCTGTACCTGATTACGTCAAATGATTTTATAACCTATTCTAAAAAAAATAGTTCAAATGGCTCTGAGCACTATGGGACTCAACTGCTGAGGTCATTAGTCCCCTAGAACTTAGAACTAGTTAAACCTAACTAACCTAAGGACATCACAAACATCCATACCCGAGGCAGGATTCGAACCTGCGACCGTAGCGGTCTTGCGGTTCCAGACTGCAGCGCCTTTAGCCGCACGGCCACTTCGGCCGGCTTAACCTATTCTATTTCCTACTTCTATACACATCATTCCACAAAACATTTGAAGTTTCTTTTAATGTCTTAAAGTTTCTTATCAGGTCCTAGGATAGTTTTTACCTGCCTACAGAGCTATCTCACTTTTCTACTTACAAACAACAATGTTTCCCCTTGCCTCACGCAGCGTAATGAAATTTCAATCTTCCGTCAGCACAATTGTTAAAGTTCGCTTTCTGAAAGCTTTTCTCACTCTGAACCGGATGCGACTGACAACTTACAACAGTGTGTTACGTGAGTCCGACTTTACAATTGTTTCAGTGTCTTCCATGACTCACGTAACGACTGCTGTCTCCTTTCGTAAGTGCAAAATTGCCGTCTCGCAGAAGAGCACGTACATAGTAACGGCAGAGCTGTTATGGCGCTACTCGAAGCGGAGGTCAGTATATAATGCCTCGTACTAACACTCCTACACTTATGATTAAAGAAAGACTTTGAGACAAATTACTAGGTTGTCCTTTGTAATCTCATCTACTGCACTGGTGTTCAGAAGTGTAGAATAGAGGCACTGGAAAACCCGGTTACACCATTACCCGACAACATCAAAATAATTCATAATTGTTAGAGCCTGTCGCAAAACTAAAAATAGTAGTTAAAACAATAGCTAACTTGAAACCGGCCAAGCGTTTTATATCACAGTGAGCAGTTATAACGTTTTCTTGTTCCCAGTTGCGTTATATTTATTGCACTATGTCCAACCGATTTCAGAAGGAAAAAATGCTTTTCGTCGCCTGAAAACTAAAACCCTGTTCTGAAACGAATGAGAATGAAACTGACACAGTAAGCCTTAACTAAATAGCAAAGATCCTCCCTAACATCTTGTCTGCTGTTCAACTAGTTAAAACCACTAAAACGTATCGTGGCACATGGAACTTTACCGTAGTCGTTTCGAATTAGACATGACTAGAGAATGCAGCCAATGTTGAGTCATAAATGGCAATAGCTTTCAGGGCATAATAAGCCTTTGCTTTCGACATTCGCAGTAATGGACTGGGTGCCGCCGGCGTTTCTTCGTATACTTTGCGCCAAAATTCTGCAAGAATCACATGGTTCATGGGCCATCGGAGTTTCGATACCATCAGCGACCTCCGTTGCTACGAATTGTCTAACGGTCGGTCTGATGCCCCCTTGTTCCAGTATCCTGAGGGACCCTGTACGTCAAGTCACTAATGTAATCTTTCTCTGACAAGTGTGCGCGTTGTCTGCAGTTTTTCCTTAAACAAAGCTCTGGGCGTAGCCCCTTCAGACTTTCGCGGTACATGACCATCTCACTGCTTCCCTCCATCCCTGTCTGTCCCTGGTCACCCTCCTCCACTTTTCCCTCCTCTGGAGGGTAAAAGTCACGTCAGGCTAACTACCATCTGTGGAACTGCGATATTTCTTGTGTAGGCCTATATTTCGCATCCTAAAGAACGAAGGCAGTGCTTATTCACGTAGCAAAGTACGTGTGGAGAGCTCATAGGGTTTTTCACGTTAGAAGAACAACCTCTCCCCTTTAGGGCTAATGTATAACCCTCCAAGAACTCAGATATCAGTCACACTACTCTCAAAAGAGAACTTTCGTCCTTGCATATCGCAAAAAGAAAATGTAAATACGATTTAGTAAAATGCCGGAGATCCATCGTAAGGCCCCAGCATTAGAATTGTTCATTGATGGAATAATGTCCTCAAAGTATTAGCAACAGAAAACTGAAAAAAAACAGAAGTAAATAACAATTCAGATTGGAATATATGAAGGGCGTTCCATAAGTAGCGTTAAACACAGTTCTTTCTCGGCCAATCTCGAATGAAAAAATGCGGGATTTGTTGTGGGACATCGTGGAATATTCCCACTTCAGCGCCTATTGTTTCATGAAGTTCCGATAAGTGGCAGCACTGTACGTTGTCTTCAAAATGGCGTCTGTAACGGAGGCATGTTCCAAGGAGAGAGCTGTCACTGAGGTCCTTTTGGTGGTGAACCAGAGCATCGCAGATGTTCATAGACGTTTGCAGAATGTTTTCCGAGCCTTGGCAGTGAACAAAAGCACGGTGAGTCGTTCGGTGAACCGTGTGTCATCATCGCAATAAGGTAGCGCAAACCTGTCCGACATTCCGTGTGTCTGCCGGTCGCACAAAGCTGTGACGCCAGTATTGTTGGAACGTGCGGACACTCTTATCCGAGGTGCTCGACGGATTACAGTCGAACACCCCACTGCAGAACGAAAGACCTCACCCAAGTTTGCGCACCCGAGAGGAACCCAAAAGACTTCCTTGGAATGTTCTTCCTCATGCGCCTTTCAGCCCACAACTCGCACCTTGAGAGTTGCATCTGTTTCGCCCAATGAAGGAACTGTTCCATGGGAAACAGAGTACGTGGGTAATGGAGAAATCATTGATGCAGCACGACATTGGCTCCGACGTCGCCCGGTGGACTGGTACCATAAGGACATACAGACCCTCCCGGTAAGGTAGCGTAAGGCCGTCACATTGAACGGAGATTCTGTTGAAAAAAACAGGATCTTGCAGCCAAAAGAGTGGAGAATAATGTAATGTATCAGAGTCCTGAATAAACCCAACCAGCTTTCAGAAGAAAATGTGTCGCATTACTTATTTAATTGCCCTCATACATTGCAAGGATAGGCTGCGCGCTGACGGTGGCGCTGTATATATTGCCTTAAGGACTGGGTGATATCTAGAGAGATTATAACAGAATCCGAACGTGAAATAACCTGGGGTGAACGCAAGCATTCTAGCGTGGGATTTTGATGCAGAGAGGTCCGTGCTGGGGCTTGTGCTTTCACGGGGATCAGTTTAAAAACTAATTCATTTCACATAATGAAAACTAGTTGGTAGGTACTCAGAGAGTGCACAGGATAAGGTTACGATTGTGGATGGGGCCGTAAACAGTTACTGTGAGTTGCACAATCAAACACACAACTTTAGTTTTCTAAGAACCACTTATTTAGACATTGCTTTAAAGATCACAATTAAAGAATACAGCCGAAGGCCTAGTCAAAGAAAACTTGACATGCTTTCTGGGCTGAAGGCCCAAAACCACACCAAAAACAAGAATGGCTGAAGGCCCGGCTTAGAAATCAAGAGAAATAAAAATAGGAGCTAAATTTAAAAAAAAAAACATGCAAGTGAAAACAATTAGCGGTTGAAGGCCTACACTACACGTCTGAAGGACAACTATAATTAAAACACATCAATATACAATTTTTCTAACCGAAATTTCTTTTTAAACTTACAATAGAACGACCAAAAGAGTAATTAAAGAAATATTAACTTATTGCACCGCTGAAGGCCACAAACAAATTTGAAACAACGGCTGAAGGCCTGAACAACAAGTCAGACAAACAATTTAAAATAAACCCCTCACTACTTACAAAAAAAAAAAAAAAAGAAAAGAAAAAAAAAAAAATTCTTCAAAGAATACACACAGCTGAAGGCCTTATTAAAAGAGGTTCACGTAAATCCACAGCTGCAGGCCACACATAACACAGCAAACACTAACGGCTTAGGGCCTGGATTACAAACTATTTCAGAGAGAACAAATTTAAAAAAAAAATTCTTTTAATAAAATCAATCTTCATAATTTTAATTTAACATGGCCTTCATGCAAAATTTAAATAAAACTGAATTAATACAAGGCCGAATGCCTCGCACAATACTTCAAACTAAAATGAAAATCACAACCTAAAACAAACAGAACAAGTGGTGTTCAGAAATGTCCCAAGGGTAGGCCTGAGAAGGTAGCTTAAACGTAAGGTGATGTGAGAAAAGGCAGCCAAGAGTTGAAGTTAAATAATCGGATGGCAACCCAATCTAGGGATGGCCAAAGGATCGACCAATAATTTATCCAATCTGTCCGACCAATGGCACAACGATGGAAAATATCGACCGAGGACGAGGATACGAACAGCACTACATCTTCAGAAATTGGCATTTAAAAACAGCCTAGGGAACAATAAACACTCTTAGCAAATATGAACCAAACAATTTAAAAGGTTATCAAATTAAACACTGTGCTGGACAGCATCAACACGACGAGGAAAGGCACACTGCCGGAAAAGTACACTAACGACCAGAGCAGGTAACTGGTGCCTTAACGGCCACAGGGCAGAAAATACTGCTGGTGCACTTCTCTGTCAATTTAATAATACAGGAAGACGGCTGCAAGATTTCGCCGATGCCAACACATCATATGTTCCTGCTAGCTCGAACGGCCCAGGGAGCAACAACCCGCAAATGAACGAAGGGGTTTAACAGTAACTGAGGCTTCATAACAGGTTAAATGACCACTCAACTTCAGCGTCCAGGTTCAGTGGGCAACGAACTTGTCGCTCTCGCAGATAGCACCTCACGATCCGACAGCGTGTGCACGCTACCAGCGGTCCCAGACTGGCCTCGCGCCCCGGAGAGTTCTTCGCTGCTACGTACCAACTGACTGACTACATGCAGCTCACAGATAGCATTAAAATTGTTGCTCAGTCAAAACCACATAAGCTACACACAGTTCCATGAAAACACTTCCACAAACAACTCAAACACTACTAAAACCAGTGACTGTGGAAGAACAAGGACGAATCACAAGTCGACACACACGGAGAACCCAGAAGCAGTCGACGACCAAATACATGTTGTCTGATGAGACAACCGACTGAACGACCAACCGAGGTCGTCCCCACTCGGTGTGTCGCCAACAGTCGGGTGAGTCATGGCTGTTCGGTCCTCTCTGCTGCTCCGTCCCGACTGAATTCCCGACACACGACGACCCGGAAATACTGGTAGTCGCTCCAAAGACAGTACAACAGTGCTCTTATCGATAAGCGCTGTTGCTGCCACTCAGAGGCAGGCAAGCCAGCAACTTAGTGGCGCCAGTTAATCGAATAAGAAACGGGACGGCAGTACTGCAAAGACAAGATATCAAGCAATAAACGGCACGAACACGAGCCGCGCACAGTTCACATAAATAACTTACGGATAGAGAATAATGACAAAATAACAGTGAAACAAAATATAGTTCTGTAGCCTATTATAGCTCCTTAAGAAAGGCCCAAACAATAACATAAAACTAAATTATCTTCAATGCAACGAACAGGATAAAAATCAAACCTATATCCCAGGATACGTAACAGAGCGACACAGTAACAATTACAATACATTAACCTCGGGCATAAACAGGAAATACAACAATATTACTTCTGCAGCTAACCATAAGACACCAAAACAACACCCAGATTTAATTAAGATCATCTACACAGCATACACTATGTGATCAAAAGTATCCGTACACCTGGCTGAAAATGATGTTAAAAGTTCATGTTGCCCCCCATTGGTAATCCTGGAATTCAATATGATGTTGGCCCACCCTTAGCTTTGATGACAGCTTCCACTGTCGCAGGCACACGTTCAATCAGGTGCTGTACGGTTTCTTGGGGAATGGCAGCCCATTCTTCACGGGCTGCTGGACTGAGGAGAGGTATCGATGTCACCCGGTGAGGCCTGGCACGAAGTCGGCGTTCCAAACATCCCAAAGGTGTTCTGTAGGATTCAGGCCAGGACTCTGTGCAGGCCAGTCCACTATAGGGATGATATTGTTGTGTAGCTACTCCACCACCTCGGATTGCTCTTCAACAGTGGGAAGCAAGAAGGTGCTTAAGACATTAATGTAGGCCTGTGCTGTGATAGTGGCACGCAAAAAAAAGGGGTTCAAGCCCCCTCCATGAGAAACACGACCACACCATAACACCATCGCCTCCGAATTTTACTGTTGGCACAACACAAGCTGGCAGATGACGTTGACCGGGCATTTGCCTTAACCACACCTTGCCATCGGATCGTCACATTGTGTACCGTGATTTGTCACTCCACACAACGTTTTACCGCTATTCATGCGTCCAGTGTTTACTGTCCTTACACCAAGCGAGGCGTCGTTTGGCATTTACCGGCGTAAAGTGTGGCTTATAAGCAGCCGCTCGACCATGAAATCCAGGTTTTCTCACATTCCACCTAACTGCCATGGTACTTGCAGTGGATCCTGATGCAACTTGGAATTCCTGTGTGATGGTCTGGATAGATGTGTGCCTATTACGCATTACGACCCTCTTCGACTGCCGGCGGTCCCTATCAGTCAACAAACGAGATCGGCCTGTACGATTTTGTGCTGTACATATCCCTTCACATTTGCACTTCACTATCACATCGGAAACAGTGGACCTTAGGATGTTTAGGAATGTGGAAATCTCGCGTACAGGACGCATGACACAAGTGACACCCAATCACCTGACCACATTTCAAGTCCGTTAGTTACACGGAGCGCCCCATTCTGCTCTCTCACTATGTGTAATGGCTACTGAGGTCTCTGATATGGAGTACCTGGCAGTAGGTGGCAGCACAAAGCACCAAATATGAAAAACGTGTGTTTCTGGGAGTGTCCGGATACTTTTGATCACATAGTCTATATAGACATACTGTTCCACTACTATATCCATCGCCAGGTAGCCACTGCAACAATTTACCTGTGCATATATCTCAAAAAATGGCTCTGAGCACTATGGGACTTAACTTCTGAGGTCATCAGTCCCCTAGAACTTAGAACTACTTAAACCTAACTAACCTAAGGACATCATACACATCCATGCCCGAGGCAGGGTTCGAACCTGCGACCGTAGTGGTCACGCGGTTCCAGACTGTAGCGCCTAGAACCGCTCGGCCACCGCGGCCGACCATATATCTCTGCAAAGTTCGTAACAATAGTACGTAAGAATAGATCACTCACTCGGATCAAGTAACAACGTGATTTTCGTAGTACAACTTGCGCCAAGAAATCAATTACATTCACGGGATAATTCAAAGAAAATCACTTCGTATATAAAACAACTAGTCACCGTCAAGGAATGTAATTTAACAGATACAACGGCTCGGGCTCACAGAGAACACACCTGCATTCCCAGCGTGCCAACATGTACTGTATCGAAGCAGAAAACCACCAGACTGCAGCTGCCAACTCCCAGCTGCTAACGCGATCAGCTAGTGCACATCCTCCCGATAAGCAGAAGCCCTATGCCCCGACACCATTGTAATCGCTGACCTCTCGGCCACGAACAGACACGGCATGCTCCACCAGGTTGTCTCCAAACAACAGCCACGACCTGCTTTCGCAGCGGGGCCCGCGAGAAATAAGGGCCCCCTCCACAACGAACATGTGACGTCACACTACTCGGCTTACCCGCATAATTTCGCGAACGCTCGGCTCCGTGCAGGGCTCAAGGGGAATCAATGTGCAATTGAAAAGGTTTGTACTGAATGTTGCCGAACGGGATTAGCCGTGCGGTCTCAGGCGCTGCAGTCATGGACTGTGCGGCTGGTCCCGACGGAGGTTCGAGTCCTCTCTCGGGCATGGGTGTGTGTATTTGACCTTAGGATAATTTAGGTTAAGTAGTGTGTAAGCTTAGGGACTGATGATCTTAGCAGTTAAGTCCTATAAGATTTCACACACATTTGAACATTTTTTTGTACTGAATGTCGTAACTTTATTGTGTGTCATCGTGAGGTTGCATGCATTAAAAAAATATGATACTTGTCTAAGATGCACTGGTGTCTAGAATTAGAGCAACAAACCCCGTTGTGTGTCTAATTCACAATATAATCATACAAACTATGCACGGAAGATGGCATTCCGGTCAGTGGACAACCACACCAGCGATGGCGTCAGCCCACCTATCAAACGGGATAGTATTTGCCGTGTAGTCTCACATCCACAGTTGAAGGTTCACATTCAGACGGTGCAGTACGGCAGAGAGAAGACGCCTACCATGATCTCCGCAATGGATTGCCATAGTGGGAATGGAAGCAGGACAGACGCAAACTGATGTGTCCCGAGGACTTAAAGTGGATCGTTCTGTTGTTTCGCGGATGTGGCGACAGTTTATAGAGACCGAAATTTTATTCCGAAGACCAGGGCAGGGCCGACCACGTATGACATCAGAAAGAGATGACCGTTATTTGATTGTAAGGGCACGACGGTACCGCCTTAGTGACAGCCGTGGTGGCCACGCGGTTCTAGGCACTACAGTCTGGAGCCGCGCGGCCGCTACGGTCGCAGGTTCGAATCGTGCCTCTAGCATGGATGTGTGTGACTTCCTTAGGTTGGCTAGGTTTAAGTAGTTCTAAGTTCTAGGGGACTGATGACCTCAGAATTTAAGTCCCATAGTGCTCAGAGCCATTTGAACCATTTGTACCGCCTTAGTACTGCGTGGAAGCTGGTATCTGATCTCACAGCATCCACTGGACGCGTTGTATCGAAGTAAATGGTTTACAGTAGTCTTCGGCAGCGTGGTTTTTACTGTCAGAGACGTGTTGTATGTGTATTTCTGTCCCGTTTCACACAAGGGAGCGTCTACAGTTGAGTCGTTCACATGCCACCTGCACGGTCGAACAGTGGGCCAAAGTTCTCTTCACAGATGAGACCCGATGTGGTCTCGAGAGTGATTCACGACGGTTTCACATTTGGAAGGAACGCGGAACACGATTTCAGGATCCAAACACTGTGTAAAAAGACCGACATCGAGGAAGATCACTAGTGCTCTGAGCAGAGATTATGTTGATCAATCGAACGCATCGTCATGAAATTGTACGGGTAAATTGGCAAGGTTTAATTACTTCCAGGTATCGTGATGAGATCTCGGGACCTCATGTGCGTTTATTGCGAGGTGCTGTGGGCCCATACTTCGTATGGATGGACGGTAATGTTCAACCTCATACAGTACGGGTAGTTGATCTTCTCTTGGAAACGAAAGATAATGCACGCATGGTGCGACCTGCTCGCTCTCCCAACCTGAATCCCATGGAGCACATCTGGGGTGCACTTGGGAGACGGGCTGCACCATGTCACCATCCACCAACCACTCTGCAAGACGTACAAGCGGCTCTGCGGGAAGAATGGGCGTTATTGCCTCAACATGATACTGATGCCATCATTCACAGCATGCTTTATTGTTGTCAGGCCTACAATGCTGCCAGGGGTTGTCAAACCCCACACTGAGCTCATTAACCAGCTGTGTGCAAATCCGTTAAGTTGGAAAAGAACGAAGACCATTTTTGTCTTCCTTTATGCGTGGTTTCTTCAGGTTGTTTTTAGTTTACTATCACCTATTCATACTGTTTTGTGGCAAAATAAACGCAACCTTGCAAAATTTCCCTTTGTCGCTTTATTTTTGAACACCATTGTAGTTACTAGCTCCACACTGGAAACGGTTGCAGACTCTCACTGGACCTGCAGTGTCACGTACTGCGAGGTACCCGTCACGCCCTGTCTCTCTCGTGGTCCTGGGCTGACCGTTAGTGACGTGGGATCGACAGCACGGCAGGCTCTCGCTCTTGCGTCTGCCAGAACTGGCTGCTGTCTCTCTATCCAGTAACTGACCACCCTGCTCCTTCCGGCTCGCGCATTGACCAGCCCAAGACCGCTACATACCTCCAAGCGCAGCTCGAGTCGCCAACCCCGGCCACCGCCGCTAGCTTCCCTCGCCCCGCACTCACTGTTCACGACGCGCCGTAGGCTACCAGACCGCAGCCACCGTTCTGTATTCCGGGAGACGAACCACGTTATAAGTGGAGCAGGTGACTGCACACTCTCGTCTCACTCTGTTCCACCGAGACACAGAGCGGCGCCAGCAATTATGAAAACGTTGCCGACCGCGCCCCCTGCTCAAGCAATAGCACTATGGCAGCGCTGACGCAGCCGGTTGACAGGGCAGGCAACTAAACGCACCGCAAATTGAAACGCTCTCTGGAACAAGGATTTAACTGAGATCTACTTCAACCATTAATTGTTACATATTTACACTACTGGCCATTAAAATTGCTACACCACGAAGATGACGTGCTACAGACGCAAATTTAACCGACAGGAAGAAGATGCTGTGATACGCAAATGATGAGCTTTTCATGGCATTCACACAAGGCTGGCGCCGGTGGCGACACCTACAACGTGCTGACATGAGGAAAGTTTCCAACCGATTTCTCATACACAAACAGCAGTTGACCGGCATTGCCTGGTGAAACGTTGTTCTGATGCCTCGTGTAAGGAGGAGAAATGCGTACCATCACGTTTCCGACTTTGATAAAGGTCGGATTGTAGCCTATCGCGATTGCGGTTTATCGTATCGCGACATTGCTGCTCGCGTTGGTCGAGATCCAATGACTGTTAGCAGCATATGCAATCGGTGGGATCAGGAAGGTAATACGGAAAGCCGTGCTGGATCTCAACGGCCTCGTATCACTAGCAGTCGAGATGACAGGCATCTTATCCGCATGACTGTAACGGATCGTGCAGCCACGTTTCGATCCCTGAGTCAACAGATGGGGACGTTTGCAAGACAACAACCATCTGCACGAACAGTTCGACGACGTTTGCAGCAGCATGGGCTATCAGCTCGGAGACCATGGCTGCGGTTATCCCTGACGCTGCATCACAGACAGGAGCGCCTGCTATGGTGTACTCAACGAACCTGGGTGCACGAATGGCAAAACGTCATTTTTTCAGATGAATCTAGGTTCTGTTTACAGCATCATGATGGTCGCATCCGTGTTTGGCGACATCGCGGTGAACGCACATTGGAAGCGTGTATTCGTCATCGCCATACTGGCGTATCACCCGGCTTGATGGTGTCGGGTGCTATTGGTTACACGTCTCGGGCATCTCTTGTGCGCATTGATGGCACTTTGAACAGTGGACGTTACATTTTAGATTAGTTACGACCCGTGGCTCTGCCCTTCATTCGATACCTGAGAAACCCTACATTTCAGCAGGATAATGCACGACCGCATGTTGCAGGTCCTTTACGGGCCTTTCTGGATACAGAAAATGTTCTACTGCTGCCATGGCCAGTACATTCTCCAGATCTCTCACCAATTGAAAACGTGTGGTTAATGGTGGACGAGCAACTGGCTCGTCACAATACACCAGTCACTACTCTTGATGAGCTGTGGCATCGTGTTGAAGCTGCATGGGCAGCTGTACCTGTACACGCCATCCAAGCTCTGTTTGACTCAATGCCCAGGCGTATCAAGGCCATTACTACGGCCAGAGGTGGTTGTTCTGGGTACTGATTTCTCAGGATCTATGCACCCAAATTGCGTGAAAATGTAATCGCTTGTCAGTTCTAGTATAATATATTTGTCCAATGAATACCCGTTATTCATCTGAATTACTACTTGGTGTAGCAATTTTAATGGCCAGTAGTGTAACTATCATGTCATATATTCTGAAACAACAATATTTCGTATATATTTGACTGAAATTTAGTACATGTACGAGGAAGTGAAACGAATAAAAAAACTGTTTATAATGTTCGATGCTCGGTATCCGATTTCAGTATATTTCATTTAAGCCGTTGTTCCAGCGAATGATTTCATTACAAAGTCACGGCATAGCAACAAAGGTTGTCCAGATACTGCAACCGGATTATTTTATGCACCACCCTCCACAGGAACCGTTACCCTGCACATATTAACATCAGCGTGGACCTTTATCCGCACAGTCGATACCACTGCGGGTAACAGCCGATATACCCACGAATATCTTCATCCATGCTTCCATAGAAAGAAGGTGCAGGAAGGTATGAATATCGCCTGTCAGTTTAATAAGTCACGCTTGCAAAATGCTAACACAGATTCTGTACAGAAAAACGGAAAGAAACGTGGAAGCCGACATCGAGGAAGATCAGTTTGGTTTCCGGAGACTTGAAGGAACGCATGAGGCAATACTGACCCAACGGCTTTTCGTGGAATATGTGTTTGGAAAACACAAATCTATGTTTATAGCATTTGTAGATCTGTAGAAGCCTTTTGATAATGTTGACGAGAATTCTCTGATATTCTGAAGGTAGCAGGGGTAAAATACAGCGAGCGAAAGGCTATTTACAACTTGTACAGAAACCAGACGGCAGTTATAAGAGTGGAGAGGAATGAAAGAGAAGCAGTGGTTGAGAAGGGAGTGAGATAATGTTGTAGCCTATCCCCAATGTTATTCAACCTGTACATTGACCAAACAGTTATGGAAATAAAACAAAAAATTGGAGTTGGGACTAAAGTTCTGAGAGAATAAATAAAGATCTTGAGGTTTGCCGATGGCATTGTAATTCTGTCAGAGACAGCAAAAGACTTGGAGGAGCAATTGAAATGAACGGACAGTGACTTGAAAGAAGGTTATAAGATGAACTCAACAAAATCAAAACAAGGATAATGGAATGTACTCGAATTATATCAGGTGATGCTTAGGAAATTAGATTAGGAAACGAGGCAATTAAAGTAGTAGTTGAGTTTTGTTATTTGGGAAGCAAAATAAATGATAAAATGTTGAAGTAGGGAGGACACAAAATACAGACCGGCATGGCAAGAAAAGCGTCTTCGAAGAAGAAAAATTTGTTAACATCGAATATAGATTTAATTGTTAGAAAGAATTTCCTGAAAGTGTTTGTCTGGAATTTTAGTCATGTTTGGAAGTGAAATATGGACGATAAACAGTTTAGACAAGAAAAGAATAGAAGCTTTCGAAATGTGGTCCTAGAAAAGAAAGCGGAACTTTAAACAAGGAGAAAACGTAACTAATGAGTAGGTACTGAATACAAATGGGCAGAGAAGATATGTGTGAGGCATTAGAAAAAGGTATCGGTAGAAGGTACAATCAGAGAGACCAAGGCATCACCAGTTTAGTATTGGAAGGAGAGGGACATCTATGTGCTCTTGCTAAGAACACCTGTTCTTCTCACAAGTTGAAGGACTGACGCAGGGACAACAGATTCGAGTGAAATTTCGCAGGTCGCTTGAGTGCAACCTAAAATTAAAAACTCTTAAGATATTTAGGATCAATACTGCTCCGACTTTGAGAAACCACCTCTTAAGTTCATGACGCTCGATCGACTTAAAATTGACATGATCGATAGACAATTGAAAATTGAGCATTTTTCATCAAAGTATGAGGGATCAACAAACACATACACTATGTGATCAAAAGTATCCGGACACCTAGCTGAAAATGACTTACAATTTCGTGGGGCCCTCCATCGGTAATTCTGGAATTCACTATGGTGTTGCCCCCCCCCCCCCCCCCCCCCCCTTAGCCTAGATGACAGCTTCTACTCTCGCAGACCTACATTCAGTCAGTTGCTGGAAGGTATTTTAATACACTTCCAGTGTAACGCTGCGATATTAATTCACCTCTCGTTTACACGGTCATTTATTCTGTTTAGATTTAGGTCGACTATTCCAGTTGTGTTATAGACGATTTATGAGTGAAGTAATTTTTGGCAATAAAGACGTCACCGTACTTGAAGATCCACTTTCCCCACTTGATTTGGAACCATTTTATGATTTCCCTATTTCCTAAAATCATATCTGCGGTAGAAAGGGATTAAATTGGGGCAAGAGAAGAGATAAATGCAAAACAGTGAAGCTTCAGAGAAACCTCATGAGAAACAAAATGGAAAAATGCAGTAGACGGAACGAATGAAGGCGTTAGAAAAATTTAACTGGTCCGATTTTGAAGGTGAGCCTCATTAACTGATCACAAAATTGCAAATCTCGTAATAATTTCATAAATGATATGCCCTCACTAAGTAGCAGATACCTTAAGCAGTTATTTGACGACTTACAGTTTAATGTTGTTTTCGAAACCGGTGCGACTTGTCTTTGATACACTCTGTGTTTGAAATATTAGCAGACGTACAGGCGGATGTAATTTTAACAAATCCTGCTCCCTCAGGCAACTGAACTATTGAGCTATGTACTTCTGTGCTAGGACAATGTAACTGCCGGAAATTTTGCAGTAAGCAGTTGATTTACTTCTTCCGTTCGTCCTTCTGTGTCCCACTCGCAGTTCCCGACATACAGTGCTTGAGATATGGTCTTCCACAGCAGCCACATACGAGACCTTTCGTGCTGGAGTGATTACAACGTTATAGGGTTACATTCTCCTGTAAACGTTTGCATCGGAATCACGTATGCGATACTGCGGCGGGACTTGGGTTTGTTATACGTAACGCTGAACCAATAACAGTGGTGCGACACTGTAGCTGTCCGGCCCGGCTCTAAGTGCTGGATCGTGACTCCCCTGCGAGATGTGGCGCGCTGCGGCCGCTAAATATTTCTTACGTTGACCGAGGGGACGGGCACGAGCGCCTTGTAAACTGCGAACATTATTCGTGGACCTAATCCAGCGTTCTGCTCCTCGCACCTTATGTAATATGTATGTTAATGCGGCGCATTTTTCTCTGGGGACGGCTCCGCTTTGTATCTGCTGCGCGATCTGAAGGCTGCCGCACTCCTTGTCCGGTTGATTACGCCAGAGTCCGGTGAGACATTAACGTGCTGCACAGTCTCAGGGCGACCGGCCGCGGCCTTCGCTGGTGTAGACAGTCCACTGCATTCAGGTACGCCTTCTGAGCTTCCTGTAGGCTGACAAGGGGAAGGCCTCAGATACGGCCAGTCGATTCGGCTCGTACTTGGTAGGTGGTCCTCTACAACGTAAACTTAAAGACGTTACGAAATTTTGCTCAGTACCTCCCGGTCTTCGAGAAAACCATCCCTAACAATCGACGCAAAGTTAGAAAATTGTAAACTGAGCGTTTTTCGGCATCATACACTCTAAGGGAAAGAAAAGCGACACCCCGCGGAGGAATTATGCGAATGGGCCCGAAATCAGTAGGTGTAAGTCAAACAAATGATTACAATTTCAAAAAATTTGATGGTCTGTTCAAAACAAAGAGCTTCACAAATTGAGCTAGTCTCTTACGCGTCGGTCCTCCACCGGCCCTTATGTAAGTAGTTATTCAGCTTGGTATTGATCGATACCGCTGATGGATGACCTTTTGAGGGATATCGTACCAAATTCTGTCTGACTGGCGAGTTAAATCGTCAAAATCCCGAACCGGTCTCAGGGCACTGCCCATAATGCTCCAAACGTTCTCAACTAGGGACAGATTCGGTGACCTTTCTGGCCAATGTAGGATTTGTAAAGCACGAAAACGAGTAGTAGACCTATCTCCTTGTGCAGGTGGGCGTTTCTTCCTGAAACGGAAATGTCGTGTGACTAGGGCCTCCGATCGGGTAGACTGGTCGCCAGGTGCAAGTCTTTTCACCACTTCGGCGACTTGCGAGTCGATGGGCATTAGATGATGATGATGAAGACAACACAACCGGTCGCACATTTCAGCAAGACAATGCTGCTCCCTGCACACAGGGAGGGTTTCTACCGCTTGTCTTAGTGCTTATCAGACCCTACCTTGGCCAGAAAGGTCGCCGGACCTCTTTACAATTGGGAACGTTTGGAGCGTTACGGGCAAGCCCCTCAAACTGGCTCGATATTTTGACGATCTAATGCGGACAGAATTCGGAACGATATCCTTCAGGATGACATTCAACAGCACTGTCAATCATTCACAAGCTGAACAGCTGCTTTCATAACAGCCCGAGGTGGACCGACGAGTTATTGACATGTACAGTCTGTGAAGCTCCTTTTCTTGAACAAATCATTCGATTTTTTTGAAATTGTAATAATTTGCATTTATATGTATATCACATTTACAAATTTCTGTCCAGTTCAGATAATTTGTTAGTGGTGCGCCGTTTTTTCATTCTTATAGCGTATACGGTGTCTGCAGACACTTGTATTATTGGAAAATCCAAAAAAATGTAAAAACAGAAAAATTGCTTTTGCATTTAGAAATCGAACACATGTTCTCTGCTGCGCAACCATACATAGTTACGCCAGCGGCGTTTTCCTGGAATAATGTGTACCTTGCCGGTACATAATCACCAGTTCTGAAAAGTTTCCTCCCTCGATTTCTAGGAAAATACACTATGTGATCAAAAGTATCGGAACACAGCCAAAAACATACGTTTTTCATATTAGGTCCTTTGTGCTGCCACCTACTGCCAGGTACTCCATATCAGAGACATCAGTATACATTAGACATCGTGGGAGAGCAGAATGGGGCGCTCCGCGGAACTCACGGACTTATAACGCGGTGAGGTCATTGGGTGTCACTTGTGTCATACGTCCTGTACGCGAGATTTCCACTCTCGTAAACATCCCTAGTTCCACTGTTTCCGATGTGATAGTGAAGTGCAAACGTGAACGCACACGTACAGCACAAAAACGTACAGGCTGACCTTGTCTGTTGACTGACAGAGACCGCCGACTGTTGAAGAGGGCCGTAATGTGTAATAGGCAGACATCTATCCAGATCATCACACAGGAATTCCAAACTGCATCAGAATCCACTTCAAGACAGTTAGGCGGGAAGTGATAAAACCTGAATTCATGGTCGAGCGGCTGCTCATAAGCCACTCATCACGCCGGTAAAAACCAAACGACAGCTCACGTAAACATTGGACGATTGAACAGTGGAAAACCGTTGTGTGAACTGACAAATCACGGTACACAATGTGGCGATCCGATGGTAGGGTGTCGGTAGAGCGAATGCCTGGTGAACGTCATCTGCCAGCGTGTGAAGTGCCAGTAGTAAAATTCGGAGGCGGTGGTGTTATCGTGTAGTCGTGTTCTTCATGGAGGGCTTTGCACCCCTAGTTGTTTTGCGTGCCACTATCACAGCACAGGCCTACATTGATGTTTTAAGCACCTTCTTGCTTCCCACTCTTGAAGAGGAATTCGGGGATGGCGACTGCATCTATCAACATGATCGAGCACCTGTTCATAATGCACGGCCTGTGTCGGAGTGGTTACACTACGATAACATCCCTGTAATAGACTGACCTGCACAGAGTCCTGACCTGAATCCTATAGAACACTTCTGGGATGTTTTGGAACGCCGACTTCGTGCCAGGCCTCACCGATCGACACCGATACCTCTCCTCAGTGCAGCAGTCCGTGAAGAATGGGCTGCCATTCCCAAGAAACCTTCCAGCACCTGATTGAATGTAGATCTGCGAGAGTGGAAGAAAGTGGAAATCAAAGGTAAGAACAACGAAATTAAATTTTCTGTTCAACTCAAATCCATGAACTGTATTTTTTTCAAACATACAAAAACCAAGCAAAACAATTAAATGAATATCATTCTCTGGCATTAAATATAGTTTCTACAAGCGTACAGTATCGGTGTTGTTGAATAACAACTATGCATGCGCCAATACATATACTTAGTTACTCGAAATACGCCGATGTTCCGAACCCAAGAAACTCTTCTCTTATTGTAAACAAATCGGCCTCACCACCTATCAAATTCCAGTGTCGTGCGGGCTGAATTTCTCGGCCAATCAGAACAAACCACACTTATATGACAGATTCGCGCACATTCTGTACAATGGCGATTTGCAAACTTTCTCGCCTCTTGAAGTTACTTATTTATTACGGAAGAAAATTGGAACTGGGAATGATGGTAAATGAACTGAATGAATAAGAGCAGATGTAACTATTACTTTACAGAATAGCAGAAAAATTGTAGGGAGAAATGTGGAGCAAACACTACATTAATAAGTTGGTATTGTTGCAACGATAACGTTGTCTTAGATCGATGAATTGTAATGTTACGTCTGGAATAACATTTTATTTTAAAGAAAAAGACGGCTATTACATTACTTTTGCAACATTGGGAGCCTGCTTTAATGTATCAGTCTCTACTTTGGCTGCACTTCACCTCGTTGCAGTATTTCTGGTACTGTGGCACTAGTGAGGCGTAATTCTGGCATTTTACGATTCTGCGATGAAAATAAGGTCTCCAGGTCCGTTATACATACATTTCAAGTATGGGAGGAGTCCTGTACTGTCGCAGCTTTCGCCGATAGCTTGATATCATGAGTCGCCAGCTCCGAAGTGCGCACAATTTAAAATACGCGCCACTGACATATTTATCTAGTATATTCTTCTACATATTGCCCTGCTTCGTGGCACTCGTGGGACTGTATCATTTCAGTGACTGATATTAGACACGAAACTTCCTGGCAGATTAAAACTGTGTGCCGGACCGAGACTCGAACTCGGGACCTTTGCCTTCCGCGGGTAAGTGCTCTACCAAGTTGTGAGGACGGGGCGTGAGTCGTGCTTGGGTAGCTCGGATGGCAGAGCACTTGCCCGCGAAAAGCAAAGGTCCCGAGTTCGAGTCTCGGTCTGGCACACAGTTTTAATCTGCCAGGAAGTTTCATATCAGCGCACACTCCGCTGCAGAGTGAAAATCTCATTCTTGATACTAGACAGTTCAGTGCCGTTTCATATTAAAGCACATACGATTTCATGAACAGACACGTCTCATGAGTGAAACACCGATTTTCGTGCACTGCACACACAAAAAGTGTCCGAGTTAATCCAGTCATAAAGAAGAGAGCATTGTACACAGTTTGCTCAACATTAATCATTGTCTTTCTGCCCTTCACGTCAATACGGTGCACATATTAATTTAATTATTTTATCGGCGTCTTTATGCACAAAAGTAACACACCAGCCATGCCTTTACGTTAGCAACCAGCGTTCTTGTTTGTCACCTACCTAGCACTCTACCGTTCAGTATCAATAGCCGAAAACAAGCTCTATTATGGCAAAGATACAAAGAGATACATTGAAACATTCACGTTCTGACAGATGTTTTATATGAACATGTTGATATTTACTGCTAAACATAACGAATAAAACAATAAAATGGATTCAACTATTTAAATAGGCTCCCTAGAGCTGTATTTTTACACATGGTCTCCTGTGCACCTCTTTCCCTGTAACAAAATTAACGCCTTTTAACGCACATTCATTTTCGGAAATAGAAAATAATCTACGTTACCAAACGAGGATCTTCTAGGGCAGTTATGTTGTTACCTATCGAAAATTACTTCACTGGTAAAATATCGTGAGCAGGTGCTTTCCCCCGGTGCAGCATCCATTCGACTGTCCACAACTCAGGGAATTTTCTCACACGTTCACGGAATTTTTTCCCAAAACTTCTTTACAAAAGTTTCGTAGAACTGTGTCACACAGCGGCAGTTGCTCGCCCTTAACTAAAGTCGTTGGCCCATAAGGAGTAAGCCTATAGCGCTGCTCTCTATATATATTATCACGGTATTATTTCAATGAACTGTCTGATCTTGTTCACTAGCGTACCTGGGTGCTAGGCAGTTACGCAAGTTTGATGGACTTTTATTTACTTGCCGCCGATTTTCTGATGTTCTACCAAAAAAAAAAAAAAAAAAAAAAATAAGTGTCGATGCTGCCGGGTGGGGTGTACGTCTCTACTGGTCTGCCGCTTTAGACTATGTAGACTTCACCACACAGACCGTCTCCCTTGCACAGCCAACAGTGGTCAGAACATTTTTCCTGTCCGTAGTGGTGTCTATCACATACTGAATCGTACAAATACTGTACAAGACATGCTTAACACACTGTGTTCACTAGTTCATTCACCAACAACAGCTACTGGTTCTTGTTCAGCGATGTGGTACATATATTCCGTTCTTTTGTAGTTTTCCATAGCTTTGGGTATCAGTCTGGAGCTATAGCCTCTATATACCACTTGAGCGTAAATGGCTGCGGGCAACTTCCTTGGCCAATGGCTATAACCCTAAACGCAGAGCGATAGCAACCAATAAAGGAATGGAAGACAGATGGGACATCGACAGGCTGCAGCCAGTTGCACGTTTTCCTTACATGAAAGACGTCAGCGGTAGAATTGATAAACATCTTCGACGATTTGGTGTCCAGCCTATCTTCAACAGCAGCCGTAACATCCAGGATGTGTTAACTTCGACCAACGAAAACATAAAAAGCTTTGCACACTGAGTGCGTACACAAGATGACTCTGAGTGTGTAGAAGTCAACATCGACTACGGGAGCACGAGTGCATCATCCATTTTCATGATGTTGATTTTGGTTTGTGAGGCGCTCAACAGCGCCGTTATCAGCGACCGTACAATTTCCCGGTCTTTTCACTGCCAGTCTCGTCATATTCCCGAATGATGATGAAATTATGAGCACAACACAAACACCCAGTTCCCGGCGCAGAACATCCCCGACCCGCCTCGAATCGAACACGGGACCCCGTGATCTAGATGCAGTTACGCTAACCACTACACCATGAGCTGCTTCAGCCATTTTGGGCAGCACAACAAATCGGCAGTGACAAAGTGCCAGAAAGACAAAGGCAAGAAAATAAAATTCAGCGAAACTAGCACACTTACCAAACAGCTTTCACAATCCTGTTTGCCAGCCACTACAGCCCAACAGACCGCACAAACAACTTAAGACATGAGCGTTAATACACCAGCGAGAAACGATGCCTTCCAAGAGGAAAATAACAGTCCACATTGCATTCGCCAATAATTACTAGTCATAGCTCGTAGAGTAAGTGGCATAGACAACAACACATCCCCACTCCGTACACCACAGGAAACCAACGTCATAAAGTAACCCACTTCTGTCACCGAAGTAGACAAATAACATCTCCTGTATATTGATAATTTTCACTTATGGACCGTCTGACAGCAACTGAATAAAACACAATTTTAGTGCCATACGCGTTTCGCCTTTATTTTCTGCAAGGCATCATCAGTGGCCTTGAATATGTACATATGTTAGCTATTTTATTTACATTTTTGTCACCGTGCCTATAGGATATAAACAGTTCTGGTGGTTGGTATTTCCTATTAAGTGGTAATGTTTTGAACTGTACTTACAGGTTGCGTAGACAGTTTCTTACATATTACGCTCCTGTTGCATTTTTGGTGTTGTTCTTCTTCCTATGAGCGCCAATTTGCTGTTTTTTCCGCATTCCACAGCACTATGCACTGAATGCTTGTTTTAATGCAATGTTTTGGTTTCTGTTGCCGACTGTCAAATGTTTTTGCCAAAGATCGAATATTACTGCCAAACTTATGAGTGTAACTATTGAAGTATCTGTGGTCTGTTCGTGTATGCATTTGTGTGTGTGTGTGTGTTTTTGGTGTCGTATCAATTTAATTTAATTTTATTGTATTTATTTATTTATTTTTGTTTTTGTCCTGTGTATGTGTGTGTTTTGGTGTGATATATATTTTTTGTGCTGTGTGTGTGTGTGTGTGTGTGTGTGTGTGTGTGTGTCTGTATTTTGGTGTTATGTACTTTTTTTTTTTTGGGAGGGGGGCTGTGTGTGTGTGTGTGTGTGTGTGTGTGTGTGTGTGTGTGTGTGTCTGCGTTTTGGTGTTTTATATATATATATTTTTTTATGTTATCATTTCCTTTATTAAGTGTAGTAGGGAGCCTGTGCTGATGTGTGTTTGTTCATTTATCACATGTTTGTTTTCTGCTATGGCTTTCTGGATGTGGAAGTTTTCTTGCATTTGTATAAGATGTTTGTCATGGTTGCTTATTCTCATTATTTCCATTTCTTGTTCCATGTTTGTAGGATGATGGTTGTAGTGTTTTAAATGCTCTGCAAAGGTGGAATGGTTTGTTTCAAACTTCCAACATCTGATATGTTCTTTGTATCTTGTTTCAAAATTCCTGCATGTCATGCCTATGTATACTGCATCACAACTTTGACATTCAAGTTTATATATTCCTGATTGTTGGAATTTGTCCCTCTTGGTAGCTGGCTGGCTTAGATGTGATTGAAGGGTTTGCCCAGGCTTATATGCTATTTTGAAGCCCTGTCTCTTTAGGATGTTTGCAACTCTGTGTGTTAGTTTATGTGTGTAGGTCATGGTGTACCATCTGGTTCTTTTCCGTGTGGTGTTGTCATTGTGTGTGTTTGTTGAGTGTGTTTGTAAGTTTTCAGCTTGTGAGTTCTTTTGTATTGTGGAAATGTTGTGTTTGTTTTTTATTTGTGTTTTTACTTTTTGATTGAGCCTGTGTACCACATGTGTGTCATACCCATTGTTCCTAGCTATTTGTATGATCGTGTTCATTTCTTGTTCATAGTTTCTCTTGCTGAGTGGGATTCTGTTTAATCTATGTAACATGTGTCTTAGTGCTGCAAGTTTCTGGCTTTGGGGGTGGTTGGATGTGGAATGCATTATTGTGTCCGTGGCTGTTGGTTTTCTAAAGATGTTAAATGTATGTTTTCCATTTTCTTTTTTAATTGTAATGTCAAGAAAATTTATTTGATTTTCTTTTTGTTTTTCAAGTGTGAATTTTATGTTCTTATGTGCTTTGTTTATTTCTGAATGGAGTTCATCTATTTTTTCACTTGGCTCGTCTGCCAGACAAATAATGTCGTCCGCGTATCTGTACCAATATATGATTTTGAAACTTTCATTTGTGGTTATCTTATCAAATATCTGATTTTCAAGGTGACTGATGAAAATGTTTGCTAGTGTTCCTGATATTGGGGATCCCATGGGCAGTCCATCAGTTTGTAGATAATATTCTTCCTCAAACTGAAAGTAGTTTTGTTCCGTTGTCAGTCTGAGCATATCTGTTATTTCTTTTATTGCGTCTGTGGTGAGGTTGCTGTGGGATGAGAGTTTGTTCTATGATTTCTATTGTTTCTGTGATAGGGATGGAGGTATACATATTTTCTATATCGAATGAAATCAGTGATGCTGTGTGTGGTACCTGTATGTTCTGTATGTTTTCTATTAGGTTCCTGTGGTTATCACTGTTCTGTTGTTTTCTACTTTATAGTGTTTTGTAACTAACTTTTGGAGGTGTTTGGCTATGCGGTATGTTGGGGCTTTCTTGAAGTTGATAACAGGTCTCATTGGCATTTCGACTTTATGTACTTTTGGTTGACTGTAGAGTGTTGGTGCTTGTGGGTTTTTCTGTGTTAAATAGTATTTCTGTTTGTCTGTGAGTGTGTGTTCAATGTTTTTCAGTGTTCGTTTCACATTTGCCTGGAATCGTGTAGTTGGATCTGACTTCAGTTTTTGTACTGTGTTGGTGTTTATGTATTCCTTAGTTTTTGTGATGTATTGCTCTTTATCCATGAGTACTGTTACATTTCCCTTGTCCGCTCTTGTTATTAATACGTTGTTGTTTGTTAACTTTTGTTTTAACCTTTTCATAGTAGCTGCTTCTGTTTGGTTGTTCTTATTGTGTGTCTGCTGTGTTTGTTTTATTATGCCTTTTATTTCTTCTTTTACTAGTTCTCTTGTCAGTCCTATGTTTATTTCACAATTGTTTTGTTGTTCTTCACGTGTAAGGATGTGTTCGGTTTCTACTATGAGATTTTCTATGTATTGATTGTTCACTTTGCTATTGGTTCAGTGTTTCAAACCTTTTTCCAAGAGCATTTTTTCGTTTTCGTGTAGTTCTGTCTCTGTTACGTTAACTAAGCGTGGATGGAATGTGTGTTGGTGTTCATGTGGTTTCACATTTAAAATGTAAATGTATTTTTGCGTCTTTTTTACTGTTAGTTTCATTATCTTGTGTCTATGTTTGTTTTGTAAATGTTTCATTGCCATGTATGTGTTGTGCTCAGTTTTTTCTACTAGTGCCATGAAAATTGCGGCGTTTCCTACGTTTTTTGCCAATTCTAGATGAGTCTCATAGAGCATCATGTTTAGGTGCTGTTTTTTCGAATAGAGCATCTTAATTTCATGTAGTAACCAATATCATTCTGCAAATGATTTCGACTTTTGTGCCACTGTAGAACTGTTTTTAACCTTTACATTAATGTAACTTGGAATTAAATCGTTCTTTTTGCATGTTCTGTTGAATTTTATATGCTGTATCGTCTTATGGAGTCTCAGATGTATTTTCTTGAACCTGTTGTGCACGTTGACAGGGAATGCTTGACATAGCTGTATTGACATCTTCAACTTTTGTGGTCCTGTCCTCCTCAGTTGCGCGTAATACTACGGTATATTGATAATTTTCACTTATGGACCGTCTGACAGCAACTGAATAGAACACAATTTTAGTGCCATACGCGTTTTGCCATTATTTTCTGCAAGGCATCATCAGTGGCCTGGAATATATACATATGTTAGCTATTTTATTTACATTTTTGTCACCGTGCCTATAGGTTATAAACAGTTCTGGTGGTTGGTATTTCCTATTAAGTGGTAATGTATTGAACTGTACTTACAGGTTGCGTAGACAGTTTCTTACATATTACGCTCCTGTTGCATTTTTCGTATTGTTCTTCTTCCTATGAGCGCCAATTTGCTGTTTTTTCCGCATTCCACAGCAATATGCACTGAATGCTTGTTTTAATGCAATGTTTTGGTTTCTGTTGCCGACTGTCAAATGTTTTTGCCAAAGATCGAATATTACTGCCAAACTTATGAGTGTAACTATTGAAGTATCTGTGGTCTGTTCGTGTATGTATTTGTGTGCGTGTGTGTGTTTTTGGTGTCGTATTAATTTAATTTAATTTTAATGTATTTATTTATTTATTTTTGTTTTTGTTCTGTGTATGTGTGTGTTTTGGTGTTATATGTATTTTTTGTGCTGTGTGTGTGTGTGTCTGTATTTTGGTGTTATGTAATTTCTTTTTTTTTTTTTTTTTTGGGAGGGAGCAGACACACAATAAGAACAACCAAACAGAAGCAGCTACTATGAAAAGGTTAAAACAAAAGTTAACAAACAACAACGTATTAATAACAAGAGCGGACAAGGGAAATGTAACAGTATTCATGGATAAAGAGCAATACATCACAAAAACCAAGGAATACATAAACACCAACGCAATACAAAAACTGAAGTCAGATCCAACTACACGATTCCAGGCAAATGTGAAACGAACACTGAAAAACATTGAACACACACTCACAGACAAACAGAAATACTACTTAACACAGAAAAACACACAAGCACCAACACTCTACAGTCAACCAAAAGTACATAAAGAGGGAATGCCAATGAGACCTGTTATCAACTTCAAGAAAGCCCCAACATACCGCATAGCCAAACACCTCCAAAAGTTAGTTACAAAACACTATAAAGTAGAAAACAACAGAACAATGATAACCACAGGAACCTAATAGAAAACATACAGAACATACAGGTACCACACACAGCATCACTGATTTCATTCGATATAGAAAATATGTATACCTCCATCCCTATCACAGAAACAATAGAAATCATAGAACAAAATCTCTCATCCCACAGCAACCTCACCACAGACGCAATAAAAGAAATAACAGATATGCTCAGACTGACAACGGAACAAAACTACTTCCAGTTTGAGGAAGAATATTATCTACAAACTGATGCATTTCGAAAGACATATTAAACGTCAGAGGGAAATACAACGGACAAGAAAATGTATTTTTAACAATAAAATGACGATTAACGAATGAAGAATCGAGTCGTAACTTCTGACTCAGCACGTTAGCAGCGTCTCCTCGTTTCGCCTGACTCCCCGAGCGAACACGTCTTACTCTTTTGCACAACACGCATCTGCATCCATCAGGCTAATAATCGCGAGTCATATTGCCAGTTTCGCTGGCAGCTCGAGCATAAACCGTAATGGCAGCTAAATACGTGCTGCGGAAAAATTACAACACGTGTCAACCTCTGGCGGCGCGGCGGTGCTGTTCCCCCCGTCGCAGTTACGTGGTTAATATTCTCGCCCAGCTGTGCAACTGGCAGGCAATTTATCATCGAAAGCCCTCCGCGTCTCGACAGAGCTGCAACTTAAAAATTCTCTGCCGCTGCTGACTTACACATTACCTACAAGCAAGAAATGAGCAACTAGAAAAATCTGAGTTGTAAATAACACGTAAACATAGAAAAAGATAGAGGAGTTAAACACTTTTGTATCTGTGTGTGTGATATTCTTCCTCTGCATCAAATAATTCTTTGGGAAATCTGCAAGTCATGTGTAAACAACTATAATTGTGAACTTGCAGGCTGTCACGTTGTCGCCGGATTTTACGAGACGTATACGTGTTGGCAACCGCTGCAATGAATCATGGGAAATGAAGGCAGAGCGAGATGCAGGTAGCCAACGAGAATAATGCTTCATTTTTTATGTTACGCAAATGAACTTAACCTATATTTAATTTTTGTCATGACGACACATTTTTTCACGTCTTTACTTTTCGTTAATAAAATAAGCTAATAATTATGTTTGTCTCGTAGGAATTCAGAATTTACATTACATACAATTAGCGAGTTTCGATAGGTTCCATACTAGCGAGATTTCTTAGATGGTTATATATTCCGTGACTTACTCTGATTTCTGATACTGTGATGGTTTGCAGTGGCTGAACACATACACACACACACACACACACACACACACACACACACATATATATATATATATATATATATATATATATGTGTGTGTGTGTGTGTGTGTGTGTGTGTGTGTGTGTGTGTATGTGTTCACCATATATGTGTATGTGTACACCATATATATATATATATATATATATATATATGTGGTATTGAATGGTGTCGTCAAAGACGGTTGACATATCTCTCGTCTTAGTAATTGATTTTGTGGCAGTCGACTATCGGTTGGTGATACTTTGGAGCTGACATTTCTGTGCGACAGTAACTGTTCCAGTACTTTCATAGCTTCAGAACTACACCTGGCCGAACTCACTTGGTATACTGGAGGAGTTTTTGTCTCGGTGTGTGTTTTAAGTTGGCATAGAGACCTTCATGGCAGTGAAACGAAAGTCCTGAGAAGAATTTCATAGAGGAAAGCGTGTTGTCGGAACCTGGGTCTTCGTTGGACTGGAATGAGACAGCTGTAATTATATCTTCGAAGTAGTACAGAAGAGGACGAAACATATTCTTCTCGGGATTCTGAATAAGTATGTATTGCCAGGGAGCACTGTTATTTCCGACTGTTTTTCTTCATACATTTGCCCTGGCGACGAAGGTTTCGTTCGCCTGTCGCTGAAATATTGTTTCCACTTCAAAGGCCCAGAGGCAACTGCACACGCGGATAGCACTGAGGGCACGTTGCCTGCCATCAAAAGTCCTTCCCGTACTTCTAATAAGTGCAAGAATACTTTTGATTTCAAAAGGATTTATAATACTAATGAAACCTGTGGCCTATTCTCCTTTTTTCCTCTTGTTTATCTTAGGAGCTAAATATGTTGCTAACTGCACTTCAAGCAATGACAAAGACCTGTGAATATACAATAAAGTTGTGATGTTCAGTACACTTCCCTGACACTATTTCCTTACTTGATCTACAGAAGAATCATATTTTTTCTGTAGTCTGCAGCATACCGTTAAACACGACCTAATACCACAGGTTCCAGTTTTGTTACTGATTGTGAAAAATAATTTGATATTTCTTACTATTAATTTAACATTTACGAATATACCGTTGGCACGCAACCTAATAGCAAAGGTATAAATACTTCACAATTGCTTGTAATTATGTTATGATGTCCGAGTTTGTCGTCGGACTGCAACTTTACAGCACAGCTTGCTAGTCAAAAACGCTTCACTGTTTTGTAACAATATGTGGCGAGATTACGTTACAATGTCGGAATATGTGGTTAGGGAGGAACTTCATAGTACAGCTTACTTGTCAAAAATGCCTCACTGCTTCCTAACAATATGTGACGATTCTCTAGGCTGTGGTTATGCAGGAACCTAACAGCACAGCTTAAATTTACTGCGAGTAAAACGAACGCCAGTCGTAATAGCGTGGAAGTCCATTTACAGCGTTCGATGCAAATATATTGTTGGAAGCACGGTATGCACGCAGATTTGTTCACAGTGTGAAGTAAATGAGAAACTGCAACGTGTGACAATTTTCAAGTATGTTGTTATTCAGGAACCTAATAGCGTAGCTTACATTACTGATAGTGAGACAGATAGCTATCGTATTTATAGCCTTGCTTGCCATAATTGTTTCACTAATTTCTATTAACATATGACGATTTTCAAAGTTGTGGTTAGGCAGGAACCTAATACGACAGCTTAAATTATTGAGAATAAAACGAACAGCAGTCGTATTCGTTTCAAAGACACTGTGCCCGATGCAACTACGTTACTGAAAGCACGGAGAGAACGCACGTTTGTTTACAGAGGGAAACAAATGAAAAGCAAGAATCTCATTGGATACTTGCATCTCGATCCTGATTGCACGTTACCGTTTCCCATGATTCACCGCGACGGGTACAAACATATTCATTTCTCGTAAAATCTGCTGACACCGTAAACGCACTTTAACTGTTTTGGAACATTTTCTGAGTACTTTGATGTAAGGGACCCATGGTTTCCTGTGGCTTGTTACAGAGTAAACTGTATCTCTTTATTTAAAATTTGTCGTTTATTTGGGTCTCAGTTACGTCCCTTTCTTAAATATGACTAGTTTCGATCAATGTTTATCATCTTCAGATTTAAAAATAAACTGCTTTTCCCTACTTTCTCTCCAGTATACCAAACACCCTTACCCCACTCTTCCCCCCTTTCACCACCTTCCCCTTCCCCTTCTTCTGCCCTCTCCTCTTTTTCTTCTTTATTGTGATTTTAATACCCGTATAAAAACAGGTAGGCTGGCAGCAGCACAATACGCCGCTCTTCAGCCCAAGATACTACAATGTTAAAACAGAGAAGACACAACAGTTGGAACAAAACGGCGGGGAAAAAACAGTAGACACATGAACATAAAAAACATGAAGCCGTTCACACTCGATGACAATCCACACTATAAACTGATGACACGACACACAAACATTGAAGATGTCGATGGCACTGGTGAACGATGGAGTGTGACGGTGAACACTGAACACTAAACACGACGGCACACACGAGACACTAATGGCGATGATCTCCGGCGCGTGAATGTCCACGTAGTGTGTGCGAGTCCGGGGACCTGCCAAAAGGGGAAGAAGGGGGAGGGGGGGGGAGAGGGGAGAACAAAGATGCCAATGGCTGAGGAGATGGGAGGAGGAATAGAGGGACAGGGGAGGGGAAGCCTGGGGGAGGAGTGGGGAGAAATGGAGGAGGGAGAGAAGGGTGAGAGAAGGGTGGGAGGGTGCCCAAAGGAGCAAACACAGGAAGAGGGAGGGAGGATCAAAGTTGGTAGGAGGGGTAGATGAAGGGGAGGAGGGCATCATCATGGAGGGGGAGCTGGCGGAAGCCACCTTGGGAGAAGGTAAGGAGGGTGGAGAGATGGAGACCGGGTGGGACGTGGGAATACACGCGTGACAGTGGGAGGGGGTGGGAGAGGATGGGGAAGACAAGCAGGTGAGGAGGATTGAGTTTTCGGGAGGTGTACAGGATCCGTATCCGTTCAAGGAAAAGGAAGAGGTGGGGGAACGGAATGAAGTCATACAGGATCTCCATGGTGGAGGGGAGATGGATGCGATAGGCAAGGCGGAGAGCATGGCGTTCAAGGATCTGAAGGGATTTGTAAAAGGTAGGGGGGGGGCGGAGATCCAGGCAGGATGGGCGTAACAAAGTATAGGGCGGATGAGGGATTTATAAGTGGAGTATGGTGGAGGGGTCCAGACCCAAGTACGACCAGAAAGGAGCTTGAGGAGAAGGAGTTGGGAGCGTGCCTTGGCTTGGATTGTCCAGAGATGGGGGGTCCAGGAGAGGCGACGGTCGAGGTTGACGCCAAGGTACTTAAGGGTGGGGGTGAGGGCGATAGGACGGCCATAGATGGTGAGATAGAAACCAAGGAGGCGGAAGGAAGGGGTGGTTTTGCCTACAATGATCGCTTGGGTTTTGGAGTGATTGACCATGAGCAACCACTGGTTGCACCAAGCAGTGAACCGGTCAAGATGGGATTGGAGAAAGTGTTGGGAACGCTGCAGGGTGGGGGTGAGGGCAAGGAAGGCGCTGTCATCGGCAAACTGGAGAAGGTGGACGGGGGTTGACGGCGGCGGCATGTCAGCCTTATACAAAAGGTACAGAAAGGGGAGAGGACAGAGCCTTGGGGCACACTGGCGGAGGGAGAAAAGGTGTAGGACTCTGTGTTATGGATGGTGATGTAGGAAAGATGGTGGGAGAGAAAGGAGCCGATCAGACGGACGTAGTTAATGGGAAGGGCGAAGGTTTGAAGCTTGAAGAGGAGACCGGAATGCCATACATGGTGATAGGCATGTTCGAGGTCCAGGGAGAGGAAGATTGCGGAGCGATGGGAATTTAGCTGTTCGGAAAGGAGATGAGTGAGGTGGAGGAGAAGGTCATCGGAAGAGCAGGATGGTCGAAAGCCACACTGGGTAACGGGAAGGAGGCAGTACTGGCGAAGATGCTGGTGGATGCGTCGGGTGAGGATGGATTCCAGGACCTTGCTGAAGACCGAGGTAAGGCTGATGGGATGGTAGGAGGAGACGATGGACGGCGGTTTACCGAGTTTGAGGAACATCAGGATACATGAGGTTTTCCACAGGTCGTGCTAGTAGCCGGTGGACAGGACTACATTGTAGAGCCTGGCCAGGGTGGAGAGGAAAGAGAAAGGAGCTTCACGAAGGTGGCAGTAGGTGACCCAATCATGACCAGGAGCGGTGTTGCGTTTTGTGCGGAGTGTAGCAATGAGATCCTGTGTAGTGATAGGGGCATTGAGTTCCGTGTGTGCAATGTTGTCCAAGTACTGGAAACCAGGGAGAGACAGAGGTGTCAGTTCCATCGCGGGCATCAGGGAAGAGGGAGTAATCGAACTGGGAATCGTTGGGGATGGAAAAGGTATCAGAAAGGTAGGAGGCAAAGTGATTGGCCTTACTAAGGGTGTCAGACGTGGACCAGGGGCCCACGCTGCTGGCGTCTGAAGACGATCAAGTTATATCGAAATAAACTGTGCAACTGAGACAGTAAAATAAACCACAAATTTTAAATAACAAAACAGTTGCGGAATCTCTCGCGACGAATGTATCTCCAAAACGTGACTGTATTTCCTTTGATTTCTTACTCCATTTATTTTTGCATCTGTGTTGTACTGAAAAACTCGCCCCAACAGTGCAGATGACTTCGGTATGCGCTGTATGTCTTTTTTGGAAACAAACGTGTTCCGTTGACGCACGGAACTCACTGTTGACAACACTAATGAACACTTTACTCTTCGCTCTTAAGCTTGCAATCAGTGTGGCTCGGTTTTGTTTCTCCGGAAGTGGTAGTTGTGCGCTAACAATAACACACAGCAGCATGGATAGGTTTACTGACGAATAGTTGGCCGATATGCACCTCGTGTATTTCACAGAATACAGTGGACTAGCGACACAACTGCACTGTGCTGCGCTGATCCCTCTGCGACGGTAACCACACCACATTACTCACTCCTTACTCGTGGTTTGTGGTGCACGTTTTGGTGGTACACGTTTCAGGCCTTATCACTGTTCTGAAGGTATTTTCACATAAACGTATACAGGGTGTTACAAAAAGGTACGGCCAAACTTTCAGGACACATTCCTCACACACAAAGAAAGAAAATATGTTATGTGGACATGTGTCCGGAAACGCTTACTTTCCATGTTAGAGCTCATTTTATTACTTCTCTTCAAAACACATTAATCATGAAATGGAAACACACAGCAACAGAACGTACCACCGTGACTTCAAACACTTTGTTACAGGAAATGTTCAAAATGTCCTCCGTTATCGAGGACACATGCATCCACCCTCCGTCGCATGGAATCGCTGATGCGCTGGTGCAGCCCTGGAGAATGGCGTATTGTATCACAGCCGTCCACAATACGAGCACGAAGAGTCTCTACATTTGGTACCGGGGTTGCGTAGACAAGAGCTTTCAAATGCCCCCATAAATGAAAGTCAAGAGGGTTGAGGTCAGGAGAGCGTGGAGGCCATGGAATTGGTCCGCCTCTACCAATCCATCGGTCACCCAATCTGTTGTCGAGAAGCGTAAGAACACTTCGACTGAAATGTGCAGGAGCTCCATCGTGCATGAACCACATGTTGTGTCGTACTTGTAAAGGCACATGTTCTAGCAGCACAGGTAGAGTATCCCGTATGAAATCATTATAACGTGCTCCATTGATCGTAGGTGGAAGAACATGGGGCCCAATCGAGACATCACCAACAATGCCTGCACAAACGTTGACAGAAAATCTGTGTTGGTGACGTGATTGCACAATTGCGTGCGGATTCTCATCAGCCCACACATGTTGATTGTGAAAATTTACAATTTGATCACTTTGGAACGAAGCCTCATCCGTAAAGAGAACATTTGCACTGAAACGAGGATTGACACATTGTTGGATGAACCATTAGCAGAAGTGTACCCGTTGAGGCCAATCAGCTGCTGATAGTGCCTGCACACGCTGTACATTGTACGGAAACAACTGGTTCTCCCTTAGCACTCTCAATACAGTGACGTAGTCTGCGCTACCTTGTACAGCAGCAACTTCTCTGACGCTGACATTAGGGTTATAGTCAACTGCAAGAAGAATTGCCTCGTCCATTGCAGGTGTCCTCGTCGTTCTAGGTCTTCCCCAGTCGCGAGTCTTGGGCTGGAATGTTCCGTGCTCCCTAAGACGCCGATCAATTGCTTCGAACGTCTTCCTGTCGGGACACCTTGGTTCTGGAATTCTGTCTCGATACAAATGTACCGCGGCACGGCTATTGCGCCGTGCTAGTCCATACATCAAATGGGCATCTGCCAACTCCGCATTTGTAAACATTGCACTGACTGCAAAACCACGATCGTGATGAACACTAACCTGTTGATGCTACTTACTGGTGTTCTTGATGCTACGTGATGACTGGGTGTTGTGTGATGTTCTTAGGTTAGTTAGGTTTAAGTAGTTCTAAGTTCTAGGGGACTGATGACCATAGATGTTAAGTCCCATAGTGCTCAGATCCATTTGAACCATTTGATGCTAGTACTGTAGAGCAATGAGTCGCATTTCAACACAAGCGCCGAAGTCAACATTGCCTTCCTTCAATTGGGCCAACTGGCGGTGAATCGAGGAAGTACAGTACATTCTGACGAAACTAAAATGAGCTCTAACATTGAAATTAAGCGTTCCGGACACATGTCCACATAACATCTTTTCTTTATTCGTGTGTGAGGAATGTTTCCTGAAAGTTCGGCCGTACCTTTTTGTAACACCCTGTACAACTGGGGCAACAAACTGAATAAATCATAATTTCATTATTGGACGTCCGACATGACATGGTTTCTACAGCGTTGAGTAGCATTGTAGCATAAGAGTTGTAAAATGTAGTATTCGGAGATTCTGTTCTATGTTGTTTGTCAACAAAGGCACAATACTTGACCTTCTTAAAGAAATTGAAATATTTATCTACACAAATACAGCACCTGACTACCTACTCAATGATCAAACTGAACTGAGAAACAAATTTTTCCTTCAGAACTTTGAAGATCTACTTGTTCAAAACAAGTAATAACTCAACGAACCCTACACCGGCTCCTCCCCCCCCCTCCCAACGACACCCCCTCCCTCTCCTTACATCCTAACCACACTGATGTCAATGTAATATCCTACCACAGAATAAAATCTGTACTATATTTCTAAATGTTAAAGCCCTCTACTGTTAACATAAATCAGTACTTTTATACATATTAATTCTAACTGGAACAAACAGAAGCTGCCTTTAACAATATTCCAGATCACTCTAATGTAAGAATAAAAATAAGTCAACAGTTAAAGAACTTTTGTTCATGATTTTTTAAATATAAAGTGTACAGCCATACAAACAGCTTTAGTCCACTACAATCATTATAACTTTTATACATATACCTTTATCTAAAATAAACAGAATGTACTCTTGATAATACCCCAGATCATGTAAACATAACAACAGGAATAAGTCAACAGTTCATCTGAAGATTTGCTATTAATTTAAATATAAAGGTCCTAGTCACACAGGTAGCAGCATCTCACTGCAGATATAATAACTCTGTATTATTGATTCCTGGGTATTCATGTTAATGCCAAACATGATTTAAGAAAAATGCTATAAACTGCCTATAATATACAATTAGAAATAACATATCAGATCATCTAAAGTTTGTTCTTGTAGTAATTTATTTATTTAATTTACCTTGTACGCTCATGTTATCGCCATTCTGATTAAAATACTTGCTGTTATATCGACATTAATAAATGTAGAGAACAACAAATGACATCTCTGTACAAAGAAGGCCTATGCCATATCTTTCTGTCTAGATCTTTGTTACAAGCAACAGTTGCAGAACGCATGCTGGATGCTGGAAAAGTGTGTGTACTGACATAACTACTGGACATCAAAATGGAGGCAGACAGATGGACACTAACCGAAAAAAACCGGCTATACTGAAACTTCCTGGCAGATTGAGGCTGTGTGCCGGACCGAGGCTCGAGCTCGGGACCTTTGCCTTGCCCGCAAAAGGCAAAGGTCCCGCAGTTCGGTTCTCGGACCGGTACACAGTTTTCATCTCTCAGGAAGTTTCGTATCAGCGCACACTCCGCTGCAGCGTGACAGTCTCATTCTGGAAGTCGGCTATACTGTCGCAGTAAGTAAAAACTAAATTTACGTCCATATCGAGAGATAAGCTATAGTCATGGCGATACTTTAAAGTGTGACCCATCTTTCTGCCATAGAGCCAGCACCCAGCATTGTTGTTGTTGTGGTCTTCAGTCCAGAGACTGGTTTGATGCAGCTCTCCATGCTACTCTATCCTGTGCAAGCTTTTTCATCTCCCAGTACCTACTGCAACCTACATCCTTCTGAATCTGCTTAGTGTGTTCATCTCTTGGTCTCCCTCTACGATTTTTACCCTCCACGCTGACGTCCAATACTAAATTGGTGATCCCTTGATGCCTCAACACATGTCCTACCAACCAATCCCTTCTTCTAGTCAAGTTGTGCCACAAACTTCTCTTCTCCCCAATCCTATTCACTACTTCCTCATTAGTTATGTGATCTATCCATCTAATCTTCAGCATTCTTCTGTAGCACCACATTTCAAAAGCTTCTATTCTCTTCTTGTCCAAACTATTTATCGTCCATGTTTCACTTCCATACAGGGCTACACTCCATACAAATACTTTCAGAGGTGACTTCCTGACTCTTAAATCTATACTCGATGTTAACAAAGTTCTCTTCTTCAGAAACGCTTTTCTTGCCATTTCCAGTCTACATTTTATATCCTCTCTACTTCGACCATCATCAGTTATTTTGCTACCCAAATAGCAAAGCTCCTTTACTACTTTAAGTGTCTCATTTCCTAATCTAATTCCTTCAGCATCACCCGACTTAATTCGACAACATTCCATTATCCTTGTTTGGCTTTTGTTGATTTTCATCTTATACCCTCCTTTCGAGACACTGTCCATTCCGCTCAACTGCTCTTCCAAGTCCTTTGCTGTCTCTGACAGAATTACAATGTCATCGGCGAACCTCGAAGTTTTTATTTCTTCTCCATCGATTTTAATACCTACTCCGAATTTTTCTTTTGTTTCCTTCACTGCTTGCTCAATATACAGATTGAATAACATCGGGGAGAGACTACAACCCTGTCTCACTCCCTTCCCAACCACTGCTTCCCTTTCATGCCCCTTGACTCTTATAACTGCCATCTGGTTTCTGTACAAACTGCAAATGGCCTTTCGCTCCCTGTATTTTACCCCTGCCACTTTCAGATTTCGAAAGAGCGTATTCCAGTCAACATGGTCAAAAGCTTTCTCTAAGTCTACAAATGCTAGAAACGTAGGTTTGCCTTTCCTAAATCTAGCTTCTAAGATAAGTCGTAGGGTCAGTATTGCCTCTCGTGTCCCAACATTTCTACGGAATCCAAACTGATCTTCCCCGAGGTGGGCTTCTACTAGTTTTTCCATTCGTCTGTAAAGAATCCGCGTTAGTATTTTGCAGCTGTGACTTATTAAACTGATAGTTCGGTAATTTTCACATTTGTCTACAACTGCTTTCTTTGGGATTCGAATTATTATATTCTTCTTGAAGTCTGAGGGTATTTCGCCTGTTTCATACATCTTGCTCACCAGATGGTAGAGTTTCGTCAGGACTGGATCTCCCAAGGCTGTCAGTAGTTCTAATGGAATGTTGTCTACTCCCGGGGCCTTGTTTCGACTCAGGTCTTTCAGTGCTCTGTCAAACTCTTCACGCGGTATTATATCTCCCATTTCATCTTCATCTACATCCTCTTCCATTTCCATAATATTGTCTTCAAGTACGTCGCCCTTGTATAGAGCCTCTATATACTCCTTCCACCTTTCAGCTTTCCCCTCTTTGCTTAAAATTGGGTTTCCATCTGAGCTTTTGATATTCATACAGGTGGTTATCTTTTCTCTGAAGGTCTCTTTAATTTTCCTGTAGGCTGTATCTATCTTATCCCTAGTGAGATAAGTCTCTACATCCTTACATTTGTCCTCTAGCCATGAGTGCTTAGCGATTTTGCACTTCCTGTCGATCTCATTTTTGAGATGGCTGCTTCATTTACTGCATTTTTATATTTTCTCCTTTCATCAATTAAATTCAGTATTTCTTCTGTCACCCAAGGATTTCCACTAGCCCTCGTCTTTTTACCTACTTGATCCTCTGCTGCCTTCACTACTTCATCCCTCAAAGCTACCCAATCTTCTTCTACTGTATTTCTTTCCCCCATTCCCCACAATTGTTCCCTTATGCTCTCCCTGAAACTCTGTACAACCTCCAGCATTATGCTACCAGTAATGATATAACTTCCTGAAACCATCTGAAGATGAACCTGGAAAGGTCCGAAAACCGGTTCATGGAATAAAACACAATTATTCAAAATAGTGACTGGTTACAGTTCTGTATAACCTATTTACATAATTAGCTACTTCTTTTTAAATCTCGACTGTTAGGATTTGTTCGATATTTGTGGATTATTGTTTCCTCAGCCGTTCACGCGTGCGCTAACAGGTGGTGTGTGTTGTCTAGAACCTGCAGCCTTCTTCCGTCGTGATTTGACAGTTGTGACTTGTGTTTTCTGTATTATTTTAAACTTGTCTTGAATGGTGTTTGATGCCTTGATCTTGGTGAGGCCGAGTTAAAAGGTGTAGGTATCTTGGTTTACTCGACATCGTCCGGTATTCTCTGTTGTTTGTGCAGCTGGATCTGACGGTTGGAAATCGGTCAGATTGTCTGTCGGAGTGCTAGTATGTCTGTCGGTCGGAGCTGCCTCCGTCATGTTTGTCGGATTCGGCGTGTTAACGAATTTACTGCTTGGAGTGTAACGGCCTAATTCCTGAAATATGTTTTGATCTTGCCTATCATCTTGAGAGGCGGTATCTGTGTAGTGTACAGCATGTTAACTTATTTGGCCAAACTTGTATAATTTTATATAAGATTGCATTTCATGGCTTTTATTTAAATGGTCATTTTAGTATATAAAGTTGTCACCCTTCCACCGTAAGGCTTTTCTTAGAAGTTACAATCAAGTTGCACCTTCGGTGGCAAGTTAATCTTTTAATTTTAGTGTTTTGAACCATTTCCATCCCTCCTACGGGGTGCATAGTTTGTGTGATTGTGTGAATTGTTAAAACTTCTAGTTTAAAGTAATCTGGATGCAGATTTGCACCAGTGTAGTTTTTAAGAGGTCATTGTGAGCGGTCGTGACTACGGCCGTGTCAAAAGGGAGTGGCAAGATTCTCAGCCCGAAAGCTCATACACTCAAAAAATTTGTTTCTTTCTGTCTCTGAATAAATTGTAACTTGATATTTAGAGGGTGCTTTCTGCTTATAATTTTAAATCTGTTTCTTTTTTTTTTTTTTTTAAAAAAAAAAAAAAAGGGAGAAACCCCTTTAGAAATAAAATTTCCATTTGTTAAAGGCAATTTGATTATGATTTCATCAGTTACTCGAAGGCAACTACTTCACGCTCACATAGTGTGATTAAATGTGTTAATATTCTTGATGAATTGCTAGTAAATAAAATAAAATTTTTAGAATATTCTTTGAAATTAAATCCACGGTTCATTACTGGTTACCCATATTACTAGAGGGCATATCATTTATACAAATAAGTGATAGGGATGCCCCAACACTGATCCCTGGAGCACCCTCCATTTGACCGAACCCCTCTCAGCCCCACATCACAGCCATTCCTAGCACTGTGAATAATGACCTTTTACTGTCTGCTGTTAAAGTAAGAGGTGAACCAATTGTGAGCTACTCCCTTCTGTAATGGTCCAACTTCTGAAGCAATATTTTGTCATCAACACAATCAAATGCCTTAGTTAAATCAAAAAGTATACCTAGCTTTCCAAACCTTTTGCAGTACCTCACAGAGAAAAGAGAATATGGCATTTTCAGTTGTTAAACCACTTCTAAAGCTGGACTGCACATTTGATAACAAATTGTGTGATATAAAATGATTAATTATCTTTACATACACAGCTTTTCAACAACCTTAGCAAACACTGATGGCATAGAAATAAGTCTAAAATTGTCTACATTATCCCTGTCTCCCACTTTATAAAGCGGCCTTACTATTGAGTGTTTACTTGTTCAGAAAACTGACCATTCCTAAAGGAAAAATTACAAATATGGCTAAGTGCAGAGTTAGCAGAGTTAACATGTGCAGGATAGTACTTCAGTATTCTGCTAGGCACTCCATTATATCTACATCTACATCTATACTCCGCGAGCCACCTTACGGTGTGTGGCGGAGGGTACCTATTGTACCACTATCTGATCCCCCCTTCCCTGTTCCATTCACGAATTGTGCGTGGGAAGAACGACTGCTTGTAAGTCTCCGTATTTGCTCTAATTTCTCGGATCTTTTCGTTGTGATCATTACGCGAGATATATGTGGGCGGTAGTAATATGTTGCCCATATCCATGAGAGTCCTCAGTTTTCAGTGATTTAATTATTGACTCACAGTCTCCCCTTCGTCTGTATCATAGAGGAGTGTATCTGTCATCAATCTCGGAAAGGTTTTTGCCAAGAGAGTTATATGATCCCCTGTAGAAACTAAATTTTTATTTAATTCACAAGCAATGCTCAGAAAAGATTGTTAAACAATGTATGTATATCTGATTTGTCAGTAACAGAAATATTTTCACTACGAATTGACTTTATGTCGACGACCTTGCCCTGTTGGCTAGACACTTGCTTCACAACTGACCATACGGTTTTAATTTTATCCTCTGAATTATCTATTCTATTTGCGTACCAAACACTCTTTTTCTTCCTAATAACATTTTTAAGCACCTTACAGTACTGTTTATAATGGGCTACGTTAGCTTTATTGTGACTATTCTTACATTTTGATATAATCCTCGCTTTGTTCTACATGATATCCTTATCCCACTAGTTAGTCCCAAGGTTGTCTTTTACTTCTAGTACCCTGTTCAGAACGTTCAAATGGAAAGCAACTCACAAAGAGTATGAGAAATGGGTTACAGAAAGCATTATATTTGTCATCTATGTTATTGGCACTATAGACATCCTGCCACTCTTGTTCCTTGACGAGGTTTAAAAAACTCTCTACTGTCGTTGGATATACTATCCTACGTAGTTTGTAATTATGACATCTGACTGAGTACAAAAGCCTTTTAGAATTAAAATTTGTGCATCACCCTTTTACTAACAGAATTCCCATGTAGTAATGAAGAATGACTAAAAATATTGTCTATGGCTGTGCTACTGTTCCACCGCACCCTAGTTGGAAAAAACACATTCTGCATCAGATCATATGAACTTAGGAGATCTACCAACATCCTTTTTCTTGGAAAATCATATACAAAATTAATATTGAAATCACCACATATAAGTAATTTCTGGTACTTCCTATAAAGTGAATCAAGAGCTCTTTCTAGCTTGAGCAGAAATGCTTTGAAGTCAGAGTTAGGGGACCTATAAACAACAAAAAGTAGAAGGTTAGTTTTACTAAATTCGACTTCCCCTTCACAACATTCAAATGTCTATTCAATGCAGTGTCGTGAGATGCCTATGTACTCAAATGGAATACTGTTTCTTATGTACATGGCCACGTGCCCAATCCACAAGAAACTCCTTGAAAAACAGCCAGCTAATCTGTTTCCTGGGAAAGGAAGGCTCTGAATTGTCAAATTAATTAAATGGTGCTCTGATATACCAATAGTTTCAGAATCAACAGCTATAAGCAGTTCACTAACTTCATCTCTAATACCTCTTACATTCTGATGAAGTATGCTAATTTCTTCTCTAAATGGGAACGTAACGTCCTCTGAAGGAGATTCCTTAGTTAGAAGGATTTCCTTTAAGCATTTATATCTATCAACTGACTTCAATCTAAAAGAGATGCAGCTCTAACCCCAACTAGTGCAGGAATTGTTCCATGAGTGATCCCACCACCACCACCTACTGTTATATCTTTTATTTTTTTCTGCCATGGTAATAGAGTTAACCCTAGATTACTAAACCATGGAAAAATTAACGATTGCAGCACGTTATAAAACAGGATATTTTATACTATTCGGTATGCAACATACCATTAGAGGTGTAATAATTGCAATTAACTAATGCATAACCTATAAATTATGACTTCCTTTGATTAAATCTGGGGTAGTACAATAACTGATGGTTTAGAACCAATGTAATATCTTCCCTCTTTAGTGTTCTAGGGTTAATGAATCGTCTTGAACATTTTTACCACAACTTATTGATGCTCAAGTGAACTGATGTCATGTAATTCAGCAATAATACTTAAATATCTATGAATACATTTTGTAGTAAATTGCACACAGCTAAATAAATCTTGCTAGATGAGTAACGGAAACAAAATAATACAGTTTTTTAGGATTTTGTTTGACTCTCATATACTGTTTCCATACGGCATTATTTGGTTACTAAATGCCTGTCGCACATTCAGAGTATTGTTTTCATCTGATTGCCGAAGCTGAATGGTGACTAAGGTTCTTAATACCGTGCAGAATTTCTGTTAATAAATTAAGCGTCAGTTACGTTACTTTTCTTTATTGTTATTTCGTCCAGTCGTCCAACACAGGATGTGTGAAGGAGCAGAGATGGTAAAGATGTAGTGATTGTCACAGACGTGTACGTTTTTACACTAATGACTTCACGTCGTCTGCTGACCTATCCATAAGCTCCTAAATGTAATAATTACTTCTGTTCTTGACTCTAGTTTAGCTCTTTGCACTACAAGTCTTTTTACTATTTTTATTTTTTATTTTTGTAGCTTTTATACTGTAATGTTCATTTTTTATTTACTTTATTTATTAATTTTTCATTGTCCTTATAATGAAAAGCTGTTGTGATGTACCTGTGTAATGAATGCCTGTTGCCTCATAAACAGCGATACGCGCTCTAAAACGTGTTCCTTGTCCTGAGGTTACTGAGATAGGTACCGTCCCAGATATTAAATCCCTTTTGGTCCGCAGTCATCGTGTGATGATAACTTACTTCTATTTCTTGTGACTACGTGTTTCCCTAACTTATTTTGTGTGTTCATCTACATTTAAGTTTATTGCTAATTGTGGTGATTATTCGTTATATCTAGATGTTAGAAATGCTGAACAGAGCAAAATACAAAAGTTTAAAGAGTTAACATTCTGCAGCCGTATGAGCTGGAAAATTGAGCTAATTTTTCCATACTTGATTTCCTCACAAAATAAGTTTTGTGGTCTCCGTATAAGACACTGACTATCTGTGAAGTAGTTTACTTCGATCTACTTACTTTCGGCACTAAAAATCAGTCAAGCTTTTGGCCTGACTATTGTCTGAGCATTCTTCCGAATGCCTTTTTTTGGTAATAAAAACGCCTGTCGCGTGGTACTGATCTCAGAAGAGCGAAAAGAATGAATGGCACATACTGCCCATTCCTGATGGCAAAAATACGGATACCAGTCTGTTGTTCGTTGTGATGTTGTACAAGCAGGAAATTGTGTTAACGCAGCGTGACTGACTTGAATGCATGCAAGTGGCGTATAGGCCTATACGAAGGGCATTCGATAAGTAATGCAACACTTTTTACTCCGCCAGTTTAAGTTTTAAAAAAGCGGACTTCGCTGTGGAACATCACGGAATATTCCTGCTCCAACGCGAATAGTTGAATGAAGTTCCGATAGGTGGCACCGCTCTACGTGGTCTTCAAAATAGCGTCTGCAACGAAGGTGCGTTCCAAGCAGAAAGCTGTCATTGTGTTCCTTTTGTCCGGATCCACAGCATCGAGGATGTTCATTGGCGCTTGCAGAACGTCTACAGAGGCCTGACGGTAAACAAAAGCATGGTGAGTCGTTGGGGAGGCGACTGTCATCATCGCAACAACATCGTGTAAACCTGTCCGATATCCAGCCTGCCGGTCGGTCGGACAGTACTGTGACTCCTGCAGTGCTGGAACGTGCAGGCACTCTCATTAGAGGCGGTCGACAGATCAAAGAGCAAACAACTTGCACAACTGGATGTCTCTGTTGGTAGTGCAGCCACATGCGTTCACCAATTGTGGTACCCAAAGATGTGCGGCCACTCGGTTCCACGCTGCCTATCAGAACACGATAAAGACCAGTGAGTTTGGCCCAATGAAGGATGTACTCCGCAGGAAGCAGTATGTGGGTGATGGGGACGTTATTGATGCAGTGGACTGGTACTATTCGGGCATACAGACTTCCCATTAAGGTGGTCGTAGACCGGCGCATTGGACGAAACTTATGTTGAAAAATAGAGTTTTTGAGCCAAAAGAATAGGAAATGGAATAGTGTGTGGAAATCCTGAGTAAAATCAATCTGCTTTCAGAATGAAATGTTTCAATCCCTTTTGAACACCACTAGTGTAGTAAATAATCGGTCCTTAGTCATGCATCAGGAGTAAAAAAGATTAAATCCTTCATTTGCGAGACCGTGGTATTGATAACTGGTGGATAAATGGTTCATAAACCTTGGCGCTATGTACACTACTGGCCATTAAAATAGCTACACCAAGAGGAAATGCAAATGATAAACGGACATTCACTGGACAAATATATTATACTAGAACTGACATGTGATTACATTTTCACGCAATTTCGGTGCATAGATCCTGAGAAATCAGTACCCACAACAACCACCTCTGGCCGTAATAACGCCCTGATACGCCTAGGCATTGAGTCAAACAGAGCTTGAATGGCGTGCACAGGTACAGCTGCCCATGCAGCTTCAACACGATACCACAGTTCATCAGAGTAGTGACTGCCGTATCGTGACGAGCCAGTTGCTCGGCCACCACTGACCAGACGTTTTCAGTTGGTGAGAGATCTGGAGAACGTGCTGGCCAGGGCAGCAGACGAACACTCTCTGCATCCAGAAAGGCCCGTACAGAACCTGCAACATGCGGTCGTGCATGAAATGTAGGGTTTCGCAGGTACCGAATGAAGGGTAGAGCCACGGGTCGTAACACATCTGAAATGTAACGTCCACTGCTCGAAGTGCCGTCAATGCGAACAAGAGGTGACCGAGACGTGTAACCAATGACACCGCATACCATCACGCCGGGTGATACGTTAGTATGGCAATGACGAATACACGCTTCCAATGTGCGTTCACCGCGATGTCGCTAAACACGGATGCGACCATCATGATGCTTTAAACAGAACCTGGATTCATCCGAAAAAATGACGTTTTGCCATTCGTGCACCCAGGTTCGTCGTTGAGTACACCATCGCTGGCGCTCCTGTCTGTGATGCAGCGTCAAGGATAACCGCAGCCACGGTCTCCGAGCTGACAGTCCATGCAGCTGCAAACGTCGTCGAACTGTTCGTGCAGATGGTTGTTGTCTTGCAAACGTCCCCATCTGTTGACTCAGGGATCTAGACGTGGCTGCACGATCCGTTACAGCCATGCAGATAAGATGGCTGTCATCTCGACTGCTAGTGATACGAGGCCGTTGGGATCCAGCACGGCGTTCCATATTACCCTCCTGAACCCACCGATTCCATATTCTGCTAACAGACATTGGATCTTGACCAACGCGAGCAGCAATGTCGCGTTACGATAAACCGCAATCGTGGTAGGCTACAATCCGACCTTTATCAAAGTCGGACGAGTGATGGTACGCATTTCTCCTCCTTATAAGAGGCATCACAACAACGTTTGACCAGGCAACGCCGGTCAAATGCTGTTTGTGTATGAGAAACTGATTGGAAACTTCCCTCACGTCAGCACGTTGCAGGTGTCGCCACCGGCCCCAACCTTGTGTGAATACTTCGAAAAGCTAATCATTTGCATATCACAGCATCTTCTTCCACTCGGTTAAATTTCGCGTCTGTAGCACGTCATCTGCGTAGTGTAGCAATTTTAATCGCCAGTAGTGTATAAAAGTGCTTAAAAGTTGTTTTCCATCACCACATGCATTTCATCTTACCAAGTTTAAACATAATGAATGGTGGGGTTTCATCGCCTTTTTCTTTCATACAATGGTGAGGATATGATGTCTGCATACTCGTTTCAGAAGAATTTTCCGCTTTGCTACTGCTGCTGCAAATTAAAAGTGGGCAAGAAGACCAGTGTTGGAACGTGCTGATGAAAGTACGGGGTCTGCAGTGTCGGTCGAGTTTACCCGAAGCTTTCATCGCGCCACTCCGAAGTCTGCCGAGCAAAGAAAACGCAGAATAGCGTCCAGAAGGCGTTTAGTTCAGTTCAGAAACTCCAGCACTCTAGCATTCTCCACAGTTCGACGAGTGGCGCTACATACGCCGCCGCTAACGAACGGCCGTGACTGCAACTTAGCGAAGAATATTCTTTCGCGTCTACTTAAAAGTCGGCACAAGCGATGAACCTCGGGGAGATGACAAGTTGTACATTGGGAGGCTGTAATCGAACCCTTGTCGTGCTCGTGACTCCATGCCTGTGTCACAGTCGTCTGTATACAACAAGCAACGAATCAGTAAAACAAAGATATTAGTCACTTAGATGAACAATTTTTACTTCGACAGAAAGTTATAAGTGCTTTCTGTTACTACTTTTGCCGGCTTGACTACTTGCAACATTATGAATACCAGTGCGCATATTTTACCCATGAAATTGTATGTCGGTGTGCTTTTAGTTTAAAAGGTTTACCTCGTATCCATCTCCTTTTACCACAGACGCAACATACAAGAAAATGGAGATTTTAAATGACGTAGAACGAAATTCAACATGCACTAAAGTATCCGCACTCCCACAAAAACATACGTTTTCATATTAGGTGCATTGAGCTGCCACCCACCGCAGGTAGTCATATCAGCGACCTTAGTAGTAGTTACACATCGTGAGAGAGCAGAATGGGGCGCTCCGCGGAACTCACGGACTTAGAACGCAGTGAAGTCATTGCGTGTCACTTATGCCATACGTCTGTACCCGAGATTTCCACACTCCTAAACATCCCTAGGTCCACTGTTTCCGATGTGATAGTGAAGTTCAAACGTGAAGCCACACGTGCAGCACAAAAGCGTACAGGCCGACCTCGTCTGTTGACTGACAGAGACCGTCGACTGTTGAAGAGGGTCGTAATGTGTAACAGGCAGACATCTATCCAGATCATCATACAGAAATTCCAAACTGCATCAGGATCCACTGTAAGTACTATCACAGTTAGGCGGGAGTTGAAAAAACTTGGATTTTATGGCCGACCGGCTGCTCATAAGCCACACATCACGCCGGTAAATGCCAAACGACGCCTCGCTTTGTGTAAGGAGCGTAAACATGGGGCGATTGATCAGTAGAAAAAGCTTGTGTGGAGTGACGAATCACTGTACACAATGTGGCGATCCGATGGCAGGGTGTGGGCATGGCGAATGCCCAGTGAATGTCATCTGCCAGCGTGTGTACTGCCAACAGTATAACTCGGAGGCCATGGTGTTATGGTGTGGTCGTGTTTTTCATGGAGGGGGCTTGAACCCCTTGTTTTGCATGGCTCTATCACAGCACAGGTCTACAGTGATGTTTTAAGCACCTTCTTGCTTCCCACTTTGGAGAGCAATTCGGGGATGGTGACTGCGTCTACCAACATGATCGAGCACCTGCTCATAATGCACGGCCTGCGGATGAGTGGTTACATGAGAATAACATCCGTGTAATGGACTGGCATGCACAGAATCCTGACCTGAATTCCTTACAACACTTTTGGGATGTTTTGGAACGCCGACTTCGTGCCAAGCCTCACCAACCGACATCGATACCTCTCCTCAGTGCAGCAGTCCGTCAAGAATGGACTGTCATACACCAAGAAACCTTCCAGCACCTGATTGAAGGTATGCCTGCGAGAGTGGAAGCTGTCATCAAGGCTAAGGGTGAGCCAACACCATACTGAATTCCGGCATTACCGAGGGGGACACCACGAACTTGTAAGTCACTTTCAGGCAGGTGTCCGGATAATTTTGATCGCATAGTGTAGCTAGGCTGACAATGAAGATTAATAGTAGGGCAGCGTTTTTCGAACGCCACAGACCATCGGGAGTTGCGGGTTGGCAGAGAAAGAAGAGACGCACTATTTCCCTGCAACCTGCCTCACCTCTCGCAGTCTACCATTTGAAACATCTTCTGTATTCGCACGAGTTGTGCTATACTTGGAGAGCAGACGATACTCCGAACGGATTACCACTGATGTCAACGTTTTCACAGTATAGGACGAGGATATGTGGCATTAACAGTTTTTGACAAATTATAACTGTATTCTAAACTGGAACTTGAACATAAATGTTCAAGTAAGTCTCTCTGATGTATCCTTTCTTACAGCGACGGTGTCTCCAAAAAACGGGTCAGAGCCTTTGAGCATGGAAGGTATGAAGAGAAACTGGCAGTAAGTTGAAATTCTGAGTCGGTGTAAGAGATGTGCGTAAATAGCTCCGCAGTAGCCAAGCTTTTGGGTTAGAGTGCTAGTGCGTCGTTCTAAAGTCGTCGAACATGGAAGCTGTGCATAAAGAGGTGCCAACTTACCTCCCAGGCTTTGGTGTTGTAGACTGTCACTTAAGACAAATCAGTGAACTTGTGTCATCGGCCTATAGGTACAGAAGACAATGGGAAGCACCGAATAAAAGACACAAAAAAGTAGGTGCACATGATGTAGTCCTCTACAAAAAATTCTCATTATGATCATTTATTTCACAATACATTCCAGAAGTTTACTACTCCTCCTATCGATTTCTGGATGTGACTGTCCAGAAAGAAGTTGTTAGAAAGAGAATGTGTAGGATAAACTGTTCTACGCGTCAGTGTGTGAAGTATTGAGAATCTGGATGTAGTTTGAGAACTGGAAAGAGTGTTACAGGTAGTCTGAAGTCGGAAGTGGAGAAATGTAATGGAAAGAAAAGAATATTCTTGTTATATGATTAGAGGAAATGATTAGAGGCCCCCCCCCCCCCCCCCCCCCAATGAACCATAGACCTTGCCGTTGGTGGGGAGGCTTGCGTGCCTCAGCGATACAGATAGCCGTACCGTAGGTGCAACCACAACGGAGGGGTATCTGTTGAGAGGCCAGACAAACGTGTGGTTCCTGAAGAGGGGCAGCAGCCTTTTCAGTAGTTGCAAGGGCAACAGTCTGGATGATTGACTGATCTGGCCCTGTAACAATAACCAAAACGGCCTTGCTGTGCTGGTACTGCGAACGGCTGAAAGCAAGGGGAAACTACAGCCGTAATTTTTCCCGAGGGCATGCAGCTTTACTGTATGATTAAATGATGATGGCGTCCTCTTGGGTAAAATATTCCGGAGGTAAAATAGTCCCCCATTCGGATCTCCGGGGGGGGGGGGGGGACTACTCAGGAGGATGTCGTTATCAGCAGACAGAAAACTGGCGTTCTACGGATCGGAGCGTGGAATGTCAGATCCCTTAATTGGGCAGGTAGATTAGAAAATTTAAGAAGGGAAATGGATAGGTTGAAGTTAGACATAGTGGGAATTGGTGAAGTTCGGTGGCAGGAGCAGCAAGACTTCTGGTCAGGTGACTACAGGGTTATAAACACAAAATCAAATAGGGGTAATGCAGGAGTATGTTTAATAATGAATAGGAAAATAGGAATGCGGGTGAGCTACTACAAACAGCATAGTGAACGCATTATTGTGGCCAAGATAGATACGAAGCCCACACCTACTACAGTAGTACAAGTTTATATGCCAACTAGCTCTGCAGATGACGAAGAAATTGAAGAAATGTATGATGAAATAAAAGAAATTATTCATATAGTGAAGGGAGACGAAAATTTAATAGTCATGGGTGACTGGAATTCGAGTGTAGGAAAAGGGAGAGAAGGAAACATAGTAGGTGAATATGGATTGGGGCTAAGAAATGAAAGAGGAAGCCGCCTTGTAGAATTTTGCACAGAGCATAACTTAATCATAGCTAACACTTGGTTTAAGAATCATGAATGAAGGTTGTATACATGGAAGAACCCTGGAGATACTAAAAGGTATCAGACAGATTATATAATGGTAAGACAGAGATTTAGGAACCAGGTTTTAAATTGTAAGACATTTCCAGGGGCAGATGTGGTCTCTGACCACAATCTATTGGTTATGACCTTTAGAGTAAAACTGAAGAAACTGCAAAAAGGTGGGAATTTAAGGAGATGGGACCTGGATAAACTGAAAGAACCAGAGGTTGTACAGAGTTTCAGGGAGAGCATAAGGGAACAATTGACAGGAATGGGGGAAAGAAATACAGTAGAAGAAGAATGGGTAGCTTTGAGGGATGAAGTAGCGAAGGCAGCAGAGGATCAAGTAGGTAAAAAGACGAGGGCTAGTAGAAATCCTTGGGTGACAGAAGAAATATTGAATTTAATTGGTGAAAGGAGAAAATATAAAAATGAAGCAGGCAAAAATGAATACAAAAGTCTCAAAAATGAGATCGACAGGAAGTGCAAAATGGCTAAGCAGGAATGGCTAGAGGACAAATGTAAGGATGTAGAGTCCTATCTCACGAGGGGTAAGATAGATACAGCCTACAGGAAAATTAAAGAGACCTTTGGAGATAAGAGAACGACTTGTATGAATATCAAGAGCTCAGATGGAAACCCAGTTTTAAGCAAAGAAGGGAAAGCTGAAAGGTGGAAGGAGTAAATATAGGCTCTATACAAGGGCAATGTACTTGAGGACAATATTATGGAAATGGAAGAGGATGTAGATGAAGATGAAATGGGAGATATGATACTGCGTGAAGAGTTTGACAGAGCACTGAAAGACCTGAGACGAAACAAGGCCCACGGAGTAGACAACATTCCATTGGAACTACTGACGGCCTTGGGAGAGCCAGTCCTCACAAAACTCTACTATCTGGTGAGCAAGATGTATGAAACAGGCGAAATACGCGAAATACCCACAGACTTCAAGAAGAATATAATAATTCCAATCCCAAAGAAAGCAGGTGTTGACAAATGTGAAAATTACCGAACTATCAGTTTAATAAGTCACAGCTGCAAAATACTAACACGAATTCTTTACAGACGAATGGAAAAACTAGTAGAAGCCAACCTCGGGGAAGATCAGTTTGGACTCCGTAGAAACACTGGAACACGTGAGGCAATACTGACCTTACGACTTATCTTAGAAGAAAGATTAAGGAAAGGCAAACCTACGTTTCTAGCATTTGTAGACTTAGAGAAAGCTTTTGGCAATGTTGACTGGAATACTCTCAAATTCTAAAGGTGGCAGGGGTAAAATACAGGGAGCGAAAGGCTATTTACAATTTGTACAGAAACCAGATGGCAGTTATAAGGGTCGAGGGACATGAAAGGGAAGCAGTGGTTGGGAAGGGAGTAAGACAGGGTTGTAGCCTCTCCCCGATGTTGTTCAATCTGTATATTGAGCAAGCAGTAAAGGAAACAAAAGAAAAATTCGGAGTAGGTATTAAAATTCATGGAGAAGAAATAAAAATTTGAGCTTCGCCGATGACATTGTAATTCTGTCAGAGACAGCAAAGGACTTGGAAGAGCAGTTGAATGGAATGGACAGTGTCTTGAAAGGAGGATATAAGATGAAAATCAACAAAAGCCAAACAAGGATAATGGAATGTTGTCGCATTAAGTCGGGTGATGCTGAGGGAATTAGATTAGGAAATGAGACACTTAAAGTAGTAAAGGAATTTTGCTATTTGGGGAGCAAAATAACTGATGATGGTCGAAGTAGAGAGGATATAAAATGTAGACTGGCAATGGCAGGAAAGCGTTTCTGAAGAGGAGAAATTTGCTAACATCGAGTATAGATTTAAGTGTCAGGAAGTCATTTCTGAAAGTATTTGTATGGAGTGTAGCCATGTATGGAAGTGAAACATGGACGATAAATAGTTTGGACAAGAAGAGAATAGAAGCTTTCGAAATGTGGTGCTACAGAAGAATGCTGAAGATTAGATGGGTAGATCACATAACTAATGAGGAAGTATTGAATAGGATTGGGGAGAAGACAAGTTTGTGGCACAACTCGACCAGAAGAAGGGATCGGTTGGTAGGACATGTTCTGAGGCGTCAAGGGATCACCAATTTAGTATTGGAGGGCAGTGTGGAGGGTAAAAATCGTAGAGGAAGACCAAGAGATGAATACACTAAGCAGATTCAGAAGGATGTAGGTTACAGTAGGTACTAGGAGATGAAAAATCTTGCACATGATAGAGTAGCATGGAGAGCTGCATCAAACCAGTCTCAGGACTGAAGACCACAACAACAACAACATGATTAGAGGGTAAAAATATAAGAGTAACGTGTGGTGTTAAGTAAGTTTACAATGGTATGAATAATATGCTAAAAGGAAAGTGAATTAGTATGAACAGTTTCTGTCCGAAGAATACGTCTGGTGATTGAAGTAAAGCGTGCGTTAGTTATAACTGTATACATCTTTCTTGTCGTAAGACAACAGAGAAATTGTTAAAATGTAAGTAGCCCGTTTATATGTTTGTATGTTGGCAGCGCTATAGACTGCATTAATATCACTGACAGAGCTGTGCGCCTTTTGTAAGAAACTCTGTGGCTGATCGGACTCGCAGTTAGAAATGAATAGTCAGCAGTGATGGGAGTTAGAAGTTAATAGTTATCAGTGATGGAGGTTGGCAGTGTTAGTGCGAGCGAACGATTTGGACGAGTGTCATTCATGGAGATTTAGTGTTGGTTGGAAGTGGATTCTAAGATGATGATGGTTGTATTTGCCAATGTCTCGATAGTGGAATTATTGATGATTATATAATTTTTTGAACTGGATGTGGCATAATCTGTTATATACATTGCTGTGCAGCAAAATCTTCCCTTTGCTAAGCACATGTCTACTAGTAGTTAAAGCCTATAGTAGTTAGAACCATTTTATTTAGCTGGCTGTTTACTTGCTGTATTTGCTGTACTTCGTGTCATGAAGATTTTCTGTGTGGTAAGTGAGTCATGAAAAAGTGTAGGTTATTGTTATGATTTCTTCTAAGTCAGGGCGATTCTTTTATGTTAATTATTTGAGCAGTCAGATTGCGTTATCCTTGTATATTGTGGTAATAAATTAATAGAATAAGGCTGAGCTGTACTTGTCAGGGAAAATTCTGAAGGCCAGTGCTGAAATTATAAAAACAAGTAGAGTGGACTGTAGGTTCAGTTTCACTCAGCAGCTCAAGAAGGTTCAGTTGCATTAAGCAGTTTAAGTAAAAACTTTTTCAGAAGTTTCAAAAAGATGCGGAATGGGTCGAAAAATTAATACTAATGCACTAATGCTGTACAGGAGATTAAGAAAGGCAGACTTATATGTGTACACAGGCCGGGAAAACTGCGTTTAATCACAGAGCTCTTTACGCCAAAGTAGCAAGAAGAGTAGGCAAAGTTCGAAAAGGCCTGAAAATTGAAGTAAGTCCATTTTTTCTGTCTTTATGATCTGTATAAGCTTAGACAATACACGGAATGAAAATACTAGTCTTCTATGTATTCAATGAAATCTACGGAGATACCTGAAGGGTGTTAGTCATTAATAAGAATGGTGCACTATTTCATTTTCCAGGTCAGTACGTAAGGGAGAACGAGAGTTTGAGTAATCACCAGCGTCAAACAGAAGTATTTTGTAATATCATGAAACACAAAATCGTCTCAGGTTATACAGAACTAATACATCGCAAGAGGGCAATGGTACGATTGCAGACCAAGCACATCGGAGTGTTTCCAGACAAAACTGCAGTGATTACTAACGCGAAGCGGCACTCATTGTTATTAAGAAACGAGGTAAAAGAATGTTAGGAAAGTGATCTGCGACGGCCGTAGGTACCCTCCTCGTAAGAGATCGTAAAAACTCTGGGATTCACAGCTTGCTTGATAATATGATTTCTATTACATGAGACACAACGGAAGCACTTTACATTGAAACAATGTGTTTCAGCATGGAAGCCATCCTAAAAAACGATTGCAGTCTTCCTTAAAGAAGCCGCGCAGAAGGCGATAACCGGTCGAGGAAAATCAATGAAAAAAAAAAAGTATGCACGACGTCTGGGCACAGTGAAATCCCATGTCGTAAATTACGTGGTGCGCGGCGCACTGCCTCGCATTCCAAAGGCTGGAAACGACAAGATGCCGCCCGCAGAGGCCCACAGAGGTCGCAAAGGCTCGCTACCAGCCTTGGAGGCTTCACTAGTTACCATTGGAACCGGACAGTATTGGATTCTTTATAAGGCGAAAACATTAACACCTTGGCGACGATATTAAAATTACAACGCTGGAAGTCGAATCCGAAATGTTATTCTCACAGTAGTGATCCATAGTTAACCACAGCTGTGAACAGAGGATAATACACTAACCAACAAAGAGATGTATGGAAGCTCGGGTGAGAACAGGATAGTGGCGCACAACGGGATTATGCTGTTTTCTCGCATGGATAATACCGCAGTCTATTGTAGTGACGTGTCTCTCAGCGGTGGGGAAGGTGCGACAGCCATTTTGGCTTGGTTTGGAGTAGATCTACATCTACATACATACTCCGCAATCCACCATATGGTGCGTGGCGGAGGGTACCTCGTACCACAACTAGCATCCTCTCTCCCTGTTCCACTCCCAAACAGTACGAGGGAAAAATGACTGCCTACATGCCTCTGTACGAGCCCTAATCTCTCTTATCTTATCTTTGTGGTCTTTCCGCGAAATGTAAGTTGGCGGCAGTGAAATTGTACTGCAGTCAGCTTCAAGTGCTGGTTCTCTAAATTTCCTCAGTAGCGATTCACGAAAATAACACCTCCTTTCCTCTAGAGACTCCCACCCGAGTTCCTGAATTATTTCCGTAACACTCGCGTGATAATCAAACCTACCAGTAACAAATCTAGCAGCCCGCCTCTGAATTGCTTCTATGTCCTCCCTCAATCCGACCTGATAGGGATCCCAAACGCTCGAGCAGTACTCTAAAATTGGGCGTATTAATGTTTTACAAGCGGTCTCCTTTACAGATGAACCACATCTTCCCAAAATTCTACCAATGAACCGAAGACGACTATCCGCCTTCCCCACAACTGCCATTACATGCTTGTCCCACTTCATATCATTCTACAATGTTACGCCCAAATATTTAATCGACGTGACTGTGTTAAGCGCTACACTACTAATGGAGTATTTCAACATTACAGAATTCTTTTTCCTATTCATCTGCATTAACTTACATTTATCTATATTTAGAGTTAGTTGCCATTCTTTACACCAGTCACAAATCCTGTCCAAGTCATCTTGTATCCTCCTACAGTCACTCAACGACGACACCTTCCCGTAGACCATAGTATCATCACCAAACAGCCGCACATTGCTATCCACCCCATCCAAAAGATCATTTATGTAGATAGAAAACAACAACGGACCTACCACACTTCCCTGGGGCACTCCAGATGATACCCTCACCTCCGATGATCGCTCACCATCGAGGACAACGTACTGGGTTCTACGACTTGTAAGTGAAAGGTTGTCCTTCACATTTCCAGTTGTTATCCCTCGGTAAATTAATACATAGCGTAAGCCGTTAATTTTTAACTGTACCCACTTAAATGACATGTAATCTTGAAGTACATGACATACACTATACATTAATTGCAAACCACGTTTAAACCCGTCTCTTGTTACGCTCCATGAAAGCTGTTAACCTGAAATGTGGTGTTGTGGCGGATCGGGACGAGGCAAGCTGGGGAAGTGTCCCATTTTGTCTCACTTGTCAGCACAAGTACATCTCAAATTCCATATTCCCCTCTTTTCTCTTTTTCCAGGTGGTGTGGATGTAGATTAGAAAGACCGTTAGACAGCAGTTGGACATTAAATCGATGTAAATCGCAGTATCTGCCGCCAATGGATAAGCAGCTGCCAGCAGCAAGTCGTATACTCTTAGCTCACTTATTTGTTACATAGTTTAATTCTTAATTTCTTTGCGTGTTTTTGGGAACTTGCATTGTTTAATTCATAAATTTCGGGAGTATTATAGTATTTGAGAGTTGTAGCATCGCGTTTTAGTACCTGAATAGTGTAAGATCACGTAGTCTCCTTCTGCCGCCGAGCAGTGTGTCAGCAGTGCGCAAGTAGCAGCATTACTGCATTTACTAGGCAGTCTTGTATCTTAATAACCGTTTAAATTTTGTGTCGAATTGTTTGTGCTCTCTTTAGATTAGTTCAGACGTTCTTTGCACAACGGTATTTAGCATGGATAGGGACTGCGACTGCTGTGTTCGGATGCAGGCTGAGTTGGCACCCCTTCGCTCCCAGCTTCAGGCAGTGTTGGCTTCGGTCACACAACTTGAGGCTGTTGCCAATGGGCATCGCTGTGGGGGTCCGGACGGGGGTTTGTCAGGGACGGCCAGCTCGTCCCACGCATCCCCCAATCGGACTACGGCTGTGGCTGCCCGGGATACTACCCACATTGAGGCTGACCCCGCACCCGTGGTAGAGTGGGAAGTCGTCTCGAAGTGTGACAGGTGGCGAAAGACATTCCGGAGGGCTGAGCGGAAGGCCTCTCCAATATGTCCGATGAACCGGTTTCAGGCTCTGTCTCCGGCTGATACTGATCTTCGGCTGGATGTGACTGCTTGTCCTGTTCCAGAGGTTGCCCCTCAGTCTGCAAGATCCGGGCGGTTGCAGAGGGTGGGCTTACTGGTAGCTGGGAGCTCCAACGTCAGGCGCGTAATGGGGCCCCTTAGGGATATGTCTGCAAGGAAGGGGAAGAAAACCAATGTGCACTCCGTTTACATACCGGGTGGAGTCATTCCAGATGTGAAAAGGTTCCTTCCGGATGCCATGAATGGTACAGGGTGCACCCATCTGCAGGTGGTCGCTCATGTCGGCACCAATGATGTGTGTCGCTATGGATAAGAGGAAATCCTCTCTGGCTTCCAGCGGCTATCTGATTTGGTGAAGACTGCCAGTCTCGCTAGCGGGATGAAAGCAGAGCTCACCATCTGCAGCATCGTCGACAGAACTGACTGTGGACCTTTGGTACAGAGCCGAGTGGAGGGTCTGAATCAGAGGCTGAGACGGTTCTGCGACCGTGTGGGCTGCAGATTCCTTGACTTGCGCCATAGGGTGGTGGGGCTTCGGGTTCCACTGGATAGTTCAGGAGTCCACTGCACCCAGCAGTCGGCTACACGGGTAGGAGGGGTTGTGTGGCGTGGACTGGGCGGTTTTTTAGGTTAGATGGCCTCGGGCAAGTACAGAAAGGGCAGCAGCCTCAAAGGGTGCGCGGCAAAGTCAGGACATGCGGGGACCAAGCAGCAATCGGTATTGTAATTGTAAACTGTCGAAGCTGCGTTGGTAAAGTACCGGAACTTCAAGCACTGATAGAAAGCACCGAAGCCGAAATCGTTATAGATACGGAAAGCTGACTGAAGCCAGAGATAAATTCTGCCGAAATTTTTACAAAGGCACAGACGGTGTTTAGAAAGGATAGATTGAATGCAACCGGTGGTGGCGTGTTTCTCGTGTAGTTTGTCGTGTCGTGAAGTGGATAGTTCCTGTGAATTATTATGGGTGGAGGTTATACTTAACAACCGAGCTAGGTTAATAATTGGCTCCTTTTACCGACCTCCCGACTCAGCAGCATTAGTGGCAGAACAACTGAGAGAAAATCTGGAATACATTTCACATAAATTTCCTCAGCATGTTATAGTCTTAGGTGGAGATTTCAATTTACCAGATATAGACTGGGACACTCAGATGTTTAGGACGGGTGGTAGGGACAGAGCATCGAGTGACATTATACTGAGTGCTCTATCCAAAAATTACCTCGAGCAATTATACAGAAAACCGACTCGTGGAGATAACATCTTGGACCTACTGATAAAAAACAGACTCGAACTTTTCGACTCTGTAAGCGCAGAACAGGGAATCAGTGATCATAAGGCCGTTGCAGCGTTCCTGAATATGGAAGTAAATAGGAATATAAAAAAAGAATAATAGGAGGCAGATTTCAGACTACCTAACAGATCAAAACGAAAATTTCTGTTCCGACACTGACAATGTTGAGTGTTTATGGAAAAAGTTCAAGGCAATCGTAAATTGCGTTTTAGACAGGTACGTGCCGAGTAAAACTGTGAGGGACAGAAAAAACCCACCGTGGTTCAACAACAAAGTTAGGACTACTGCGAAAGCAAAGAGAACTTCTCTGCAAGTTTAAATGCAGCCAAAACCTCTCACACAAACAGAAGCTAAACGATGTCAGTTAGCGTAAGGAGGGCTATGCGTGAAGCGTTCAGTGAATTCGAAAGTAAAATTCTATGTAACGACTTGACAGAAAATGCTAGGAAGTTCTGGTCTTGCGTTAAATCAATAAGTGGATCGAAACAGCATATCCAGACACTCTGGGATGATGGAATTGAAACAGAGGATGACACGCGTAAAGCTGAAATACTAAACACATTTTTCCAAAGCTGTTTCACAGAGGCAGACCGCACTGCAGTTCCTTCTCTAAATCCTTGCACGAACGAAAAAATGGCTGATATTGAAATAAGTGTCCAAGGAATAGAAAAGCAGCTGAAATCACTCAACAGAGGAAAGTCCACTGGACCTGACGGGATACCAATTCGATTCTACACAGAGTACGCGAAAGAACTTGCCCCCCCTTCTAACAGCCGTGTACTGCAAGTCTCTAGAGGAACGGAAGGTTCCAAATGATTGGAAAAGAGCACAGGTAGTCCCAGTTTTCAAGAAGGTTCGTCGAGCAGATGTGCAAAACTATAGGCCTATATCTCTGACATCGATCTGTTGTAGAATTTTAGAACATGTTTTTTGCTCGCGTATCATGTCATTTCTGGAAACCCAGAATCTACTCTGTAGGAATCAACATGGATTCCGGAAACAGCGATCGTGTGAGAACCAACTGGCTTTATTTGTTCATGAGACCCAGAAAATATTAGATACGGGCTCCCAGGTAGATGCCATTTTCCTTGACTTCCGGAAAGCTGTGTGGCTGGATTGAAGAGTTTCTAGCAAACAGAACACAGCATGTTGTTCTCAATGGAGAGACGTCTACAGACTTTAAAGTAACCTCTGGCGTACCACAGGGGAGTGTTATGGGACCATTGCTTTTCACAATATATATAAATAACCTAGTAGATAGTGTCGGAAGTTCCATGCGGCTCTTCGCGGATGATGCTGTACTATACAGAGAAGTTGCAGCATTAGAAAATTGTAGCGAAATGCAGGAAGATCTCCAGCGGATAGGCACTTGGTGCAGGGAGTGGCAACTGACCCTTAACATAGGCAAATGCAATGTATTGCGAATACATTATGGTTATATGATAGCGGAACAAACACTGGTAGCAGTTATTTCTGTAAAATATCTGGGAGTATGCGTACGGAACGATTTGAAGTGGAATGATCATATAAAATTTATTGTTGGTATGGCGGGTGCCAGGTTGAGATTCATTGGGAGATTCCTTAGAAAATGTAGTCCATCAACAAAGGAGGTGGCTTACAAAACACTCGTTCGGCCTATACTTGAGTATTGCTCATCAGTGTGGGATCCGTACCAGGTCGGGTTGACAGAGGAGGTAGAGAAGTTCCAAAGAATAGCGGCGCGTTTCGTCACAGGGTTATTTGGTAAGCGTGATAACGTTACGGAGATGTTTAGCAAACTCAAGTGGCAGACTATGCAAGACAGGCGCTCTGCATCGCGGTGTAGCTTGCCGTCCAGGTTTCGAGAGGATGCGTTTCTGGATGGGGTATCGAATATATTGCTTCCCCCTACTTGTACCTCCCAAGGAGATCACGAATGTAAAATTAGAGAGATTCGAGCGCGCACGGAGGCTTTGCGACAGTCGTTGTTCCCACGAACCATACGCAACTGGAACAGGGAAGGGTGGTAATGACAGTGGCACGTAAAGTGCCCTCCGCTACACCCGTTGGGTGGCTTCCGGAGTATAAATGTAGATGTAGATGTAGATCTTCTTAAACAAGAGTTTTAAAAGTACCTAAGGAGTTTAATGTGTCCGAATCAACGCTGGAAAGATACGTTCCTAAAGCTAGGAATAATCCCAGCTACAGAGCTGAGAAATAGTATGGGAAAATTAAATATGTTTTCACTGCAGTGCAAAGAGACTGAGATCTGGTAGCGTAACTGAAGTCAGTTGGGAGCAGACGTTCTAGTCCAACGATGAAACCCGCGTCCGGCCACCCTGATTTTGGTTTTCCGTGATTTCCCTAAATCGCTTCAGGCAAATTCCGGAATGGTTCCTTTGAAAGGGCACGGCCGACTTCCTTCCCTAGTCCGATGGGACCGATGGCCTCGCCCTTTAATCCCCTCCCCTACATCAACCTAACAAAAAGCAAGGATGAAACATTTAACTGTCAGGTAATTAGCCCATAAGCTAGCAGAAAGAAATGGCTTACCACACAGATCTGAGGAACTAATTCGTCTAGACTGGCAGGAATAGGCTACAGAAATGTATTACTAGGCATCCTAAGTTCTCTATTTGCAATCCAGAAAAGCGTGCGATGGGTTTCAGTAAAGTATCAGTAGCAGTGACTTGGTGTTAAGCATTAAAAATTATTGTACATTTTACAAATTGAAATTAAATATGTTCTTATTGTCAAGGATTTTGTTGAAGATTCGGTGTTACTTACTCTAAATTGTTCATTAAACGACTTTACGTCTTAATACGTCCTAACAATCTGAACCTGTGTGCAATAATTTCACAAAGAATTGCCTTATCCCATTCTGGGACTGAACGAGATATATGAAATCATTTATTTTAAAAAAAGTAAAAACTATACAAGCTATAATGTTAAGCATTTTCAGTGAATCTACGTTGGGTTATACGACAAGGTGGTTTTTTATACCTTTAAGAAGCGTTTTTTTGTTTTTTTTTGTTTTTGTTTTTGCTCTTTTATGTTAAACGTTACGTATCGCATTCCACCCCAAGTTCCCCTAATTATCTCAAAGAAACATTCGGATGTAGACTTAATTTCGTGCAGATTCCTGTCATTGACATGTGTGTAAATGATCAGAGGTGAAATTTTTTATAGTGACTAGAAAAGATACAGGAGTACGTTAGTGTTGTCATCATGTGACCATGTTATCAGACCTAACATGCTATACGGTGGAAGCGCACAACATCAGATAATTAGTGACAGCTGTGAAACACTACGGAGAACATTGCTTTCTCGTGTGAGACAACATTTTGACCCCATCACTTAACAGACCTCGAAACAGACGCTGTTGTGGCACTGAAGTTGGACAGCTAATCGAACTGTGTACTGCTGAAACCTACAGCAATAAGTAAACAGTTTAATGGCCATCAAACAGACAACTGAAATCCGGGGAAAGCTCCAGTCCACGAGGAAAGAAAAACGAAGTACTTCGAACTGATAGTCTTTTGTATGCACGGACCCACAGCCACTATGAATTTCTTTAAGCAGTTTTTTTCCTTACGTCATTGTTTTATTGTGAAATTGACACATTGTTTCATAATTTAGCGATGAGGGACGGTATTTCGCCCACTTATACATTAGAAAGCTACAACACAGTAACATATGCTATGTACTCTGCCTGACAAAATAAGTGAAGCACCCAGAACACATGGCCGAATGTCAATGTAACTTCGTACATTTTCACACCACCGGCGGGTATGTAAGTAATTAGAGCTCCGTTTCTCACTGACAAACAGAACGGGCACCACAGTTCATTAGTGCTGATCTTGTTTAGTGTTGTTTTGAGGCCTGTTAGGATATACAGGGAGGTCCATTGATAGTGACCGGGCCAAATATCTCACGAAATAAGCATCAAACGAAAAAAACTACAAAGAACGAAACTCGTCTGGCTTGAAAGGGGAAACCAGATGGCGCTATGGTTGGCCGCTAGATGGCGCTGCCATAGGTCAAACGGATATCAACTGCGTTTTTTTAAAATAGGAACCCCCATTTTTATTACATATTCGTTCAGTACGTAAAGAAATATGAATATTATAGTTGGACCACTTTTTCGCTTTGTGATAGATGTCGCTGTAATAGTCACAAACGTTTAAGTACGTGGTATCACGTAACATTCCGCCAGTGCGGACGGTATTTGCTTCGTGATACATTACCCGTGTTAAAATGGACCGTTTACCATTTGCGGAAGAGCTCGGTACCGTGTTGATGTATGGCTATTGTGATCAAAATACCCAACGGGCGTATGCTATTTGTGCTGCTCGGTATCCTGGACGACATCATCCAAGTGTCCGAACAGTTCGCCATACAGTTACGTTATTTAAGGAAACAGGAAGTGTTCAGTCACATGTGAAACGTCAACCACGACCTGCAACAAATGATGATGCCCAAGTAGGTGTTTTAGCTGCTGTCGCCCCTAATCCGCACATAAGTAGTTTTCTGTGGGGAAAGTTGAAGGATATTTGCTATCGTGACCCACCGACAACGCCTGACAACATGCGTCAGCGCATTGTCAGTGCATGTGCGAACATTACGGAAGGCGAACTACTCTGTGTTGAGAGAAATGTCGTTACACGTATTGCCTAATGCATTGGGGTTGACGGACATCATTTTGAGCATTTATTGTATTAATGTGGTATTTACAGGTAATTACGTTGTAACAGCATCCGTTCTCAGAAATGGTAAATTCACAAAGGTACATGTGTCACATTGGAACAACCGAAATAAAATTTTCCAACGTACTTATTTTAATTTAAAAACCTACCTAATACCAAGTGTTCGTCTAAAATTGTGAGCCATATGTTTGTGACTATTACAACATCATCTACCACAAAGCGAAAAATGTGGTCCAACTACTACACGAATATGTAATAAAAAATGGAGGTTCCTATTTAAAAATAACGCACTTGACATCCGTTTGACCGATGGCAGTGCCATCTAGCGAGCCAACCATAGCGCCATCTGGATTCTCCTTTCAAGCTAGAAAAGTTTTGTTCTTTGTAGTTTTTTCGGTTGACGCTTATTTCGTGAGATACTTGGCCCGGTCACGATCAATGGACCACCCTATATAAGAGGCCTGAACAACGTCACATTTTGAGTAATCATCATGAAAGACACGGAGAGAGCTTAAACGTGCCCCATTGTGGGACTTCACTTTTTTGTCAGTGTATACCGCACGATACATTTCGTACGTCGATGTGGGGGAAGGCACTCCTATTAGGGTTGGTCCACCACACAAATCTGTCAGGCGATCATTGTAGGCAAAACCACCCCTTCTTTCCGCCTCCTCGATTTCTATATCACCATCTATGGCCATCCTATCGCCCTCACCCCAACCCTTAAGTACCTTGGCGTCACCCTTGAGCGTCGCCTCTCCTGGACCCCCCATCTCCGGACAATCCAAGCCAAGGCATGTTCCGGGCTCCGTCTCCTCAAGCTCCTTTCTGGCCGTACATGGGGTCTGGATCCCTCCACCGTCCTCCGCACCTATAAATCCCTCATCCGCCCAATCCTCTGCTATGCCCATCCTGCCTGGATCTCCACCCCTCCTACCTTTTACAAATCCCATCAAATCCTTGAACACCATGCTCTCCACCTCGCCTATCATATCCGTCTCCCCTCCCCCACGCGGATCCTGTACGATCTTATTCCGTTCCCCCACCTCCTCCTCTTCCTCGAATGGATATGGATCCTATACACCTCCTGTAAACTAGATCCCCCTCACCCGCTTGTCTCTCACATCCTCTCCCACCCCCGTCTGCTGCCGCGCCTGTATTTCCATGTCCCACCTGCACTCCATCTCTCTCCATACCTTCTCCCAAGGTGGCTTCCGCCAGTTCCCCCTCCCTGATGATGCACTCCTCCCCTCCATCTACCCCTCCTACCAACTTTGATCCTCCCTCCCTCTTCTTGTGTTTGTTCCTATGGGCACCCTCTCTCCCTTCTCTCCCCCTTCCCTCCCTCCTCCCTTTCTCCCCACTCCTCCCTGGGGCTTCCCCTACCCCCATACCTCCTACCATCTCCTCTGCCATTGGCATCTTTGTTCTCCCCTCTCCCCCACACCCCCTTCTTCCCCTCTCGGCAGGTCCCCACACTCGCACACGTTAAGTGGACATTCGCATGCCAGGGATCATCGCCATCAGTTTCTCGTTTGTGTGTCTTCGTGTTTGTGGTTTAGTGTTCTTCGCCGTCACATTCCTTCGTTCACCTGTACCTTCTACGTCGTCAGTGATTGTGTGCAGTGCCGACAGTTTTCGTATGTTTTTTGTCGAGTGTGAACGGCTTCGTGTTATTTGTTTCTGTGTCTACTGTTTTTTGCCAACCATTTTGTTCAGTATCTTATGTGTCTCCTTTGTATTTTTATTGTCAAACCTGTGGCTGAAGAGCAGCGTAGTATGCTGCTGCCAGCCCACCTTCTGTAAAGGTGTTTAAATAACAATAAAGGAAAAAAACACAAATGTGTGGAAAATGCATAGCTTGGACAAAAATGCGGAAACACAGAGAGAAATGAATGCTTGAACATGAGTGGAGATGCTAGCCAAGCCTGCATGGTGCTCTGTTGTATCTGACCACTAGCGGCAACTGTAAAATGTCCTCAGTGCGTTACAAGTGTCGGTCGCGGTCACAACACTGTTCTGTTTGGTTGTGACTGCATTATATCAGAGATAAGAGAATTCAAATGTTGGAAAATTGTTGGTGCTTCCATGATGGGTGCTTCTACAAGGTAGCTGAAGCGTTTCAAGGGCCACCGTATCGAAGATTCACTTCGCTTACAGGAAAGTGGGGAAAACGCGTCAACCTCTATGTCACAATGCGGATAGCGGCACGTGTTAAGTGCAGCGACAGACGATGACTCTAGAGGACTGAGACGAAAAAGTCACTGTAGATCTGAAAGTCGCATTCGTCAACCCTGTCAGCACCAAAACAAAACGAAGGGAGCTGAATAATTACGGAATTCCAGGGCGAGCTGTAATTTCAAAAACGCTCGTCAGCGGTGCAAATGCCCATAAGAGGAAACCGTGGTGCCGAAGCCATAAAAACTGAACTATGGTGCAACTAAAGAAACTTACGTGGCCGGATGAGTTTTGGTGTGCACTCTTTCCGACTTCTGTCCGACTTTACGTCCCAAGCATAAGACATTGCGCGGTGTGGGCAGCCATATCGTGGTATTCCATGGGTCCCACGGTTACTCTGCAACGTCACATTACTGCCAAGAGTTATGTGAACATTTCGGCTGATCAGGTCCTTCCCTGATACGTTGTTCGTTTCCAAGTGATGATTTTGTATTCCATAGCTCGTATCGACCAGGGTGAGCATGAGGATGAATTGTCGCATATCAACGAAACCTGCAGGTTGATCACAGGTTGCTTAAGACCTACCCCAACTGATAAGCTCTACTGCCTGGCTGGAATAGCGCAACCATGGATACGCAGAACAGTGGCTGCCAACAAGGAGAGACTGAAAGTGGAACAGGACAGTACCCATCCACTGCACGGACATAATCCACCACAGCAACGGCTGAGATCGCGAAAGAGCTTCCTGAGAACATTCGAGAAGCTCACCATTTCACCATAGAACGCAAGGCTGGAGTTATGGAAGAAGTCGACGCCTCACCTGCAGACGCCAGAAGCTGAAGAACTACCACCTGGACACAACGAGAGCTGGCTGGTGTGGAAATCTTTAAACAGATTACGATCATGAGTTGGATGATCCAGAGACAACCTGAAGAGATGGGGCTTAATAACAGAAGATACGTCCTGTGATTGTGGACAAGAACAAACCACAAGCCACATGCTTCAGTGCCTTTTATGCCCTACATCCTGCACGAAGATTGATCTCCTGCAAGCCACTCCAAGCGCCTTGGAGGTTGCAAAGTACTGGGCACGTGTAATATAAAGACAATTTGTGTATATATATGTACATATTTATTGATGTGTATGGCTACTGTAAATTTGTATGTTTCTGATTCGAGAAAAATAAAAATCTGGGTACCAAAGGTACCACATCTCAATGTGATTGAGCGTTTGTGTCTACCATGAAGAGAAAGGGCGTGATCGCTATCCACCGCCATAAGCTTTACCTGAACTTGACACTATTTTACGGAAGGAATGGCATGAGATTCCATTGCAAACCTTACGGGACCTGTACTTATGCATTCCCAGAGGATACAAGCTGTTTTAAATGCCATCAGGAATCCTAAGTCGTATTAGGCTTAATATGCGTTTTCAGCGTTTCCAAATTTTTGGCCGCCCGATTATCGTGCTATATACGTAACTACACTACTGGTCATTAAAATTGCTACACCAAGAACAAATGCAGATGACAAACGGGTATTCATTGGACAAATATATTATACTAGAACTCACATGTGATTACATTTTCAAGCAATTTAGGTGCATAGATCCTGAGAAATCGCCGGCCGCGGTGGTCTAGCGGTTCTAGGCGCGCAGTCCGGAACCGCGCGACAGAGCCAGCCACTTCTGCATGTTGGCGGGGTCCATACAAGATATTAGGCACATGTACCAGTACTTTGGCTCTTTTGTCTATCTTTACCATGGTAGATGAAGACGAGTCGATGACGGAGTCTACGGACGTGGTAGGGCTAGCGGCTTCTCCACAAGCGGACGTAACTACGACACGTGTCCGCAGACCGCACAGGTAGTCCGCCCTGAGTGTTAAAGTGTGGCGATACAACTGGCCGCGGAGCAAGCCGAAGGTGGTGCCTCTGCTCGCAGTCACCTCAAGCCTATCCAGCCACGCTACACACTATCTTCTCAGCGCCACTGCCGCTGGTCTCTGAATACAACGTCCCGCTCCACTAGATACAGCCGAAATCGTCATCACGCTCTGCTATAGTGCCCCGGGATTTTGACTCCGTCAGACGTGATTGACTCAGGTCGATAGAGTCACGTCCTCTGAATATCTGTACTGTACCGTATGGAAAATTGTGATTCTCTCCCATTAGTATGAAGTGTCACTCGTTGCCTCCTGCGACAGACACTGAACTCGTGGGACTCCAAGAGTCATTTACACCTTGACGGAAGTCACTTTCCCCGTTAGGTTGGTGTTTTGTTTTGAAGTAATGATGATGATGATGATGAGGTCCCATACTCCGAGGAGTGTAGGGACAGTACGGGGGAGACCCGCACCGCCGACTAGGCAAGGTCCTAGCGGAGGTGGCTTGCCATTGCCTTCCTCCGACCGTAATGGGGATGAATGATGATGAAGAAGACGACACAACTACACCCAGTCACCTCAAGGGAGGGAAAATTCCCGACCATGCCGGCAATCGAACCCGGGACCCCGTTCGCGGGAAGCGAGAATGCTACCGCATGACCGCGAGCTGCGAACTTGTTTATTCATTATTTCATAATGAAGTAACTGGTTAATTTCGCCCCCTCAAGAATTATAAACTACATCACAGTGGAAATACACTACTGGCCATTAAAATTGCTACATCACGAAGATGACGTGTTACAGACGCGAAATTTAACCGACAGGAAGAAGATGCTGTGATATGCAAATGATTAGCTTTTCAGAGCATTCACACAAGGTTGGCACCGGTGGCGACACCTACAACGTGCTGACATGAGGAAAGTTCCCAACCAATTTCTCATACACAAACAGCAGCTGTCCGGCGTTGCCTGGTGAAACGTTGTTGTGATGCCTCGTGTAAGGAGGAGAAATGCGTACCATCACGTTTCCTACTTTGATAAAGGTCGGATTGTAGCCTATCGCGATTGCGGTTTATCGTATCGCGACATTGCTACTCGCGTTGGTCGAGATCCAGCGACTGTTAGCAGAATATGGAATCGGTGGGTTCAGGAGGGTAATACGGAACGCCGTGCTGGATCCCAACGGCCTCGTATCACTAGCAGTCGAGATGACAGGTATCTTATCCGCATGGCTGTAACGTCTCGATCCGTGAGTCAACAGATGGGGACGTTTGCAAGACAACAACCATCTGCACGAACACTTCGACGACGTTTGCAGCAGCATGGACTATCAGCTCGGAGACCATGGCTGCGGTTACCCTTGACGCTGCACCACAGACAGGAGCGCCTGCGATCGTGTACTCAAAGACGAACCTGGATGCACGAATGGCAAAACGTCATTTTTTCGGATGAATCCAGATTCTGTTTACAGCATCATGATGGTCGCATCCGTGTTTGGCGACATCGCCGTGAACGCACATTGGAAGCATGTATTTGTCATTGCCATACTGGCGTATCACCCGGCGTGATGGTATGGGATGCCACTGGTTACACGTCTCGGTCACCTCTTGTTCACACTGACGGCACTTTGAACACTGGACATTACATTTCAGATATGTTGCGACCCGTGGCTCTAAACTTCATTCGATTCCTGCGAAACCCTACATTTCAGCAGGATACTGCACGACCGCATGTTGCAGGTCCTGTACGGGCCTTTCTGGATACAGAAAATGTTCGACTGCTGCCCTGGCCAGCACATTCTGCAGATCCCTCACCAACTGAAAACGTCTGGTCAATGGTGGCCGAGCAACTGGGTCGTCACAGCACGCCAGTCACTACTTTTGATAAAGTGTGGTATCGTTTATTAAGCTGCATGGGCAGCTGTACCTTTACACACCATCCGAGCTCTGTTTGACTCAATGCCCAGGCGTATCAAGGCCGTTATTACGGCCAGAGGTGGTTGTTCTGGGTACTGATTTCTCAGGTTCAAATGGTTCAAATGGTTCTGAGGACTATGGGACTTAACATCTGTGGTCATCAGTCCCCTAGAACTTAGAACTACTTAAACCTAACTAACCTAAGGACATCACACACATCCATGCCCGAGGCAGGATTCGAACCTGCGACAGTAGTGGTCGCACGAGTCCAGGCTGTAGCGCCTAGAAACGCTCGGCAACCCCAGCTGGCACCATGCAGAAGTGCCGCAACACAACGTGACATGGACTCGGCTAATGTCTGAAGTTGTGCTGAAGGGAAATGACACCATGAATCCTGCAGGCCATAAATCCGCCGGCGTACGAGGAGCTGGAGATCTCTTCTGAACACACGTTGCAACGCATCCCAGATATGCTCAATAATGTTCATGTCTGGGGAGTATCGTGGCCAGCGGTAGTGTTTAAACTCAGAAGAGTTTTCCTGGAGCCACTCTGTAGCAATTCTGGACATGTGGTATGTCGCATTGTCCTGTTGGCGTTGTCCAAGTCCGTCGGAATGCACAATGAACGTGAATGGATGCAGTTGATCAGACTGGATGTTTACTTACGTTTCACTTGTCAGAGTTGTATCTAGACGTATCAGGGATCCCATATCACTCCGACTGCACACTCACCACACCATTACAGAGCCTGCACCAGCTTCAACAGTCCCCTGTTGACATTCAGGATCCATGGATTCATGAGTTTGTATCCTCTGGATACAATTTGAAAGGAGACTCTTCCAACCAGACAACATCTTTCTAGTCATCAACAGTCCAATGTCGGTGTTGACGGGCCCAGGCGAGGCGTAAAGCATTGTATCGTGCAGTTGTCAAGGGTACACGAGTGGGCTTTCGGCTCCTTAAGCCCATATCGACCATGTTTCGTTGAATGGTTCTCACGCTGACACTTGTTTATGGCCCAGCACTAAAATCTGCCGCAGTTTCCGGAAGGGCTGCACTTCTGTCACGTTGAACGATCCTCTTCAGTCACCGTTTTTACAGGATCTTTCTCCAGCCGGAGAGATGTCGGACATTTGATGTTTTACGGGATTCCTGTTATTCACGGTGCACTTGGAAAATCGCGACTTCATCGCTACCTCGGAGATTGCTGTGTCCCGTCGCTCGTGCGCGGAACTATAACACCACTTTCAAACTCACTTAACTCTTGATATCCTGCCACTGTAGCAGCAGTAACCGATCTAAGTACTGCGACAGACAGTTTTTGTCTTGTACAGGCGTTACCGACAGCAGCGCCGTATTCTGTCTGTTTACATTGCATTTAAATACGCATGCCTATACCAGTTTCTTTGGTACTTCAGTGTATCTGCTAGAGAGAGCATCGTTGAGCGTGAGGTGGGATGAGTCAAAGAGGGGGCCGAAAGAGGGTGGTGGAGGCAGATTAAACAGCAGGCGAGTTCAAATAAAATGTTAACAAAAAAATGGTTCAAATGGCTCTGAGCACTATGGGACTCAACAGCTATGGTCATCAGTCCCCTAGAACTTAGAACTACTTAAACCTAACTATCCTAAGGACATCACACAACACCCAGTCATCACGAGGCAGAGAAAATCCCTGACCCCGCCGGGAATCGAACCCGGGAACCCGGAAATGTTAACAACTAAGTTCCGAAATCAGATGACAATAGAGTAAAATATGAGGGGCAGTCGAATGAATGCCGAGCCCCCATAGCGGCAATGCAGAATGGTTCCATTCAAAATTAATCACATCATACATAAAGACATTTATTCCACTGTGTGACTACACGATTCATTCCTGCTTCGCAGAGCGCGGTCGACCCTTGGCGGGTCGACAACGACAGCTACTATAGCACTCCCTCGTCCGCATGAAAAAGGCGTCCATACATGTCTTTCTTCGGGTCGCTAAAGATGTAAAAATCACGCTGTAAAATATCCGAACTGTACCGGATGACGTTGCTGTGTTTCCCAACCCTCAGTCTGACTGCAATAGGGGACGAGCGTTATCATGTAACAGGATTGCGAGACCCTGAGGGCAAAAGGGAAAACCCAAAAACGGAAACATCCCGCATTTCATCCGCCAAAGAAATCCAAAAACTGCTCGAACAAGTTCCAGCAAGGTGATGTCTCCAACTGCAAGGGTCTCTGCTTGTCGAGTTGCTCGAATGTAAAACCACAATCAATGCGCAGCGCTAGGAAGACCCTTTGCAGCCGGCCGGAGTTGCCGTGCGGTTCTAGGCGCTACAGTCTGGAACCGCGAGGCCGCTACGGTCGCTGGTTCGAATCCTGCCTCGGGCATGGACGTGTGTGATGTCCTTAGGTTAGTTAGGTTTAAGTAGTTCTAAGTTCTAGGGGACTAATGACCTCAGAAGTAGAGTCCCATAGTGCTCAGAGCCATTTGAACCATTTTTTTGACACTTTGCAGAGACTGCGATGCGCCATAAAGTCAAAACGCACAGGAACGCCGTGGGACGGAATCGTCCTCTTACACGATAACGCTCGCCCTCGCTCTACCAATCGGACGAAGACTACGATTCAGCGAGTTGGTTGGGAAACACTGCAACATCCTTCGTACAGTCAGGATCGTTCACCGTGAGATTTTTGCATCTTTGGCGAGCTAAAGAAAGACATGCATGGACGTCGGTTCCAGTCAGACGAGGAAGTGGAAGAGTGAGTCAGGTTTTGTATCCGTCAAAGGCCGACCATGTTCTGCAAAGCAGAATCTACCTTCTCTTCTCCCAGTCGGATAAATAAATGTCTTAAAGCGTGTGGTAATTCCTTTTGAATGGAACCATTCGAGGGCCCCATTGTAGCGGGTATTCGATTTTCATTTGGCTGCCCCTTATACACATCCAGATAACAGGTATAACTACGAAGCAGGAAGTATATATAAAATTAAATGCATTGCAAGTGAACTGTAGAAAATAAATCGAAGTAGAAATCAAAAACGCAAAAGAGAATTGCACAAAATCTTGAGCATATGTAACAATGAACTGTTTTCCATATAATGGAAAAAATGTGGCCTTATGGACGTTCTTGCTTAGAAATAATAATTAAGTTTAATTACTCCACAAAAAAACAAAGTCTTCGACTAATTGAGAAATCTGAAAAACATCGAGATCCTTAAAAGCTTAATCAAACCGGGAGGTAGTCATAAAGCTGTAACCATTTGCTCGAGAAGTAAAGTTACATAGTTAATTTTTTGTTTCTTTGCATGTATCTATTTTCAGCGCTGGTACATACTGAAATTCCCCTAATCAGAGTACCGCACCGGAACACTAAAGGCGGCAGGAAAACTGGACGTCGCACTGATAAATATTAGTGTCCTGCGATAATTCGTCTTCTGCACTGAAGGGGAACAACGCCGAAACAATCTAAGCTGAGTTGTTGAAAGTACATGACAGTACCAAGCAAGTGTGATAGGATCGCTGTTCTGTATATACATAAAGGATTTGGCTGACAGGATGAGCAGAAATCTGCGTTTGTTTACTGATGATGCCGTGGTGTACGGTAGGGTGTCGAAGTTGAGTGACTGTAGGAAGATACAATACGACGTAGACAAAATTTCCAGTTCGTGTGATGAATGGCAGCTGGCTCTAAGTGTGGGAAAATGTAAGTAAATGTGGATGAGTAGGAAGAACAAACCTGTAATGTTCGGATACAGTATTATTAATATTCTGCTTGACACAACCAAGTCGTTAAATATCTGGGCGTAACGTTGCAAAGCTACTTCATGTGATCAAAAGTATCCGCACACATGGCTGAAAATGGCTTACAAGTTCGTGGCGCCCTGCATCGGTAATGCTGGAATTCAATATGGTGTTGGCCCACCCTTAGCCCTGATGACAGCTTTCACTCTCGCACGCATGCGTTAAATCAGGTGCTGAAAGGTTTCCTGGGGAATGGCTGCACTGAGGAGAGGTATCGATGTCGGTCGGTGAGACCCGGCACGAAGTCGGTGTCCCAAAACATCTCAAAGGTGTTCTATAGGATTCAGGTCAGGAATCTGTGCAGGTCAGTCCATTACACGGATTCCGTGTAACCACACCACCACAGACGGTGCATTGTGAACAGGTTCTCGATAGTGTTGATAGATGCAATCGCCATCCTCAAATTGCTCTTCAACAGTGTGAAGCAAGAAGGTGCTTAGAACATCAATGTAGGCCTGTGCTGTGATAGTGCCACACATAACAACAAGGGGTGCAAGCCCCCTCCATGAAAATCACGACCACACCATAACACCACCGCCTTCAAATTTTACTGTTGGCACTACACACGCTGGCAGATGACGTTCACTGGGCATTCGCCATACCCACAACCTGCCATCGTATCGCCACATTGTGTACCGTGATTCGTCACTCCGCAGTCAACAGATGAGGTGGAACTGTACGCTTTTGTGCCGTACGTGTCCCTTCACGTTTGCACTTCCCTATCACATCTGAAACACGGATGTTTAGGAGTGTGTAAATCTCGCGTACAGGACGTATGACACAGGTGACACCCAATGACCTCACCGCGTTCTAGGTCCGTGAGTTCCGCGTAGCGTCCCATTCCGCTTTCTAACGATGTCTAATGACTACTGAGGTCGCTGATATGGAGTACCTGGCAGTAGGTGGCAGCACAAAGCACCTAAAATGAAAAACGTATGTTTCTGGGTGTGTCCAGATACTTTTGATCACATAGTGTATATGTGGTGGAACGAGCATGTAAAAACTGTGTTAGGGAAGGCAAATGGTCGACTCCGCCTTATTGGAAGAATTTTAGGAAAGAGTGGTTCACCTATAAATGCTATCGCATATAGGACTCTGGTGCGACCAATTCTTGAGTACTGTTCAAGTGTTTGGGATCCACAGCACGTCTGATTAATGGAAGACATCGAAACAATTCAGAAGTGGACTGCTAGATTTCTTACCGTTAGGTTCGAGCAACATGCGAGTGTTACAGACATACTTTGGGAACTCAAATGGGAATCCCAGGAGGAAACGCGTCGTTCTTTCCGTGAAACAGTATTGAGGAAATTTGGAGGACAGGAATTTGAAGCTGACTGCCGTCAACACACATCTCGCTTAAGGACCACTAAGATAAGATACGAGAAATTAGGGCTATTACAGAGGCGTGCAGACTGTCGTCTTTCCCTCGCTCTATTTGCGACTGAACAGGAGGGGAAACGGTAAGTAGTGGCATCGTACGGTGGCTTGCAGACTATCTGTGTAGATGTAGATGTACTGCAGCGCTATATAATACAGTCGTTAGGTTACTCAGACGCTTCCACTGACTACTTGTAATGTGGATTTCATAGTGCTTTGATGTGCAGTGCTCCCATACCAGTGTTCTTTCTGAAAATTTGCCTCCATACCTGAGTTATTAGGGTATGTGACAGCCACGCAATGGAATGCGTGTCAGCTACCAGTACTGCCACCTACTCTTTCGTCTTGAATGAGAAGTAACGGTTCAAGGGTTCATGAAGCAAGCAACAGCCGGAGAGTCTTGTGCTAACACCACACGCATTCAAATAACGCCGTTTCCGGAGACCAACATGGCCGACTGTTGGTACTACATGTCGCCAGACTCAAACCCGACGTTACTATGGTATAATTCAGTTTGGAAATACCGTGTGTTTTAAATAAAAATCAGGGTTTTAAGGCTTTCTAACATTTATTAGATTCAGCTTACAATTTTAAATAACGGGCCTACATCAAATGAAAGAGCAACTCAAACTGTTTTGTTCGTACACCGCGCACAAAGGGAAGAGTACGAAACGACCAAGCGTGACTGAAGAACGTGGTGAAAGAGTGAGAGAGTGCTTCAGGTATTGCCCCAAGAAGTCAGTTCGGAAGGCTAAACGTGAATCAGCAATCCCAGTGACATCTGTGTGGAGATGCGGTGTTGTCCGTAGAATGAGGTCCCACGTTGAAGTTGGCAGCTCACGACGGAAACACAAGCTAAAGATAGTCGCTGCCAGACGCAGCCACAAATCTCAAGACGTCGAAAAAGACACGCCCTCAAGAAATTTCGTAGCCACCGCTGCTGGAAGTCCACTTAAGTCAGCCCCGCTGTCATAAATCTGGTCTGATAGTTGTCCTGACAGCAGATTTGTCGTAGTTTACATCAAGCTAGCTTATGTCGTTAGTCATAACACTGTTCCAGAGTTCGCAGTTCAGTGCACATCTATATGGATATGGACAGTCCTTAAATCACACTTACGTGACTGGAAGAGGGTGTAACGTAAATTGATATTTAACTGTCACTCAGTATGAGAACTATAAAGAGTCTCAAAGTTACAGTACTTATTCGATGCAAGAAACAATTATTGTTTTCTGCGATTGTATCAAATGTATAATGTATACAGTCACACATAAGGGCATCGATGTCTTCCGAAGTACCTGTTACTAACCTGATCTAATGTTAATAACATGTTTTTGCCTCTACTTGACCTGCTCCAGGCTTGCTACGGCGTACGCTGCAGCTCCATAGAAACTGACTTAGGCATGCAGATCCATACAGAGACATCTAAGCAGGCAGAAGACGGCGCTGCGGTCGGCAACGCCTATATAAGACGATTGTCTGGCGCAGTTGTCACATCGGTTACTGCTGCTACAATGGCAGGTTATCAAGATTTAAGTGAGTTTGAACGTGGTGCTACAGTGGGTGCACGAGCGATGGGAGACAGCATCTTCGAGGAAGCGATGAAGTATGGATTTTCCCCTACGACCGTTTCACCAGTGTACCGTGAAGATCAGGAATCCGGTAAAACCTCAAATCTCCAACTCCGCTGTGGCCGGAGAAAGATCCTGAAAAGAACGGGACGAACGACGACTGAAGAGAATTGTTAACATCACCGATGTGGTCTTTCGGAGCCAAAGGCCCACTCGTTTACGCTTGATGGCTGCACGACAGAAAGCCTTGAGCCTTGCATGGGCCCGTCAACATCAACATTGAACTGTTGTTGAATGGAAGCATGTTGCCTGGTCGGACGAGTCTCGTTTCAAATTGTATCGAGCGGATTGACGTGGACGGGTATTGAGACAATCTCATGAATCCATCGATCCTGCATGTCAACAGGGGACTGTTCAAGCTGCTGGTGGCTCTCTAATGATGTGGGGCGTGTGCAGTTGGAATGATATGGGAGCCCTGACACGTCTGGATACGACTCTGACAGGTGACACGTACTTGCGTCCATTCATGTCCATTGTGCATTCCGACGAAACTTGGGCAATTCCAGCAGGCCAATGCGACACCCCACACGTCCAGAATTGTTACAGAGTGGCTCCAGGAACACTCTTGTGAGGTTAAACACTTCCGCTGGCCACCAAACGCCCCAGACATGAACATTGTTCAGCATATCTGCGATGCCTTACCACGTGCTGTTTAGAAGAGACCCCGACACCCTCGTACTCTTACGGATTTGTGGACAGCCCTGAGGGATTCATAGTGTCAGTTCCCCCAAGCACCACCTCAGACATTAGTCGAGTGCATACCACGACTTGTTGAGGCACCTCTACGTGCTAGCATGTTCCCTACACGATATTAGGCAGGTGAGTCAGTATCTCTGGCTTTTAAATGTATAAAAGATCCTTTTAAGGATGCTTACAGCTATGTCCTTATCATTTGCAGCTGCTACAAGCTCCAAGGCCTGTAGACTAATTTTTACATTCCAACTTTGCAAACGAAATGTTACTGCATGACGAAGATTTTCTGGATCGTGTCGTCTTCAGTGATGAGTCGAAATTTTCCCTAATCGGAAATGTGAATGCATAGAATGCGAATATCTGGGCGTCAGCAAACCCAGTGAGATGGTACAGTTGCAATGAGACCCATACATTGAATGGTTTTTGTGCTATATCCCGGAGGAAAGTTTTTGTGTCTTGCTTTTTCGGCAAAGTGACTGGTGTTTCTTACCTTGGTGCGCTATAACTATGGCTATTTCCTAAACTCAAACTAGCTGAACCACAGGACTTTATTTGGCAGTAACATGGTGTGCCGGACCAGTAGCGTAAGAAAATACGCGACTGCTTAACAGACGTTGTACTTGGAATTGCCCACAACTGGCCGAATGACAGACCTTGCTTTATATGACCTCCACGTTCATCCGATTTGGCGTCATGTGATCTTTGCCTTTGGGGGTTCATAAAGGATCATGTGTACGTCCCTTCGCTACCAGCTTACCTACCCGACTTAAGAAACAGAATTCAAGATATTTTTGCGACAGTTACTACAAATACACCAAGCAAGGTTTGGGGGGAACTCACCTATCGACTCGAAGTGTGCCATGTGTCGAATGGTACTCACATTGAACACTTATAAGAAAAACTGAGTTGCTCTTTCATTTGATGTATTATTTATAACTGTAAGCCGAATGTAATAAATGTTACAAAGACTTAAAACCCTGATATTCACTTTGAAAATCCCGGTAGAGCTTGCAGCGTAATGTAATATATTGCCATCTATTTTCAAAATACAGTTTTTAGTAGTTTGTATATATTCAACTACTGTTTATTTCGCCTTTCTCACCCTCCGCATACTCCCTCTATTACTTACCCCGCCCCCTACAACTGTAACAACTTCTTTTGTTCCATTTCTCTTCCTACCAGTTCTAAGCGCCCCCTCTAAAGTTCTCCTTGTCGTTCCATCGCTGACTGTCCTACTCTTTCCTCCATATTTCCATTCCCCGCCCTCTACCCTACTTACACTAAACCCAAATCCGTGACTCAGCTCTTTTCACCCTCTCACTTTACACCCATTCCCTAAAAACACCATTCGTCCACTATGCCACGAAAAATTGAAAATGAACACCATTCGCGCTCCACCGATCCCTTCACTTCAGGTTCCAACACCAATCAACCTTTCCTCTCCCACACTATCCTCTCCCAGTGCAGGTACTTTAATTTATTGTTTTACTTAGCCCGTCTAGACAAGGGTCTTGAGGTCCTCTCTTATATCGAATTAGGAAGTAACGCATAAATATATCAAATAAAAAATAGTACAAAACATTCTCAATTTCCATAGGTACTTGTGGTTCAGTAATGTCTACATGAGATACAGTTATGAGGGTAATTATAATCATCAACACAGATAATACAGGGTGACACATGGGAGACGGACGGTTTTTAATGAAATAATCCTCAGCCAACTTTAAAATTAATGCATGTTCATTTACACTAAATCAGAGCTCATTATTTGCCATTTTAGTTAACAAAATTGTTTGTGAAAAATAATGTCGTCAAGGTGATGTCCATCATTTCGAATGTGGGACTCAAGTCTCTTCTCAAAATCCTCCATCACACGGACTAAAATCTCTGCACGGATGGTAGCAATTTCTTGAATGGTTCTTCAACTTGTCCAAATTTCGTGGCTTGTGGTTATAGACACAGTTCTTAAGGTACACCCACAGGAAAAAGTCACATACTGACAAGTTGGGAGACCTGGGAGGCCAAGGAACATGGCCAAAATGTGAGATAATCTGGACAGGAAACATGCGTCTAAGAACTGTCATTGAAGTGTTTGTGGTGTGCGATGTTGCCCCATCCTGCTGGAACCAAACGCGTTTTAAAGGGATTCGTCGTCTTCTTAGTTCTGGTTTCAAGAATGTTTCAAGCATACGAATGTAACGAACCGGATTAACAGTAACTGTGGCCCCGCTCTCTTCAAAAAAATAATGTCCAATAATGCCAACATAGCCAAGAGCACACTAGACTGTTACTTTTTCGGAGTGTAGAGGACGCCATTGCATAAGGTGTGGATGCTCTGGAGCCCAGTAACGTAGGTTTTGCTTATTCACGGTCCCATTTAAATGAAAATGAGCTTCATCGCTCATCAATAAAATTTCATTTTCATTCGATCCCAAAATCACTTGCATTCTGTAAGCGAAGTCTTCTCGTTTAGCAAAATCAGTTCCCCTAAGTTGTTGGATAATGAGCATTTTGTAGGGATAGAATTTTAAGTCTTTATGCAAAATTCGTCCAACCGATTCACGATTGATTCGTAACTCACTAGCATGACGTCTAGCTGACCGTCCCGGGCTTCTGACTGCCGCTTGCCTTACCCTTTCAACATTTTCTGGTGTCGTTACTCTGCGTCTCGGGCCAGGATGCTTCAAATCCAGTATGTTTCCAGTTGATCTGAAGTTTTCCATCCATCTGAGGATTGTGTTACGGCTCGGAACAGCTCCATGTCGACCGACATTAAACCGCGCACGAAATAATCGCTGCGTAGCAATAATAGACTCACCACTTTTCACGAATCTGTCATAGACAAACACTCGACGTTGCAAGTCCCACTGCTCCATAGTGCCTGAGTAAATGAAATGGCGTCTTGTGTGGATCAGAACTATCCCCACCACGACCACCTCCCACCACCGCGCCTTCAGTACTACGCTGTTCAAAACCGTCCGTCTCCCGTGTGTCACCCTGTAGTAGACAGTAAGAAAAACAACAATCAGAAATCTTTTACTACTCTTAGTGACATGTTTAATATCGTCAGGGATAGCGGCAGAGATAAATAAAATGACAGTGACAACGACGGTGAAGAAACAGAAGTCCGAAACTTCCTGGCAGATTAAAGCTGAGTGCCGCACCTTGTCTCGAACCGACGACCTTGCCTTTCGCGAGCAAGTGCTCTACTGAATGAAATATCCAAGCACGACTGACGACCCCTTGTCAAACCATTACTTCCGTCAGTATTTCATCTCCTACCTTCCGAACTCGACCAAAGTTCCCCTGCGAAACATACAGGATTGGTACTTCGAGAAGAAATGATATTGCGGAGACGTGGCTTAGCCGCAGCATAGAGGTTGTTTCCAGGATGAATTTTTCAATATGCAGTGGAGTATGCGATGGTATGAAACTGGTAAAGCTGAGAGGAAGCGTCGTGTGACCTGCCTGGATAGCTCGGTCGACAACCGGCGCGGTAGCTCTGCGTGATCGGTCAGGGAACTGGCTATTATCCGTAATACAAAAGAAGAGTGAAGACCTCATCGGATGAATTTCAGTGGTGACATGTGACGTTTGCACGGAAATGACGACGAAATATACGAACAAACAGATAACGACAAAAAGTCGGTAGAGCACTTGTCTGCGAAAGAGAAATGTCCTAGGTCCTGGGTTCGAGTCCCAAAAAATTAATTCTGGAAAGAGCAGTCTGTTTGAATAGAGATCTCTGCAGTCAAGAAGGAGAGAAAGGTGTGTTTAAGTGTCTTTTTAAGTTTAATTTGTCCACTGTTTTGAGGAAGATCGTTCCAAACTCGGGTTCTTGTTGCAAAAATCATTTTATGATAATCAGGTTTTCTCTGTACCATTGATTAATGGTGGATTTGGGAGCGTAGAGCCGGAATGTCGTTTCCATGTTGTCCACGATATTTCGATGACCGACGATAGTAACGCACCGTATTTTTTTTACTCAGCCGAAAACAATGCTACGAATGCTAAACGTTACGAATGTATTATTTGAAGTCTTCTAAGTGAGCGCGTCAAGTTTCCGTACTTCCGACAGGTAGCGTAGTTGCAGGACAGATTCAAAACGGCATCTGTAGATAATGTACGTTTCAAGCAACGTGCCGTCATTGAATTTCTCACTGCAGAGAAACAAGCTGTGGGTAATATTCACAAACGCTTGTGAAAAGTCAATGGAGCATCTGTTGTTGACAGAAGTACAGTTAGTCGCTGGGCAAGGAGGGTGACGTCATCAAAAGGCGGTTCAGCGGAGCTCCACGATTTGCAGCGGTCGGGGAGACCATCCACGGCTGTCTCACCTGACATGTTGCAGCGGGCTGATGTCACTCGTGAGGACAGACGCATTACGACTCAGCAGCTGCAAGACATTTTGAGGACGTTGAATAGGCGATTCACACAGTGAAGCACTGGTTCCGCCTATAGGACAAGGACTGGTACCGACAGACCGTACACGCCCTTGTTTCTCGCTGGAGGAAGGCTATAGAACGGGATGTAGACAATGTGGAAAAATAGGGTGTGTAGCTAAAACACTAGTCTTTCGTACGTTGTGATATTCGTGGCGGTGTCCGCCAGTATTTTATTTTGCTAGAAACTTGCCTTGATGCAGCTTGATGCACGTGGAGTAGCATATGGAACAAAAGTGGAGTGAGCTACAAGCGACGGATGGTACAGTATGTACCAGTCCAGTGAGAGAGTCCGCCAATTGTACAGAACTAGCTTCTGATTGGTGGGCACATTCGGGTGTTAGGAGCCAAACTTCTCTTATTAAGAATGAGATTTTCACTCTGCAGTGGAGTGTGCGCTGATATGAAACTTCCTGGCAGATTAAAACTGTGTGCCGGAGCGAGACTCGATTGCCTTTCGCGGGCAAATTCTCTACCAACTAAGCTACCCAAGCACGACTCACGCCCCGTCCTCACAGCTTCACTTGCCCGCGAAAGGCAAAGGTCCCGAGTTCGAGTCTCGGTCCGGCACACAGTTTTAATCTGCCAGGAAGTTTCTCCTCTTATTAATTATTTATTTACTTTTCATTGTATTTAACCCAGTTTTCAGTATGACAAACTCTCATGCTTACCCTACGAGTCTATCTTTTTGTTTATTAAATTTCACTATTTTTGAGAAACGTAAGAGTAACGATGTTGCAACCGAAGTGCTTCGGACACCTTAAGGTCGTTTTGGGTGCATGAGAGACGAAGTACTTCGACTGCGCTAGTCACTCTGTTTCGGGCTTTTTGAAGGTCCGGTTACGCAACTCGGTTTCGGGTGTTCTAGAAGAACGTACGCGTAACTATGTTTCGGTCGTTCAGGAGGAACGGATATGTAGTACTGTATATCTGAAGTTTTCAGAAAAGCTACCGTACGATTAAGAAAGCTCTGTCGAGTGTTGTAAAAGACAGTATAAAAAGTGAGATTATATAAAATATAACAAAACGGGAATACATTTATGAGAAGTGAGGCCTACCATCATTGTCACTACTACAGATCTTGCCCTCTGTAGATATGGAGACTAACCTGGGCAAGTGGAATCCCATAAAAAGCACAATCACAGGTTCAAGTTGACAGCATAGCAGCCTCTGCCGAAGATTCCACGGCCAACGAGCTGTCTTCTGCGCTGAGGACACAATTTAGAAGACGACAGGTTGGTGAAAAAAACGGTTAGGGACTCCAGCTTCCAGATCTGACTTTCAAAGGACAGACAAAATTTATAGTGTGGAATTCTCATTATGTTCAATAAAGAAGCGGTGCATTTCTTTCTGGACAACCATTATATATATATATGGCGGTCCATTGGTAGTGACTGGGCCAAATATCTCACGAAATAAGCATGAAACGAAAAAACTACGAAAAACGAAACTCGTCTAGCTTGAAGGGGGAAACCAGGTGGCGCTATGGTTGACCGCTGGATGGTGCTGCCATAGGTCAAACGGATATCAACTGCGTATATGTAATAAAAAATGCGGGTTCCTATTTAAAAAAACGCAGTTGATATCCGTTTGACCTATGGCAGCGCCATCTAGCGGGCCAACCATAGCGCCATCTGGGTTCCCCTTCAAACTTTCAAACTAGACAAGTTTCGTTGGTTATAGTTTTTTCGTTTGACGCTCATTTCGTGAGATATTTGGCCCGGTCACTGTCAATGGACCAATCAAGTGCATGGTGGGTATCGGGAGTCGAACTCACCATCAGCTGTAAACAGTGGCTCAAAACCATACACCTCACAACTCGCAGAAACTGAAGAAATACCCATTGTGCATAAATAGGAACAAGAATTCGTATGTCCCCCCCGAAAGTACAGCATTAAAAATGATTTTTATTGGAACCAGAACTGGTCCTTGGGTTATATCGCTCGAGGAGAGTGTGAGAGAGAGAGAGAGATCACACAGCTAATAGATATAAGTGTGCATATGCACCAGGCAAGCCAACTAATCCGTAAAGAAGAAGAGGTGGAGGAGAAGGAAGAGAAGTAGGAAGCTTCATCGGTCGTGAGAGAGCGACTGGACACAACCTCCCAGACGGCCAGCCGGAGTCAGCTGACAGAGAGAATGCCTGACGCACGGGAGACGCGCCCACGTATGCGAATCCGCATTCCTCCAGCGGCCTCCAGAGCTGGGCGCTCTTGTCGGCGGCCGCCCCTCCCCCCTGCCGCCCTGGAAGGACGAGAACTGGGGACGGAGCGCCTCATACGTGAGAGCGGCCGCTGTCCCATCCTGCCGGCCTTCCGCAGCTTAAAAGAGCCGCAGGAGGCGGCCAATCAAACCGTTTCCTGGACGGCCGGAAAGGCAACTCGTTTCAACGCCGCCAGCCAAGGACATCCCGTCCCGTCGTCAAATGGAGTTACTCATTTACTGATGTACCAGATGGCGTCAGCTTCAGTCGGAAATCCCTCGGACTTTCTTAATGGTCTGTAGCACAACATCACCAGGCGGATGTTCAAAGCCACGATTTATGAATCCTCTGTGGTACAATATCTGATCAAAATATTGTCATCTACTCACGTACCTTATATTTTGAAACATAATTGTAATTATTTTAAACTTTTCTGTAAGATTTAAGTCATGGAAGTGGATGTGACTTTTCACAGCTCGTGTCATAGGGGAACTCAGGGCGGAACGGGATACTTAATGTTTAACCATTTCTATTAAATAAGGGAACACGAAACACTTCATAAAGTGATAAAAAAACTTCTTGTAGTGTAACCTAATGTACCTTATTTTAAAATCACTTAAAACAATACATTTTGCATTTTTTTACAATTTTTCAAAGAAAGTCTTGCATATTTCCCGTTCTGCCCCACCCACGGGGCAGAATGGGATAACGGTATTTTTTTAAGTTATTGCATAAACGTTGAATTGCGAATATCGTATTAAACTATGACAAAATGTTGTATAACACCCAATTCAGACTACGGAATGTGTAAATTAAACAATTAAAAAGTCATCCTTCAAAATAAGAAAATATTTTAATGTCATTCTGAAAAATGTACAATGCTTAATAACCACCAAACCACTAACTACTAGCTCTTTTGATAATAGTCACAAATCAGTATTTACTCTTCATCTTCACTGTTTATGCCAGCACATGAATTGTGTACCCACTCTGGCATGCGACCCAGCCCTCATTAGAAACGGAGTAGAAGTCCCCACAATAGAGACACTCAGCATCCTCTCTTTTTGATTCTCTCTTCTCCATCATCTTCTTCCTCTTAATTTTCTTAAAGTCTTTGATGTCCCCTGTTTTGGTTTTTTTGGGTCTACAGTTTAATATTTTTGCCTTAAGTTGCATTGCACCTGACGTCACTGTCCTGACATTGTTTATATTTGTGCACCCTCCACCTCTCTGCGGGCCTACTTTACGTGCGACAGCATTCTGCAGTTTCTTCTTATAAGGATAATCTGTTAATACGATGGTTTTTCCTTTTCGTCTTGTAGTCCGCCGAGTGGTTTGACGGATTAGTGGGATTGGAATGACAGCGTCGGGCGATATCTGGAAAGCTGAGTTGTTCGGCGAACATAGCTGGTTGGGAGAGTCTGGCATCCATGAACATCCAGGCTGGGTTTGCTTTCTACTTGCAACAAAATATGACGGGGCAGGACGGGACACTATCCCAGTCTGCCCCGTCCCGTTCCACCCCAAGAGCACTTTTTAGGTTAACAACTTTTGTGGAGTGTAATAACTAAAGTATAACAAAGGGAATGTGTCATTTTAGGGTATACAATTAACAGTTAACAGCTTAACTGGCGTTGAAATTCACCAAACGTTAGAAAAACGCAAGCGGTAACGTGACCGACAACAATTCACTTAGATTTCGCACTTCAAACTAAATCAGAATGGCTGCCCTACTTCCCTTCCATTCAGAGAAATACACTCCTGGAAATTGAAATAAGAACACCGTGAATTCATTGTCCCAGGTAGGGGAAACTTAATTGACACATTCCTGGGGTCAGATACATCACATGATCACACTGACAGAACCACAGGCACATAGACACAGGCAACAGAGCATGCACAATGTCGGCACTAGTACAGTGTATATCCACCTTTCGCAGCAATGCAGGCTGCTATTCTCCCATGGAGACGATCGTAGAGATGCTGGATGTAGTCCTGTGGAACGGCTTGCCATGCCATTTCCACCTGGCGCCTCAGTTGGACCAGCGTTCGTGCTGGACGTGCAGACCGCGTGAGACGACGCTTCATCCAGTCCCAAACATGCTCAATGGGGGACAGATCCGGAGATCTTGCTGGCCAGGGTAGTTGACTTACACCTTCTAGAGCACGTTGGGTGGCACGGGATACATGCGGACGTGCATTGTCCTGTTGGAACAGCAAGTTCCCTTGCCGGTCTAGGAATGGTAGAACGATGGGTTCGATGACGGTTTGGATGTACCGTGCACTATTCAGTGTCCCCTCGACGATCACCAGTGGTGTACGGCCAGTGTAGGAGATCGCTCCCCACACCATGATGCCGGGTGTTGGCCCTGTGTGCCTCGGTCGTATGCAGTCCTGATTGTGGCGCTCACCTGCACGGCGCCAAACACGCATACGACCATCATTGGCACCAAGGCAGAAGCGACTCTCATCGCTGAAGACGACACGTCTCCATTCGTCCCTCCATTCACGCCTGTCGCGACACCACTGGAGGCGGGCTGCACGATGTTGGGGCGTGAGCGGAAGACGGCCTAACGGTGTGCGGGACCGTAGCCCAGCTTCATGGAGACGGTTGCAAATGGTCCTCGCCGATACCCCAGGAGCAACAGTGTCCCTAATTTGCTGGGAAGTGGCGGTGCGGACCCCTACGGCACTGCGTAGGATCCTACGGTCTTGGCGTGCATCCGTGCGTCGCTGCGGTCCGGTCCCAGGTCGACGGGTACGTGCACCTTCCGCCGACCACTGGCGACAACATCGATGTACTGTGGAGACCTCACGCCCCACGTGTTGAGCAATTCGGCGGTACGTCCACCCGGCCTCCCGCATGCCCACTATACGCCCTCGCTCAAAGTCCGTCAACTGCACATACGGTTCACGTCCACGCTGTCGCGGCATGCTAACAGTGTTAAAGACTGCGATGGAGCTCCGTATGCCACGACAAACTGGCTGACACTGACGGCGGCGGTGCACAAATGCTGCGCAGCTTGCGCCATTCGACGGCCAACACCGCGGTTCCTGGTGTGTCCGCTGTGCCGTGCGTGTGATCATTGCTTGTACAGCCCTCTCGCAGTGTCCGGAGCAAGTATGGTGGGTCTGACACACCGGTGTCAATGTGTTCTTTTTTCCATTTCCAGGAGTGTAGTTACACGGCCATACAACAGGTTGCAACACTGTCCAGTCTAGAAAAGAGCAATTTCCCATTGTGCCCCGCTATCCCGTTCTGCCCCGAGTTCCCCTATTTGTATTCTCATGTTCACCACCCTTTCTACACATCAATATACTCGAATCTCCTAAAAAAACTGCTGTTAATTAAAGTAGACAAGAAATAACGATTTTTGTCTTTTTTTAAATTGTTTTGTGGTCTCAAAAACATTTTCAGTATCTACACCCAACTTACACATCATTAGCGTAAGTCACCTCCGCCGCACTCTTTTAAAGTTGGCAATCAAATCTGTCATATAATAATCTTGTTTTACTTCTTCAGTTTGCTTGACTGCATAATGAACTTTCTCATGCATAAGCTCGATGATTTCACATTGCGTAGTGCATGGAACTACTGAAGCCTCTCTTCCATCATAGTACTTGAAAAGGACCCCATCTCTCATTAAAAAGTTTTCCTAAGGTCATTCTCTGAGATTGCTCTTGATTGCTGCTAAACGATCATACTTCTTTAGCTTTCCTGATTCTAGCTATTAAACTATCTGTGAAACCAAACCGTACATTCATGTGATGACTTAAGCCATCTACATTTTCCATCCTAGAACCAGATTGGTGTTTGATGGTGTAGGAATAACCTCCAAGGCCACAGGCGATCTTGCTATTTTCAGTGACGAGTTCTTCTTATCCATAGTCTTTTTGGATGCAGCACAGTCCATTGCAATTTTGAAACATAATCCTAGTAAATATACCTGAAGTTTCTGTAAAACTTTTACAGTACCTAAAACATCATGCTTATAACTACTGTATTTTTTCTCTTGAAAATTTACTCTCATACAAGACTGGATGGAACTAATCATATGAAGTTTTTTTGTAATACCACAACTCGAAACCCTTCTTTGCTTGCCCTGTATGTAGTCCAGTTTCATGTTTTGTGTTGTAGATTTTAAATACTCGGTCTGTTCTTGATTATTACTTAGTAAATTGCTGAGAAGTTTGGCAATTGCAGAGTAATTTGAGATAAACTTCGTGAAGTATTCTGTTCGGCCAAGGAATCCTTGTGTTGCTGTAATAGATTTTGGTACTGGAAAGTTTTGAAAGGCTTTTGTCTTCTCAGCCGGCCGCGGTGGTCTCGCGGTTAAGGCGCTCAGTCCGGAATCGCGCGACTGCTACGGTCGCAGGTTCGAATCCCGCCTCGGGCATGGAAGTGTGTGATGTCCTTAGGTTGGTTAGGTTTAAGTAGTTCTAAGTTCTAGGGGACTGATGACCACAGAAGTTAAGTCCCATAGTGCTCAGAGCCATTTGAACCATTTTTTTTGTCTTCTCAGGAGCAGGCCATATTTGTTGACACCGTATAACACACCCGAAAAATTCAACAGTTCTCTTCAAGAACTGGCATTTTCGAAAATTAACTTCCAAAGTGTACTCTGCGACAATTTTCACTCCTACGTTAGTATACTTTATTGGAAAGGATGTTGGTATTGCTTAATGGAGGTTTGATGCCTGCTGGGGACATTTTCATTGAGACAGAGGCACAACAGTCCGTTCTTCATCATGACAGGAAACAGAGAAGGGAGCAGTGTTGGAAGCCGGGCTCTGGAGCGAAGCCGACGTTCTGTGTCAACCCGAAGGTATTCCATTGGGTTCAGATTGAGATTCTGAGTTGCTCAGTCATTTACACGGATGTTGTTGTCCACAGACCAAATCCTGAAGGCTCAAGGACGCTGCTTTATGCCAGGGTACATAATAATGCTGATACAAATAACCATCGTCTCGGAAAACTTCTTCTACTACAGGCGGTACACAATGGTGTACAATCTGTTCGCAGTCTTCCGCAGTGTGCTTTTTCTCAAGCGCTATAAGAGGACCGCACTATAACCACGAAAAACACCTGCAAACCGTCACACCACCTCTTTCATACTTCATTCATGGCAATACACACGATGGCAGGAAACGTTTTCCAGGCGTACGCCAATCCCAAATCCTCCCGTCGGATTGTCACAGGGCAAGGCGTGACTCATCACTCCAAATCACTCATTTCCAGTCATCCACTGTCCTGTCTTTACACCAATTCACGCGTCGCAGAGCACTGACTGTAGATATGTCAGGCTTGTGAGGACCTGCCCGACCATTGCACCCCATTATTTTAAACTCTCTATGCACAGTGACTGTGCTAGGTGGACGTCTGTTAGTACTATGAAACTCACGAGTTCCATCTTTTGCTTATTTCACGCGATGTTCTACAACTACCCTCCGCATTCAGAATAAGATTTACACTCAGCAGCGGAGTGTGCGCTGATATTAAACTTCCTGGCAGATTAAAACTGTGTGCCGGACCGAGACTCGAACTCGGGGCCTTTGCCTTTCGCGGACAAGTGCTCTACCAACTGAGCTACCGAAGCACGACTCACGCCCGGTACCCACAGCTTTACTTCTGCCAGTACCTCGTCTCCTACCTTCCAAACTTTACAGAAGCTCTCCTGCGAGAGCACTTGTCCGCGAAAGGCAAAGGCCCCGAGTTCGAGTCTCGGTCCGGCACACAGTTTTAATCTGCCAGGAAGTTTCATATCAGCGCACACTCCGCTGCAGAGTGAAAATCTCATTCTGGAAACATCCCCCAGGATAAGGCTAAGCCATGTGCCCGCAATATCCTTACTTTCAGTAGTTCTGCAAGGTTCGCAGGAGAGCTTCTGTAAAGTTTGGAAGACAGGAGACGAGGTACTGGCAGAAGTAAAGCTCTGAGAACGGGGCGTGAGTCGTGTTTGGGTAGCTCAGTTGGTAGAGCACTTGTCCGCGAAAGGCAAAGGTCCCGAGTTCGAGTCTCGGTCCGGCACACAGTTTTAATCTGCCACGAAGTTTCACCCTCCGCATTATTCGACGGTGCCTGTCCATCAATGCATGAGGTCTTCCTGGCCTTGGTTTAGTTGTGGTTGCGTCTTCGCACTTCCACTTCACCACCTGTCGACTTCGGCAACTTAAGAAGGGTTGGAATATCCCTAATGGATTTGTTACTCATATGACGTCCAATAACTCGTCCACGTTCAGTCACTGAGCTCGTCTGACCGACCCATTCTGCTATTACTGGTTCTCAACTCACAGCACAACACACGCGGACCCGTTTCTCGTGTGGTCAGTTTCTTGTTACGAAGGGGTATCGGAATACTTTTGATCGGACAGTCTATTGCTACAACCTTCAGTGCTGCATAGCACCTGTAGATACACGTTCAGTAGGCAGCGACGCAACAGTATTTGAACCCGCAGTTTGACCACGGAACCGCATTATCGATGTCTTTAGGAGCCTACAGTCGTCCTTGACACTAATACATCGACTGTGACGACAATCTACGCTTTCTATACCGGGATCGAGTATTGGCATCCATGTTATCACTTGGCTTCCGTGTCGAAAGCCCAAAAAACATCTTGAACGACAACAGGCGTGTAAACAACTTTGCTGGAACGATGAGTGGCAAAAATAAAGTGTGAACATTAATAAAACCAACAAACTGCGTGGACGGATTCCTGAAGGGAAATTGAGGAGGAAAGGTCCATTGAATATTTGTCCGGAAAAGGATGACGTGCGTGCAACGAAAACAAAAAAAAAACAAACAAAAAAAACCAAAAAAAATGACTCCAAGCACTATGGGACTTAACATCTGAGGTCATCAGTCCCCTATACTTAGAGCTAAGTAAACCTAACTAACCTAAGGACATCACACGCATCCATGCCCAAGGCAGGATTCGAACCTGCGACCGTAGCAGCCGCGTGGTTCCGGATTGAAGCGCCTAGAACCCCTCGGCCACTGCGGCTGGCGCAACGAAAACAAATCGTCCAGGAACGCAGTACAGAGCTGCAGCGCATCCACGTCACAACAGGTGTTCAAAGTGGCGTCCAGGGGATTGCAGGTGGCAGGGAAAGTAGTGGTTGTCATGCAGGATACGCATAACCATACTTTGGCTTACACCCTATAGGCGGGTAACTCGGCTGGACCTTGTACTAGGGTTCGTCTCAATATCTCGTAGAACCCGTTCTTCCAATTCTGGCGTATACGGAGTCCGCACGATCGTCTGCCTGAAAAGACCCATTATCACACAAACACCCGAAAAGGACTAGAAACGTTTCGTGATGTATTTGGTGTCTTTGAGGGTACTTGTTTTGGTATAGCTGTGCTGCCTCCCGACCGTTTCCGTCTGCTTAGCCTTATACAAACACCATCTCGGCTTGTTCCCGAGATGAACATCGGACCACTCTGCTGCTTAAAGTACGTGGCGTCAATCACAGAGCTTGCAACACACATGTGTTCAAAGGAATTGTCATTCGTCAGCGCCATGTACTGTCACAACGATGCATTTCCGGACACATCTTCGTAGTACCTTTATCCCTCCATTTCCAGTCAGGAATCCGTCCCTCCAGTTTGTCGGTTTTATTAATATTTACCCTGAATAACGTATTTGTACGAGGCCCATTTCAATCTTTCCTACACTGAAGATTGCTTGCATATTGAATCCCACCACATTGTCCGCAAGTGCGAACATTCTTTATCCTCGTGTCGTACCAGACCATTGCTAAACATGATGGTTCGCATGCCACTGCATACAACACTCCACAAATTCACTCGGACAAATAATGAAATTCAGTCAGGATTATAGTAAATTGTTGACTACATCGGATGGGTTCCTAGAAAGCAAGCCTTTGACTATTTATCTGCTGAAGAGGTGGCACAACAGCTGCGTTTGGCTCCTGTAACTGCGACGCTCTGTAGCGTCATTGGATGAGGTCTCCAAACAGGGCCTCCTATAATCAATGTCCTCTTCTAAAAATGAAAAGTCTACAACCTATCGAAATTTGTCAACATAGTTTTACTACACCTTCAGTATCATTTCACTAAACCCATTGTAGATCCGACTGATCAATGAGGATTAAAGGCTGTTTTCATAATAAACACGAGTTTGAGCCTGTGATTAAAAAAGTTAGTACCGCTACCAAGACCAGTGCACCATGAGAGTGTGTTACAGATCTGTGACATTTGGTAATTTTTGTTTTAATTTTATCACAGTTCCTTAGTGAATCAGCAGCCTCAACTTATTTACGTTTCGAAAGATATCATCGTCGTCTTTGACTCTCAAAAACTACATACTTTAAAATTATGGTATTGCAACTTCACCCGTTTTGCCATTTGGGTGTTGAATGCAACGAATATTCTTTCCCCCAGCATGTGTAAAAGTTTCAGAAATACTTGCACTTATGTCATCATCACAACTATAGACGGATTATTTAATACTGTTGGCAACTTTTCCAAAAATAACATAAAAATACAGAACAGGTTCACATTTGGATAGCAGTTGAAACTGTTGAACAGAGGTCTTCCACTTTCAGGCCCTCAAGTAGAAAGTATTTTTAATCATCACACTCTAAATATTGCACTAAAAATGGGATATAATGTTTTAGGTGAAGAAGCAAGGAAATGTACTAAAAATGCCATTTCACATAATTTTAAGAAAATAGAAGTGTCGCAAAAAACATCTTTCGCTGAAACTGATAAAATTGTAAAACTCCTCAAAGCCAGGAGCACATATAGTGTTCATGGAATTTCAAACAAAATTGTAAAGAGTTGTTGTAACTTAATAAGTAATGTCCTCAGTGTTATTCGAAACACATCACTGTCCCAGGGATTTTTTCCAGAGAGATTACGTATGTTATTGTTAAACCTTTTTACACGAAAGTTCACAGAATGTTAAATTCTTATCGCCAGCTTCCTTACTAACGTCTTTTTACAAAATATTCTAAAACGCAGTGTACGCAAGGGTATGTCACATTTACACTGACTTTTCACAGCACAGTTTGGGTTCCAGGAAGGCTGCTCGACTCAGAATGCTACTAATATATTCACTAGCAAATATTACTGTTCAAACAGCTTAGCGCAGCTACTTTTGCCCTTCACGTAATTGCTATTCTTGCAAATAAACGAATCTGCCTAGAATATAATTTACATACTTCCACTCATCAATGTCTTATAACAATTTACTTGGGGTAACTCGTCATTTAGAACAAAAGTATTGGTTGCACAAAAGCTAATAGTAAGAATAATACGTTACGTTCATGTTCTACTTCTTCAAACCTTTAGGCATAACTGCATCTTCAGAATATATATATTTAGCAATGAAATTGGTCTTAAACAACGCATCACAATTTCCGAAGAATAGCGACGTACATACTTATAACACTAGAAGAAAAAATGACCTTATTTACTCGTTATTAAAGCTGTCAGTGGTTCAGAAAATAGTTCAGTATGTATGACAAAAATCTTCGACTGTTTGTCCAATAGCATAAATGGTCTGATGAGTGGTAAAGCAAGCAACTTTTAAATCCATCCTAAAACCATTTCTTATGGAGAACTCCTTCCACGCCAATTTTTATTTAAGAACTGATAGCCAGTAAAAGAAAGTTGGTTTAAAGTTTAGTTGCACCAGTAGACGTGAACTTATGCCAGTGTGCCACTTTGGAAATTGTAAATGGCGAGCATACAGACATCCTCTACAATTAATCAAGTAAACTTATCCAGTGAACTAACTCGTTCCACATCATTTCTATAGAAAATTGTTCAAATTATCTATGGAACATATAACTAACTAACTAACTAGCTCACTCACCGCGCCCTGCCAGTTCTTATTTTCAGTTGACCTTTTGCTTTGTATCACAAAGATTTTGCTTTACCTTATTCTTGAAAAAGGACCGGTGACAATACAGTGATTACATATGTATATTTTATTCTTGAGATAACAAACTTTTCAAATTTGATATTGTGTTTACAAAAACGTTAACAGATATGACAGTTTACGTTTTAAATGTAATTTCAAACATTTTAACATCAAAACGATAGTGTGAAAGTCATACAACTTATGTGTATGTAGGACTGTGTTGCATGTGTTACTAACTGACTGGCTACCATTAGTAAGGACACATGTTCTGCGTTCAAGAGACATGGTACCGAAGTCTGAGATTTAACGCAGTAAACAGGCGCTCCCTAACAGTTCAGGATATCTACGACACCACTGCTCTTTTCCTTAACAGATAATAACAGTTCATGAATTTTTGGGGCTAGATCCCTGTCTCGAATGGCACTGGAGTATCTCGCCTCGAAAAGTCGTGCTTTTAACCGATGTTAAGGAGGATAATTCCAATCGTAAATTTTTTGTTACAAACAGTATCCCGCTCAAGCATTGCAACTATGAAACTTGGGTTTGTTCTGTTCACGTAATTTTTGGATGAAAATAGGACATAAGAGATTTTTTTGTACTGCGCAGCATCATTTTGTAACACGAAAGTTATTCTAAAATAAAAGCGCCCCATCCTCTCCCGAGCAGGTTCCTCGCACTGAAGAAGACCGACGGAAAGACGGTCGAGACGACGTTTTGTGTCATAGATTATTCTGAGTATGGGGTTCCTCAAGGCTCAGTCTTAGGTCCACTGTTGTTCCTCATATATGCAGGCCCTAAACGATCTTCCGTCTAATATACAACAAGCAGGAATATTTCTTATTGCGTTTCACACTAATATTGTAACCATTCCAAGCATTCATACAGAAACAGAAGAAATGGTAAACAATGTTCTTAAAAGAATCACTGTTTTTCTGAGAATGAACAAAACATTTTCAGTTCTGCACATGTATAGGTACTGCACCGAAGATAAGTATTACACGTGAAGCAGAAATAATAAAAAGGGTGGAAACTTCAAAATTATTATGCGTCTAGCCTGATGAATATTTAAACTGGAAAAGAACATTTTGAAACTCCTAAGTAACTTAGTTGAGCCTCATTTGCACTTGCAAATCTTGTGGAGAGATAAATTAAAAAGATGACATATTTTGCATATTTTCATTCAATAATGTCATATGGAATAACGTTCAGTGGTAACTCATCTTTAAGAAAGGAAGTCTTCATCGCTCACAAACGTGCTGTAAAAATAATGCGTTGTGCTCACTCACGATCATCTTGTAGACATCTGTTTAAGGAGTTGGGCATTCTGGTTACTGCTACACGGTGCACTTTCTCCCTCATGGAGTTCGTTGTGAATAATCCACTGCAGTTCACACGGAACAATGATTTATATAATTACAGTACCAGAAGGAAAATGGCATTCATCATCCCGCATTAAGACTGTCTTTAGCACAAAAAGGCGTGCACAATGCTGCAACAAAAATTTTTGATAACTTACTCAGTAATATAAAATGCCTGACAGAAGCAACTAAAATTTGAAAACAAACTGAAAAAGTTTCTCCTTAACAACTCCTTCTATTCTGTACAAGAATTCACATCACAGTGATGTATAAAAGGTAGTGGGTAGCATTCTGTGCCACACATCTGCATTGTCGAAACAAATCTTTATCAATAGTTAGCGTATATCCACGTTTCCGCATTAATTTACGCTGTCAATGTAAAATGACTCGTTCCACACCATTAAGATTTATCATGCAAATGATCCATGGAACATTAAAATAACTAGCTAAGAAACTAACTAGCATTACTGAAGAACGTAGCGTACTACCGGAAAAGGATTGCATTGGAATTGTCGCTGACCGTGAAAGACTACGTTCTGTGCCCAGCGAATCTTTGACGGTTGCATCAGAAGTGGCTTGGGTCAACAGCCGGAAATCTGCATAAGTGGTGACGGAGGAATTTCGAACCAAGGTTCTCCTCGGTGAGGATCCCAGCGACCGTTGGCAGTGTCGCTTCCTTTAGACGAAGTACCGTTGTCTCGGAATCTCCAGCGGCAAATGCTAAGCACTGAGTATTACGCGGTGCTCAGCGGAATTTGCGATACAAAGTACAGATGTCTCCCCTCGTTAGGCCTTGGGTATTAACACAAGCCTTGCTGACAACGGGGACACATAACCGTTAATAACTGCGACATGAGAGCCTACTTATACGTGCTGCAGACAAGAAAACGTTAGCTGATATTTTACCTGCAAACGGCTATTCACATTTAAATTATTTAAATGATTACAGAATATCCTCTCTAAATTTCTGAGAAATTTATTTAACTGAACACGGTATTAAGGTAGGATTTGAAAGTATTTCTTTGATGACTGACACGTCGTGGCCCATTAACATCATATCTGAATCCACACTGAGCATTACAGTAGTGTGGGAAGGAAAATATAGTTCAACGCGGGGAGACGATCGCAAACGAGATGCGATGTTGGTGGGAACAAGAAAATATTCATGATGTAAATCATTAACCAATAACGTAACTATGCGAAATAAAAAAGGAACAAATTGAACCAATGATCCTACACGAGTGAACTACATTCACTTATTATACAAGCTGCACAGTATGAAAGATCCTAATCAAAGGGTCGTAGATGAACTGACACAATGACCCGATCAATAGTTTTAGAATTTTATGCGTTTTTTGTAGAGGAGAGTCTTGTCACTGATTTACGGGACTCGATACGATTCAAGAAAAGAATTAATTCATTCTAAAAATATCGTTTACTTTGATAGCGACGCTAAAATTACAGGAAGCTTACGGATGTCTTTCTTAGTATACCGTCTGTGAATGAAACAGTATTCGGGATGATTGGGGAGAGGTGGGAGAAAGGTAAGAAGGGTTTAAATGGAATACCCTCCGTTACATAACTTCTGCTAACTTTCTGAGTACAAATGTAGACGTAGCTATGTTGTTTCCCCAGCTCTAGCTTTAATACCGTCATCTAATTCTGCCCAGACACGACCATATAGTTGCTGGATGTTAACTTGGGAAATACTCGCAACTGAAAAGAACGACATTCTATCAATGGGGAATGCGACTGACATGTTATGCACTTCTTTTTATTTGAGCATAGTCATAGTATATCATTAAAATCATTGCCGGTTTCTCCTGTATGTTGGTCACATTCAGGATCTACAATGACGATAGGAATAAATGGTTCAGGTTTTCTGTACTTTTTCGAAACCATGTAATGCAGATGTTGAGATTGTTCTTTGAATTGTACAAGCCCGATTTTCCTCTCCGTCTTTGCACGGCCCCACCTTTTTCTTCGTCGCTAAGGACTCCGTGATCGAAGAGACGCTAAATCCTAATCTTCCCTCCTTTTGTTTCCGCATATATTACTGTTAGTTACGCAAGTCAAAACAAACAAATGCTGGGACGAGTCACAATTACACCTCCCCTTTTCCCACGTCAACAGGATATTTTTATTGTTGTGGTCTTCAGTCCTGAGACTGGTTTGATACAGCTCTCCATGCTACTCTATCCTATGCAAGCTTCTTCATCTCCCAGTACCTACTGCAGCCTACATCCTTCTGAATCTGCTTAGTGTATTCATCTCTTGGTCCCCCTCTATGATTTTTATCCTCCACGCTGCCCTCCAGTACTAAATTGGTGATCCCTTGATGCTTCAGAACATGTTTTACCAACTAATCCCTTCTCCTAGTCAAGTTGTGCCACAAACTCCCCTTCTCCCCAGTTTTATTCAATACCTACTCATATGTGATCTACCCATCTAATCTTCAGCATTCTTCTGTAGCACCACATTTCCGAAGCTTCTATCCTCTTCTTGTTTAAACTATTTATCGTCCATGTTTCACTTCCATACGTGGCTACACTCCATACAAATACTTCCAGAAACGACTTCCTGACCCTTAAATCTTTACTCGATGTTAGCAAATTTCTCTTCTTCAGAAACGCTTTGTTTGCCATTGCCAGTCTACATTTTATATCCTCTCTACTTCGACCATCATCAGTTATTTTGCTCCCCAAATAGCAAAACTCATTTACTACTTTGTCTCATTTCCTAATCTAATTCCCTCAGCATCACCCGACTTAATTCGACTACATTCCATTATCCTCGTTTTGCTGTTGTTGATGTTCATCTTATACCCTCCTTTCAAGACACTGTCCATTCCGTTCAACTGCTCTTCCAAGTCCTTTGCTGTTTCTGACAGAATTACAATGTCATCGGCGAACCTCAAAGTTTTTATTTCTTCTCCATGGATTTTAATACCTACTCCTAATTTTTCTTTTGTTTCCTTTACTGCTTCCTCAATATACAGATTGAATAGCATCGGGGAGAGGCTACAATCCTGTCTCACTCCCTTCGCAACCACTGCTTCCCTTTCATGTCCCTCGACTCTTATAACTGCCATCTGGTTTCTGTACAAATTGTAAATAGCCTTTCGCTCCCTGTATTTTACCGCTGCCATCTTCAGAATTTGAAAGAGAGTATTCCAGTCAACATTGTCAAAAGCTTTCTCTAAGTCTACAAATGCTAGAAACGTAGGTTTGCCTTTCCTTAATCGTTATTCTATGATAAGTCGTAGGGTCGGTATTGCCTCACGTGTTCCAATATTTCTACGAAATCCAAACTGATCTTCCCCGAGGTCGGCTTCTACCAGTTTTTCCATTCGTCTGTAAAGAGTTCACGTTAGTCAACAGGATAATAATTGTAACTGGTTTTCGATCTATAATATTACGTGTGTAAAGTAGGAGGTAAAACTGTCTGTAACACGATGGCCGGTTTGGAAACTACAGTTCACTAGGAATAGTTCCATTGAAGATATTATGACCATGCGTTTCACCGACTCTTGACCTGGTTACCAAGACAATTCCAAAGGTACCTACATTTTAATCTAGGTTCCGAAGGAGGGAACAACATTTCACATTATCATGTCATGGCTGATAGGGATGTCTAACAGGAATAAACTCTAGAACCAAGTATAGTCTCATCCCCGGATCTTTGGATTTGTCCGACACGTATACTCATTGATGCACCTATAAAAGGCAGAATGGTAATAAAGTCCAGCAATGAAAACGTGATTTCAAATTTCGTAGACACGACGGCATGCTGAAAAGTAGTGCCCCCGAATGTTTTGTTGTGTTCTCAGTATCGGCTGAGGTGTTACACGTCATGCATGTTGCTCGGTCGACTTTTCTGCATCGCTGACGTAAGTTGAAAGCCTCTGCTGCTAGAGGACTCCGAATTGTAGAGTGTAAAAATGGTTCAAATGGCTCTGAGCACTATGAGACTTAACATCTGTGGTCATCAATCCCCTAGAACTTAGAACTACTTAAACATAACTAACCTAAGGACATCACACACATCTATGCCGGAGGCAGGATTCGAACCTGCGACCGTAGCGGTAACGCTGTTCCAGACTGAAGCGCCTAGAACCGCACGGCCACACCGGCCGGCTGTAGAGTGTAACATGGCGTTGTGCAAAAAACTATTAGGTGTGCGAGAACAGAGTACTGTAATTGAGTTTATAACCGCAGAGGAGTTCGTCCACACATGTGGCACCCTCTGCTTCAGCATGACAATGACGACCACAAATGAGATAGCGACATCTGCGACAATCCGAACCTTGAGTTCACTGTCATCGATCATCCTCCATACAGGCCCGATTTGTCCACGTCCGATTTTCAGGCTTCGAAAATTTAAAGACCCACTTCGACGACTGCATTATGTTAGTGATGAGCGGTGAAACCAGCGATGAGGTTTTGGCTTCTTCAGCAAAGTCAAACATTCTACAGTGTTGGTGTCAACAAACTGATCTCCCGTTAGGAGAAACATGTATGTCGCCAGTGTGTCTATCTTAAGCAGTAAACATGTAGATATGAAGTATGAAGATCCGGAATTTGTTTTATTTAAAAATCTGTAAGAGTTCTCTCATAAATATCCGGAGACATTACTTTTCTACACGCCCTGGTAATCTCATACGATAAAAAGAGTACTTCGACATCAGTGAACGAAAATAATAGAGAGTGCGACAATGATCAAGGAGAACGTGATGTACAGCGAGTTTTCACAAATGATGATATCGTCGCTAGACAGAAAAACTGGAAACTAGCACTAAGTAAGCTGAACTACATGTGTCTGTAGAAACATTTCTAAGGAGAAAAAAATTCTGATAACGGCGAATTCTCATCTTTAATCATCATCCCTGTTACATTTTGTTCGACTGGGATATATGAATGAAACACCTGTCACATTATTAATGGAACCCTCGCATTGTGAAGCTGAAATGATAGAGAAAAGCACCGGAAAATCATTATTCTTGCAGTGCACCACCGACGCAAAACCATCTTTTATGGTTAACGGTATTTCCTAACAGCAAATTGCATTTTTTATCCAAAAGTACATCACTATGAAGAATATAACAGTTGCCACCACTACAAACGTATCTCAGAATGAATGCAACCATCCGATTCCGGATTCAGTTTCTCAGTAATTCAGGAATGTGTTTCTTCGGTCTCCTTTGTCTTGGAATTTCTTTGGGGGCCTAAACTGCAACTGAAATGTAAAGATGCTTGAAATAAAAAAGAATTCACTTGTGGACTGGTCATTAGCAAAGGATTATTAATTATGAATTACCTATTTCTTTGTTTGAAGCTATGATGTAATTCTGTCCCACTCACTGCACATCCTGTAAATCCGAGATAGATTGTGATGAGTCAGACTAATCCCAATCGATCACTTCAGATGAAAACTTCTTTGTTCGTCATAATCTACTTAATAAAAGTTGGTTCTTACATAACATTACAGACACTTATGGCCACTATACAAAATTGCTTTAGATTATCAGTCCCTCTCCTTATCAGGCTTTTTACTCATATTTACCTTAAATGAAATGCCACATAAATGAAATAATAGGAAAAGCAAAGCCAGACTTAGATTCATTGGAGGAATCTTAAGGACGTGCAGCTTAACCACAAAGGAAAAGGCTTATAAGATGCTTGTTCGACAGATTCTCACAGGGTAAGACTGATAGAAAAGATAAAAAAGACGAAAAGCGGCACATTTTGCATTGGGACCATTTAATAGTCTCGAGAGCTCTACTAAGATGCTCAACAATCTCCACTTGTAAGGTGGCAGCCTGAATGAATGTCAGTTTCGCACCTTACATGAAATTTTACACATCGCAACAAGTATAGGGATATGTCACCTGACATACTTTCGCGATAGTGAGCAGAATTGTCTATCAAAATGTACAGTATGTAATACAAAGGGATGACACTATATTCGACAGTATTAACACACTGAACCAAAATCCTGCATGTCAATGAGCAAAAGGTGAAAAAAAAGCTGCTGGAAGAAAAGTTTTAGTTTGGGGGCAGACGCAAGCTGTGCTGTCATGGCCCGCATGCAACGGAAGACATCTAAAAGGGGTTGGTGACTTGTGGCGAGAGGGACAACAAACGCGCCAGGCGATACATCGAGGGGAGCACGTAGCGGCCCGACGTTGCTTGCGATGGAGAAATTTCTTAGAAAACTGTGTTTGGGAATTTCCAGATAGATACAAACATACCAGCGACGCAGTTGATCACCTGAAATGTCCGTGGTACACTTGTGATGTACGTGTGTAACTTTAGGCGTCAGGGGTTGGCACCAAATGTCCGATTGGCTGAAATGAACTAAGAGGGACAAGAAGGGGCGATATTTTGATGCAGTTTAAAGGTAGGCCCTTTGCGATTCGCAGGGATAGTTTCCACAAGACGAAAGGAATGCTCCCATTGGTCTGAAAAAGCTGTGACGTGAAGCGCGAAAGGACACAGTTGGGGGACAGTTTCTTACGAAAGACACAATGACGAAAACTTCAGGGACTCTCCTCTGAACCAGCGTCAATCGTAGAACAGGGCGCACCACGCTCTGTATGATGCCAAAAGAGGAATTTTGTGTGAACACTGCGTTCACTTTGGCTGACATTCAGCAAGAAATTAAATGAAGCGTCGTTGAGCTCCGACAGCAGAGAAACGAAACAGCCACGTGGTTAATTTTTCTTGCAAGAAATGAGAGGGCATTGAAGTACACGTACTGAACCATCTATGCACGTGTATATCGACACATTTTCCAGACTAGGGATGAATGCATGTTTTCTCGCCTAATGAGAAACATAGGACAGTTTCAGCTGAAAAAGTCAGTACAGATTTTGATTAGCTTTTTATAGGATTTTCAGAGGGCGAGAGCAGCCATGCAGCTGACAGCACGTCGCAGCTAAAGGTAAATGCCACTGGCAGAGGGGTAAACTTGTTGGATCTCCGTCTTGTGTCCACTGTGAACTCGAGCAACCTTGTATTGTCTTTTGCTCATCTTGTCACAAAAATTAACCATCCTCCGCAGACTCGATTGTCATCCTAAATAGCAGTCAGGGGATTTGTCGTAATATTGGCCAACTTCACTGTCTAGAAGTAAGAAAAATCTTGTATAGAACTTCTATTAAAATTCATTATTGTTGTTTTCAGTGTTATTTCTGCTAAACAGGGCGTAATGCGTTATGTTGACAACTGTCCTGAAATTGTCATGTCACAATCTATGTAAACTAGTGTGCTTATTTGACAGTAATAGAGAAATTAAACCAATTTTACTGCTAAACACCGATGCGCTCTGTCATAGAATAAGGGTCCACTCCTAAACCTTTTTTATTCTAGTGACGCTAAAACACCCTCAAGGTGTTTTTGCTGATGTCTGACTAACGTGAAAAGGAGTGGAGTGTCAGACACGGGCAGACTTAACAGTAGAGGCATCGTGCATCACGGAGAGGTTTATTACTGAAATTCGAGTGAGTACTTTCCGGGAAGAATCGGACAACATTTTATTTCCACCAGCATACAACTCGCGTAATGATCACGATTGGAAAATTCGAGAAATTGGATCCGATACAGAGGCTTTCAGGACATTCGTTCTTCCCACACGCCATTCGAAAGCGGAACGGGGTAGGGGGTATCAGTTAGTGGTACCAAAAATGCCCTCCGCCACGCACCATCAAGTGTCTTGCCGAATATGATCTAGATAGATGTCGGCGTACCTTATCAGCTTTCTCCGAGTGCGTCAAGTTTTCGTATTTGGTTTCTCTTTTAGAAATTACTCCCACAGTAACTAACGTGTGTTGGAAGTCATAATCACCTGTTATTCGCAATGACATAATACGTGTTGCTGGTGGATAGCTCCTGTCAACCAAGTCTGCAAAGCATGAGTGCCTGATATGAGAAAACTGTTCATCTTATGTTTGAGATTTAAGAAAGCATTTTGAAGCCACTAATATAATTCATTTGAAACCAGACAACTTGTTTAACTTAAAAGCCGATGTTATAGCAACTTTCAATTAATGAAAACATCGATAAAGGTGTATCATCCATTTTCGTAACCCTTTAGCGAGACAAAATCCTATTTCAGTTTTTGTATTACCCTGATCTGACGGAAGCGTTTGATATAAATCATGATAAAATTTTGTTTGATTTTCATTTTATTATTAATGTGTTTTCTTCCGCTTCCTTCGGCACAACTCACGTCAATTAAACGTTATGAACACAATTTGCATGTGCCCTGAAGCGGGAGTATGTGAAGGATTCTCAATTTCACTTGGATGAAACTGAACCATTTCTACTATTAGCTATCAGCACAGCTTAAATAAACATGGTAGTTAATTTGAGTCATAACATCATAATTCTGACATAAGGCTTGTCTGATGCTGTAGGAATGACGTCACTAGCCCCTAGAATAAATATAACGGCCTCAACTGAAGGGGAGTCCTTTTTGGCAGCAGCTCTTGTGTGGGCGGCTGTTGTAGCAATAGTCATGACCGGTGTTTCAGTAGCTGACATCCGAGTCTATGTTTCCAAGATGGCACTGTATCGTTTTTGCCCTTAGTGAAGGTGGCAACACTGACTCACCGAGGCAGAAAGATACTTTAGTCGTTCGGTGCACTGATCTGGTTTTGTTCTCTGTGTACAGAACAACAGTAAACCAATATTATTTCAAGTGTTTTTTGTCATTTATAAAGTTAAAAGATCACCTGAAACATACATACAGTATGAAGTCGTGGTTCTTCAACCCTGGAGAAAAAACGACTACAAGACACGCTGGAGTGTAAAACTTAAGGACGAAAGTAACTTTTGCGTGATGTGTTATTGCAGAGTAACCGAGTTCTATGCAGCATACATAGAAAGAAAAGCTACATTATAATACCGAAGATAATGAAAGAAATACGTAATGACACTTTTAATCAAAGATAATGACTAATCAGAAGCCACCATGTAACGCCATAGTTAAGATACTAAATACTTTTTTCTGATAAATTATGCATTGTATGAAATATGTTGTCTTTGATATGTAATCATTGATATGCTGGAAAGATGCAGAAAGATATGCACTACGTTTTCTCTTCACCATTAGAACACTTTGCATCATTTGGAGGAGGATGACTTTAATTATTTGTATTTTTTGTTGATTTACTAATATGTGTAAATGAAAGGATTTTGTGAAAGCCCGCATCTCGTGGTCGTGCGGTAGCGTTCTCGCTTCCCACGCCCGGGTTCCCGGGTTCGATTCCCGGCGGGGTCAGGGATTTTCTCTGCCTCGTGATGGCTGGGTGTTGTGTGCTGTCCTTAGGTTAGTTAGGTTTAAGTAGGTCTAAGTTCTATGGGACTGATGACCATAGATGTGAAGTCCCATAGTGCTCAGAGCCATTTGAACCATTTTGTGAAAGGTATTAATATATACAACTATGTAAATGCTGAGTCACACTTAGGACTTTCGAATTGTTTAAATGAAAACTTGGTGTGCTTCATCTCTGAAACGAAGGTGAGTTAGCGCGCGAAAAATGTAGTTGGTGCAAGGGAAAAGGTGGAACAATAGGCAGTCGGAGACTAGCAACCGTACAGTCGGCAGCTAGTAATTGGAAGGTGCCTTATGCAGGCGCCAAGTGAGGCTCTCAGTGCTTGGAGATATGCTGCTGGAAAATGCCATAAAAGAAGAAAATAACAGAGCGTATTACTTTCAGTGGAAAGTCCACCAGTCGTCATGTACTCGCCACCAACACTGCGCAACCACTTAAGCAGAGAGAAGTATAACTTCTGTAAAGTGTTGGATCAGCACATTTAGTATATGCAAATGTAAGGTAACTCATGTTAAATCCGTGTACCTACCTTGGGTTGTTTCCTATTATGATACCTCTTAGGATCGTCTCCTTTTGAACAATGATTTCCGAGTGCCCTGAGTATGAGAAATGATAATCAAAAACAAGTGTTTGATTACTTTTGCTTGAAACTGAGCGCAAAAAGTTTCCTGAAATTACTGAGGATTTTGTTGAAGTTGAGGGAGGAAGTAAGTGTTGATTTTATGAAAGCCTCCCTGCTAATTGAATTGCTTCACTTTAAAGTTTTGTAGTTTTAAAGATTACTTGCTTAAATTCTGGCTATAAAAGTAAATAATTGTGCTGATGACGAACAGTTAACAAGTCATGTTGAGGTTAGTTAAAGTAAATGTTCTCAAAAGTAGATTTGAAATACAATACCTGGTAAAAATTTCCGCTGCATTAACTGTTGAAGAAGCATATAAAATGAGTCAAATTTACGAAAGAGTGTTACCAAAGTTTACTGATTTTCATTTGCTTCAGAAAAGTGTATCCGGTTTGCTTTATAATAGCAGTCAAGGTTAAGGGCCCCCATTGTAAGTTGTTCAAAATGCATAAAGTTTCTTGATTAATGAATATACTAACTGCTTTTAAAGTTTATAATGAGTTTAGTGCACATTGTCTGATAAAAAGTAATATCAGAGTGGGAACCCCCTACTTACTGTTTGTATTACTGAAGGTAAAACTACTATGTGTGCCCTTATTCACAAAAACAGTTACAACACTGCTTACTAAGGAATGTGTGAATCTTAATGCAAGTGCATTTTAATTAAATTTGTGCTGTCTAGAAAATATCTGATGAAATAAGACGAGGCCCACGTCCATTTCTAGTTTAGTAACGAATAGCAATTGCTATGATGATGAAATAAATCAGGTTTGGCAAAGCATTTACTGTTGATGAGTGTTAAAGTGTCATTTGTGTTTGTAAGAATAACTGCTTTCTTCCACTATAACATTCTTCTGCTTGTGATAGAGTTCATTGCACTTTCGTAAGAAGGGAGTATAGGTGATGTTTTTCCACCAAACTATTTACTTTTTCTGTAAAAGAAATTTTCCACATTTCTCTGCCTAATTAGGCTGGTGACCGTGTTCTTCTTCATTTGAATAAATTTGATTAGTTAAAAACATTATCTAAGCTGGATCTGACACTTTCTGTGTTTTTACGTAACTTTAATTTCAAGTCCGATAAGCAAAAATCCTTCAGGCATTTCACGGTTAAATCTCCTCCCAAACGGTAACATTACACTGTATTCAAATACCAAACTTGGGTATTATCTATATGCTGACATAGCAAAACGGTACAGTGATAGTGCTATAACCGCGATTTCTGATTGTCTCCTGGACATCACAGCGGACGGCAAAAGCTTGCTCTTCAACGTACTACCCGCATCGAACGCGCTGGTGGAGGAACTCGTGTAACGGGACGGTATTGGGCGAATGGACTGTCCCGAATGGGATGAAATGCAGAGACGTGTTGCAGTACTTACACGTGTAGCAACGACCATGCAGGAGTTGTGAACGGCAACGGTGGACGGGTGGAACGCCCTACCACAAGAACACGTTATCAACCGTGTGGCCAGAGTAGAAACACACTGCAGAGAGTGAATTTCCGTCCGTGGGAATCACACACGGCCCATCATGAAAGGCAGCCGAATGAAAGGCAGCCGAACACGTTGTATGTAAGGTTACGGCTGTGCATTGTCTGTCCGAAGAAGATGCTTATGACCATTGTGGTTTCGGGAGGCAGTGGCTTACACATTAATACCCAGACCGCCAAATTAGATGAGCACTCAATGAGGAAAGCATGACGACGGCAGTACGTATCAATCCATTCTGCAATCAAAGTGCTAGCCAGAATAATCAGTCGCTTAATGCAAACTTAGCTACGAAAATGAATTCTGCTCACATCGTACAACTAACCTCCAATGATGTTGCAAAAGACGTAGCTGGAGAGCTGAAGTGTTAGCAGCAGTCTACACTGGCGTCAGTGGTGGTTCAAATGCTCACATGTGTGTGAATTCCTAAGGGACCAAACTGTTGAGGTCATCGGTCCCTAGATTTACACACTACTTAAACTAACTTATGCTAAGAACAACACACACACCCATGCCCGAGGGAGGACGCGACCCTCCGACGGGAGGGGCTGCGCAGTCCATGACATGGCGCCTCAAACAGCGCGACCACTCCGGGCGGCTCAGTAATGGTAAATTGAAAGTATAATATCTACTATAAGAATGGTAAGTAATGGAATGTTTTGAACGCATACACGTCCAAATCCGGGGGTCTCTATGTGGAGATCTTGTAACCTCCCCCTCACTTATCGACCTTAATGACAGTGAAAAATTAAACTGCGTGTACCTAATGGAAATTTGGGAAAAAGCAATCGTCACCGAAGTTAATTTGTCGGTAAACAGGTAGGAAAGGATTACATCTAAATGAAAGGAAAAATGCAAATGAAACTGGTGGAAATTAATTTTGAAAAGGTGTAAAGTTAATAAAGAAAGTAAATGTGCGGCCATTACGTTAACAATTAACTAGCGGTATTTAGATATTTGAGATTTGTGGGAAATTACGGTCGCCAGTCCTATGGACAATTACTATAGTAACTGAAAAAGAAAGGTTATTACACATATAATTAGCACTAGAAGCGTGGCAACCGAAGGTTGACACGTGTAGTGTGAAAACTGAAAGTTTGTCAGAAGTAATAAATTTCGCTACACTCTGACTTAATTTAGCAAAAGAATTAATAAAACTGGAAAACTGAAAGTTAATTTAGTGACTGAAATTAATAGTGAGCTTTGTTTCTGAAGCACATCGAAATTCAGTAAAATACGGTTAGTCTTGGGGTACCTCAACAATCATTTCAAATGCTACTTGAATCTACGCAATTTAGAAATAAGAGATTTAACTTTGAACTTAAATTAAATGATTCTGAACAATTAACAATAGTAAAATTTAGTACGTACCAAGCTGAGCTGTAGTCACAGGTAAGTTAAAATACGGTAACAAAACTCGCACTCTTAATTTGTGCTTGTGTAATCTAAATATTGTAGCCAGCTATGAACACTTTAACTGAACTTTGAAATTAAAGCAGTGAAATGGAATGACATTACTTTAATGCTGGCATCTGAATTTCAACGACACTCGGGTTCATTCCGGAAAAGGGACCCTGCTTGGTAATGCAATTGGGACAATGAGCAACAAAGGTTCATGCTAAGTTGCTGTATTTTGCTAATGGAATAGTTTGAAAGTCTGAGGTCTCCCATACAGTTCTAAAACTTTACGTGCTTTCAGTCTTCCTTGTTGGTTGATTGGAGGTTTGAAGTCGTCGATCGAGGAGGTGGCGACAGTCACTCATTGTCGGCCGTCGCTGTTGTAGAAGCTGGACGTTGGCGCGCCTTCTTCTCGACACGGTCACCGGGCGAAACGGGCTCTTGATGTGCCCCAGCTAATGCTTCCCGTCCGCGACACCGTGTCAGAAACTATCATAGCAAGTCTAGCGCAATTACAGGCTGCCAAACCCCGAAAGCGCGGCAACTCGCGGGAGCGTCACACAACACACCTGCTCAACCGCACTACTCCAGCCAGACTCTGCTCTGCCCGCGCTCCACGCGGCAGAGTTAACACTACCAAAGATCCTAAACACTTTGGTTCTCCACACGACCTATCGATGTATTCGTTCGATAGCATAGTTTTTCCTAGGCGAGACACAGCGTAAAAATACAAATAGTATTTACAAAACAAACCAATTATACATTGACATAAATGCATGTATATACAAATAGTAAAACAATTACAATATATATAGAGAGAGAGAGAGAGAGATAAATAGTAGAAGACTTTTCTTGCAACTATCACAAGGTCTGTGACGGTACGTTTATTAACCTCTTCGGTAGTTTCCGTGTCTTTCTCGTGTTCATTTGCAACGGATGTTCTCCCACTATTGGAACAGGAAAAAAGAAGTAGTTATCCATATCACAGTACTTACACAGAAAAGATGTATCAACATATTTTATGGACATCGAAGCTTCAATCTGTTTTGCTCAGATGCCTAACGATATGGACATCGGAATTTCTAATCCTCATATCCGGTATCTTTGTTGTTTATCGAAACCATAACAAAAATTGGAATAAATACCTCTGTGCCAACACTTAGCCATCCCTTTACATTATTTCACTAAGTTCTCGTGTATTTGTAGTCAAAATATCGCCAAAACACACACGTCTCTCCGTCATGTGCCAACTACGCTTTTTGATGTTCGTATCTCCTGAACAGCAAAACGAGGCCATTGACAGAAATTCTTATGCGTTCTGATGAAATTTATACCAGGCCACAGGCTCCTTAGTCGTGACCTTAGATTTTATGAATGTGAAGCTTTTTTCTTTATTCAGTGCATTGTTCTGGCCCAAAACAGTACTATGACATTAAATTTAGAAATAAAAAAAATCTTGTGATTTACCAAAATTCTGGGACATGGAGGTGAATACTATTTATTCTAGAAAATAACTGAAGTACGTGCAGCATTCAGAGAACTCACTATATAACATCTAAAAATTATGAAACCAATGTGATTGGAAAGTAATAGTTTCCGAATATAGCCCCAGTACTACACTGAAGAAAACACGTTGATCTATTGTTGTGATGAGATAAACAATGACTTATTCGATAGTGTAGGATGTATTAGCATGGAACAACATATTCTAAGCGCATTCTGGTCCAAAATTACTAAAAACAAACAGAAATTACATTCAGTTCTTGAAGCAGTTTTCTACAAGCAGATGCTGCAATCTGCTGAAAACACACAGAAACGAAAACGTACACACAAAGCAGACAGCGGTAACTATATGGTACAATCAGGCACAGCGAGTTTAATTTGTTCTCTGAGCTAGGAACAAGGTAAAAGTTGGATGTAACATATATGCTAGATAAAGATTGATTTAAAAATTTGCCGTTGTTTGGAGAACACATTGTAAACCAAATTACGTAGAGCAAATGCTCTTAGAATGGCCCATGAAGCTTTCTCAACATATTCCTGCTTCAATGCGACACGTTTTTGCCAAAAGCGGATGGCTAGGCAGAGACCTTTGCATTTTGGCTGTTCGGGAAATGCTGTATCTCTAAAGTTGCCTCCCCTTCATTTTGCAGATGCAGTGGTGCGAAATCATTTTTTTCTTTTCCTTTTTTTTTCATTTGAGAGAAGACGAAGAAGTCGCTGGCTCCATGTCAGGGGGATACGGAGCAGGGGAGTAAAGTTTTGATAACCCTTGTGCACAGCGATCAAGGATAATTTCGCGGAGCAAAAAACATCCCTTGGATAGCTTCCCCCCGTTTCTTCTTGACAGTCTCCCGAAATCTCAGTAGGAGACGTCGGTCGTTGGCTCATATGATGATTTGCCCCTTACGGGCTTAATATGGTAACATCGCACTGTGGCAGTCCGGGAAAACACTCGATATCACGTTTGCTCGATTGTGGTTAGGTGTTTACCTTTTTCGGCTGTGCTGAATCCAAGAGTTTCCACTGCTTACTGCGCTCCTTTGCTTCGGGGTCACAGTAATACAACAAGAATTAGTCCATAGTAATTAGGCAACTAAAGAGGTCATCAGGATTGGCTTGACACAGTTGCACCATTTTTAATGCTTCACCGTTCGGCGAGATTTTCGACTGGGTTTTAGCAGTCGTTTCACCGAGCAGGTTACGACCTGCATTAGATTTAAAATGGCCTGCAAGAGACTGAATACTGATCTATGACAGATTTTCGTTTTTTCCACTGTCGCCTCGATTGTTATACGCTCGTAGTCAAGCACCAGGCTCTCAACTTATCACGCAAGAATGTCCGAAGGAGCATTGCATCATACTTTTTAATAACACAGTCACTGATATTTCGTACTTATTCGCCAATACCAGGCCCTCGACTCTCAATAGATATGTCCTGGACGGAAGTATACGTAACGTACGAGTTCTTTTTAAGTTCATCAATAGCCTAAGGTCCATGCAAGTAAGAGTACTTCTAGTAATATTTAATGCATGTTCAAATCTTACATATTTCGAAATACCGCTTGTACATCTTTAGGAAATATCAGCATATTGACAAAATAGATTATAGTGTCCTTGAACATGGCCATACATATATGGAATGTGATAAAGATTTTGGTCTCTCTGAAAAGGCACAAAACACTTCAAACATGTATCTGCTCCCCAAGACAGGATGGAAGTAGTGAATCAGGCCAGCAGAAAGTTTTCCATAGTGGAAATGAAAACAGAAAACGTCTTTCAATTAGAGTCATGGTTGCCATAGCAATGAATAAAGCTGCTAGGGTCACAAAAGGAAACAACATACACGCAGTAATACCAGATGGATCCAAATCAGCGATGAAAATCCTCTAACAAAGCAGTTCAGGTATTCAATAAACCGTAATCTTGCGTTTATGGTAGCGGTATTTAGGAGGCCCCATCAATATCTCTTCTGCAGCTTTCGCATCCAAATGAGTTTGAAATAAACTTCGAGATGTGGAAAAACTTCATAGCTCCGCTTTATCATGAGTTTTATAACAATATGTCCCACTCCCAGATAGCAGTTACATGGGTGAAGGAAGAGAGATTGGAGAAAGAAGAGGACGTGGTCAAAGAAGGAGACGAAGAAGACTGAAAAATGCACAATGCTGCCGTATAGCTAGTGTTACATTACGAAGGACTTCTCAAACAGATGTAACAGTAGGAAATGATTATGATTCTGTAGACACTAAATGTGAGAGAAAACGACTATGAATAATCTCTCATACATGGGGAAACCACACCAATATATTTTCGTTTTGGTATTGTAATTTTATTTGCTACTTACTTATTGTTTTTCAGCTTGATATATTAAATTCGCTTTGATTACCCGTATATCAATTTATATTGGATATGTGTTTTACTATGTATATCATGTTTGTTCTACAAAAAATTTCAAAATTTAGTGCAGTAAACAAGGCGTTTTTGCACTTTTATCTGTTTTACTCTAAAAATTCTAAAGAAACAGGGAGTATAAGTATTTTTAATATTTTGTAAAAAATAAAGCAGTGGTACTAAAATCTCTAACAATACCTACAACTATATACAGACTAACTGACCATTAGCAAAAACATTTGACGTTTCGATACCAATTTATAAATAGTCATTTAACTTCTGCAGTCATTTACTCAGTTTGCTTCACCAACTACTTATAAAATTTGTATTCTCGACCCCTCAATTGCGAGTGGGTGAGGAAGTAGGGTTAACTCTGTCAATCTGTTGTTTGACCACAGAGAGAGCAGGATTCCAAACAGAATTTAAGATTAGGCCACTTCTGGGGTTTGTAAACAATGATTACGGTTTGCGAAAGGCCAGAGCCTACCGTATTCCATGCAGTTGTGCATGTCATACAATGGTCAGAGCATCAAGAAGGACCAGCAGACAGAGCATACGCGACACACACGCTTCCAACAAAAGAGAAAAATCTGGGATTGGAGAGTATAGAGTTGGTCCCTATGGAATAAAACAACACGGCGATTCTGGCGTGGACTTCCCGCTGTTGGGATAGAGATACTAAGAGAGCAAATTGGCAGTAAAGTAGCAAGTGACCTGATAAATGGAGATGGAAGTTTTTACTTAAATTCTGCTTGGAGTGCTGGACTCTCCCTGGCCAGACAACAGAGGGACAGAGTAAACGATAATATTTCGGCAACTGGTAGTTAATATTCACTATCGATAAATTGTGACGTTCGTTTCCTTTGTGTGGTGGTCCTAGTTCTTTACGCTGTGTGTTTCTGCGTATCCCTTATTATGCTTTTTTTGCTCTGACTCGATGAAACCTACCACGACTTCCTTTCCTCTGCCACACTCTATACCTCACAGTAGTCCTTAGTTATTTCTGGGATATATACCAATTTTAATGTTTGCCTAAAGTTTTTACCCTCTAAAATAAAACTCCCTCTAGTAGCGCAGATTTTATCCCCCCTCCCCCCCCCCCCCCAAATATCTTAACAAATGAGCGTCATCTAGTGCTTTCTTCTTGTTAATATTTTGCACGTATGTTTTTCCTCGCTGATTCTGCGAACCTCCTCATTTCTTATCTTAGGTAAGATAAGCCTCGACAACCGAAGGCTTAAATTTCCTTGCACAGCGCTCACCAGTCACATTTGTAATTTAAAAAGGGGGGAGGGGGGCCTTGACCCGTCAAACTATTGGAGGTTGTCGAAGACGTCACCTGACTGCAGCCACGTACGTTGTTTGATCTTATTATACGGCGGAAAAAAGTCGAGTTTCAAGCAAAAAATTGGTTACGTAAAATTAATTTTTTTTAAGATGATAATCTGAACCCGATATCTGGAAACCGTGGTAGTAAATTATGTTGTTGATTTTGGGCCGTCAGTGGAATAATGTTATATTTGCCGTCTGTGGAGTGATTACTTCGGGTAGTTGTGCGTAGTACAGCTTTCGAAGTACGCAGATGACGGCAGCTAGTGCCCTTCTCACCTTACGCCACGAGGACACGAAGCAGTTTCCCACGCAGGCAGAGCATGAAATGTCAGCTGGGTTGCCGGGGAGACGCAGGTGCTGCGCCGCAGGCCGGAAGCTGTCCCGGCGCGGGGCGTGGCGGAGCGCGGTCCGGGATCCCGACCCGGCAGCAGCCGTGTTTACTGTGCGCCGCGGGTCAGCCGGCCTGGGGGCCGCGCAGGCGGCGATGGCGAGTGAAAGGCATCCGGCAGAGCCCCGCTGACCTCAGCGGCGCGGCCCACACTCCTAAATATGGCGCCCGCCAAAGAGGCTGCGACCCGCCAATTACTTAGCCGGCCTGCGAGTGGGCTACTGCCGGCCGCGAGTGCTTAACATGGCGCGCAGTGCGCCACCTACGCGAAGGAAACGTGCGCCACGTTAAACTTGCATCTTCCATCTTACTGCCAGGAACTGAGGGCCGGCAGCTGATGTGCACTGTTATGTCTATCACGTAGATAAGAACAAATGTTATCTTTCTTTTCCAGCACAATGATTATTTTTTTTAATGTCCTATTCACAGTATTCATATTAGACATTATCAGCGGTCTCTACAAGAAGAGAAAATCTGTAACTACCCAAAAACCTTTACACCTACCTAATATTGAGCAGGGCCCCCTCGAGCACGCAGAGATGCCACAACACGACGTGGCGTGGACTCGACTAATGTCTGAAGTAGTGCTGGAGGGAACAGACACCATCAATCCTGCAGAGCTATCCACAATTCCGTAAAGGTTTGAGGGGGTGGAGATCTCTTCTGAACAGCATGTTGCAAGGCATCCCAGATATGCTCAAAGATGTTCATGTCTGGAGAGCTTCGTGATCAGCGGAAGTGTTTAAACTCAGAAGAGCGTTCCTGGAGCCACTCTGTAGGAATTCTGGCAGTGTAGGACGTCGCATTGTCCTGCTGAAATTGCCCGTCGGTATGCATAATGGTCTTGAATGGACGCAGGTGATCAGACAGGATGCTTACGTAAATGTCACCTGTCAGAATCGTATCTGGACGTAGCAAGGGCCCATAATCACTCCAACTACACCATTACAGAACTTCCGCCAGCTTTAACATTCTGACATGTAGAGTCCATTAATTCATGGACCCGTACACGTCCATCCGCTCAAAACAATTTGAAACGAGACTCGTAAGATCAGGCAACATGTTTCCAGTCATCAAAACTCCAGTATCGGTGTTGAAAAGCCCAGGCGAGGCGTAAAGCTTTTCATCGCGCAGTCATCACAGTTACACAGCTCCGAAAGCCCTTATCGATGATGTTTCGTTGAATGGTTCGCACGCTGACGCTTGTTGATGGCCCAGAATTCAAATTTGCAGCAATTTGCTGAAGGGTTGCACTTCTGTCACCTTGAACGATTCTTTTCAGTCGTCGTTTGTCCCGTTCTTGCAGGATCTTTCTCCGGCCGCAGCGATGTCAGAGATTTGATGTTTTACCGGATTCCTGATATTCACGTTACACTCGTGAAATGGTCGTACAGGAAAATCCCCATTTCATGGCTGACTCGTGCACCGACTATAGCAGCACGTTCAAACCCACTTAAATCTTGATAACCTGCCACTGTAGCGGCAGTAACCGATCTAACAACTGCGCCAGACACTTGTCTTATTTAGGCGTTGCCGTCCGCAGCGTCATATTCTGCTTGTTCAGGTGTCTTTGTGTTTGAACATAAATGCTTATACCGGTTTCTTTGGTGCGCTGACTCGGGTCTCCAGAATCACTACGCCACCCTGGTATTGTGGCTTTGGTCAACTCTACGGACTATCCTATTATGTCTTCTACCTCATCACGAATTCTAATTCACACCTTGGTATTCTCCATGTTTTGTTAGGAGTACTCTACATTTAAATTATCCAACTGCTTACAGCTATAGTCTAGTGAGCATAGCCCCATTCCCCAAGGAAAAAGCCTAGCAGAGCAGATTGCAAGGAACTTGCATCGTCGATTTAGACAAGGTGCTAATGAAAGTGGTGTGCCATTGCCTTCCTTTGCCATTTTGTGAAGTGGTGATTGCCGATAACTGTGGTGTGTGCTTGTAAGTGTAGTGTCATGTTTGTTGTTGTGGATTGGCAAGAGAGCCAACCCACTATGAGAGGAAGCCGAAAGGCACGCGTTTTAATCTCACGCAGGCTGGCGTGAGGTCTGGAACGGGACAAGGTAATTAGAACTTAGAAAAAAGGAGGTAACTGGTAGAATACTTAACTTTAATCCATTAATGTTGTACGTAGCTCTTGTCTGTACATTATTTACAATATCAATAGCAACTGAACATGGCGCCTTGCTAGGTCGTAGCAAATGACGTAGCTGAAGGCTATGCTAACTATCGTCTCGGCAAATGAGAGCGTAATTTGTCAGTGAACCATCGCTAGCAAAGTAGGCTGTACAACTGGGGCGAGTGCTAGGAAGTCTCTCTAGACCTGCCGTGTGGCGGCGCTCGGTCTGCAATCACTGATAGTGGCGACACGCTGGTCCGACGTATACTAACGGACCGCGGCCGATTTAAAGGCTACCACCTAGCAAGTGTGGTGTCTGGCGGTGACATCACATTTGTGTTGTTATGGATGAAGGGAGGATAGAGCGTGAAACCTGATGGCGGCACATAACTTACTCTTTTCGAATAGCAACAAGAGAGCTGCCAAACTTAACAGCCCCATTCGACGGATGGACCACCATCAACATTATCACACGCCATCACTTCACTGCAGAAAGATTTGGAATTTACTCCAAGACGTTGGCGCAAAGACTCCTCTCCTTATCAACCAAGTACTTGCCGTGAAAATTTGGTGGTGTCACCGCCAGACACCACACTTGCTAGGTGGTAGCCTTTAAATCGGCCGCGGTCCGTTAGTATACGTCGGACCCGCGTATCGCCACTATCAGTGATTGCAGACTGAGCGCCGCCACACGGCAGGTCTAGAGACACTTCCTAGCACTCGCCTCAGTTGTACAGCCGACTTCGCTAGCGATGGTTTACTGACAAAATACGCTCTCATTTGCCGAGACGATAGTTAGCATAGCCTTCAGCTACGTCATTTACTACGACCTAGCAAGGCGTCATTATCAGTTTCTATTGATCTTGTTAATCATGTACCGTCAGACCGGCGTTCACCTTTAACGGATTAAAGTTAAGTATTCCACCAGCTTTGTCCGTTTTTCTAAATTCTAATTTCCTTGTCCTGTTCCAGACCTCACGCCAGCCTGCGTGAGCTGAAACGCGTGCCTTTCGGCTGCCTCTAGATTCCTGGGTTGGCTCTCCTGCCAATCCACAACAAATTTCATACACCACCAGAATTCGAACCTGCGTAGCTCCGAGTGGAGCGCTACAGCACACGTTTACGTTGTCGACCATGGCTACCGAGACACTTTTACAACTATAGGTCTGTGATTTATTACATACTTTTATTTTTCTTACGTTTTTCATGTGTCCATTCGTTCTACAGCAGGAACTTGATACACACAATACAGGTTTCCAATTGGTAGCACGTCACACTTATGCGTTTTGCTGTATGTAACATGTCTTGCTGCGCACTGCACATCAGTTTGCTACAGAGTTGACTGAGGGGTCATGGGAACTGCAGAGGATGAGAGAGGAGTGAGGTGTTGTAGTGGGTACGGATGGAGGATGGGTGGTGTAGTTATGTTTCTTTATACTCTTAATGGACAATGAGTTACCTGTCTTCTCTTTTTTAATAGCATAAGATTTACGTGCATATGGCGCCTTCCTTCCCTATTATGTTCTGCATAAACGGAGTGGGTACACTCACTTTGCAATGTTCTTACATGTCCCTTATGTCTGAAATTAAAATCTCATGCATTCATTCCAGCATATATAATTTGCCGCTATTACACTTTCATACAGGGTGACAATTATTGAACTACTCAAAATAAAAGCGTCATAACTTCTGAACAGTTTGCGTTACGACGTTCAGACTGCATGGTTGGCCGCGGGTGGGAGATTTCCATGCGCTGTATGGTTTGGTTTATCGACGAAGCCCACCTCCTTACGGATGGGCTTATCAATAAGCAAAAATCGGGCATTTGGGGCACTGAAAATAGCGATCGTGAAGTCCCTTCACCCTCAACGGGTGACTGTGTGGTGTGCAATGTCCAGTCACGGAATAATCGGTGCTATATTCTTTGTTGTCACGATGACTACCGAACGATACGTGAAGGTTTTGGAAGATGATTTCATTCCCATTATCCAAAGCGACCTTCATTTCGACAAGATGTGGTTCATGCAAGACAGGGCACGACCCCGTCGAAGCAGGAGAGTCTTTGATGTGCTGGAGGAGCACTTTGGGGACCGCATTGTGGATGTGGGGTATCCGGAGTCCACTGGCATGGGCCTCGACTGGCCGCCATATTTTCCAGATATGAAAACATACGACTCCTTTTTGTGGGGCTATATTAAAGTCAAGGCGTACAGTAATAACCCCAAAAAACAGCCATCCAGGAGGACATCGACAGCATCGATTTTCCGACACTTCAGCGAATCATGCAGAATTTCGCAATTCGTCTGCACATCATCAAGGCCAATGATGGCAGGCGTATCGAACATGTCATAACCTCAATCCGAATATCTGTAGTGACGTTTACATACTGAATAAAGTGTGTGCGCTCCGTAGTTTTTAACTAATTTACGTTTTTTTCATACAGTTCATTAATTTTCACCCTGTAAATACGGGGCGTCCCTCCTAATAGTCATCAGGCGTATTTTCCATTGTGTTTCGACAGATATTTGTAATTAGTTTTTTTCAATCTTCATCTGGAGTTATCCCAGATACTTACTGCTCGACAAGCCTTTCATACAGCCCCCAGTGTGGACGAAAAGCGTCGTTATGTTTCCTCTTACAAAACAAAATTATTTTTAAAGCGGAACCTTACATGCCCATTGCATAGAGTGAGCCCTCATTACTATAGTGCGATATTCGTGTTACTGATATGCAGTAACATGGACAGTAAAACACGATGAGTAACCAGTACTGCGACAGCGGCTGGGCAGCGCTGCTACTGCATTTCCGCAGTAGACAGTGCGGGCCGGGCCTGCTATTGCTGCTGGGATACTGGCTGTTCTCCGTGTTTTACCGTTCCTGGCAATGCGTATCAATAACACGAATATGGTGCTAGGCTAATTTGGGACAGCTGTATGGAATAGGCACCTAAAATCGCTCTTGAGAGACGTGATGAACAGTATTTGCTTGCCGTGACTCCGGCTACACATAGCAACAACCAGACTGCAAATATCTGTCGAAACGCCTAAAAAAATGCACCTGCAGGCTGTTAGGAGAGGTGATTCACCGTTTACACCGGGTGAATGACGTAAAACGTGCACCGCAAATACTGGGTAAATGGAGAGTGCGCGGTTTCACAAAATAGATTTGTTGTCAGGGACTCGTATTGTTAGCCAATAAACCTACTGTAATAGTAATTAGAAAGTGTACTTTTTATGCAAACATACTCTTTTCAGTTGGAACAATGCTTATTGACATTAGCATGCTAAAAGTAGGGTAAATTAGAATGTCACTTCTGTTTGTTATAGGATTCTACTGCTACTCGTTTACGGATATCGTCTTTCGACAAATTACAACACCGATCCTTTTTTGTGCCATTCAACCTGCGTAGTTGCCAGGTTCGATGTTGTTATGTTTCCTTACAGTGTGCTTGCGTGTTCCTTGAGTCCACTGCGACTTGCTAGTCAGCTAGTGTGTTTCAGTCAAGCAGTAAATAGTGAGTGGACGATGGGATTTACCAATGCAGAAAAAGCCAACATGCTCACTGTGCATGGAGAGTGTAGGAAGAAGACACTTTTCTCTCGTATGGTGTATGCGGCAATACATCCCAATACACGTCAATCAATTTGCAATTATTTATCAACCTGTTCAACCAGCTACGTGAAAGTGGAAATGTAACACCCAGAGAACGTACCAGAACGAAAAAATTGACGACAGAGGAGGAAGGAAATTAATGTTATTGTTGCTGTTCTAGTTGATCTGCACATTAGCTCCAGCGCAATCGCACAAGGAAGTGGCATGAGTCAGGAGCTGCATGGAAACGATTATGAGAATCGTGTTACCATCTGTACGTGGCCATTAAGACAGGATACTCCAGATGTATCACGTATCTTGTTCCCGTTGATTTCGTCAGATAGAACGTCAGCGTCCATGGAATGTAAACGTGTGGTTTAGGACGGTGAACCATCACCTCATAGGCCCATTTTTCAGAGATGGAACACTGGACACAAACAAGTATCGCAGCCTCCTGACACACCATGTTTCACGGATGCTAGAAAACCTTCCTCTGCAGACGAGGAGGAAACATACCAAAGTGATGGGTTTCCAGCCAATAGTGCACGAAGTACTACGGAATGTCTTCACGAATTGTTAACCAATTCCTTGGATTTTACGCAGAGGACCTGTACCTTGGTAGGCCGCTTCCCCGTATTTGACGCCTGCAGACTTTTTTCTGTGGGGAAAGATGAAAGACGCTGTCTGCAAGGACAGACGAACTACAGTCGATAATAGGCAATAACGTATTACTGCAGCCTGCTTGGACATCTCCGCTGAAATTCTGGCACGTGTGCAGCAGTCTTTCCATACTAGACTTGAAGCGTGTACTGCCACTGCCGGTGATCATTTTGAGCACAATGTGTGATGGTCAATAGTCTCGTTACTGGTCAGACTCCACGCAACTAGTGTATGCTCCTGTGTTGTTATCTGGTGTGTGCAACCGCAGGCATTGTACGAGTGTCGGTGTGAGTTTTCACAATACGACATTTTGCAAGTGACTCGCACTAGAATCCTGCAACAAACACCACTGGCATTTTAATTTACCCTACTTTTAGTTTGTAGGCCTATTGACATAGGCATTGTTCAATTTAAGAAAGTGGATGTTCGCAATAAAGTTCTCTTTCTAATTATTATTACTGTCCGTTGATTGACTAACAATGCGAGTCCTAACAATCAATACATTATGTGCAAACTGTGCATCAATAGCACGTTCCATTTCTGAAATATTTGAGGTGCAAGTTTTAGATGATTTACCATGCATTTGGTAATTATAAAAACGCTCAAACTTTACAAAAAATCAGCACAGATAAATGGCCATGAACAACATGACAAATGATACATCATGCCAAATGCTATGTTTCTACCATCTGCCACATGGCTAAAAACTGATCAGTAGTTAAGTTCGCCCCATTCTCGCCCAGCGTGCAAGGAGTGACGTTGAGAATAGCTGCCGCGATCTGGTGTGACAAGTACTCGAGGTTCTGCGGTAGAGGTGATCACTGTCCCTGATGTGACTCCACACGAAGAAACACAAATCGTCAAGACTGGCTACCGTGGTGGCCATTCGAGTGGCGGCCTCTACACAGCTTATCAAGAGGTGAGGTGACGTCTAGTTCCTTTTAGCTTTTACACAGCTGAGGACTCCATCTTGTTGAAAAATGAAATCCATGCTATCAGTTTCAGGTTGTGGTATACGCCAATATGGAAGCATCTCCAAAAAGTTGATACGGTTGAGCGTTTTATCAGCGAAGAATAACGATCCACAGACTGTCTTGTTGGACTCGGCACACACAACCATCCTTGTCGAATTTCTTGTACCAAATCACTATTCTGTTCTAAACTGACAGTGTCTTGTGAACTTACCATGGAAAGCTCCTTACTCCTCGCTACCGATTTTCAACGGGGAAATTCTACCATAAAAAATGCTTTGCCTGCCTGGTGCAATGGGACAAGAAGGTTACTCAATGGTTTTCTTAGCCAGCGCAGACGATATGCGGATCGTAGCAGGTAAGAGTACCTGTTAAATGTTTTCTTGTTTGTGCATTTTAAGATGTTTCTTATTTGGTTTCTACAAAAAAATGTGTTGTTCCTGTGTTCCACGAGCGGCGCAGGAAGGAATCGACGACGGCAGTCTTCACCCACCCAGTCAGCCGTAAAAGTGTCTAGTTGACTTCACCACCAGCCGACAGCCACGGGGAAGAAGAAGAGATCTCGAGCGTCGACACCCGACTGCCATGATTTCTGAAAGAGAAAAGGAGATTCCGGGTAATTTTGAATTGTATAGAGTCAGTCTGTGTCATACTGTCAGTCAAGGCGGTTGATATATATATATATATATATATATATATATATATATATATATATATATATATATATATATATATAAGTCGTCACGAGTAGGAGAACGAAATAAAATTATCAAGAAGTTTGTAATGTTTCTATAAAGTGTGTCGACTTGGTTTTGAAGAAAAAATGTTTCTTGTCGTCTGAAATAGTTGAATCTATTAAGAAGTAAGATCTTTACAACTGAAAGGATTTTATAGAAAAGTAAAGTTAATTCGTTCGCCCTACAGTTGGCAACGAGCAGCACTTAGATATTTGCCGCAGTTGATTTCAAGCGAAATTAGCCCTTATTATTTCAGTCTGTGGACACAGATTGCACAGGAATACCTATTTTATTGACATTTTAACTTGGAAGTGACCTCGTAACTGGTATTTGGGAGGTTATTTATGTGTGATAATTTTGACATTTTGTATAAGACGAGTAATGTGAGATCCAGAAATAGCGTAATCCGCCGATTCAGTCAGGAAGACAATTTGTGGAGAAGCGAGCTTAGCAAAATGTATGTGGAAATGATATATTAATTAATTCAAACTGACTTCGGCAACATGTACAGCGAATGAAAATAAAAGAGAAGAAACCAACATAAACTGATGTGCTATAATTAGTTGACATATGTCTAATTACGTACGCATATTGTTTTCACTAGTAGTGTTGGTAATACGCTGTCAAAAATTAATAGAGGTAACCATAGCAACGGGAGATACACGGGCGAAAATTCGTCATATGTGACTGGAATTAACATCGCCGTTCTAAGCGGGCACAATTATCTCTATATCTGCCCAAGTAGAAACTGCAAAAGCACCGAATCCGTACAATTTAGATAAAAATTTGGTAGGAGCTAGAGGGCAGCGGTGTGTACTGCTATCGAAAGAGTAATGCAGTACGTCGCACCTAACTTCTGATAGATTAACAGAGCACGTACCACTGCACTGTTTCGCCGACATTTTCACAACTGCGGTCGCTAACGCTCCCCTTGGCAGTTTTCCAAACAATTTTGTCGGCATCACGTTCAAGAAAACTTTGTCTTTCATGCAGTGTTTCATATGTTACGTTATGTTCAGCTATTTATCTATACCGATCACATCACGTAAGAACGATAAGATACAGCCTTTAGATGGCGTACTTGTATCACAGATTAAACATTCTTTAAATATTGCAAAAAGTTGGATGCAGTAATTTTTGTCACATTTTTGGAACTTAATCACATTTCAAATACTCAGAAGTAAGGAACCGAGTTAGGTAGCGCAGCCGCGCGGAGTGGTGCAACGGAAGTACACTCAGCTGACATCCTAGTACCCGGTGTGGTGGTCCGCCGTACAAGTACAGTGATATTGGCGAAGTGTGGAAGGACCTCGTACCTCGGTAGATGAAGACATCTTGAGGAAATGCCAGTCGAAACTAATGGGCGCAGACTTCATATCAGATCTGAAATGTGCTGGTCGTACAGCAAATGTTCACTAAAGTCCTCTTAGCTATGACGCGCAGTTCCAATTGTTGGTTGTAAAGAATGGTTAAGTTTTCGTCCATGAAAAGCACAATATGGCCAGAAATTACCTGTGACGATCGGTTGGAACATGGGGAGGTAATGGTTCCTTGATACGAGGACCTGTGCGACACTTTCGACAGTATCATATCGTCACATGAGGTGTGTTTGTGAAACCGGTGGGCGGGACTGTTAACCAGCACAGATTTTATAACTGGAAAGCATAGGATCTGATGGTGGTCACTGAGTAAAATTCAAAATGGACCAAAGATCACAGTGTGATGCGGCATGCCATCAACGGAAGTTTAGACCCATATTGCAGTCGTGACATAATGAACTCCGAAAGCTAATGTGGTTTTTCTTGATGATTATATTCACGTAGTGCGTGACTCCACACCCAATATCTAGGACACTGACGGATTTATCGTGGCTCTCTCTAATAGGCACCAAACACTCCTGACCTAATGCTCCGCGACTTCTTCTTTTCCGACAGGCGAAAGAGTTAACTTGAAACAGTCAGAGTTGACACGTCAAAATTTCTTATTGTGTTCACAACACGCGAGTCACACCTATGGGGAAAGGATGAGCTGGATGGTTGAGATTGTTCAAATGGTTCTAAGCACCATGGGACTTAACCTCTGAGGTCACCAGTCCCTTAGACTTAGAACTACTTAAACCTAACTAACCTAAGGACATCAAACACACATCCAAGCCCGAGGCAGGATTCGAACCTGCGACCGTAGAAGCCGCGTGGTTCCGGACTGAAGCGCCTAGAACCGCTCGGCCACTGCGGCCGACGATGACCTGGAAAAATTTGTTTATTTACATTGTATTTCTACCCATTAGACCCATATTCTTTCTTGTGTACAATTATGAATGACTGGACGAGTAAACGAGTTTGTTCTAAAAGTTCCACAGGGAAAAAGAGAGCTAACCACTGTATGTCCGAACTTTGCCATCCTAAGAGTATTCTGTTAGCCGAGTATAGTAGTGAGCTCACGTCGGGCCAGAGGTATACCGTTTCCGCCAAGACATGTCCAAGCAGGGTTTTGCACTAGGCAATGAGTCCGTGCTCCCATACACTGTACCTTAGGACGAGACCCGTGCAAATCGCCAAGGGTCACGCACTCTTGTACTGGACGCGTGAGAACGAGATCATGATTGGTTGGTTGGTTGGTGGGAGAGGACCAAACAGCGAGATCATCGCTCCCGTCGGATTGGGGAAGGATGAGGAGGGAAGTCGGCCGTGTCCTTTGAAAGCAAGCAATCCGGCATTTGCCTGAATCGATTTAGGGAAATCACGGCAAACCTAAATCAAAATGACCGGACGCGAGTTTCAACCATCGTCCTGCCGAATGGGAGTCCAGTGTGCTAGCCACTGCACCACATCGATAAACGATTATGGACCGTATGCTATTACGTTTTGGAGTTAGGTGGTGAGATGAGTTACCTCAACATGTAGCAATATTTGACCTGTTTCTTTCATCAGTGTAATTCGATATACAGTACTACGTTGTTACATTTTTGATTTCTTTCATTTAGTTTTTACATTTGGAGTTCAGATATCTTGATGGGTTTCGTTCATATTAAAGTGCATCCACGTGCATCATTGTTTCGTTACAAATCGTTACTCACGTGTCATATAACTCCAGATTCATACGCTTTTCTGTGCACGTAGTTTAGGTTCATTTTTTTTGGTATTTTTAGGACATTAACAAGTATTTTAGATCTTGACACTATGTCTATGTGTCTGCCATGTGTTAACGTTGTCATATAAATTCACAAGCAGTTCATTAAACGTAAACTTCAGCGCTCTCACTAATTTACTTTTGTCATTTTGCTACCATTCCTCTTTTGCTGACGTCGCGCGAGTTGCGGTGTTTTCCTCAGTGTTACTCGCAGTCTCGGTGGGCATTCCATCCCACTTTTCCTTTGTCTTACAGCCATTATAATCCTTCTTGCAATAAGCGAAATTACGTGTGGAACCAACGCCTGTATGCGTAGAGAATTCTATTTCGTTTTACATTTATAGATTTTATGGCATTTTGCTATAAGGTCTGTAACATGTCTGTTTTCTCTCTCCTTATATTCTAATCGGTTTAATGGGAACGGTTTATGAGATTTAATATCATCTGTTGCATCGTAGCATGCTTGGATGTGTGTATAAATGCGAGTAATTCAGACTGCATTTGTATGTCCCATCCATTTTCATTCAATTGTCAGTGCTAAGGGACCTTGTAGTCAGCTGAATACCGTGAGAGGTTGTTACGAACTGAATTACCGTCTTTTGTGAATTTTTTCCATATATTAGAAGCTTTATGTTCCACCCATGTGAGTATACATTTCAGTTTAATGTTTTTCAACAGAAATAAGCTGCCATTCTTTATTATTATCGACCTCACTTTTTCTCGATAACCGAAAACATTCCAAAGTTGGTTTATGTCCATAATTTCAGCAGGCTCCAGCGAGGTGACCAGTACATTAACGTTTTAGGCAGGAAATGAATTCGACTGACAGTACTAAACCTAAGCTAAGTGTCACTTACCGTCGAGCTTGTGTGTTAACGTACCCGAACAATCCGGCTAGCTTATAATCAGTGTTAACGCCGTTATTTGGCCTGCGTAATCTCGTTAAGTCAGAGCGTGGCGTATGCATTATGAATAGCCACCTTTATCTGACGACCGAGCCAAGGCTTTGTTCTAATATTTAAAGGAGTTGGACAAAAATATGAAAACGATGAAAACGACAAAACACCAACCCGTTGGCATTCAAGACAGCTTCCTGCAAAATTGTGGCAACTCCAGATAATGACGATGGAGGGGGATAGCGATTACGAAACCTCTCAAGCAGATCACAAATGGCTCAATAATATTGAGGTTTGGTCACTGCGGTGGCGACAGTTCATCCTAGTGCTCACAAAACCAATCCCACAGGATGCGACCTGTGTGAAGCACACAGCATCAACACTGGGGAACAAAATTTTACCATGGCTTGGACCTGATCAACCAAAATGGACACATATCCCTTGGCAGTAACACGATATTTCAGAATAACCGTGGGGTCCATGTAACACCATGATACGGCTGATCAAATCATCACGAAGAAACTCCATGTTTCACTCTAGGGACGCAAACTCGGGCAGAAGTCGGAAACAGTGTGAAAACTTTTCCGACGAAATTTCTGGACTGCCCAGGTTTCACGGCGTGGGCACCATGTTTCCCTGTTACAGGTATCTGCATGACTGTTGAGTGGTTGTGGAATTACAGCTAGCCTTGCTCCCTTCGTGTTATTTTGGTGTTGACAGGGTTCGCAAGTGTGGCATTCAGTTCTGCAGTGACCTTTGCAGCTGGCGTCCTCTTATTTTTGGTCTCAATCCTTATCGGTGACCGGTTGTCACGACCCCTCAACAGACACTTTCGTTGACGTTGTGACGTAGCTGATGGTGATTTTCTGCTTTCCCTGTATGCGATTAAGGCTTTGATACGGTGCCTCTTGGAACACCAAACTCTTAGTTACAGAAGTACCCAACATTCGACCATCAACAAGTTTCCCAAGTTTGAATTCACGTAGTTCCGACATGTTGCTCTGATGACTATATGGAACACTGTTCTGACCACGACTGATACATGGATTGTATTGAGGGCAACACAGTTGCTATTAGTAGTCAAGTACAGAAAAATATATACATACTTTGTAAGGCCTTATCGAGATATCGATACTGTCATTCGATTTGAGTTACTAATGTGTTGTAGTATGGTCTCTGGCTCATCAGATGTCACTATTTTTATCTCGGTATTGAGAAAACAAGATGGCTGTAGCACGCTTGACATTCGAGCAACGGAAATATATTGTGAAGTGGTTTTCCAATTTTGATAATGCCGTTGAAGTGCTACGTCAGTGGAGGCGGGAGTTGAAGCAGAACCGCCAAACCGCCTAACAATTAAACACATCATTGACAAGTTTGAATTGCATGTGAACGATTTGTGATGTTCACAAAGGAAGAACAGCGTACAGCTACAAGTCCTGCTTCGTCGGCTCTCGTGTTGGTAACTTTGTTAATTCTCCACAGAAGTCTGCTACGCATTGTGCACGTGAAGGGGGGGTTAGCGGTACAAGTGTACGAAGAATTCTGAAAGCTGCAAAGAGGAACGTTTACATTCCACGATTACTGCACGTGATTAATGTTGACGATCCTGATCGCCGCATGCAATTTTCCGAATGGTATCAGCAAATGGTAACTGATGACGAATAATTTGTGACGAAGGTGATGTGGAGTGAGGAGGCACAATTTAAACTCAGTACAACCTTGAATCGGCATAACAATGCGTACTGGGTACCGAAAATCCCCATGTTTATGTGGATAAGGCGGTCAGTCTACCAGGGGTTCATGTGTGGTAGGGACTATCATCTAGGGGCTTAGTAGGACCCTTTTTCTTTGATGCTACAGTCACTGTGTAAGTAGGCTGTTTATGTTTTCTCTATGTATGTAGGCTGTTTAGGTTTTTTTATTGGTAACGCCACCTCTGTATGAAAATCACTGGCTGTGCTGTGTGCAGTCTGTGGCTGCTTTGCATTGTTGTAATACTCGCCATTGTAGTGTTAGGCAGCTGGCTGTGAACAGCGCGTAGCGTTGCGCAGTTGGAGGTGAGCCGCCAGCAGTGGTGGATGTGGGGAGAGAGATGGCGGAGTTTTGAAATTTGTCATGAACTGCTATATTTATATATGATGATATCAAGATGTATTAAATGATAATTTTGTAATCCACATTCTTTAAAAAAAAGAGCACTTGGAAAGGAAAGAACAATAAGAAGGGACTAGTAACAGTAACTGGACACATAATTTTCTTTTCAAGTACATGGTAATATTTCTTTTACAATAAGTTGTTGTGGTGCACCACTTTAATTACATAGACATTAAGATGTGAATATACATTTCCCTTATCTGCATTGTTGTTTTTACTGTAATATTTTTTCTGCTTGAGCTATGTCATGTTTAGATATAAGCTGCTGTTTGCCAGGCATAGTGCTACTGAACTTTAATTTGTGTTACTCTGCTAAGCCAGATTTATTTTTTTGTTTGCTGCGCATTGCCTCATATTAGTTGTAATGTTGAATTGCTTGGTAATTTAGATTTACTGTACTTGCTTTGCGATTTTCCATTTTTTTTCATTGCTGTTTATATTAATTGTTTTATGTGCTGCTGCATTGCCTCGTCCCTTAGTTTAGCATCTGAGCTCAGTAGATTTAAGTTAGCTTAAGAGTGGGTAGCCTCTAAGAGAATGAGTTGCGATAAATTGGAAGAAATGCATTCAGAAGTTATGCGAAAAAAAGTACAGAAAACAGGTTTAGGTAGGATTTTCGTGGAAATAAATGTTGAGGTAAGAAATGTGTGAACATATAAATACAGAAAGCCTGCTTCGATAGAATTTTTTTGGTGGAAACAAAGGATGAAATAAGAGGAAAGATATATGAAGTTTTGGGTTGGACTGCAGTACCACATGTTACACTGAAAACGAACCCTGTCCTTTCCTATTGGTGTTATCCCACTATGTGTTTGTGTACCCTTGTGTATTTGTTTTCTTCCTGTCTCTGTGTAGTTTCATAGAATTTTTTCTTCTTTTAATATTAAGCTACATTCACTATGATGAGGAATACTGTTATCCTCAAATATAATTGGCATTAATAATATGTTATTTACCTTATAAATATGCTTACACATTATTTATTCTGTTTTGTTTTAATGCTCATGTGTGAAGTTGATGTTTCGAAAGTGATTCTGATCTTTTATTTTTGTACTCATGTCATAATTCCTGTAACACTGATGTATATGTTTATTTCCATTCTTTTGTAAAGCCTGTACTACAAATGTTATCTGTATTGTTATGTTCTTTAATGATGTATTTTGTACCTTTGTTATTGTATTCTCATCTTATAAAATTGTAATTGACACCAGTTCATCTTATTATTAACTTGTAAGTTACATTTCACTGCACACGTTTCTGTTGGTCATAGTATATGGACAATATGTGAGAAGTAGGGACTGTTAGTGTTTGCACGTGTGTTACTAATTCAGCAAGGGACTGGATAACAGAATTGCTGGTTCTAAGGACAATTCCAAAAACTTTGTGAGTGCACAAGTGGTGGTTTATGGACTTGCTATATTCTCCGCAAGACTCTTCGTTGGTGAATGTGCACCTGCACAATCGCAACAGATGGCTGCTGGCCATCTCTACAAGGACTACAGTGGGTCTGCATCTATGATGACCCACCAACGCCATTATTTCTACAAGGACTGCAGTGGGTCTGCACCTCTGGTGGCCCACCAATACCACAATCTCTACCAGGACTCCAGTGGGTCTGCTCTGTGATGACCTACCTACCAATATTCTTCAAAACTTCGAATGACTCTGCTGTGGGTTTGCTCCGTTGTGGCCCATTACCTGTCAGCATGTCAAGAGTCAGCACTGTCTTTCCGTTGGAAGGACAACACTACTTCTTCAAGACTGCATGGAAATCCACTACTTCTGTATGCAATTTCTTTTACTAATGAGACTTTGTGAAAAAAAACCTGTAATTACTATTATGATGAATGATCAGGACTATCTTTATGGACTGTGAGAAAATTTTAGCTTTTGACCAACATTGTATCAATAAGTGTGTGCATTTGATTTCTTTGTTATTGTAATTATGAAAAATTTTATCAAATAATTATTGGCCACTGCCCAAAAAAAATTTGTAAAATTTTTTGTGGGGAGCATGGGGGCTATGTAAGTAGGCTGTTTATGTTTTCTCTATGTAAGTAGGCTGTTTAGGTTTTTTTATTGGTAACGCCACCTCTATATGAAAATCACTGGCTGTGCTGTGTGCAGTCTGTGGCTGCTTTGCATTGTTGTAATACTCGCCATTGTAGTGTTAGCCAGCTGGCTGTGAACAGCGCATAGCGTTGCGCAGTTGGAGGTGAGCCGCCAGCAGTGGTGGATGTGGGGAGAGAGATGGCGGAGTTTTGAAATTTGTCATGAACTGCTATATTTATATATGATGATATCAAGGTAAATACATTGTTTGTTCTCTATTAATATCTTTCATTTGCTAACTATCCCTATCAGTAGTTATTGCCTTCCATAGTTTGAATCTTTTATTTAGCTGGCAGTAGTGGAGCTCGCTGTATTGCAGTAGCTTGAGCAGCGAAGATTTTTGTGAGGTAAGTGATTTGTGAAAGGTATAGTTTAATGTTAGTCAGAGCCATTCTTTTGTAGGGAATTTTGAAAGTCAGATTGCGTTGCGCTAACAAAATATTGTGTGTCAGTTTAAGCACAGTCATGTATAACTGTTCAAAGGGGAGGTTTCAACTGGAGAAGTGAACCTGGAAATGTTACGCAGATCAATTTTGCCAGGTGTAAGTACGCTTTATCGAGCTGGTGAAGAGTTATTCCACCTACAGGACGGGCCGCTACGGCACTACCACATAGCCGTACGAGCTGTCCTGGATGACAGTTTTCCGAGCCATTGGATTGGAAGAAGAGGCCCCATTGAGTTCCCTCCGCGTCGCCAGACCTGACATATATGGACTTTTACTTGCGGGGAACTGTGAAAGCCACGCTCGCTGGAGGAACTTCACCAGGAGACTACAGCGGCATCTGCAGCGGTCTCCACTGTAACATTGACTGACGTAGTTGCGGCAACAGCTCGTCGTTCTGTTACGTGTTTAGTCGCCATGGTGAACATTTTGAACATTTAAAGTACCCATGTGCGTAACTGAAGGTTGTACAACATGTGTGATCAATTATTAAATGTAAAATAAACACATAAGTAATACTCTTCGTTCCTTAAAGTGTGTATACACATTTCTGGCAGATTCTGTATAACAGCGCAGGCTTTCAGAATGAAATTTTCACTCTGCAGCGGAGTGTGCACCGATTTTGAAACTTCCTGGCAGATTAAAACTGTGTGTTGGACCGAGACTCGAACTCGGGACCTTTGCCTTTCGCGGGCAAGTGCTCTGCCAACTGAGCTACCCAAGCACTACTCAAGACCCGTCCTCACAATTTTACGGTGCTGGCGGAAGTGAAATTGTGAGGACGGGTCGTGAGTCGTGCTTGCGTAGCTCAATTGGTAGAGCACTTGCCCGCGAAACGCAAATGTCCCGAGCTCAAGTCTCGGTCCGGCACACAGTTTTAATCTGCCAGGAAGTTTCAGGGCAGGCTTTGCTAGTATCGGCATTTACGTCAAGCCCGTATTTCTCGCGGTGTTTCCAATATATTTGCCCAACCTCTGTATGTTGTAAGTTCTTTTAAAATCACCTCACGTTTCAAGTTGACTGCATAAACCTGGGAAACGTACCGCTGGATTACCTGCAATGACCCGCCTTCTTCTACGGTAACTGATTGTTTGATGTTTCTTCCGTGGAATTTTTGCATTTTGTTACAGTTACACCGTCATAAGAAACAAAATGCTTTTGTTTCATGAAAATCAGTTACATATTAATAAAGTTATAAGCAGTTTTCAATACGAAGTTAATTCTCGCCCACTGAGATACTGGGGATATAGCGCTTACTTATACTATGTGGCCAAAAGTATTCGGACATCCCAAGAACATACGATTTTCATATTACGGTCATTTTGTTGCAACCTTCTGCCAGGTACTGTATACCAGCGACCTCGGTAGTCATTAGATATCATAGGAGTGCAGAATGGAGCGTTCCGCGGAACTCACCGACTTCGAACATGGACAGATTATTGGGTGTCACTTGTGTCATACGTCTGTATACACGATTTCCACACTCCTAAAGATCCCTAGGTCCACTGTTTCCGATGTGATAGTGAAGTGCAAACGTGAAGGGACGCATACAGCACAAAAGCGTGCAGGCCGACCTCGTCTGTTGACTGACAGAGACCGCCACTAGTTGAAGAGGGTCGTAATGTGTAATAGGCAGGCATCTATCCAGATCATCACACTAGAATTCCAAACTGCAAGTACTATGACAGTTAGGCGGGAGATGAGAAAACTTGGATTCCATGGTCGAGATTCTCTTCATATGGCACACATCACGCCGGTAAATGCCAAACGACGCCTCGCTTGGTGTAAGGAGCGTAAACGCTGGACGATTGGACAGTGGGAAAACGTTGTGTGGAGTGACGAATCACGGTACACAATGTGGCGGTCCGATAGCAGGGTTTGAGTACGGTGAATGCCCGGTGAACGTCATCTGCCAGCGTGTGTAGTACCAACAGTGAAATTCGGAGGCGGTGGTGTTATGGTGTGGTCGTGTTTTTCACGGAGGGGGCTTGCAACCCTTTTGTGTTGCGTGGCACTATCACAGCACAGGCCTACATTGATGTTTTAAGGACCTTATTGCTTCCCACTGTTGACGAGCAATTTGGGAATGGTGACTGCATCTTTCAACACGATCGAGTACCTGTTCATAATGCACGGCCTGTGGCGGAGTGGTTACACGACATAACTGGCCTGCACAGAGTCCTAACCTGAATCCTACAGAACATCTTTGGGATGTTTTGGAAGGCGACTCCGTGCCAGGTCTCACCGACGGACATCGATACCTCTCCTCACTGCAGCACTCCGTGAAGAATGGACAGCCATTCCTCAAGAAACCTTGCGGCACCTGATTGAACGTATGCCTGCGATAGTGGAAGCAGTTATCAAGGCTAAGGGTGCGCCAACACCGTTCTGAATGTCAGCATTACCGATGGAGGGCGTCAAGAACTAGTAAGTCATTTTCAGTCAGGTGTCCGGATACTTTTGATCATATGGTGTATTTCGAAATATTCAGCAGAGATTCTCGATCGACATCTAAACGTGTGGCGCTAGTGGTCGGACTCATCCTGCACTGCTGCTGACACAACTCTTGGCCTCGTTGGAATAAGTTCGGGGGTGACGGCGATCTGTAGGTGTTCGTGGCTGGCGAAGGCAGATCGCAGTGACACCCGCAGTGGTTACGACTGAGCGGTCGCTACGGAGCGGTTCGGTACAGCATTTCCGGCGTTGGGCCTGTTGTGGATACCATCTGCAGTCTGCTGACGATCCTCTGCAGAAAATAAAGGCCGGAAGGGCATCATCTGGTGGGCTGAGCCCGGATGCCGTAATCACCTCCGAACCCAAAGTGACGGCTGCGCGCTTGCTCTAATGGCGTGCGGTGCAGTCTGCCAATCGCCGGTGAGGCTGTGCTTACAGGTAAATTGGCAGGAAACCAAAGAGACCGAGGGACTGACGAGGCTCTCGTGGAAACAGCTGGAGACTCACGCCTCAGGAGCGGGTCTGCGCCGTCGTTCCTGATAACTGCAACAGCAAGGGTGACGTACGAGAGTGAATAACACCGTACCACAGTTCAAGAATGCGACACCTCACAAATAAATACCTATCGGGATGTGGAAGAGGTATCCCGAAGACTGCACAGGAAAGTAGTTTCGGCCGTTAACTGGAATTTAGTAAAAATCTTTTCTACGCGACTCTTACGACTTTTTTTTAACTGTACATAAAGGCATCCTTCAAACGGCCCTTTCATATGACCGAAGTAAATAATCGTTAAATAATACAAAATAATACATCAAATAAAGAGTTAATGCTACAATTCTTCCAGTCCAGTGCAAGAAACGTTCTTTGCGCCCAGGTAAATCATACGAGTAGCTCACATAGTCAACCGACTTTGGTTCGGAGATCATATCGGAAATACGGAAGTGTCATTTCCGTAAGACTTGAACCCAACGTGCTCTTAAAGTTATATCAGCAGAATATTAAGACTGTATCTGTTCATCACAATGAAATGGATTCTAAAAAGCGAAAATCGAAGTTGCGGTGGGCAATTTCAACAGCCATAGCACTTCATAATTTACGCCATATTGCAGGAAACGTGACCTCTTTCGTTGTAATAAATAAAGAGACACCGTCTGGATCACTTCTTTTATAGCCGATTTCCGGTTTCAATTTGCGCTGCAGATTATTTTCAGGTCTGCCGCCGCAAGTGCTGTTCGTCAAACTGCAACGCAGGTTGAAACCTGTAGTTGGCAAAAGAAGACAGTGACTGTTTATTTAGACACAGCATTATCTGCGTATATTGGGAAGATAATGAAAACGATGGTGAACCAAAACGATCGATTTGGCTGCGTGGCAGAAATTTTCGATGCTAGACTAACAAAAAACAGAGAAAAATTATTTAATGCAAAACATGATTATAATATCAGAACCTAAAACAATCTGTATAAGGACTATAAAAGGTTAACATTAGTACAAAAAGGAGAAACACCTGAGTACCCATATATTCAATAACTAACCAGTGCATATCAGAGTTCTTGTAAATGATGAAGATCAGTTTCGGAGTGAATTAAACCACTTCCTGGTGACCAACTCCTTCCACTCCATCGATGAATCTCTTCACAAGGATTATAGCTTATAACTCTGTCTGCAGTGGAATTGTACAATATCCATGTGTTTGAGTAAAAAAGAAAACAAACTTTGACCCTTTCCATATCCTAGAGATTTCTCTCCAAGGGATCAATGCAAAACGCTAAATGTAATGTAACGTAATTAAACACAATAACTGCGAGATGATGACTAATCAAAGTCTATAGCTCCTTTCTATTTTAATAAGTTAACTCCCTTGGTATGTATTTTACTAATGAAGTCGTTGTGTTTTATGTCCTCAACTTACAAAAAGTGAAAGTAGTTGCAATACACTTTTACATGTCTTACAATGGAGATGTCTTACATTAAGCTTTGCCTTGTATAATTTTAGTTGTTTTTGTCAACAATATTGTCCTTTTTTTGTAGATTACATTTTACGAAATTATCTTATGCTTAATATTTAGATCTTTAATTTTAACTTTTCACGTGACGAGTTCATTTCATTACTTTTATAGACTATTTTTCATAAAACGACAGTAACAATATCAGTTTATTATTTTATAGATGATTTTTTTCAAACGTCTGTATGGTTCATTTGTAAATGTTAATTTGAATTTTAATGTAACAACTATAATTCCATTTAGCGCCACCTGACGGTCACATATTGTACTTTAAGGTAGGTTGGCTCACTAAACAGCACTAGTCTGCGGTACGTTTTAGTTTTATTGTACACAGTGCATTATTGTATTTGTAGCAGATAAATTACTTCTCATTTTCTCTCTTTACCTGACAGATTCTGATGATGGCTGTAGCTGAATTCGTTAAACTACATATTTTAAAAAATGAAAACATAAATAGCGATTACATGGGCAGTAGTTTTGACTAGTGATAGTGATCATCGCCTCGTATAGTGATTCTATGTCATTTATGGACAAAACTGTGCTAGGGAGGGCTAAAAAATAGTTTAGAAATTATATTAGATGAAAAAGAACACAATGAGAGTTACAACGAAAATCAGATTTAATAAATGTCGTTTAGAACAAGGAATAATCCGTAAACATGCAAATATTAAAATTAGAAAGAATTCTGCAGCTGCCTTATCAGTAGAGGAAATAAGTGAAGTTATGTGTGTCAAGTGTGGATTTAGGTTGCAGTAAGTGAAGCGTAGAAGGTAAAAGATGAAACTAATCACGCAGTGTTTAGGCTATAACTACAGTCACGTACTATTATGACACATTGCAATTTTCATACATCTTTAGGAAAACCGAACTGATTATAGTGTATAAGCAATCAGTAGTTTTAAAGAGCCACAGGAACAAAATTTTCAATTTGCAGAGACGTTTTCGAACGAGTATGCAAGTTAGGCAAAGTATTTCTCGTCAATATGTGGATGGATTTTTAAACCTTACCAATATTATCCTGATAAAATATGAAAACGAAGGGCTTAAATTTAATATAGCATCTAAAATATTTTCCACCTAATGAAAACTACTGTGCGATATGTCTTAGATGAATCTGATTTGATTTGCTCAGCGAGATAAAAAGAACAGTAGTTGCATCCCATTATGACCGATACCAGAACTGACTCTATTTTGCACTTACTTTCTCTGTGATACTCGTAAAGCCGACTAGCGCTCTAAAGATCAGTAGATAGCGATAGAGATAGGCAGAAACTGACATCATGAATCCAGCCATTCCAGGACTTAGATCACAAATAAAAATTACACAAAGATAATCTATGAACAAGCCAACCATTAACGATACATTATGAGCTAATATGATGTCCTCGACAGCCAGTGTTCATCAGAGACAAGGGTATCTTCAGGAGCGCCCCAAGAAAGTGTGAAACTACCTTGTTTGTGTACACTGAAATAACTGAGTAGGTGAAACTTCTTAACATTTACTTAAACTGTTGAGTAAAAACTGAACCTGCTGTCTCATTTCTCATTTTAATTATTTCAACACTGACCTACAGAATTTTCCCAGACAAAGACAACACAAATTTAACTATTCATTTATTATCCACAATATACAAACCCAACGCAATCTGACTGTTCTAAAATAACAACAAGACCTCAAATAATTAACACAAAAGAATGGCCCTGAATTGGAAGAAATTCTAACAATAACCCATACCTTTCAAAAGTCACATACAGAAAATCTTCATAACACGAACTACAGCAATTACAGCAAGCAGCAACTACAGCCAATTACATAAAAGGATTCTAACTACTAGAGGCTCTAACTAGCATATGGTTAGAAAAAGAAAGGTTTTGTTGAAGATCAAAACATGTATTTTGCAGATTTTACCATATTCATGTGACATCCAGTTCCAAAAATCATATAGTCATCAATAATTCCACTACCCAAACATTACCAACTACATCCATCATCATTTTACGATGCATGTCCTACCGATACTGAGTCTCCACTAAGAACACATGTCCAAGCCGTCCACTCGCTAACTGCTAACTGCTAGTCCATCCAGCCACAGACACTCTTACCGAGGCCACAGAGAACCGTCAGCGACATTAATTACAGTCTGTAGCGCTGCCAACATACAAACATATAAAGAGGCTGCTTACATAGACCCCTGCTCCCCCCAAAAAATATTACAAAGTGTTTTGAGCAGTGGCCAAGACTATGTTGTTAAAATTTTTTATATTAACAATATCAAATAGATCAAATGCGCACAAAGGTTAAGTAATACGTTGTTGGTCAATAAAGTAAAAATTCTCCTCACAGTCCCTAAAGACAGTTCTAATTCAGCAGAAGAGACGTCTATGCCAGTTTTATGCACAAAAGCTGAGCAGTAAAAGAAAATGCGCATGTAAGTGCATGGGCCACCGTAGTGGACCACCATGCAGGCTTAAAGAAATACTGTTCTCCTCCCCATAGAAACACAGTGCTGACTCTTGATATGAAGATTTCAGTTGAGAAGATTGGTAATCGGCCACAACAGAGTGGACCCACAGCAGAGTCAGTCAGTCTTGAAGAATATTGGTATTCCTTGTAGAGATTACGGTAGCAATTGACCATCAAAAGTGCAGACCCACTGTAGTCTTTCTAGAGATTATGTTAGTAATGGCTCAGAAAAGATGCAGCAGCACTGTAGTCCTTGTAGAAATGGCCAGCAGCCATCCATTGCGACTGTGGGGGGTGCACAATCGCAACTGAAGAGTCTTGATGGTAATGTAGCAAATACATGCACCTCTTGTGCACTCACTTCCTTATTTTCTTTTTTTGCAATATCCTTACAACTAGCAATGCTGTTAACCATTCCCTTGCTGAATTATCAACACATGTGCAAGCACTAACACAAGCATATAATCTCTGTGATTTTATAGATATAGTATGACCAACAGACAAATGTGAGCAGTAAAATGAATCCCTACTACTTACCTAACTTAAAGAACTGATGTCTATATAATTACAATCTTACAGCATATGGATACAATTACAAATGTAAAGAAAACATCATTATAGTAATTAACATGATAATACAAATAACATTTGTAGTAATACAGGGTTACAAAAAGGATAAAAACAAGCATATATGGGATTATTACAGGAATTATGACATAAGTAAATAAATGGAAAATGAGAGTATCATTAGAAGCATAACAGAATAAATAATGTTTAAAGATCTTCCTAATATGAAGAAGATGGTACGAAACAGAGATTAGATTTAAGGATAGCAGTATTCCTCGTCATTGTGAATGCAGCTTAGTATTATACGGAAAAAAAATTCTACCGGATTTATCTTATCAGGTCAACACACAGAGATAGGAAGAACACAGAGACACAATGGTACACATAAACATAGTGAAATAACACGAAAGGAAAGGACATTGTCTGTTTTCAAGTGCAAATGTGTCAGAGTGTAAGTGTAACATTTGGTACTGCAGTACTTGTGGTGAGCATTTTATACCTACTTTATGCTCATACCTTCTTTACTTTCAACCAACACTATTTCATTTCCAACTAAAACTGCAAAATTCTCGCCAACTGCTCTTACTTCAACATTTCTTAGCAAAGAAAATCTTATTTATCCGTATTTAACCAAAACTACTTCATTTCCCCTTTCAAAATAATTATTCCTCGTTATACAATACTTTTTGGCCAAACCTTTTTCTTATAGCTTCTCAATGCATTTCTTCCCAACTCACAATAACTCATTTTCTTATATAGCATACGCCTCTTAAGCAAACTTAAATCTACTGAAGTCAGATACTTAAACTAGAGAATGAGGCAATGCAGCAGCTCAGAACAATTAGCACAAACAACAACGACAAAAACGCAAAGTGGCAAAGCAAGCAGCAGGTTATTTAAATTAGCAAAGCAATTGCAACATTACAACTAATGTAAGGCAATATGCAACAAACAAGTAAAGTAAATCAGTGGTAAAACTGGGTTATCACACTAATACAAAGTAAAATTCAGTAGGACATTGCCTGACAAATAGCAGCAGCAAATGAAATCACTTACAACTAAACATGAGAGTGCACAAGCAGTAAAAATATTACAATAAAGACAGCAATACAGGTAAGGGAAATATATGTGTAAACTTACACTAGCATGTGTGTATCTGTGAACATCTAAACTACTCAAAGCGCCAGCACTAGGAGCAAGATCTATCTTCCACGTCAAATGCAATGATTCTATGTCTCATCTTAACACTAAAGTGGTGCACCACAACAACTTCTTCTACCAAAAAATTACCAAGTCCTTGAAAAGAAAATTATGTATGCAGTTCCTTTTGGTAGTCCCTTCTCCTTCTTCTTGTTCTTTCCTTTTCAAGTGCTCTTTTTTTAAAATGTGGATCATAAAATTATTATTTAATGGATCTGTTGATAGAAAGAGTTCACATTAGCATATATATTGAATTTTATTTTATAAAACCATTGCTGCAGCGCAGCTAGAACCAGGTATCAAATAAAATAAGCAAATATGTTCAGAACAAAACATAAAAACATCATTCACCACCCATGTGGCATTTCATAAGTCAGCAGAAATCCTCTCAAATTGGCTCTGAGCACTATGGGACTTAACATCTGAGGTCATCAATCCCCTAGAACTTAGAACTACTTAAACCTAACTAACCTAAGGACACCACACACATCCATGACCCAGGCAGGATTTGAACCTGCGACCGTAGCGGTCACGCGGTTCCAGACTGAAGTGCCTAGAACCGCTCTGCCACTCCGGCTGGCGAAATTCTCTCAACTCTCGTAGAGAGACACTTGTCATAATTAGCTATGCAAAAGCAGGAATATTTCTCATCAGTTCATAAGCATTTCAGTAAGTAGCACAAAGAGGAAACTCCAAACTATAATCATATTTTTACAATTAATAGTGTATGTCGTGTTTGTGATGTGTTCTGCAAAGAAGTGTGTATAGCGAGGTCAATGGTCTCTCTGTCCTACAGCTGTGCGAGCAATTGCAGGAGTGCAGTCAGCGTAAAAGCGGCTGAAGCGACACAATTAAAGTTGGCAGGTAACACAATAAAGGGTTTTTCCCGCTGGGTAGCGCGCAGCCCGGCGCAGCAGAGCATTCTGTCAAGGTCACATACAAAATACATCACTCAAAGGTCTCGCAGGATCACAATGGTTCATAAAGCAAATGTGAACATTTCCCAAAATGCAGACACAGTACAATTTCATAAATGCGAAGTGATCCAACTCTGTAATTACTTAGACATATGACACAGACGTAGTAAAAATTTCTATTTCTCTCTGTTAAATGACTAGATTACTGTGTGATTCTGTGTTAAAGAAATGTGGTACGAATGTCTAAAACTGTATATGCAAGTACCATATTAGCTAGGATTCCTTGCCCTGGCCACTCTTGTGGTAGACAAAGCAGGCATACCCACATGAGGGATAATGTAATTATACCTCAGATCTTACAGATTAAAACTGCGGAATGAAATGTATCATCGAAAACAATCTCTGTATCATTGTGGTTCAAAAATATTTCTAATAAACTTCCAAGTACAAAAAGTAATCACTCAAATGCTAGTCATGTAGCGATAAACTATATTTCTTGTTGTAAGAAAATTTCTGTCATTGCTTAACAGTAAAAACGTGCCTAGTCTTAGTTAGAGTCGTCCATAACCAACGTCTCCAAAATTGATACACTTACCTTGTCATAGACAAAAGTAAAGTCCCATGCATATAAATGTCATAGTTATTAGTTCATTACCATGAGCTTGAAATTACTGTACTGTAACGTATCCATGTGAGACTGAGCAGACATAAAACAGATACAGCGTAAAAGGAATCATGAAAATTGTGTCACGTGTAATGCTTGATGATAACTATCAACTTTTACATGTTTGCCAATAGAATGACACGAAACATGTCAAATGCCCAAACGAAAGCTAAAGCTTCCAATTCAGTGATGGAATAATTTTTCTCAGATTTTGTTAGCGCGTGGCAACCAAAAGCGATCGTTTTCTTATCAGTAATGGCATTTTCTGTAGCTTCTTGAAAAAAATGGGCACCAAGACCAACTTTAGAAGAATCCGTGCTAAGGCAGAAATCTTGTGACAGACCTGGGTGTGCTAAGATTGGCGTGTTAAGTAGCCCTTTTTTCAATGCATCAAATTCCAACTGTGTTGTCCCAGTTCCAAACAGTGTTTTTGCCAGTTAGAGAACAAAGTTTTGGAGTTACTAGAATTTGCATATTCAGGAAACGACGGTAGAAAGTCACGAGACCTAGAAAACTGCGAACATGTCTTTTTTTGGATGGAACAGGAATGGCTCTGATTGCTTCCAACTTTTCAGGATCCGGCAGAATGCCCTCAGAAGAAGTAATGTGTCCTACCGAATTCAGATTTTTCCAAGTTAACTGTAATTCCAGATTCAGCAAAAATACGTAACAAACTGTTGAGGATACGTTTATGTTGTTCCCAAGAGGCTTCTGCTATTAAAATATCGTCCACGCACAAGGTGTGTTGTATTAAGAACTCAGGTAATATGGAATTTAGCCCACGAATGAATGCTACCGGAGAAATTTTCAAACCAAAAGAAAGTTTCCGAAATTGGTAACAAACGCCGGAACATAGAAAAGCCGTATATTTTCTACATTCTGGATGAAGTTCAGTTTGATAGAAGATGGATCTGAGATCAATAGAAGACAACATTTTTACACCATTGAAATTTTGAAGAAGTTCTTCCAACGTTTGCGGCCTGTCTGTTTCAGGAATGATTATGGTATTTATCTACAATCTAAGACAAGCCTGATCGATCCCTTTTTCTTCTCATCAACATACAATGGATTATTGTATCAGCTTACCGCTGGTTCAAAAATGCCCTCGGCAAGCATAGATTGTATTTCCGTTCTAACACGGTCCCTTTAATGTGCCGGAATTACGTATGGTCTGACGCAAAATTTAGTGTGATCACGAACACGAAATTTGTATTGAAATCCTTTAATTGTTCCTCTTTTGTGAGTTAAAACTTTGGAATGTGTTTGTAAGATGTTAAAAAGGTCCTGCCTATCAGTGTTATTACAGTTCTCAATTGTTAGAATTTTTTTCTGACAAGGGAACCTCCCCATCGCACCCCCCTCAGACATAGTTATAAGTTGGCAAGTGGATAGGCGTTGAAAAACTGTACACAGATCAATCGAGAAATCAGGAAGAAGTTGTGTGGAGCTACAAAAAAAAAGCGAAATATACAAACTGAGTAGTCCATGCGCAAGATAGGCAACATCAATGACAGACAATGTGAACGCAGGTGCGCCGTGGTCCCGTGATTAGCGTGGGCAGCTGCGGACCAAGAGGTCATTGGTTCAACCCTTCCCTCGAGCGAAAATTTTACCTTTTCTATTTTCGCAAAGCAATGATCTGTCCGTTCGTTCATTGACGTCTGTGTTCACCGTAATAAGTTTAGTGTCTGTGTTTTGCAACCGCACCGCAAAACCGTGCGATTAGTAGAGAGGCATTGGAGAGGCACGTCCTTTCGTCTACTGATCGCACGGTTTTGCGGTGCGGTCGCAAAACACAGACACCAAACTTACTACAGTGAACACAGACGTCAATGAACGAACGGACAGATCATAACTTTGCGAAAATAAAGAAAGTAAAATTTTCACTCGAGGGAAAACTTGAACCAATGACCTCTTGGTCCGCAGCTGCTCACGCTAATCACGGGACCACGGCGCACCTGCGTTCACATTGTCTGTCATTGATGTTGCCTATCTTGCAGATGGACTACTCAGTTTGTATATTTCGCTTATTTTTCTCATAGTTCCACATAACTTCTTCCTGTTTTCTCGATTGATCTGTGTTCAGTTTTTCAAGGCCGATCCACTGTGCCAACTTATAACTAAATCTGAGGGGGGTGCGATGGGGAGGTTCCCTTGTGGTCATCAATATCATCCCTGTCAGTATTCGAAATGTGATTCCGTCGAAAATTCCAAACTGTGATCTGACAAAAGGTAAAGCCCATTGATTTCCTCGTCATGGTTTGAAAGACAATCTTCAAATTTCAAAGCTATTGACGTACCTTCTTTCTCTAAACTCACTTCATCGTCGTGAAAGTTTAAAATTGCATTATACTCATTCAAAAAGTCTACACCAAATATAATCTCCGTCGACAAAAATGGAACAATAGCAAGCAAGATGACCTGGGTTCGAGTCCCGGACGCAGCATAAATTTTAATTCATTTCTTCTGCTCCGATCAATTCCAAGTTGGTTTGTTGGCGTACGTCTACACTTTTTTTTTTAAATTACACCTTGTCATTTGGAAATGCTGATCACATCTCTCTTGTCTGCAGGACATATTGAATGGAATGCGAGTTTCGTTATGAGAAAAAATGATCAGTTCAGAAAAACGATAGTCTGATCACAAACATTTTCTCGCAGTTAAATTACGAAATACATGCTACTTCAACAATATGGAAAGCTTCATCTGCCCATGTTAGGCAAAATTTTTCTGCCTGACTCATGTAGAACTATCAGCGTCAGAGGGTGGTACGGGACTACAAGTCCCACCGCCACACCTCCAAAGTGAATTGCAGTGACGCAGTTACTGCCCTGTGGAAATTTACTGCCTCACCTACACAGTTAGACCGCAATAGACCGGTGATGCTGTATTGTAACATATCACCCCGGACTACAAGTCCATTTAAAAAAAAAAAAAAAAAAAAAAAAAGCATTTATGTTGCTTTTAAATCATGGTGACTGAGTTGACAGGCAAAGCCAGGTACTGTAGGAAACTATTCTGTGAATCTAAGAGAATTATAGGAAACTATTCTGTGAATTCTGTGAATCTAAGAGAATTAGTGGATGTATTGATAGTTTCGGTCCTCAAACTGAATTATCAGGTAAAGCCAGCTACTGTTGGGAACAGTCTTGTGACTTCAAGAGAATAAGTTGCTATTGACAGTTTCGGTCCTGTTACGACATGCAAACGTGCGTCATTCTTTCAATGTTGTAGCTGTTGAGCTTTCTTTTTCTACAAAACTCGTAAAGAATTTTCTGAAAGAAGCAGGTCATGTTGACAAAGTAATTTCTGATAAAGGCGCACAACTTCGTTCTGTTATATGGCTAAAAACCTTGAGACGTACAAGAATTAGACCAGTATTTATACCACGCTTTATACCGTCTTGTAACCCCTCACAACGCATCATGAAGGAATTAGGGAAACTTTGCATATTGTATTGCTATCGTCAACACAGAAATTGGCTTATGCATTTGTGTGGCCATAATACCCGTAGTTACTTTATAATTCATGAGAGTATTTTTGATCCGTCGTTGCAACAACAAAATGCGTGATTTTTTCACCAGATGCATTTCGCTTTATTGAGGTAAAACATCATCAGTGGCGGTGATTTTTCGGCTGCAAGCGAGAAATTAGCAGCTACAAAATGCGTGATTTTTTCACCAGACGCGTTTCGCTTTATTGAGGTAAAACATCACCAGTGTGGTGATTTTTCGGATGGAAGCGAGAAATCAGCGAAAAAATCACCATCACTGATGATGCTTTACCCCATAAAGCGAAACGCGTCTGGTGAAAACATCAAGCACTTTGTAATTGCAAACGACGGATCAAAAATACCCTGATGAACAGAAATTGGGATTCACACCAATCTGATTTTGAAAATACCATTCCACAAATTTGCCTCCATTCCTTATATTAAAGAATAAACCACCACCAGATCGTGTACAGGTAAAACAGTCATTAGCCTTCCTGACACAACTACATTTAAGGCATCGTGAAATAATTAATATAGCACTGGAAAACATTAAGAAAGCCGCAGACAAAAGAAAGACGCTACAGAATCCACGAGTGAATGTCTCGAGTTTACACGTAGGCCAGAAAGTGTTGCTCAAGTCGCACCGTTTATCTCATAAAGATAAGTCATTAAGTAGCAAATTTTTCTTGGTGTATGAAAGTCCTTTTCGCATAGGGCGCGCACTTGCAAATACTGTGTAACTTGAAACCTTACGCACACACGAATCACGAGGTCCTAATCATGTATCGAACATAAAAGTGTACAAAGAATAGTACCCTCGGGGGTTTACTGTGCTTTGGCAAACATATGCAGTAACAAGCATAGCTTTCAGCACTGTTTCATAATCTTCAACTAACATTTGTGTCTTTCAATGTATCTCTTACTGTCAGTTCACTTAACACGGAATTTTAAAGAATAGTGATGATCTATGATTTGCGATATGACAAGAAAAGCACTTTGAATTTGCTGAGCATAGTCTCGTAAGCTATCTGTGAACAATTTGAATTCATCTGGTATTATTCTGAGTTTACTGGTGAAGTATCTGTCTGCAATGTAATATGATTATCTTATTTGATGATTTCCTTTCTTCAGGAAAGTAGTTTGCACATATAATGAAGTTTCTTGTGTCTTGTGGTAACTTGTGACGTACATTTTCCTTTGCTTTACCTTAACCTAACAGAATACTGTGTAACTTCTGAGGAAAGTGCATGAGATGACTCAAATAAGAAGTAACTACTATGTATATATCAACTCTGGAATCTGTGATTAACTGTAACATTTTTTAAAGTATGTCACTATTAATGTCTTTGGACAAATCTATATGTAATTCAGTGATGTTATATGTCACACATTTAGCGTGTTCTGGATCAAAAGATGTACATTGTGGTATTCTCTGTATTGTACCACCAAAAAATGAATTTATCTGTCTAAATTTCATATTTACATCTGCACTTCCAGGAAGTTGCCATACTTCAGTTATTACCTGTTGTTATACATACTTTGGGTCATTTACTAGGCACTGAGCTTATGTGCCTATTGGATAATGCTGACTTTTATGCTCAAGTGTATATAACTTATTATTATTTATTTATACACCATGATTCATTTCTGTTACTGTGTCATATATGATACTTTTGATTTTCTATGTCAACTACGAGAACCTGTTTTTTTTTCAAAGGGATACAATGTCAACAGTTTTATGATCTTCATGAATTCTTTGGTACTCAACAAGGTATACCTGTCTTGTACTATTACTACCGATTCTGTAGAGTATCTGTACCAGAATACGAAAAGGGGTGACACACTAAAACATTTTGGTTGGGATATCAGCGGACATAATGCATGAAATGAGTCCCCGAGTCTGCTTACACCCCAAAGTTCTAGTTTCCAAATCCATGTCATTTCTGATTATTTTTCTCAAGAATTTATTGTCTGAGTCATATTTGATTTAATTAAAATGTATGCTAAGCAACAGCCTTGCACAACAGCTGTTTGCTAACTTTACAATTTCAGGCATTAACAGAGACTAGATCGAAGAAAGTTACCATTGCGCAGATAAGCTAAGAAATTTTATTAATTCAGGGATAGCATTCATGAAGCATTTTGTTTTATTGCAAGGGCCAATTTCAAATCATTAGTGTCGCATCAAATTCAGTTTCGCTTTCACGTAAATTCATGCAGTTTTGTTTAGGTTTATAGTTATTGACAGTTTACATTCTCACAGCTAAATTAAATTTACATTCTCGCTGTCAGTTCAGTTAGGGCAAAGCACTTACGACATCAAACACACGTCCACGTGCCATTGCCATACCAACTGTTGTGTTCACTCTACTGTCAGCTACGTAACGTCACTTACATTTTTATTATGAGTGTTTCGTTAGCTCTAAACGCACATGCTTCAAATTAACCCCATTCCTGTACCACAGGGAACGTAATAAGATATTCAGAAACAAGTAAAAGTACTGCTCCGTGATTACGCAATAAGAGGGCGCGAAACAGGAGGATAAAATGGCAAAGTACGCTTTGCTGCCCCCCATGAACCATGGAACTTGCCGTTGGTGGGGAGGCTTGCGTGCCTCAGCGATACAGATGGCTGTACCGTAGGTGCAACCACAACGGAGGGGTATCTGTTGAGAGGACAGACAAACGTGTGGCTCCTGAATAGGGGCAACAGCCTTTTCAGTAGTTGCAGGGGCAATAGTCTGGATGATTGGCTGATCTGGCTCTGTAACACTAACCAAAACGGCCTTGCTGTGTTGGTACTGCGAACGGCTGAAAGCAAGGGGAAAATATAGCCGTAATTTTTCCCCGAGGGCATGCAGCTTTACTGTATGGTTAAATGATGATGGCGTCCTCTTGGGTAAAATACTCCGGAGGTAAAATAGTCCCCCATTCGGATCTCCGGGCGGGGACTACTCAGGAGGACGTCGTTATCAGGAGAAAGGAAACTTCTTTTCCTTTATATTTCCTTAATTATGTTTCATCATGTCTCTATTCTTCTCCTCCCTTCACCATGAGTCTCCCTCATACTCCCTGCTGCCGGCACTCCTATCTAAAATCTGTCTCTTCAATAATGTCTAATTATAACAGTACTTGTGACCTAAGAATATAAACTCTATATGTATGTATTTTTCCAGGTGTACCTTTCAAATTGTTTATTTCACTTTTTGTACTAGATGCAGTTTAACATGCCTACTAAAACATATGAATGTAAAATAAGTAGAATGCCTGGTTAGATGTAAGAGAGGGCCTGATGGCCCTAATCTTGCCAGGTTAAATAAACCAATAAATAAATAAATAAATAAATAAATAAATATGGGTCGCAGTGTGGAATGTCAGATCCCTTAATCGGGCAGGTAGGTCACAAAATTTAAAAAGGAATATGGATAGGTTAAAGTTAGATGTAGTGGGAATTAGTGAAGTTTGGTGGCAGGAAGAACAAGACTTTTGGTCACGTGAATACAGGGTTATATATACAAAATCAAATAGGGGTAATGCAGGAGTAGGTTTAATAATGCATAAAAAAATAGGAGTGCGGGTTAGCTACTACAAACAGCATAGTGAACGCATTATTGTGGCCAATATGGACGCGATGTCCACGCCTACTACAGTAGTACAAGTTTATATGCCAACTAGCTCTGCAGATGATGAAGAAATTGATGAAATGTATGATGAGATAAAAGAATTATTCAGATAGTGAAGGGAGACGAAAATTTAAAAGTCATGGGTGACTGGAATTCGAGAGTAGGAAAAGAGAGAGAAGGAAACGTAGTAGGTGAATATGGATTGGGGGAGAGAAATGAAAGAGGAAGCCGTCTGGTAGAATTTTGCACAGAGCACAACATAATCATAACTAGCACTTGGTTTAAGAATCATGAAAGAAGGTTGTATACATGGAAGAACCCTGGAGATACTAAAAGGTATCAGATAGATTATATAATGGTAAGACAGAGATTTAGGAACCAGGTTTTAAATTGTAAGACATTTCCAGGGGCAGATGTGGACTCTGACCACAATCTATTGGTTATGACCTGTAGATTAAAACTGAAGAAACTGCAAAAAGGTGGGAATTTAAGGAGATGAGACCTGGATAAACTGACTAAACCAGAGGTTGTACAGAGTTTCAGGACGAGCATAAGGGAACAATTGACAGGAATGGGAGAAAGAAGTACAGTAGAAAAAGAATGGGTAGCTCTGAGGGATGAAGTAGTGAAGGCAGCAGAGGATCAAGTAGGTCAAAAGACGAGGGCTAGTGGAAATCCTTGGGTGACAGAAGAAATACTAAATTTAATTGATGAAAGGAGAAAATATAAAAATGCAGTAAATGAAGCAGGCAAAAAGGAATACAAGCGTCTCAAAAATGAGATCGACAGGAAGTGCAAAATGGCTAGGCACGCATGGCTAGAGGACAAATGTAAGGATGCAGAGGCTTTTCTCACTAGGGGTAAGATAGATACTGCCTACAGGAAAATTAAAGAGACCTTTGGAGACTTATATGAATATCAAGAGCTCAGATGGAAACCGAGTTCTAAGCAAAGAAGGGAAAGCAGAAAGGTGGAAGGAGTATATAGAGGGTCTATACAAGGGCGATGTACTTGAGGACATTATGGAAATGGAAGAGGATGTAGATGAAGATGAAATGGGAGATACGATACTGCGTGAAGAGTTTGACAGAGCACTAAAACACCTGAGTCGAAACAAGGCCCCGGGAGTAGACAACATTCCATTAGAACGACTGACGGCCTTGGGAGAGCCAGTCCTGACAAAACTCTACCAACTGGGAGCAAGATGTATGAAACAGGCGAAATACACTCAGAGTTCAAGAAGAATATAATAATTCCGATCCCAAAGAAAGCAGATGTTGACAGATGTGAAATTAACCGAACTATCAGTTTAATAAGTCGCAGCTGCAAAATACTAACGCTAATTCTTTACAGACGAATGGAAAAGCTGGTAGAAGCCGACCTCGGGGAAGATCAGTTTGGATTCCGTAGAAATATTGGAACACGTGAGGCAATATTGACCTTACGACTTATCTTAGAAGAAAGATTAAGGAAAGGGAAACCTACGTTTCTAGCATTTGTAGACGTAGAGAAAGCTTTTGACAATGTTGACTGGAATACTCTCTTTCAAATTCTAAAGGTGGCAGGGGCAAAATACAGGGAGCGAAAGGCTATTTACAATTTGTACAGAAACCAGATGGCAGTTATAAGAGTCGAGGGGTATGAAAGGGAAGCAGTGGTTGGGAAGGGAGTGAGACAGGGTTGTAGCCTATCCCTGATGTTATTCAGTCTGTATATTGAGCAAGCAGTAAAGGAAACAAAAGAATAATTCAGAGTAGGTATTAAAATCCATGGAGAAGAAATAAAAACTTTGAGGTTCGCCGATGACATAATTCTGTCAGAGACAGCAAAGGACTTGGAAGAGCAGTTGAACGGAATGGACAGTGTCTTGAAAGGAGGATATAAGATGAACATCAACAAAAGCAAAACGAGGATAATGGAATGCAGTCGAATTAAGTCGGGCGATGCTGAGGGAATTAGATTAGGAAATGAGACACTTAAAGTAGTAAAGGGGTTTTGCTATCTGGGGAGCAAAATAACTGATGATGGTAGAAGTAGAGAGGATACAAAATGTAGACTGGCAATGGGAAGGAAAGCGTTTCTGAAGAAGAGAAATTTGTTAACATCGAGTATAGATTTGTCAGGAAGTCTTTTCTGAAAGTATTTGTATGGAGTGTAGCCATGTATGGAGGTGAAACATGGACGATAAATAGTTTCGACAAGAAGAGAATAGAAGGTTTTGAAATGTGGTGCTACAGAAGAGTGCTGAAGATTAGATGGGTAGATCACATAACTAATGAGGAAGTATTGAATAGAATTGGGGAGGGGTTTGTGGCAAAACTTGACAAGAGGAAGGGATCGGTTGGTAGGACATGTTTGAGGCATTAAGGGACCACCAATTTAGTACTGGAGGGCAGCTTGGAGGGTAAAGATCGTAGAGGGAGACCAAGAGATGAATACACTGAAAGATTCAGAAGGATGTAGGATGCCGTAAGTACTGGGAGATGAACCTTGCACAGGAATGGGTAGCACGGAGAGCTGCATCAAACCAGTCTCAGGACTGAAGACCACAACAACAACACAACGCTTTGCTGTTTCGGATCAAGTTCAAATTTCGTCGGATGTTTTTAAACGGTCTCCGGTGGCTTCAGTGTGCTGACGATTGAAGATGTCCGACTGTGTGAGCAGTGTCAGGGATTGACAAGAACCGTTTCCTGTCGATCGTCGCAGAGCGAACTTGCGTCTCCGACCTCGAGGATTGTGGGAATGAACGTCCCAGGGAAAGGGGTGGTTTTGTTGACGCCCCTTATACCACCCCATAAGGCCTTTTCGTGTTGATTCTGAGTCTTACATGATTTCCTCAGAAACTAAACAAGAAACCCCTGTGATTTCAACGGTGGGCGTCGCCGTTCTTTGACAGAGGCGTCAAACGAAGGGGTGATATATGTTTAAGGACGGCTGTAACGACTTTCCCATCATGCGTCATGTACACAAAGACGTTGGGCAGAATCACGGAGAAATTTGGTGCCAATATGACGTCATTAACTCACCTCAAACCTCACATGAACTTCTGAGCCGTGGCCTTTTTTCTTTCGCATGTGTTGTCTGAAGCGTCGTAGACTGCGACAGTGATTCGCAGGGTGCCACGCTTTTGCTCCGTTACTGAGGAAGATTGTACGCACGTTTCAACCAAATTTCACACTTAGGCGTCGTAATGGGAGGCAACTACAGCGTTTCGGGAAAGTGATCGTTTTAATTCTACTACGCAGTGCATTTTCTGCTCCTCCTCATTACTTTCATCTTTCTTCGGTTTACTCTTTATTCATGTACCGTGTTCAGTAGACTGTACAGGATATGCAGGTGAGTATTACGGAGGTATGGATTGCCACAGAGCCGACATTCCACGGGACACCGCGAGGCCGTGTTAGCATGTAGCTGCCTTTCTCTACACTCGGGTTCAGAAAAGTACTGTTAATTCGTTACGTTCAAGAAACGGAGGAAAATTGTCTGCCACGCTACATTTGGCTAAATGCACCTAATAAACACTCAAAATGCTGGTGGCAGTTGAGCAATTTGTGTGTTGCGGAGCACTTCACAAACCATTACGGACCTTTAACAGTGCCAGATTATATGGACATCGTCCGGAGGACAGAGCTTTCGCACGAGCTAGTTTGCGGCCGAGACAGTCGCTGTTTAGCAGCCTCCCACCAGTTTTGCGCAGAAGTTATTTCCAGTCAGGCCGTAAACGGGGCGAGCAATGTCGGCGACGCGGCGGACGTTCTCTTGTTTACGAGATAACTATTCACTTTATTCTACCGTACTTAACTGTGAGGCAAAAGGGGAAGGCCGTTTCAATAGGAGCAGCTACTGCACTGCTAGGGAACTGAAGCCCGCGCTCAAGGAAATTCAAGCAGGCCGCGGTGGAAACGTGGACGCTCCCTTGTAAGTGGTTCGACGGCAGAGGTCGACACCAGGTGCTGGATGTGTTTTATTCTGCAAAGCCTGAAAGTGGTCCCTGCGAGCATTAACAGAGGTGCGCCTTTCCTCGCTGTATGTGACTCGGAGAACGAGTCGTGGTATCTCAAGGGCACCAAGCGAGTTTTGACAATCAAAACCTAACGTGTAGAAACTGGTATTCCACACGTGTGGAAGCAAAATACTTGATTAAAAATTCTGATTTTTGCACTGATGTACTATTGTACATCCCATTTTTAATGCCAGCGTTTTTCTGATGACAACCAGGGCGGTGGGTAATGAAAATGGAACCAACCAGGAACATATTAACACCAACGTTGTCCATACTCCTGTACTCACCATTATGCCACCAATATTAATACACTACTGGCAATTAAAATTGCTACACCACGAAGATGACGTGCTACAGACGCGAAATTTAACCGACAAGAAGAAGCTGTGATATGCAAATGATCAGCTTTTCAGAGCATTCACACAAGGTTGGCGCCGGTGGCGACACCTACAACGTGCTGACATGAGGAAAGTTTCCAACCGATTTCTCATACACAAACAGCAGTTGACCGGCGTTGCCTGGTGAAACGTTGTTGTGATGCCTCGTGTAAGGAGGAGAAATGCGTACCATCACGTTTCCGACTTTGATAAAGGTCCGATTGTAGCCTATCGTAGCATCGCGTTGGTCGATGTCCAATGACTGTTAGCAGAAATTGGAATTGGTGGGTTCAGGAGGGTAATACGGAACGCAGTGCTGGATCCCAACGGCCTCGTATCACCAGCAGTCGAGATGACAGGCATCTTATCCACATGGCTGTAACTGATCGTGCATCCACGTCTAGATGCCTGAGTCAACAGATGGGGACGTTTGCAAGACAACAGCCATCTGCACGAACAGATGCAGCAGCATGGACTATCAGGTCAGAGACCGTGGCCGCGGTTACCCTTGACGCTGCATCTCAGACAGGAGCGCCTGCGATGGTGTACTCGACGACGAACCTGGGTGCTCGAATGGCAAAACGTCATTTTGCGGATGAATCCAGGTTCCGTTTACAGCATCGTGATGGTCGCATCCTTGTTTGGCGACATCGCGGTGAACGCACATTGGAGTCTGTATTCGTCATCGCCATACTGGCGTATCACCCGGCGTGATGGTATGGGGTGCCATTGGTTACACGTCTCGGTCACCTCTTGTTCGCATTGACGGCACTTTGAACAGTGGACGTTACATTTCAGATGTGTTACGACCTGTGGCTGTACCCTTCATTCGATCCCTCCGAAACCCTACATTTCAGCACTAATGCACGACCGAATGTTGCAGGTCCTGTGCGGGCCTTTCTGGATACAGAAAATGTTCGATTGCTGCGCTGGCCAGCACATTCTCCAGATCTCTCACCAACTGAAAACGTCTGGTCAATGGTGGCCGAGCAACTGGCTAGTCACAATACGCCAGTCACTACTCTTGACGAACTGTAGTATCGTTTTGAAGCTGCATGGGCAGCTGTAACTGTACACGCCATCCGAGCTCTGGTTGACTCAATGCCCAGGCGTACCAACGCCGTTATTACGGCCAGAGGTGATTGTTCTGGGTACTGATTTCCCTGGATCTATGCACCCAAATTGCGTGAAAATGTAATCACATGTCAGTTCTAGTATAATGTATTTGTCCAATGAATACCCGTTTATCATCTGCATTTCTTCTTCGTGTACTAATTTTAATGGCCAGTAATGTATGTAACTTCTGCAAGCCTCTTCTGAAAATGAGCCTTAAAATGCTCGGAAACCAGTGAACAGAATAAGCAAATGTCTTACAGATGAGTGGTCGTAGTTGTTTGTATACATATCCATAAACACAGTGACTTAGCTGCCCCTACCGATTCGTATTATGCAACCTCCTCTACATCTGTATCAGGATCGGTAGTCAGACAGGCGACAGCCATGTAGTATATATAAGTTCCCTCTCAGAGCTTTGGGCGACTGTTAGCAAACGAAATCATACTGTACAAAATAAAAGTGAGGATCAGCCATGAGTTACAGGGTATTTTTGGACCGAGATATACGTAACCAAGAGATGAATACACTAAGCAGATTCAGAAGAATGTAAGCTGCAATAGGTACTTGGAGATTAAGAAGCTTGCTCAGAAGAGAGTAGCACGGACAGCCGCATCAAACCAGTCTGTGGACTGAAGACCACAACAACAACATACGTTACTTTGGCCACACTTATCCAAGTCTCTACAGTCTTTCTTTGTGTAATTAGTGATGTAGTCATACGGCTTTCGACGTCTCTGTAACTTTATTCCATTCGTAGTACTTAATATTTTATAAATGGTTCAAATGTCATATACTGGAAAGATGTTACTTCCACACTACCCATTCTGACATCTCCTGCTAATTCCGGTTAATTTCGTTGTTTCCGGTGGTGAAACACGTATTAGAAGGTAGCATTTGATCCAAAAATACCGTGTGACTCATGGCCAATCCTCACTTGCATGATTCCTTTTGCTAACAGTCGCCTAAATCTCTGAGAGGGAACTTATATCGATTACGCGTCAGTCTGGAGAATGTTCCTGATACACACACATAGTGCGGGTTGCATAAATCGACATCGGTAGGGGCAGCTAAATTAGCCTGTATGTAAAATGATTTGACAGATCTTGAAAACAAGTCCAATGTTTACAATTGGAGGATCCAGAAAATAAGTGCGTCCATTCAGTTTAGTCACGGGATCTTTGAGATTATCTCGCTGCCTCTGCTTCTCGGCATTATATACCTGCCTTGAAGTAAAAGTTCTTTAGCACTAACAGACTGGCACACAGAGCCCTTTGTGTCCGTTTTGAGGAAGCATCTGAGCGTATGTCCAAAGTACCTTGTAATCACTTTAGATAGAACACTTTCCTTTAAGGACCATTTGATATGAACATGTGCTGAACTCAAAAGCAGAAATAACGTTCTTCGTCAGCTCTGTGGTACTATTCGGGGATCAGTAAATTCTCTTCGACTATCGGCACTCGGATTGTCGAACCCAGCGGAAGAGTACTCTGTGTCTGTTAGGCTTAATAGAAAAAGGTACAGTCTAAAAAGGCTTTCTCATAGCAATGCATCTGTGCCGAGTCTTCCTCTGGCGTTTCATTTCTTCATTCAGAGATAAGTCTTGCGCATCGTTGGTTGATCAGAAAGACCTACCGCCATAACAGGTTACCTACCTTGAGTTATATTCCACCTCCTGATGTCAAATGGAAGAAGAATGCACTACTAGGTGAACAGCACTGACCTTTACAAATTGAATGATGTGTTGTAGATGGAGCGAAAAAAAAAATAAGATGAAGACATCCTACTCACATCACAGTCGTGATTGTTGCTGACGATTAATTTAGTGCCATCAACGAATGAAAATATTTCTGGCAACAAAACTTTCTTCCAAAATGCCTGAAACTGCCCTACATCCAGCCTCAGGCTATTTGTACTGATCTGAATCGCATCCTAACGGGCCATGTAAGAAGTGCAGACAGTCTCCAGAAGTGGGAGACTTTTTCGTCACCATCCTGTGACTGTGGTGCTGAATGGCAGACAGTTGCTCATGTTGTAACGACATGTCCATCACATGTCTGCAAAGCTCCTTCCGAAGATATCCTGACAATGACGAGTGGAATGATAATCTATATAAAAGACATCGACATTCGCCTATAACTACTGTGATGTTTATTATATTATGCTGAAGAGCTATTTTGCGTTAGTGTGTAGTAGCATAGTAATCTTTGTAGATGTGTAGCTGTTGCTGTGATTCAAAAACGCTTAAAGAATGCTATATGATAAATAAATATCTAAATACGAGTAAACTGATGTTACTGTGCCTGTAAAAAGCCTCGCTGAGACGTTCGCCTCAGGCCTCGTAGCGTCGCGCGAAACCACATTCGCGTCTGCCTCGTCTAGAAAACCGGTATGTCTCAACCCGGAATCCTTTCCGCCCAAGTTCTTTCAAGACTACTATATAGAACTATGACAAAAGCCCGCACAGCAGGGTACTGACGTACTATAACATGCTTTGATAGTATGAAATGGTACATTTGTAATGGCTAGGCACTAGCCGCAATCTAGATTTGCCGAATAAAATCTGCAAGAAACGGACGACTGATCGCTGTGCTTCACAATATGAAAGCCATAGAACAGTCGTTTAGTGTACCCAAGTTCCTAATGGAAGGTAACCTGATGACGGTGGTTGTGGTTGCGATAGTTTTAAGGGCAGCTTCGGGACGGCAACGATGACAGTATCTTCTTCCAGTGAATACAGTACAATCTCGAAAGGCTTTCTCATAACAATGCTTCAGTGCTGAGTGTACCTCTGGCGTTTCATTTCTTCATTCAGAGATAAAATGTTCGTTGTTATGTAGCTCTAAGCTGCAATTCATAAAAACGCTCCTTTTGCATATCCACAATTTACCACATTTAGCGTGGTAGGCAAAGCTGTGCCCTCTGTTTGACAGATCTCTTATCGTGCACGTATTTTCTCTGCTGTCAAGTGGCCTACCATAAGAATGAATTCTTTTCAGACTAGTACGTAAGCAGAAGACAAGTTTCCTCCTCAGAAGGGGACAGCCAACGTCTGCATTTTTCCCCTGTAATGGATGTACGCAGCGGTCCGCCATTAAGAAACACGTAGCACACGAGTGGAGAAAGCTTAACGGCTTAACTGCAGCCATTACACTCTATTAAATTCGTGATCGTGAACGCTGAGGTTACGTTTCAGGCATATTCCATTACTTCGGGTGTATAAGTATGGCTGCAACTCATACAGCTAATATGGTTGCCAAATCGAAATACCCCGTTAACAACACTCATATTCCGGAAAAGTGGTTACACTGTAATGAAGTAATCAATGTTGGTCCGCAAAGCAATATCCACGCTTGAGCGCTTAAATTTTACGTTTTACGTGCACGTAGCGAAATATTCTGGGGACTTGTTGTACGCTTATTTTGCTGCAGAGTGAAAACTGGAACATGTCACTCTATTAGAGTCATAATTACCCGATACTCTCAGTGAAATAGTCTACTATCCTTTTAGAATACATTATTACCTAGACCGCAAATTTTGTTACATAGATAACCAGCTTCAGCTAGTTCTGTAAAGGTTTACACCGACATACAGATCACTAAATCTTATCCAAACCAAAAAAGTTGTAATGGAATTTTGCAGACTATAGAACCTATACAGTTATGTCAATGCTGTTAAGTAACTAATCGCATGTTTGTGTACAACAAGTAAAAGTATATGATAATTTATGGGACTAATCCGAAGTCATGATTACCATTTCACCATTGTGCTATATGTAAATTATCTACCGACAGCCACAGAACCTCTAACATACCAGACGTCGTATAGAGAGCTGCGCATTCTCACACAATGCAAGAAGCTGCTCAGAGTCCCATGTGTTTGACGATCTTACACCTTCTTAGGTAATAGAGTTGCTTCCACAGAATTTTCAACATCTTCATATCAGCTGGAGTGGCGCTCTGGACTCGCTTCCAACTATAGTGAGATTCAAATCTCGGTCCACTCTTCTGGACCACTATTTTCCGTCGATTCCCTAAATCGCTTCGGTAAAAGCTGAAATGCTCCTTCACTGCCTAAAATTCCCCTCCTTCCCTCCCCCCCCCCTCCCCGGACACTCCGAACCCTGCCCTCCCCCTTCAACCCCTTTCCCCTTCCCTATCCCCTCTTCGATAGTTCAAATAGTGACACTTAATCTGCAGTACTGAACATGTATCACTCTTAAGTAACTGGTAACTTGTATCACAGCCGTTTCTTTTTATGTACTAAAATTCCAAAGCCTAGAAAATTGGAAATTTGTGCTAAGATCTTATGGGACCAAACTGCTGAGGTCATCAGTCCCTAAGCTTACACACTACTTAATCTTAAATTAACTTACACTAAGGACAATACACAGACGCATGCCCGAGGGAGGACTCGAATCTCCTACGGGGGGAGCCGCGCGAACCGTGACAGGACGCCCGAGACCGCGCGGCTGCCCAGTGTGGCAAGCCTAGAAAGAAAGGATCGAATGAGCTCCTAGGATCTCTTGCACAATGTACGAGCGCTCATCGATTAAGATTATAGAGAGAGTGTGAGTGAAAGTGAGTGCACAATCGTGGCAGAACATGTCAGTCTCACGCCAATATAAGGTAGTGAAGGGTTACCAAACGAACTGAATGTGTCAAAATAAGTACTAGCATGCCTTGAAAATGCTAAAAATGGGCAGTATCAATATGTGACCACAGAAATTACCTGAGAGACTTCAGTTTGTCATACCTTTACGTTTCAACAGTATACTAATGATTGCATGTGGCTCAGCGGCATTGTGAAAGTCTTTCAATTGGACACTGATAAAAAATGGAGAAGAACTAGAAATTTTGACAGAAAGAGAGGGATCAAAGCTTATTTTCGATCCTGAACTAAGACCATCATTTAACAGTGGCAGGTGGCAGAGAGTTTATAATCATGACAACATCTTCATCACTGAGAACATTGTAACTGTTTAACAAGAACAAGACGCGACGTCTTGTACAGTTTCAGGAGTAGTTTGAGTAGAAAGAGTACTGTTAAAACGCCGTTTTAACATCAAGAAAGCGGAATGGAAGGCTCTGAGAGACTAACAGTATCTCAAAGTCGAAAACATAGAAGCGGGTCCAAAAAACTATAAAAAAATTGGTAAGCGCCAAGGGGGCAAATTCCTCGTGGATGCAGTAACCAACATACATCTGGCCTTGTCTATAGCTTACAAGACTTCTTGAACAAGTATCGCAGCAAGTACAACGCAAATCATTTCTCAGCGGACACAACTGAAACGTAGCTGAACGTAGATGGGAGAGATGGGCTAAATTACTACCCTGTCTGGTAACGAAACAGAACTGTCAAAGAGCGTGGAAGCTGATAAAAATTCTTGGCAGTGATCCTATGAGCGCGCCACTGAGTACAGACGTCACGCCGAATCAAACCGCTCACCAGCTGCTACTGAATGGGAAGACAAGACAGAAGGCGACTAGGATGAATATCAAGGAGGAGAGAGAGAATCTGTAGAAATCTCAGTGTCACCTGGAGAAATGGGAAGAGCAGTGCGATAACTGAAAGAAAATGAAGCAACAGGCCCTGATTACATATGAACTGAACAAATAAAGTAGTTTCGCCCAAAGACTAATGAATGGCTAGTGAGGATGGTGAACAGATGTTTAGAAACACTTCACATTCCTCAGTTGTGGTGAAAAGCACAAGTAGGTCTGGCAAAGAGCCGACTGAGCTAAAAAGTTTCCGTCTTATTTCCTCAACCTGTCACATGCATCAACTTTTTGAAAAAAATGTTTCTGTCATGAACAGACATCAAAATCGATACAAAACTGCTGAGCAAGCTGGATTCCGACCAGAGAAAATAAGTTGTAGCCAAATACCAAATTTTATTCAACACATAGAAACTGGTTTTGAAAGGGAATTGATAACTACTGCTGTTTTTGTTGACATTTCTGCTGCTTGTGATACAGAAAACCACCAACGACTCCTCGCGAAAGTCTACGAAATAACAAAGGACATTCGACTGACTTACATTGTAAGAGTCATGTTGCAGAACCAAAGATTCTATGTAACCCTCCAAGGGAAGAGAAGTAGATGGCGAATCCAAAAGAATGGATTACCACACGGGAGTGTTCTTTCCCCTGTGTTGTACGCTATGTACACAAATGGCCATCCACATCAGGCGGAAATAACGATTCATGTAGGCAACACTGGCATTACTTCTCAAGGAAGAATATTTGAAGCCGCACTGAACCGCGCTGTTGCTTCGGTAGCAGGTTCGAATCCTGCCTCGGGTATGGATGTGTGTGATATCCTTAGGTGAGTTAGGTTTACGTAGCTCTAACTTTAGGGGACTGATGACCTCAGATGTTAAGTCCCATAGTGCTTAGAGCGATTTGAACCATTTGAATATTTGAAGAGGTTGAAAGAAAACAGAGAGAGCTTTTATGTACTTTCGGGAACTACTATGAATAAAACCACCTGCTACCTAATTCATAAAAAATGTAAGTATGCGCATTTCACCTGGGTAATAGAGAAGGCTGAAGACAGTTGAAATTAGAAAGGAGATGTGCCAGACTACAAAACTGCACCAAACCAAAACGTTTTGGAGGCGTCTTAGACCATACAGTGTCATTTGAGAAACACTACCCGGATCTAAAAGGAAAAGCTGTGCAAGAATGAATATTGTATTTAAACTGACTCTTTCAACATAGGGAGAACAACTTGAAGTTCTTCGACCAGCTGGAGAATATGCGGCACCAGGATGGGAGGCGTCTAACCACTCCAAACGAGTAGACGTCGCTTTAAATGAGGCTTTCAGGACTGATCTAAATCTTTCCACAAAATTTACCCACTTGCGACTACTGTACTGTATTGTATTGTATGGAACTGGGGACCTAGAAACGACAGAGAGGCTTCGACATCGCCGTAGCCCTCAGTGGTACACAAATCCACAACAGGCTACGGCAGTTCACTCATCCAACCGCCACCCCACACCGATGATGATGATGATGATGTTTGGTTTGTGGGGCACTCAACTGCGCGATTATCAGCACCGGTACAAATTCGCAACCTTTGCTCAGTCCAATCTCGCCACTTTCATGACCCAGTCATCTCGAGGCAGGTGAAAATCCCTGACCCCTCCGGGAATCGAACCCGGGACCCCGTGCTCGGGAAGCGTGCCCCACACCGAACCGAGGGTTATTGTGCGGTTCGGCCCATAGTGCCACCCCCCCCCCCCCCACTCTCCCCCGGGAACGTTTCACACAGACGAGTGTAACCTCAATGTTTGCGTGGTAGAGTAATTACGGTGTACAAGTACGTGGAGAAGTGTTTGCACAGCAATCGCCGACATAGTGTAACGAAGGTGGAATAACGATAGCCAGCCCGCATTCGCCGAGGCAGATGGGAAACCGCCTTAAAAACTATCCACAGACTGGCCGGCACACCGGACCTCGACACTAATCCGCCGGGCGGATTCGTGCCGGGGCCGGTACGCCTTCCCACCCGGAAAGCAGTGTGTTAGACCGCACGGCTAACCGGGCGGGCCACTTGCGACTGTAGTACCAGGAAATATCAGACGCAAAGCAGCCAGTGAAATAAAGAGGAGAAAGTTGCAAACAGATTCACAGCACTTAATGTATAGCCCCCAAACAGTTCCAACTCGTCTTAAGTCAAGGAAGAGCTTAATCCAACGGGCAGTACCGTTAGGAGGCCGACCTGTCTTTATGGTTGAACACTTTGCAATATACAAACCTGCACCCCTAAGAGAAAATGACACAAGGGCAGCACCTAAAGTATTGTATATGGAGAGCACTGAATAGCTTAAGAACGGGAATAGGAAAATGCGAAGTAAGCATAGTGAAGATGACAAGTGTGAATGGGGAGAAACACAGACGATTGAATATTTGCTTCAAGGACAGTGGTTGTTTGTAGAGCAAGAGGTCTATTTTTGTGCGGTCTCAAGGCCATTAAAGTTGCAAAGTTGGAGGAAGACAGTTTAGACGTTCTTCGCCGGACACGGAAAGAGAAGTAAGTAATTGCTTCGGCGAGTTGTGTGTCCCGAACCTAACACAGTAATGCTACCGGGAAATGGGACCTACAGTCAACGGTAAATGGAATGGCCCGTCAGCATTATTGTTTAACCTCGCACTGGAAAAGATTGTAGGATAAACTTTTCATGGAAATGTTACTGGAATATATATCGGAAAAAATTCACGCACAGCTGTAGATTTAGTATTGTTCCCAAACAGAGAGAGGATCTGATACAATTGAGTGAAGCCACGGAGAGTGAAGTAAACAAGATTGGACTTTTCAGACTTTAAGCAAAGACTAAATATACCTCTCAATCAATTATAGACAACACCACGATGTGGAACAGTTGCACATCTGTAGCAGTTGGGAACTGGTCACTAAGAAATATCCAGGAATTGATTCGGGGCTCCTCACGTGCCACAGAGACAAAAGCGAGCATCCAGATCGGAAACCATAGGTACTACAATCTCAATCAACTTCTGAAAACAGTACCCTTTCGAGATGGACGTAACTCAAATTCAGTTGCAGAGATGTGTCCCATTATGTTACGAGGATGTGAAACATGAAGTACTGATACGTGGACGGAAGGTTTTAAGGAAAATATTTGGCCCAGTTCAGACTTTACCGTAGGAGATTGGCGGCAGGTTATTATTTCCCTGTGTTGGCAGTGAAAATTACTGTATGTCGTGCTTTATGGAAGGTGGTATTTTTATATGCCAAGGAAGAGATGGAGTGATGGCATTAGGTGGATCTCAGATAGATGGGTGTAAGAGCTGACCTGACTGGCGGCAATGGGCAACTGCCAGGAACCAGTGGAGAAATAACCTGTTAGCAGTATGTGGTCCTACCTACGTCTGCAAATAGGTGATAACTCTGCAAATCACAATTAAGTGCCTGGCAATGGGTTCGTCGAACCACCTTTAAGCCATGTCTCTGCCGTTCTGTGCGGGGAAAAGCGAACAATCAGATCTTTCCGTGCGAGGCCTGTTTTCTCATGTTTTCTCGTGCCCACCTATGTAGACTGACGCAAAAAAAATATTTTCATAGTCTGAAGACGCAGTTTGAAACTTTATGAGAAGATCCCTGCCGCAACGAAAAACGCTTTTCTCAGGTGTCAAATCCTTATAGCTTTGAGAAAAAGGAACAACAGGCTGCCTTCAGCTTTCTTTGCCGGCCGGAGTGGCCGTGCGGTTCTAGGCGCTACAGTCTGGAACCGAGCGACCGCTACGGTCGCAGGTTCGAATCCTGCCTCCGGCGGGCATGGATGTGTGTGATGTCTTTAGGTTAGGTAGGTTTAATTAGTTCTAAGTTCTAAGCGACTGATGACCTCAGAAGTTAAGTCGCATAGTGCTCAGAGCCATTTGAACCATTTTTCAGCTTTCTTTGCTAAGTTGTGACGGCGACTGTAGTGGGATGAGACGTTTGGCTTCTCACACAGCTGGCAGCTAGGATGTTGCGTTCTGGGTGGTCAAGACATGACCTGGCGTCATCTGAAGCAAAGTCTAACAGTGATACCAACGTATCATTAGCGCTAATGACAAAATTCAGAAACAAGGTTGCAAACATATTTCTTCAACATGAGGCCTCATGTAATAGAAAAAGCAGTGTGTCTCCTATTGTGTTCAGTAAATACCGTTCAAACACTGGACTCGCATTCGGGAGCACGACGGTTCAATCCCGCGTCCGGCCATCCTGATTTAGGTTTTCCGTGATTTCCCTAAATCTCTCCAGGCAAATGCCGGGATGGTTCCTTTGAAAGGGCACGGCCGACATCCTTCCCTAATCCAATGAGACCGATGACCTCGCTGTCTGGTCTCCTCCCCCAAACAACCCGATCTGTTCAAGATTAGTCTTTAATTTAAATTTAAAGCAGGAGGCAGACTTTGCTTTATTCGTAGGGTACTGATAAAATGCAGACAGACTACACAGTATATATACAAAACACTCTTGCGACCCATCCTACAATATTGCTCAATTCTGTGGGAACGGTAACAATCAGGACTAAAAGATAATATTGAGTGTATACAAAGAAAAGCAGCGCAAATGTTCACAGATTTCTTTAACCCACTAATGCTAGACCCTGTGCAGAGAGGCAGCGTTCTAGCCACTATGAAATACTCATCATCCAATTTTAGGAAACCTTTTCTCTAAAAAATTTGACTTTAGCACGTCATACAGTCTGAGATCCTCGCTCGATAAAGTACTGAATTTCTTTTCGTTATTCGTCATAGTTTCTGCACTGCATCAAATTAAGTGAAACATTGCATACTATTTTGAAGAGTTTGCAAAGAAAAAACTGCATTGCATAAACTTTGCGTATGGTTGATTTTGCCTCACACGTTGCGGTACATTACATTTGGATAACATACGGAAATTTTATTTAAAGGTGAGAGCAGAAAGGTATTTAATTTCGTTCTCTAGTTATTTATTTTTATATCTAACAGGTGAGCGCACACGACACGCCCAGTTTGGTCCCTGCGAAGAGAGAATTATGTGGTCATAACAATTATCACATTTCATAAACTGTACAAGGTATCGAAACGAGGCTTCTTACAAACGACAGCATGCAAAGAGGAACATATGTTGTATGATAAAGACTCGAAACTTTTTTATTCCTTGAGATATGGAAGTAATTCTTCCGCAGCAGTGAGAGGTCGGCGGCTCAAAACACATTCAGACGTCGAAAGCAGTGTAGGAAAACCTAAGTGGCGCTTCTATGTGCACCCACAGCACCTGGAAAACGACAAAGCAGGACGTGTATAAACTGATAAACCGAAACATTATGACCGCTGCTCGTCGCGATTTTGGATGCTGTCTGCTGGCGCTGCGGGGATGTGATGCAGTAACAAAAGTATGTAAGCGGAGCATACAAGGACGTGGGATCGCCCTAGCGTAAATATGAAGAAATCCATTGACAAAAGCGACTTCGACAAAGAACAGATTACTATCACGCAGAGCCTCTCGAAAAGGGGAATGTTCACGAGCTACTGGCGTGAGCATCTACGGAAAAAGATAGAAGGACAGTGAAACCACGACTAGGCGCTAAATGTCTGGACTCTTCACAGAATGTGGGATTCGGAGGGTTGTCTGCTCTCTAAAGTAGGATAGATGGTGATCTGTGGCAGCTCCGCCGTAAGAGGACAGTGCTGCCGTCTTGTATGTGTTTTGTTACGTCCACTTCAGCTGGTGGCCAAGACATCGACATGAATTCAGAAACCATTGTAATTCACGACTTACGAGAAGAAAAGTTATCCTGTCGGAAGATGCCATTGCATTCAGACATCAAACGTGAAGGGACAGTAGTGCTCGTCAGTAATGTTCACACACCACACAGCTGTCATGATGTCTAGGATTGTTACCACGTACCTCAGGGAATCCCAGATAAAGTTTCCCTATGTCGTTAGACCGCCTCTCTGGCGTGCGTCCCTTGTGCGCTGCTTGCTTCCAGTACCCATTCATGTGGATGACGGCGCATCCGGATACGACCCCCGACCTGGTGTAAAACGAAACTTGGTTCATCCCACGATGACACCCGCTTCCATTGATCCCAGGTGCAGTTTTGATCATCTCGTGCCCATTGATGGGTCACCAAGGGAACACATAAGAGTCGTTTGCAGTGGAACATCATGTTCAACCAAGTTCGCTGAACGATGGTCTCTGAAACACTTGAGTCTGTACCAGCATTGTACTATGTCGTCATAATCTGCCACAGATCGCTGCCTATCCTGATCTACAGAGCCCCCGATCCTGATGTTCTGTGACGTGCCGCGGATGTCCATCCCTGTGTCGCCTGCTCGTGCTTTCACCGTCCTTCAACGAGTTTCCTTAGATGCTCACAACAATAGCACGCCAACAGGCGAACGGTTTCGTCGTTTTCGAAATGTGCTATAAGGATTTATCCTTTGCCAAAGTCGCTTGCCACAGTGAATTTATCCATTTGCGGTCCGTATCGTCGTTAAAATGGTTCTCCATTCGTGCTTGTAGACTGAGGTTACAGAAGTTGGGGGTTGGGGTTGTTTGGGGAAAGAGACCAAACTGCGAGGTCATCGGTATCATCGGATTAGTGAAGAACGGGGAAGGAAGTCGGCCGTGCCCTTTCAAGGGAAACATCCGAGCATTTGCCTGGACCGATTTAGGGAAATCAACTAAAACCTAAATCAGGATGGGCGGACGCGGAATTGAACCGTCGTCCTCCCGAATGCGAGTCCTGTGTGCTAACCACTGCGCCACCTCGCTCGGTGTGACAGAAGTGATGGGCTAGCAAATATGCGCACATACAGATGGCGATACTTACGCACTGACGCAGTTGTCATTTGAATGCAGGTGATTCATGTGAAAAGGTATCCGACGAGATTATGGGCTCACGACGGGAATTATCAGACTTTGAAAGCGGATTGTTAGCTGGAGAAAGATTCACGGGATATTCCATTTCGGAAATCGTTAGTGAATTTAATACAGTGTCAAAAGTGTGCCGAGAATACGGCATTTCAGACATTACCTCCCACCACGAATAACGTCAGTGGTGCATGGCAGCAGTCACCGACGCCGGTGCCTTTGCTAATAACACGACACCGCCTGCAGCGCCTGTCCTGGACTTGTGACCACATCAGTTGGACCCTAGATGACTGGAGAACGGTGGCCTGGTCAATAGGTAAGAGCTGATGGCAGGGTTCGAGTGTGATGCAGATGCCACGAAGCCATTGACCCAAGTTGTCAGCAAGGCATTGTGGAAGTTGGTGGTGGGTCCATATTGGTGTAGACTGTGTTTACATTGAATGGTTTAGGTCCATTGGTCAGAATGAACAGATCATTAACTGGAAATGGTTTTGTTCAGTTGTATGGACACCATTTGCAGCTATTCACGGACTTCGTGTTCCCAACCAATAATGTCACTTCGCCAGGTTACAATTGCTCGCGACTGGTTTGAAGAACATCCTGAACAATTTCTTCTGGGGACGTCCAACGGGTTGTTGAGTCCACGACATGCCGAGTTGCGACACTACGCTGGGCAAAAGGAGTTCCGACACGATATTGGGAGGTACCCAATGACTTTTGTCACGTCAGCGTATACTTTCTGTGGTGTGCATACTGTAAGACCTTCGGTACACACACCATCAGATTACTTGACTTGTCGCTCTAACGAAGTAGGCACGTGTCAGCAATATGCCTCGTGGTCTAATCGTGACGTGCTTATCTTCTGCCGTTAGGTCAGACGATAGAAATGCCACTTGAATGATTAAAGTAGCAGATTGACGGTGACCAACTTTAAACAGAACTTGATTAATTTTCGCACACATTTATTAAAATAATAACAAGCATAGACATTACGTAACTTGATTCTGGATGCTGTTTATAATTGACAATCTGAAATTCCTTTGGTCTTGGTACGTTAATCTTATTCTCACATATATCTGATACTTGACAAAGTGTCTATTCATTTATCTTCATGGCTATGTACAGGAATATGGTAATCTTATTAGGCGCAGACTGAAACTTGACTATAGACTGGTACAGACTAATGCAGACTGGTGCAGACAAATGCAGACTAATGCAGACTGACTGATCGGAAGTCTGTACACTCGTTATAATACCTCGCACATTCAGGTATCACTGCGCGAGTGTGATCCGCCAGGAGAAAAGGTTCTACGTTAGCAGCAATCTCATTGGCTGCGTTACATATTAATACGCGGATCGGCGGAAGCAGAATTTGATCCGTCTCTAAGGCAGCGCCATCTTGTAGTGCGGAGATGGACGAGCGCTTCGCCTGCGCTGTTGTGCTTAGCGGGGCGCGCTCTAGTGGGAAAGTTGTGTACACGCTGACTACGGGGAACTATGTACACAACACTTTCGTTACCTTAAAAGTACAGACAATCTCAATAGATGGCACTAAATCAGTTGGTGATCAGTGCTCATAATGATTTGGATCATCGTTACATGATTTTACGGCTTCCTTGCGACTTTTCAAAAGTTCCGCGATGTCCTCAACTACTGTACGACAGTTATTCCGTACTGACCGGTCTTAAGCAGCGACTCAGTAGTCCTGGAAGGTGGCGATGCAGAACCAGTGTTCGCTGAGCGGCGGGCCCACACGGCCGTAATTATAGCGGACAGAGTTGCCTTGCCCGGCAGGCAGCGACACAGCCGCCGCTGCCGCCGGCTTCTAAAACACGCGTTTTAGATCGCGGCTCGCGGCTAACGGCCGAGGCACGCCGCGCTGAGTGGCTTTCCTTGCACAGCCGGTGGCCGGGGCGACCGCGGCGATTTGTGGTCCTGCCGCGCCGCCACCGCTGCCGGCACAAAAGGTGACCGCCGAGCGGACCTGGCAGACCGCAACGAGAATGCGGAGGCCTCTCCTCTGGATCCAGCTCCACCCAAAACGATAAACACGCTCTGCGACCGCCGAATCTGAGACAGTACACCAAATGCAGTACCCGTGTTGGGACTGCACGTCAACATTTTTACTTATCGTGTACACAGAAGCCAGCCTATCTTTAATACACTGATAATCAAAATGATGTGAGCAGTTGACCCTAAATAATGAAAAGTATGACGTCACCCACTTGAGTGCTAAACGGAATCCGCTAAACTTCGGTTACGTGATAAATAAATCAAATCTAAAGGCCGTAAATTCAACTAAGAACCTAGGAATTACAGTTATGAAGAACTTAAATTGGAAAGAGCACACAGTAGATATTGTTGGGGGAGGGGGGACCAAATGCTGCATTTTATTTGCAGAACACTTAGAAGATGCAACAGAACTACTAAAGAGACTACCAACACTACACTTGTCCGTCCTCTTTTAGAATAGTGCTGCGTGGTGTGGGATCCTTACCAGATAGGACTGGCGGACTACATCGAAAAAGTTGAAAGAAGGGAAGCACGTTTCATATTATCGTCAAATATGGGAGAGAGTGTCACTGAATTGGTACTGGATATGGGATGGACATCATTAAAACAGGGGGTCTTTCGTTGCGGAACAATTTTCTCACGAAATTCCAATCACCAACTTTCTCCTCCGAATGCTCAAATATTTTGTTGACGCCGACCCACATAGAAAGAAACTATCACATGATAAAATAAGGGAAATCGGAGCTCGTTCGGGAAGATCTTTTCGCACGCTGTACGAGATTGCAATAACAGAGAATTAGTGTGAAGGTGCTTAAAATGGTTCAAATGGCTCGGAGCACTATGCGACTTAACTTCTGAGGGCATCAGTCGCCTAGAACTTAGAACTAATTAAACCTAACTAACCTAAGGACATCACAAACATCCACGCCCGAGGCCGGATTCGAACCTGCGATCGTAGCGGTCGCTCGGTTCCAGACTGTAGCGCCTAGAACCGCACGGCCACTCCGGCCGGCGAAGGTGGTTAGATGAACCTTCTGCCAGACACTTAAATGTGATTTGCAGAGTATGCATGTAGATGCAGATGACTAATAAAGGTTACGAGAGAAGGAGACAGCTTCTCGGTCTCACTAGTGATAACATCAATGGCAATGAAATTTGGTTTTTCTAGTGATAATACACGTTGCTCAGCAGTGTAATACGAGTGTCAAGTTGACCAGTAGTTTGCTTATACAGGGCGACAGTTATTTAACTATATGAAACAAAATCGTCGTAACTTCTGAACGGTTTGCGTTAGGACGTTCAAACTGCACGGTCGGCCGTGAGGTATGATAGGTATTAGTATGCGCTGTATGGTTTGGTTTAGCGACGAATCCCACTTTCGTCTGGATGGGTTTGTCAATATAAAAAATTGGTGCATTTGGGACACAGAGTTCGCATCTTCACCCTCAACGGGTCACTGCGTGCTGTGCAAACTTCCAGTCACGGAATAATGGGGCGGTTTTCTGTGATGGCACGGTGACTACCAAACCGTACGTGAAGGTTTTGAGAGATAATTTCATCCCCACTATCCAAAGCGACCCTGATTTCGACAAGATGTGGTTCATACAAGACGGAGCTCCACCCCATCGAAGTACTGCTGCGGTATGTTTCCAGTTAGGATTAATGGAGTACATCGAGAAAGTTCAAAGAACGGCTGCAAGTTTTGTATTAACGAGAAACAGGGGAGAGTGTCACGGACATGAAACAGGATTTGAGGTGGACATCACTCTTTGCGGTGGGATCTTCTCACGAAATTTCTATCACCAACTTTCTCCTCAGAATGCGAAAATATTTTGTTAACGCCGACCTACATAGAGAGGAACGACCGTCATAACCGAATTACGGAAGGCAGTTCACACGGAAAGATATACGTGTACGTGTTTCCCCCGCGTTGCTTGAGAATGGAATAACAGAGAATTAGTGTGACGGTGGTTCCATGAACCGTCTTCCAGGCCCTTAAGCGTTATATGCAGAGTAGCCATGAAAATGAAGATGTAAATTACAGGCCGGTAATTTGTCGGTCTGGATCTGGTCCCGAAAGCGTCCCGTATGTGTACAATCGCCTTCAGATTATAGCAATGTATAGAAAAAGGCATGCTGATTGGCTTGGACACCATGACGTCGGAGAGGCGGTAGGAGACGCAAGCATAAAGTGTAACAACATGTAGGACTGGACAGAAATTTTTTAGTTTTGTAATACAGACTCTCTGCTCTGTGCTCTGGCTGTGATTGGCAGAGGCCTGCAAGAAAGAATGGTAAGAGAAGTAATGCGGTTTTTCGTAATTGCCACTGCGGGAGTCTGGCCTCTCTTCGATTTTCTGACTCTAAGTGAGGCTGACTGCTTTACGACACCGGCTGCTGTGGCCGAGCGGTTCTAGGCGCTTCAGTCTAGAACCGCGCGACCACTACGGTCGCAGGTTCGAATCCAGCCTCGGGCATGGATGTGTATCTTGTCCTTAGGTTAGTTAGGTTTAAGTAGTTCGAAGTCTAGGGGACTGATGACCTCGGATGTTAAGTCCCATAGTGTTCAGAGGCATTTGAACCATTTTGCTTTACAACAGTGTCCGGCTGCCCTGACAACGGACGAGAGATATTTCTGCTTTGTAATTAGCAAGTACATGTCTGCCTTAGCACACAGTCAGGTAGACAGTTTCCTGTTTAACCGTCAGTTGTGACAGGCTAAACTCTGTTCCTAACTGCAAGACTTCTTGTTATGATCACGGAAAATAGGAAGAACTCAGAAAAATTTTGTTTGCTGGTCCATTTAGGATAGCTATGGCTCTAAGTGTGGGTTTCTTCAGAAGCTTCACTCAGGATCATATGTTTTACTCTTCTGTTAGAACCTTTTCGTTCACTAGTTTTGGGGACCCGTACTTTCGTCCTCTTTAACTTTGGATAGTATTTTACGGAAAATTATTTCAGCATAGGGCAGGTTTAATGGTGATCCAACCACCGCCAGACACGGACCGATATGTGGAACGCACTCCGCCCAGCGCCAGTTGTCACGGGCAACGCAGCACAGTCACTCGGTAGGGTTGCTCAGCCACGTTACGGTAGGGAAGTCAGGTGGCAGGGCTGCATGTATACACCAATGGTTGCCAGCTCACAAATCTTCTTGGGTTGCAAGCCGGGTAGTAGCTTCGTATTGTCGCAAAAGTTTCAACAAGTTACCCATTCGTTATCTACAGGCAAAGTGACATCACCTGAAGATGATGTGATGTGTCGGAAACCCGCCAAAAACGTTCCGACGAACAGAAGCTGACGGATCTCGCCCGCCATATCAATCGCCCTTAACGATGTCGAAAATGTCTGGAACTATTTGGGACAGCGGTTGAAGTATAGCATCCAGATTCCCCGCAATGTAGTTGCCCTGCGGGACCTGATCATCAGTGAGTGACTTCAGCTGGAAATGGAGTGTTGTTGTTGTTGTTGTTGTTGTTGTTGTCGTCTTCAGTCCTGAGACATGTTTGATGCAGTTCTTCATGCTACTCTATCCTGTGCAAGCTTCTTCATCTCCCAGTACTTACTGCAACCTACATCCTTCTGAATCTGCTTAGTCTATTCATCTCTTGGTCTCCCTCTACGATTTTTACCCTCCACGCCGCCCTCCAGTACTAAACTGGTGATCCCTTGATGCCTCAGAACATGTCCTACCAACCGATCCCTTCTTCTAGTCAAGTTGTGCCACAAACTCCTCTTCTCCCCAATTCTATTTAATACCTCCTCATTAGTTATGTGATCTACCCATCTAATCTTCAGCATTCTTCTGTAGCACCACATTTCGAAAGCTTCTATTCTCTTCTTGCCCAAACTATTTTTCGTCATGTTTCACTTCCATACATGGCTACACTCCATACAAATACTTTCAGAAACGACTTCCTGACACTTAAATCTATACTCGATGTTAACAAATTTCTCTTCTTCAGAAACGCTTTCCTTGCCATTGAAAGTATGCATTTTATATCGTCTCTAATTCGACCATCCTCAGTTATTTTGCTCCCTAAATAGCAAAACTCCTTTACTGCTTTAAGTGTCTCATTTCCCACTCTAATTCCCTCAGCATCACCCAACTTAATTCGACTACATTCCATTATCCTCGTTTTGCTTTTGTTGATGTTCATCTTATATCCTCCTTTCAGGACACTGTCCATTCCGTTCAGCTGCTCTTCCAGGTCCTTCGCTGTCTCTGACAGAATTACAATGTCATCGTCGAACCTCAAATTTTTATTTATCTGAGGAAATTTGTTGATTCTCTTTCCCACGGTACTCGAGCCGTTTTCAAAGCCAGAAAAGGTGGTACAAGGTGCTAGCGTCATAGCTCATGTGCATGAATATTTTTGCTAGGTCTACTTAGACATAGATGTAGGTGAAGAGGTCTGCAGTCATCAGTGAACTCAGACCCGCTGTGTGGGCCAGCGAGGAAAACGCCAGCAGCGATCCGTCGCCAGAAGAGCGAGTGCGGCATGCGGCAGACGCTGGGTGGCCAGATGGGGCGGCCTGCGGTCTGCCGGCCATTAGTGTCGTCATCGGCGCCGACATCTGCCGCCTGATGTCGCCGCCGCTGAGGCGCCTCGCTGCTCAAACGCTGCCGACACCACCTGCCGAGCCGCTCCAGCCGCGTCTGTATCATACGCCCGAATGAAGCAGGACCGCTTGCTTGTTTGCGTCCTTTTCTGTCTCTATGCGAGGTTGAAGGAGCCATCAAGTGTGAAGAGTGTAAAGAAACTGGTTCTCTACTTCGGAAAAAGCCTTTTAAATAATAAAACCTGACCTACACAAGGAATCTGACTACCCCCGTTAGTCATGGACGAAAAAAAAAAAAAATTTGGCAAAGTTTTTGTCAGAACGTGCAGAATCTGACGCGGGGCTAATAAGACGTCAATTTTAATCTAAATATGGTATGCCAATGTTTAGGTAATAAAAAAATAATTTAGGTAATTCAGTACAATTATTATATAGATGCGATAAGTCACTTTAACGGGGGCCAAATGGACAATTAAAGTCAATATAATTCCAGTAAACCTGAAAACGTAAAAAATAAACAATAAACTATTGTAGAGGCCTACATAGACATGGCGCATCTGCTAGATGCACACGAAATACGTAATTTTGTTTTGAAGCTGACAGCCAATGAGAAAATAGGTGCAAAAATACTATTGGTCAGTTTTCAAGCAGTAATGGCGGACAGCATCAGCTGGTAATATACGTAATTTTATGATAGCTAATTTTACTGCACAAAAAATAAAATATGTACTCCCTCCAAAAGAAGTTACACACAAAATTAAAATAAAATTATGATGTGCTATAAAATGTCTGAGAAGAATTTTGAAAGAAAATTATTAATTGAACTTTAATTTGGCGGGTTTTCAACACTGTCAACAAGACGAAATAATAGAAAGAATATTTATTGGAACTAAACAAAATTAAACCTTGATATTGTGACAGTATTTCTAAAATAGATAATTTAACTGCAATTGTCTTTAGTTTTGAAATGAATGAGATCGTAATAATTTGCTTTTAATGTCTTAACTGTTGCTGCAGGCAGTGCGAAGACGCCAGCGGTGGCCGCGCGGACGATGTGTGAAGTGAATCCCGGTTCGTGGCGAGAAAATAATGATGGATCCTCCTGTTTCATTAATATTGCAGTTACGGCGGTGGTCCACGTCTCCGTTGTAGTCGAATCAGCTGGCAGCACTAGCACGATAATAATAGTTCCAGTGTGTGCGTTGTTGCTACGCGCGCGACGTTTTATTATTAAAAGTTTATTAATCACTAGGTGCGGGTAGGTCGGAATTATGCAATGTCTTTAGTATTTACGATATATAGCCTGTTAATGCCATTACTTCGCACAGTTCTTTCACCGTGTTGCCACAGGAAAACAGTCACATGTGTGTTTATTACTATAACAGTCCGTTAAACATCAGTTCAATTTACGTCGTCGTCTTTAAGACAGTTTGGATGATATAATAAATGTTTGTTTCTTGATCAAATCACAGCACTGTTCTTTTATCTAACATTTTGGTTTGTTCCACTTTCACGCAATTCTAACACTGTCTCCACACGACAATGGTGTCCGGTTCACGGCTAATTGTCGCAAGTTCACGCAGTATGTAAAATCGGTACCGCAAACACTCGATATACTTTTCAGGTATTACTGATCACTTAATAATGCACGATCTCCTATTAACACAGCGGACACACTGTAATTAATTGTTCCTCTGCGTATCACCGTCTTTCACGCCGAACTTTTCAACGTTTCTCCACCCGCGAACCGGCCACGATACCACAACAACTCGCACGCTCTCTATCGATAGTCGTTCGCTCTCTCTCTGACACAGTACTTCTCCTAGCCAAAGCATAGATTTACAAAGCATATAAAACCAGAACATTCATATTCGTACAATATGAAATATAAGACAGTAGCAAAATGAATGAAGCAACGATGTGACGTATTAACAAATAAAGAATAGTTGAAATAAATGATTCATACGTACTATGACAAGGTAATGCACAAAAGAAAAAAATATTATCAACTTTCGGGGAAACCAATGTCTTTACAAGAGATGTTAGCCATATATTCAGTACAGAAAAGTAGAGCCTCCATAATGATTATAATAAGCATTCGGCAGTACCAATGACAACGTTTATTGGATTTCAATGGCTGATTGTTTTAAAACCGGAACCCAGAGAGGTAATGAACCTAAGAACCAAACAAGCTTAAAAGAAGCTGCAGAAGAACTGAAAACAAAAAGGCCTCGATCACTGATATACACAAATGGGAGTGTGAGTTTTCTTGCCGAATTTCAGTGATGAAATCTCGGATGACTAGCCGACTCGTGATGTGCTGTCGCAACGTTCCGACGACTTTACTTCTTGTCATCTTCAGGCAAAGTGACTTCGTCCAAAGATGATACATAGGAAACTGGTCGAAACGTTGCTGCAAGGCGACATTACGACTCGGCTGATAACCCGAGAAGATTACATCAATCGACAGAACCTTAACTTTCAAACAATCCTCGTGTCCTCTACACATAGCTATTACACAGCAGTGACAACCTTACTTGAAAGATCTCACTCCGTCTGCCGCCACCAGCAGTCATAATGGAGATGAAAAGCCTGAATATATTCTGAGGAAAGGGCCGAAACCGGTTGCTAACAAATAAAAATTCTGAAAACGCGATTTAAACTGTTTTTATTTGATTTTTAGCATTTTATGCCGATCGCTGTGCTCCAATTACAGAATGCTTTCTAAAATTCTAAATTACAGTCTGCTGTCGGCTACATAAAAAATCCACCCATTTCCGATAAGCAGATGTGGCAATTAATAGGAATGGATTATTTTTACTGTGTCGAGATGTTTGAGAGTAACCCCTATTGTCCGAAGTTACCCCATTATAGGAATTACCTCACCTGACGCCAAGAGGGTCGTCGCAGCTGAAGACGAGTGAAAGAAGCAAACTGCTTATTGCAGTCTGCGTAAGCAAGCGGTGGTGAACGGAGCGACTTCATCTTTCTCGGTGCTAGACAAGTGTCAACATTCCAACTTTGCCAGTTCAAATTATTTTTCGCATTTCTACCTGATTATAACATTTATAACAACAGCTTGAATGGTGAGGTTCTCAAAAGGAGATGGTGAAAAGGCCCCCGACACATACTTGTCAAGTTATAACGGCCTGAGTCCCACGTCGTGTTGATCGTATTAGCGTATACGGGAATGACATACCTGTCAATCAGAATGTCAGCCGGGCTGCCCATAACTTACAAATTAATGAGAACGTAACGCAGCAAGTAACCCAACATGCAGTTTCATTACGCCAGACGTGCACCTAACAAGATCAACCGCAGCACAACGACCATCCAGAAGGCGGAAACCATCACTAGTGGCAACAGCAACCACAATTACAGTAGACCACTCATCCGGGGCTGCTGCCACACCATCATGGAGAATTTAATAAGCGCATTCAGTCTCAGTGGTAGCTACAATAGCAACAGCGGCAGCAGGCAGGAATTTGTCGACAAAAGCTCAAGAACTGGAAAATTACAACTCCAAATGAAACGGTACAGTAGTGTCTGCTCTATAAGCAGCAGGTTTCGCTGCTCGCTCGCACCAGGAAATAGAACCAGAGGCGGCTCAGCAGCCAATATTATTACGCGACGCGGCCGGCCGCGGGTGCAACAGAACCCATGTGGACGGGTGGAAAGAAATGTGTCAGGCTTCATAATACGTATTTATATGTGTCGTGTATTATGCATTTCTTGTACGTGAATGTGAATCTGCACATGAACTTTCCTAATCCTCCTCACACCTTTCCGTAAAGCGTGGCCAAATCTTTGTTGGGAAGTAGTTCTGTAGTATAGTAGTGCCAAACTTACTCCTGGCTAGGGGATCAGAGAGACAGCGTAGGCAGGTAAAAGTCAAAGACGTTCCAGTCTCACAAGATTTGGGGTGGAGAGGTTGATCACGGCCAAGTGGATCGACCACCCCCTCCACCGGAACCCAGGAGGACCTCCGGATGCCCGCCAGATTCTAGGAGTGTTACAGAAGACGGGTAAGTGAGCAGACGTGCCCTTAGTGCGACTGTCTCAATTTTCACGCATGGAAGAGAGGTATTTGAATATTTGTACTAATTCTTTTATTTTTAGCTTCGGATTGTCTAAGGAAATGAATGATCTCGTTAATTTAGGAAATTTGACCCTCTGTGTTAATGTATCTGGTCCCCAGTTTGCCTGTTATCCTCGTCACGTACTGGATGTCCTATGTAAAATTTTGGGAGGCTTTGGTGGTATACATTTGGCCAATGCAATTCCGTCTTGCCCGTAGAAAAGTGCGTGCAGATTGGTATATAATACACCCGAGCTATAAGTTGTAAAATTGTAATATCTGTAAACTGGAACAATTGCTGTAATCGCTGTAAAATTGAGTGATAATATTTAAAATAAATACGTAATCAATTGTCATCAATCTTTAACATACCCTTAAAAATCACAAAGAGGTCAAGTTAAAGGAATTCATTTAAAATAAAAGATATAGCATGCAGGGACCCACACATCAGCGTGTGAGCCCTCCAGCCCCTTGCCTAGTATCGTACAGAAAGGGCACGCGCTCTAGGTAGCGCTCTCAAGCTCCCCTCCCCAGTCATCCGTTGCTCAATTTTGATTCAGGGCTTGACGACATCAACTTTCATCTGGCGTCCCTAGGCAAGGAGGGGAGACGGTAAACTTCCACAAAGACAATGGGTATGAGTGTCGTGACCCTGGTATTCATTACAGGACTGGCATGTCAGCTACACTTAGTTCTGCGTAGCTAAAAAATTATGGAAAGAGTTCCAATAAAATTCATAGTGTTCACGGTAGTTATAATCAGGACATTTGGCTAGTACATGACACATGTGCAATTAACATAGCTAAAAACAATGGCTACGATCCACTGATGAGGGCCCCTGCATTGTATTCCCTGAGAGTGAATCCCAAAGTAGGGCAAAATACGTTTCAGTCGTAAGAAACTTCCCCTTTAAAAAAAGTAATAACTGGAAACATAAAACTACTAATATAAAGAGAGATGAAAGGAATACCCAATGCATCTAATTCGCTTCTGTCATCCTCATTTATCATGGAGAAAAACCTGGAATATTAGATCCCTACACATATACTACTGGCCATTAAAATTATAACACCACGAAGATGACGCGCTGGTGTTGTTGTTCTTGTGGTCTTCAGTCCTGAGACTGGTTTGTTGCAGCTCTCCATGCTACTCTATCCTGTGCAAGCTTCTTCATCTCCCAGTACCTACTGCAGCCTACATCCTTCTGAATCTGCTTAGTGCATTCATCTCTTGGTCTCCCTCTACGATTTTTACCCTCCACGCTGCCCTCCAGTACTAAATTGGTGATCCCTTGATGCCTCAGAAAATGTCCTACCAACCGATCCCCTTTTCAAGTTGTGCCACAAACTCCTCTTCTCGCCACTTCTGTTCAATACCTCCTCATTATTTGTGTGATCTACCCATCTAATTTTCAGCATTCTTCTCAAGCACCACATTTCGAAAGCTTCTATTCTTGTCTAAACTATTTGTCGTCCATGTTTCACTTCCATACATGGCTACACTCCATACAAATACTTTCAGAAACGAATTCATGACACTTAAATCTAAGCTCGATGTTAACAAATTTCTCTTCTTCAGAAACGGTTTCCTTGCCATTGCCAGTCTACATTTTATATCCTCTCTACTTCGACCATCATTAGTTATTTTGCTCCCAAAATGACGTGCTACAGACGCGACCACGAAGATGACGTGCTACAAAAGCGAAATTTAACCGACAGGAAGAAGATGCTGTGATATGCAAATGATTAGCTTTTCAGAGCATTCACACAAGGCCGGCGCCGGTGGCGACCTCTACAACGTGGTGACATGAGGAAAGTTCCCAACCGATTTCTCATCCATAAACAGCAGTTGACCGGCGTTGCCTGGTGAAATGTTGTTGTGATGCATCGAGTAAGGTGGAGAAATGCGTACCATCACGTTTCCGACTTTGATAAATGTCGGACTGTAGCGTATCGCGATTTCCATTTATCGTATCGCGACACTACTGCTCGCGTTTGTCGAGATCCAATGACTGTTACCAGATATGGAAGCGGTGGGTTCAGGAGGATAATGCGGAACGCCGTGCTGGATCCCAACGGCCTCGTATCACCAGCAGTCGAGATGACAGGCATCTTATCCGCATGGCTGTAACGTATCGTGCAGCCACGTCTCGATTCCTGAGTCAACAGATGGGGACAGTTGCAAGACTACAACGATCTGCACGAACAGTTCGACGACGTTTGCAGCAGCATGGACTATCAGCTCTGACACCATGGCTGCGGTTACCCTTGACGCTGCATCACAGACAGGAGCGCCTGCGATGGTGTACTAACGACGAATCTGGGTGCATGAATGGCAGAACGTCATTTTTTCGGATGAATCCAGGTTCTGTTTACGGCATCATGACGGTCGCATCTTTGATTGGCGACATCGCAGTGAACGCACATTGGAAGCGCGTATTCGTCATCGCCACACTGGCGTATCACCCGGCGTGATGGTATGGGGTGCCATTGGTTAGACGTCTCGGTCGCCTCTTGTTCACATTGACGGCACTTTGAACAGTGGACGTTACATTTCAGATGTGTTACGACCCGTGGCTCTACATTCGATCCCTGCGAAACCCTACATTTTAGCAGGATAGTCCACTACCGCATGTTGCAGGTCCTGTACGGACCTTTTTGGATGCAGAAAATGTTCGACTGCTGCCCTGGCCAGCACATTCTCCAGATCTCTCACCAAGTGAAAAAGTCTGGTCAATGGTGGCCGAGAAACTGGGTCGTCACAATATGTCAGTCACTACTCTTGATGAACTGTGGTATCGTGTTGAAACAGCATGGGCAGCTGTATCTGTACACCCCATCCAAGCTCTGCTTGACTCAATGCCCAGGTGGTTGTTCTGGGTACTGACTTCTCAGGTTCTACGCACCCAAACTGCGTGAAAATGTAATTACGTGGGCCGGCTGAAGTAGCCGAGCGGTTCTAGGCGCTACAGTCCGGAGCCTCGCGACCGCTACGGTCGCAGATTCGAATCCTGCCTCGGGCATGGATGTGTGTGATGTCCTTAGGGTAGATAGGTTTAAGTAGCTCTAAGTTCTAGGGGACTGATGACCTCCGAAGTTAAGTCTCATAGTGCTCACAGCCATTTGAACCATTTGTGTAATCTCATAATACTATAATATATTTGTCCAATGAATACCCGTTTAGCATCTGCATTTCTTCTTGGTGTAGCAATTTTAATGGCCAGTAGTGTATGATACATAAACAGCGTACTGTACACAACATCGACAAGGATACCAATGATGAAGACACAGTAACTAATATGCAGTCCCTGTCTCCGATAGTTAAAATTACGAAACACTCGAAAAACCTTTTGGTCAATGACGAAGACATCTACCGACCTATGCGGGTTGTTCAGGCGAAATTCAGGTCTCAACAGTTTCCGGAACGGCTTGAGTTGCGAGGTTCAGCTCTATAGATCACCAGTTAGATTTATAACTGCCTCCAGTTTTATTACGTTGGGGCGCATTGTTGGAGTAAATTCCTTCGCGCCAGATGTGGTGATGAACATGATTTAACATCCGGTCATACGTTCCTGTACTGCTCTGTTAATCACCTACCAACGAACCTGAACTGCCCTTATAGCCTGAACCACGGCCAGGAATTGGGCCACTACCAGTTTTTGACCATCTAACTTCACAAACCTGCTTTCAATTCAACCCAGAGTTGACGGTAGCCAAATTCCCGCAAGCCAACACAATTACGTCTGTCATAAATCATTAAAAGGGCAGTCTTGGTCCCCCTAAACATTTTGCCATTTGTGCACCGAGCCCACGATTCTTCTCAAATAAACTTTGTCATTGGCAGTACAGTATCCTGAGTGAAGTGGCTATGCTACACAGGTACAATGGACCCACAGTATCCTCATTGAGGTGGATATGATTGTAAGGTGTCAGGCAAATCCAACACCTTCCATGAAAACCCTGACATGGTAGCAAATCCGACAGTATGTCACATAGCTCCGAATAAATCCTGACATTAAATTAACCGAAGTAATATGATCAACGAGTGAGCAAATGGAATACCACAGACTAACACAAGAACGCCTAAATACATGTCATACCTTCCCACTGTGAAACAGACGCAGTTCGGAGGGGAGAAACGAGAACAGAAGCCGACCGCCAAGACCACCCCCCAGCCAATGTTAAAAGATAGAGCCCTCCAGAAGAACTGTATAGATCTTACGGTAACACAAAAAGGGCCACACCAGCTGAAAGTTTTAGCGTGAGACTATATGCGTCTCTGTTACGTTGCAAACATCAAAAACATTGCCCCACCACGAAAAGTATAACGTTTCTCATTGGATAGACAGAATTTTTGTAGGCGGAGCTTAAGGTTAACATTGAGAGCCTGATTGGTCAGTTTTGAAAACACAGCCAGATAGCTTTTCTTAAACCAACTTCAGTAAATGGTAGTAAAGAGAAGTTACGAGAGGGTTGCTTCCGAGACGGCGAGGTGAGCGGACCTGCGCCTCCCGCCACCCCCTGATGCTGCCTAACCAACGACAAGGTAATGAACGCACACGATGCCGCATAAGAGCGCACAAGGCTTCATTCAGAACTGCAGAAGTCTCATCTGCTACATCCACTTTTTACGTAATACTAGTGTCGATCGTCAATTAAACTTCGTGGTATTCACATTTGCTATTAGAAGTTAAAATCTGAAACGCAATGATTTTTCTGTTATATAATTATTGAGAAGCCACATCAGCCACTGTAATTTACGACAAGTTAAATAAGTAATTCAAGATGATGGAGAGACACTGTAGACCATTTTGATAGTTTTCTCTTTTATGAAACTTAATTTAAACCTAGATTATAGATGTGATATGGCATAGGTCATCCTTCGATCCATTGTAGAACTTGGAAACCCATTCTGGGAACATTCGTTCACATTTTTGTTGAACGCAGTTGGTTTTTATCACGCTGTAGTAAAATATTTCCTTTTATCAATAGTGCAATTTATAAACAATGTTTTGTGAGTAGAATAAAATTTCCACTGGTAAACTTAAGTGGTTTTTCGACGTTATTTTACCAGCTAACTAAAAATTGGAAAACCTTGAACCCATTCCACTAAATTTAGTTAGTATTAAGATTCTTTTACAGGGAGTGCAGTGGACCTGACGCTGAAATCATTAAGTATTTGATTATATCATCGCTAGTCTCACTGAACTCTTCTGAACTCTACATGTCATGTGTGGTCTGGCGTCTCCGTACCAGCAACAGGTGCCAGATTCAAACTAGTCAATTCCCTAAAAAACACGCTCAGAGCGTCGTTGCGCGAAAGTGGTAGGGAGACACGACTTAGAACAGACACCACGCAGAATGTTAGATGATATACAGATGTAATGGACCTATTGCACTGACTATGTCAAATCTCTACCCGTCCGAGCCGTTGCCATCCTCTTCCGCAAATGACAATATTTACGCGGTGAAAATCAAAATTTGGGATCTGATCATAAGTAAAATATACAAACCACCAAATTATCCATGGCGACACATATTCTTCAAAAATACCAACAACCTGCAATATTTTAAGATACTTTAACAGCACCATACCCAATAGTGATATAGAATGCCTGATAACAGTCGTGAAGCCTCAACCGACTTAGAACGAACATGGAAGATGTGCAGACTCACTTTCTAGTTGGAGAGTGCTATCCTCACCACCAAGGGACTGCAGCGCCCTGAGGCAGCCTACCCAGCACGTCAGGGGAAAACACAAGCCACAGCGTTTAGAATGGATTAGGAGGAATTCCTGATGGTAACCCCAAATTCCAATAAATACATGCAATGCTTAAATGTTTGCTCGTGATTAAGTATATAGTGATTACAAATAACATAATGTAATTCAACACTGAAATATGCTTACATCCCATACGCTGAATAAATAAACTGACAAAATATGCTGTACTAGCTACACATCCGTGCTACGTAACAGAAGTTAAAGAAGGGCCTTTGCATCTACAGTCGATTTTTGTACGATGCCCTACCTGAAGCTACAGTTGTCTGGGTGACCTAAGGGCCCTCCACGTCATATGTCTGCAGATCCTGTAAACTTTGCTCTGTGGCCGGCCAGGGTGGCCGAGCGGTTCTAGGCGCTACAGTCTGGAACCGCGCGACCCCTACGGTCGCAGGTTCGAATCCAACCTCGGGCATGGATGTGTGTGATGTCCTTAGGTTAGTTAGGTTTAAGTAGTTCTAAGTTCTAGGGGACTGATGACCTCAGATATTAAGTCCCATAGTGCTCAGAGCCATTTGAACCATTTGCTCTGTGTGTTGCCGTGTATTAACTGTTCAAGCATTGTATGAGTCGGAATGTGGGGAGTATTCTGTTATTTACCTAAATGAGCGTCGACAATCGCTGAAAACCAACACGCAGGCTGGCTGGTGTTCTAGCCCACGGCGCGGATTCTATCCATACCTGTTCCACCGGCCACTTACGCTAGCCAGCGCCCTAGGCGCTATGCTGCGCAAATAGGCCCCGTTGATGATGCAGTGCACAGGACATACGTTGTCGGGCGACTTCTCAGAGTTCTCGGAGGGCAATTACGCTTTCTGCGGCAACCCTGCCTTCCTGTCGCGCAACGCTAACCGGAAAATGGGACACTTCGTGACGATGTCTGTGGCGCAACTCATCTGTGGTTAGCCGCGAGTTCGCTCAACGGTGAGCGTGTAATGTCTACCGTGTATCCGAAGACTGGCGCAAAGGCCGCCCGCCGCAAACAGCCCGTGGCCGTGCTGTCCAGATGAAATGCGCGATACGATCTCCGGAAATTACTAAATATTTAACAGGGAAGCGGGGCTCCAGTCCTACATAATGAGTTTTCGGATGTGGCTGAGCAATTTCTGTGCCAGACATCATCGAACTAGCCAGGCTCGTAACAGGGACTGTGTGGCTTGGTGTTTCTCTGAACTAGAACTCGTAATCTGTTGTTTAGCCAATGAGCCAAACACTCTGAATTCTAGGAACGAAGGTTGAAGTAAATCCTTCTTGGAAGTATCGCCTTCAGATACTACGTAGAAATTCAATTCTGCTATCTTCGCTGTAAGAATAATCTCCTCCGTCTGTTAGACTTGTTGACTTCTATTTATCTCCAATGGTTTCATATTTTTCGGCCCCCTTTTGGGTCAATCTGTTTATCTCAAAGGAGCACCTACAGCCCATATCCACAGTTATTTGTAGTATGTATTCCTGTCTCCGTCTTCCGCTACAGTTTTTATCCTCCAGTACCAGTTTAGTTATTTCCTGATGTCTAATACATGCCCTATTATCCTTTCCCTCTTCGCTAGTGTTTTGCATATGTTCCTCTCTTCGTCGATTCTGCGGAGAACCTCCCTATTTCCTGTCTTATCAGTACAATTAGTTTTCAGCATCTTTCGTAGCACCACATCTTAAACGCTTCGATTTTCTCTTTTCCCTTTTTGGCACTCCCATGGTTAATTCCCTACAATGATGTGCTTCAGATGCACATTCCATAAGTTTCTTGTTCAAAAAAATGTTCAAGTGTTTGTGAAATCTTATGGGACTTAACTGCTAAGGTCATCAGTCCCTAAGATTAAACACTACTCAACCTAAATTACCCTAAGGACAAACACACTCACCCATGCCCGAGGGAGGACTCGAACCTCCGACGGGACCAGCCGCACGGTCCATGACTGCAGCGCCTGAGACCACTCGGCTAATCCCGCGCGGCTTTCTTGTTCAAATGAAGGCCTAAGTCTGACGTTAGTAGACATCTTTTGGCCAGTAATACCTCCATTTCCTGTATTAGTCTGCTCTTTATGTCCTACCTTCGTCTGTCGTAAGTTATTTTGCTACCAAGCTAGCACAATTCATTCACTTAGTCCACTTCGACGTCTCAAAATTTCGTGTTATGTTCATCTCTAATCTCAGCTCTGTTACTCCTCAGGTCTTTATTCAGTTCACTCTCAATCCATACTCTGTACTCATCAGACTGCTCATCACTATAATTGTTCCATTTCACGAATACCGCAATGTCACTAGCGGATCTTAACACTGACATTCCTTCACTTTGAGCCGGCCGCGGTGGTCTAGCGGTTCTGGTGCTGCAGTCCGGAGCCGCGGGACTGCTACGGTCGCAGGTTCGAATCCTGCCTCGGGCATGGGTGTGTGTGATGTCCTTAGGTTAGTTAGGTTTAAGTAGTTCTGAGTTCTAGGGGACTTATGACCTAAGATGTTGTCCCATAGTGCTCAGAGCCATTTGAACCATTTGAACCTTCACTTTGAATTTTACTCACACTCTTGAACCTGTCTTTTTTCCGTCACTGCTTCTTCGATGTACAGTACTGAAGAAAGATTGGAACATTGTCTTACAATTTCTAACGCGACCGCTTCGTTCTTGGTTTTCCATTCTTCTTATTTTTCGTGGTTTTTATACATATTGTGTATCACTCAACTTTCTCTACAGCTCATTCCTGTTTTTCTAAAAATTTCGAACAATTTCCCGCATTTTGGTTCGTTGAATGCTTTTTCTATGTCGGGAATTACAAAGACGGTTCTTTATTTTTCTTAAGGCTTGCTGCCGGTATCGAGGGCAACATCTCAACTGCCTCTCTGGTACCTTTACCTTTCCTGGAGCCAAACTGGTCGTCACGTAAGTGGTTCAAATGGCTCTGAGCACTATGGGACTCAACTTCTGAGGTCATTAGTCCCCTAGAACTTAGAACTAGTTAAACCTAACTAACCTAAGGACATCACACACATCCATGCTCGCGGCAGGATTAGAACCTGCGACCGTAGCGGTGTCGCGGTTCCAGACTGCAGCTCCTAGAACCGCACGGCCACTTCGGCCGGCTCACTTAAGTGGTTCTCAATTTCCTTTTCCATTCTTCTGTATTATTGTCAGCAACTTGGATGCATAAGCTGTTAAGATGATTTTACCATAATTCTCGCACTTATCTATCCTTACTATCTTCACAGTTGCATGAGTGAATGTTCCCTAAAGTCTGCCGGCCGCGGTGGCCGAGCCGTTCTAGGCGCTTCAGTCCGGAACCGCGCGACTGCTACGATCGCAGGTTCGAATCCTGCCTCGTGCATCGATGTGTGTGATGTCCTTAGGTTAGTTAGGTTTAAGTAGTTGTAGGGGACTGATGACGTCACGTATTAAGTCCCATAGTGCTCAGAGCCATTTGAATCATTTTTGTTTCTAGTCTCATAGGTTCTACACACCAACCTGGATAGCCGTTTGGTTGCCACTTACCGCCAGTGATTTTATAAATTCCGAAGTAAATTTATGTACGCCTTCTGCTCTATTTGATGTCAAGCCATCTGCGGCTCTGTCATACTCTGGTTCTAATAATGGATCCCCTATGTCTTCCATTTCTTCGTCAGCAGACAGGTCCTCCCAGTCACAAGGCAGTAATCGCTGGTGGGAGTCGAGAGGACACACGTCACTGAACAATGTTGCGAGAAACTGCTGGCAAGGCCCCAGTGAACACTCTCACTGTTAGATATGATAAAGATCTGATTTCGTCACTACGAAGGGCACCATTCGTTCCTCTGTCAGCACAGGAAGGAATCCAGGCTTCTTTGTTCAAACTGAAGCATGACGCACTGCTTCTTTACGACCGCTCACTTGAGTCAAGTTTCTGCTCCGGGTTTATGAGCAAGCAGGACTCTTGATTCCTGTTCGGCATTGTGCTGAAGTATTTTCGATCCTAGGACATTTGCAGACACCATTTGACACCTTCTGTGTAGTGAGAATTTACAGCTACGGAATGCACTTCGTCTGGACACATCTTGCAGTTCGGAGCTGCAGAATCGGCTTCCCCGGCACTGAATTCGGTGGCACATACGTCACGGCTCAGCAAATAGGGAATCTTTAAAAGCAAGTTCAATTGATTTGATCACAGAGCTCTTTAGTGTAAGTGCATAACTTCGATGTTAACCAGTATCAACCATTTCGTGTTACCGTCGAATAAACGGGAGCGCGATTTCGATTCAGGTCCTAGATGTTCTGCCTGTCTCAGTTTTAGATTAAGGGATAGGAATTAAAATTCTAGTCAATACTTGTTCTTTTGGCATATTTTTCTTTGGGTATTGTTTTTACAATAAATATCTTGTCAGTACACAGTTGTTTTACTTTTCCTGCGATTAGATTCCAAATACCGATCCTGGTTAAGTTCGAGTAGAGCATGATCATAATTTGGGGTACTAATCCTTATGTTAGCCCTGGTTGCAGGTTTTCAATGGCAGGGCTAATTTGACTGACTTTCAGGCGTTACCGCTCCATTGCGAACACAACAGTGACAGCCATCACACACTCATACGCTGTATGCTACCAAAACAACACACTGCACTCCGGGGTGTAATTGGATAACATCACGCAGAACGTTGTCCAGACACCTTGATACTGTCATCACCGTACACATTTCCTTGCTGGTACACATACAGGGTGAACATTAATAAAACTGAGAAACAGCGGAGATGCATTCCTGACTGTAAATTGAAGGAAAAAAGTCGTATAAACACGTGTCTGGAGATGCATCGCTGTCACAGTGGATGACGCCGATGAATTTCCGCCGGCCGCGGTGGCCGTGTGGTTCTAGGCGCTCCAGTCCGGAGCCGCGCTGCCGCTACGGTCGCAGGTTCGAATCCTGCCTCGGGCATGGGTGTGTGTCATGTCCTTAGGTTAGTTAGGTTTAAGTAGTTCTAAGTTCTAGGGGACTAATGACCACAGCAGTTGAGTCCCATAGTGCTCAGAGCCCTTTTGAACCATTTTTGAACCGTTCTGCTTCCAGATTTCCAGAACGAGACACGGACCAAGCACCGGGCACACGTGCAGCCTTCCGCCTTAGTCGGCTGCGGTAAGCCCGCTGTTCGAAGGCTGGCGCTCTGGCAGCAAGACTCTGATCTTCGATTTATCTAAAAAGCTTCAGAAGCGCATTGTAACCGAACAGCATCTGTTACATTCAAGAATATACTACAATCGTGAAAGGACGAGCAAAAATCGGTCACCCTCAAAGTGGCCTGTTCACGTAGCATTTTCATTTTACCCCTTATATTTTTGCTTTTTGTAAATAGCGACATTATCTTAACTACATTTTGTGTGTTTGTGCAACACTCAGTTTCGACTCATAGAAATAAGCGTTTCGAGTAACCTCTTTGTAAAACAACTAACGCTCTTCCGCGACTGTATAAGGTAGGTTTTTCTATCGGCCAATGGGAAGCTTTCGCGGTATGAAGGACATGAGATGTTCCTGGACCATTCGCACTATGGTGGTATTTTTCGTCGAGTTCAGTTCTACACGACGCAAAAGAATCGCAGTACCAACGAATAATTAAAGTAGAGTAATGAAATTTCGGGAATATGTTTGTACAGATAACATATTTAAGTGATTAACACTGCAAGAACACAGTTTAATGTTAGCGCGAGATAAGCCACTGAAAATGTGAAATGCTGGTACATTAATAATTGGTGTAACCGCTACGATGCTCAATGCAAAGATGCACGCATTGTGTCGAACAGGTGGCGGATGTCAACTTGTGGGATGGAGTTCCATGCCTGTCGCACTTGGTCGGTCAGCACAGGGACGGTTAATGCTGGTTGTGGATGATGCTGGAGCTGCCGTCCGATGAAAAGTGGCTCTGAGCACTATGGGACTTACCATCTATGGTCATCAGTCCCCTAGAACTTAGAACTACTTAAACCTAACTAACCTAAGAATATCACACAACACCCAGTCATCACGAGGCAGAGAAAATCCCTGACCCCGCCGGGAATCGAACCCGGGAACCCGGGCCGTCCGATGAAGTCCCATATGTTCTCCATGGAGGCAGATCTTGTGATAGAATAGGCCAAGGCAGCATGTTGACACTTTGTTGAGCATGTTGTGTAACAACAGCGGTATGTGAGCGAGAGTTATACAGCTGCAAAACACCCCCTGGAATGCTCTTCATGAATGGCAGTGCAACCGGTCGAACCACCAACTTGCTGTACGATTTTGCAGTCAGGGTGCGTGGGATAACCACGAGTGTGCACTTGCTGCCATACGAAATGGAAATCCAGGTCATAACTGCAGGTATAGGTCCAGTGCGTTTAGTTCGCAGACAGGCTGGTTGTAGGCGTCAACTGCCCTCCTCCTGATCAACACACAGGCATCATTGGAACCGAGGCGAAACCAACCTTCATCAGATAATATAACCTCCACCTTTCCCTCCAACGAGTTCTCGCTTGACTCCAATGAACTCAGGAGGACTGAAGTAGGGCTGGTAGAGAAGATCCAACGAAGAGTGGCGCGTTTCGTCACGGGATCGTTCAGCTGGCGAGAGAGCGTTACGGAGATGCTAAACAAACTCCACTGGCAGAAGTTACAAGAAAGTCGTGCATCACAGGGAGATTTACTACTGAAATTTCGGGGCAACACTTTTCAGGAGGGGTCAGACTACATATTTCTTCCCCCACATACGTTTCACGTATTGATCACGAGGAGAAAATTCGAGAAATTGGAGCCTATACAGAGGCCTACTGACAAAGGTTCTTCCCACGCACTTTTTGCGAGTGGAATAGGGTTGGAGGGATCAGACAGTGGTACCGAAAGCACCCTGCGTCACAAATCATTAGGTGGCTTGCGGAGTACTTGTTGATGAATTGGCGATGGTTTGTGGTCAGTGGAATGCGCGCTACAAGGTGTCTGACTGGGAGCTGTCCTTGGCGTAGATGATTTGCAATACTTCGTTGTGTTATTCTGGTGCCAACTGCTGCTCAGATTACTGCTTCAGATGCAGCACGATGCGTCAGAGCGACACGCCGAACACGACGGTCTTCCCTCTCGGTAGTGTCACGTGGCGTTCCAGAGCCCAGTCTTCTTGCGACCGTACATTCCTGTGACCACAGCTGCAAGCAATCATGTACAGTGGCTGCATCCCTGTCAAGACTTTCTGCAGTATCACAGAAGTAACATCCAGTTTCTCTAGCCTTATTACACGATCTCATTCAGACTCAGTGAAGTGTTGATAATGGAGTCTTTGTTACCTTAAAGGCGTTCTTGACTAACGTCACCCCACCAGATCCGCTCTCAAAGGTAAGGAACACTCACGATCGTTACAGCGTTTGTTTAAAACAAACATCATTCCCATCCACATAGTGGCGCTACTAGCGACATTCTTATGCGACTAGAGTGAAAAATGGTTCAAATGGCTCTGAGCACTATGGGACTTAATATCTGAGGTCATCAGTCCCCTAGAACTTAGAACTACTTAAACCTAACTAACCTAAGGACGTCACACACATCCATGCCCGAGGCAGTATTCGAACCTGCGACCGTAGTGGTCAAGCGGTTCCAGACTGAAGCGCCTAGAACCTCTCCGCCACCAGCGGCCGACACTAGTGCGAAAATTAAGTAGACAACTTCTTTCAGATGTAGAAGCTTGCCTACCAACGTAGGTTTATGTCGCACAACTCCTTCTTGGTGGCCGGCTGGAGTGGACGTGCGGTTCTAGGCGCTACAGTCTGGAGCCGAGCGACCGCTCCGGTAGCAGGTTCGAATCTTGCCTCGGGCATGGATGTGTGTGATGTCCTTAGGTTAGTTAGGTTTAATTAGTTCTAGGTGACTGATGACCTGAGATGTTAAGTCCCATAGTGCTCAGAGCCATTTGAACCATTTTTGAACTTTCTAGGTGCTACGATTTTTTTTCCGCCATTGTGTTTGTGTTAGAAGATCTGGCTCCGTCTAGTTGGTGCGACATGCCTCGGAATTTCTACAGTGATAAAGAAATCGGGCGAAATCCTTTAAATTACTTTCCGTGGTGTGTATTAATTGACTGGTTATGTTATTCCGGGATCCTATTTTAAATTTCTACTCAGTTTAATTCTCTCAGTCTTGCGGCAAAATTCCTTCGCATGGGGAAATGAAACCTCTCAGGTTGCTCATTTTTGCTTAAATGGGAGCTGATTATAGGAACACTTGTTATCTCCCCGACCCGTCGAGCTGTAGACTCAAAATTATCGACTCCTTCTGAATTATAAAAGTGTCATTGATTTATTTAAGGTTGTGTACCGAGAACATATTACTCTGATTTCTCTTTGTGAAATCCACTTTCGTATCTATTGCTCAGAGGACCTATGCTGGCCTTGTGACCGAGCGGTTCTGGGCGCTTCAGTCCGGAACCGCGCTGTTGCTGCGGTCGCAGGTTCGAATCCTGCCTCGGGCGTGGATGTGTGTGATGTCCTTAGGTTAGTTAGGTTTAAGTAGTTCTAAGTCTAGGGGACTTATGACCTCAGATGTTAAGTCCCATAGTGCTTAGAGCCATTTCTTGAGGACATATGTGGGCTTCTAAATTAGCTGCATACGTTTGATTGCAGTACATAATGAGATTCGTTTCTGAATTATTTCTGTGCGGGCCGAGTCATTTATTTCTTATTTCTACGTGACGCAGCGGCAAGCCACAATATTGGTACGTATTATGTAAATTGTAGCCCAGTAGGCAGTACAGATGAAGAGGAATGTACATTACTAAAAAGGGCAATCACAGAAGTTGGAAACAAAGTAGGTAACTGCTAAGAAGCCATGGGTATCACAAGAAGATCTTCAGTCGATCAAAAGAAATAAAAAATACAAAAATGTTCAGGGAAATTAAGGAACACAGAAATACAAGTTGCTGAGGAATGAAATAAATAGGAAGTGCAGGGCAGTTGAGACGAAATGGCTGCATGAAAAATGTGAAGAAATCGGAAAAGAATTGACTGCCGGAAGGACTGATTCAGTATATAGGAAAGTCAAAACAACCTTCGGTGAAATTAAAAGCAAGAGCGGTAAATTAAAAGCAAGAGTGGTAACATTAAGAGTGCAACGGGAGCTCCATTGCTAAATGCAGATGAGAGAGCGGATAAGTGGAAAGAGTACATTGAAGGCCTCTAGGAGTGGGAATATTTGTCTGGTGTGATAGAAGAAGAAACATTTGTCGATATAGAAGAGGTAGAGGATCCAGTATTAGAATCAGAATTTAAGAGAGCTTTGGGGGACTTAAGATCAAATAAGGCAGAAGAGATGGATAACATTACAACAGAATTTCTAAAATCATTGGGGAGAGTCACAACAAAATGACTATTTACATTGGTGTGTGGAATGTATGAGTCCGGTGACATACCATCTGAGTTCCGGAAAAATATCATCCACACTACTCCGAAGACTGCAAGAGCCGAAGAGTGCGAGAGTTATCGCACAAACATCTTAACAGCTCATGCATCCAATTTGCTTACAAGAATAATATATAGAAGAATGGAAAAGAAAATTGTGGAAGCGTCAGGTGATGATCAGTTTGGCTTTAAGAAAGGTAAAGACACCAGAGAGGCAATTCTGACGTTGCAGTTGATAATAGAAGCAAGACTAAAGAAAATCAAGAAACGTTCACAGTATTTGTTGACTTGCAAAAAGCGTTCGGCGGTGTAAAACGGTGCAAGATGTTCCAAATTCTGAGAAAAATGGGAAGAGACGGGTAATGTACAACATGTACAGGAGCGAAGAGGGAATAAGAAGAAGGGACGACCAAGAACGAAGTGCTGGGATTAAAAAGGATGTAAGACAGGACTGTAGTCTTTCGCCCCTGCTATTCAATCTGCACATCGAAAAAGCAATGATACAAATAAAAGAAAGCTTCAGGAGTGGAATTAAAATTCAAGGTGAAAGGATGTCAATTATACGGTTCGCTGATGATATTGCTATCCTGAGCGAAAGTGGAGAAGAATGAGATGATCCGCTGAATGTAATGAACAGTCTAATGAGTACAGAATATGGATTGAAAGTAAATCGAAGAAAGACCAAGATAATGAGAAGTAGCAGAAATGAGAATAGTGAGAAACTTAACATCAGGACTGAAGGTCACGAAGTAAGTGAAATTAAGGTATTCTGCAACCTAGGCAACAAAATAACCGGTGAGGGGCGGAGCAAGGAGGACACCAAAAGTAGACTAGCACTGGCAAAAAGGGAATTCCTGGCCAAGAGAAGTCTACAGTATGAAATAAAGGCCTTAATTTTAGGGAGAAATTTCTGAGAATGAACGTTTGGAGCACAGCATTGTACGATAATGAAACATTGACTGTGGGAAAACAGGAACAGAAGAGAATCGAAGCATTTAAAATGTGGTGCTATAGACGAATTAGGCAGACTGATAAGTTGAGGAATGAGGAGGTCCCGCGCAGAATTGGAGAGGAAAGGAGCTTGTGGAAAACACTCACAAGGAGTAGGGACAGAATGATACGACGTCTGTTAAGATATCAGGAAATGACTTCTATTGCTCTAGAGGAAACTGTAGAGGGCAAAAACTGTTTAGGAAGATAGAGATTAGAATACAGTCAGCAAATAGCTGAGGAGGCACCTTGCTAGTGCTACTCTGGGATCACGAGTTTGGGACAGGAAAGGAATTCGTGGTGGGCCGCATCAAACCAGTCATAACGCCGATGACTTAAAAAAAAAGTGGGAGGGAGGGGGATGAAGAGAAAAGGGAAGGAACTAATGACATCAGCAGTATTGGGACTTCATGCGGATTCAGCGGCGACGAATGCAAATGTGTGCTGGACCTTGACATGAACCCCGGATCTCCTACTTACAAGGCACTTGGGTTCACCACTATGCCATCCGGACACAGTGTTCATCGCAAATGCGCGGACTTTCTCGGCACGCTCCCTTGCAGAGCCACAGTCCCCGTCCATGTCCTCCATGCTCGCTAATTTTTAGGTTCTCACGAGAGTCGAACGTAAATGCGCATCCGCACGGAAGGGGGTGGATTCATTGCCCTTTGAGATGAACCATTTGTATGAATGCGGGGTGTCTGTTCGTTCGAAAATGTCCGAATTAACAGATACCACGTATTCATGTCATGTTGGTATACCTTGTTGATTCCATATTCGGCTCGAGAATATTCTAATGCGTCAGAGGTAGCTCTCTGAACTTAGCCTGCATTTTCAAAACAGTTTCTTCTCTCTTTGCATGAAATTAGGTTTCAGATGGACGAAGATAAGTCGATAGCTCTGCATAAGGACGAACTCTAGTTTCTTAATATATCACGGAGTCAAAAAATGTTCAAATTAGTGTGAAATCTTATGGGACTTAACTGCTAAGGTCATCAGTCCCGAAGCTTACACACTACTTAACCTAAAGTATCCTAAGGACAAACACACACACCCATGCCCGAGGGAGGACTCGAACCTCCGCCTTGACCAGTCGCACAGTCCATGACTGCAGCGCCCAGACCGCTCGGCTAATCCCGCGTGGCTATTACGGAGTGTTCTGGCATTTTACTGAGGGGTTATGTATAGATGGATTGATAATTTGTTTGCTGATCTTAATCATTTAATTGTTCCTTCATGTTTAGAATCCATGATTTCTCGCCAGAGAGGAGATTCTCATCCGTACTGCTGGAAGCTATAAGCCGAAAGATAACACGTCATCCAATTCTTGGTCAGGTTCTTGATCAATCATTTTTCATTTAATATTTGACAAAATGCTATACAAAACCCAGTTTCGTTACAATGACAATGTGTAAGCATATGTATGTGTCTCTGTTTTTTCTATTAAATGTACAATGTCAGATTGCGTTTCAAAATTATTTTCTGGGGCGTAAAGATTCATACTTACTGCATAATTTAGAAGTCCAGGCCCATACTTTCACTGCTATTGGGAGGAGTTCAATTTTGTAACACACACACACCTTATAATCCATTAGACATATCCTTCGCCCATAAGTCGTCACACCCTACAGTCGTGCTGCTTTGTCAGGAGAATAATAACAAGACTTCATTTTGTTCTAGGGTACACTACAGAGCGGGCACCAGTGATGCATATGAGTACAATAAAAATTGTTTCAAACAGCACTGCGGGTGTTCAACGCGAGACTCTGCATCACAGACGATCTCTTATATCTCGGCTGATCGCAAGTTCTCCTGCTGACGTCACCTGTGCATACGAGAGGCGTATTCCCAGAAGTATCTCGCCAACGTGCTGAACAGATTGCGAACCAGTAATTCAGAATTACACGCAACAGGTTCGCAGCTAACACCCTCTTGTAACAGCGTTGTCGGAAAACCTGATTCACAGACTAGCGAGACCTATACGAGAACAAAGATAACCTGTTTCCTCCGCAGCGAGAGCACACGCGTGCATCTGATAGAGACGATTTCTTCTGAAGTGATAGGCGGGGCCCACGCCTCTTTCCCTGTAGCGCAGTCTCCTGACCTCACTCCTCGTAAGAAATGCCAAGTCTGATCTGCAGATATCCAACAAATCGTACGGCAACCTATAGCCAGCTCATATCCAAAAATCAAAACATATGTTTCTTCTTTATTCCAATGAGCTACTTAATGTCATGACCTGGCATTTACAATACATACACTACTGACACCAGAATATTAATTTGGTAATCGTATCGATTATTATATATGCGACCTACTTGGGATTATCCTTCCAGCCTTCAGTTCTAGCTAAATACAAGGACACGGTCAGAATTTCTCGATCTGACAGTAAGTAAAAAACGTATTTACTTTTTAAGGTAGACCACCATTAGATCAACGCGTTTTGTCACTTTCTTGAAGTGCGTTTCATAGTCCTATTGAAATTAGTTGGGACTCGGCAGCGTACGAGCTGCAATACACCCGCGAACAATACACCAGTGGTCGCTATACTTGCACTGTAGGCTCCCACTGTGTCGACCATTTCTACTTGGTAAAGCGCTGTGCCTTCTGTTTGTCAAATAAGGGAATATATCAGAGATTGAACACTCGGCTACGTATACACATGACTGCTTAGATACATCTACCATCTACACCATAAGTGAATTTCAGAATTTTTTTTCAAATGTTTGAACAGAGCGAAACCGAGATTCCCTATAAATTATATAATTGGTTTCTGTCCGAAATTACATCCGAACTAAGAGTGGAAAATCGATAAATGGGGTGTCAAATTAAGCAGCAATAAGGTCTACTTTTGTAAATATATATTTAATTGCTCGAAAGTAGTCACGGTAGTTAAAAAAGCTTAGTTACTGTTCGGAGTAAAATTACTCAATATACTTTTCTCCCTGTTTTCGTAGACGAGAGTGGAAAATGGAAGGATGAGGCATCAAACTACACAAAATGAGGTCTAGTTTTGAAAAAAAAATAATTAATTCCTTGAAGGTGATTATTGTAGTTAATAAAAGCTTGGTTAATGGTTTATGGGCAAATATTTGTCAGAAAGTTTCATAGCCAAAAGGAGAGTGGGATATCGAAAAATGGGTAATTAGTTATTTGCGGAAAAAATTGAAATGTTTGAGAGCAGTTACTGCTAGCTATGCGACTGAAGTGTCAAAAAGTTCATGTATTACAAAGTTGCCTTGGCGTGATATTTGTCAAAAAGGTTACCTTCGAATCAAGTACTAAATTCAAGACTTATTGAGCACAGAAGGCACTAAGAAGGCGAATGAGATGCCAAAAAGTTCACCTCTTCAAGACCTTGCTGTTTATCGCACAAAATGGCTTCTTTCGAATAAAGTACTAAATTCAGAACATTTCGAGACCAGACGTGGATAGAAAAACAAAAGACGTCAAAAACAGAAAATTTTGTGTAGAAAACTTGAAACAAAAATTTAAAAAAACGGTAAAATGTTATGCGAAATGATTTCTCTAAAGGTAAAATGTAAAATAGATTAGCGAAACATTTCATGTGCCTCTAAGTCAAGAACAGCAACTGAGGTCCCGAATGAAAATTTAAAGCTCAATCTTTAAGTTAGAATCTTACAATGTTGAAGAGTACTAGAGAGTATTTGTCTCGTGGATTATGTAGACCATGCAACCTGTTGCCTTATGGCCATATCATACTTCTATCATCTATGCACGAAGGTGTAAAGAAGTTCAAAGAAGTCTTCAGTCTCATAAATTTTCAATAGAGGTGCCTTCAAATACGAAGAAAGAGAATGCTGGACCTCGTATGATGGGCATGATTTCGAACATCATTCAAAGGCGCATCAGTTTTTTTTTCTAATCTGTTCCATGTCTTACTTTTAGACAAATCATTTCACAAAACATTTCACTGTTCATTTCCTTCTTTTTTTGTTTTTTCTTTTTTTAATTGAATTATATAGGTTTTGTAGGAGACTGAGGTAAAATTTAAACTGACAAACTGCCTATTGGCTTCTGTCTCGGGTTCTTCGGCCGACGTTCATCTAATGATTTTTCTGACGTTTCGCCAGCACGAGTGGCTGGCATTGTCAAAGCTTCACCCTCCATTGCCGGTGGTGAACTGGAGGCGAGCTCGCGGCCGCAGACTATATGTACCTGGCGCGCCAACGTCCGAGGGCTTCTCCGCGGTCATTTCCGGTGCGGTTCTCCTCTTTCTACCTACGACGGTCGTTCGCTGAAGTACGGGCAGCCAAGATTCGTTTACCTTAAGGCTTTCCTCTTTCTTGTTGAAACTGTTCGAGTGTTTTTGGATTTCTACAGCTTCTCTGAACAAGCGCGTGTGATAGTGCTTCTCTACAGCCAGAATTTCCGTGTCGGCGAATTGTATTACGTGGTCGGTCTCATTCAGTGCGTGCTCTGCCACGGCCGATTTCTCCACCTGCCCCAACCTGCAATGTCGCTTATGCTCTTTGATCCTGGTGTTAATTGATCGTCCAGTCATTCCGACATAAACTTTTCCGCATGTGCATGGTATACGGTATATTCCCGACATTGCAAGTGGGTCTCTTTTCTCCTTCGCCGATCTAAGACACTTTTTGATCTTTCTTGTCGGTTTGAAAACCTCACTGAACGACAATTGACCGAAGAGGAAGTGTCTGTTCTTCAAAAAGGAGGGAATTTCGCTGTCATCCCGAGAACTATACCTATGGAGGACATCATTGCCAACACCGAAGCAGCCATTCGGAACCTTCCTTGTGAAAGGGCAGAGGCAATACGCACTGAAACAGCCAGGATACTGCGCCGAGCAAAACCACCAGCTTGCAACCTGAAGAAAGAAGAGGTACAAGCCATTAAGTTTGTGTGTGATACACTTCGTTCGCCTGCCATGTAAGCAGGAGATCCCGGGTTCGAGTCCCGGTCTGGGCACACATTTTCAACATGTCCCCAATGAAGTGTATCAACGCCTGCTTGCAGCTAGGGTGTCTATTTAATTATCATTTCATTTCTAGCAAAGCTGCATGGTCATCCACGGTAACTGTTCTTTCGGGAACAGATACTACCGTCATATATAGTTAAAAATACGGGTTCCTGGCCTTTGACCTTCTTGTGCGAACGCACACGCTATGCCCGAACTCGTACGGGACTTCGTAGATTAATCTGCCACGAGTAATGAGTATGATGGGCAAACATCTATTAGGCGCACTACGAATGTAGTGTTGTGGACATGTTGGGAATGTGGGTCTCACGGGGAGCGTGCAAGGGATAAGTCCCTCCAGACGCACTATCCTCTGTGCCCGCGGTGGCTCAGATGGATAGAGCGTCTGCCATGTAAGCAGGAGATCCCGGGTTGGAGTCCCGGTCGGGGCACACATTTTCAACATGTCCCCAATGAAGTGTATCAACGCCTGCTTGCAGCTAGGGTGTCTATTTAATTATCATTTCATACTCACAACATTTTTCATTGTCCACAACTCAGACTCATATTTTCATTTCCAACACAAATTCAAGACTGTTCATATTCAACACAAAAACTTGATTACTCTGTACGCTTCCGCGCCAAAAGTCACACGCCAGCATCAAAGATAACAATATGTACAAAGATATTCACACTAGATATTATATCGATTTCAACATCTCAAAATATCGACGTACATACATATAAAAATGAAACCAAATTTGAATAGACGGAAAAATGAGACATTATGTAGAAAAATATTCATTAATCTACTGTATCGAAAAATAAGGTTGGCGGGTGGTAATGGTTTCGCAAATAAAGAACCATTACACGTTCCTGTCAGTCGGCAGCTCGTGGTCTCGAGGTCGCGTTCTCGCTTCCCGAGCACGGGTCCCGGGGTCGATTCCCTGCGGGGTCAGGGATTTTCACCTGCCTCGAGATGACTGGATGTTTGTGTTGTCCTCATCATTTCATCATCATTCGTGAAAGTGGCGAGACTGGGCTGAGCAGAGGTTGGGACATTCTACGGGTGCTGATAACCGCGCAGTTGAGCGCCCCACAAACCAAACATCATCATCATCATCATCACGTTCCCATCAGAGGAGTTGGAGTGACCTCATGAAAGCAGTTATATGGATTAGGAACTTTGATATTGCCATTTAGTTAGTTTTGTATGTAGTTTTTTTTATTTTCGTGCTCTTGTTATATCCATGTACTACTGTTATATACCTGAATTTATAAACTGCATATGAGAGATAGGAATAAACAAATAAAATATCTTGTGCGAATGCCCTGTGATGCCGCTGCTCCTGCTGCGTCGAACCAAACTGTGGTCATCATTTTCAAACAAACAGGACACGGATTCATCTGGAAACACCGTGTGATGACATTCCTGTCCCCAGAGACGTCATTCCATACACCACTGACGTCTAGCACGTTTCTGCACATCCGTCAAAGGCAGGCGGAGGAGCGGACGACGCCAACATTACCGATGCCGTAATAAGCGGGGACGGAGACGGACTGCCACCCCTGATAATGTGCAGTGGGTTGCACTGTTTCACTGTTGCACCAGAGCCGAGGAGGACGTAGATCTGTCCTGCAGTGCTAGTCGGATGAGATGTCGATCTTCTCGGGGGGGGGGGGGGGGGGGGGGCCGTCTGGGTGGTGCGACCTGACCCATCCCTTCGTGTTCTGCGGCCTTCTGTGAACCATTCTGCACACACCTGTTGCCCTGCTGAAACACTTCGTCCCACACGAGCAGCAGTTTCTCGAATGGACGCATTACATTCTGTCAAGCCAATAATGCGCCCTCTTTCAAACTCACTGATTCTGCACTGACCCCTTACCTTCGGCTTACAGCGACAACGAGAGTCGCAGCCACATTTCACCGGCAGGTGGCGTTGCGTGGCGATATCGATGTTGACCCTGAACCCCGGGCCGACGTGGTTCCAATGCTAACCATTTCTACAGAACATACTAATATACGTGTCCTGTAAATATGAACGCCTTATCTCTAGTCGTTCAAAGTGTCATGTTTCTTCTGAGCATGAGTGTATACAGGGTGGTCCATTGATGGTGACCGGGCCAAATGTCTCACGAAATAAGGATCAAACTAAAAAATTAAAAAGAACGAAACTTGTCTAGCTTGAAAGGGGAACCAGATGGCGCTATGGTTGGCCCGCTAGATGGTGCTGCCATACGTCAAACGGATATCAACTGCGTTTTTTTAAGTATGTACCCCGATTTTTTATAACATATTCGTGTAGTACGTAAAGAAATATGAATGTTTTAGTTGGACCACTTTTTTCGCTTAGTGATAGATGGCCCTGTAAAAGTCACAAACATATGGCTCACAATTTTATCGAACAGTTAGGTAGGTTTTTAAAATTAAAATACAGAACGTACGTACGTTTGAACATTTTATTTCGGTTGTTCCAATGTGATACATGTACCTACGTGAACTTATCATTTCTGAGAACGCATGCTGTTACAGCGTGATTACCTGTAAATACCACACTACTGCGATAAATGCTCAAAATGATGTCCGTCAACCTCAATCCATTTGGCAATACGTGTAACGACATTCCTCTCAACAGCGAGTAGTTCGCCTTCCGTATCGCTCGCACATGCATTGACAATGCGCTGACGCATGTTGTCAGGCGTTGTCGGTGGATCACGATAGCAAATATCCTTCAACTTTCCCCACAGAAAGAAATCCGTGGACGTCAGATCCAGTGAACGTGCGGGCCATGGTATGGTGCTTCGACGACCAATCTTCCTGTCGTGAAATATGTTATTCAATACCGCTTCAACCGCACGCAACCTATGTGCCGGACATCCATCGTTTTGGAAGTACAATGCAGTGAAACATCTTGTAGTAACATCGATAGAACATTACGTAGGAAATCAGCATACATTGCACCATTGAGATTGCCATCGATAAAATGGGGGCCAATTATCCTTCGTCCCATGATGCCGCATCATACATTAAACCGCCAAGGTCGCTGATGTTCCACTTGTCGCAGCCATCGTGGATTTTCCGTTGCCCAATGGTGCATATTATGCCGGTTTACATTACCGCTGTTGGTGAATGACGCTTCGTCGCTTAATAGAACGCGTGCAAAAAATCTGTCTGAACTGCACACGACGTTCAAAGTCGTCGCCATGCAATTCCTTGTGCATAGAAATATGGTACGGGTGCAATCGATGTTGATGTAGCATTCTCAATACCGACGTTTAGAGATTCGCGATTCTCGCGCAATTTGTCTGCTACGGACGTGGGGATTAGGTGCGACAGCAGCTAAAACACCTACTTGGGCATCATCATTTGTTGCAGGTCGTGGTTGATGTTTCACATGTTGCTGAACACTTCCTGTTTCCTTAAATAACGTAACTATCCGGGGAACGGTCCGGACACTTGGATGATGTCGTCCAGGATACCGAGCAGCATACATAGCACACGCCCGTTGGGCATTTTGATCACAATAGCCATACATCAACACGATATCGACCTTTTCCGCAATTGGTAAACGGTCCTTTTTAACATGTATCATGAAGCAAATATCGTCCGCACTGGCGGAATGTACTTATACGTTTGTGGCTATTACAGCGCCATCTATCACAACGCGAAAAAGTGGTCCAACTAAAACATACATATTTCTTTACGTAATACACGAATATGCAATAAAAATGGGGCTTCCTATTTAAAAAATCGCAGTTGATATCCGTTTGACCTATGGCAGCGCCATATAGCGGGCCAACCATAGCGTCATCTGGTTTCCCCCTTCAAGCTAGACGAGTTTCGTTCTTTGTAGTTTTTTCGTTTGTTGCTTATTTCATGAGATATTTGGCCCGGTCACTATCAATTGACCACCCTGTATAATATGTGAAAGGATGCCGATAAAGTGCTTGGATATCGCGATCCACTTGGGCACAAGACTCAAGCCCATTCATAAAAATCTATGTTCCAGTTTCAGTCAGAACGAAAAAGAAAAGTGAAAGAATTTATTATACGTAGCTACGCCGTGAGTAACTGAAATGTGTTGCTAGTGCCAAAAGCGATCTCACTGGAAACACTGCAGCTTGAACGTAGACATCGCGTAGCCCGACAGTACGACACCCAACGAAACATTGTCTCTGAGCGAGCGAAATGAAATCCAAGCAACCAGAAAGTGGTAACGTTTAACAGTCATGAGTCAAACTGTCGGAGCAACGCATCTGACTAGCCGCGTATACCCATAGAACCTCACATAGAAAGTCACTCATACAGCTGTCTGGTCCAAAGAGCTATGGAAGATACGTCCCTCACTCCAGTTTATGTTCATACACTGGTGCTAGTTACAGGATACAGTATCGGTACAGGATGCGGTATCGGTATATAGTAGATGCACTGCAGAGGAAAAAATGCAATATCCTCAAAGTCCCGGTCTTTTATTAACAGGTAAGGTGACAGGTAATTCTTAATTGTAGGAGTATCCAAAAACATAAGATGAAACATACATGTCACAATGTACAAGTAACCTCATCAATTCACAGTGTGCCGATAGGTATCTTCCGCTACATTCTTCTAAGCGTTTTCCGCCTGTTGTTGCATTTGGGCAATGGTTCCCGCTTCATCATGTCCCATACGTGTTGAGTTGACGAGAATTCTGGTGATCTTACTGGCCAGGACAGTAGTTGCATACAAGGAATATCACGTTGTGTCGCAGAAGCCGTATTTGTATGTGCATTGTCCTATTGAAAATGCACATCAACTACTTGCCGAAGAAATAGTCGTAGCACGAAAATAACAACGTATGAAATGCAGCGGGCACTAGTTTCATTTAATCTGCAGAGACTCCAAATGTGGCCGCGATTTGTAACTGATGGACCCCCACAACATGAAGGGGGCGTGTGTGTCGTGGATGAATCCGTTTTGAAATAGGTAGCTCACCAGGTCTACTCTATGCATGTGTACGTCCGTTACTTGCATACATATTGAACCTACGCTCATCACTAAAGACAACAGAGCGCCATTCACGACACTAGAGTGACCACAGTTGGCGGTGGTGTCAGTGACAGTCTGGCGAGAGCAGCATGCGATGTTAATCTTGCTGCAAGCAAGCAGATATTTCCCACTGGTCCCTGATGACACTGTAAGTGCAACATATACCCAAATTTCGTCCCTGGATGATGCTCGGCCGGCCATCGCTGCTTGCTCGATGTGTCGATCTTGTCGTGCGTCTGTAGCACGTGGACGTCCAGAACCTGATATACAAGTGTGGGAATGTTCCCCAAACCAATACTGAAAGTAGCGACACATCTCTGATACACTGTGCCCAACATTCGAGCAGTCCGTCCATACGTTTATCCAGTTTGCCGCAGCTACACAACGCGACACCATCCAATGAGGTGAAGCTGTTCGGCAGGGGGACGTACTCGCCAGTGGGGCGTGGCTGTACCGTGGGTTGCATATTCAAGCACTGTTCACCTCAAAACTCAGCACAGTTACTGCCTGCAGAGTCAAAACACAAGCAGCACATACACGCCTTCTGACAAATGAAATACTACCTCTACAGCCACTCAGTACTCACATATCATGCTCTGCTGTCTCTAAACACAATCCTTGACGATGTTACATTTTTTTTCCGGCATTGTATATATTGATGCATTCCTCTTTGGGGATGACAGAGTAGCGTCACCTTAATGTGTTAATGAAACGCGATGACAAGTAGACCCGAATCAAATTATATTATGCTACGCCCTACCTTCCTCGTGTGAATAAGGCAAGAACGACATTGGCCGGTACATGGCTCACGTCAGTATAACACAACAATCCACAATTGCACCGAATAAAATGCCTAAAATAACTGTAAGTGACGTCTATGTGCTACTTTCAACGTTACACAGCGATCTCAAACATTCATACAGGGCGACAATTATTGAACTGCATGAGTAAAAAAGTAAATTAGTTACAATCTACGGAGTGCACACTCTTTATTCAACATGTAAAGGTAACTACAGATATTCTGATTTAGTTTATGAAATATTCGGTCACTGGCGATGATGTGGCGCAGACGAATAGCGAAATTCTGCACGACCCGCTAAAGTGCCAGAAGATCTATGCTGTCGATGACCTCCTGAATGGTTGTTTTCAGCTCAGTAATGGTTTTGAGGTTGTAATGTCTCTTGCAGCGGTCTCACCGCGATATTTTCAGAAATTTTATAAATTATATAACTCAGTACATAGCTCGAAATATCTCTTCTTATCTTACCGATTCCTAAACTTTAATATATGATGATTATCAATGCAAAGTAGTTTCAAGCCCTATTATTCCTTGGAGCGTCCATTTACTCCGTGGAATAGCTTCTCTGCTATCTATGTTTTCCCTTATGAAAAGAACGAAGTGCTTGCCGATTAGCCGTGAAAGAAGGAGGATGTATATGTATGTATTGTTGAGCTAGTCGCCATCTTCATGAGATTCTGTATGAGAAGGAATTTAATTCATGAACTAGACTAAAGTAAGTGTGTTCGCGTATTATTTAACTGATTATTATTGACAGTGTCTGCTTACTACGCTGTGTTGCACGGGATCAGTGGGGAACGTCTGATTTACACTGGACGAACCTGCCGTTTTGTATGCTCAAGATATCCAGATACTCCAAATAAATAGGCTAACACGGTCTTACCAGGAGATCTCCGGTCTTCCCCATGTGATCACCGAAAGTTAATAATTATTACAAATGTTTTCAGGAGATCGACTGACAATTTTCGTCGCACCGAGACTTCGAAGTTGCTTCACTGCCTTATGGAATTTAAGTTAAGCTCAATTTAATCAGGATAGAACAGTATTGAACTGTGTGAATGTGATAAGCCTGCTTTGTGAATGAAAATTTCCTTAACATACGTGTGTTTTTACTATCCTGATCAGTGATGCTAAATCAGGCCGGTGTGAGAGAGGTTTTTAAATTTTTTGAATACCACAAAAAAAATATTAAAAAGTTATTGCACCTTGTCATTAACATACCCCCCCCCCAAATAAAAAAGGAGTCGTATGTGTTCAGATCCGGAGAATATGGTAGCCAATCGAGGCCCATGCCATTTGCCTCTGGGTAGCCCAGAGCCAGAATGAGGTCCCCAGAGTGCTCCTCCAGGACATCAAACACTCCCCTGCTTCGAAGGGATCGAGCTACGTCTTGCATGAACCACGTCTTGTCGAAATCAGCGCACTTTGGATGAGGGGGATGAAATCATCTTCCAATACCTTAACGTAACGTTCGGTAGTCACTGCGCATCAAGGAATATCGCAGCGATTATTCCATTACTGGCCACTGCACACTACACAGTCGCCCGTTGAGGATGAACAGACTTCTAGATCGCGAAGTGCCAATTCTAAGTCCCCAAAATGCGCCAATTTTGCGTATTGACGAACCCATCCAAATGAAAGTGGGCTTCGTCGCTATACCAAACCATACAGTGCATAATAATTCCCATCATGCACCGCTACCAACCGTGCAGTTTGAACGTCCTAAAGCAAACCATTCAGAAGTTATGACGATTTTATTTCATACAGTTCAATGATTGTCATCCTATTGGTCATCTTGACACTCGTTTTAGACTGCTGTGCGACATGTATTATCACAGGAAAACCCAAATTTCACTGACATTGACCATATCACTGGCGAGGCCGAGAAATTGTCTCCTTCTCTCGTAATCTATGTTAGCAGTGTTATGTCGACATTGAAACACGGAGTCAGACGGCACTGTTATCAGACACCGGTCAAGTATTCGGGTGGACAGTGGTTGAAACTCCCCAACTTGCCATCCTGGTTCGGGTTTCTCGTGGTTTGCTTAAATCACTTAAGGCAAGTGCAGAGATGGCTCATTTGAAAAGCTCACTGATAGTTTCCTTCCTCATCCTCCCAGTGTCGGATCCACTCTGCGGCGGAACGTGAAACCCGAAACGTCCCTTTAAATACAGTAAGATGTTTTGTGATTCTTTGTACACACACTTTTAGCTTCGATTTCTTGAAGTTAACGTTTATATTCTGTAGTGTCTGTAAGTCTTGTGACTTAAAACTATTTTATGGTGTTTCTGGAGCTGTTTTACATTGTCAGACAGGTGATAAATAACTATGTCCCCAATACTATCCAATTTTTATCGTAATACTTTTTTATGATCACACAGTGTCGTAAATACGAGGTAACACTTATAAAGGACATATGTAGGAGCTGTAAATGGGAAAGTACGTGATGATCCATCCAGAGGTAGTATTCGATTAAACTAGCCACAGGTCGAGCACAATTTAATTCACTGTTACTGGTCGTTCTTCCTATGCGATGTGGTGGATTGTTCTTCACCGTGTTCGTCAATCCACCTGGCTTTGTAGTTCGTTAATAACAATACGTTTCCAACAATATTAGCAACTCTGAAGCTATATGTTGACCAATTCGGTCTTTAAATGCCCTTAGAAGCTAACTAGTCCTCACGCTGGCTAATAAGGTTACCCTACTAGGGTCTTAACGTTGCAAGAATGTTGCAAAATGTTCCACTAATGCTGATTGGTCGATATCACCTTCGGCTCTTCCGAAGAAATACTTTATCCTAGCTGTTCCTTGTTTAATGGGATGACCCTCTGGCACAAACATTCTTTCAGCTTCTCGACACAGGTTTCCAATTTACATTAATAACATCTTCTATTCTGGTTTTATTCATGCTTCATAACACATTTGCATCGTCAATGTAATAGCAGAAACTCTGGGTGCTCACACATATGAGTGTTACTTTATGCTGCGAAGACAACCAGAGTACAACCGACACATGAATTAAGATACACAAAGATTTTCATTTTCTACAATACGACAGCACTATAATAATAATCAAAGGCCGCTGTCCCATCGACAACGTCTTTGAGCTTGACACAGCCGTCGGCTTTGCGTGACCAGCTTTCAACAACGCCGCACCTTGTTGCACCTTGTTACTCCAGCGTTCGGTTTGGAACCCATGTAACAGAAGGAAAAAAAAACCGCACACTACACGTTGTTCCTAACACAAAACCATACAAATTTCTGATACTATGACCCGATACAGCTGAACTACGTTTCCTTTAACATGAATGTTCCATATTTCGTACATCCAGACTTTTTAGCACAAACCATGCATCGAACCGCCTCACTGAAGGAAGTAAGCGCCCGCGAAGGATGTATTATATTCCCTCGTGAATATAAGCACAGCGAGCATCGCTAGACGGTCATTGGCCTGGCAACATCACGTTAGGGGTTAAAAGCACCGCTCGGTGCAACTGTCGGACTTTGACTGTGGTACCGTGTCTTGCGCGGCCGAAGCGAACGACGTGTGTTTGCTCCCCTGTCGACGACAACAACATCACAATTCCCCCTACTCAGTGTATTTTCACTCCGCGACTTCCTGTTAGATTTTCTCTTTTTCCTTTGAACAACTTCATTTGCTCTTTGACTAGCACATCCACACTGAGACGTCATTCTTAATCGAAATTCAGTTTACATTTTCTTAATCATAAATTCTTACGATACGTGAAAAGTTCATTTAAATATGGGAAAAATAAACACGAGAACCTTTTAAAAAAGATCTGGACGTCATCAAAACATTTTCATTTTTTGTTCAGCACCATCCACTGCTCAGAAACCAAATTCTAATGGTATTTACAACCCATAGTTCTTCTACCACGCTATTTACACTTTTTGGCGATAACTTATGATACGCTATTCATATCCCTTTCTCGAACAAAGAAATATAACAGTCTTATTTGATAAAAAAATTAGTGACCGGTTTTTTCAGAGTGTATCAGTTAATCGATTTTACAGTGGGGCAGTGTAAACAGTTATTAGGTAGGTTAAATTTCATACATGTAGTGTTCAATACCGCATGTTATCTATACTTGTCGATAGGTGTTTTGAGCAGATTACGCGGTACAATTAAGCAGATAAAATAAAAACTTCGTTTGAAGCTATCAGTAACTAACATGAGCATTCCTTTCAGTTGCAGTTTTCCATAATACAAGTTTGTAATCGTATTATTTCTTGTGGAATTACAATAAACAATCAAAAGAAACACTAGGAAATGATTATTTAATCAGTACTTGAACTTCCTTGTATACAATCTATTAAACGTTTAATTGTGAACATGCTGTTTTGGAAGTTTGGAAAAACTGTTACACTTCTAGAACTTTTTGTTCTCATAGTTTCTGGCGTGAAATCCTGATCTAATACACCTGGCGCATTGGATACAAGTGCAGCTATTGTTATACATGGTACCTTAATATGTTCACACACAAGAGTGTTGGTTGTTTTTTCTCAGCATCGAACATTTTTCCTAAAAACAGGTCACATAATCTACAACCTCGTGATTTCTGCATGGCCGTAACTGCCACACTACGTGGACTAGACCTGTCAATATAGACTAACTTTGTGTCCACCTGTCCACACTTCAGCATCTGACCTGCTGCCCAGGGAAAATAAGCATGAATGGCGTGCTGTTGCCACACGCCCTTGTAGGTACCAGCCAATCTAAATACATACTATTCCTAATAGCTACACTTATGTCAGCAAATGTAGTAAATACTGATGTAATGTTGTTCAGTACACCGTCCTCCGTCATTAACAGAAATATGTGCTCTTATACCCATTACAGTTCCGTTAAGTTCTTCTAAGCTCATGTAAACATTATAAGGCTGATCAGTCAGTTACTCTTTCTGTTTTATCACCATCTAAAATTGTAGCTTTTGTGGTTCCCTGTTCTGTATTCCGCGTATTCATTAACATGTTCTTAAGTGTGATTCAAGTCTGCCACAGTGTTATGTAAATAGTACTGTGCAGAAAGGTGTCTGTAAAGATTTTGCGAAAAAATCAAGCAAAACATTGAATAGAATAAACAAAATGTAGTGGAAAAAACTTTCATTCAGATTAACAGGAACACCTCTTATCTACTCTACAACGACGCCAATTTTCTACTGCTGACTTCAAAAATTAATTCCTTTGGAAAGTTCCCTTCTCTGCTAAAACTACAGTAGCGCTGTGATCGCCACAAGTGACCTTCCTCTGACTGAGATTTATGGAACTTGTGAAATGAACTGTGTAATTCATGAGAGTCAAGTTCGGAGTAGGTATTAAAATCTATGGAGAAGAAATAAAAACTTTGAGGTTCGCCGATGACATTGTAATTCTGTCAGAGACAGCAAAGGACTTGGAAGAACAGTTGAACGGAATGGACAGTATCTTGAAACGAGGGTATAAGATGAACATCAACAAAAGAAAAACGAGGATAATGGAATGTAGTCGAATTAAGTCGGGTGATGCTGAGGGAATTAGATTAGGAAATGAGACATTTGAAGTAGTAAAGGAGTTTTGCTATTTGGGGAGCAAAGTAACTGATGATGGTCGAAGTAGAGAGGACATAAAATGTAGACTGGCAATGGCAATGAAAGCGTTTCTGAAGAAGAGAAATTTGTTAACATCGAGTATAGATTTAAGTGTTAGGAAGTCGTTTCTGAAAGTATTTGTATGGAGTGTAGCCATGTATGGAAGAGAAACATGGACGATAAATAGTTTAGACAAGAAGAGAATAGAAGATTTCCAAATGTGGTGCTACAGAAAAATGCTGAAGATTAGATGGGTAGATCACATAACTAATGAGGAGGTATTGAATAGAATTGGGGAGAAGAGGATTTTGTCGCAGAACTTGACCAGAAGTAGGGATCGTTTGGTAGGACATGTTCTGAGGCATCAAGGGATCACAAATTTAGTACTGGACGGCAGCGTGGAGGGTAAAAATCGTAGAGGGAGACCAAGAGATGAATACACGAAGGAGACTGAGAAGGATGTAGGCTGCAGTAGGTACAAGGAGATGAAGAAGCTTGCACAGGATAGAATAGCATGGAGAGCTGTATCAAACCAGTCTCAGGACTGAAGACCACAACACCAACAACCCATAAATTTGTTGTATGCTTGAAATATTTCGGTATTATTGCTAATTAAGGGTAGGGAGTTCAACAGTAAACAAGTATGGCTCTTGGAATCAAACAAATTTTGTCCAAAACTATTTCATTTCGATCCAAAATAAGTAGTTCTTGTAGATGACAGATGTATGTGAGACACACTTCTTCGGGATGGCGGTTATGGCCGGAAAACCGGGTTCATATTTTTTTTCCATAGCAGTTTAACCTGACTATTAAAACCACTCAAAATAACCGGTTTCTGAAATAATTGATTCTCGGTTTTTTATTACTTTTACTTCCACACTAAAACTAGAAATCGAACAAAGAATGAAAGATTTTCACTCTCTCAGTTTCAATATATCTAGAATCAAAATATTAAGTTAAATTGGCAAATAACATTAAACTTTGTCTCTCCATAGTTCGCTGCTATTCTCGAAAAGTGTTAAGTGGTTGAATACTAAAAAAGTCACCACTGTTCTCCTATTGATTCTAATTTTTCTAAATTAGGATCAAAAAACGTGTTGTAATCGGGGATCACACCAGTATCTAGGCATTTCGAGTAGTCAGTGCTAAATTATGAAATCTGATGTGGAGAAACTCTGTTTTCCGTGTTAATTTGTCCCTTTTCAAGGACTACAGGGATTCAAAGGCCTGTTGCATAGACGCAGGCAGCAGATCAGCTACCATTGTTTTTATTGGCTACTATGAATGAACCGTTCTTAAATTTGTATTTATTACTCTTACCACAATTTCTTTCCACTTTTCTTATTTAATAGAATGGTAAACAAATCTTTAACCTTTCAAAGCAAATAAAGCGTTGTACTTCACTGCTACGTCGCTTCTTAAAATATTTCCAGGCTAGGGTAGCCATTCTGCAGTACAGTGGATGGGTGGGCACTATGGGGAGAAATTACCGTACAGAGCAGGTGGGTCCAAATGTGGAACATGCTTAACGTAAGTCACGGTGCTTGGCAACAGGTACATTGCTCTCAAAGCAGTGCTGCACCAGTTCTTATGCCAGGTGTTTGTTTTGCGTTTCTGTCGGTATTGTTATTAAAATAGCACTGATGGCTTTTCCCATTTTCTATAGTAAACGCATTATCTCAAACCAGTGCAAATTTCACGAATAAAAATTATTCCTTTCGAAAAAGGTTTCACTTAAATAAGAAAAATCTTAACCCTGCTGCTGTGACTAATTGATGTTTCGTTTCTCTTTTCTTTCCACTTATATATTTTTTATTTTTTGTTTTATGGCCTACGTTGGACCACTTTAGTCAATATTATGAATTAGGTTCTTCTAGTTTTTGTTACCGCAACAATTTTTCATTCTTTCATACCACGCCCATCTGTCCTCATCCGAAATCATCCTTCCCATTCTCTGTTTGTTAGTTTTTATTGGTAGTGTGATATGATTGTCCTCGAGTATTTTGAGCGTGTATGTCTTTCCTTTCAAATCCTCCATCGTAATCCGTAATTACATCATGTCCTCCTTGATCTCTGAGGTCCACCTAATTCCGCTCTTACTATTCCATTACTTCTCAATTATTCTCCTGCTAATACTATTTTCTGTTGTCCTCATCAGATGTCCTTAGAAAGACATCCATTTGTTTTTCATTGTCCTTGTGACTGGTTCTATTTCTTCATAAAGTGTTTCATCTGTAGATATTCTCCAAACACAGTTTTTTTTATTTATACATGTTCTGTTTATCGTTAGCACTATTTTGAGTTGGTATCTACTGCTACAGTGTTGGTTGTTTTAAATATTGTGTCACCAGCATAAGTCATCTGAGGCTGTGTGACTGTTTTTAGTGTTTCAGCTTTGTGGCTGTTGAGAGGCAACTTTTGTCAAGTGTGTTCTTGGTAATACGATGTGTTTTAATCACTTTATTCTACTCTGCCGTGATCATTTCTCATTCAGGTTGTGTGTTATTACTTCTCCCAAGTATTTAAACTTTTCAACAATTTTCATGTCGTGTTCTCCATTTTTAATTTTGTTTGCCAGTGGCTATTCCGTTGGCATTATTTCTGTTATTTCGAAAGATATTTGTCCATAACTCTGTCATAAGTGAAAAATAAAAAATATCTCTTATAAGCGAGAGCAAACAAATATCGGTTATTCAAACTACAATACTGTTATCGTTTTTAACTGATCAGTTCTTACCTTGCCCAACCCTTCACCACTACCGCTGGACTGCTTTTTTTTTGCTTTATTTTTTTATTACTTTTCTTTTTCCTTCCAAATATGCGACCGCTTCCAGACTTCCACAGGAATGCGTCCGGAAGAGATAGATTGCTTCACAGACGGGTGGCTCATTATCAGACGTGCTCGAGTAGACGAGTGAGGAGAACAGAGCCTGGACGCAGCCGGACAGAGGTGGCAGCGTGAGATAAGCACTCGCGCAGGGCGCCGCCTCCTCAGGGCGATTCCGCACCATCTGCGGCTGTCCGTCTCCCCTGGGAGGGCCAGCCCTCGCACCCTACTGTGCCCATCTTCTCTGGGGCCAGCCTCCGCCAGCACGACCCGCCTGGACTCAGCAATAGCTGCAGCTTGTCGCGTGCTGACACACGATACAGGGAAGAAACTGGTATAGGCATGCGTATTCAAGTAAACAGGCAGAATAAGGGGCTGCGGTCGGCAACGCCTATATAAGACAACAGGTGTCTGGCGCAGTTACTAGATCGGTTACTGTTGTTACAATGGCAAATTATCAAGGTTTAAGTGAGTCTGAACGTGGTGTTATAGTCGGCGGACGAGTGATGGGACACAGCATCTCCGAGGTAGTGATGAAATGTGGACTTTCCCATACGAGCATTTCACAAGTGTAACGTGAATATCAGGAATTCGGTGAAACATCAAATCTCCAACGTCACTGGGGCCGGTAAAAGATCCTACAAGAACGGTACCAACGACGACTGAAAAGAATCGTTCAACGAGACAGAAGTGCAAACCTTCCCCATATTAAACTTCCTGGCAGATTAAAACTGTGTGCCCGACCGAGACTCGAACTCGGGACCTTTGCCTTTCGCGGGCAAGTGCTCTATCATCTGAGCTACCGAAGCACGACTCACACCCGGTACTCACAGCTTTACTTCTGCCAGTATCTCGTCTCCTACCTTCCAAACTTTACAGAAGCTATCCTGCGAACCTTTTAATCTGCCAGGAAGTTTCATATCAGCGCACACTCCGCTGCAGAGTGAAAATCTCATTCTGGAAACCTCCCCCAGGCTGTGGCTAAGCCGTGTCTCCGTAATATCCTTTCTTTCAGGAGTGCTAGTTCTGCAAGGTTCGCAGGAGAGCTTCTGTAAAGTTTGGAAGGTAGGAGACGAGATACTGGCAGAAGTAAAGCTGCGAGTACCGGGTGAGAGTCGTGCTTCGGTAGCTCAGATGATAGAGCACTTGCCCGCGAAAGGCAAAGGTCCCGAGTTCGAGTCTCGGTCGGGCACACAGTTTTAATCTGCCAGGAAGTTTCATATCAGCGCACACTCCACTGCAGAGAGAAAATCTCATTCTGGAAACTTCCCCATATTGCTGCAGATTTGAATGATGGACTATCAACAAGTGTCAGCTCGCAAACCATTCAACGAAACATCATCGATATGGGCTTTCTGAGACGGAGGTCCACTCGTGTACCCTTGACGTCACAATGCCTTACGTCTCGTCAGGGCCCGTCAACACTGACATTCGACTGTTGATGACTGGAAACATGTCGTCGGTAATTAAAGTTCTCTGTCTAAAGTTCCTCCTCAGTGGTAACAAGAAATCAGCGAAAACCACCATCCGAAGTACGTCCAAAGTTTTGGAATAGTACTAAAGAAATCTGGAGTTATAATTCAATGTCGGGTGCACTACGTCCACCCTTTTCACGATTAGATATAAATTCAGACAGATTACTTCTTATTTTACCCTCTCATTTTGCTTTCTTAAAAACAGTGCACTCACCATGCAAAATAGTACTTTGATTATCAATGTTCTGCACCATTTCTCTAATACATAGTGCTGTATTCCGTGCACCGGTTATTAGCGCCAAAAAACAATGACGTAGCGTTCGTAGTCTGGATACGATGGGCTTTCACTAGGTAATGGGACACATTTTTTTCTGAAAGCAGGTTGCTTTTATTCGGGATTCCAATACACCATATTATTCCCTGCTCTTTTGCCTACAAAACCGTGTTTCTCAACATAATCACCGTTCAATGCGCGACAGTCTTATCCCACTTTACTGGGATGGCCTGCATGTCCGCATGGTAGAACCTGCTGCATTAATAACCTCCCCATCATCCATGTACTGCTTCACACAGAGTGCATCCTTCATTGGCCCAAACAGATGGAAGTCGGAAGGTGCGAGAGACTGTAGGGTGGATAAGGAATTACAGTCCTATGAAGTTTTAGGAGAGCGAAGCATTCAATTTAGACGGAGTCTTCTTGTGACTGGAAGCCTATTCAGCGCAATGGAAAAAAGCACTTGCTTGATAAACGGTGACTTCTCTAAGCGTCATAAACTCACCGTACAAATTTTTAGTCACGCCTTTAAAGGATCACATTGATCACTTTGGAGAGCTGTGGAGGGTGTAAGACTGCTACCAGGCCATCATGAGGCCATTCAGCGCCGAGCGCTGACACAAGACTTGGCAGTAAAGTTGTTCCTGCGTTTCAGTCGTCAGAATAGAATGGATCAACATCGAAAAGCGACAGAATGGAAAAAAAAAGAGCTATTGTACTAGGACGGCCCATGATGAAGTTACCCAATTTGTTGGAGAATTAATAGGGAACATCGTGTCTACTAGTAATGGTATATCACTTGTGAACATGTAACTCGGCGTAAGAACGGTAGTCGAAAAATCATCCTAAGCGGCTTGAACCGGAGAAGAGCGTCACTCCCCTGACAATGACAGTCGGTTTCAAACCTGACAAGAGTTGCTGATGTTACAGAACGCATGTCCATCTAAAGCTGTTTGTAACCGAACATTACGAAACGAATTGCATGTAACGGACATTTGCAGTTGGGTATCCGCGAAAGGCCATTGCTCATACACCTCATATAAAGCTTTACTTCTTCAGTGGGCCAAACAACACAATAACTGGACAGTATGTGGTTGTAGGCGAGTAGTGTACTCCGATTAATCTCGATTTACGAGGTGCATTCAAGTTCTAAGGCCTCCGATTTTTTTCTCCGGACTGGAAAGAGATAGAAACATGCGCATTGTTTTAAAATGAGGCCGCGTTCATTGTCAATACGTCCCAGAGATGGCAGCACCGTACGGCAGATGGAATTTTACCGCCAGCGGCGAGAATGAGAACTGTTTTAAATACTTGAAATGGCGACGTTTTCCCTACTTGAACAGCGTGCAATCATTCGTTTTCTGAATTTGCGTGGTGTGAAACCAATTGAAATTCATCGACAGTTGAAGGAGACGTGGTGATGGTGTTATGGATGTGTCGAAAGTGCGTTCGTGGGTGCGACAGTTTAATGAAGGCAGAACATCGTGTGACAACAAACCGAAACAACCTCGGGCTCGCACATGCCGGTCTGACGACATGATCGAGAAAGTGGAGAGAATTGTTTTGGGGGATCGCCGAATGACTGTTGAACAGATCGCCTCCAGAGTTGGCATTTCTGTGGGTTCTGTGCGCACAATCCTGCATGACGACCTGAAAATGCGAAAAGTGTCATCCAGGTCGATGCCACGAATGCTGATGGACGACCGCATGGCTGCTCGTGTGGCATGTTGCCAAGCAATGTTGACGCGCAACGACAGCATGAATGGGACTATCTTTTCGTCGGTTGTGACAATAGATGAGACGTGGATGCCATTTTTCAATCCAGAAACAAAGCGCCAGTCAGCTCAATCGAAGCACACAGATGCACCGCCACCAAAAAAATTTCGGGTTACCGCCAGTGCTGAAAAAATGATGGTGTCCATGTTCTGGGACAGCGAGGGCGTAATCCTTACACATTGCGTTCCAAAGGGCATTACGGTAACAGGTGCATCCTACGAAAATGTTTTGAAGAACAAATTCCTTCCTGCACTGCAACAAAAACGTCCGGGAAGGGCGGCGCGTGTGCTGTTTCACCAAGACAACGCATCCGCACATCGAGCTAACGTTACGCAACAGTTTCTTCGTGATAACAACTTTGAAGTCATTCCTCATGCTCCCTACTCACCTGACCTGGCTCCTAGTGACTTTTGGCTTTTTCCAACAATGAAAGACACTCTCCGTGGCCGCACATTCACCAGCCGTGCTGCTATTGCCTCAGCGATTTTCCAGTGGTCAAAACAGACTCTTAAAGAAGCCTTCGACGCTGCCGTGGAATCATGGCGTCAGCGTTATGAAAAGTGTGTACGTCTGCAGGGCGATTACGTCGAGAAGTAACGCCAGTTTCATCGATTTCGGGTGAGTAGTTAATTAGAAAAAAAATCGGAGGCCTCAGAACTTGAATGTACCTTGTAGAAGCGCACCGATGGCCGGATGTAGCGTTTCACTCACACTGAGTGTATTTCGGTATGTCCGTCTTTATTAAGCAGGAGGAATGGACCATAGTCGACAGGAATTAACAATTTTCTATACTACCGTCAGCTGTAATTTCGTTATCAATTCATTGGCAGTCGGTTTCGAGATACACTTCGTCATCATCAGGCCCTAAAAGTAATATAGAAGCAGCTACATTAGCAACAGAATGGCATCAAAAGTAAAATTGTAACTAGAACTAATATATGTATTACATAGTTACTCTATTGCTTAAAAACGATCAATATCCAACCTTAGTTAATGTGCTGTAAAATAATGTAATAAAACGTACATATATTGGAGTGTAACCATCATTTTGTACTCTCTGTCAGTACTGCTAAGCACATGGTCATCTGTACTAGACAATAGTTGGATTAGTTACTGCACTATTCCCATATTCGTCCGTAAGCTTGTGATGGGATTCCACTGTATGATCATTTTTCAAGATTAATGTTTTAAGTGCTCAATATGTCAAACGTCTACAGATACGGCCTTCCCTCTTAGCATATTTTTGATGAGTTTTAGATGCTAGTGCCTTGCTAATACTTTAAGTGGCTCATAATACACGAACACCCTTTTCTCTTTTATTGTTTTACCTGATCAGAGCGCATCTCATTTTGTATATTTCGTGTACTCATGTGTGTTTTCTTTTGTTTCACCAGACCCCTTCCCCAATTAACAACTTGTGTATTTCATATACTGATATGTATGTATCTTCATTAATGTATATTAATGTAGATATTCACGTTCTAGAAATCATGCGTTACTGTGTTCCAATAGTGTTTGAAGAACAAATTCCTTCCTGCACTGCAACAAAAACGTAGTAATATGCTCATGCCTACATGAATCACTTAGTGTATATTTCACGACCCACCAGGGTGACAGTACTGATGAATGGTTCTTATTTTCATTAGTTGGTCCTCTTCTCCCAATCTTGTCTTCATACAGTCGTTTATAGGCGTATCATTGGTTTTGTCCTCTATGTCCTTAGCCTTTTATGTTTTATTTTAGCTTCTACAATGTATATTGACATGGATTTTTCATTTCCGGTTGCGACACAGTCCAGTTGTACTGATGTATATGCCTTATAATGCTAGATTATCTTGTATGTACGATCATGCCCAAGGGTAGTGAATATTTATTTGCATGATTTCATTAACCTTGTATTTTTGATTATATCGTTTATTGTGGTATACGTGTGTTCCATTGTTTTAGCCCTGCTAGTATTTAAGTAATGGCGTCAGTAACGGGTCTCAATTGTATTTAGGTACTTATTTTTACGTTTATGTTACACTGTTTGTACAGTGATTGAGTTTTACTACAGCTGACCATGTGCCTCTCTCTCTCTCTCTCTCTCTCTCTCTCTCTCTCTCTACACACACACACACACACACACACACACACACACATTTTATTATACACTTATACTGGGCTGATGATGACGAAGTGTAACTGGTTTCCAATAAATTGATAATGAAATTTCAGCTGACAGTAGTGGTGAAAATTGTAACGCAGTGTGATAGGTTGTAGCTCACACCGGAGGAGATTCTGTTATGTTTCGAGATTGTTTTCTATATTATGACTTGGATCCAGTCATTCAGGTTACCATGAAGATGATCCAGGATGATTCTTTCAGCAATCTCAGCAATCAAGTTCAGTTGCACACTAGTTCCTATCAGTGCCTAAGGAGAGCTGACAAAGGCCCTATTGCTGCACTGCAGCGTAACAGTCTTCGCTGCGGCCTGATAAGAGGCGCATCAAGAGGAAAAGTGAGAGAGATAGAGATAGAGAAAGAAAAAGAGGGAGAGATAGAGAATAAGTCTTACAGTGGACGGCCGATACCCGCTGTCTACTGGGGTGTAGAGAGCCAAGGCGAATGGTGTTATCGAGCAGTGAAGGCTGGTGGTGTGTTGCGTTGTGTTGTTTTCACTGAAGATTTCTGCCAAGCAAGGTTTAAACTCGGCTTCAGGTTGCGAGGCATATTGACTGATGTGAATCTGTTTAGCCTTCATTTTTCAGACTGAGCCAGTGCGTTTTGTTCTGTACCAGACCCATTTTGATTGCACTACCCCTGGTTGCTCTTTGGCGATATTAAATGTTTCCCTCTGAACATTGTTTTAAGTGGCTTTTCTTGTGGTGAAACCAGTTTGTATTCCACTTGGTTTAGAGATGTCAATTAACATAAGTACAAACCAACAAGGCGTTGATGTTACATACTTTGGCGATATTTGTGCCTTCAAGTTAGCAAGTCCCATGTACTGTCAAGCACAGCTTAACTAGTAATTATTCTTGGCATGCATTTTTTTTCTTTCTATATGTCATACTCAAGTATTTGTAACAAATAACATGTGTAAATTCACCTGTTGAGAGGTGAGCTTATTTGGTGTATAGTTTCAGTGCCCTTGCTACAGAGGAGCTGATTATGATTGATATTTCTTCCGATAAACAAGTGTTTAAAATTGTGACTGAGAGTGCTACTTTATTCTATTACTGGTTTTAAAACTGCTTTGAAAGTTTTAGTTCCTTAATTCGAGCTGTAACGTTAATGGTCGAGACCTTAAAACTTTTTTTTATTTTATGTCAGTTGATTGTTGGTTCAGAGAGCTTTGTTTGTTTAAACTACATTAAATTAACTGGAGTATGTCTTTTAAAGGATTGTGCCAAATTTCCTCTGTAAAGATCTTAGGAAAATAAAAGCAATTATTGTATTAAAACCATACTCCAATGGAGCCCAGGATGGTAGAATCCACACAGGATATGGTAGCTGATGTGCAGTGACCAGTTTTCATCCAAAGTGCTGGGCGAGTTCATTCGTTTGTTCAGAAGGGGAGGGAGGCCAACATTCTGTCCCCACTTTTGGCTGGTCAGCGAAATGCTGCGATAACAGAATCAAGGCGCACACCATGCAATCTTTATCTAACCATTTCATGGGAACTATTCAGTACAAAAATTTCATTTTTGCGTTACTTACAGCTTTACATGTGAACTTCGTGATGACGTGCCCATCATTTCATTAATTGTCGTAGTTATTGTGATATTTTCATTTAAGTAAGACTTGCGCGAAATTCTAAAATATTTGCAATGAAATTGGGGTTTTTTGATGCATATTACATAATATGTTGCTGCATATGAAATTTAGCTAAGATATTGAAGTTTTCTTTAGATTTGGGTGGAGGTCTCCGTCACCAATCTCGATTAAACTGAGCCAATGTAGCACACTCATCTCCGACCGCACTCGCCATCGATAAATTCAGAATGAAATACCACAACATTTCTCTTATTTCATAAGCTGCTTGAGATTTTCAAATGAGATTTTGAGAAACAGTAGCATCCAAAGAAGAGAGTACTCTGCCTAAGGTTATTATTCGAAGCCGGCCGGAGTGGCCGTGCGGTTCTAGGCGCTACAGTCTGGAGCCGAGCGACCGCTCCGGTCGCAGGTTCGAATCCTGCCTCGGGCATGGATGTGTGTGATGTCTTTAGGTTAGTTAGGTTCAATTAGTTCTAAGTTCTAGGCGACTGATGACCTCAGAAGTTAAGTCGCATAGTGCTCAGAGCCATTTGAACCATTTTGAGCCATATTATACGAAACTTCATTATCTATCAGGTTATTCCACTGACTACAGACTTTTTGGATGAAAGAAGTAATTTTTGGGGCACCCATAGCTGATGAAATGAGAAATGCTGTGGTTTTTGGAGCAATGTACGTGATGTCATTACATGTTTACTTTTCTACCAACGATGTGCTTTTCCATTAGCTATTGACTTTACTTTTCTTCAGTCCCTCAGTTAAACTTAATAAACAACTCTTTCAGAATTTTCTCGCAATTGCGTCTGCACAACACGTTAGTTAGATGACGTTGTATAAACTCCACTGTGTTTTGGTAAAAGAAGCAAATTTTAACGTGTAGGTTCTGTTCAAAATTTTCCACACATGGTGCTTCTCTCAAACTTACAAATGCTTAACAAACCAGCTAAAAACAATCACGACATTTTTGCATTTTCAGCAGAATTCTTTTTAGATATTAACCAAAGCAATGGTGACAGTAGATCTTTTTGAATGGTCACCGTACAAGTGACGAGGTGGAGGAGCTTAACAAAATATTTACAAAAAAATACGAGCACAGGCTTCAGTTTAGAACGTGACTTCCCCTCCAGCACTCAGCATTTCCCCCGCTGCACCTGCTCACAACCCTCTCCACTATCACTCTGCACACACATGAAGTGATGTCCTTCATTCCAGACCTTGACGATGGATGTGATGTCGACACTCCCATCTTCCAAGATGACAACAGCCATGTTCACAGGGCTGCACACGTATATTCTCGGTTTGACAAACACCGTTGTATCTGCATACCTCTAACCACGGAAAATTTTTTGGAGTATTCGGCATAGTACGTGAAACTTTCCAGTCAATGTCTTCCTTGTTTCGTAGCTCTACAGGATATCATCACCAGTGATTGGCTTTGACTGGATGTGGCGTACCTGAAGAAAGTTGTGGGGTCACTTCCTCGTTCAGTTGAGGCCATGATCGGACTTGTTTCTCCGTGCTAGCGTGATCTCTCTTGACGGTGAATAATTTTTGTCTGGTGTGACGTTCACAGTGACGCTGCAATGCTGTGAAATATACTACGTGATGCTGTTAAGTTGTATTACAACTCTGAGATAATGTCTGGCACTATTTTCTGTGGCCACCGGTTACCTCAAAATCGTAACATAACACACATATCTGATGATGCAGGATCAAATCTTTGAAAAGCGTTATGGAGACGAATAGTGACTGGCAATAGTGACCTTGTTGTTTTCTTTGGTCACGGTAAAAGTTAACACAAAACGCACGCATTTAAATTTGAAAATACACTACTGGCCATTAAAATTGCTTAACCAAGAAGAAATGCAGATGATAAACGGGTATTCATTGGACAAATATATTATACTAGAACTGATATGTGATTGCATTTTCACGCAATTCGGGTGCATAGATCCTGAGAAATCAGTACCCAGAACAATCATCTCTGGCCGTAATAAGGGCCTTGATACGCCTGGGCATTGAGTTAAACAGAGCATGGATGGGCGTGTACAGGTACAGCTTCCCATGCAGGTTCAACACGATACCACAGTTCATCAAGAGAGTGACTGGCGTATTGTGACGAGCCAGTTGCTCGGCCACCATCGACCAGACATTTTCAGTTGGTGACATATCTGGAGAATGTGCTGGCCAGGGCAGCAGTCAAACCTTTTCTGTATCCAGAAAGGCCCGTACAGGACCTGCAACATGCGGTAGTGCATTATCCTGCTGAAATGTAGGGTTTCGCAGGGATCGAATGAAGGGTAGAGCCACTGATCGTAACACATCTGAAATGTAACGTCCACTGTTCAAAGTGCCGTCAATGCGAACGAGATGTGGCCGAGACGTGTAACCAATGGCACCCCATACCATCACGCCGGGTGATACGCCAGTATGGCGATGGCGAATACACGCTTCCAACGTGCGTTCACCGCGATGTCGCCAAACACGGATGCGACCATCATGATGCTGTAAACAGAACCTGGATTCATCCGAAAAAATGATGTTTTGCCATACGTGCACCCAGGTTCGTCGATGAGTACACCATCGCAAGCGCTCCTGTCTGTGATGAAGCGTCAAGGGTAACCGCAGCCACGGTCTCCGAGCTGATAGACCATGCTGCTGCAAACGTCGTTGAACTATTCATGGAGATGGTTGTTGTCTTGCAAACGTCCCCATCTGTTGCCTCGGGGATCGAGACGTGGCTGCACGACCCGTTACAGCCATGCGGATAAGATGCCTGTCATCTCGACTGCTAGTGATACGAGGCCGTTGGGATCCAGCACGGCGTTCCGTATTACCCTCCTGAACCCACCGATTTCATATTCTGCTAACAGTCATTGGATCTCCACCAACGCGAGCAGCAATGTCACGATACGATAAATCGCAATCGCGATCGGCTACAATCCGACATTTATCAAAGTCGGAAACATGATGCTACGCATTTCTCCTCCTTACACGAGGCATCAACAACAACGTTTCACCAGGCAACGCCGGTCGACTACTGTTTGTGAATGAGAAATCGACTGGAAACTTTCCTCACGTCAGCACGTTGTAGGTGTCGCCACCGGCGCCAACCTTGTGTGAATGCTCTAAAAAGCTAACCATTTGCATATCACAGCATCTTCTTCCAGTCGGTTAAATTTCGCATCTATAGCACGTCATCCTCGTGGTGTAGCAATTTTAATGGCCAGTAGTGTAAACAGCCTATTTACTTTTTCTCCAACTGTATTGATTTCATTTGAGTGCCACTTATACTTAGGTGGCAACAGTATCTTTCTTCAGTCTGTTACAAAAGCCGCTTGAATCATTCCTCCTTCTCTCCTTAAAGATTGAGGTATTTCAACAATTTTTCTGTCGGTAAGCCAAGATATGAAAATACTATGAATATCAAGAACAGCGTAATGAAAATGAGAAAGCTTCGACGACGATCATTTAAAGTTAGTCTCTTCTTTCGACAAAACGCTGTAAATTCTGAATGATTATAAAATAATTTGACGAAAGACACAGTATGCCCCTAATATCTTGTGGGACCTCCTTGTACCCGGTGCGTTGCAGGAACTCGACACGTTTGAAATCACCTGCAGAAATATTGAGCCGTGCTGCTTCTAAAACCATTCATAACTGTTAAGTGCAGATTATGTCCAATAAATATTCGATGGTATTCATGTCGGGCGATGTGTGTGGCCCAGCCATTCGCTCGAGCTGTCCTGAACGTTCTTCAAACCAGTCGTGAGCAATTGTGGCCCAGTGATATGGCACATTAGCATCCATAAAAATTTCATCGTTATTGGGGAACTTGAAGTCTATGAATAGCTGCAAATAGTCTCTAAGTAGCCGAACATAACATTTACAATCAATGATCGGTTCATATCAACCAGAGGATCCAGCCAATTCCATTTAAAAACAGCCCACACTATTATGGAGCTATCACGAGCTTGCTTTGTTGACAACTTCGGTTCATAGCTTCGTGGGGTCTGCGCCATACTAGAATACTATAGTCAGCTCTTACCAACTGAAATCGGGACTCATCTGGCCAGGCCACGGTGCTCCAGTCGTCTACGGTTCAAACCATCTGATCACGAGCCCAGAAGAGGCGCAGCAGGCGATGTCGTGCCGTTAGAAAGGGAACTCTCTTCGGATGTGTGCTGCCACACTCCAATAACGCCAGATTTCACCGCACTGTCCTAACGGATACGTTCGTCGTACGTTCCACATTTATTTTTGCGGTTATGATAACTCTACGCAAACGCAACTGCTCTCGGTCATTAAGGGGAGCCGGAACGATTCATCTCCTCCATGTTAATTTTAGCAAATAGAAGGAACATTTTTTCTAAAACCATTCAACATATTGCTCTGAAATTTGGACTACATGTTCAGTGAATATTTCTTTACAAGGTTATAATTCCACGTTAGTAAATTTTTATTGGTTTTATGTTTTACAATTTTTTTAAACAGCTGCTTATTTTTTCTCTAAAATTTTGCACTTATTCTTCTATAACTCTTGGATTATACTATATATATATATATATATATATATATATATATATATATATATATATATATATATATATATATATATACATATACTTAGAATTTGTTATAAAAATGAGCGAAAAGAAGTAAATAATATTGTGTATAAATCTCATTGATGTACTGTTGGCAGTTTTTGGTAAAATGTTCCTCAAAGAAGAAAATTTTAAAGTTACGGGAAATGGCTTCCAAATTTTTTTAATACATTCCCGCCCCATATGATGGATTATCAGCATCCTATTCTTTCTCCAGTGTTAGTTTCCTTTTCACTGGTCTTTTCTTCCCTTTTGCTGCATGTTGTAGCATTTGTCTCTTATTCCTGCACCTCTTAGTTTTCTTCATCAATTAGGCGCCTTGTGGAAATGGTATCCTTGTTGGAAACCTAAACGTTTCAGCACATCACATTTGATAATGTTTCCTTCATTGTATGTTTCCACTGCATCATATACTCCAAACTGCAATTTTTTATCTGTACAAACACTCTTTTGGGAATCCTAATCCAAATTAAATTATTTAGACTTTCATTTCGATTCTGTGTATTCCCATGTAAACACTTTTCCAATAAACATGGCTGTGATTAATCTCTGAATATGGGCTTAATTACATCAATTACAGCATTTTTCAAATTGTTTTATGGGCATATTCTTTTCCTGATTGGTACTTACACCATGAGTCATCACCTGTGAGGCACAGTGCATGTTGTGGGTGCTCATTTGTTGATGCAGTATGAAAAAATAATGCCCTTACTACTCTCCTCATATGCTCAATGCTTCTTGTATTTTGCCTAATTGCACACCCATAATACCACTGCAATCTATCTATTGCTTCATCTGTCAATCTTCCTCTTCCTCCAAGGGTCTTACCATCACTAAGCTTCTGGAATCCTAATGTCTGCTTCAGTTTGCGCAAGCGAGCCCCCATGCACTTCTGCACATGTCCAATGCACTCCTATTTTTTAATGTGAATTTCATTGTCATAAGGTTTGAGTTCCTCTACAGCTTTGTATCCCTTAGAATCACCATCTCCTAGATAGTTAGTGTATCATATATTATACCACTCCTGTGATCTGGAAAAAATTGTTTACACTCCCTCTACTTCCATCGTTCCACTCGTTCCGTGCAAATATGCTTCACAACTTTCACTATGCTCGTCCTTGGTATTGCCCTTACATCTACAATGTTTTGAGAGAATAGCAAACATCAATTACTTTGCAACTGTCTCCACTGGTAGCTGTCACAACTCCATTTAGAGATTTATGACCTCTACGTTGCCATGATCCATCTAAAGCAACAGTTAAATCTCTACAATTCCCATTATCTGTCACAGCTTCTTCAACTGCTTTCTTCATTGTTGCTTGAGCAATATCTTCAACAGAAGATCGCACAAATTCATTATAAAATCCAGCCTTGGTTGGTGGTTTTGGCAAGTTCATAATTCCACATAACATTGTCCCTGCAGCACTGCCCTTGCCAATGCAACGCAAGCCATACACTAGCCTAACATTTATATCATACACCTTATTGCCACTATTACCACTACGAGGAATACTGTTAGAATTAGAAAACGAAACTTGTGCAGCACCTTTGCTACACTTCAATGACATTTTACATGAAAAACCAATGTGTGAAGCTATTTTCAATTCCAGTCCTCTTTGTTTGCAAACTTGGCATAATACGTTATGTTTCAAAATATTAGAGAGCACGGAAATGTTAATTATTTCATTCACATCATTACTGTCACTTTCATAGTTTTCAAATTTTTCTTTGCTCTCTCAAAGTTTCTTGCTGGAAGAAGTTCTATCACATTCATGTGGAGCAGTCGGTGAAGCAGCCTGAGCAGCATCTCCCTTCGAAACCACTAAAGATTTCTTCTTCCAATCATTGTGCCTTTTCTTAAACATTCGATTGCTGAAACGGGGCATACTGATATCCACTAATCAAATACGTAAAAAAGGTAGCAAAATTCGTCAAATGCGCAAAATTGAACAGCTAAACAACGTAAAGCAAACTCCAGAAGTCAAAACACACGGTATAGCGTTTATGTTTACCGATATGAACAGTCACTTGTCACAGAGATAAAGCCATACAACGTTGGAAAACAAAACACTGTCTAATTCCGCAAGATACCCTGCTTGCAGCCAGCGAGCGGCGCCGTCAGAGGTGACACACCAAGTCGCTACAACCGTTTACGCGGGGCGTCAAATTTGCAGCGATAAAAAACGCACTAAGAATTCACTTAAAAGGGTGAAACTTGATTTTTTTAATCCAGAAAACACCAAATAATTTTATAATGAAAAAACCAAAAAAACCTTAATTTTGTCATTTTCATCATTCCGGCTCCCGTTATAAGTGAAGGCCGTCGGCCACTGCATTGTCCGTGATGAGAGATAATGCCTGAAATTTGGTATTCTCGGCATTCTTTTGACGCTGAGGATCTCGGAATACTGAACTCCCTAACGATATCCGAAATGGAATGTGCCACGCATCTATCTCCAACTACCATTCCGCATTCAAAGTCTGTTGATTCCCATCGTGCGGCCACAACCACGTCGGAAACCTTTCCACGTGAATCACTTGGGTGCAAGTGACAGCTCCTCCAATGCACTGCCCATTTTGTACCTTGTGCCTCGATGCTACAACCATCTGTATACGTGCATATCGCTCTCCCACGACTTTTGTCACGTCACTGTACGTCAACGTGCATTGATGAAATAATTCATCGTTAAAATTAAATTGTGGTGCTGTGGATAGAAGACCTTTGAGACGATTAACGCCCTTATTGTTCGGTGATACATGATCGAGCAGTTTGACAAAATTCTTACATCAAAACGTACGCGAGAATGAGGATACGATTAAATAAATCTCAGATTGGTAATAAGGAAGAAATAACGAAAGAATAAGGAAAGTGTCTCGTCGATATACTACCGAACAATCTGAACACGCCAAGTGTCTGGTCGCTATACCACCGAACAACCCGCCCTCAATCTTTATCTGGCCACTGTAAACATAGCCGGCCGGAGTGGCCGTGCGGTTCTAGGCGCTACAGTCTGGAGCCGAGCGATCGCTACGGACGCAGGTTCGAATCCTGCCTCGGGCGTGGATGTGTGTGATGTCCTTAGGTTAGTTAGGTTTAATTAGTTCTAAGTTCTAGGCGACTTATGACCTCAGAAGTTAAGTCGCATAGTGCTCAGAGCCATTTGAACCACTGTAAAAATAGAGAAATACATATGAAATTCCATTTATTGTACCGGAAGCTAGGAGGTTTAACGGGTCTTGAAACAAACACAATCTGCTTAAACACTGCAATATAATCTATTTCGGCCTAGTTACAGGAGACTGCCACTTTCATGTTCACAGCTCGAGATCAGATAAGAAAAAGGCGCAAATATGCCTAAGGAAACAATAAAGACTTTTAGTTTCATTTGTCAAAAAAATTTATAGTATGACTTCTGAATAATAGTAGCAGTGTGACTCGTTAATTGCCGTCTCTGGATATGATGCAATAAAATTATCACTCTGATTTGCCAATCCATATTATATTGTAAGAGAGGAAAGGAAAGAGACAATGTATCGAAATAAATCTAAGTCACATATACAATTATTTCATACATAATCGAGAGCTTGATACGTATATTTCCCACACACAAAAATGTAATGCTTTACGCTTCTCTAAACTTTCTCAGTAGCATTTATCGAAAAAACGTCTTCTTCTTTCCAGGGAACACGTTTGAGATCATAATCATTGACATAATATTCGAGTACTGATCGTAGCTACCGGGACAAATATAGCAGCCATCTTCTGTATTACTTTGATGTCTTTCTTTAAATCAACTTGGTGGAGATTCAAAACACTTGAATAGTATTCAAGAACGGGTCGCACTAGTGTTCTTATACGCGACCTCCTTCATAAATGAGGTACGTATTCCTAAGAGTTCTCCCAATGAACGGAAGTAGGCGTTTCGCCTTCCTCACAGCTGACCTTATATGCTTGTACCATTTCGCATTGTTCACAACGTTACTCCTAGATGTTTAATCGACGTGACCATGTCAGGCAGCACGCTACTGATACATTATTTCAAAATTACAGAATTATTTTTCCTCCTCGCCTGCATTAACTTAGACTTTTCCACATTTAGAGCAAGTGCCATTCACCAAACAGAAATCCTGAGTCATCTTGCGCCCTCCTTCAACCACTCAAAGACAACACTTCCCCGTACGCTGCAGTCTCGTCACAAAACATTGGCAAACTGCCACTCACTCGATCCGTTCCATCGTGTATAGTGGACGTAAACAGTCTCGTCACACCTGTAGGGCCCTCCTATCGATACGTTTCTCTCCAATTAAAACTCTCCTTCCAGGACAGCGGGCCGTGTTCTATTACTTAAAAAGCCTTCGAACGACTCCCATATCCGAGAACCTACTCCGTATGCTCGGACCTTCGTTTACAGTCTGTAGTGGCCCAATGTGTCAAAAGCTTCACAAACATCTAGAAATACGGATCTGCCTGTTACCCTTCATCCATGGTTCGCAGGATATATTTGGAGAAAAGGGCAAGTTGAGTTTCCCACGAGTGAATTTATGAATCATTCTGTTGAAAAGCATTTTCTGCTCCACTCTGGATGATTATTAACGGCGTACCAGATGACACTCAGCTCAAGTTCATAGTAGCTGAAGGCATTCTTCAAGCAACTCTGAAGTTTTGGTACTGAAGGAAGAAGTAACAAATACAAAATTGTTCCCATGACATTTCACTTAAACGAAAAGTGTTCAAAAATCATAAATGATGTCATGGGGGTAAACGTAATAAAGTACAGAGACAGAGAAACAAAACTAAATGCGAACCATAAAAGCGGAAAGTCGGTAAAGGTAAGTCCTCGTTATAAAAGATGCAAGTCAGGATTGATATCTCTTTACTTGAATGTCGCAGTAGTAACGAAGAAAGTAAGTAATCGCCACTAGAGGAATGAAACGCAAAACATATGTCAGTCTTAAGCCTCTTTCAAGACATTGACTCATTGTACAAAAATCGAAAGGAACCATTTAGAATTAGTGGAAGTAACACAGAGACAATGAATGTTAGCAGGTAAGTATAAGTCCACCAGCAAAATATTGAAAATTGTATAGGTAGATCATAGTCGGTTAAAGTAAAGAAATTCGCTTCGAAAACGGTCCTGCGTGAGTGATTAAAGTAAAATGTGGGATGCATATCACTTTAGGAAAAGAAATCTCTCTTCAGCGAAGCAAAACAAAATTATCTGGTGTTATAGTTTCAAACAATTCTGCTTTAATTCTAGGTTAAAGGCTGCTTTTGGTCCACAGTTCAACAAGGGAGCAAAATGCAAACAGTGAGAAAGATAGTAGGTGAATTCAGATATGGATAAACAAAAGAATGAAATTTAAGAACAGGAAACGGTCAAGTCTGCGTCCAACTCTTTAGAGAAAGAGCTACACTTGTTTTGCATTTGTTACCGCGACAGTTGTCTGCGCAACAGAAGTGCAGAAATTTTATAAATAAATAGGTTTTGCCATGCAGATAATTGTGAACTTGTGGGGACGGTTGGATGCAGAAACGAAGAGCGTGACAAAGGCTAAAAAGAAATGGAGATTGATGTCTAACATTTCAGAGGGAAAGATAAATCTCCGAAGGAGAAAATCAACAGAAGTAAACGTTAACAACTGCTCTAGGAGCTGCTTGTCTACGTTCTTCGTCTTCGTTGTTGGAATTGTGACTTGTCGACAATTATCTGGCGAACCGGTCTTTATGCAGTTACTGGCTACCTCAAATTTTTAGAGTTATTTCAAAATCTGAAAGAATTTGATATTTCCATTTTGTTATTAAACGGTCGTGAAATGAAGTTATTTCTGGCAAAACGTGAACAAGAATTTGAACAGCTGGGTCATTCCCTACGCACGTTTCTGAGCTTTTTCGCTCATTAACGAATTGTTCGTCACTTGCTCTCTAAAGGTAACTTCAATATCTTTAGTTCACCTCACATTTTAATAGTCCCTCAAGCATATACTCGTAGATCGCTCTTAAATAGCGAGAATTCTCCTCCTTTTTTTATCAGGCAAATATCGATTATAGGCTGAGATACCAGTAACTTCTTTGTTGTTGTTTTTGTTGTCTTCAGCCCTGAGACTGGTTTGATGCAGCTCTCCATGCTACTCTATCCTGTGCAAGCTTCTTCATCTCCCAGTACTTACAGCAACCTACATCCTTCTGAATCTGCTTAATGTATTCATCTCTTGGTCTCCCTCTACAATATTTACCCTCCACGCTGACAATGCTAAATTTGTGATCCCTTGATGCCTCAGAACATGTCCTACCAACCGGTCCCTTCTTCTTGTCAAGTTGTGCCACAAACTCCTCTTCTCCCCAATTCTATTCAGTACCTTCTCATTAGTTATGTGATCTACCCATGCAATCTTCAGCATTCTTCTGTAGCACCACATTTCGAAAGCTTCTATTCTCTTCTTGTCCAAACTATTTATCGTCCATGTTTCACTTGCATACATGGCTACACTCCATACAAATGCTTTCAGAAACGACTTCCTGACACTTAAATCTATACTAGATGTTAACAAATTTCTCTTCTTAAGAAACGCTTTCCTTGCCATAGCCAGTCTACATTTTATATCCTCTCTACTTCGACCATCATCAGTTATTTTGCTCCCCAAATAGCAAAACTCGTTTACTACTTTAAGTGTCTCGTTTCCTAATCTAATTCCCTCAGCATCACCCGACTTAATTCGACTACATTCCATTATCCTCGTTTTGCTTTTGTTGATGTTCATCTTATATCCTCCTTTCAAGACACTGTCGATTCCGTTCAACTGCTCTTCCAAGTCCTTTGCCGTCTCTGACAGAATTACAATGTCATCGGCGAACCTCAACGTTTTTATTTCTTCTCCATGGACTTTAATACCTACTCCTTATTTTTCTTTTGTTTCCTTTACTGCTTGCTCAATATACAGATTGAATAACATCGGGGACAGGCTACAACCCTGTCTCACTCCCTTCCCAACCGCTGCTTCCCTTTCATGCCCCTCGACTCTTATAACTGCCATCTGGTTTCTGTACAAATTGTAAATAGCCTTCCGCTCCCCGTATTTTACCCCTGCCACCTTTAGAATTTGAAAGAGAGTATTCCAGTCAACATTGTCAAAAGCTTTCTCTAAGTCTACAAATCTTTATCTTCTTTAGGAATGTCGAAACACAAATGCTGCATCTAAATTTGTCCTTACAAGTAATCTATCTCCTGTTGATAAAATTTTCAATTAAAAGCTGAAAGTAAAATTATTATTTAACCATAACAACCATGTTTCGTCTAGAGTGAGACTATTTTGCGTACTTCACCCCGTAACCAGCTATTGTGACTGCACTGTTTAATGTCGCTTACCAAATACAGTAAAAACTTGTTGTATAGTTTCAGCGTCGATTTAAGGCTGAAAATATGTTACGGAAGTGCTTCCATTTATTTAGACATTAAATGTGAGTGCCAGATTATACTAAATATCAATACGCAGCAGTCCAACGATAAATCTCGCCAGAGGTGTTACGTACAGCTGCAGAATGCTGAGCAGCTCTTGGATGAGAGAGGTCTGCCCCTCACGCGTCGCCAGTAAAAGCGTCCCCGTAAGTACTTCCCATCTGCGGGAGCGAGTCTTCCTACGCTCACGGCACCCAGGTTTCAATTTAAATGCTAAGTGCGCAGCGGCAACCTGTTTCACGAAATTTATAACGCGTTAACGAAAACAATGTCGTGTTTGGCACAGCGACGCGAGTCTGACATATAACCTAGTTTTTAACTGAACGTCATCTCGCACCCTGATACGTGATCATTTAAGGGCCGGCTACGGTCGAGGCTGTACGAGATAACAAGAAAACGTACTAGCTGTGTTGTTATTAAGCGTTTTGTTGATTCGAAAGTTGGCCGAGTCACCAGAGATGCCATTATGTTTTTCAGAAAATTGGCTATGAGGAACAACATCATTAATTTTCTTTTTCTCCGGTTAGCTAAATGGACGAATCGTCTCTTCATTCTCCTGAGCGAAGTTAACTACATATTGTCACTGTATTCTACTCAAGCTTAACTCTTATTTTGTTTTAAATGATGTACAGCATCTCATTTTGTTTTAAATTATGACAGTAACTACATGAATACACAAGAAAAACTGGATTAGGCATCCACGTAGTACCGGTGTAATAACAGCGGCGCCGGCCGGTGTGGCCGAACGGTTCTAGGCCGTTCAGTGTGGAACCGCGTGACCGCTACGGTCGTAGGTTCGAATCCTGGATGTGTGTGATGTCCTTAGGTTAGTTAGATTTAAGTAGTTCTAAGTTCTAGGGGACTGATGACCACAGATATTAAGTCCCATAGTGCTCAGAGCCATTTGAACCATTTTTGAATAACAGCGGCGACGCGTCATGGCATGGTCACCATCAGATACAGTGACGGATAGAAGCCTCTCAGATGCTTCATCATATGCAACTGTCCGCAATTCATAGAAATTTATCTGGTGCGGATTCAATAAGCGCACATTGCATTCAATAGAGTACAGATGACCTTGGAATCCACATATACAACCCCATCTTCGCTGAGTGTTCCTCGATTTTTTCACGCACAATTTGGAAGTGATGCGGTTCTGCATTGACTTTCTGAATGTAGATATTACGTCTGGCGTGCTGTAAGCGAAAAACGGATGCACGTGGTTAGACGTGAGGTTACTCCATCACTGCGTATGGTTCTCGACGTACACCTAGCAATAGGCGTGTACCGAGATGCCCCATAACTCACCTCCCTCGGCGACCCTTGCTGCCATCGTGTAGTGGTGGTGTTCTGCATTGATACCTATCTCTTTGTTATGAGCGACGAGCAGTGGTACATTTCCAGGCGTGTGGATTGACTACATCATGTCTAGCACATGGGTGTGGGATGACTTCTCACCGCTTGTCGTTGGCCAGCATTGGGCAGATGAGCATTGCTAAGCTTTGGTCTATCTGTCAGTTGCTACAGTTCGTGACAGATGATGTCGATGCTTGCCGTCAACGCGTTGTTGCATATCGCAGTTGATTCAGGTGGTGCAGGACTTCTTCAAATGGAAGTGCACTTCTTTCACTATTAGTGCGAATTATGTGGAAAATCCAGTACCTTCACAACCTCAGGGAGTAGGGCACCCACGATCATAGTACGTTAAAACGCACGTGCCCATTGTGTTACACCCTATCACACCAACGGTCAGTGCAAGGTTTCACGACAATCCCGATCACATGACACGCCAAACTACCACATTCGTCGTTGCGGTGACAATGCCCTCTCTACCACACAGTAGCCACCTGAAATTCAATTGCACAAAATTTTTAAGGTAATTAATAGGCTGTGTCAGTAAGGAGATATCTCATAAGACTTTTGGAAAAAATCAATCGATGATACTGTATTTTTATCCTGAGACACCGAGGTGCATTGTCTCCACTATACCCAACCAAACATTCCATCTGCAGTTCATAAGAGGCGTCTTTAAGCAATCATATGGGCCTGCCCTCTGACGTCGTAAACCAAATAAAACCGACCACCTTGCCAGTGTGAACTCACTTCGTATCGCACTGTGCCGTAATATATACGTCGCGTGCATACGTGACGTGACTGCTTACTGGATCAAATGATTGAAGCGATTTCATAAATTCACTGTAGCTCCATTCATTGACATATGGTCACGACACACTACAGATACGTAGAAAAACTCATCAAGTTTTGTTCGGCTGAAGCCGCACTTCAGGTTTCTGCCGCCAGAGCGCTCGAGAGCGCAGTGAGACAAAATGGCGACAGGAGCCGAGAAAGCGTATGTCGTGCTTGAAATGCACTCACATCAGTCAGTCATAACAGTGGAACGACACTTCAGGAGGAAGTTCAACAAAGATCCACCAACTGCTAACTCCATTCGGCGATGGTATGCGCAGTTTAAAGCTTCTGGATGCCTCTGTAAGGGGAAATCGACGGGTCGGCCTGCAGTGAGCGAAGAAACGGTTGAACGCGTGGGGGCAAGTTTCATGCGTAGCCCGCGGAAGTCGACGAATAAAGCAAGCAGGGAGCTAAACGTACCACAGCCGACGGTTTGGAAAATCTTACGGAAAAGGCTAAGGCAGAAGCATTTCTTAAACAGGAGATTGGAAAACCGATGGATCGGTCGTGGTGGAGATCATGATCAACAATTCATGTCATGGCCTCCACGCTCTCCCGACTTAAACCCATGCGATTTCTTTCTGTGGGGTTATGTGAAAGATTCAGTGTTTAAACCTCCTCTACCAAGAAACGTGCCAGAACTGCGAGCTCGAATCAACGATGCTTTCGAACTCATTGATGGGGACATGCTGCGCCAAGTGTGGGAGGAACTTGATTATCGGCTTGATGTCTGCCGAATCACTAAAGGGGCACATATCGAACATTTGTGAATGCCTAAAAAAACTTTTTGAGTTTTTGTATGTGTGTGCAAAGCATAGTGAAAATATCTCAAATAATACAGTTATTGTAGAGCTGTGAAATCGCTTCAATCATTTGTAACAACCCTGTATTGTATGGAGAGGCTTCGTCCCCGCCGTAGCCCTCAGTGGTACACGACCCCACAACAGGCTGCAGCAGTCCACCCACCCCACCGCCGCCCTACACCGAACCCAGGGTTATTGTGCGGTTCGGCTCCTACTAGACCCTCGCGGGAACGTCTCACACCAGACGAGTGTAACCCCAATGTTTGTGTGGTAGAGTAATGGTGGTGCACGCGTACGTGGCGAAAGTGTTTGCGCAGCAATCGCCGACATAATGTAACTGAGACGGAAAAAGGGGAACCAGCCCGCATTCACGGAGGCAGATGGAAAACCGCCTTGAAAACCACCCACAGACTGGCCGGCACACCGGACCTCGACACTAATCCCCACTGATGCATTTGGTGGTGTTTTGGCCATCAGCCAATGGGAAGCGTTCGGGGATTTTAGATCCTCGAGGTGCTCTTGGTTCGCATGAGGATTCGCCATTCTGTTTCTTGTATCCGTTCTGTTTGGAATTCTGTTCTGCCTTATTCGGGAGGAATGCTAGCTTTGTCTTGTGTCGATCTGAGCTGGCTGCATGAGTTCCTGCATGATGAAGGAAGAAGGTGACATCTTTTCAATTACTTGCCATGAAGAATAGCAATGTGTATTCTAAATTTCTGTGCAATTAGCTTGCGGTCACTTAGCGTTCATACTTGCGTTGATATCCTTCCACATGAAGAAATGGAAGCTCATAGGTTATTCATTTTTCTGTGATTGGAAACTGCTTATAGGAAGGAATATTATCTTTTCAACTTGTCGTGCTGTAAATTGTAAGTTACCATCCTATCACTCCTTATAAAAGAGTTGTTGCCTTGTTAGAAGCTGTGTGTTTAGACCATATAATTACAGTTACTGTTTGCAAAAGCCTTATTTGTATTCGCTACTCTGAAAACTCATGTGGGCTTCAGTATCAGCTGCTTTCTTTTTCAGGCAATGTAGTCATATATTCACGATATTCTTCTCTGAATTATTTCGTCGGAGCGAAGTAATTTCGTTTGCTACCTTAGATTAATGCTGCTACAAACTACTCGCTGCCATATTGTGCACCCTTGTTGATGGGACTCGCGAATGCCTGAGAGCGCGCAAATAGTTAACTGTAATAGTTACATATTATTTTGGAAGTGGGGGAACGTCGTGAATAAAAATTTCCATACTAGCTGTTAAAATACTGTTATTAAAAAGTCAATATCAGTTTCTCATCCTAGAGCTGCATCTTGGGGTGATAGGTTACTTAAACAGTCATGGCGCGGAAAGTGACTGCTTAAAGCCAAGTTCCATAGTTCATCGTCAGGTTAATATCCTGACGATAAACTATAGGACTTGGCTCTAAGTAATGTAGATGTAGACGTAGATGTAGAGTAGAGAATGTTCCCCCAGATATGTCATTTTTAGATTTGAAGTAACAGTTAAACCAATACATTCTTAAGCCACTTACATCAGAAAGTATGTTCAGAATATGATTTCCAAACAATATTGCAGTTAGAAAGCCCCTCGGTATCATTTATTCCACCATACATTACCCCAATTCGCCAGGTCACTCTGCAGTACATTTAGAAAGCAGCGATTGTCCATAGCAACAGCTTTACCTTGTCCCACCTCAGACCTAATGTTATGCAAAGAAATAGTATTTATTCATAGTGGTTTGCAATTACGAAACTTAATTATTTCGCAAGATGAATACAATTTTCCTCACTATCTGTTAGGTTGGCAAGGTGCAGTAAGGGTGTTCTCACTCAACTTGCGCTACTTGTGTGAGGGGATCTCAATTACGTCAGGGTGCTGGACATTCGGCCCTAGGGTAATGAAGAGGGAGGTTGCTCATGGCAGCTCGTTTGCAATAGTGAGTATGGCAAGTGAGTCATGTCAGTCTAGTCGAGGTTTTAATCCATTTCTTTTCTAGCTTTAGACGTTTATTATCAAAGAGAATATGTCATTCAGAATGGAAAGTGGCAGGGTTCTTTTGCAATTGTTGGATTTCACTAGTAGTTATTTTACGCAACCAGAACTTAGAAATGTTGGAGCGTGGTGTGCGAACTCTGCTTAGTCTCAATCAGAATTCGTCTTCCCCCGTGTGAATGGGAGTGTGTTTCTGTTTCTAGTTTTATTTCTTCCTATGTATCGTTAGTTTCGTCGGTATTCCGTAATTTCCGTCCGTTAGTGCGTGTGCATGTCTGCTCAATACCGCGAGGTTCTTCGTTGTTTTGGAGAACCTTTACTTCTCGGAATCTGTTTCATCTTGCAATTATTTCGCGATAATGTACTTATAACGGTAGGACCTCTTACGGATTAACGGCCTTTTCGAAATTTTTATACTTTTTCTTCGTCTGACTTTGTGTGGCTAGGACCACGTATTTCAAAAACCAAGGAGCCTTCAGCTCAGCCCTACATTGTCTTCACGTGTGTGCTGTGTTTTTACAGCCATTCCCGATACGACCTGCATTTTGATTCGTAATTCTCGTTCACTTCCACTGCTTGAGTTTCCCGTATTTTGCACTACGCCTGAGGAGCAAAGCTTTTGTCGACTATGTGTGTTTGTGGTGCATGTTGTAGTTCTTATAGTTCCTCTCCAATCTCCTGTATGGTGTTACTATGAATCTGAAGTGCGTGTGTGATTCCTATACCATTAAGTGATTCCTATTTTGAGAGACTCTAATGACTTATAAACCCATCAGGTAAGATATCTGATTATTTGTTGCACTCATGTGGTTATTTAAACAAGGCACCAGCGACTGTTATACTTTTATATAAGTATGTATTGCATTTCTAATTTTATTACGCAAAATAAAAGTTGAATGTAGTTTAAAATAAATTTCACTGTTATGTTTTATCTCACATATCCCTATCTCTGATTCATAGGATCCATTCTACAGCCTTTGTCCCTTATGCAATTTATGTAGGCCAATTTATTTAACGGCTTGTTAAGTAAAATTTCTGTTTTATAAGGCACATCCCTATGAACAGGTCGACTGCCTGAATGAGAACAAAATGCGTACTCTCGTTTAATGCAAGAGCCTTAGTCTCCTTGTGTTAAATTAAAATCATTTATCGTTCTCTTAATTTTCCTTCATAATCTATACAGGTACCTTTCTTATGGTGACGCTATACCCTTCATAGTCTGGACTGATATCTTATGTACAACTTTAAAAGTATAGCAGCTTTCGTTTCTTACCTCACTGGTCAGCATAGTGGACACGCATTTGGGACGACGATGGTTGAAAGTCGCATCTGGCCTTCCAGATATAAGTTTTCTGTGATTTCCCTTAATCAGACAAATGCCAGGACGTTTCCGTGAAAAGGGCATAGCCGATTTCCTTCTCCACCCTTGAAACAATTCTAGCTTGTACTACTTCTCTAATGACCTTACGCATACAAATATCTGTTACTACTGTACAGTATGTTATACGATCGAAATGTAATGTAATTTCCATCGTATGACAGCAGGAAAGACAAACATTTGAACTGCAAGATGACGCTATAACCCTAACATGGAGTCATAATAATGTCTAGCTGCCTCTGATATATGCTTTAGTGACGAGGTTTTGAATTTAGACGTGGTAATAGCTTTGTTTCCTTTGGTAATTCTCGTCGACAAATGCATTTTACGCTGTAAGTTAGATCAGCATTAGTGTCCCGGTGATTTTAAAATGTGATATGAGTGTCATATTATGCCAATATGAGACTGTGAGGCATTGGAATTCAGAAAGACAAGACTTGTTGGAACGAACAAAGCGCTAAGTCAGCAAGTTCAGTCCTGATGATGCCTGCCTACCTGCCTTGTGACATTTGACAAAACCCATAGAACAATTTAGATCTGGAAAATAATTAATTTGAGGCTCCACTATGTCTTACACCATCTGTGGTACAGAAATTAACCTATGGATAAATGCAAGTGCTACTACACATAGTTGTTTGTATAAATACTGTTGAGCATGGTGCAAAGACTTCAGGCCATTCTGATGCTTTTCAGCACAGCAAAGATGACTACAGTGCAACATATTGTTTCTTTTTGATGGCCCCAAAACTAATTTTAAATGTGAAAGTATGCTCTTTACATAATTTTTTGAACCAATACTTTTTTATATGGTTTAAAAAAGGCACAGCTTTCAGATACCTTTGAGCATGCTCAATATGGCTGCATTTTGATTGGGTGTTTTATTTTAATGGTCTGTCAAGTACTTTTACATATGGAATACTACAAGTTACACGCTTTATGCACTTTATGGATAAATATTTTTGAAATTCGAACAAAAATTTCGTGATATGTGGGTGTATTTAAGCGCAATCAAGTCCATTGTAATTGGCTGTTTCATTTCAGTGGCTTGTAAGGTGTTTTTAGATGTGGAGATATTGCAAGTTACACCCTTTCAGTAACTTTTTGATTAAATATTAATGAATATGATGCAAAAAAAATCAGTGTTTTCAGATACTTTGGGGCACAGCCCAAACGGCTGGTCTGAGATAGCCCCGTGATTGGCTGTTTTAGTTTAATAGTCTTAAAATACTACGATCTGGTTGGTGGAGAAGGGATGGGGAGGTGTTGCAAAGCACAACTGAGCTAATTCTGCCATCATAGATTTTTTTCGTATTTCCTTCAATTTTCCTCCATTTTGCATTTTCAAATTTCCTGCCAACATGATGATGAATTATTGCATTTTCCGCTACTTGCCATCTTGATGTGGTCATGGGTTCAAAGTTCTTGATGACGTAATTTCCCCTGTCATGTAATCAACCCCCTGTCCCTCCCTGTAGGCAACCCGACAGCAAGGTAAAAATGGATTAGAACCAACACAGTTATATTATTTTTAGTTGTACAAAATTCATTTTAGTTGCACCTAGTGTGTGTGTGTGTGTGTGTGTGTGTGTGTGTGTGTGCGACTATTCCATTAAATATTCGTGGTTATTCCAGTTTGTTTTCACTGGCATAATGGTTCCTTTATTACTGCATAGGTAAACAGTTCAGGGCTTTGTTTGACTACTCATGGTAGTAGTTCATAACACACACTCTGTACTGTGAAAAGAAGGAAGCAGACGGATTTATGTGGTCACGCGCTATCTCGATTCTTCTCTAGGTGTGTATCTACAACTTAACAAGGACCAATTGTGGACTGGTTTTCTGAATTGTTAAGTAATAATTCTGCATCCATTCTTATTGTGTAACAAACACTGTTCGTTCCAAATTAGCAAGTGCAATACACACGATCCGGAAGCTGGCAAAGACAGATAATTGCGAAAACTTTCGCACAATCAAGTTGACAATCCGTGTATCCAAGTTGCTGACGATGATACAGAGGGTAATGGAAAACAAAACTGATGGAATGTTATATCACGATCATTTTTGCTTTAGGAAAGGTAAAGGTGACAGAGGGATAGTCTTAACGTTGCGCTTAGAAGTGGAAGGAAGAGTTAAGAAAAAGCAAATTATCTTATTAGGATTTACCTTGAGAAGCGTTCGGCCGTGCAAAATGGTGCAAAATGTTCGAAATTTTCAGGAAAATAGGTGTGATCTGTAGGGAAGGACGAGTTAGTATACAGCACGTACAAGATCCAAGAGGGAACTATAAGAATGGAAGAACGAAATACTCTCATTAGAAAGGGTATGAGCCAGGGATTTAGTCTTTCGTCCATACTGTTCAGTCAGTACACTCAAGAAGCTGTTATTAAAATTCAGGTTGAAAGGATATATTTGATAAGGTTCGATGATGACATTCCTATCCTCAACGAAAGTGAAGAAGAATTACAAGTATGTTGAGTGGAATGAACAGTGTAGCGAGCAGACACTGTGGGTTGAGAGTAACCCCAAGAAAGACAAAAGTGAAATGATAAACGTAACCATATTGCATACGATCTTTGTTTTCACGTGAAGATGCCACAAGAAAGCGTATGGAAGCCATAAGTAACTTACGGCCATATATTTCTTGCCATGAGAAAGTTGATGTTCTTTGAGGGTCGGTTCTAATAGGATAACCGAGCCAGTTTGTTATAATAACTACAGTTTCCCAAAAGCTTGCTGTAAATATGTCATAAAATATGAGACACGAAAAAGTTACACGTCAGAGCGAAATGAATTGTCACGGTCCTCCCTTCTAGAAGTAGTTAAAAAATGGGTCGAGTGCAATACTTCAAAAGAGAAACGGGACATGGGACCGCAAACGTGTACACGAATTGCCATCGAAGGCCGTAAACAGCGTCCTATTCCAGCGCCACTTAATCACGTCCTGACGCGCACATAATTGCAAACTCCGCCACAACATCGAGCTCACGGGATCGTAGCGTCACAACAAATGAAAAACGAGGGTTTAAACTGATCAGCGGCAATGTTTTACAGAGTCTATTTTCTGTCTGTCAGGTCTAAACATATAGCGGGAGCCCTTGTCCGCATTGCCTGGGAAACCACAAAGCTATTCTAGAGGAAGATTTACGCCAGCGGATGGTAGCAACTGTTGCCTACTACGCGCTTAATAAAGTGGCCCAGGAGCCTCCGTGGTGAGGTGAACGGAAGCCAGCACAATACTGCGGTCACAAAAATCTGTTTCGTCAGCTTTGTATTACGTGGTTAAGTGTAGCAATGTTTTAACGGCTTCGTGTGCAAAAATTGCTTCCAATGCGTTTTTTATGCCGAGACAAAGAAAGTATGGGTAGGTATAATGTTATACTCACCTTGGTTCTTATACGGCAGCTTACCTTGGCTCCTATATGACAACATAGTAACGAATCAAGCTATAGTAAATTAGCTTTGTAGGAAGAGCGTTGATGTACAACGTGTCGTCGAGATTAATGTCGTCAAAGAGGGAGCATGGGCCCTGTTGGGGAGCTTGCCAGAGACTCACTGTAACGTAATAACCATAGTATGACACATGATATTTTATGCATTAATCGTTAATTAGCGAAGTTAACTTTTCAAATTACGGATTAACTTCGAAGTTAGTTTTCGAGACTCCATAACTTCCGTTGAATTTCGATGAGTCCGCTAATCGTTAATTAGCTACCTACTATTTATGAGGAAAATGGCATTGCGCCGGCTACGGAAATCGTGTTCTGACAAGTTCGGGATATGTAGGTGCGTGCTACGCTGGGGAATTGCTATAAACAATCGAGTGTGAGCGAGAATAATTGGAAACTGGCTGTTTATTGTTGTTTGTTTACTGAGTTCACATTTAGGACTACTTTTTATCTAATTGACTGTGGCATGTAAACCGTGTAATCGGATTCTAGCTCTAACAACAGTCTAAACAGAAGCCTAGTAGTCACACATCTATATAATGAAAAGGCCAGAGTCTTGTCAAAATGTGACTGTACATGAAACCAAAAATTCATTCAACGACGCGGTATTTCTTGGGTAACATGTTTTAGTAAATTTATTTATTAAATACAATATGCCTATAACCTCGAGTGCTGCAGTAAAACGACTTTTTCTGTGAGCAAAGACATTTTGTCTCCTAAATGAAGCTGACTTTCGGATGAAAACTTCAAGGTGCTCATGTTCGCGAAGGGTAATATGCACCTTATGTCAGATACTATCTGATTTTCCTGTATTTAGAGCCACTCGCGATTTAGTATTGATAACTACACACATCAAAAACGTTTTGCATCACCTCGGTTCCGAGAGATCCAGAACCTGTATAGAAAATTGGAACAGAGATCAACATAAACATCATTTCCGCCCTTTCTATTGCTCATGAACACCACACATGGGATGTTATACCACCATACAGCGAGACCTTCGAAGGCGGTAATCCAGATTGATGTATACAACGGTACCTCTAACACCCAGTAGCACGTCCTCTTGCATTGATGCATGCCTGTATTCGTCGTGGCATACTATCAACTAGTTCATCAAGGCCACTCCTCAAAAGGCGATTCGGCGTAGATCCCTCAGGGTGGTTGGTTGATCACGTCGTCCGTAAATAGCCCTTTTCAATCTATCCCAGGCATGTTCTATAGGGTTCATGTCTGGAGAACATGCTGGCCACTCTAGTCGAACGATGTCGTTATCCTGAAGGAAGTCATTCACAAGATGTGCACGATGTGGGCGCGAATTGTCGTCCATGAATGCCTGGCCAATATGCTGCCGATATAGTTACAGTCGGAAGATGGCATTCGTGTATAGGACAGCCGTTACGGCTCCTTCCACGACCACCAGCGGCGCACTTCGGCCCCACATAACGCCGCCCCAAAGCTGCAGGGAACCTCCACCTTGCTGCACTCGCTGGATAGGGTGTGTAAGGCGTTCATCCTGACCGGCTTGCCTCCAAACGCGTCTCCGACGATTATATGGTTGAAGGCATATGCGACACTCATCGGTGAAGAGAACGTGATGCCAATTCTGAGCGCTCCATTCGGCATGTTGTTGGGCCCATCTGTACAGCGCGGGCCGGCCGGTGTGGCAGAGCGGTTCTAGGCGCTTCAGTCTGGAACCGCGCGACCGCTACGGTCGCAGGTTCGAATCCTGCCTCGGGTATGGATCTGTGTGATGTCCTTAGGTTAGTTAGGTTTAAGTAGTTCTAAGTTCTAGGGGACTTATGACCTCAGATGTTAAGTCCCATAGTGCTCAGAGCCATTTGAACCATTTTTGTACAGCGCGGCATGGTGTCGTGGTTGCAAAGATGGACATCGCCATGGACGTCGGGAGTGAAGTAGCGCATCGTGCAGCCTATTCCGCACTGTTTCAGTCGTAACACGACGTCCTGTGGCTGCACGAAGAGCATTATTCAACATGGTGGCGTTGGTGTCAGGGTTCCTCCGAGCCCTAATCCATAGGTAGCGGTCATCCACTACAGTAGTCGCCCTTGGGCGGCATGAGCGAGGCATGACAGCTCCTGTCTTCTCCATGTCCGACCAACATCGCTTTGGTTCACTCCGAGACGCCTGGACACTCCCCTTGTTGAGAGCCCTTCCTGGAACAAAGTCTCAATGCGGACCCCATAGAACCGCGGTATTGACCGTCTACGCATGGTCGAACTACAGACAACACTAGTCGTTAATCTCCTTTCTGGTGGAATGACTGGAAATGATGGGCTGTCGGACCCCCTCCGTCTAAAAGACGCTGCTCATCCATGGTTGCTTACATTTTTTTTCGGGTTATGTGACATCTCTGAACAGTCAAACGGACTGTGTGTGTGATACAATATCCACAGTCGACGTCTATCTTCAGGAGGTCTGGGAATTGGGCGATGCAAAACTTTTCTTGGTGTGTGTAAATAACTATAAACTAAATGACGTAATGCTTCAACTATTATTCATTTCCCTTCGATGTACTACTCAAATTTTCTCTGCAAAAACATTTTTATTTAAACAGCGGTAACACGTTTGACTCACTTGCTCATTTCACTACTATTACGAGTTAACGACTAACAACTAATTTTAACTTCCGATCTGTAAAGAAACGCTTTAAATTTTCATGAAGCTAAACTTTTTATTAACGGATTAAAGACTACTGAAGTTAACGTTTTGATTAACGTTGCCCAACTATGGTAATAACATGCACTCAGACAGGAGACTGGGTTGTATAACATTGCTTGTGCCACAAAATTCTAATGCACAGATATACTGCAACATTCTTTGGTATTTAGGATTTACGTTAATTATTCATTTCACAAACTTTTACTTTTAAAATATGAACTTATCTACGTCCCCACATGTTGAGAGAGCAAGGAGCGTTAGTAATGTCATTACTAGATACTACAGAACTACGGTAGTTGTTAAAAACACCATCTATCCGATATATCGGCATTTAAAAATATTGTTATCGGCCCTCGGTATATCGAACTATGTGTCGATATATCGAAAGAAAGATATCGACGTACCGGCTGCACATTGTAAATAGAATAAAGCGCCAAAGAAACTGATATAGGATGCGTATTCAAATACAGAGATATGTAAACAGAATACGGCGCTGCGTTCGGCTTTGCCTATATAACCCAACAAGTGTCTGGGGCAGTTGTAGATCGGCTACTACTGTTACAATGGCAAATTATCAAGATTTAAGTGAGTTTGAACATGGCGTCATAGTCGGCCCACGAGCAATGGACACAACATTTCCGAGGTAGCGCTGAAGTGAGGATTTTCCCGTACGACCATTTCAAGAGGGTACCGTGAATATAAGGAATGTGGTAAAACATCAAATCTCCGACATCGCTGCAGCCGGAAAAAGATCCTGCAAGAACGGGACAACGACGACAGAAGATAATCGTTCAACGTGACAGAAGTGCAACCCTTTCTCAGATTGCTGCAGATTTCAATGATGAGCCATCAACAAGTGTGAAAGTGCGAACCAATCAACAAAATATCATCGATGTGGGCTTTCGGAGCCTAAGGGCCATTCGTGACCTTTGATGACTGCATGACCCTAAGATTTACGCCTCGCCTAGGCCCGTCGACACCGAAATTGGACTGTTGATGTCTGGAAGACATGTTGGTCACACAAGTCTCGTTTCAAATTGTATCGAGCGGATGGACGGGTACGGGTGTGGAGGAAACCTCATGAATCCATGGATCCTGCATGTCACCAGGCAACTGTTCAAGCTGGTGGAGGCTTTTTAATCGTGGGGGGCATGTGGGACCCCTGATACGTCTAGATACGAGTCTGGCAGGTGACACGGACATAAGCTTCTGTATGATCACCTGCATCCAGTCATGTCCATTGCGCATTCCGATGGACTTGCTATAGAGCTCCAGGAACACGCTTCTGAGTTTAAACACTTCCGCTGGCCCTCAGACTCCCCAGACATAAACATAATTGAGCATATCTGGGATGCCTTACAACTTGTTGTTCAGAAGAGATCTCCACTCCCTCGTACTCTTTCGGATTTATGGACAGCCCTGCAGGACTGATGGAATCATTTCCTTCTAGCACTAATTCAGACATTAGTCGAATTCCATGGCACATCGTGTTGCTGCCCTTCTGCGTGCTCGCGGGGGCCCTACACGACATTAGGCAGGTGTACCAGTTTCTTTAACTCTTCAGTGTGTAATGCCATTTTAGAGCTATACATTTAAGTTTTGATTTATTGTTAGAGCAAGAATTGAAAGGAAAATGATGCACTTTCACGTTTGGCGTTAACCACTTTGCTGAAAATGGTAACTACATATAAACGGCACAATAAAAGGTGTTCATCGTTCAGTCCCGGCACATATCGGATTTTTCCCGAACGTTGCATGTCGAATCACCTTTTCTTCAATTTCTGCCAACGCCAGCGACTTAGTAGTCGTAGCATCAAAACTGCGAGGTGATGTCAAACGTTGCAGTTTCTCTTGGCTGTGTCGAGCGCCGGTTACATTAGCGTTTCCCTTCACACGTCTCCGCCCCACCACAGAGACCAGTCTTGTCATTTAGATTTTTGCTCACTATTTTTAGCAACTTGTTTTGAGAACGCTGATGTGAAGAAGTAGCGCGCTAGTTGCTTTAGATTTTTTTAAATTTTAAAGCAACTGGTGTCCTGTTTTTTTCACATTGGGAACCTTTTTGTTCCAATCACACCGCCCCCGGCCCCACCCCCGCCTCCCCCGCGCCTGCCCCCGGCCTCCATCCTCGTTCATTCTTTTTTGTTCTTTGTGCTACCTACACTTCTTTCACGCAGCCAAAGAGAAAGACTGGACGTGATGAAAGCTCAAAACGTACTAAGAGTCCTCCACACAGCGAAACTAAAATTATGTTTACTACCATTCCAAAAGAATAATTTCAAATATTCACCGAAAATGTTGAATGAAATATACTACGACATAAAAATATCGGCCCTCGATACTGCAATTTCGATATCGATATGTCGATATATCGTGGAGTGATACGCAGCGCCTATATATCGATAATTCCTTTGGTAAATATATGGATACATCGATAATTTATCAACAGCCATAGTATATTGCTACCGAAATTCAGATGGAATCCCACCACCGTTGACTAAAAAGTATGTTGAACAATACGGCTTCCATATTTTAATGGGGCTGTTTCATTCAAAATGCCCTTCTTGTCCGTTTCTTGTGCGTGGATGTGTTGCTGATACGTGAAAGAGTACAGGTAACTGCACCGTAACAGAATGCGTGCTGCCCTTGTGCAACTTTTGACTTCCCTGAGAGAACGTTTCATGTTGCTCTTGAGCTGGTTGGTTACAAAACATACTGTATCTCCTGCGTCGTGAAGAATCCCTGAGTTTTAAAGACCCACTCTTGACAGATCTTTAGAAGATGGAATGTGTAGCTCGCTGATACGCAGAAATGACCGTACCGCGTAGTAAGACGAGCAAACGACGCGATACATCGCCCGAATGGAGGCAGCTGCATTGCAGCCAAACACGTCATAGCCAACAAACCAAGTAATCCAGATATCCACGTCCCCATTAATACCGTAAATGCGAAAGTAATTCTGTCTGTTACATTTTCACGACTAAACCGCTGAACCGATGTCGATGAAATTTGGGATGGCCATAGCTTGAACCCTGACGAAGAACATAGGCTACTTTGGAAAGTGTACAGCACAACATATTTATTGATTTGAATAATATTAGACGAATAAGGGAAAGATATTTACTTTTTGAAAAAGCTATTTACTCTTTGAATATTCAGCTTAATCATGTTCGTGAAAATTGTTTGTGAATATATCTGACATTGTCAGATCAGGAGACAGCTATCGTAAGCAGTTAATCAAATACAAGATTACAAAATATTTTAAAAACTTTCTATAAAGCTTTTTAAATTAAAAAAATATCTATATATTGGCTCGATCGCATTTAACATTAAAAATGTTTACAATGTGATGACCAGTTTGGTAGCTTATGTACCATCTTCATATCACATATAGTATTATATATGCAACTAGCAGCGTCCAACTCCGTTGTATCGTCCATAATATCCCTATTTTCAATCTTCAGATAAAAGCTGTTACATTCAGCCCGGCTATTTGTGACGGCATTTGATACATAAGAGTCGACACAGAGTTGTAAAAAATAATATATACTGTGAAACATCTATATAATTATTTCCGTTACAGTCACTAACTGCAATCAGAGAATTGCCACACACGGTGTTCTAAGTGCAACTAGCAGTGTTCAACAACGTCTCTTCACCCAGAACATTCTTAAAATCGTCAGGTAAAGTCTGTTATGAACAGCCACACACTTTACCTGAAGGTTATAATAAAAATGCTCTGGCCGATGCATACGCTGTCGTACACTGCTAGTGCCACATATAACATCGTAAATGGCAAATCTATGATTGCAGTTACTGACTGTAACGGAAATAATTACATAGACATTTCACTGCATACATTTTTTTTTTACAACTCAGTTCGGGCTCTATGTTTCGAATGTTGTCTCAGATAGCTTGGCTGAATATAACAGATTTTGATTGAAGATTTTAAACAGGAATATTATGGACGTTACAACGGCGTTGTATACTGCTAGATGCATTTACACTAACAGAAAAGGCGCAACCCAAAAATATGCTTAATATAGAGCAATGAAATTTGAGGAATACGTTTGTCTGCTTAAAACATTGAAGTGATAACTTTGCAAGTTCGTAGGTTAATGAAAGCGCGAGATAAGCTGTTGCAAATGTGAAATTCTGGTACGCTTAATAACTTGTGTAACTGACAGAATGAGGGATGCAAAAATGCAAATGTGCATGCATTGTGTTGTATAAATGCCGGATGTCAGTATGTGGTATTTAGCTCCATGCCTCTTGCACCTGGTCGGTCGGTTAATGCTGGTCGTGGATGACGCTTGAGTTATCGTCCAATGATGTCCCATGTGTGCTCTGGTGATCGAACAGGCCGAGGCAACATGTCCACACTCTGCAGACCATTTTGGATTACAGCAGTGATGTTTAGGCGGCCGTTATCCTGTTGGAAAACATCCACTGGAATGCTGTTCGTGAATGGCAGTACAACAGATGAATCTCCAGACTGATGTACATATTTGCAATCACGCTGCATTGGATAACCACGAGAGTGCTCCTGCTGTGATACGGAACTGCACCATCGCACCGTAGACCGTCAAAAAGGTGTAGATCATGTCCAGACAGCAGGTAAGTTGGTTGCAGATGCTAACCTAGCCTTCTTCGATCCAACATACGGCCATCACTGGCGCCGAGACAGAACCAGCTTTCGCCAGAAAACACAACAGACCTCCACTTCACCCTCCAATGAGTTCTCGCTTGGCACCACTGAAGTCGCAAACGGCGGTGGTTTGGGGTCAGTGGAATGCACGCTACAGGGCGTCTGATTTGGAGCTGTCCTTGAAGCAACCGATTTGGAACAGTTCGTTGTGTCGCTGTCGTGGCAGCTGCTTCTCGAATTGCTGCTGCAAACGCAGTGCGATGCGCGGCAGCCATACGCCGAACACAACGGTCTTCCCTCTCAGTAGGACGAAGTGGTCGTCCGGAGCCCGGTGTTCTAACGACCGTACGTTTCCATGACGACCACTGCCACCATTCAAGTACAGTGGTTACATTTCTGCCAAGCTTTTCTGCAGTACTGCGGAAGGAACATCCGCCTCTCGTAACCATATTACGCGACTGGGTTCAAACTCAGTGATTTGATGAAATGGCGTCTTCGTCGTCTTTTTGGCATTTTTAATTAACATCTACTCATTACGTCCGCTCTCAAAGGTAACTGACGCTCATGACCGTTACAGCGCGTATTTAAAGAAAACATGATTTGCATCCTCATAATGGTGCTACTATCCTTCCATTCTGAACAGATGTCGCTCATCAGCATCAGTATGAGGTGCGACTACCACGGGTAAAAATCTATCCTTGTACTCATTGTGCCATGGAAGCAAACATGCTCCGAATGTAATATAGAGGAGTACCTTGCCGTGTCTGAAACATGTGATGTGTTAGATCTCAAAGCTGCTGGCTGGACGACGCTAAGAAAATTACGTGTCTTCCCACCACAGATAGGGCATGCTATATGGTTAACAAATTAGGGAACCGCGCAAGCCACCGTTTACATTCCTCAAAGCGTTTGAAGTGTGAGCTGCACTGCAGAGTCTTGTATTATCCTGATGGATTATGAGACTTAGTAACTTATTCATGAAGGGTATGACAACAGGGTTTATGATTCTAACAACGTGATGGTGGTCATCTTGTTTCACCACAAACAACCCACGAACTCTCGTTGAAGAATGGGGACGGATACCACAGGGTGACCTCCACAGACTTGTACGGGGCATGTCATCTTGGTGTCAGGCAATGAAAAAACGCTAACGGAGGACGTACACGTTACTGAAGCTCTGAAAGTGCAATGAAAAGCACCCAGGATAACGGAATGATTGATTGTTTCCACTTTGTTTTTGTCACCTGTCGGGCGTTTCAGTTCTTTTATATGACCGATCGAGGATGCAATGATGTTTTGTTGTGTACTTAATTTGTGAAAGATAGTTAACATTGTGTAATATACTCAGTCAATTATCGCTGAATGGAGCATGGCAGAAGCCCAAAGTCATGTTACCCTAATTCTTTTGAGCGCTGCATGAATGAGATGAAAAATAGAAGTTCCTTCGTAAGTTTACTGCTGAGACACTAATGAATGAAACTAGTAATTAACATTCCAGCAACGGGCAACAACAGTGACAGAGTTAATCCAGCAAAAGCTAACTGACGCAGTTAGGCCTGTTGTTTGAAATTACGCTAATGAGGTTTGCTTACTTGCGATGTCTTCACAGCACTGATTTCGGCGAGATGATATCAAGCAATTGCACGCCTCCTCTGATATCGTTCCCTGCAAAATTTTTCGGAAGGAAGTTTGCAGTGGGGGCATATTTAGTAATTTATAATGCCTTACAGAGATAATAAATCACTGGTTCAGATGTTTTTTATGACTGATGTATTCTCAGCAAACTTGGTAGCTTATGTAAATGCAGTTCTGAACCACCACTATTTATTCGGTTATAGATTCCATACAGATTCCGATTTAATTGTGTAAAGTGATGTCATTCTCTTTATGCATTAATCCACGTGACTGTAGGTTAGCTAATTCACGTCATTCTATCACTAACTGTTCTTCAATTGTTTTCATTCATCATTTAAAACATTCCGGGAGTATTTTGCTCAATGGTTTTAGTTTTATTATGTTTTAATTAAATAAATTTACGAGATTTTCTTGTGTGCGGAACCATGTGGCTGTAAAAACCCTTGGGCTACATTAGGCTATGAATGCAGGTTTCGTAACGCTTGTATGTTTCTTATGTTTACCTATTATTCAGTACCAAAGAAATAGTTGCTGCTCCAAGATAATCCACTTGATTATCACGAACAACCGCATATCACATATAATTCTTTACGTCCGAGTATTAAATTTGAGTTCTGCTGTTATAGGAAGTACGACATCCATCATGTGCGTCGTCTTTCGTCTGAGTGAATATCGTGCCACTGAATTTAAGTTTCTTGTGTATTGCATAGCAGATTCAAGGCACTGAACTTCAGTTTCACGTACAATAAATGTCAAAATATCTCATCATTCTTTTAGTGAACAACCAGTTCCAAAGACACACACACAATTATAATTATGTATCTCAAATTAAAAGTATTGGGCTTCAGTTTCACGTACAATAAATGCCAAATAAATTTCATCATTCTTCTAGCGAACAACCAGTCCCTAATGCATACTATCAATGATAATTAAAATTGAGTCACCAAGTGGCATGCTTATGATTCCTGCTTTTGAGGACGACGATCTCCAAAATTTTCAAGCGACTTTTGCCAGGATTTTGATGTAAATAAGGGCTCTTGCAGCTTGTGTTCGTTTATTTATATTTTCTCAAATATTTATTTTGTACTTGTGTGACAAAACTTTCTCCTTTTTGGACATTTAGCACATTTCCTTTTTTCATTATAGGGCTCTGTTTGAAATACTCTTCTTGAGGAGAGAGTATATCCTTTTACTTGTTATTGTTCGTTTGGTTTAGTTATTTTCATTCTGTGTGAGTTTAATTTTCTTATCTACTAAATTCTTTACGTCATTAGGAAGGTGGTTAATTATTTTCATTGACGAATGCTTCATTCCTTTCTCTATCAAATTTTCGTGTTTAGTAAGCCATCCCATATGCTATTTCTTTTATGACTGTTATTGTTCGTTTTAAACTGTGAGTAATTATTCACTGTACAATTGTACAAGAGAGTAAATGTACTGTGAGGCTGTTACAAGTGCCGATCTGTTTAAAGAGATGTGTACAAGTGTTTTATGTGGACAGCACATGTTGTCCCTCTTACACACTTCTGTGCATAAACTCTTTCCTCCTCAATAACGAGTTCCCTCATAACACGACATTAATCATAACACATTAGTGAACGAAATTAGAAAAAAATAAGTAACACTTTGACGTTTTCATATCGAAACTCTGATATTATCCGTAACGTAATAGTTCAGGTTTTTAGACGTTTACGAAGGTTTGCAACACATTACTTCTAGTACTTCTAAGAATTTGGAATATCCTGTTCCATTTATTGATTTACCATCATGCATTATTTCGAATTGTGTGGTCAAGAATTGTGCAGTACACAATTACAAAAAAATGGTTCAAATGGCTCTAAGCACTATGGGACTTAACATCTATGGTCATCAGTCCCCTAGAACTTAGAACTACTTAAACCTAACTAACCTAAGGACATCACACAACACGCAGTCATCACGACACAGTTACATGTGTCGTATTTAAGGCCAGTGTCAGTCTATTTGCAGAGAACTGTGTTGGACTGCGTTGAAGTTTCTCCATTAGGCTTGGTTATAAAACTTGACTCGTCAGTGAAGAGAGCTATCTCTGCCTCTCAGATGTATGAATGCAGATCATTTGCACAGGGAGTATTGTAATTAATAGTGACACAGATAAAAAATCAACAATATTCCAGAAAACATTGGTTTTCAAACGAGCCTTATGCTACATGTTTGCGAATGTGTGGTTTGGAGCCGCTACTGACATCTGTATGAAATGTTGTGTTAATTGGAGGATGTGTTTCGACACGCGTGTTTTCAGCGAATTTATTTATTTAAATGTTATGTTTTGTAAAATTTGCGTGAGTTTTGAACCCCATCATCATGTTTCTATCCCTGAACTGTCTATAAAATAGGTTATTCCTCTTTGGTGCTAGATCTAATTAAAGAGATAATTTTGACAGCTGTGTGATAATAGGAACTTACGTTTACGTTCTTGAACGCATCATGCTGCAACATTCCTAAAGTCGTGAGTGAGCTTAGGTACTTTTCCAATTATTTTTGGACAATATTAAGATTTGTTTCTCTCGCTTTTACAAAACTTGTTATGGGATTTTCATAATTTATGATTTTTGGGTGGGGAGGGGGCGGAATGGTAGGGGTGGGGGGGTTATAGTAATCGCGAACGTGGCTTTTCCAGTAACTTGGTACCAAAATGGGTTTCTCCATCTCGCAAATGAATAAATGCTGCTTCATTACAGGTCTGCGATAAATACGAGGTGTGATCAAAAAGTAACGGGATATTTTTAATTTCGCAGGCTTTATACATCCGATTTTCGAAAACTTTTTCTGACATGCTAGTACACATGTTTCTAATGTACGTTTGCATTTTCAGCTGTTTTGAATGTTTAGTTTATTGTTGACAATCGAGAAGGTTATACGTGTTTCGGAGTACTCGGCGAATTTTTAGTTTCGAAAAAGATGGATCAAACTATTTCCATTAAGTTTTGCTTAGAAATGGAATTATGGAATAAATTGCACCACCGCATTCGAAATGTTGACTATGGCGTTTGGCAAACCTGCTATCAGTAAGACAGTAGCTTACAAGTGATATAAACATTTCAAAGAGGATCGAGAACATGTTAAAGATGACGATCGCCCTGGACGCCTTAGCGCATCAGTTAGTGACGACAATGTGAAAGAAGTAAAGTAAATGGTCCTGGAAAATCGCCAAGTAATTTTTTCTAATGTTTTTGGCATGAAACGTGTACCAGGGAAGTTTGTTGAATTTCGACCGAAAACGACATCGCATAGACATCGCTCATTAATTGCTGAATGAAGTCGACAAGGATCCGGAACTTCTGAAGAAGGTTATAACATAAATATACGAGTATGGCGTCAAAAACAAGGTGCAGTCCTCCCAATGGAAACTGCCTGAACAGCCAAGACTGAAAAGAGTTCTATAAATTCGATCGCATGTGAAGATATTTCTTACTGTTTTCTTCATTTACAGTGGGATAGTGCATTATGAGTTAGAGCTTTATGGTCGTCCTGACAATAAGGAATGCTACCTGGAAGCTATGCTCCGTTTGCGTGGCGCAATCCGAAAAAACGACCAGGATTGTAGCAAAACCACTCGCGGAAATTTCAGTGTGATAATGCCCCCGCTCACGCCTCAATGCATGTTCGTGATTTTTTGATAAAAACCAAAACTTTTATGTTGCCTCATCCACCGTATTAGCCGGACATGGCCACCTGCGACTTCTTTCCATACCCGAGGCTGAAAATAATCACGAAAGGACGTCGTTTTGCAGCCACTCATGAGATAAAAAACAGAATCGCTGAAGGAGCTGAGCACCATAACGAAAAGTGAGTTCCAGCAGTGCTTCCGAGATTGGATAAAACGCTAGCCCAAGTGTATTATGTATGAGGGGGATCACTGTGATGGGGACAAAGTTGATGATGAAAAATTAAAAATACTTTAAGAAAAGCAAAAGTCCCCGTTACTGTTTGAACGTACCTCACATTTGGGCGCATTCACGGTCAAAAGCCGATGGTGTAATCCCTATACAGTTCACTGTAAACGTTTATACTTTTACTGTCATACACCATAGCAAATGTCAGTTTCCATGGGCACACACTTTATTCAACATCCAAATGTCACTACAGGTACTCGGATTTAGGTTACGAAGTAAGACGCGTATATTTCTGTTGTCTATTGTCAAACCACAGTTTATGAAAGATATTTTATTAAAAGGATTAAGTAGGAATAATTAATATTTGTCGTGTTGGAAATAACTGTGGTAGCAAGGAATGTCTGCACCAACGTATTGTTGACAAGAGAGACCGCACATTGATATAATTTTAAAAAGGGCGGGAGAGACCGCGTATGGATACATTTTAAGAAAAGAGCGGGATAGACTGCGCATTGATACATTTTGCAATGGTAGCAGGGATTGTCTGCATCAGAAGCATTGTTGGCGGGAGAGACCGCACTTAAACGTTCGTAGGAAGTTAGTAGTAAGCGAGATGTCGGTAGCAGGTCTGAAGCGAGAGGTTGAGAGGAGCGGTGTGCCTGCCAGCCACCAGCTATGATTTACAAGAGATTATAAACGGATGTACAGAGACATCAGCTAACTATTATCATAAGAGGAACTAATATTATTGAATTAATTTTCTTGATAAACTCAAGACTACTGAAGATATGTTTGCGCAATGTAAAAAGTAAGTCCATTTGAGCGTTTGTAAACTCATTTCATTCAGAATATAATTAATTTTTGCCAGCAATATTGCACTACTGATTATAATCCATCCCAAAAACCATCATCGTAAAACTTTGCAAAATTTTATTGTTGTCAAGAAAAAGTTTAACTATGAATTACGTAACCAAAGTCAAATTAATTAAAGAATAACGTTAGCTTTGCTATAAAAGAATAACGTCAGCTTTGGTAATAAATACAGCCATTTATTATGACAGCCCACCAGCAGCTAATAAAGTATAGTAAAACAGAGTCAGTATATTCACGTCGCAGTTCGCTGTAGCAGTCACATGGCGATCCAGTAACAGTAAGAAAGGTAAGGAGCAGTTTTGGGTTATTGCAGATAACGACTGAGGGCCACGACGACGACACATTCTACGTTTCGTCGAAATAATCAGAAAATCACTTTTAATAAACAGCAATTAAATTTGTATGCGAAGATTGAGAAAGAGAATAAATTTCAAAGGAAAGATTTCATTTGTTATTATTAAGCAAGAGATAGAAAACCTAAGGAAAGGTTTCATAGGTTATTGTAGAAGGGAACAAGAGAGATATAGAGGAGACGGGAAGGTTTCAACGATATGTTAGATACGTCTGCCATCAGTGGCGATGATGTGCCGCAGACGAACAGCGGAATTCTCCCTGACCCGCTGCAGTGTCGGAACATCGATGTTGTCGATGACCTTCTGAATGGCTGTTTTCAGCTCAGCAATGGTTTTGGGGCTATTGCTGGATACCTTAATATACCCTCACTAAAAGGAGTCGCATGTGTTCAGATCCGGAGAATATGGTGGTCAATCGAAGTCAATGCCAGAGGCCTCTAGGTATCCCAGAACCAGAATCCGGTCCCCAAAGTGCTCATCCAGGACATCAAACACTCTCCTGCTTCGATGGGGTTGAGCTCCGTCTTACATGAACCACATCTTGCAGAAATCAGGGTTACTTTGATAATGGGGATGAAATTATCTTCCAAAAGCTTCACGTACCATTTGGTAGTCACCGTGTCATCAAGGAATATCGCACTGGTTATTCCGTGACTGCACAGTGGACACCACACAGTCGCCTGTTGAGGGTGAAGAGTCTTCTCGATCGCGAAATGCGGATTCTCAGACCTCAAATGTGCCAATTTTGGTTTGTTGACGAACTCATCCAAATGAAAGTGAGCTTTGTTGCTAAGCCAAATCATGCATACAGCTATCGTGCTTGGAGCAGCCGGCTGTCTTGACAAGTGCGCTCAGACACGTCGTACGCGTAGGGCACAAATATGATAGAAAGGTCACCTTCTCGGCAATGGAGGCTGTGGACAGGATACAACTCAAGTCGATGAGGTCTTTTAAAGACGAGGTGAAAGTTTTGATTTGGAGCAAATTTGCACACAGTCAATGGACGCACTGCGTTAGATTGGAAAAAGACCTGGCCTGATTGTAATGTGTATAGTTACTTTCCATAATGACAAGTGAAATAATGATCGGACAGATTAACACACACAATAGTCGTTTAGTCATGCAGGAGATCCGAAGGGTGGTGGAGGATTGGAGACTGGATGTAATCTGCAGGAGCTGTACTCCCAAGCTGGGAAAATTTCTTTTATGGCTGCCACTTGGCAGGTAATTTGCATTGAAGAAGAGCCAAAGGCAGACGTTATGGTACCAAATAAGGCCCGATGGGCCACTACCATAACACAATTATCAAATAGCCACTGCAACGTCGTGGAATTACAATCACCTATTGGACTTGTTTACATTATCTACATGTACTTCCAATATGGAGGTAATTTTGAAGAATTCTTGGACCATCTCTTTCGAGTCACAATGGCGTTGCGAGGGCGAAAGATCATCATCAAGGCCAACGTGAATGCCAAATCCCCCCTATTGTACAGCGGCAGTAGACACGCAAATCGGTAGAAGGCTAAAGAGTTAATCATGGCCTCCCAACTAATTGTGGCAAATAGACCAGGGAATTCCCCCACCTATAGAGGTAGAGGCGGATCTGGAATAAACATAGATGTTACCCTCTCAACACCCAGTGCCATCAGCAACATCAAGAACTGGAAACTTTTAGATCAAGTCACAACAAGTGACCATAATCTGATTGTATTCTGCCTAAGTGACGAAGAGTGCCGCTGGGACCCGGGGTGGGAGAGCCAATACAATTTCACTAAGACGGATTTAGAACGCCTATCTCGGGAGTGTGACGTTCCTCCATTGCCTGAGGGAGACGTAAATGTGGATACTTATGCTGAAGAACTGGTGGTGTCAGTAATTAGGGCGGCGAAAGCTGCTGTGCCGACTAGGAGGAGAGCCGTTGCTGCCTCTCCATCACCTTGGACTGCCGACCTTGACCATATATGCCAGTCTGTGAGACGGGCGAAGAAGAACTACCAGCGAAGTGTCGTCTGGCAAGAAAAGCAGTTCTGGCTGCAGCGATACCGAGAAGCCAAAGATGTTTTCCAAAAAGAACTGAAGGAGGTGAGGGTTAAAACTGGGAGAGATATGAGCTGCACCAACTAGCCACTGAATCTTGGGGAGTCCCTTATAAGCTGACCAGAGAAAAAATAGGATCTCCCGCGGTTCTCTCGACGATCAGAGATGGCGACCGAATGACAGAGTCCTGGCAGGAGACTGCTGAGGTCCTCCTGCGAACTCTGTTACCAGATGATGAGGAAAATGAGGACAATGAAATCCAGCACCAGATCCGCAGGGAAGATCATGAAGAGTACACCAACGACACCATGGTGTACTCCTTTTCAGAGGAAGAAGTGGCGGTATATATCAAATCTCTCAAAAGGAGAAAGGCTCCAGTGCCAGACGGCGTAGTAGCGGACGTCGTACAATTCCTCGCCCCTAAGCTAATAGCACCTCTCATGGGGTTACTTAATGAATGCCTAAGGCTTGGTAAATTCCCGATAATCTGGAAAAGGGTAAATGTGTTGATAATAAAGAAAGGGAAAGACAAGGACTCTACAGAAGCCAAGTCCTACAGGCCAATATGTCTTCTGGATATCCTGAGGAAATTACTAGAGAAGCTATTGGCTGACAGAATGACGGCACACAGGATACTGCGCAGGATGAGCGACAGGCAGTTCGGCTTTCGGCCGGGGCAATCGTCGTCTAACGCAATTACCCTGGCGGCCGAGGTCTGCAGCTCAGCACCCCACAAGTATGTCGTAGGCTTCATGGTGGACATCAGTGGTGCCTTCGACAACCTGTGGTGGCCCTCGCTCTTCTCCAGGCTTGTGTGAGAAGGAGTGCCCAGGACCCCTCTATGTCTGTCTGAGGAGCTATTGTGAGGACATGGAGGTTTGGTTATCACCACCTAGCGGAAAAGTAAGTAAACCATCACGAAGGGGTGCCCCCAGGGCCACTCTCTTGGGATGTAAATATAGAACCGTTATTAGAAAAATTACAACTCAGCGACGACGTGCTAGACTTGATAGCCTATGCAGACGACCTCCTCCTGTTGGTTGGCGATCGTACCCGTGAGGGCCTAGAACCAAAGTGGAACAAGCAATAACATCGCTCATTGAATGGTGCCATGAAGCAAAAATGAAGGTTGCACCACACAAATGCACGTACCTATTGTTGAAAGGTAGCCTGGTTAGAAATCCAACTGTAAGAATCGAGGGAACACCAGTTCTTCGGCACCGTGAGGCAAGATATCTAGGAATTTTTAATTGATGAAAAGTGGAACTACAGGGCACACATAGATACCATATCGCCACGACCCCTGGAAGTCTTAAATAATCTCATCAACATTGACCACAAAAGATTCCATCTGCCATCCAATCTCATCAAATTCTACCACAACACCATCTTAACGTCAATAGTAGGATACAGGTGTCGGATCTCGGCACACAGGCTCACAGGGGGCGATGCCTGCCATGACTGTAAGAAGGGTGCAGCGGAATATGTTATTACGCTCTGTTGGGCATATCGAAGTGCTCCTGGTGGAGGGGGGGGGACTTTATTGGTATTAATGGGTCTGTGTCCATTAGATATTAAGATACGGGAAGAGGCAGCATTGGACTGGATAACTAAAGGGAAAATTGAAAAGACTAGGGAAATCATGGGGGTACAGGTAGGTGACAAATTTTCCATTACAAGAAGGGGGGAGGAGCTGTGGAAAGAATCGTGGGAAAAAGAAGAAACGGGGAGAAGGGTATTTCAACTGCTGCGTAATATCAAGGAGAGATTAGAGATGGGTTATTTTGAGCCCATCAGGGGTTTGTTGCACTTCCTTACAGGACATGGACCATATCCAACATATCTATGTCGATTTGGTAAACGGCCTACACCAGCGTGCGACTGTGGTGCTCGAGATGGCACACCTGAACACATCATCTATGACTGCTCATTATATGATGACGTGGCGGATTTGAGAGATCAGCTACCTAACAGTGACATCTGTTTCCTAATTCGATATGCTGACACCTATCATGTTTTAAAAAGTTTCGAAAATGAGGTATCACATAAGTTTACGAAGGAATTTTTTAGGAACCAAAATGGTTAATAAATAAGCAATCGACAAAGTCTGACGTGCACCTGCCCATTACCGCTGGGTGCGGAATAGCAGATCGCCATCACAACCAAGATCCACCGTGCTTCAGGATCAGGCAGGCAGGTGTATCAGAATTCATCAACTGTAACAGCACTTCCAATGAGATCGTAGCTATTAGTAGTATAAGCTAGAATCTAGACAAACTAACAATACTAACAAGACCAGGGACTGCAGCGATTTTAAGTAATTTGGCCAGACCAGTGCCAGGGGCACGCCCACTGGGATTAGCTCGGTGGGCAGGCCACAAAGAGTAGGTTTGTAGCTCAACTAGCATACCTGTAATGCTGCAGAATACATTAGCATTAGTGTAGCTTAATAGATTACATTAACCGTGTCCAGAAAACTGTGCCAGTCACCAATCAAGTAAATGCTGCATTTGTTATTGTGTTGTTGTTGTTGTGGTTTTCAGTCCTGAGACTGGTTTGATGCAGCTCTCCATGCTAATCTATCCTGTGCAAGCTCCTTCATCTCCCAGTACCTACTGCAACCTACATCCTTCTGAATCTGCTTAGTGTATTCATCTCTTGGTCTCCCTCTACGATTTTTATCTTCCACGCTGCCCTCCAATGCTAAATTTATGATCACTTGATGCCTCAGGACATGTCCTACCAACCGATCCCTTCTTCTTGTCAATTTGTGCCACAAACTTCTCTTCTCCCCAATCCTATTCAACACCTACTCATTAGTTACGTGATCTACCCACCTAATCTTCAACATTCTTCTGTAGCACCACATTTCGAAAGCTTCTATTCTCTACTTGTCTAAACTATTTATCGTCCACGTTTCACTTCCATACATGGCTACACTCCATACAAATACTTTCAGAAACGACTTCCTGACACTTAAATCTGTACTCGATTGTAACAAATTTCTCTTCTTCAGAAACGCTTTCCTTGCCATTGACAATCTACATTTTATATCCTCTCTACTTCGACCATCATCAGTTATTTTGCTCCCCAAATAGCAAAACTCCTTTACTACTTTAAGTGTCTCATTTCCTAATCTAATTCCCTCAGCATCACCCGACTTAATTCGACTACATTCCATTATCCTCGTTTTGCTTTTGTTGATGTTCATCTTATACCCTCCATTCAAGACACTGTCCATTCCATTCAACTGTTCTTCCAAGTCCTTTGCTGTCTCTGACAGAATTACAATGTCATCGGCGAACCTCAAAGTTTTTATTTCTTCTCCCTGGATTTTAATACCTACTCCAAATTTTTCTTTTGTTTCCTTTACTGCTTGCTCAATATACAGATTGAATATCATCGGGGAGAAGCTACAGCCCTGTTTCACTCCCTTCCCAACCACTGCTTCCCTTTCATGCCCCTCGACTCTTATAACTGCCATCTGCTTTCTGTACAAATTATAAATAACCTTTCGCTCCCTGTATTTTACGCCTGCCACCTTTAGAATTTGAAAGAGAGTATTCCAGTCAACATTGTCAAAAGCTTTCTCTAACTCTACAAATGCTAGAAACGTAGGTTTGCCTTTCCTTAATCTTTCTTCTAAGGTAAGTCGTAAGGTCAATATTGCCTCACGAGTTCCAACATTTCTACGGAGTCCAAACTGATCTTCCCCGAGGTCGGCTTCTACCAGTTTTTCCATTCGTCTGTAAAGAATTCGCGTTAGTATTTTGCAGCTGTGACTTATTAAACTGATAGTTCAGTAATTTTCACATCTGTCAACACCTGCTTTCTTTGGGATTGGAATTATTATATTCTTATTGAAGTCTGAGGGTATTTCGCCTGTCTCGTACATCTTGCTCACCAGATGGTAGAGTTTTGTCAGGACTCGCTCTCCCAAGGCCGTCAGTAGTTCTAATGGAATGTTGTCTACTCCTGGGGCCTTGTTTCGACTCAGTTCTCTCAGTGCCCTATCAAACTCTTCACGCAGTATCGTATCTCGCATTTCATCTTCATCTACATCCTCTTCCATTTCCATAATATTATCCTCAAGTACATCGCCCTTGTATATACCCTGTATATACTCCTTCCACCTTCCTGCTTTCCCCTCTTTGCTTAGAACTGGGATTCCATCTGAGCTCTTGATACTCATACAAGTGGCTCTCTTTTCTCCAAAGGTCTCTTTAATTTTCCTGTAGGCTGTATCTATCTTACCCCTAGTGATATAAGCCTCTACATCCTTACATTTGTCCTCTAGCCATGCCTGCTTAGCCATTTTGCACTTCCTGTCGATCTCATTTTTCAGACGTTTGTATTCCTTTTTGTCTGCTTGATTTACTGCATTTTTATATTTTCTCCTTTCATCAATTAAATTCAATATTTCTTTTGTTACCCAAGGATTTCTACTAGCCCTCGTCTTTTTACCTACTTGATCCTCTGCTGCCTTCTCTACTTCGTCCCTCAGAGCTACCCATCCTTCTTCTACTGTATCTCTTTCCCCAATTACTTTCAATTGTTTCCTTATGCAGTCCCTGAAACTCTGTACAACCTCTGGTTTAGTCAGTTTATCAACTAAAAACCTACTAATTAGCATAGGCGGTGTGTTATTCTGTATAACTATTGTTGTATTGTATTCATAAAGATTTTTTTAAAGAAAATAAAAAAAACCATGCGTGCACATACTAATTCTCATCATGCGTGCAGCCAAAGACATAGTTTAAACATCATAACGCAAACCATTCAGAAGTTGTGGTGATTTTATTTCATATAGTTTGTAGGGTTTTGAGGACAGAGCAACAACTGTGTAAGCTGTAAACATTTTCGGTCTAATGTTGCAATGTTATCACAGAAATACATGCATTTACACAATTTACAATGTGATAATGTTATGACAGTCGTCAAACGAACGCATTCGTCCTCAGCAAATGAAATAATCCTAAACACAACCATGGTAAATTTTAACTAGAAGTTTCTTTACAAAATTATACTTACGACTACGTCATGATGTTGCCCGGTACTATGATAAGTAATCTGATCCCGGATCAAAGTTCGGTGCCACTTTTAGGATGACAATCAAGTCTGTGGTGGCTGGTTAGTTATGTGACAAATTGAGCAAAAGATTACCCAAGGTCGCTCGTGTTTACAGTGGATGCAAGCCGGTGAACCAACAAGTTTACACCTCTGCTCACGGTATTTACCTTAGGTGCGATGAGCTGTCATCTGCATAGCTGCTCTCGTCCTCTGAAATTCCTAAATTAAACCTTTGCTGATTTTTTCAGCAGAAACTCACCCTATATTTCTCATTAGGCGAGAAAACATGGCTGGAGAAGCATGCATTTTAAAATTCCCTCTCAGTCCTCGCAAAAACAGTTAACTAACTGGCTGGTTCGTTTCTCCACAGTCAGAGCTCGAAGATGCTACAGCTAATATCTAGCTCAATGTCAGCCGCAATGAACAGTGTCCACACAAATTTCTGCGCTGCTTCGTACAGAGCGTTATTCGCCCCTTTCTGCACTTGACGCCAGTTCAGGGAAGAGTAACCGAAAAGTTCGCTCTTGTCTTTCTCATAGCCGAAGTCTCCCCACCTGAGTTCTTTCATTCTCCACATCATGGCTTTTTTCGACCAATAGAAGCGTTCCTCTTATTCTGTGGAAACTCTGTCTGCCAATCGCAAGGGCCCTACCATTAAACTGCGTCGAAATCTTGGCGCTTTAGTCCTTCTCAATTCGTTTCCGCCAACCGAACGTTTTGTGCCCACTCCAGACGCCTAAGAGATACATGTGTACATCACTTATGTACCACTCGCTGTTCATGTGATCAACTGCATCATTAGTTTTGTTCATATCCATCTGGAATTCCTAAACGCAGTTTTCTAAAGCTTCTCTCTGTCCTACTTCCGTTGCCCCGTTGCTTGCTCTCCAGTATGCGTCACCTGTCCGGTCGCTGATCCCCTAAGCGGCTTTCGTGGTGCCTTCTGTGGTGCGGCCTCTGCTTCTTCCCTCAACTGCTTCCAAACAAAACGTTTCCTCTCGCTGCCTGTTTCACCTTCCGCTCATTGACATGCGTTATATAGAAGCAGTGTGTTAATACCATCGATTGAGTGTCATTCCTTTTGCATTACATACTTATAGGTAAATCTACTTATTACCGCCGAAGTAAGTTAGGTGTCATATTCATCTTGCCATTACGGTGTGTAAAACTTTTAAGTAAGGTGAGAAACTGACCTTCATTTGTTCTACCACCTTATATATCCTCCTCCTTCCGTGTTCAGTTTTGTGTTGGGTCAATCATTGGTTGAGAAGTTTACTGTTGTCATTGCAAAATTGTTTGCAACTACTGGCTGTAGTAACTTACATGTTTACTGACCAACTTCCTATTTTAATATTTTGTATACCTTAAACAGAGGTTCGATCTAGTCTCCTTGTCATTCTATTTTACTTTGTACTCTTTCAAAATTTAACATTCTTTCTAGTTTAATACAGTTCTATTTAACTAATGTAAGGTCCTTTTCTTTCAATATAGTTGTCTATATTTTATTTTTAATTTTAATTCAAACAATTTGAGCTTATCTATAAATTTGTATCACCCCTAAAAATTTGCGCTTTGAGACTGAACTCTTTTTTCATTACCTAATTTATGTTACATGATGAAGGATATGTATTGAAGTTGAGGAAACCTTCATTTACCATTATCCTCTCCTTTTTCAATATTTTTCACTTTATCTCCAGCTTTCATATCAAACATAATCCAAGAAAGTTTAATTTCTTACAATAATGCTTCATGATCTGTATTAACCGAATCATTCCCATAATTTTATAGGCGTAATCCTATTCATAAACATGTTTATATTTCCCAAAAATCTTAAATCTACACATTATAACTTTACAAAAATTTTCAAATTTGGGTTTTACAAACATATTTAATTTGTAGTCCTACTAATTACTTTATAAAATTTAAACTGACATGGAATACGTAAGCCCATTAATATTTATATATCCTCCATTTTTGACAAACATATCACACACTAGAATCTTAACCTCCCAAGAAGTGTTAATATTAGGTTTTCTTAATTTAAACATGTTGAAAAATATGAAATACAAGGAAATGTTATTGATATGTCAAGATTAAAGTTTTAAAAACATTGTTAATAAAGATATATTGCTGACACATAAAAGCCCTCAAATTCATTATTTTTTTAAGCAATCATAAAAATTATCCCTTTTTCTTTTTGTTTTTCAAATAGTAGTCTGTCACAGACAGTTCTTTCTCCAACGTCTTTAATGTGGTTCATTGAAATCGTCACCTTTTTCTCATGTGTTTCGACGTCCGTCCATCGAACATGGAATGAAGGTCGGCCATGCGTCTTGCTGTGTCTCCATTGAGCGTGGAATGACGATTGGCATGTGCCTCGCCTCATTTCTGCTGAGTATGGAATGACGGTCAGCAGAGAGAAACGTTGCTGAAGGTCTGAGCGTGTTGTGAATGAGTGTTTGCCTTTGTTCAATTTTTCAGGTGCCCATGGTGACGTTGTATTGGAGATCCGTTTTTAGCAGCAAAAACCTTACTTCTTCATTCGTCGAATCTTTATGTGGCTTCATCGTTGGTCTATTTGTCTCTACGTATTCATACGAGTAGTCATCTCCTGTTTCTCGGTACGACATTTGAGGATGTTGCAATTTGCCATCAGGAATATCGGATCTTTATACTGGTGGAACAGTTAAATTGGATTCTCATTGTTAGTTAAATGCAATAATGGTCTTGCATGGGACAGGATTTGAAAAGTTTTGTTAATCTCTTCTGGCCCAGGCTCTTCCTTCTTCCAAATCTTCTGCGTGGCGTCTTCTGCTCTTGGTGCATCTTGCTGTCTTCTCACTTGTGTCTTTGTTATTGTCTGGACCGGGAATTGGGACTGAAGACCTGTTTAATCTAGTTATCGTTTAATCCGTTCTAATGGAGTTTTCACTGAAATTGTTGTGTATTGTTTTATTGTATTCCGTTGTTCATCTAGATAGATTTGACAGCCTTCCATCGTTTTTGCTTCATCCCATGAGTATTCAGGGGTTGTTTCTTAGTTATTGATTTCCGTATGGTCTGATAACAGTTTCACCTATTCTGCACGTTGAGTTACAGAAACGAGTCTCTTCTGCTTCCTGTGGTAAATTTAAACACCCGCTCGTCGCTGCTGTAATATGTCCGCCTCCGTTCCGGTTCGGTGGACATCTATCATCTCTCCATATGTTGCTTTAAGCAGATCGTGATAGAAGTACCAAATATCTAACACTTTCGGAAATCCATTGTTATAACGCTTGTATGTGGCTTTCTTATGAATAAATCTCACGTCACGTGTACATGATTGTATCCAGGGTGCGTTGTAGCTCTCCAGATTTTTCACCAGCGGTGTTATCCTCTTGGACCGTTGCTTCCAACAAGGCCTCTTCTTTCGACATCTCGTAAGGTGACGTGCCAGGCCCGCACACTCAGTGTCCTTTCCTCCCACGCCTAACCGCTCTCTTCAGTCCTGCTGTCGATCTGGCAGCAATGATGCTGCACCTTCTGTGCTGATTTCATATCTAATACAATGTTTGAACCTGATTTGATTGTCTTACTTCTCTTACATCCCCACCTACTCTCTATTTCACATGATATCATTATCAATTTTATTATTATACTTACTCCCTTAAATTACGCTACAACTTTACAAACATTAAAATTTTTAATGAACTTTACAAAAGCTATTATTTACTATATAAAAATGTTTTTCTTGTCACTTTTTATTTATTCACATCTTCTCGCCATTCTATTTGATTTTCTTAATATGCAGGTCACAGTTTCCTCATCTTCATCACGATGGATAGTAAGAGTGAAATTGATGGTGATGACGGTTACTAAGTTAGTGAATTCCTTCCACCACCTCATTTTATTATTCTAACTACAAGTACTCCATATTATTTTTGAAAACTTCGCACCTTGACTCCGACTCCCACGTCTTTTTCTCTCCTATCTCTTCAAAATATAAAATACATCTCTCCTCTTTCCCTTTCCTTTTCAAAAATGTCTTCTATTGTTCTATTGCATTATTTTAAAGCTTAATTTTTTTTCTCAGTTGTACTTATCCCTTTATCCTTTTTCTCGATAGTAAACTTTTATGTTCCTTCCTTTCTCCATCATACTCTTCCTTACTGAAATCTTTTCTGCGTTAATGTAACTTCCTACGGTTTACCTCCTTCCACAAAATACACGAACTAACATGTTGAACTAACATGTTTCTTGCTTAGCTTAATAATTCAATTGTCTTGCCTAATTATTATCTCATAACGACTTCTTATATTTATTTCCCTCATATCTTTATTTCAATATCAGTTTCTGGTACCTTCCACAAGATTATATATGCTTCACATATTCGCCCAAAATATCTCATCAATAATTTGTTCACCGTCCTCGGCGAAACAAATTAAAAATGACTATCTCCTTCTTACCTAATTCTTTATTTCCTTCCTACTTCTTTACTTCCTTTCGTCCACAAAATCAACTTCCTTCTCCTTTACACTACGTCTTTAAGAGAGAATATACTACTATTTCCTCCAACTATCCACATGCTGATCTCTATCTTCCTCCTTTCTATTCTTTCCTCAGAACACATTTCGTTTGCAGAAGAGTTACTTTAGTTGTTGCTTTCCTGTCATTTCTTCATAATACCCTTTTACCTTCCTACGAAATTTGTTTTATTTATTTAACTGCGATAAGTACAAGTTAAAAGTTTTATCTATGTGCATTTCGTTATCTTTCATACTCTTCGATTTCTGGACATTTAATACAACTAAATTCTCGTGTGGAGTTACTCTTTTTTTTCTTTTGTATATCCTTTATACAATTTCAAAAGAGTCACGTGGTGCAAACCCAATGAATTTCATGTCCTATATACGTCATCTGCCTGAGGTATCACTACTGATGTTACCACTGGTGCTTTGTCCGTGTACTGGTAGATAGGACAGCTTGGCTGTGGAAGTGGAAGGGTAGCCCACAACACAGACAACAGTATTCACAATTACAAGCACCCAAGCTTTAATGATCTTCCAGCAATAAAGTCTCTTAACAAATCTCAATTAAGCAAGGACATAAACTTGGTTATAAACGTATGTTAACCTTCAACCAGTGAATAACCCCAATAAAGGATTACCAATCAATAAAACGTAGATAAAGGACTGTTTTACAAGAATGCTTAAATTAAGTTGGTTGGTTGGTTTGGGGAAGGAGACCAGACAGCGTGGTCATCGGTCTCATCGGATTAGGGAGGGATGGGGAAGGAAGTCGGCCGTGCCCTTTCAGAGGAACCATCCCGGCATTTGCCTGGACTGATTTAGGGAAATCGCGGAAAACCTAAATCAGGATGGCCGGACGCGGGATTGAACTGTCGTCCTTCCGAATGCGAGTCCAGTGTCTAACCACTGCGCCACCTCGCTCGGTCAAATTAAGTAAAATCATGAAAGCTTAGTTATAAATTTTATGTTAAGCTTCAACAGGTGAATAAGCCCAATAAAGAATTCTCATTTAAATAAAACATAGAAGGGAAAATGCCTTACCAAAATGCTTGAATTGTGTAAAATCATGAAAAGCTGAGTTACAACTTTTCTCACAAACTACTTAGGAATTTACAGCAAATAAACAAGTTTGATCTGTTTAACCAGAAGGTAACTGCCAAGTCCAAGCGACCGAAGCCACTCAGAGCGGACGACCGCCCCAACGTTGGTCATCAACCGACATCGTCACGGCCCAGTGGCCACCGTGCTAAAACAGACTAACGTTTCGGTAAGCGACCGACAGCAACACCGGAGTAACAGTGACTGAAAGTCGGCGTACGCCTTACGAAAGACGGCACGCCCTGAAGCGGGAGCAGGCACAGCTGACTAGCGGCCATACAACCGCGAGCAAACAAATCTCACACTGCCCGTACTAACGCGGGAAATGATAACGAGCGACAAGAGCCACGCGCAAAGCACCAACCGTGCCTACCAGTCGACCACAGAATGTGCCCTGTCTCCTTGTCTATGGTAATACAATTTATAGCACACAAGAAACGATTTAATAATGGCATTAGTTCAAAGCAAGATAAGCTAAAAGTTAGGTCCATTAAAGATTTACCAACGGATTTACCTTCAAACCAACTTCCGGACCACAGACCACTTGGCATAAGTTTTCACCAGACCGATAAACAAGAAATCAAATTAAACAGTTGCCAAAAATACAGTCACGATACGCAAGCCCTTCAAGACCTTGCTATCTTACTCACAGTTACCATTAACGGCGAAAGATACACAAATGAATGACAGGAAATTCACCATTGAAAGCAAAAGACCAACACACCACAAATGTTAAATTAATTAATTTGCAGACGAGCCAGTCACTGAAAGCTCAGTTCCACAAGATTAGGACCAACCTCACTCGTCAGCAATACATTTGTGTGCGTGATAACTAGGTTGCCCAAACAGGACTCCGAAACCCAAAACAACAGGTCACTCGTTAGCTGTCTTGTTCTCGGATACTAGGCACCACCGGGCTAAGACAATCGCGACAAAAAAAAAAAAATCTGAAATTACAGCTGCCTGCAGCAAAACAAATGAGTCAGGGTGCACGAACGTAAAGCACAAGCCACTGTTCCAGCCGGATCGTACCCTTTTCAATGCACATACGGACAGAACAACACACGTGGGCATAAACGGAGCAGCAGATGCGTACCAAGCAAACTATACTGCGCCAAAACACGACCCACGTCACGTCCACAAACCGGAGCACTGCTCCCGGAGCTGGTGTCTGCTCGCTGGACTGCCGCAACTCTCTGCCCCACGGAAAGCGATGCTGACTGCCGCCTTGCTCAACGCTCCCTTCTCGGCCGTGCACAACTACTCTTCTCTTGTCGCCTCAGAGTGCGGCCGCAATGTCCGTTCTCCCCTGCTGTCCGCCCCAGACTCCCGTACTCGCACTCACTCCCTCGTTAGGACCCACTCCGACAGGAGGCGCTCGCGATCGCACATCGTGCCAACCTCAACCAGAGGATTAATCGATAGCGTCTTGCGCCCGAGAGCCGCGACACGGCTCAGTCCTCATGGCATACTATTTTCATGAGCTACATCTTTTACAGTTTGGTCATCATCAGTTTTTGTGCCAGTTAATAACTCGTGTTCCTCATCATCGGTCGATTCCTAGTCAATTGAATCCCAGCATGCTGGTGCTTCTATCCGATTACCCCTTAAACCCGCTTCAGAATCTTGCTGATCAAAACTAAGTCTGTTGACATCTTTGATTATATAATTAGCTTTCTTTTGTGACTGAATCACTTGTGACTGGTCTTCGTACCGTTCATCTCGTCAGTTCTGCCTTTTACCTGGGTTTGGTGGCCTCAAACCGATTTCCTGTATCGGTTTATTTCGCGTCTTTTATCCTGCTAAATCTTGATTTTTCCCAACCTTTCTGCGTTCTGTCCATTCCATTTCCACGTGAGTGACTTTAATTTTGTTGCTGAAAACCTCTGAAGCTTTCTCCCTCTTTTGCACGGTCATTATGTCTCAGATCATAGTTGCCACCGTAGTTTCTAGAACCAAATCCACTATTGCAATTCCGCGGCACATCAAAACCATAATTATTATTCGACCTCTGTGAGTTTCCAAAAGCATAGTTATTATTGTTATCCCAAGGGCGATTACCATTCCTTCCAAAACGATTACCTTTAATCGATTACTTTTTCCTACGTTATTTTTGCCATTTTAATTATTATTAAAGCCTAATCGGTTGCTATTATCCCGCCTATCATTGTTTTCGCTCACTGTACGTTGTTTCTTCGCGTCATCTTAACTGAAGATGAATTCAAGTTCCCTTAACGTCCCTTTAAATGCTTGTATATTATCTCCTGCCCTACCAAAAGCTGACTGCTAATAACGTAACGGTAACTTCATTGTGCACATACGTATCCACTGTATGGATCATCTAAACACTGATTCTTTTTTGGCATTTCTTCGAAAAATCTAATTGGTTCCTTTTCTTCTGAATTTTCGAATAAGTCTTTCTGTAACAGCTCATACATTATTCTATTTTGGGTTTCCGTGGACCAGTATTGTTCCAAGAATGCGGATTTAAATTTCTCATGCGAATGACAGTTTGCAGCTACTCTTTGCATTGTTTCCGCTATTACGCCGGCCGTATGCCCACAAATGAAGTCAAGTTTACGTCTAAGTGGCCAATGCTCTGGTAAACCGATCTGGAATTGATTTATAAACGTTGTAACGGAACTGAAATGATGGTGGGCTGACAGTAATTTGGAGCCCGCGCGTCGGAAACGGGTGCGCTGGTGTGAGACTGCCAGGGAGTGCACCCTGATGCCATCTATTGGCGAAACTGGGAATTAACGCTGTCTCAGACAATGCGCTAAGCTATCGGAGTCAAATGTATTCTTTTTCTTGGTAATTATAAGCTATTACTGTATGATTTAATGTTATAAGGTGCTAGTAGTAAATTATTATGACTGGTATGAACTCCAGGGTAATAAATATAAATATTCTTAAATACTAAATGATTTCGGTGAAAAGATGGTAGGGGAACGCCCCCACTCTCGGTGATACGAGGGTAGCTAGAGGTAGCTGGAGACACAGGGACGGAACAAGGGAATGGCCTGGGGAGGCTTGACGTGAACGGACGTGCGTAACTGTGCTCACGCAAAAGTGCTTGTGCAACAGCGAAGAGGCGAATATCGTCGCCGTTTGTGGAGTAGAACGCGACGAATGTTTGTCGAAGCCGTCTCTATGCCACTGGGGCTGATTGTAAGAGTTCCTGCGCCCAGATTTCATGGCGGACGTGCAGTAGCTCATACGAGTGCTGCAGCTCGTAGTTCCAGCCGCCATTAAGGGCATGAGGCGTGAAGAGCTGCGTTAGCCACCTGCATCTCACCACCAGCACCGACACGTCTACCCAAGGCAAGACTGCTTGCAATTGTTAAGTCGAACTTTGTATACATGTAAAAGGAGAATACCAGTTTTCTTTTGTGCAAGTGCAGAAGACAGAATATAGTAATGAGTAAAATTACGAGGCATGTTGTTCATTGTAAAGTGTAGTAACCTGAAACATAGTGTAGTGAAATCAGACTGAGGCCACCATCGCCTCTTTCATTTACAATTCTTTTGGGTGTAGAATACTTTAGCGTATAAGAACCAGAAAAGAGCAATGGTCACACCAGAATGAGTCGCCTATTTATAGTTACTTAAATTTTTCTGAGTAACCTTTCAAGTAAAGTCACTTAACTAATTCTATAGCAATTGCCCAAAGAGTAATATCCAAAATCATTAAATAAGTTGAAGGATAGAATTTTGTTAACCTAAGTTGCATAAATTGTCTTGGTGGTAATTACCAAACCAACTCACAGAAATTGAGAGAGTATTTGCTTTGTAGAATCACCTAGAATGATCAGAAATAGTAATATTCAGAATTAAGAGTAAAATTCAACTCAAGCCGTTTCACTTTGAAACGAGCCAAAAAATTGATTTACTCTTTTGCTCCTTCAGAGCTGGCGACCGTAGTTATAAGTATTTTCAGGAGGATTCGACGGTAAGTCTGCTGCTCTCGTCGTGCTGATAGGATTATCCACTGCTGCTAGCAGTGGTGATTGGATACATAAGCTCACTACCAAGTTAAGTGGGTCAGGTAGGCAGTGTTACCGTGTGAACTGTAGGGCACTGTAGGCCGTGGATCGAACCCGTTCAATCATCACAGCTCTTTGAGAAATAGTCCGGTTAGGAGTGTACTAATTCAATAGGTAAATACTGGCGAGTAACGGTCAAAAATGTATACGCAAGTGAATTTAGCAAGGCCCATGTAGCACCTAGTTAATGTGGTGTAATGGCGAGGGTAGGAGTGGAGTAAAAGTGAGCTGAGATTGTGGCAGCTGTGCTGTCTTCAAAGATTAATAACGTGAATTCACTACTAACTCTCACCATTAGGGCTGAGCTATTTACGGTTAAAATACGTAGCAGTAAGCGCAAAGGCGTGACAGCTACAAGTCCGTATTGGCTTTATACATACGGAAGTAGGAAGCGGGTCATTCTGTAAGTGGAGGGGTTAAAACAACGGAGTCACTTGAGAACATACCCCATTTACTGATGGAAAGATTCGGCGGTTCGGTCGCAACGTGCGTGGGTATAAGCCGTTCCCGATTTCTTTGTAATGTTGGAATTTTCTGACTGTCAAAAATTGATCATTGTCAAATGTATCTATTCCACCATACAAGATTTGTGTTTTCACAACATTATCCATTCCCTTTAACTGTGTCATGTTTTCTTGTATTCGTTCTACCACATTTTGGTCCTGAGATAACAGATATTCTTCCCGTTTTCTGATATTGAGCTCTTCCACGATTTGTTGCGCTTTACCAGACGTCTTACGTGCTAAATTATCATCTCTTTGATTAACTTAAGACACTGCATCCTGCACTTGGTCAACGTCAGAACGCATCTTTTTCTGGTCCGCCATTAACGATTGTATAAGCTCACGGGAGTCTGTCGCCTCTCTCCAGACTTTAGTAAATTCTTCATTAACTTCCGTTGGTAGTTTCTGCTGATCTTCGCAGGTTCCAAATATGAGACTATTCAAGCCAGCATTTGTCTCTGTTTTTAAATCTGGTAACCTTGCATTCGTTTCAGTTTTTAAGTCTGCAAACCCTGCATTTCTTTCAAGTTTTAAGTCAGATAAACTTGCATTTGTCTGCTTTACGACCGTAGGGTGTTGCTTCAATATTGCGAACATACTACCTGACTCTTTGCCATCGTCACGTGTCAGTATTTGATGTAAATTTTGCCGTAAAAGTCCTTCATGTGACGTCGCACCGACTTCCGTACATAGTGCGGACCTACTTACACACATTCTTTCTGTTGGAAACTGCCCCTTATGATTTAGAATTACTATATTCAGTTCAACGTACTGAAGTTGCTCGTCCTCTGATTCTACTTCTGAACCACTAGATCCGTCATTTGTCTGTTTTTGTGCATTTTCAGACTGTGATACCAATCGCAAAACTACCACCATTCCCACTGCACTATCACTACGTTCCGTTCCGTGACCCGCACTCGGTACTTTTTGCTGTACATCGATCTCTCAAGATCTTCAGTTTGCCCTATCTGCGATAATATCCGTTCTTCTGCCATCTCCGATCGTCTAACTAACCTCTATCTTTCTCGAATTGCAGGAGCCTGATTCTCGTCAACATTAAGTTATACGATCTTACACATTTCCAAAATATCATAGAAAGTTTCTTAGACTATGTACACATCATTAGTGACACCATTCACTGTTTGTAGAACTCAACAACGCCATGAATAATTTCATGTGCGCCAGCAAGGTCATGCACAAGCTACTTTTACACAAACATAAACATTATCTTATTTATTAATACAACTTTTCTACACTTTGGATCAAACATTTAGTGTATTCTGACCACTATACATACGCATACATTGGGTAACCTTGTCACAAAAACAGCAAAACTAAAAAAATTTATTCAATTCCAAAATTTTAATTTCCCTTTATAATTTGACTAATTGCCATCGAAGCAGACAAATTGCCATCCAGGCAGGGTCGCCATTCTGTACACTTTTGAGGACAGAACAACTACTGCATAAGCTGTAAACATTTTTGGTTTAATGTTGTAATCTTATCACAGAAATAGACGCATTTACAATGTGACAATGTTATGACAGTCGTCAAACGAACGCATTCATCCTCAGCAAGTGAAATAATCCTAAACACAACCATGGTAAATTTTAACTAGAAGTTTCTTTACAAAATTATACTTACGACTACGTCATGATGTTGCCCGGTACCATGATAAGTAATCTGATCCCGGATCAAAGTTCGGTGCCAATTTTAGGATGACAATCAAGTCTATGGTGGATGGTTAGTTACGTGACAAATTGAGCAAAAGATTAGCCAAGGTCGCTCGTGTTTACAGTGGATGCAAGCCGGTGAACCAACAAGTTTACACCTCTGCTCACGGTATTTACCTTAGGTGCGATGAGCTGTCATCTGCATAGCTGCTCTCGTCCTCTGAAATTCCTAAATTAAGCCTTTGCTGATTTTTTCAGCAGAAACTCTCCCTATATTTCTCATTAGGCGACAAAACATGGCTGGAGAAGCATGCATTTTAAAATTCCCTCTCAGTCCTCGCAAGAACAATTAACTGACTGGCTGGTTCGTTTCTCCACAGTCAGAGCTTGACGATGCCACAGCTGATATCTAGCTCAATGTCAGCCGCAGTGAACACAGTGTCCACACAAATTTCTGCTCTGCTTCATACAGAGCGTTATGCGCCCCTTTCTTGCACTTAACGCCAGTTCATAGAAGAGTAACCGAAAATTTCACTCTTGTCTTTCTCATAGCCGAAGTCTCCCCACCTGAGTTCTTTCATTCTCCACGTCATGACTTTTTTCGACCAATAGAAGCGTTCCTCTTATTTTGTGGAAACTCTGTCTGCCAATGACAAGGACCCTACGATTAAACTGCGTCGAAATCTTGGCACTTTAGTCCTTCTCAATTGTTTCCGCCAACCGGACGTTTTGTGCCCACTCCAGACGCCTAAGAGATACATGTGTACATCATATGTGTACCACTCTCTGTTCATGTGATCAACTGCATCACTAGTTCATATCCGTTTGGAATTCCTGAATGCAGTTCTCTAAAGCTTCTTTCTGTCCTACTTCTGGTGGCCTGTTACTTGCTCTCCAGTATGCATCACCTGTCCGGTCGCTGACTCCCGCCACGGGATGCCCTCTGAGAGGCTTTACTGGTGCCTCCCGTGATGCGGCCTCTGCTTCTTCCCTCAACTGCTTCCAAACAAAACATTTCCTGTCGCTGCTTGTTTCACCTTCTGCTCACTGGCATGCTTTATATAGAAGAGGTGTGTTAATGGCATCTATTGAGTGTCATCCCTTTCGCATTACGTACTTATAGGCAAATGTGCTCATTACCGCCGAAGTAAGTTAGGTGTTGTATTCACCTTCCCATTACGATGTATAAAACTCTTACGTAAGGTGCGAAATTGACCTTCATTTATTCTGCCACCTTACAAGTTCAATAATTGTCACCCTGTGACAAGAACAAGAGCGGGCCTAATATCGATCCCTGTGGTACACCTGCAATGATTATTCCCCCATTCTGAAGGTGATGTTTTATTGTGTATAAATACCTCTGTAGTAATGTTGTTAGCTCTTTAGCAGTTCTTGTAGTTCAATCGACCAGCTTTTTTTGGAAAACGCTGCCAGTAAGACAAACAAGTTTGCCCTCTCAGTAAGAAGAAAATATTGTCAGTAGCTTCGCTAATGCAGGTGCGTGATGTCAGCGCTTGCTGGTGGTGGCCAGTTCTGGCCTGTGACGGAGGGCCGCGCATTAGGCGACAGGAGCTTGCTTGGCTGGTAAGGATTTCCTGGTAGCTGGGACGCCAATTACGTGGCCGGCGCTGCGGCGGTCCTTTTTACAAAGCGCGCGTTCCTGCAGCCCGCCTTGCATGCCTCAGTGGCAGCCGGGATGGCCAGTGACGTCACCAGCAGGTGGCTGTGGGACAAGTCAGGGACAGACGCCGCTGACCAGCGGCTCGTTCCCAGGCGCGTTTACAATCATTAACAGTCGTAAGTTGTGGGCAGTTCCGGCCGGTGTGGCCGAGCGGTTCTAGGCGCTTCAGTCTGGAACCGCGCGACCGCTACGGTCGCAGGTTCGAATCCAGCCTCGGGCATGGATGTGAGTGATGTCCTTAGGTTAGTTAGGTTTAAGTAGTTCTAAGTTCTAGGGGACTGATGACCTCAGATTTTAAGTCCCATAGTGCTCAGAGCCACTTGAACCATTTTTTTGTGGGCAGTGGCCGCTGAGATTCTGACTCAACAGCGACAACCAGAGGCTTCTTCTTTCGATGTTTAATGGTGGAACTAGGTATTAGTCCACCTATACGGTAGCGCTTCCAACTAAAGACATGAGAATGTAGGTAAGACTATAGTCTCTTGCTACAAAGAAAGTAAGCGTCAGGAAGGAGAGTAGAAAACGAGATGAAATTTCGAGAGTTGAGTGAGTGTCTGATGTCATTACAGTATTTTATAAAATCGATTCAAATTCCTAAAGAACTAGGCAGTATGAGGCCGCTTATGAGAATGAGATTGCACCCCCTTTGGAATGGATATGTGCAGTTGATTTTGTTGGGAATAGTGTAATACATCCGTCACATCCTCTCCTGAGGAAAGCTGCCCCACAGCTGTTGTAACTGGTCCTTGGTATCCTAAATACTGATAGTGGGATGGAGTTGAGGTAAAGAGCTGGTCCCCCACTCATTCTATTGGGGGACAGAACTATGGAAGTACCTCAAGATTGCGCATAGAGTTCGTACAGAAACATCCCATATGTGGACAAGCATTGCCCCATTGGAAAATGAAACAATGATAATGACACCTGAGAGGTAGGATATGAGAACGCAGGATGTCCACGATGCACCGCTGTGCCGTCACAGTTCCCTTAGTCACCACCAGCCATTACCTGCGGTCACATCCAAAGGCTCCACATATGAGAACGCAGGATGTCCACGATGCACCGCTGTGCCGTCACAGTTCCCTTAGTCACCACCAGCCTTTTCCTTTGGTCACATCCAAAGGCTCCACACATCACTGCACGAGTTACACCGCTGAGATTCTCCAAAACGTTGGAAGACAGGGACCACTGTCCAGGTCTTCACCCTAATCGCTGAAGATTGCCGTTCGCGGAGTGCAGAAACGCGATTCATCCCTGAATACAATTCAAAGATCTTCGTCAGGAGTCCTTGCTTCCCAATCACAGCACCATTCGAAAAGCAGCCATTTGTGTTGTAGTGTTGCAGTGCTAACGGCACTCATCGCATAAGACAGTAATTTCGTTCTACAGCTGCTGATGGTCCGTGACCAATGGTGGTGCATGACACACAGTGTTGCATGGAATCCATTACTAGTTTTCGGACGACAGAGGCGGATGTAAAGCGATTACGTTGTACATGGTGCACAATACGCCGATCGTCACTTGTGGTGCTCCAAGGTGTCGGTAGAGCAGTGCAGCATGTCCCTGACATGTCGTAGAATCCTTCCCTAGTAGCTGACATCACTACATAACTCCTCATAACGTTATTCAAAAGAAAAGCAAAATCAGACAATGGATAACGTCTTATCTAATTAAATTGCCAGAGGTGGCCCAATTAACCATGAAAATACCTTAGATGCTTATACTTATAATGAGCTATTTCAAACTATGAAAAAAAACTAAGGGTCACGATAATATTCTTGTTTTATTGCTAAAAGATACCAAAAATGTTTTACACCCTGAATCAAGAAATCTGAGAAACAGGGGATTGAAACATGTACGCTAACCTTGGCAGAGGGCGAGGAAACATAATCTAATCTATATAAAAGTGTGTCGCGTAAGACCAAGTTAGTGAGTTAACGGAAAGTCCTGGAAAACCACAAACAAACATCAGCTCTGTCACCTAAGCACATAGTGAGTGCTGGTTGTGAAAATAAGATCAGCAAAATGAACCCCTGATGCAAGATAAATTATATGCACACGTCTCGTCTTGGTGAACGCAAATATGACCCATGTTTACCACTCTCACCATGCGTTAGAGCAGAAGATGGCTGCAGCAGTGGGTTAAAATTCCAAGTTCAGCTTGGCAGTTCAGTTCCGCTCTAAGTTCGAAGCATCCTGGTCAGCAACTCTAAGACGAAGGGTAACATCTCTATGATGCCTCTTTGCTATGACGGCCCTGAGCAGAAATGTTTTATTACATTCCCCTAGAGAATTTGGCTGGATCTACCAGCGTTGGAATCTCTCCAGGCAACTGCAACACACCATGTGATTCCCGACCAATAATAATTTAATAAATGTTTGGGCTAATTCCCTACTCTCACGGATTTTCCTGTGGTTGACAAATGAAACATAATTATCCCTTGCAGCAGGGTACAAGGCAGTAAACCACCCCCAGTGCGTAACACATTTCTAGTTATGGCCTATGAGAAGGCAGCCACGTACACACGCACAGGGACCCTTCTCTGCTACCAAAATATGTACTACGAGCAAATCCGACATCTCCATATAAAGTTTTGAACAGATACTCCAGCTGGCTTTCTTTGGGCCTAGCAACTGGTCTCACGCTAGGAGCTTCGTGTTTCCTCTTGTCCTTCTACAGCTAAATACCTACATTCTCCGCAAGCCACCGTACGCTGCTTGGGAGAGGGTATAAATCAGTAAATAAAACAGATCGACATACGTAGGAGTATTAGTTATAGTGCAGTACTATCATCTGATAAGTTGTTCATTCTAAGGTTAAATGTGAAAATATTTAGTCACTGTACAATAGTATCTTTTGTACTTCTTAAGTTATTGAAGATCATTATGTTGAACACGTCTGGGGTAATAAGTCACCCTCGATCGGCCAACGACCTTGTCAAACAGTGTGGAGGAGCAGGTGAAGGTTCAGAGCACCCTTTTTCCCTTGTGGTGGGAAACTCCCCTGAAAGCCGCATGAATCAGCGATGATCAGCGGCATGACGATGCAGAAGGCAATGGAAACCGTCGCATTAAAGACACATAGTGTGCATTCACAGGAAACGTCGTCCGTAAATGAAAAAAAAAATGTTATAATGATCTACCTCATGGCAAGAGATTCCAGACTAGTCCCCCATTCAGATCTCTAGGAGGGGACTGCCTAGGAGAAGGCGACCAAGAGAAAAATTTTGAATAGTAAACGAAAGGGTAATGTTCGACGATTCGGGGCATCAGAAGTATGAAAGTTGCAGGAAAACCGTAAAAACTAGAAACTATAAAAACCAGAAAATGTCATAAGGAAAATGCTAAGGCTTATACACTACTGGCAATTAAAACTGCTACACCACGAAGATGACATGCTACAGACACTAAATTTAGCCGACAGGAAGAAGATACTGTGATATGCAAATGATTAGCTTTTCAGAGCATTCACACAAGGTTGGCGCCGGTGGCGACACCTACAACTTGCTGACATGAGGAAAGTTTCCAACCGATTTCTCATACACAAACAGCAGTTGACCGGCGTTGCGTGGTGAAACGTTGTTGTGGTGCCTCGTGTAAGGAAGAGGAACGCGTACCATCACGTTTCCGACTTTGATAAAGGTCGGATTGTAGACTGTCGAGATTGCGGTTTATCGTATCGCGACATTGCTGCTCGCGTTGGTCGAGATCCAATGACTGTCAGCAGAATATGGAATCGGTCGGTTCAAGAGGGTAATACGGAACGCCGTGCTGGATCCCAACGGCCTCGTGTCACTAGCAGTCGAGATGACAGGCATCTTATCCGCATGGATGTGACGGATCGTGCAGCCACGGCAAAATCCCTGAGTCAACAGATGGGGATGTTTGCAAGACAACAACCATCTGCACGAACAGTTCGACGACGTTTGCAGCAGCATGGTCTATCAGCTCGGAGACCGTGGCTGCGGTTACAGTTGACGCTTCATCACAGACAGGAGCGCTTGCGATGGTGTACTCAGCGACGAACCTGGGTGCACGAATGGCAAAACGTCATTTTTTCGGATGAATCCAGATTCTGTTTACAGCATCATGATGGTCGCATCCGTGTTTGGCGACATCGCGGTGAATGCACATTGGAAGCGTGTATTCGTCATCACCATACTGGCGTATCACCCGGCGTGATTGTATAGGGTGTCATTGGTTACACGTCTCGGTCACCTCTTGTTCACATTGACGGCACTTTGAACAGTGGACGTTACATTTCAGATGTCTTACGACCCGTGGCTCTATGATTCATTCGATCCCTGCGAAACCCTACATTTCAGCAGCATAATGCACGACCGCATGTTGCAGGTCCTGCACGGGCCTTTCTGGATGCAGAAAATGTTCGACTGCTGTCCTGGCCAGCACATTCTCCAGATCTCTCACCAATTGAAAATGTCTGGTCAATGGTGGCTGAGCAACTGGCTCGTCACAATACGCCAGTCACTACTCTTGAGGAACTGTGGTATAGTGTCGAAGCTGCATGGGCAGCTGTACCTGTCCACGCCATCCATGCTCTGTTTGACTCAATGCCCAGGCGTATCAAGGCCGTTATTACGGCTAGAGGTGGTTGTTCTGGGTACTGATTTCTCAGGATCTATGCACCAAAATTGCGTGAAAATGTAATCACATGTCAGTTCTAGTACAATATATTTGTCCAATGAATACCCGTTTATCATCTGCATTTCTTATTGGTGTAGCAGTTTTAATGGCCAGCAGTGTAGTGAGCGTCAGTGATGTGAAATGGAAAGAAGGCAACAATTTCTGGTCAGAGTAGTACAGGGTAATACAATGAGGTGACGAAAATCGTGGGATAGCGATATGCACATAAAGAGATGGCGGTAGTATCGCGTACACAAGGTATAAAAAGGCACTGCATTGGGAGAGCTGTCATTCGTAGTCAGTTGATTCGTGCGAAAAGGTGACCTACGTGAATATTGCCGCACGTCGGGAATTAACAAGTTTTGAACGGGGGTTGGTAGTGGGAGCTATACGCATGGAAAATTTCATTTCGGAAATCGTTATGGAATTCAATATTTCGAGATCCATAGTGTTAAGGGTGTGATGAGAATACCAAATTTCATTCATTAGCTCCCACCACGGAGAACACAGTGCCAAAGGCTTAGCGCAGCTGCGTTTGCTTAGAGTTGTCAGTGTTAAAAGACATGCAACGCTGCATGAAATAACTGCAGATATTAATGTGGCACGCACGACGAACGTATCCGCTAGGACAATGCGGGGAAATTTGGCGTTAACAGGCCATGGCAGCAGGCGACATGTAACGCCGGCAATACATATCCTCCTACGAGGGTCGGTCAAAAAGTAATGCCTCCCATTTTTTTTCTACTTAAAGAAATTAAGTTAAGTGAAAAATTTGAATTTGGCGCCATTCCTCAAACCTTCTTCTGCAATCCACTGCAGTAGTAACTTTCTGTGTCAACAGGTGGCAGCACAGCAGAAGTTTGTAAGATGGCCGACATCGATGTTCGTTTGAGACAGCGTTGTGTGATTGAATTCTTGAATGCAGAAGGTGAAACGCCCATACGCATTCATGAAAGACTGAAGAAGGTGTATGGTGTTGTGACAGTGGATGTCAGCACTGTTAGACGATGGGTTCGTCGTTGTAAGGAAGCTGAAGGGCAAACACCGTTGACTGACGAAAAGCGGAGCGGCAGGCCGGTGAGTGCAGTGACTCCACACAACATTCAGCAAGTTGATGACATCATTCGTGGTGACCGTCGGGTGACTGCAGATGAAGTGTGTCGCATTATTTCTCTTAGTAAAGGCAGTGTGATCACGATTATTAAACAATTGGGGTACTCAAAAGTTTGTGCACGGTGGGTTCCAAGAATGTTAACCGATCAGAATAAAGAGGCAAGGAAAACAATAGCCTCCCAACACTTGCAGCGCTTCCGTTTGGAGGGAGATGAGTTTCTGAAAAAAACTGTGACCGGGGACGAAACATGGGTGCATTTTTTTGAACCCGAATCAAAGAGGCAGTCAATGGAGTGGCGTCACACAAGCTCGCCAAGGAAGAAAAAATTCAAAACTGTGCGATCGGCAGGGAAAGTTATGGCAACAGTTTTCTGGGATACAGAGGGTGTGATTCTGGTTGATTTTTTGGAGCAGGGATGCACAATAAATTCTGTTCAATACGTCACAACCCTCAACAAACTTAAAGCACGTCTTCAGCGAGTTCGCCCAACAAAATCAATGGCAGATGTTCTTCTTTTGCATGACAATGCAAGATCACACACCAGTCGTCACACCTCTGACGAGATTGTCAAAATTGGATGGGAAGTTTTGCCTCATCCCCCATACAGCCCTGACCTGGCACCATCAGACTTCCATCTGTTCGGGCCACTAAAAGAAGCTCATCGTGGGATTCATTTTGAAGATGAGGAGGCCGTCAAAACATCCGTGCGTCAATGGCTTAGGAAGCAGAGCTGTGATTTTTACCGTGCTGGGATACATGCCCTTGTTCAAAGATGGACCAAAACTGTAGAGATGGGCGGAGATTACATTGAAAAATGACAAAATGATCCTCAATGTTGTGGTTTTCAACCTATGTAATTGCATTTAAATTTCCTGACAATTAAACGTAGAAAAAAAAATAGGAGGCATTACTTTTTGACTGACCCTCGTATTTCCATCATTTGCACTGCATTTTTTTTCCTTATTTTGTTACCTGAAGATATAACATTTCTGTGTCTTTGTATATCGTAATTGTTTTACTATTTGTATATTTATGCATTTACGTTGGTTTATTTTGTGAATATTATTTGTGTTTATACGCTGGGTCTGCCCTAGGGAAAACTATGCTATCGAACGAATACACCGATAGGTCGTGTGAAGAACCAAAGTGTTTAGGATCTTTGGTAGTGTTAACTCTGTCGCGTGGAGCGCGGGCAGAGGGGAGTCTGGCTGGGGTGGTGCAGTGGAGCAGGTGTGTTGTGTGAAGCTCCCGCTAGTTGCCCCGCTTTCTGTGTTTGGCAGCATGTAATTGCGCTCGACTTGCAATGATAGTTTCGGACATGGTGTCGCGGACGGGAAGCATTAGCTGGCGCACATCAAGAACCCGTTTCGTCTGGTGACCGTGTCGAGAAGAAGGCGCGCCAACATCCAGCTTCTGCAACAGCGACGGCCGACAATGAGTGGCTGTCGCCACCTCCTCGATCGACGGCTTCAAACCTTCAATCAGCCAACAAGGAAGACTGGAAGCACGTAAAGTTTTAGAACTGTATGGCAGACCTCAGCTTTTCAAACTTTTAAAATTGTTGCATCACAAAATTACAGCAACTTAGCATGAAACTTTGTTGCTCATTGTCCCAATTGCATTGCCAAGCAGGGTCCCTTCCTTTTCCGAAATGAGCCCGAGTGTGGTTGAAATTCAAACGCTAGAATCATTCGATTTCACTGCTTTAATTTCAAAGTTCAGTTAAGGTATTCAAAGATGACTACAATATTTAGATTGCACAAGCACAAATTAAGAGTGCGAGTTTTGTTACCGTATTTTAGCTTACCTGTGACTGCAGCTCAGCTTGGTACGTACTAAATTTTACTATTGTTAATTGTTCAGAATCGTTTAATTCAAGTTCAAAGTTAAATCTCTTATTTCTAAATTGCGTAGATTCAAGTAGCTTTTGAAATGATTGTTGAGGTAGTCCAAGACTAACCGTATTTTACTGAATTTCGATGTGCTTCAGAAAGAAAGCTCACTATTAACTTCAGTCACTAAATTAACTTTCGATTTTCCGGTTTTATTAATTCTTTTGCTAAATTAAGTCAGAGTGTAGCGAAATTTATTACTTCTGACAAACTTCCAGTTTTCACACTACACGTGTCAGCCTTCGGTTGCCACGCTTTTAGTGCTAATTATATGTGTAATAACCTTTCTTTTTTCAGTTACTATAGTAATTGTCCTTAGGACTGGCGACCGTAATTTCCCCGAAATCTCAAATATCTAATTACCGCTAGTTAATTGTTAACGTAACGGCCGCATATTTACTTTCTTTATTAACTCTACCCCTTTTCAAAATTAATTTCCACCAGTTTCATTTGCATTTTTCCTTTCATTTAGATGTAACCCTTTCCTCCCTCTTTATCGATGGCTCTGAGCACTATGCGACTTAACTTCAGAGGTCATCAGTCGCCTAGAACTTAGAACTACTTAAACCTAACTAACCTAAGGACATCACACACATCCATGCCCGAGGCAGGATTCGAACCTGCGACCGTAGCGGTCGCTCGGCTCCAAACTGTAGCGCCTAGAACCGCACGGCCACTCCGGCCGGCCTCTTTACCGACAAATTGACTTCGGTGACGATTGCTTTTCCCAAATTTCCATTAGGTACATGCGGTTTAATTTTTCACTGTCATTAAGGTCGATAAGTGAGGGGGAGGTTACAGACAGACGCGAGTGCCTTTAGCAACAGCACGACATCGCCTGCAGCGCCTCTCCTGTGCTGGAGACCATATCGGTTGGTCCCCAGAGGACTGGAAAACCGTGGCCTGGTCAGATGAGCCCAGATTTCAGCTGGTAGGATTCGAGTGTGGCGCAGACCCCACGAAGCCATGGATCCAAGATGTGAACAACACAGAATGCAAGCTGGTGGTGGCTCCATAATGGTGTGGGGTGAGTTTACGTGGAATGGAGTGGAGCCTCAGGCCCAAATGAACCGATCATTAAATGGAAATGGTTATGTTCGGCTACTTGGAGCATTTGCACCCGTTCATAGACTTCCTGTTCCCAAACAAGGATGGAATGGTTATGGATGACAATGCGCCATGTCACTGGGTCATAACTGTCCGCGATTGGTTTGAAGAACATTCTGGACAATCACGTACAGTAGCTGTACAGTAGCAGAAAATGGGATTCGTAATGAATAGGAAGCTGGGGCATAGAGTGCGTTACTATTAAGAGCTCAGTATAGGGTTGTTCTCATCAGAATCGACAGTAAACCAAAACCGACAACGACAGATCAGGTACACACATAAGCAAAAAATGAAGAGACAGAGCAAGTACACTCCTGGAAATTGAAATAAGAACACCGTGAATTCATTGTCCCAGGAAGGGGAAACTTTATTGACACATTCCTGGGGTCAGATACATCACATGATCACACTGACAGAACCACAGGCACATAGACACAGGCAACAGAGCATGCACAATTCGGCACTAGTACAGTGTATATCCACCTTTCGCAGCAATGCAGGCTGCTATTCTCCCATGGAGACGATCGTAGGGATGCTGGATGTAGTCCTGTGGAACGGCTTGCCATGCCATTTCCACCTGGCGCCTCAGTTGGACCAGCGTTCGTGCTGGACGTGCAGACCGCGTGAGACGACGCTTCATCCAGTCCCAAACATGCTCAATGGGGGACAGATCCGGAGATCTTGCTGGCCAGGGTAGTTGACTTACACCTTCTAGAGCACGTTGGGTGGCACGGGATACATGCAGACGTGCATTGTCCTGTTGGAACAGCAAGTTCCCTTGCCGGTCTAGGAATGGTAGAACGATGGGTTCGATGACGGTTTGGATGTACCGTGCACTATTCAGTGTCCCCTCGACAATCACCAGTGGTGTACGGCCAGTGTAGGAGATCGCTCCCCACACCATGATGCCGGGTGTTGGCCCTGTGTTCCTCGGTCGTATGCAGTCCTGATTGTGGCGCTCACCTGCACGGCGCCAAACACGCATACGAACATCATTGGTACCAAGGCAGAAGCGACCCTCATCGCTGAAGACGACACGTCTCCATTCGTCCCTCCATTCACGCCTGTCGCGACACCACTGGAGGCGGGCTGCACGATGTTGGGGCGTGAGCGTAAGACGACCTAACGGTGTGCGGGACCGTAGCCCAGCTTCATGGAGACGGTTGCGAATGGTCCTCGCCTATACCCCAGGAGCAACAGTGTCCCTAATTTGCTGGGAAGTGGCGGTGCGGTCCCCTACGCCACTGCGTAGGATCCTACGGTCTTGGCGTGCATCCGTGCGTCGCTGCGGTCCGGTCCCAGGTCGACGGGCACGTGCACCTTCCGCCGACCACTGGCGACAACATCGATGTACTGTGGAGACTTCACGCCCCACGTGTTGAGCAATTCGGCGGTACGTCCACCCGGCCTCCCGCATGCCCACTATAGCCCTCGCTCAAAGTCCGTCAACTGCACATACGGTTCACGTCCACGCTGTCGCGGCATGCTACCAGTGTTAAAGACTGCGATGGAGCTCCGTATGCCACGGCAAACTAGCTGACACTGACGGCGGCGGTGCACAAATGCTGCGCAGCTAGCGCCATTCGACGGTCAACACCGCGGTTCCTGGTGTGTCCGCTGTGCCGTGCGTGTGATCATTGCTTGTACAGCCCTCACGCAGTGTCCGGAGCAAGTATGGTGGGTCTGACACACCGGTGTCAATGTGTTCTTTTTTCCATTTCCAGGAGTGTATATGAGAATATAGAACGGGTAATTCGGTACGTAATGGGAGATGAAAATCTAATAGTCATGCTGGACTGGAATGCGGTTATAGAGCAAGAAGCAAAAGAAAGGGTTATGGGAGACTATGGGCTTGGTAGAAGGAACGGGCGACGAGGAAGATTGAGTTCTGCAATATATTTGAGCAGTTAATGGCATCATTAGAAGAGGAGGCATATTTGGGAAAGGCCGAGAGACACGGGAAGATTTCAGTCACATTACGTCATAGTCACGCAGAGATTCCAAAATCAGATATTAAATTGTAAGGTGTACCCATGAGCAGTTGTACATACAGATCACAATTTCGCAATGATGATGAGTAGTCTAAAGTTTAAGAGACGAGTCGGGACGAATTAGTTGCAAAGAAGTGGGGTAGGAAAGCACTAAGGTATTAAGAGGTAAGCTTGAAATTCACTAAGACTATACATACTGCAGTAGTGAATACCTCAGTAGGTAGACCTTTCGAATAGGAGTGGACGTCTCTAAAACGGGCGATCAGAGAAGTTGGAAAGAAAAACATACGTACAACGAAGGTAACTGCGAAGAAACCAAGGGTAACAGAAGAAATACTTAAGTTGTAAGGTATCGTAAATAATTCATCTTTACAGTACAAAGATGAATGAGCGCGCTGCACGGGTAGTCAATAAGATTCTTGACTCTTTATCTGTGGTTCGCTTGCTCGCCTGTCAGTTGGGCAGCGGAGGGGCATTCTTACTTGAGACATAATAGTGCGCAGTTGAGTTTTTAGGGAAGGATAAATGATACCTGTGACTCTGAGAGAAACTATCTGGAACACTTTATTACAGAGATCAAAAATTATTTGTAAACATATGTTGTTGATTCTATTGATGGAGAAAATTGTTTTCGAGGAATGTTTCAAGGCAACCAATGCATGCACAAGAATGGAATGCTTGTTTGTCAGAACTATTAATTGAGGGAAATCTTTGTCCCTCAGATAACTTATAACATTAGTGTTAATTTGACCTCTTTTTTCTCATTATGCAACAAAGAACGCAATGTTTGAAACGCCTGTAATTTTTGTAATGTGTACATCTCGTCTTCTTATATAATACAGTGTGCCCGCATCTCGTGGTCGTGCGGTAGCGTTCTCGCTTCCCACGCCCGGGTTCCCGGGTTCGATTCCCGGCGGAGTCAGGGATTTTCTCTGCCTCGTGATGGCTGGGTGTTGTGTGCTGTCCTTAGGTTAGTTAGGTTTAAGTAGTTCTAAGTTCTAGGGGACTGATGACCATAGATGTTAAGTCCCATAGTGCTCAGAGCCATTTAACCATGTAATACAGTCTTTTTGTCAATAATCAGAATTAAATTTTTTTCACGTGAAAGTAAAATTCACTGGCATCATTCTCTGTAAAGTTCTGAATATTTTGTCGTGTATGCATTGAACCCTACGCCACATGAAGCCACATATTGTTTCTGCCAAGGAAAAAAGGAATTTTGGAGTGAGTAGTTTATATTTTATTTAGCTACTGCTTCGGCTGATTTCTATTTGCTTTCGAGAACATCAGTACATCAGACGCAAAACAACATGTTGCCCTTGAGGCAAGTTAGATGTAATTCAGGACAGATCTGTCTTTGCGTTCTTGTGAGGAAACAGTTTGTATTCAGAATTATGCTACGCATTGTGCTAAACAAGAAGATTATTTTACAGTGAATAGAGTAGGTAATCTCAAATAGTTATCTTTCTTCTGAGTAGAGCATTTTTTTGATTTTTGTGGATCTTTCAACTCAAATATTGGACTTCGTGTTAGGAAATTTCATAATGTAGCGTAAACCCGGGAAAGAAGGCGCACATTTTCAGAATCGCCTATGTAAAGTGGCATGGTGCACTTTTAGTAAAATTTCCTTTTTGTACAACAGAAAACATACGTTGACTATGACAAAATTTTTTTGTTTTTCAATGTAACATTTAAATATATTTGACCATGAAAAGATCTTTATATTGTGGCGTCTATCCCTTATGCTATGGGTGATATCCTGCATGCTAAAAACCGCAGAACTACACTGTCTTTTTAAGTCACAGCCTTTACATATATACTAATAAATGAATATTTGGTTATAAGTATGTTACGAGGTGAATAAAATACTATGAAGTGTTAACAGTAGATTCATTACTATATTATTTGTACCTTTAAATAGTTTACTGGTTTGGATATCTAGTTTACTTACTGATAGTTGGAAACATTAAAAGTAAGACGTATAATCTATTTACCTTTAGTTAATACACAAATAAATCTTGGTGAAATATTAAATCAAAGACAAAAGCTACATTTACAGACTTAGTGTATTCGATTTTCTTTGTATTTTCTCGGTCACAAAACGTATCTTAAACTGTGCAGTCTTCATGCAACCATAACTTACAACTTGTGCAACATAATTAATCTTTTATTTATTTATTTTATTTATTTATTTATTTATTTTTGCTATTTTCAGGTTCAATTCTCCACTCTCCTTAAACATATTTATGGATACTTTTCTTTTATTCTTTTGCGTCTTCGTCAGGGCCGTCGGGATCTGTGCATGCAGAGCCATTTGAATGAAAATAAAAATAAATCAGAAGTGTTTCCACTGAATTAAAACTGTTATTTGATTTGTGCGGGAAATAAGGCAAACGGAAAAAAGCGCGGCATATGTACCGGATTTTGTTGCGGCACGTAGGGGAGAGACGCCTCACTGTATAAATTCATGACCTTGATAGCCAAGATGGCCGCACCAGAATCAAAACATGGCCAGTAGAACTTGCGGATAATACAGGCACGCAAACATTTGGAAATATTTGATTATCGATCATAGACTAAAATTAATTATTCCGCCAGAGCTTAAGTAAAACTTCCTCAATTGAAAGAAATATTTTAATTATTCCCTGGCGTCCACTGAGCAACTGCAGTACCGATACGCCCACTGTGTGTTATGTCTGCCGAAACTACGATTGGCACGCAGTCTTTCATCGCATGCGGTGCCTCTCCCGAATTTAACCTACTTCAGTGCTGTGTTTCATTCAAATAGTTTTCACTGAGCACACAATTAGTTTCATTTTCATTATTTCAAATTCAGCTTTCCATTAAGGTTAGTTTTGCTTCACAACACAGTTCACATGCGCAACACAAGGGCACCCAACGTGCATTGTTGCTCAGCAGGTGAATACGATACGTAAAGCACAGGTTCACCAGGAGAAAGTTTTTTTTTTAGAAAACTCAGTATTTTCATTTAGAGATAAAGTCTTATAGAAAACTTACACAGTTGATTGACGAAAGAAGGAAGTTCAAAAATGTGTGAGGAAATTCAAGAATACAGAAATATAGGCCCTTTAGGAATGAAATAAACGTGCAGGGAAGCTGAGTCGAAATGGGTGCTTGAAAAATGTGAACAAATCGAAAAAGAAATGGTTGTCAGAATGTGTGACTCACCACATAAAAAAGTCATAACAACCTGCGGCGAAATTAAAAGCAATGGCGGTAACGCCAAGAGTACAATGGGAATTACAGTGTTAAATGCAGAGGAGAGAGTGAAAGAGTACACTGAGGACCTCTATGAGGAGGAGGACGAGTCTGATGGCGTGATAAAACAAGTAACAGAAAACGGCAGGGAAGAGAAATGGGATCGAGTATTGGAGTAAAAATCTGAAAGAGCTTTAAACGATTTACGACCAAATAAGGCAGAAGAAATAGATAATATTGCATAGGAATTCTCAAATTATTAGAGGAAATGGCAACCAAATGCCTGTTCAAGTTGGTGTGTAAAGTGCATGAGAAGCTATATACCAGCAGACTTTCGGGATAACATCATCCACACAATTCCCAACATAGCAAGAGCCGACAAGTGTGAGAATTATCGCAGAATCAGTTTAACAACTCATGGATACAAGTTGATGACAAAAATAATGTACAACACAACGGAAAAGGAAATAGAGGAAGCGTTAAAGGAGGATCAGTTTGGCTTTAGGAAAGGTAAAGGCACCAGAAAGGCAGTCCTAACTTGGCAGTCGATAATAGAAGTAAGAGTGAAGAAAAATCAAGACACGTTCATGGAATTTATCGACCTGGAAAAAGGTTTCGGCGAAGTAAGGTGGTTGGTTGGTTTGGGGTATAAAGGGACCAAACTACAGGATCATCAGTCCCTTTTTCCTGAAGCAAGAAAGGCTCAAGGTACAAAAACACCCAAAGTACGTTTGAAAAAGTAAAATAGGAAAAAGGAATGGGGAACGACACCCAAAAAGAAAGCGAATGGAACGAATAAGAAACGAGGAAAACATACACCACAAAGAAAAGTAGAAGAAGGTATTAAAGCCATAGAGCAAATGGTCTGGGCTGGCTGAGCACAATAATAAAAGAGGATGAGCAAGCCACTCTGCAATGCATTAAATATCCACCTCAGAAACACAAGGCGAGATGAACACATGCAGGGAGAAGACGACCATCAAGACAAACAAATGAAAAGAACGTGCGACACAGTTAAAATGGAGGGAGGGTGGTGACCTCTGAAAACTAAATGTGCTGTTGAGGCACTGTCGCCCAACACAGAAGGTAGGGTGCTGGGAAGGTTAGAAGTCCGCCGACTAACAGTGGGCATCCAGCAAGATGTGGATAACAGTCATATGTGAGCCACAGTGACACAGAGGTGGGTTGTCGAGATGGAGGCGATGGGCCGGCTGTTTGTTCTGCTGCCCGTGTGGCTTCCAAGTTGGTCTGGCTGTGCAACTTTCGGACACGACGGACATGTACCGGAAATGGGAGTAGGCACGTTATTCTTTTGGCCGACCACGCCTGGAAGCGAGCGGTGGGTCGTCGTCACCTAAACATCTCGCGGCTCCAAGTTTCTCCACTGTTTGTCACCGCACAGTGGTTTTGTATGCTCGGTCAGCAACTTTTAGTTCGTTGCTTCGGTGCCGAGACCACGCGGTATTCGTAAACACTGATCTTGTTCTCTAATGTGAGCGTGATAGCTGTGACTGGTTCGCTCCCTGCTCATATCGGAGTCGGTTCAGACTCCGGTTGTTTTTCTGTGTTCTTGTGTTTGGACTGGCAGTTTGAGGAACATGTCGATCGTATGAAAACATAATAGCTCACATTTAGTAGCTGTCAGAGAATTGTTATTTGATGTGTTTGGAATTATTGGGGTTTCGTAAATTGCTTTAATGTTTAATTCGTCCTTATCTAGGACGTTCAATGTATTCTTTTTCTGGAACGTTGTACATTAAATCGCCAAGTCGCTTTCTTTAGTTATTTGGAGCTAGCAAGCTTATGCACCTTTCTGGGACAAGTCTTGTTGCATGTATTTTGGTGGCTTATACTTCCAGGCCAAGGTTGCGTTTACACAGGTGAGGTTCATCAGCCAATTGTTTTCGTCTTCCTTCCACCTACGTTATCTGTCCCGCGCGACAGTTAAGTTTTTACCGTTTCCGCCTCGTGGCGTCATTTGAAGCTGAGTGTTGGTTGGCCGCTGAACGTCTTCCGCATCAGGGCTAAGTGGATTGGTTGCCTTAACCAGATACCTTATTATCCTTTAACAACTTTTCGCAACTGTTATGTCTGCTATACCAGCGTGTAGCCTTATGACTTATGCATTTACTAGTTTTTCTAAAAATTTACTTCTCTATTCATCGGGCTATCATTGGATGCTTGTGCCCTGTGGCATGTTCCCACTGGCTGCTTAGGAAAGGAGCTAAGCGAGCAACGTATGGGGCCTGCCCTAAGTAATTTCGGGTCCTTTCGTCCAGACCATATTACCCGACTTGTGGTGGTTTCATATCAAGGAGCTTTAATTGTTTTTGCTCCCATCTAATGAAGCCCCTTCTAGGTAAAGCTCAATTATTGGTTGAATTTTAATGAAACACATTCAGGATATGTTTATGAACTACCTATTTGAAGACTGTTTTCTCAGAACCTTTGAAGGGATTGTTGTGTAACTTCAGTTGAATATCATCTTGCGTCTTTTATTAAAATTTGCTGTTAATATTTCTACTGTAGTAACCAGTGACGTACAAGATTTGTATATTTGTGGAAAGAGAACAACATTTGTTGTAGATTTAAATTTTCGTACTTCATATTCCCAAGAGTGCCTTTTTGGAGACTTGAGAGTTACACTACTGGCCATAAAATTGCTACACCAAGAAGAAATGCAGATGATAAACGGGTATTCATTGGACAAATATATTACACTAGAACTGACATGTGATTACATTTTCACGCAATTTCGGTGCATATATCCTGAAATATCAGTACCCAGAACAACCACCGCTGGCTGTAATAACGGCCTTGATACGCCTCGGCATTGAGTCAAACAGAGCTTGGATGGCGTGTACAGGTACAGCTGCCCATGCAGCTTCAACACGATACCACAGTTCGTCAAGAGTAGTGACTGGCGTATTGTGACGAGCCAATTGCTCGCCACCATTGACCAGACGTTTTCTATTGGTGAGAGATCTGGAGAATGTGCTGGCCAGGGCAGCAGTCGAACATTTTCTGTATCCAGAAAGGCCCGTACAGGGACTGCAACATGCGGTCGTGCATTATCTTGCTGAAATGTAGGGTTTCGCAGGGATCGAGTGAAGGGTAGAGCCACGGGTCGTAACACATCTGAAATGTAGCGTCCACTGTTCAAAGTGCCGTCAATGCGAACAAGAGGTGACCGAGACATGTAACCAATGGCACCCCATACCATCACGCCGAGTGATACGCCAGTATGGCGATGACGAATACACGCGTCCAATGTGCGTTCACCGCGATGTCGCCAAACACGGATGTGACCATCATGATGCTGTAAACAGAATCTGGATTCATCCGAAAAAATGACGTTTTGCCATTCGTGCACCGAGGTTCGTCGTTGAGTACACCATCGAATGCGCTCCTGTCTGTGATACAGCGTCAAGGGTAACCGCAGCCATGGTCTCCGAGCTGATAGTACATACTGCTGCAAACTTCGTCAAACTGTTGGTGCAGATGGTTGTTGTCTCGCAAACCTCCCCGTATGTTGACTCAGGGATCGAGACGTGGCCGCACGATCCGTTACAGCCATGCGGATAAGATGCCTGTTATCTCGACTGCTGATGATACGAGGCCGATGGGATCCAGCACGGCGTTCCGTATTACCCTCCTGAACCCACCGATTCCATATTCTGCTAACGGTCATAGAATCTCGACCAACGCGAGCAGCAATGTCGCGATACGATAAACCGCAATCGCGATAGGCTACAATCCGACCTTTGTCAAAGTCGGAAACGTGATGGTACGCGTTTCTCCTCCTTACACGAGGCACCGCATCAACGTTTCACCAGGCAACGCCGGTCAGTTGCTGTTTGTGTATGAGAATTCGGTTGGAAACATTCCTCATTTGAATGCCCAGTAGGGTAGTACTTGAATTAACACTATTAAGTTTCGTTACTTGATCTGAGTGAAGTATTTGGTAAATTGATGACCGATAATCGGTAATTTTTAACTAATTTTATTTAATTTAACAGTTTTGCCTCAATATGTTAAGGCTCTGTTGGTCTAATTAATGAAGTTAATTTGCTGGCTTCGTGACTTTCCGTTAGTTGTAACGTACTGCGACCTCCCTGACAGGAAATAACGAATCCAGTCGCATAACTGAGACGATAATCTATTAACACGCAATTTTATTACAAGCCGATTGCACAGGTCTGCGACATAAAAATTGTTTTAGATTTATTAAGTGATTTTTATAGTGTTTGCAACGCTTGTTTCGGGAAAAATAGTGAAAACATTCCATCACGTACAGTTTTTCACAAATCGCTTGTCTAGTTTCAGCTTTTTTCGATATTTCAGCACTCTAGTGATTTTTAATTGTGGTTTTTAGGATCTCCATAAACCGTTATTTAGCCGTTTTTATAGTAGATATACGTAAAATAAAGAGTAATTAGGAGAAACAGCAGTATTTTCATGTCAGTGCCTGTGCCGCGATGCCCCTTCCCCCACCATCACCAAGCAGTGAGTTTCTGCTGTTGTCCTTCAGTTCACAGTACCTCTTCACTCTGTGATGTTCACGTGTTGTTGTTATTAGTGCTTTAAAGTAGTGACCATTTTCTTGTGTTGTGAATATGTTTTATGGACAATGGCTACAAGAGGATGTATAAACTCGCCAGATTGCTTCTGCTACATTTGTGGTAACCATACCATTAAAAAGCAACAAAGAAACATTTCCGATTTTGTTGAAAAAGCATATTTCGCCTATTTTGGTATAAAGTTAGGCGATCAAGATAAGCCTTGGGCCCCACACAAAGTTTGCTCAGTGTGTGTTGAAGAACTGAGGCAACGGTTTCAACGTAAAAAGCAGTCCTTACGTTTTGGAATACCAATGGTTTGGAAGGAGCCCAAAAATCATAGTGATGACTGCTATTTGTGTTCTTGCAACTTACGAGGTTTCAATTTGGAAAACAGAATGTTGTTTCTTACCCTAACATTCAATCATCCATTCGCCCTGTTCCTCATGGACCTGAAGTACCGATACCCTCCCTCTCCTCCAGATTGTTTCAATGATATAGATGATCACGAGACATTGGCTCAGCAAGGTGATAATTGGTATTTCCAAAGAAGAGGAATGTTTCAGATATCTTTGTGGACAGTTTCCTGGTTTATCTGAGGCAAAGCTAAAGGAAGGAATCTATATCGGACCAAGCATTAGAAATCTAATGACAGATCCAAACTTTGTGGACAAAATGGACACAAAAGAAAAGGCAGCATGGACATCTTTAAAATTAGTTGTTACCGGTTTCCTAGGAAACAAAAGAGATCCAAACTACAAGACAATCGTCGCAGACATTCTCGACGACTTTAAAAAGCTGGGCTGTAACGTGAGCATTAAAGTTCATTTTCTCCACTCACATCTTGACTACTTCCCTGCAAACCTTGGTGATAGGAGTGAAGAGCAGGGCGAAAGATTCCACCAAGATATCAAAGAAATGGAAAGAAGATATCAAGGAAGATGGAACGTCAACGTGATAGCGGACTACTGTTAGATATTAAAAAGAGATGATCCTCAACGAGTCCGCAACCGGGAAAGCAATAAAAGGAGCTTCGACAGAAAGCGAAAGCGTTATTATAAGGACTTATGAGCTTAAAGAGAAATGGAAGTGTACTGGAAATGTAGTTTAGAACATGATTTATATAAAAAAATTTATAACGTTGGAAAAACGTTGTTATTATGCCCAAAAATAATCTCTTTTTTGTGAGGAAACCTGATGTGATTAGAAAAAATGGATTGCGTTTTTGAAATCAGCGCTGAAAAGTACGTAAAAGTTAGTCACCAAATTTCAAACAAGTTTCAAAAAATATCTTTTTGCAGACCTGTGTTGTAAAATACAGCCTCAGAAGCCTTATGGGAATCCATAAATACTGAATACAAGGACGATATTTTCTAAATCGGTGTTGACTGTGTGTGTCAATTGACCGCTCTCTTGTAGGTAATTGAAAATGTTCTAACTCTGCAACTTTCCAGTCGAAATCAGATCAGTGGTTTCGTCATGGGAACACCACGGACAGAGTAACTTTCACGTTTGTAATATTCGTTTCGATTTATCGACCTCTACGATTAATTTTTGGGTCACAGACTGATTATTAAGGAAATCATTCTACCATCAGCCACGCTGTCAAGCTGGAATCCGCCGTCACCTCTGGTGAAAACCAAACTAAAACTGTAACATTCGTTGGTAATGAGTTTGAAAACCAGCCGTCAGCATGCGCCCAAGTGGAGCCTCCATTTATGGAGTAACACCATCATGCTCATTATTTGAGTTTAACTTTGATTCGATCTCGAACGACCTCTGAAAGAGTTTTAAGAGTATTCATGTCAGTTAATGATAAATACTGTAGTGGATACCAAATCCGAATACCAGTCACTTTTAGACGTTACTGCGCTGGCTAAACATGCCTGAATCGTGCGCTTCTCCTCTGAAACGTCTCCACCTATTCCGCCAATCTACAACGGCGTGCTGAAAAGTAATCTCTCCGAATTTTGTATTTGTTTCTCAATATCGGTTGAGGCGTTACGTGTCATGCATATCGCACAGTCGACTTTCCCGTCCTCTGTCTCCAAAGAGCTCCTAACTGTAACGTATAATATGGCACTGTGTAACGTAACGATGTCGGTGCGCGAGAAAACCTCTGAAAATATAAACCACGAATTCGAACAAGTCTGCCACACATGAAGAACCCTCTCCTTCAGGTTGACAACGCCAACCACACACGAGCGCTGTGACATCCGCAACGTTCTGACCCCTCGGGTTCACTACCGTCAGTCATTCTGCATACAGTCCGCCCTTGGCTCAATCTGATTCTCATAACTGAAAGAACACCATCGAGGAGGACATTTTGGTAGTGTTGAAGCCTTGCAAGTAGAAGTAAGGTTGTGGCTCCGTCAACAAAGTCAACCGTTCTACAAAAATGGCTCTGAGCACTATGGGACTTAACTTCTGAGGTCATCAGTCTCCTAGAAGTTAGAACTACTTAAACCTAACTAAGGACATCACACACATCCATGCCCGAGGCAGGATTCGAACCTGCGACCGTAGAGGTCGCGTAGTTCCAAACTGTAGCGCCAAAACCGCTCGGCTACTCCGGCCGGCTCAAACTTTCTACAGTGACGGTGTCAGAAAAGTGGTCCCTAGTTGGGAGATGGGTGTTTGTCGCCAGGGCGTCTGTGTTGAGAAACAGATGTATAGTCATGAAGAATAAAGATGTAGAATGTCAAAACGCTTTACGAGTCTTCACACAAAAATTCGGAGACATTACTTTTCAGCACGTCCTCGTAACTTTTCGGTTGTTATGAAGTGGTAGAAAATAAACTGCATGGCTAAATGCAGACGATCGACTCGCTTTCCCATAAATTTTGGCCACTATGAGTGTGCTGGAATCGACCGGGAGTAACTTGACCTGCGTAAATCACTAAAATTCTTTACGTTTATGTTTTATATAGAGTGAAAACTATTTAAATCGACAAACTATCGAAGGTTGCAGGAGACGCCAAAATAAATATTTTTCTCTAATGTCATATTTTCCTCTGAGCATTTACTAAACCAGTAGAAAGAGTTTTATCTGGATTAAAATTAATTAAACCAACAAACTCTGGAAGATTGTTTGGGTCACTAAAAATGCTTTTTTAAATTCCTTTGCCTGTGAGGCACCGTTTTACGAGGAACTCAGATCTTCCTTACAGTGGACAAAATGTAACACAAACAATTTTTAATTCTTTTCTACCAAGAGATAACTGAGCGATAACAACATAAACACAAGTACTTCAGTTACAGTAGAAGTTCAAAAATGCTTCCATTGACTTGTTAACGAGGTTTACACCAGCGGCTCGTTATCTGTCTAACACGGTCAAAGACTGTAGGTGTGCCCTTAATTTCCCCTGCTGCTGCTAGTATCCATGCAACGAGACAGTCTTCTGATTCAACAGTGGTTTTCTAAATAAGCTTACGCATCTCTCCCCACACAAGAAAGTGCAGATGGGTGAAACCGAGTGCTCGAGAAGGCCATGGTACAGGACCACGCCTACCAGTCCACTTTTCTGGAAAACTGTCGGTTCAAGAATCGTACAGGACGATTGAATGTGCCGGCGCCGCTTCATGCTCTGTTGTCATGAGCGACAAGTTATCCAACAGTTCTTGCAATGCTCTGGCGAGGAAACTGTAATAATGCCTGCCATTTAATAGCCTAGGTAGGAAATATGACCCAATTAAACAGTCAGCAACAATACCTGCCCGCACATTTACGAAGAACTGCCCCTAATGAGCGGGAGTCAACGTGGATTAAACTCACTCCAAATATGCGAATTGTGGATGTCGTAGACCCACATCACGTCCGAACGCTGTAAACAGCACAGATGATGGAAATGTAGGATGCATCTGACACTATTCTAGGTTCTAATGCGAAAACTGTGCTCTGAGTCGGTAATCGCCTGGTCCCACGTTGTGCATACGCCGTAAGTGAAATGAATGCAACTGTTTTTCTTGAAGAACTTTTCTTACGTTTTCCTGATTCATCCCCATGCTATCCCCAAGTGCACGAGTGCTAATGGAAGGATCTTGTTCCACATACTGCAAGACAGCTTCCTCAAACTGCAGAGTTCGTACTTAGTGACTTCTTCTCTGTCCAGGTAGTCTGTTAAATGACCTGGTCTCACGCATACATTGATACATAGCAGTAAACATCCAATGATGCGGTATGCTGCGACTGAGATATTGTTGTTGATAAACCTGCTGCGCTACTTGTCCATTGTTCATTACGTGGTAAACACCAACCATATCAGTGTACTCAGATCCGGAGCATCGCTCCATTAGGAGACAAGTACTGTGCTGCGTCAAAAAGTATGGCTGAAGGCGTAAGTGACTGTTACACAGTTACTATAACTGAAGTGTGAAGTATCCCTCTACTGGTGGAACAGGAACAGTTACAACAACGAACCAGTCATTACAACTGAAGAGCGAATACGCCCTCTACCCCAGATTAAAGGATGTTGTCAGGAAAATATGACATTAGCAAAATATATTTGTTTTGGTATCCCGTGCAACATCCCAGAGTTAGTCAGCTTAAACAAATTTCATCATGTATACATCGTTAACAAGACTGATCCGACAGACTTCCTTGTATGTGCGCAAATGATATGCACAATTATGAAAATTAAGACATTAGAAAAAATGCTCACCTCATACTCTTATTTATACACTCCTGGAAATGGAAAAAAGAACACATTGACACCGGTGTGTCAGACCCACCATACTTGCTCCGGCACTGCGAGAGGGCTGTACAAGCAATGATCACACGCACGGCACAGCGGACACACCAGGAACCGCGGTGTTGGCCGTCGAATGGCGCTAGCTGCGCAGCATTTGTGCACCGCCGCCGTCAGTGTCAGCCAGTTTGCCGTGGCATACGGAGCTCCATCGCAGTCTTTAACACTGGTAGCATGCCGCGACAGCGTGGACGTGAACCGTATGTGCAGTTGACGGACTTTGAGCGAGGGCGTATAGTGGGCATGCGGGAGGCCGGGTGGACGTACCGCCGAATTGCTCAACACGTGGGGCGTGAGGTCTCCACAGTACATCGATGTTGTCGCCAGTGGTCGGCGGAAGGTGCACGTGCCCGTCGACCTGGGACCGGACCGCAGCGACGCACGGATGCACGCCAAGACCGTAGGATCCTACGCAGTGCCGTAGGGGACCGCACCGCCACTTCCCAGCAAATTAGGGACACTGTTGCTCCTGGGGTATCGGCGAGGACCATTCGCAACCGTCTCCATGAAGCTGGGCTACGGTCCCGCACACCGTTAGGCCGTCTTCAGCTCACGCCCCAACATCGTGCAGCCCGCCTCCAGTGGTGTCGCGACAGGCGTGAATGGAGGGACGAATGGAGACGTGTCGTCTTCAGCGATGAGAGTCGCTTCTGCCTTGGTGCCAATGATGGTCGTATGCGTGTTTGGCGCCGTGCAGGTGAGCGCCACAATCAGGACTGCATACGACCGAGGCACACAGGGCCAACACCCGGCATCATGGTGTGGAGAGCTATCTCCTACACTGGCCGTACACCACTGGTGATCGTCGAGGGGACACGGAATAGTGCAAGGTACATCCAAACCGTCATCGAACCCATCGTTCTACCATTCCTCGACCGGCAAGGGAACTTGCTGTTCCAACAGGACAATGCACGTCCGCATGTATCCCGTGCCACCCAACGTGCTCTAGAAGGTGTAAGTCAACTACCCTGGCCAGCAAGATCTCCGGATCTGTCCCCCATTGAGCATGTTTGGGACTGGATGAAGCGTCGTCTCACGCGGTCTGCACGTCCAGCACGAACGCTGGTCCAACTGAGGCGCCAGGTGGAAATGGCATGGCAAGCCGTTCCACAGGACTACATCCAGCATCTCTACGATCGTCTCCATGGTAGAATAGCAGCCTGCATTGCTGCGAAAGGTGGATATACACTGTACTAGTGCCGACATTGTGCATGCTCTGTTGCCTGTGTCTATGTGCCTGTGGTTCTGTCAGTGTGATCATGTGATGTATCTGACCCCAGGAATGTGTCAATAAAGTTTCCCCTTCCTGGGACAATGAATTCACGGTGTTCTTATTTCAATTTCCAGGAGTGTATTTGCACTGCATTGGTCTGCAAGAAGAATAGGTCAATGTACCGCCATTGATTACTACTATAAAGAAATAAAGCACAAGATTGCACTGCACCACTGTGACGTAGGCCGTAGGAAAAGTCTACGATACACCGTGGTCAGTGAGTCAAATTGTGACAATAAGTGGTAACGTGAAAGAGGGAAACATGCAGTGCCGGAAACATATCGCAACACCAAACAGTGATTAATGAACTTTAATGAACTTTCGGGAATACATTTGTCTAGATAACATATTGAAATGATTAACACTGCAAGATCTTGGGTCAATGTAAGCGAGAAGTAAGGTATAAAAACTGTGAAATTCTGGTACATTAATAACTGGTGTAACCGCCAGAATATTGAATGCAAGTATGCAAACGCGGTATGCATTGTGTTTTACAGATGCCAGATGTCAGTTTGTGGAATGGAGTTATGGTGAAATAAAATGCATTAACCGATCTTGGATATTGTGAAATTAAAATACCCATTTAAATACTCAACTCCCAGATATCCATCACCAAATAGCCATACGAAATTGTGTATACGTCAACATATATAAACACTTCATGTAATTACTATGATATTACGGAGTTCTTGAAAAGACAGTCAATGACAAACAGTTATTTGTACTTCGTGTTTGTAATGTATAGTCCAAAGATGATTTCGCATGAATAGATCGATATATGATATTTTATTTGTTACATGTTGTCAGAGGTAAATTTTTGTTCTTGTTCAGTACACTTGTGTAGTATAAGTTATGTATGTGTTGAGTCAGCATGTAGGTTAAACGTAATGGTACTATAAAGTGAAATAACTAAACATATAGCTATTTGACAACAGAATCTCAACCAGTGTTCATATCTTTAACAAAATTAAGCTGAGCATAACCTAGAACAGTTGATAAAAATTCTTTTCAGAATCTAGCATAGACGTGGATGATGAGCCTACAACTTTCCATAACAACAAAACAAAATAACAAATGAGGAATGTGAAAACAGTTTATTTGAATACTACCAATGCTACCTCTCTCTACAGTGTGTCACCATCTCAGCATGTCAAATGCTGTGAAATTGTGACCAGGAGCCCAAATTTAAGCTTACTTCAGATCGACTTTAGGTTATAAGAGGACAATGATGGTCAGAATAGGGGGGATCATTCGGGATCTTCTGGAAGTAAAATGTGAATAATGTTTTGAACTCATTCTTGTTGCAGATTACATGAGTATGTACTGTGAAAATTTCAAGTATGTATTTGATATGACCAATCAGCCAAGTGCAAACCACAGCTACAAAACAGCAGTAATAACAGTAAAAGGAGTTTTGCAACCCAGAAGAAGAAAAGGATTAAAAATAAAAAGTGAGATGAACATCCAACAACTAAGTTATGTACTGGAAACATTGTCTTTATTTTTTTCCTTTCTTTTAGTGGCAAAGTGTTTTGTTGCATAATCATTAACAATGACAGGCATTGAACAGGAATCTGGAACAGTGGGGTGTAAGACAGACATGGGAGACTTAGTGTCACTAAACAAGAACAGAAAGGCTTTATTGATGAAGCAGTAGAACAGGAAACAGACACTGATGAATTATGCCAGCTATTAAAACAAATGAGATAATAATAATGATGTAAGTACCATACTGACATTGATAATAAAAATAAAGAAGATAACAAAGACCAGTTTGGAAAAATAATCATCAACTTAAAGATAATAAAATCAGTTTGCAAAAATTAATGGGCAATTTGAAAATGATAATGGTCAGTCAAAAAATTTTAACAAGAAACAAGGAATAATTTAGAGAATTCGGTGATTCAATAGGAGCATTATTTCATTGTATTGGTAAATATACAGCTCAGCTAAACGATACCAGTCAAAAAATTGATAGCTTGGATGGTCAAGTAAAATTGTTTTATTCAAGATTAAAGATATCGAACTTAAATTTAATGCTGAAGTCAAAAATATCAAATATGAACTCAATGAGATAGGGAAAAATAACAAATTGTTTTCGAAAAAGTGCATGCAGATAAAATTATTGTTGAAAAAAATGTAAATAGTCGAACTTCAACTTTGGAAATTAACATTGATAGTAAACTAGCACTTGCTGAAAACATTTTTGTTGAACACATGAAGGCAGTAGACAATAAATTCACAAAAAATATAATATCAAGTTGTAACATAATTCATTCCCTACAAATTAGTGTTTCTGTTCTGTAGAAAAAATTTGAAGAATTGTTCATTGATGTAGTTAATAGAAATCTTGTTAACAGTGTTGGTACAAATGTTTTGCAACATTTCAGTAAGAAACTTTTCACGTTAGGGTAGTCTACATCACATAGATCTTCTATAGCATTTCAAACATAATTTTGAGTCTTACATTATGAAAATTAAGGTTGTTAAGAAATTTCTAAAAGGTGAAGCATTAAGTTGGGCAATATACTAATGATGATGCAACTTATGCACATTTTGAGAATGGAATTTAAAATAGATTTTGGTCAGAGACTGAACAAGCTAGGATAAAACGTTAATTTCTCAATGTACAAAATTACAGGGAAAGGCATATTAGCATGAAACAGTTTTCTGAAAATCGGTTTAAAAAATTAGCTTAACTGAGCAAATTTTTTGATGCACTCACCCAAATATATGCCTTAAAAAAGGAGGTTACCAGCTGAAATACAATGGAACCTCGTCCATGGACCAAATGACACGATAGACAAGGTTTTTGAAATATGTTGATAAATTAGAGAGAGTTTAGGAAAAAACAGGGAAATTCAACCACAATAGGCAAACAAATCTTGAAAGAGGTAGTAGTAAAAACTAGCACAGTAATAATCACAACAGAGGGGAACATAGTAACCACAATTGTAACAATTATCATCAAAAGGAACACAATAGAGTGAATGATAATAATTTTCATTCTGGAGAGCAACATGGCAACAGCTGGAACGGAAATTGGAATAGAGATGATAAAAACAGCGCAAGGAAAGAAGACAGGGTATTAATCCAGGATACAAAAAACTAGCTTGGGACCCATTGTCAGTCCACAAATCAGGGGCTTATGAAACAAATACCAAATGGACCAGAAATTACACTCATACTGGCTCACAAGAAAAACACTTTAGTGAAGTGATCAGTCGCTATCTTAAAAGTGTGCACTATCCCGTTAACATTATATCTGTTGAGAAAAACGTGTGTTCACCGCATAATGCAAAGCATGGAAATAAGGTATGTGAACATACAGAAATTGAAAAAGAGGATAGAGAAGAAATTCATTGATCCAAATTCTATAACTGAGTAGAGACTTGTCATTTGTCAAATGCTGAAGTGACTGGGATTTGGAATTCAGAAACTGATGGAAGTGCCAGGTAAGAAAGAAGAGAGTGCTGTATTACAGCAACTTAAATGAAACTGGATATTTAAACAACAATGAAATGGGGAATGTTGTTGGTAATACATGTGGTGATACTGATGATGTTTGTGGTAATATTGACGATAATGAATATAATGAAGTGAAGTTAAGTGATGATTACTAGAGTAATACTTCGTTGTTTTAAAGAAGAATTGGAGGCATTAGGTATGAGGGAGGAAATGTATAGTAGTAGCAAAGATACTGAAAAGGTACCAAAGGACACAAAGGATTAAGGGATGTTAATGACAGTATCACAGCACATGAAACTCTTGATTTAATTGCTGGTAAGGAAGCATATATAAATCATCATCCTGATTCAGTTCCCAGTAATGACAGTGAAAGAAGAGTGCTTACTAATATGAACAAAAATGAATCTTTTTAATTTAATGTGTGACTGAATAGTGACACTATTGAGAAAGATGAAAGCTTTAGAAAGATGATTAAAAATCAGTGTTCAACCTCATATACAGATTGTTGGCATAAAATTAAATTTCTTATTGTAAGAGAATTTAAAGAAAAATACCATAGTGCCAATCTATATGAAACAAGTAAGTGTAATGGATTTGATGAAATTCTCAGTGACAGTGACTGTTTTAATTAATGAAAGTCCGCCAAAAAGCACTCTGTCTTCAGGCCACGAGTGGACTACCGGTATCACCCGACCGCCATGTCATCCTCAGTGGACGATGCGGATAGGAGGGGTGTGGGGTCAGCACACTGCTCTCCTGGTCGTTATGATGGTGTTCTTGACCGAATCCGCTTCTATTCGGTCGAGTAGCTCCTCAATTGGCATCATGAGGCTGAGTGCACCCTGAAAAATGGCAACAGCGCAGGGCAGCCTGGATGGTCACCCATCCAAGTGCCGACCACGCTCGACAGCGCTTAACTTTGGTGATCTCACGGGAAATGGTGCAGCCACATCGGCAAGGCCGTTGCCCTAATGAAAGTCTGCCAAGGCAATGAAACTGGTAATAAGAACAGTGATTTTGGAGGCTTTAGTTTTGAAGAGACAGAAGATGAAATGCTATGTTAGGATGTTAAGGCTGATCAATGTATTGATGTTTGTTGCCCATTCATTAATGTCAGAATAAGATTAAGAGAAGGCATGTGTCTTGACAATAAAGGAAGCCAAATTTCGGTGATGCCTGAATCCTTAAGTAAAACATAATGAGGATTATGTAGAATTAAATTGGAGTAAGGATTAAAGGTGCAACAGTGAAGCATAGTAAAGTGATTAAAAGTCTTGCTTTAATAACTTTCAAAATTCAGGGAGTGACTTTTGCAAATGGATTCAAGATCGCAGTGAAGATGTTGTGCTCAGAACATAATGGATTGCTAGAGTGAATGCAGGTTTTGATGGGGGATGGTGGAAGTTGATTATCAATGTACTTGGTGGAGATTGTATTTGTACTAATTTTATAAAGTTAACTGGGACTTACAAGGAGGATAAAATAAAAAGCATACAGTCTTTAAAATTTGTATTTGTACTAATTTTGTACAGTTTACTGTATCTTATATGGAGGATAAAGTAAAAAGTGTAAAATATTTAAAAGACAGTGGATTTTTAATTAAAAGTATGCTAGAATTAGACAAAGATGAAGTAAAATTGAAACTTGTAGACACTAAGATTTCAGAGGCAAACAGGTTAAGTGATAATCAGACATGTGCATTAGTGCAGTGATGTGTTTAGAAATATCCCAGGTGGAGTGAGAAGATATCAGTGTACTTTACAACTAAAACCACATGAGCAATATATCATAAAGCCATATTGTGTTCCTGTTGTGGATTGGCAAGAGAGCCAACCCACTATGAGAGGAAGCCGAAAGGCACGCGTTTTAGCTCACGCAGGCTGGCGTGAGGTCTGGAACAGGTCAAGGAAATGAGACTAACAAAAAACCTACGTAGCTGCTGGAATACTTAACTTTAATCCATAATTGGTGAACATCGCTCTTGACGGTACATGTTTTACAGCATCAATAGTAACTGGTAATGGCGCCTTGCTAGGTCGTAGCAAATGACGTAGCTGAAGGCTACGCTAACTATCGTCTCGGCAAATGAGAGCGTATTTTGTCAGTGAACCATCGCTAGCAAAGTCGGCTGTACAACTGGGCGAGTGCTAGGAAGTCTCTCTAGACCTGCCGTGTGGTGGCGCTCGGTCTGCAATCACTGATAGTGGCGACATGCGGGTCCGACGTATACTACGGACCGCGGCCGATTTAAAGGCTACCACCTAGCAAGTGTGGTGTCTGGCGGTGACACCACAGTACCTATAGCTGAGAGAGCTGCAGATGAGAAAGAGTTGCATATGATGGAAGTTTGTTACATCACTGTGAGACGTTATAGCTCATATAACAACACATTAGTCATTGTTTGAAAAAGAGACGGAGGAGTGAAATTGGTTCTGGGTTTTCAGTACCTGAACAAATTTCTCTACAGAGAAACATATCATCCTGAAAACACTGATGAAATTTTATACGAATTTAAAATATTAATATTATTTCTAGTTTGGATTTAACTTCTGGATTCCATCACGCACTTTTAGTGTAAGTGTGAAGCCTTTCTCTACAGTGTTACCAATAGTGTGTAGCACCTTTTGGTCTGAACTCATCTGTTGCTGAATGTATAAGAGTATTAGACTATATATTATTCAAGATCAGGTAGGAAAACGTACTGTCTATGTATGTGACATTTTGCTAACTGTACAAATTTGGGAAGAGCATTTTGAATTAATAAAGCAGGTATGTGAAAAACTTAGGCAAGGAAGAAAGACTCAGAAACTCTAAAAATGTAAATTTGCTGTGTCTGAACTAAATTCTTGAGTCATGTAATTACTAGGGAATGAATCTTGACAGACGCAGATAAAATGAAAGCACTCTCATATTTTCCAGCAGCACATAGTAGAAATCAATTGAAATCATTTTATGATTTATGTGGATTTTATCGAAAATGTCAGAGTTGACAAAGTTTGAATGCACCCTGTTTAAGCAATTTGCTTAAAAAGAACACTAAATTGGTCTTCGACCATAAAACATCAGCGAGCATTAGAAAATTTTAAGAAGGAATTGAACAATGAAAATTTGTTACACAGACCAGAGTTCAGTCTACGATTTTGCTTACACACATATAGTAGCGGTTACGGTTTTGGAGGAGACCTATTTACGGAAAAAGAAGTTTATTGGGAAATCACACATTACACAATTGCTTTAGCAAGATGAATTGTGTTAAAACGTGAGAAATCTTGCACAGATACAAAAAAAGTATCATTAGCGGTTTACTGGGCATTTACTAATGTTGAGACATAAAGGAATTGTATATTCAGGCGACAAAGAGTTAAGCTACCTACAGGAATGTAAACTTCATCACAAAGGATTTCCTAGATGGGGAATGTATTTGCAATAATCTGATTGTGAAATTAAATATATTATAGTTTGAGGCAACTTTGTTGCAGGTGCTTTTCAAGGATGCCACTGGGTGGGAGTAATGAAAATTTTGATCGAATTGAGGATAGAGTTTAAAATCGGATGTATAAAGGGTAAACATTATGATAAAATTACAAGGGCAATGTGCAACAAAATTAGAAGGAACCAAAACCATGATTCAAACTGGATGTTAGTAAAGAGTTGTTTAGGCAAAACAGGTTATGGGGAATTGGACAGGTATTGCAAAGCATACAAAGGAACACTTTTCGGGAGAACAGATGCGGATTCTGATGATTGGAAGTTACACTTTCCAAAGGAGCAAGCTGAGAACTTGACTGAGAATATGCACGAGAGTTGAGGACACTTTATTGTTCAAATATGTATACAAAAGCTACAAAAAAATGTTTATTTCTACATTATGGCTAAAAAGGTTAGGAATGAACTGTCCCTTTGTATCAAGTGTCAGAGACTAAACGTAAGTAGCAGAACTCGTCAAGTTGAGATGCAAAATAAAATACCAGAGAAACCTATGAATCTAGTTACTGTGGATTTTTATGGAAATTTGTTATGGTTGATGTTTCTCAAAATATATAAAACTGTATCCTGTTATAAAAGCTACAAATAACAAAATAATCGCTAAAACTAAAATTTTAGATAAATAAATTCAGGAAAATCCAAAGTCATACTGTCAGACAGTGGATCACAGTTTGTATCAAAGTACTGGAATTCATCCATAGAGATATCTGATATCAAAAATATTTTAGCTTCGCTTTACAATCCTTCATCCTTAATTACGGAATGTATGTATAGCTACCTCAGTTGCATAAAATTGTTGTCAAACTGATCATGGTTTCGACAGCACTAAGGCGGTCTTCATCAGAATAAAAATTACATAGGATTACCTATAAAATATAATGGCATGGCTCAAAAGTACCATATAGTTAATAGGATTAGTTCCATAAAATGTACCTACAGTGTACTTACAATGTAATCACACCATGTGTGGAAAACATCTGAGCAAAAATGCTTTCATCAAATAGAAGTTGTCACAAGAATAAAAACTAAACTGTAAAAATGTAACGTGTTTGTCAACAGGAATAAAATGTTCCATTGAAATACAATGGCAGTCGCGAGGTCGCTTAGGGCCAAGAACTGCATCAAACAGCCGCTACCATCGCACCAGACGGCTAACAGGCCAAGGCAGCCACGAGTTGGACACGAAAAAAAGATTCGCATCATCTAGCAAGAAGTGATCGAATTGCAGACAAGAGCAAATGAGGCACTGCGTACACAAATTTAAACATTACAGGCAACAGCGGGAACCAGTGTATCAAAGTTACGAAATACCGTAACGGCCTTATTTCACAAAAGAAATACTGTTCAAATAATGTACATAGAAAATATGAAAATGGGAAGGATAACGATGTTTAAGAGTCTACATTGAGGAGAGTATCGCCATTCAGACCACTTTTAATTAGTGGCTCTATACCTTGAAAAAAGTTATTGTTGCGTAATTACAACTGTTCGTTAAGAATGAGACCGACCTTCAGGGATAGGTGATTAAAAATCGCTAGCTCTTCCAAGATATTAAGCATCATGCGTTTTTTCTCCAAGATCTGGACGTCTTTTACATCTTTAGGATTATGTCCTGTGAATAACAAATGGTCAGCGAAAGTTGAATTGTGAACATTGGTGCCTCTTTTGCCGAGAAGGTGTTCCTTGAATCTTGTCGAAATAGCTCGGCCTGTTTGGCCTATGTAAAAGGCGGGACAATTGCCGCAAATAATTTTATAGACACCAGAATTCTGCAAAGGGTAACCGTACGTTTCAAGTTATGTATGATGTTACTTTTTAAAGAATTATTGATGGAGAAGGCTGCGCTGCAGTAATATTTATTTTGAAGCAAACGCTGTATCCTGTAAGAAATTGGACCCAGAAATGGTAAAGAGAATTTTTTTCTTTCCAGCAGGTTCGTTGTTAGCAAGGCCTAGGGTTGTGACTCTCTTACTGGTTTCCCTGCAAAAATACTATCGACTATAGAAGGATCATAGCCATTATCGAAGGCAACAGTTTTATTCAGACTGATTTCAGAATTGAGATTTGCAGAAGAAAGGTGGGTGGAGGTGGCTCTATAAATAGCGGAATGAAAAAGGGCCATCTTATGAGAATGCGGGTGTACTAAAGTGAAAGGTATAATTTGATCAGAACTGTTTTCTTTACAAAAGATATTGAAGCTAATTTTGTCATCTCCTATCTTAAGAGTGAGATCTAGAAAGTTTAATTGCCGGAACTCATTTTCACGTTCACAGGTGAAAGAAATATTTTATGAAACTCGTAGAACATATAAAAAAAAGTAAGTGAGCAAAATGTCATCGACATACCTAGTGTATGAAAGAATGTCTACAGTTGACGCTGAAAAATTATTGAAAAATTTTACTTCTAAAGAATTAATGAACACATCTACAAGGATTCCTGCTAAGGGATTTCCCATTGCAAGAATATCTGATATAGTTTCCTATTAAATTCAAAATAATTGTATTTTACTACAATACGAAGTAAATTCATAAAGTTGGTGATTTGCTCATCAGATAAATCTTTTTTTAAAAGAACGTAAATTATTTTCTACTATGTCTAAGGCTTCAAGTAACGGCACATTTGTGTAAAAATTTTTAATATCAAAGGAAATTTATTTCGTATCTCTATCACAGTGAACGTCTTTGATTTTACTAACTAACTCTTCAGTACTGGAAACAGAATAATTGCTATGAAAAGAAAAAAATTTCTCTACACCATTTCTGGGTCCAATTTCTTACTGGATACAGCGTTAGCTTCAAAATAAATATAACTGTAGAGTAGCCTTCTCCACTAACAATTCTTTAAAAAGCAACATTAAGTAGATTGTATTTTTGAGCCATGTCATTATATTTTCTAGGTAATGGTTCAAATGGCTCTGAGCACTATGGGACTTAACATCTTAGGTCATCAGTCCGCTAGAACTTAGAACTACTTAAACCTAACTAACCTAAGGACATCACACACATCCATGCCCGAGGCAGGATTCGACCGTTGCAGTCTCACGGTTCCGTACTGAGTCGCCTAGAACCGCACGGCCATTTCTAGGTAATCCTATGTAATCTTTATTCTGATGAAGACCGCCTTAGTGCTGTCGAAACCATGGTCAATTTGACGCCAATTTTATGCAACCGAGGTAGCTATACACACATTCTCTAATGAAGTTAACACACGGTTGCTGGAACTCTCCCAATAAAAATATTTAAAATTTCAAGATTCGTACCTGCTGAGATATCTAAGGCTGTTATAAAATACAAAGACTTGAAAATGAAAATTCTCAATAATTTTCTTTGACATTAAAAATCTTTACGCAAATAGCCTTAGACATAGTAGAAAATAATTTACATTCTTTCAAAAAAGATTTATCTGGTGAGCAAATCGCCGACTTTATGAATTTACTTCGTATTGTAGTACAATAGAATTATTTTGAATTTAGTCGAATCCCTTAGGAGGAACCTTACAGATGTGTTCATTAACTTAGAAAATTCTTCATCCTTTCCTGCAGAGAGATACTCATATATGCTTGACATTAATCGTCTATGTCACACAGACTGTAGCCTCAAGAATCGTACATGGTACGAACGCATCAGTGATTTAAAAGATGTAACAAATAGCAACCAGCAAATCTTATCTCTGATTTAGTAGATTTTCCGCCACGTACTGACACATCTATTCAAGAACGTGGAGCAACTGTGAAAGACACCATGAAAAAGCAGGGAGAGATATGAAAGGAGAGATATGATAGTAAGGTCAAAATAAAAAAGTTCGGTGTTGGAGACTATGTTCTTGTTAAATCACATGAGAAATCTAAAATGTTAACATTTGAGATAAAAAAGTTCTTTGACATCTATATCGGCCCATTTGATGTCAGAGAACCCACATCCCAATGCTTACTGCATTGGCTTCTTCGACTAAGAAATGCTATCTCTTGAAACCATACAAACAAAAACGTAAAGATAACTAAAGAGGAGGCTTCTCACTGGAATGTTGTAGAAACAAAATGTTTTTTACCATCTGTAATGAGTATGTAGGTACAGTTTCTCATAAATTTTTGTGCAAACAGTCGAAATGTGGTAACTTATTATTTTGGCTTATATTATGTCACTTTGCTACAGGTTGTAAATAAGTCATGGTATGTATTCTATTGTGTCCTTTGATGAAAAGTAATTAGTTTTTTAGTGTTATTTGTCAATGTTTAGAGTATAGTTTTAACTAACTGATCGTTTGAAAAGCTGGAGTTTTGAGTACAAGTGTCAGTCAATTCCTGAGCATTTTCCAAATTCTTAAAATAATTTTCTTTGCAGTATATAATGCGTCAGTGCTTGGTGACATTTCTGTGTCATATATTAATCATGATATTTATGCCAAAAGACTCTGGAATCTGACAAATCACCATTAAAGTTATTTTTTTGCCGCCTAGAAATAGTTGTCATCTAATGAAACTTTATGATATTTTTTGCTTACTAGTTTTGGGAATTTGTATGGAAAGCACCACACCATTTCTCCCAAAATAACTCCAGTTTCTTCTGCTGTATACAATTTACTGCTATTTACCATGACAGATATCTTTTCTGATGCTTAATATCATTTTTGTATACGTATTGAATATTCATGTTACCCCACTGAATTAGTGCGATTCATGTAGATGTAAAGAAGAATTTAAATATGACAGTGACAAATGCGAGGGTTGCCCAGGAAGTAACGTCTCGCATTTCGTTCTTCAACAATTGTTTATTGAACGTAATGAGAATTACACACACGAAATAATGGTATTTTATCTGCATGAACCATGGTCCTTGCCGTTGATGGGGAGGCTTGCCTTTGCGTGCATCAGCGATATAGATAGCCGTAGTACCGCAGGTGCAACCACAATGGAGGGATATCTGTTGAGAGGCCAGACAAACGTGTAGTGGCTGAAGAGGGACAGAAGCCGTTTCAGTAGATGCAGGGGCAACAGTCTGGATGAATAACTGATCTGGCCTTGTAACATCAACCAAAACGGCCTACAGCCATGTATTTTCTCTAGAGCATACAGCTTTACTGTATGGTTAAATGATAATGGCACTCTTTTGGGTAAAATAATCCCGAGGTAAAGTAGTCCACCATTAGTATCTCCGGGCGGGGACTACCCGGGAAGACGTTGTTATCAGGAGAAACGAAACCGTAGTTTTACATATCGGAGCGTGTAATGTCAAAACCCTTAATCTGGCACGTAGGTTTTTTTTTTGTCATCAGTCTACTGACTGGTTTGATGCGGCCCGCCACGAATTCCTTTCCTGTGCTAACCTCTTCATTTCAGAGTAGCACTTGCAACCTAAATCCTCAATTATTTGCTTGACGTATTCCAATCTCTGTCTTCCTCTACAGTTTTTGCCCTCTACAGCTCCCTGTAGTACCATGGAAGTCATTCCCTCATGTCTTAGCAGATGTCCTATCATCCTGTCCCTTCTCCTTATCAGTGTTTTCCACATATTTCTTTCCTCTCCGATTCTGCGTAGAACCTCCTCATTCCTTACCTTATCAGTCCACCTAATTTTCAACATTCGTCTATACCACCACATCTCAAATGCTTCGATTCTCTTCTGTTCCGGTTTTCCCCACAGTCCATGTTTCCCTACCATACAATGCTGTACTCCAGACGTACATCCTCAGAAATGTCTTCCTCAAATTAAGGCCGGTATTTGATATTAGCAGACTTCTCTTGGCCAGAAATGCCTTTTTTGCCATAGCGAGTCTGCTTTTCATGTCCTCCTTGCTCCGTCCGTCATTGATTATTTTACTGCCTAGGTAGCAGAATGCCTTAACTTCATTGACTTCGTGACCATCAATCCTGATGTTAAGTTTCTCGCTGTTCTCATTTCTACTACTTCTCATTACCTTCGTCTTTCTCCGATTTACTCTCAAACCATACTGTGTACTTATTAGACTGTTCATTCCGTTCAGCAGATCATTTAATTCTTCTTCCCTTTCACTCAGGATAGCAATATCATCAGCGAATCGTATCATTGATATCCTTTCACCTTGTATTTTAATTCCACTCCTGAAACTTTCTTTTAATTGCATCATTGCTTCCTCGATGTACAGATTGAAGAGTAGGGGCGAAAGGCTACAGCCTTGTCTTACACCCTTCTTAATACGAGCACTTCGTTCCTGATTGTCCACTCTTATTATTCCCTCTTGGTTGTTGTACATATTGTATATGACCCGTCTCTCCCTATAGCTTACCCCTACTTTTTTCAGAATCTCGAACAGCTTGCACCATTTTATATTGTCGAACGCTTTTTCCAGGTCGACAAATCCTATGAAAGTGTCTTGATTTTTCTTTAGCCTTGCTTCCATTATTAGCCGTAACGTCAGAATTGCCTCTCTCATCCTTTTACTTTTCCTAAAGCCAAACTGATCGTCACCTAGCGCATTCTCAATTTTCTTTTCCATTCTTCTGTATATTATTCTTGTAAGCAGCTACGATGCATGAGCTGTTAAGCTGATTGTGCGATAATTCTCGCACTTGTCAGCTCTTGCCGCCTTCGTAATTGTGTGCATGATGCTTTTCCGAAAGTCAGATGGTATGTCGCCAGACTCATATATTCTACACACCAACATGAATAGTCGTTTTGTTGACACTTCTCCCAATGATTTTAGAAGTTCTGATGGAATGTTATCTATCCCTTCTGCCTTATTTGACCGTAAGTCCTTGTAACACCTCCGATTTATGTATCCCGCTCGATCGGGATCTGAATAGCAGCCCAAATAAATATTAATTAATGTGACCGTGTACCTAATGGGGCTGGCAATCGGATTTGAGTGCTACGGAGTTGTTACATTCCATTTTGTCCTCAATGCTGTAATAATGAAATGTCTGGTGACAAGAAGAACGCCAACACAGCTTCACTAATCAAGACCTATATTCGTCTCAAAAACACAAGAAGAAGGAGACAGCCACTGCCTTCGTCATACGTATTTAATTACGGCTAATCTCAGCACAGGCTTCTTCGTTATTCATAATCGTCACACGCTAAATACAATCACTGCAATCCAACACTGCAATCCAACACTGCAATCCAAATGATGCCGGCGCGGTAGACGCGAAACCACAAATATTGGCACAGAAATATTACTAATCACTCTCGTAATTATACTTCTTCACTTTCCCGTATTATTCTAACACAAAGGGGTTAAACCGCGGCGATGGCCACTCCCTTTGTCGGTAAAGCCTTGCATTACAGCAACAGGCCTCCACACGGCTCGGCCCGGAACCCGGGAACTGACTCAACTCTACGCTCGCTCTCGCAACACGACACACTATCGATTGCTTGCCCCCTCGACCTGTGCCGAGTGCAAACTTATAGTAAGGGCCTACGGACCCCTTACATCCCCTCCCTCGAAAACTTCTTTGGAGCCTCCGGCGTAAAAGAATCGGCAAGGGAATTAGACATTGCTACATCTGAACAAAACACATAGTGTGAATAATTAATGAAATTACAATTCACCAAACAATCCTTCGACTCCGGTAGTGGGCTGCCTCCACAATAATTTCTACAAAAGGTTATTACATCTCATAAACATGGCATTGTCCGAATTACAATTTTTTTTACATCAAACAGCAATAGTCCTCTATAGTCCAATATTGAATGAAACACACAACATACAATCAAAAATTATTACTTGAACACATGACATATGAATTATTATACTACAAATTAGTTGTTACAGGTTTTATACCCATTCTCAGGTAATCGTCGATATGAAATATGCAATTCTACTTATAATACATCAGAAAACACAATGTAAATAAACATTTTCCTTTTTCAAATGTCCGTTTAACAACTAAATGTTCTAAACATGTCCTACCCAACTACATCAAGGAGCTTGAACACTCTCATTTCAGACTTTCGCCCTAATCGAGTTCCCCTTCCTCATCTGGGTTATCCCTGTTCTCGTGTGAGTAGTACCTTTCTATGTTTTCCACATGTTCCTTACCATGCACTCTCTTTGTCCGTGCATATTCCAACTCCACAGTGTTAGGATGACCAATTTTTATAATCTCTATGGTCCCTTATCAACGTGGTTGAATTTATGTATTTCAGAGTTTATTTTCTTTGATTTTGCATGAACCTTTACTAGTACCAAGTCTCCCATTCGGTAAGTTATCGGTTTCACTAGCTTGTCGTGTCTTTCCTGTCTTTTCCTAGCTTTCTCCTTCATACTTAATTCCACTAGCTCCAATTTCCGTTCCCAGGTCAATGAACTTCCTGGTGGGTAGACTAGCAACTCGCGAAAAACACTGTCGGGTTCTTTATTGAGCAATACTTCACATAGTGCAAACCCTGTAGAATCATGTGGGAGGTGATTCCTGACCCGCTCAAACTCTTCCAGATATCCTTTCCATGAACCATGCTTCCTATGACAGTATGTTCGGCATAAACGGTTCAATTCCTTCATTGTTCGTTCTGCAGGGTTAGAACCTGGCCTATACCTAGAAATGGCAATTTGCTCTATTCTGTGCTCATTTAGCATCTCTGTCCACTCCTTTGACCTAAATTGTGACCCATTATCACTCAAAATTCACTTAGGAATACACACCTTTTGAAAATAGTCTTACTCAAAATGGTTAATGATGGCTCTACTAGTAGTTTTCTTCAACGTGTAAAATTTTATGTACTTGGAAACCAGTTTTTCCACTACTAAGATTTGTGTGTAATTCCTTCGTGAGGCAGGAAGTGGCCCAAAGAGATCCACTGCAACTATGTCCTTAATTGCTGTTGGTACAATTGGATGCATATACCTTTGTGCTGTCCTGTAGTCGTTTTAGATTTTTAACAGGTGTCACATGTACTCAGTATCTTACGTATACGCCTTCCCATGTTGTTGAATGCACAATCTAACTTCAACTTTTCCAGACACTTCTTCGGTCCATAATGTGCATTACTATAGTGTGTATACCAAATTAATTTTTCTACCACATGCTCAGGCACACAGAGTTTCCAGTTCTCCTCACTCTCCTTGTTTCTTTTGTAAAGTATCCCGTTATGAATATAATCAAATGTGCGAATTCTTTCCTGTCCTGCACACCTGTATTTGTTTTTAATTGTCTTTAATTTCTCGTCCTCGTTCTGTTCCCTGCGCACATTCTTTAGGAACTTCCTTATGAATTCTTCATACTGTACTCCCGTCATCAGGTTAATTCTAAGTCCTTCTCCTTTTGGCCTGTCCACCAACATTCCTCTCGAGTCAGCTGGTAATCTTGACAAAGCATCAGGTATTATATGTGTTGCTCCTGGTTCATATATTATCTCGAAGTCATAGTCCTGTAATGCCAGGGCCCATCGCGTTAGCCTGCTATGCCTCAACTTGCTTGTGGTCAGAAATGTAAGGGCCTTATGGTCAGTCACTACTTTCACATGCCTCCCGGCCAAATAATACCGGAAACGCTTAAACCCCCACACAATTGCCAATGCCTCCCTTTCAGTAATTGAATATTTCCTCTCCCAAGCATTTAAACTTCTGCTACCGAACGCTGTTGTTCTTACACTCTCACCATTTCCGCTCCTCTCTATTTGGTACAAATGTATTTCTAGTCCATAGTCAGAGCTGTCTGCTCCTAAATAAAAATCCTTGGAAAAATTCGGGTGGTACAATATGTCTGCACTATATAGTGCTTCCTTGATATTCTCAAACTCGGTTTGGCACTCTGTACTCCAATGCCACGGCATCCTCGCCTTGGTCAATTCCCTCATACTCGGGGCATTAAGTACAGATCCTTTGACAAATTTTCTATAAAACTCACAAACCCCAAAGAATGCTCGCAACTGCTTCTTACTATGGGGGGTCGGAAAATTTTTAAGAGCCTCCATTTTACTAGGATCAGGATAGATACCCTCCTCGGATATTATATGGCCCAGGAATTTTATCTTTGATTTGGCAAATTCCGACTTGTCCAGGTTTACAGTTACTCCTGCGGTTTCAAAAGCTGCCAAGATTGCATCCAATCTATTCAAATGTTCTTCCCATGATTCGCTTGGTATCAAGGGGTCATCCACGTAGACGGTGACCCTTTTAAGTAACTCCTCGCTTAGTATCTTATCCATCGCTCTTATGAATTCAGACACTGACACATTAAGCCCAGATGGCAACACTCTAAATTGATAGCACCTTCCTCCATAAGTAAATGCTGTATACTGGCGGGACTCTGCGGCCAATGGTATTTGCCAGTAACCAGCAGTTAAGTCGATACTACTAAGCACCTTTGCTCCTCGGAATTTTTGAATCAGTTCTTCTATAGTCTCAGGTTTGTTCCGCTCCGGCTCGATGATCTTGTGCACCGTTCGTGCATCCAAAACTATCCTCACCTTTCCAGCCTTCTTATCAACAACAATTAGGGGGTTGTTATATTGACTGTTGGCCCTTTCTATAACACCAAGGTCCATCATCCTCTGTATCTCTTCATCTACTGCTCTTCGTTTCACCTGGGGAATGGAATACTGTTTTATATTGAACGGTTTATGGTTCTTTATCTTTAGCTTACACTCCACCCATTTCATGATACCTGGCCGTTGAGAAAATACCTTACAACGCCTGTATAATACTGTGGCTAATTTCTTCTTAGTCCCCTCATCTAGGTGTGTCATCTCCTCCAAATTTTTACTGATCTTATCCTCTTTATGTCTATCCTCTCGTGCTAATCCCTCAAGATATATCAACACTTCTTCTTCTAGTTCCTGTTCCCCATATCCGATGGTGGGTTCCTCTTCATGACACAAATTTATCCTTCTGAATTCCTCCTCTTCTTCGATTGCACTCCCCTCAGAAAACTTTAATCTCTTCTCCCTTTCTTCCTTTGACCTAGATAGTACCTTCATCAAAACTCACTACTGCATCAACTTCATTCAACCAATCTATCCCTAAGATAATTGATGTGTTCAATCCAGCCACCACCAAAAATGTTGCTTCGTATTCTTCTCCCTCTATCTCGAAGGTAATCAACACTTGTTCTTTAATAGGTTTACTCCTTGCACCCAACGCATTCACAATTCTCACTCCACTCACCGGGAAACTAGGCAAGCTAATATTTGCTTTTAGTACCTGTTCATATAACCTCTTGGATACTGCACATGCTTCACTTCCTGTATCGACTAATGCCTCGATATTCAATCCACATAGCTTGATCCTTATCATGGGTAGTATGGGTTCTTTGGGAATCCTACTTCTTTCCTCCAGTAGATCTTCTCTCAGATCTCCACCATTGTCGTGTCTTAGTAGGTTTACTCTGGTCCTTGTAGCTCTCACTCCTGACCGGACCTCATCTGGAGTGTCATTCAGTTTTTCGGTCTCTCCTCCTTTTCTATATGCGCTGTGTCATTCATTCGCCTATCCCATCCTCTCTCATGATCTCTTGGTTCTTCACTCCTCCTCCAATCATTTCTCCATTGCCGTTCACCACCATGGTTCCTGTACCTATGGCCACCACCTCTTCCTCTATAATTAGACGAATTACCAAAATAATTCCTTGGGTCATTACTTCCCCCTCGGTTTTGATCATTAGCTTGATTGTGTTCCTGTGATCGAACAGATTCCAACTGTTCCAGTATTTCCATCAAGGCTTCCCTATCTTTAATTAGGCTCCCAGATACAGTTTCTTGCATTCTCCAGCTCATTCTTCTTTTTATCGCTGATATCATTACGTCTTCACTCAGGGGTTGTTCCAAGGTCTCGTTCAATTCCCACAAATGTTCGGCAAACTCCCTCAACGTTCCTCTCCATGTACTAAGTGACTTGCGGTGGAGTAGGTCCTCAATTGCTGCACACTGATGACTTTTGGACCAGTATTTCTTCAAGAATTCCTCTTCAAACTGATCATAACTAGTAGTCCCTTCCTTCTTCCTGACTCCCCAAGTGAAGGCCTCACCTTCCATTCTATCTATTGCAAATTGAATCTTGTCTGAGTCTTTAAGATGTGCTGGGAAAACTCTTTTTAACCATTTCATAAATATCATTGGGTGCAACCCTCCTTTCGGTCTAAATTTCTGCCCTGTATTATTTTGGACGTACCGATTATCACTACTCATCAAGGTAACGACTCTACCTTCCCCAACGGTTAAAGTGGCATTGCTAATTCGTTTATCAATTTCTTCTGTCTTTCTCTCCAATTGCTGCACTCCCTGTTGTAATTGCCTGACCTCCATTGCAACCCTCTTGTTATCCTCTTCTCGTTGCACGGCTATAGCATTTCTCAGATTGACAGCCAGTTGGTTTTGCCTATCTCCTATCCCCTTAACCGCATCATTGCATTGTTTCTGCATCTGCGTCACCTCGGCGATTCGATGATTGCAATTTGTTTCCACTTCGTTGATTCTTTCTCCCAATCCGGCTTTCGTTTCTTCAATATCGTCTTCTATCTTTTTTGTCAACTTTCCTTCCATCTTCTCCACGTCTCCCTGGACTTGGTCTACGCTCTTCTGTAGCTTCCTCTCTCTCTCGTCGATGTCCATCTTCAGTCGTTCTTGTAACTCCTGCATTTCCTTCCTCAGATTACATTCCATCTTCATCTGCGATGTTTTGATCTCTTGTGCTATAGTTCCTTGCAAATCTTCCTTTAATGATTTGCTGAATATTTCTTCCCTTTCTCTAGCTTCTTGTAAACTCTTCTATAATGATGCGTTAGTTTCTTGTAAATCTTCCTTTAATGATTTGCAGAATATTTCTTCCCTTTCTCTAGCTTCTTGTAAACCTTTCTCTAATGATGCGTTATTTTCTTGTAAACCTTCCTTTAATGATTCTCTGAGACCTTTCTCTAATGATTCTCGGGATATTCTTCCCTCTTCTCTAGTTTCCTTAACCTCCATTAGCAAGTCTGCCAACACCAACCACATATCGGAAGCCTCTGTAACTGACTTATTTCTCGTCGTTTGTCCCGGTGTCTCGGGATAACTAGTTGAATGTGCTAATGGGCTATCTAATGACAATCCATAACCACTGATTCCTGAATCATCTCTGTCTTCCTGTCCTATCCTTTTCCTTTCAACTACTGCCTCACAAACCTGCTTATCTTCAGTAGACATGTTTGGTTTATTTTTAATGCACAGACAAGTAATACAGAATAACCTCTAGTAACCCAAAACACTCCTAATTATCGCGAAACTAATCAAACAGTAAGTGCAGTATCTTCAGTTAATCCCTAATTGATACAATATGTATGAATATCGAACATAACAACTCTCAAAACCTAATTTCAAATATCACTTCTCATATACACAGTTTACGTAAAATGTTTTAAATAAGATAAATCACACCACTCATAAAATCTATAAATGTAAAATCTCCAAAAACAATGAGCATATCTGTATAATTACCATTTAGACAACGCAGTATGCATAAATAAGTCTGCTATATTTCAGAGTATGTTTCGCAAACTTTTCGGAAATTACTGTAATTGGGCACTTTTTCCTAATGTGCAATTCAGTTTACAATTGTTTATTTACCGTGAAGACTGCACACCACAATTTAATGTTATGCCAACCAGTCGTCTTCACTCACCAACTGACGTTACCACGAGTCGCGATGTTTTGACGTTTGAAGTGGGCGTGGCGCTGTACTGCTGCCGGAGCCGCATGAAGTCACGCTGAAGATCTGTGGCGAGTTGTCGTAGTTCTCTGTCGCTCCGTGGCGCTGTAGGTGGGCGTAGATTGTAGTTCGGCTGCTAGATGCCGGGTCGGCGCTCGGTGTCTCGAAGTTGCGCTGCTCGCTGTGGCGGGACGACGTAGTTCTCAGCCGGCTGCTCCATGGTGCTGAAGGCGGGCGTAGTTTGTAGTTCGGCCGTTAGATGCCGGGTCGGCGCTCGATGTCTCGGAGTCGCGCTGAAGACCGTCGGTGTAGTGCGTCTGTGCTTGACCTACTCCTTGCACAGGTAGTTGGGATGACGTGTGAAATCACATCGCGGATCGAAGCTCTTTGGCGCAACTGCTACACGGGTCTCCGTGACGTCACTCAACAATTGCGTCGCCACCTAAATTGTCGTCCGCATAACAGTTTATGAGTCCACATGAAGCTATCTGACATCACTATTTAAAAAGCAATTCCAGTCATAATATTATTACTAAACACTTCTTTAAAAGTTTTCGTGACGAATTCTTAGTTCGTTTTGCTATTTTAATGTTCACACGTGTCTTTCTTTGGTGTTCAGTTTTCACAGTTTTTCGCGCGGATTTACGCGTTTGGATGCTATTACTTCGTATTGTTCAATATGCACTGTTTCTTGTCGCGATTTCAAAGTTTATGCTCTGTCTCAATCCAAAATTGAAAAAATATTTTTTTTTTGCGTTAAGCAAGATAAAATTACCTATTGTTCTTTACTATTCGTCCGAAAATTGCACTCGTCCTTTCACGGTAAGCCATGGGTGTAACACCTCCGATTTATGTATCCCGCCCGATCGGGATCTGAATAGCAGCCCAAATAAATATTAATTAATGTGACCGTGTACCTAATGAGGCTGGCAATCGGATTTGACTGCTACGGAGTTGTTACATTCCATTTTGTCCTTCTCAATGCTGTAAGAATGAAATGTCTGGTGACAAGAAGAACACCAACACAGCTTCACTAATCAAGACCTATATTCGTCTCAAAAACACAAGAAAAAGGAGACAGCCACTGCCTTCGTCATACGTATTTAATTACGGCTAATCTCAGCACAGGCTTCTTCGTTATTCATAATCGTCACACGCTAAATACAATCACTGCAATCCAACACTGCAATCCAAATGATGCCGGCGCGGTAGACGCGAAACCACAAATATCGGCACAGAAATATCACTAATCACTCTCGTAATTATACTTCTTCACTTTCCCGTATTATTCTAACACAAAGGGGTTAAACCGCGGCGATGGCCACTCCCTTTGTCGGTAAAGCCTTGCATTACAGCAACAGGCCTCCACACGGCTCGGCCCGGAACCTGGGAACTGACTCAGCTCTACGCTCGCTCTTGCAACACGACACACTATCGATTGTTTGCCCCCTCGACCTGTGCCGAGTGCAAACTTATAGTAAGGGCCTACGGACCCCTTACATCCTCCAAAGCTCTTTTAAATTCCGATTCTAATACTGGATCCCCTATCTCTTCTAAATCGACTCCTGTTTCTTCTTCTATCACATCAGACAAATCTTCACTCTCATAGAGGCTTTCAATGATTTCTTTCCATCTATCTGCTCTCTCCTCTTCATTTAACAGTAGTCTTTCTCCTCTTTCACTCCTCGTTCCAAGCCCATATTCTCCTGTAACCTTTTCTTCTACTCCTTCCCCTACAACTGCATTCCAGTCGCCCATGACTATTAGATTTTCGTCCCCCTTTACATACTGCATTACCCTTTCAATATCCTCATACACTTTCTCTATCTGTTCATCTTCAGCTTGCGACGTCGGCATGTATACCTGAACTATCGTTGTCGGTGTTGGTCTGCTGTCGATTCTAATTAGAACAACCCGGTCACTGAACTGTTCACAGTAACACACCCTCTGCCCTACCTTCCTATTCACAACGAATCCTACACCTGTTATACCATTTTGTGCTGCTGTTGATATTACCCGATACTCATCTGACCAGAAATCCTTGTCTTCCTTCCACTTCACTTCACTGACCCCTACTATATCTAGATTGAGCCTTTGCATTTCCCTTTTCAGATTTTCTAGTTTCCCTACCACGTTCAAGCTTCTGACATTCCACGCCCCGACTCGTAGAACGTTATCCTTTCGTTGATTATTCAATCTCCCCCTTGGCAGTCCCCTCCCGGAGATCCGAATGGGGGACTATTCCGGAATCTTTTGCCACTTCTTCAATTACAGGCCACATGTCCTGTGGATACACGTTACGTGTCTTTAATGCAGTGGTTTCCATTGCCTTCTGCATCCTCATGTCGTTGATCATTGCTGATTCTTCGGCCTTTAGGGGCAATTTCCCACCCCTAGAACAAGAGAGTGCCCTGAACCTCTATCCGCTCCTCCCCCTCTTTGACAAGGCCGTTGGCAGAATGAGGCTGACTTCTTATGCCGGAAGTCTTCGGCCGCCAATGCTGATTATTTATCAAAATTTTGGCAGTGGCGGGGATCGAACCCGGGATCGAAAACGTTTTGATTGTGAATCAAAGACGCTACCCCTAGACCACGGGTGACCCTACGTTAGAAAATTTAAAAACAGAAACGGATAGGATAAAGTAAGATGTAGAGGGAATTAGTGAAGTTCGGTGGCAGGAGGAACAAGACTTTGGGTCGGGTGAATATAGCGTTATAGATACAAAATAAAATGGGGGTAATGCAGGAGTTGATTTAATAATGAATAAAAGAATAGGAACGCTGATAAGCTACTATGAATAGCATAGTGAACGCATTATTGTAGGCAAGATAGGCATGAAGCTCACACCCACGAAACTAGTACAATATTATATGACAACTAGCTCCACAGATGACGAGGAGATTGAGGAAATATGTGACGAGGTAAAAAAACAATTTTTCAGATAGTTAAGAGAGACGAAAATTTTGTAGTCATGGGGAACTGGAATTCGACAGTAGGAAAAGGAAGAGAAGGAAAAGTAGTAGGTGATTATGGAGAGGGGGAAAGGAATGAAAGAGAAAGCCGCCTGGTAAAATTTTGCGAAGGGCGTAATTTAACCAGAGCTAACACTTGGTTTGGGAATCATGAAAGAAGGTTGGATACGTGGAAGAGATCTGAAGACACCAGAAGGTTTCAGATTGCTTACATAATGGTAAAACAGATTTCGGAACCACGATTTAAATTGTAAGACATTCCCAGCAGCAGATGTGGACTCTGACCACAATTTATTGGTTATGAACTGCACATTAAAACTGAAGAAACTGAAAAAAGGCTGGATTTGAAGGAGATGGGACCTGGATAATCTGAAAGACCAGAGGTTGCGGAGAGCTGCAGATGGAGCATCAGGGGACGATTGACAAGAACATGGGAAAGGAATAGAGTGGGAGAAGAACGAGTCGCTTTTAGAGAGTGAAGGCAGCAAGGATCGAGTAGGTAAAAAGTCGAGCGACAGTAGAAATCGTTGGGTAACAAAAGTGATATTGAATTTGATTTATGAAATTAGAAAGTATGAAAATGCAATAAATGAAGCAGGTGAAAGGGAATACAGACGTCTAAAAATTAGATCAACAGGAAGTGCAAAATGACTTAGCAGGAATGGTTAGAGGACAAATGTAAGGATGTAGAGGCTTATCTCACTAGGGGTACGATAGATGCTGCCTACAGGAAAATTAAAGAAACCTTCTGGAGAAAAGAGAACCACCTGCATGAATATCAGGAGCTCAGATGTAAAACCAGAAGGAAACGCAGAGAAGGGGAAGCGATGTATAGATGGTCGATACAAGGGAAACGTACTTGAGAGCAATATTATGAAAATGGAAGAAGACGTAGATGAAGATGAGAAAGGAGATATGACGCTGTGCGAAGAATTTGACAAAGCACTGAAAGGCTTAAGTCGAAACAAGGCCCCGGGAGTAGACATCATTCCGTTACAGCCACTGAGTTTTGGAAGAGCCAGCCGTGACAATACTCTTTCATCTCGGGAGCAAGATGAATATGACAGGCGAAATCCCCTCAGACTTCAAGAATATCGTAATAACTCAAATTCCAAAGAAAGCAGGTGTTGAGAGGTGTGAAAATTACCGAACTACCATTTAATACGTCAAGGTTGCAAAATACTGCAGAGAAGAATGGAAAAACTGGTAGAAGCTGACCTCGGGAAAGATCAGGGAAATGTAGGAACAAACGAGGCAATACTGATACTATTCATAGAAGATAGTTTAAGAAAAGACAAACCTACGTTTATAGAATTTGTAGACTTAGAGAAAGCTTCTGAAAATTTGGCTGAATTTGAAAAGTTTACTGGAATACACTCTTTTAAATTCTAAAGGTGGCAGGTATAAAATACAGGAAGTGAAATGTTGTTCACTATTTGTACAGAAACCAAATGACAGTTATAAGAGTCGAGGGGCACGAAAGGTAAGCAGTGTTTGAGAAGGAAGTAAGACGGGATTGTAGCTTATCTCCGATTTTATTCAGTCTGTATATTCAGCAAGCAGCAAGGGAAACAAAAGAAAAGTTTAACAAAGGAATAAAAGTCCAGGGAGAAGAAATAAAAACTTTGAGGTTTGCAATGACATTGCATTTCTGTCAGAGAGAGCAAAAGACTTGGAAGAGCAGTTGAACGGAATGTACAGTGTCTTGAAAAGATAATATAAGATGAAGATCAACAAAAGCAAAACGAGAGTAATGGAATGTACTTGAATTAAATCAGGTGATGCTGAGGGAATTAGATAAGCAAACGAGACACTTTAAGTAGTAGATGAGTTTTGCTATTTGGGCAGAAAAATAACTGATGAGGGTCGAAGTAGAGAGGATATAAAATGTAGACTGATAATGGCAAGAAAAGATTTTTTGAAGAAGAGAAATTTGTTAACAGCGATTATAGGTTTAAGTGTCAAGAAATCCTTTCTGAAAGCATTTGCAGTTATTTATGGAAGTGAAACATGGAAGATAAACAGTTTAGACAAGAAGAGAATGGATGCTCTTGAAATATGGTGCTACGGCAGATTGCTCGACATCAGGTGGGTAGATCACATGACTAGTGAGGAGGTACTGAATAGAATTGGGGAGAAGAGAACAACAACCCGACTAGAAGAAGGGATGGGTTGGTAGGACACATTTTGAGGCATCAAGGGTTCACAAATTTAATACTGGAAGTAATCGTGGGACGTAAAAATCGTAGAGGCAGACCAAGAAATGAATACAGTAAGCAGATTCAGAAGGATGTAAGTTGCAGTAATTACTCGGAGATGAAGAGGCTTGCACAAGGTAAAGAAGCATAGAGAACTGCATCAAACCAGTCTTTGGTGTTAAGACCACAACAACAACAGTATATAAAGTACTATAAAGAAAATGCTTTTGTGTAGTGGTTACTTACAGACATTAGTTGAAGATAGTAATGTTGGGTTAGTCAAAACACTTAAAGACATTTTCATGAAATATAGGTTCTACTGTCATGCCACTGTGATAAAATAAACGAATGTAGCTTTATGTCACAGAAAGACTTACAAGTAGATATATTTGTTATGTGTATCATCTTTTTCTTATCCCATGTATGTTATATGTCATTTGGCAAGCATTTGAGAGCTACAGAACAGGAAAAAAGTCAGACTTTGTAATTGTTTTGAACATTTGTGAGAAAAGAAGTTGGTTTGGTGAAATTTTTTTCTTGAAGTGAGTTGAATGAAGTAATAATGCTAAAGTAGTCGAAAATGTATATCATGTAATGAAGAGCCTATGAATGTTGATTTTTATACTCCATACCTGGCTGACACAACCAATTTAATTATTTTTGTATCAAAATTTTTCTCGCATTTCATACTTTCAAAATTTTTAAAGGGTAATTGTAATAACACTGGTTATGGTGAGAAAAATTCACTAACCGTTCTTTGATAATACGAGAGGACTGATTCCCAAGTTAAAGATTCAAAACCCAGAAACCCACTACCAAATAGCTATACGAACGTTTATAAACTTTAACATATATGAACACTTTATGTAATTACTGTGGTTATTATGGACTTCTTCAAAAGACAGCAATGAAAAACAATGAATAGATCGATATGTGATAATATTTTCTTTGCTACATGTTCTTACAGGTAAATTTTTGTTCTTGTTGGGTGTGAGTGTGGAATGCGAGCTATATATGTGTGAGTTAGCACGGAGGTTGACCTTAATTGTACTGTGAAGTGAAATAATTAAAAATATATCGATTCGACAACCAAAACTCAACCACTGCTCATATCATTAAAAAAAATGAAACCGAACATGTCCTAGACCACTATATAAAGCTGCATTTCAGACTCTATCGTAGACATGGATTACAAGTCTACAACATTCGACGACACTGAAGGGCAATAACAGATGAGTACTATGAAAACGGTTTATTTAAATTCTACCACTGGCACCTCTGTCTTCATTGTGTTACTATCTCAGTATACCAAGTGCTGTGAAACTGTGACTAGCTGTCCAAATTTAAGCTTACTTCAAAATCAGTGAATCGGCTTTGGGTTTTAAGAGGGTAGTGACGGTTAGAAGTTCCATGCCAGTTGCACTTGGTCAGTCCATACAGGGACGGTTAATGCTGGCTGTGGATGACGCTGGAGTTGGGGTCCAATGCTGTCCCTTATGTGCTCAATTGGAGGCAGATCTGGTGATCGAGCAGACCAAGGTAACATCTCAACACTCTGCGGAGCACGTTACAACAGCGGTATGTGGGGGAGCGTTATCCTCTTCGAAAACACTCCCTGGAATGGTATTCACGAATGGCAGCACAACAGACAAACCACTAGATTGACATACAAATTTCCATTCAGGTGCGTGGGACAACCACGAGAGTGCTCCACCTGTTGTAATAAATCGCACTGCAGACCATAGCTCCAGTTCTGCGGCCAGTGTGTTTAGCACGCTGACAGGCTGGTTACAGGGCCTCCACTGGACTCCTTCTAACCAACATACGGCCGCCATTGGCAACTAGGCAGAACCAGTTTTTATCAGAAAACAAAACAGCCCTTCACCCTGCCCTCCAATGAGCTCTCACTTAGTACAGTTGAAGTCGCAAAAGTCAATGGTTTGGGGTCAGTGGAATGGGCACTACAGGGCTTCTCACTCGGAGCTATCCTTGAAGTAATGGATTTGTAACAGTTTCTTGTGTCACTGTGGTGCCAGCTGGTGCTCAGATTGCTGATGCAGATGTACTACGACGCGCCAAAGCCACACGCCAAACAGGACGATCTTCACTCTAGGTAGTGCCACGGGGACTTCTGGAGCCCGGACTTCTTGCTACCGTACCACCGTTGCCAGAAATCACGTACAATAGCTTCATTCCTGTCAAGTATTCCAGCACTATTACGGAAGGGACATTCAGTTTCTCGTAAGCTTATTACACGCTCTCATCCAAACTCAGTGAGGTGTTGATAATGGCGTTTTTGTCACCTTAAAGGCATTCTTGGTCCAACGGGCTAGCCGCATTGGTAACGCCGGTTCCCGTCAGATCAACAAAGTTGAGCGCTGTCGGGCTGGGCTAGCAATTGGATGGGTGACCATCCAGTCTGCCGAGCGCTGTTGGCAAGCGGGGTGCACTCAGCCCTTGAGAGGCAAACTGAGGAGCTAATTGACTGAGAAGTAGTGGCTCCGCTCTCGGAAATTGACAGACGGCCGGGAGAGCGGCGTGCTGACTACATGCCCCTCCATATCCCCATCCACTGAAGCCTATGGGTGAGGATGACATGACGGCCGGTCGGCTCCGTTGGGCCTTCATGGACCGTTCGGAAGGAGTTAGTTAGTTAAAGGAATCCTTGATTAGCACAAATTCACCACGTCCAACCTCAAAGGTAAATAGGCTCACGAATGTTACAGAGTGTATTTCAAGTCAACCTGATTTGCATCCTCATAGTGGTGTTACTAAACCACTCTTAAGCGACTGGCCTGAAATTTGAATGGACATCCTCTTCCTCTTCCCCTTCCCCCCATGACCCATGGACCTTGCCGTTGGTGGGGAGGCTTGCGTGCCTCAACGATACAGATGGCCGTACCGTAGGTGCAAACACAACGGAGGGGTATCTGTTGACAGGCCAGACAAACGTGTGGTTCCGGAAGAGAGGCAGCAGCCTTTTCAGTAGTTGCAGGGGCAAAAGTCTGGATGATTGACTGATCTGGCCTTCTAACGCAAACCAAAACGGCCTTGCTGTGCTGGAACTGTGAACGGCTGATAGCAAGGGGAAACTACAGCCGTAATTTTTCCCGAGGGCATGCAGCTTTACTGTATGATTAAATGATGATGGCGTCCTCTTGGGTAAAATATTCCGGAGGTAAAATAGTCCCCCATTCGGATCTCCGGGCGGGGACTACTCAAGAGGACGTCGTTATCAGGAGAAAGAAAACTGGCGTTAAAGGACCGGAGCTCGGAATTTCAGATCTCTTAATCGGGCAGGTAGGTAAGAAAATTTGAAAAGGGAAATAGATAGGTTCAAGTTAGATGTAGTGGGAATTAGTGAAGTTCGGTGGCAGAAGGAACAAGACGTTCGGTCAGGTGAATACAGGGTTATAAATACAAAATCAAATAGGGGTAATGCAGGAGTGTTTTTAATAATGAATAAAAAATAGGAGTGCGGGTAAGCTACTACAAACAGCATAGTGAACGCATTATTGTGGCCAAGATAAACACGAAGCCCACGCGTACTACAGTAGTACAAGTTTATATGCCAACTAGCTCTGCAGACGATGAAGAAATTGATGAAATGTATGATTAGATAAAAGAAATTATTCAGGTAGTGAAGGGAGTCGAAAATTTAATAGTCATGGGTGACTGGAATTCGAGAGTAGGAAAAGGAAGAGAAGGAAACGTAGTAGATGAATATGGACTGGGGCTAAGAAATGCAAGAGGAAGCCGCCTGGTAGAATTTTGCACAGAGCATAACTTAATCATAGCTAACACTTGGTTCAAGAATCACGAAAGAAGGTTGTATACATGGAAGAACCCTGGAGATACCAGAAGGTTTCAGTTAGATTATATAATGGTAAGACAGAGATTTAGTAACCAGGTTTTAAATTGTAAGACATTTCCAGGGGCAGATGTGGACTCTGACCACAATCTATTGGTTATGACCTGTAGATTAAAACTGAAGAAACTGCAAAAAGGTGGGAATTTAAGGAGATGGGACCTGGATAAACTGACTAAACCAGAGGTTGTACAGAGTTTCAGGGAGAGCATAGGGGAACAATTGATAGGAATGGGGGAAAGAAATACAGTGGAAGAAGTATGGGTAGCTTGAGGAATGAAATAGTGAAGGCAGCAGGGGATGAAGTAGGTAAAAAGACGAGGGCTAGTAGAAATCCTTGGGTAACAGAAGAGATACTGAATTTAATTGATGAAAGGAGAAAATACAAAATTGCAGTAAATGAAGCAGGCAAAAAGGAATACAAACGTCTCAAAAATGAGTTCGACAGTAAGTGCAAAATGGCCAAGCAGGGATGGTAGAGGACAAATGTAAGGATGTGGAGGTTTATCTCACGAGGGGTAAGATAGATACTGCCTACAGGAAAGCTGAGATGGAAACGCAGTTCTAAGCAAAGAAGTGAAAGCAGGGACGTGGAAGGAGTATATAGAGGGTCTATACAAGGGCGATGTTCTTGAGGACAATATTACGGAAATGGGAGATATGATACTGCGTGAAGAGTCTAACAGAGCACTGAAAAAGACCTAAGTCGAAACAAGGCCCCGGGAGTAGATAACATTCCATTAGAACTACTGACAGCCTTGGGAGAGCCAGTCCTGACAAAACTCTACCATCTGGTGAGCAAGATGTATGAGACAAGCGAAATTCCCTCAGACTTCAAGAAGAATATAATAATTCCAATCCCAAAGAAAGCAGGTGTTGACAGATGTGAAAATTACCGAACAATCAGTTTAATAAGTCACAGCTGCAAAATACTAACGTGAATTCTTTACAGACGAATGGAAAAAACTGGTAGAAGCCGACCTTGGGGAAGATCAGTTTGGATTCCGTAGAAAGGTTGGAACACGTGTGTTTGGACTCTGCTACTCACTCCAACTGCCATCTAGTGGCAGCTTCAAACTGGGCAGGTCAGAGTGTCCAGTATAGTCTGCTCCCTGTCAGAAGAATTTGCAACCTACGTGCGAAAGTGGATCTCCCCGGTCCTTTGTGCACGCAGGTAGGATTAGCCGTTGTAACGGCCGAGTAGGGTATCTGCGAGACACCGTAGCGGACGGGCGTGTACGTCTTCCAGCTAAGCCAGGAGCCGCAGTTGGCGCGCTGCCTGTGCAAGTTGTAATGTTTAATGTAGTAAACGCTTTATACCAGACAACTGGTTCCGTCTAGTTATTGTGAGTGGAAACAAGGGGAGGACAGTAAGTCCTCTCGCACTATACATTCACACTCCAATGTGCCCTCACGGGAGGAAGAGCCCGCGCGCACATTTTTTGGTCCTCCGGGCCGGATACAGTGACCACGCGGAATTTACGTTCGCGCGGATTTATTTTCCGGTATTTGTGAACTTCTAAAAAAGCAGTGTGAGCTGCACACGTTATCGGTTTCGTTGTTGACTGCTATCGAGTGTCCCAAGGCCAGTTCGGGACTTCGACAATAACAGCCTTAATAACGGCGATCGGGGACATACTTGTGAACAGTTAATGTGTCTGTAATTCAAACGCGAGAGGCACAGAAACGCGTCGGTGCCAGCATCATCGGTGACGTCACGTCCTGCTCCCGCCGAAACTTCGCGCCGTCGGAGACTGCAGCGCCTGCCTGCCGCGCCAGCTGCCAGTGCCCGTGACGCCGCTGCTGTTCCAGTCCGCACTCCCTCGTACTGCCACTGCAGCCTGGTAAGTGCAACTGTCGGCTTCCTGCTATCATCCTCCTGGTCCTAAAATGGAGCCCTCAGAGGAAACAAAATTAGTCAAGCAGAGAGGTGTAGCAAAGGCCGCTCTCGCGCGCTTATCGAGCTTTGTGCAGTCTGCAGACAGTGCCAGCATCGAAATGTTGGAATCAAAATTAAGTCGATTGACTCGGATTCAGACTGATTTTGAGTCGTCTCAAACACGGCAGGAAATTGAAGACGAATCAGCAGATCACAGTAAGGACAGGGCAGAATTCGAGGATTCGTGGGACTTTGTTGAATCCACTATCAAGGGTTCAGTGAAGAGGTACACCCAGCTTCCGCAGCCTTTTGGCTCGAATCCATCAGGCAGTGTCAATTCTTCGAAACTACCCGCTATTAACTTGCCAAATTTTGAAGGTGACTACCTTAAGTGGTCATCATACCGGGATACGTTTTTGAGTCTCGTTATGAATAACAATTCAATTGATGACGTTCAAAAACTTCATTTTCTTAATTCGTCTTTGCGAGGTGAAGCTAAGGACCTTTTGAAACATATACCTGCCACAGCAGGAAATCTATCGATAGCCTGGGGACTTATTACGCAGAGGTATAATAATCCAAAAATAATTGCAGCCAGACATGCTAAGGCTTTGTTGGCCTTGCCAACACTCGGCCATGGCGCAGCGAGCGATTATAGGCAACTGATTAATCACGTATGCAGCCATTTGAAGGCCTTAGAAGCTCTCAAACCTGATGTTCCACTTCGTGAAGTTATTCTTTCGGAAGAGATTCTGTCCAGTATGCGACCCACAGATAGTCATGAGTGGGAGGTAAAGATGTGTGGGTCAACATTCACCACATTAAATCAACTAATAGATTTTTTTTTAAACAAAATGTCAGGCCCTTGAGTTGATCAGATTCAGGGACAACACCTCAAGGGATTTGCAGGGAAATGCCAATAATTTAAATCAAACAAGACATGTGAGGAGGGCTCATCTCGCTAATGCTGATGCTGAGGAATCATGTAACTTTTGTAGTGAACCTCATACTATCACTAAATGCAAAGGGTTTCAAGCCCTAAATGTCGATGAGCGGCGGGCATATGTGACAAAAAATAAGCTTTGTTTCTTGTGCATCCGCTCTGGTCTTTTCTCGACTAAATGCAGGATTTCTCCTTGTAAGACCTGTAAGGGAAGGCACAACATACTGCTCCACAAGCCTGCTGAACCAAGGAATGGGCAGAATAGTGAACCAGGAGGCCATTCCTTGGCCCATCAAGCTACGAACGGGAAAGCAAACATCCATTGTAATGTTTTGTTGGCAACAGCTGTTGCCGACATTAAAGACACCATGGGTAGACAGCAGGTTTGCAGAGCTCTGCTAGATAGTGCGAGTCAGCTATCCTTTATGTCTAATGGCATGGCAGAGAAATTAAAACTGAAACGAAGTAAACATTCGTTTCCTGTGAAAGGCATAAACAATGCCTTTGCAGCCTCAGTGTCTTACACTTGTGATGTTGAACTGTCGTCTAGGCTCAACGACTTTCATGTCAGAACCACTTGTGCTATCGTAGATCATGTCACCAGTGACCTACCGGCGAGCAAGATAGACACAAGGTCCTGAGTGTCCCATGTAATCTTCCACTGGCTGATCCAGAATTCAACAAGCCTGCCACAGTAGATTTAATTCTTGGTGCTGAGGTTTTCTTTGACGTTGTTTGTAAGGAAAGGCTGGTGAAACCAGGTCATCCCTCACTGGTCGAAACAAAATTTGGTTGGATTTTGTCTGGTAGGATGCCTTCAGCTTCATGCAACATGGCTCGTTCTACAGTGACCTCGTGCTTTGTTAGAGGTGACAATTTAAATGCCAAACTGCAAAGGTTTTGGGAGTTAGAGGAACTGTCTACGAAAACGATGAGTAAGCAGGATAAAATATGTGAGGCTCACTTTCAGCGCCACACGGCACGAGATGAAGGGAGATTTGTGGTTCGACTACCAGTGAAACCTGACCGTAAATCATTAGGCGAATCACGACAACAAGCATCTCGGAGACTGGCGCATCTTGAGAAGAGGTTAGAAAGGCAACCGAATCTACAGAAGGAATATGCTGCATTCATGCATGAATATGTCGAATTGGGGCACATGGAGATCTCTAATCCTCAAGGTATTATTGGTCCAAGGTGTTACCTTGCACATCATGCTGTCTTCAAAGAATGCAGCTCCACTACTAAGAAGAGGGTAGTATTTGACGGCTCTGCTGCCACTTCTAATTGAGTATCTCTCACTGATATCTAGATTGTTGGTCCCACTGTCCAGCCAGATTTATTTTCCATTATTATAAAATTTCACTCATTTAGTGTTTCTCTGTCAGCTGGCATAGCAAAAATGTATTGCCAAGTGTCGCTCCATCCTGATGATAGGAACTTCCAGAGAATTCTGTGGCGAGAATCACCGTCTGAACCGATGCAAGAATATAGACTGTGTACACTCACTTATGGAACCGCTCCTGCTGCCTTTCTTGCTACAAGATGTATTCAACATTGGTTTTTGAGAATCAAAACAGGTTTCCAATGGCATCGAAAGCCTTGATGTCTATCTTTTATGTGGATGACTTCTTGGGTGGCTCAGATTCGGAAGCTGAAGCTCAGGAACTTCAAATCCAGCTGACTCAACTACTTGCTTCTGGGGGGTTTCCACTGAGAAAATGGTGTTCCAATAGTCACGAGGTCATGTAAAAAATTCCTGTGCAGGCCAGAGAAACGTCTTTGCCTTGTCATCTTACTGGTGAACAAGTTATAAAAACGTTAGGGATATTATGGCACCCTGGCTCTGACACTGTCCAGTGCCATGTACAGCTGAAGAGTCTTCGGCTCTCAAAGGTTACCAAACGCAGTGTCCTGCCTACAATAGCATCAATCTATGACCCACTGGGGCTTTTAGGTCCAGCAGTCATAAGATGTAAATTGTTCTTGCAGCGCTTGTGGCAACTAAGCCTTGATTGAGATGAAATTCTTCCATCCAACCTCACTGATGAATGAAATGCTGTTTGTGTGCAACTGCCTTCCCTAAATGGTATTTTCATTAACAGGAAGATCATTCCTTGCCCCCAGCATGTTAAATTAGAAATTCATGGGTTTTGTGACGCTTCACAGTCGGCATATGGTGCGTGTGTATACGCAGATGTGTTCTTCCCAATAACAGTGTGTTGGTCTCATTGGCTGCAGCCTAATCTCGGGTTGCCCCTGTAAAACAACAGTCTCTTCCATGACTGGAATTATGTGGTGCGCTGCTTCTTGCCCTACTCATTCACAAGGTGTCCAATGCCTTAGGCATGATAGATAGTGGCGACATTCATTTGTGGACAGACTCCACAATAGTTCTTTGTTGGCTGCAGCGTAGTCCTTGTCACTGGAAAATCTTTGTTGCTAAAAGAGTCACTGAAATCCAGGAACTGAGTTCAGTTGCCAATTGGAGACATGTCAAATCAGAGGATAATCCTGCTGACCACTTATCACGTGGTATTAATCCAGCTCCCTTGAGTTCACTTGTTCAGTGGTGGTCTGGCCCGTCATGGCTATCCACTTGCGACCTCGACTGCAACACTTGCACTCCACTTAGTGTAGAAGATGTGAGCGAGAGAAGGTGTACACAAGTATCCTTGGTATTGGTCATTAATCTTGATGATGAACTGCTGTGTAAATATTCGTCATTCAAAAAAACTTACAGAATTTTGGCCTATGCACTGAGGTTTGCTAATAACACCAGGCTTCAGAAATCAGACAGGATAACTCGGCCACTCACTCCACAGGAATGCCACACCGCTATCAAAAGGGCATTTGGCGCAGCTCAACACAGTGAATATGGTAATGAGATTGCTTTGTTGAAGGCCAGCTCCCCTATTCCACATAATAGCAAATTAAGGGATCTGCACCCGTTTGTTGATGCCGAAGGTACTTTACGAGTGGGAGGGAGATTAATGAATGCTGATGTACCATATGATGAGCGCCATCCTATTATCGTACCACCTAAGCATCATATGACAAAAATTCTCATTATAGATGAACATGAAAATCTGTTGCACGCTGGGTCACAACTTTTGTTGGCTATGTTGCGTAGGAGGTTTTGGATCCCCAATGGGCGTAACACAGTCAAGGGAGTTATCAGAAAATGTTTAAAATGCTTTAGGCTTAAGTCCAAGACAGCAGTTCAACTCATGGGTCAGCTACCTGCAGCTAGAGTAAACCAGTCTAATCCATTCCAGCACTGTGGAGTAGATTATGCAGGCCCTATTGCTGTAAAGCATGGTGAAAGACGAAGTAAAGTTACCACCAAGGCTTATATTGCTTTATTCATTTGCATGGCAACCAAGGCCATCTACTTAGAATTTGTTAGTGACTTGGTAACAAGTTCGTTTTTTGGCCACCCTCAGGAGATTCATTGCAAGAAGAGGGATACCTTCTCACATGTACAGTGACAATGGCACCACATTTGTAGGTGCAGACAATGAGCTTAAAAGTTTTCTCTCCAGTGATGTTACTGTTGAAGGTGTGGTGAAGTTTTCGACCTCAGAGGGAATCAGTTGGAGGTTCACTCCATCTCGTGCCCCTCACTTTGGTGGACTCAGGGAGGCAGGAATCAAATGCATGAAGTCGCATCTCAAACGTGTCATCGGCAATGCTGGGCTGAAATTTGAAGAACTAACTACTGCTTTAATTCAGATAGAAGCATGCTTCAATTCAAGGCCATTGTGTCTTCTCTCTGATGACCTAGATTCTCCTGCTGCTCTCACTCCTGGTCATTTCCTAATCGGACAGCCCCTTTGTGCTCATCCTGAACCCTCTGTCCTTGAGATTCCCACCAACAGGTTGCACAGATGGCAACTTGTGCACCAGTTACATCAGTGCTTTTGGAAGAGGTGGTCCACAGAATACATACATGATCTGCAGCGACACAAAAAATGGACATCGGAAGAAGCATGGCAACCCCCGATCGGCGATCATGTGCTGGTCAAGGAGGATAATTTGCCTCCCTTGGTGTGGAGGCTGGGTGTCATTGATCTGCTGTTTCCCGGTCCTGATAAGTGTGTGCGCGTGGTAATGGTAAAAACTGCTAATGGGCAGATTAAGAGGCCTATAGCAAAACTGTCCCCCATTCCTAAGCAGTGAATCAGTTAAGTGATCCCTCAGATTTGTGTAGTGGTGTATGATACAGAGCCACTGCCAAATTGCCATTTACTGGAATAACCTCATAATTCATAAAATCAGCTTGGGAAGCTGTGGATGTTTCTTGTGGACTAACTGCTGTTAGTATTGATTTCATGTTTTTATGCAGTATAATATTAATACTTTATTGTTTTGTGTCCTGCATGTTAGTGCCCATCGTGTTTCACATGCAGCATGACAGTGGTGTTTTGGTGATGCGGGCATCCCAAATGTTAGTGCATTTATATTGTGTCTAGTTATATTTTTATTGTTCACTTGTTTTGGTGTTGTTGTTTGTTAAAATTTTGGTTATTTGTAAAAAATGTTAGTGTATTCATGTTTTATGTGCAATGATATTGTGTCTAGTTGTATTTTTATTGTTTACTTGTCTTGGTTTGTTGTTTGTTAAAATTTTGTTATTTGTAAAATGAGAAAACTCATTTTAGAGTGGGAGTATGTTTGGACTCTGCTACTTACTCCAACTGCCATCTAGTGGCAGCTTCAAACTGGGCAGGTCAGATTGTCCAGTATACTCTGCTCCCTGTCAGAAGAATTTGCAACCTACGCGCGGAAGTGGACCTCCCCGGTCCTTTGTGCACGCAGGTAGGATTAGCCGTTGTAATGGCCGAGCAGGGTAGCTGCGAGACATCGTAGCGGACGGGCGTGTACGTCTTCCAGCTAAGCCAGGAGCCGCAGTTGGCGCGCTGCCTGTGCAAGTTGTAAAGTTTAATGTAATAAACACTTTATACCAGACAACTTGTTCCGTCTAGTTATTGTGAGTGGAAACAAGGGGTGGACAGTAAGTCCTCTCGCACTGTACATTCACACTCCAGTGTGCCCTCATGGAAGGAAGAGCCCGCGCGCGCAACGTGATATGAATTGGGGAGAAGAGGAGTTTGTGGCACAACTTGACCAGAAGAAGGGATTGGTTGGTAGTACATGTTTTTAGGCATCAAGGGATCGCCAATTTAGTATTGGAGGGCAGCGTGGAGGGTAAAAATCGTAGAGGGAGACCAAGAGATGAATACACTAAGCAGATTCAAAAGGATGTAGGCTGCAGTAGGTACTGGGAGATGAAGAAGCTTGCGCAGGATAGAGTAGCATGGAGAGCTGTATCAAACCAGTCTCAGGACTGAAGACCACAACAACAACATCCTCTTTCAGATCTAGAAACAGGCTTACCAGTTTCGTTTACGCCGCACAATTACTTCTTCCTACTTCGATTTTTTGTCCGTCAATAAATACGTGAATTTTACCGTATTATAATGGTGGGTCTCCAGGAAATGGATTTTTCATACATTACCATTAGCGCTGTAAAATTATGCACAAGTACCTACAAAGCACGCAGCATGCTTATGCGAAATTAATGGAGAGAAGAGAGTCGTGAGCAGAGTCGGCCATGTAGTGTGAGCACGGTACAGAATAACTGTCATTTTGTCCTCATGGCTCCAACGTATCGTGTGGTCTCATTCACAGTGTGGTTGGCAATGGAATATTGCAACACGTGCTGAATTTTTTGCTTCTATTCTTCCACGAGAGTGTGGCTCATGTTAAGTCAAATAACGTACTTTGATATGTCTGTTCCCGGTCAGTATCCCAATAACAGGGTCCGTAATATCGTACTTCCTCTATTTTTATTCGAGAAGAGAAACATCGTCCGTCACTGGTTAAGGTACTCGTGGTTGCGAAATACTAACACGAGTTATTTACAGAAGAATGGAAAGTCGGGTAGAAGCCAATTTTCGAAAGATGAATTGCGATTCTGGAGAAATGTAGGATCGTGCGAGCCAATGATGATCTAACGATTTATCTGAGAAGATAAATTTAATGAAATGTAAACCTACATTTATATTATTTGTAGATTTAGGCAAAGAATTTGAAATTGTTGAAAAAATACAGTCTTTGACATTCAGAAGATAATAGGGATAAAATATAGGGAGCGAAAGTTTATTTGCAACTTGTACTGAAACCCGGCCATAATTATTAGAGTCGAAGTGTAATACTACAAGTCCCCTCTAGTGTTACTCCTTTTCTAGCAATCAGAGTTGAGCGTGATCGTGCACTAATGGGAAAGGGTTACGATTTGAAAGAAAACAACAGTTATGTTCACGGGAATCAGGCCAACGATTTTAAAGTCGCAAAGTACAGCTGTTATCCTCCAATCAAAGACGGTCCGCAGCCTAGTTAGGTAAAGTAATTTCAACTGAATATACAGCTCACGAAGAATAAACTTTACTTGAACTAGAAATCGGTTTGGTAAATCGGACACGAGAGCAACACAAACCACATAGCAAATTATTCGTGACTAAGGCAGATAAATTTGTAAAATGTATACGCAACAAATTGTTTCACACTAACAAACACTGTCTGCTTTAGTGTGTGAAAGACAAAGCCAATTACGATGTATTACTTAATAGCGGAGAAATTCAAATAATTTCAATATGAGGCTGCCGTAATACTTCACTACTACTAGACAGTAGTTTTAAAATAGTTACCAAACTGTTATTTTAACTAACATGAATACTCTTTGTTTTCATGGGATACATACCACCTTTTGCGGTACACAGAACATGAACGATGTTTAGCTATAAAAAGCTATTTATAGTTAATACAAAGTGTTTGTAATAAAGCGTCGTGGACTTAACACTTGTTGACTCAGGGTTATGAACCTGGCAACCCAGAGTTTGAACGCGACTTGTCTTCATCTTTTGTTTATGTGTGCCCTTACGCTCTGTTTTAGTTGCTTGAAGTTTAATGCTAAATTGGTAAAGATACACAGCTTAACCTCAAGGAAGTCTTAAAATTTTATTATTCAGCAGAGGAGGTGGGCGTTCAGATACAAAGTTAACGTCTCATTTGACTGAAAGTGGCTCGAGTGGTGCTCTTCTATGGCTGTGTGGTGTAATCATGGTCCTTGATGTAATATCCTGTGTAATTTGGTGTCAAAATTTCATGTTTCAGAGCATACCAGTGAATACCATAATATGATCACAAATAGTAATCAATATCTATGGCATAATTATTCAGTATTGCTGTAATTCTTGGCTTGTTAATCAGTTTGGATATTAAATTGTTGAATGCCGGCCACTGACTATATGTCGCAAAGGCTTATCGCGCTACTTCACGTGGATCCATCTTCTATACTCCACCTAAACTCTTTCGTTGTGGAGGGGCTTCTGTCCAGATTTCACATTTCATACAAACCTACAGTCCCCAAGCATGAGCCAGTTTTACATATAATAATTAATACACATGTACTACGAAAGAACACTGTTTAGAAAAAGGACATTTACAAATGTATTTTTGGTTTCATAAATTTATAGAAGAAAAACAAATATTTCCATTCGTTTCAGTTTAAAGAATATAATAACACAGATATTACAATATTCACAGGAAAAAGCGTCACGGCACTAATCAAATCTGAATGTCTTTATAGAGCAGAAACTTTAATTTTAAATAGAAAGAGGGGTACTGAAGAAGTTTAAAGGAAAGAAAGAAACATTATTAGGAAAATATTAGGCCTGACAATTATTGATGAATAAACTGATAGGCTGAGTAGTATAAGGTAATAGAGGAATACACAGACATACATGGCGACATGAGAAAACGAAGATTCAAAATTTTATGGACACATTAAAAGAATTGTATCCACTATGTTGACATAACAAGTAGCAGAATTCTACTAAAACAAAAGTAAGGCCGAACAGCAAGTTAAATGGATCGCTGCGATTAAGGAGGACCTTAAAGTAGTCGGTTTAACTCAGGTAGGCGTTACAGATAGAAGACAACATTCATACAAAAGACATTTGATTGGAAAGTTGGTCAGAGGAAAATTAGAAAATGCACTGGAACAGCATGGTCTGGTGAAAGACAGAGATTTCATTCTGAAACGATGAAACAAATTTGGACACAAAGAAAGACCAACCATCAAAAGCGCGAGATTGATTAATCGTACCTCGTGTGGTCTATTGGGCCCATATGTGAATAATAATAATAATAATAATAATAATAATAAAGAAGGTGGATAAAACCCGTGGAGGCCCGGGAGAACAATAGGCCTCCGGTATGTTCTGCCAGTCGTAAAAGGCAACGAAAAGAACAAACCACTAACAGGGCTAACCCCCCTTTTAGTGTGATTAGTTGGTACAGGACAGAACTAATGAAGCCTCGGACAAGCACTGTCATGTTCGGGGACGACGCTTGAACCCTATGCCCGCCCACAACGGTAACGACACTGCTAGCCATACGGAAAATGATTTAAATCCAAATAAAGGTGTTTTGCAGGATATGTTTCCTGCAACCACTCTAGAAGGAAAACAAAGACAGAGGATGTGATGATCAGATGAAGTTAACCGACACCTCATGTTCTGTTATTACCAAGCAACAAACTTAGGAACCATCACAACTGGATACAGATCAGAAGTATACACAACATTTATTACCAGATACCCAGAATTAAAATTTTTAACACAAAACGACTAGCTGATCAGATCCGTGTAATAATAAAAAATAACAGGATACCACAGTCAGAAATAGAAAACATCAAACAACAAGTACAACAAATACTGGAACAAAATAATGTGCAATCAGAAGAAGAAGAAAATACAGTAATGGAGTCAAACATCCCAGAGCAAACAAACAAAGAACAACACGCATCAATTAAACAATCAGAGGAAAACGATATCTTCAGACAGCCACCAGAACAAGCACAAATAGAACACAAAGTGACACACATGTTAGATATAGAAGAAAAATTTCAGCTGACATATATAGAATACAAAGACACAAATACAGACATTAGACCATTCTTGCATAGACCACCAAATAACCCACAAGTCGAAACAACAAGAACAACTATCAACACAATCATACACAACAAAATAAATGAAAATACAACTATGGAAGAGTTACAACTACTGGTTTACATAGGAGCACTCACTACACTAAATATACACACTAGGCAGCGATCAGAACCAACCAACACACAGAAGAAACCCACAAAACCAACATGGCCACACAGGCTACAGATCAGAATAGAAAAACTGAGAAAAGATATTGGGCAGCTAACACAATTTATAAGAACTGAAATATCAGACATAAAACGAAAAAGGTTAAGTAAAATCTCACAACAAGAAGCGATAGGGCAATTAGATGAAAAGAAGCAGAAATTACAAGCATTGGCCAAACGACTTAGAAGATATACAAAAAGTGAAAATAGAAGGAAACAAAACCAAACATTCAACACAAACCAAAAGAAATTTTACCAGACAGTAGATAACACACACACACACATTAAAATAGACAATCCACCAAACATAACAGACATGGAACACTTCTGGAGCAACATATGGTCAAACCCGGTACAGCATAACAGGCATGCATGGTGGATAAGAGCAGAAACAGACACATACAAGATGATACCACAAATGCCTGAAGTGATTATTTTGCAACATGATGTCATCCAAGCAATTAATTCTACTCACAATTGGAAAGCCCCTGGAAAAGATAAAATAGCAAATTTCTGGCTAAAGAAGTTCACCTCAACACATTCACATCTAACTAAATTATTTAACATTTACATTGCATACCCATACACATTCCCTGATACTCTTACACATGGAATAACTTATCCGAAACCTAAAGATCAAGCAGACACAGCAAACTCAGCTAAATATCGCCCCATAACATGCCTACCAACAATATACAAAATATTAACTTCAGTCATTACACAGAAATTAATGACACATACAACACAGAACAAAATAACAAATGAAGAACAAAAAGGCTGTTGCAAAGGAGCACGAGGAATTAAAGAGCAACTGGTAATAGATACAGAGGTGATTATCAAGCTAAAACTAAACAAAGGTCGCTACACTACGCATACATTGATTACCAAAAAGCTTCTGATAGTGTACCCCACTCGTGGTTACTACAAATATTGAAAATATGCAAAGTAGATCCTAAATTGATACAGTTCCTAAACATAGTAATGAAAAATTGTAAAACCACACTTAATATCCAAACAAATTCAAATAATATCACATCACAGCCAATACAGATTAAGCGTGGAATATACCAAGCAGATTCATTAAGTCCTTTCTGGTTCTGCCTTGCTCTGAACCCACTATCCAACATCCTAAATAATACAAATTATGGATACAATATTACTGGAACATACCAACACAAAATCACACATTTGCTATACATGGATGATCTAAACTACTGGCAGCAACAAATCAACAACTCAACCAATTACTAAAGATAACATAAGTATTCAGCAATGATATAAATATGGCTTTTGGAACAGACAAATGTAAGAAAAATAGCATAGTCAAGGGAAAACACACTAAACAAGAAGATTACGTATTGGATAACCACAGTGACTGCATAGAAGCGATGGAACAAACAGATGCCTACAAATATCTAGGATACAGACAAAAAATAGGAATAGATAATACAAATATTAAAGAAGAACTAAAAGGAAAGTGTAGACAAAGAGTAACAAAAATACTGAAAACAGAATTGACAGCAAGAAACAAGACAAAAGCTATAAATACTTATGCTATACCAATATTGACCTACTCGTTTGGAGTAGTGAAATGGAGTAACACAGACCTAGAAGCACTCGATACACTTACACGATCACAATGCCACAAATATAGAATACATCACATACATTCAGCAACAGAAAAATTCACATTAAGCAGAAACGAAGAAAGAAGGGGATTTATCGACATAAAAAACCTACATTATGGACAGGTAGACAATTTAAGAAAATTCTTTCTAGAACGAGCAGAAACTAGCAAAATACACAAAGCAATCACTCATATAAATACATCGGCTACACCACTGCAATTTCATAACCACTTCTACAACCCTTTATATCACATAACATCAACAGATACGAAGAAAGTAAATTGGAAAAAGAAAACACTATATGGCAAGCACCCATATCATCTAACACAGCCACACATCGATCAAGACGCATCCAACACATGGCTAAGAAAAGGCAATGTATACAGTGAGTCGGAAGGATTCATGACTGCATTACAGGATCAAACAATAAACACCAGATATTACATCAAGCTTATTATTAAAGATCCCAATACCACAACAGATAAATGCAGACTTTGCAAACATCAAATAGAATCAGTAGATCATATCACAAGCGGATGTACAATACTAGCAAATACAGAATACCCCAGAAGACATGACAATGTAGCAAAAATAATACATCAACAACTTTCCATACAACATAAACTAATAAAACAATACGTTCCCACATACAAGTATGCACCACAAAATGTACTGGAGAATGATGAATACAAATTATACTGGAACAGAACCATTATAACAGATAAGACAACACCACATAGCAAACCTGACGTCATACTCACCAATAAAAAGAAGAAATTAACACAACTAATCGAAATATCCATACCAAATAGAACAAATATACAGAAGAAAACAGGTGAAAAAATTATACCAATTATACTGTCAATTACAGGAGTTATACCACACTATATGCCAGAACATCAACGCAATACAGCTACATCCAAACTTATATATACAACTACAGAAATCTGTAACTATTGATACTCGTACATGTTCAATTACCCGAAAGTTCCTAAATGCAATGTAACATATACCGTACAGTTAAAAGGAAGTCACGCTTGATCAAGGTCCGCGTCGCTTTCCATTTTTAACCAGACATAACGTCTGAGAAAGGAAAGAATAATAATAATAATTCATAGAAAAACATGGATATTATGCAACAGCATTAACAATCGGTAACTGAAATAAGTTTTACAGAAGGACATGAAAGAAAGGCAGTTCGTAAGAAGTAAGTGAGACACTGTTGCAATCTTTTGCCCGTGTTATGTAATCCGTACGTTGAGCATGCACGAAAGGATACCAAAAATAAATTAGAATAGGGGAAGGTCGGAGAGGAGAATTAAAAACTTTGAGTCTCGCCGTTGAGATGACAATTCTGTCAGAGACAACAACCGACTTGGAATTAAAGGTCAGAAGTGAGCCCCGTATGCTAGCTTTTAACTCACCAGCGAGTCCTGTGACGCCATCTCCGCACTCGCCGTCTCCGTATGCCGATGGACTCTACTTGTGAGTCTCAGCCACAGCCCACTCGTTGGTTGGTTGGTTGGTTTAGGGAAGGGGACCAAACAGCGGGGTAGGAAATCGGCCGTGCCCTTTCAAAGGAACCGTCCCAGCATTTGCCGGAAACGATTTAGGGAAATCATGAAAAACGTAAATCAGGACGGCCGGACGCGGCTTCCTTCCCCGTCCTTCCCTAATCCGATGAGACCGATGACCTCGCAGTTTGGTCTCTTCCCCCAAACAACCCAACCAACCCCCATGATTTCGGCTTTATAGCCATTCTCAGGTGCGAGTTGAAACGTCAAAAAATGTTCGATCTGCCTACATGACAGAAGCAAGTTATATGCCAAAATAATAACTGATCGGTTAGCTGTGAACGTTGTTCAATTTACACATATATTTATATATATAAAACTTTTTCGAAGCTTGCTGAAATTTTATTTTAATACTTAATCTCTATTCAGTGGATACTTTCGAGGCGTTACAGAGTTTCTAACAACAATATCAGAATGAATGACGTGAGGCTGAAATTCGTTCTCCAAAAGGTGTTTAATTATTTAAAAAAATACTGTTTGGAACTAGCATTCTATGCGATAAACGTAGAAAAATTAATTCCCGAAAAAGACATATTTTTAAATGTAAACTAAGTTTGTGTTCCGCTGACTCTTCGGAAGAAGCAGTGTAGCTGTCGGAAAATTTCATTCGTTAGATGTTCTTCGTGCAGCAAGTATATTTGTTTCTAATGTTTATATGACAAGTACCATCCATCTAATTGTTCCAAGAAAAGCGAGGTCACGTAACAGTGACAAAAGAGCCATTGTAAAGTGACCAGGAGTACCATTTTAGTTGTTTACTGCCCCAATGGGTTTGAGAAATTTATGTACCTACTTTTTTACCATTCTTTATAGATTTACTTGCCTTATTAACCCTCCTATCCCTATTGACTGAGATATGGAAAAATACGAACACGAAGAATAACATCCGCTAGGTTTCCTCGAGATTCGAACCCTGGTTCTCCGCTTCGCAGCCCGTTACCTTGGCCGTTGCACTTACGGCGAAATGGCATAAAACTTTTAATTCCTTAGTGATTAACGTCGTTTGGGAAATTAATTCACCTACCTTGTTACTATTATTATTCCGTGTTGAGTTGCGTACTTTATTAACCCTCCCTAAGCCGGCCGCTGTGGACGAGCAGTTCTAGGCGCTTCAGTCCGGAACCGCGCTGCTGCTACCGTCGCAGGTTTTAATCCTGCCTTGGCATGGATGTGTGTGATGTCCGTATGTTAGTTAGGTTTAAGTAGTTCTATGTCCAGGGGACCGATGACCTCAGATGTTAAGTCCCATCCATAGTGCGTAGAGCCCTTTGAACCATTTTAAACCTTCCCACGAATTCTGACGCGAAGAACTACAATTTAGAAAAATGAAAACCGTACAGTTTCCTCGAGATTATACGCTTCCCAGCTAGTTACCTTGGCCGTTGTGCTATCGGCCCACTCCTCGAAAACACGTTTACCATGTGGGTAAATAAGCGGCAGTTGTAAAGTTTCTTTCCTAGATTTCTGGAAAAGTATGCATTTGTGGATGCCATACCTAGTAATGAAAAGTGTTCTATTTACAACTATCTATCGATCCCGCCAATTTTGGGTCGGTTGCTCGTCATAACCTTTAGGGGCGATTTTCTCAAAAACGGGAGGTAGTTGAGCCAAAATATCTTAGAGTCCTTCGTTTTAGCTTGTACACAAGCAACCTGCCAAATTTGAGCCGAATAGGTTGACCTTGTGTTAGGCCTTCCCCTTGTAAGATGAATACTACACCTTCAGCAAAACTTCATGTATTTCGTTTTGGTTACTAATGGTTTTTCTTCTTAAGCATACCATAAGAGGTAAAAACACAGTAACTATATTGTACACCAATTTTATAAAGAAAAGCTGCTTTTAATCTATAATTACTATAATGTAGAGACATATTACGAACCCGTATCTCTATGAGCACAGAAGATGCTTTCGAAATAATAGCTCATTATTCGCAGTTAGCGTAAGACGAAGAAACCAATAACTTTTGATTACGACGGGCCCTGTGGAAGATGGCAATGCAAACAAACAGAATGTTTGTATTTATTATCGCTAATATTTATTTCACTTTCCAAATTTCTGTTTCCTTTGATTTATTTCAAGCCCTACGTATAGACTGAATGACATAGGGGCTAGCTTGGAAAAGAATTTTCCTAACGAAGAATTTTATATTTGACAACATACGGTTCTTCTATTCCTCGTAGAATGTTTTCTTGTCGACGCTAGTCTACATTTCATATTGTCTTTTTTTCGTCCATTGTCAGTTAACTCACACTCCTGTGTCAAATATTTCTAGGGTAATCAGACGTCTGTATAATTCCGGATATGTCATCCTTTTTATCGTTTTGTCCGGGGTCCACGCGGATTTTTATATTATACTCTTTCTTCGCAAAGTTGAATGCAATAAAATTATATTTCCAATTATTCCCATTCTAATGCTCTCTCCTTTAATTCCTTGTCTACAGATGGCACCAGGATCGTCGATTTTATCGACTTCTTACTATTGGTCATGGACCGATCCGTGAGCAAGTACAAATACCGATTATTTAAAATTTCCGTTCCATATTTTCAGTTCCATATTCACATTGTCTTGGCTTGGCATTATATGTAGGTTTCGTTTTATTTACTCAGTACTAATGTGTGAATGTGATTTTCTGTTTATTGTAACCGAGTGAGTTTTACAGAATATCTGGTAATGTCTAAACGCAAGTGTATATTCTCAAACGTTCTTTCCTACAAATACCCTGCCTTCAAGAAAGGGAGAACCGAATTCGAAGCAGAATGTGGAATTTATGTCTCAGTGGACAATAAAGGTAAGAAATAGCTCGACAGATTGTTTTATTGTCGTGGTTTTGTTTCATGTTTCTTAGTCATTCAGTTTACTTACATTCGGAAAACTGAATGAGAAAAATTGGTCATAAAATTCTCCAGTTCTGCATAGCGTATGTATGTAAACATAATTTACAGCAGTTTAAAGACATCTTTGAGTAGTGAGAATTTAATCGGTGTAGGATGTGCAGCTCATATTTTACAAAATGCAGTTCAGCGTATAGCTGATAGTATTTCTTTTGATTTGAAGTGTACCACTGTTAAAATTCATAATTATTTTTCTATTTGCACTATTAGAACGAAACAGTTACACTCTTTCTGTGAATATGTTGAGGTAAGTTATAAACATATCCTATATCGTGTGAGAACTGGGTGGTTGTCTCTTTTCCCAGTCATGGAAAGAGTAGTGGTGATTTTATCGTGCTCTGAAATCTTACTTTCTGTCTGAATGCTAGCCAGCAAAGGTTTTGTGTCAGTTTTTTGAGAATAGGCTTAGTGAATCTTGCTTATGGAATTTGCATTCATTGATGTCTATGTTCAATTGAAATATTCTGTAGTTAGAAATCGAGGACAGTTCTGAGATTGAAATTTTACATTGTGTATGTAAGGTTCTTGAGGACCGATTAAATGTAAAATTCATCCGCTTAAAGGTTAAACAGAAACTGAAATTTACAACAGACGATGTCTGCGATAAAGAAGTTTTGTGGAGGACGCTATGTTTCTGCGTCAATCGTGCCTTGAATATTTAAAACAGTGGCTCTGTGTGTTTGACGACTTTTCCTGTTCCAGAGGGATGCTTCTTAAAAAATATGTTAACTATAGTGATGCTGAAGAAAACCTTTTGTATCTGCAAGATACATGTGAAATTTTCGAAACTGAAGATGTAAAATGTTTTGACCAATTTTGTTCTTTTAGGCAATTTCAGAAACAGTACAGTAATGCTCTTGAATTTAGTGAGTTATATTGTAGTAAAAAATGGGCCAAGTATATTTGGGAAAGTAAGTCTGTTGTTGCTATTGAGAATTGTTAAAACTTACCGAATACTTTTTCAGTATTTCGGGTAAAATGGAAAAGCAGAAAGAGTATTTTCGCTCATTACAACACAGTGGACTGATGATAAAAATAGGTTGAACGTGGAATCTGTTGACGGTATGTTGGTGGTCCAGTATAATTAAAAAGGTGTTTCCTGTGTATCTTTTTGCAACTATCTGCTACGCAAGCCTACACTTCAACATAAAATTCGATCTTCAGAAGAGTACCAGTAAAAGTTAAGGAATTTATGTTAAGTCTATTAATTAAGTGGTAGTAGTAGCTTTATTCATCCGTAGATCTCTTTTTACAAGGGTTTAAGACATGTATTTGTAATTTATTAAAACTGGAAGGAGGATTCCGTGTGCCCTCCTTGTTATAGCATTGTCTCTGTTTTTGAAGCTGTTTGTCCTCTTTTTTATACGTCTGCATCTGGTCACCATAATATTCCACACACTGAAGCTCCATGGAATACGTTTTGGGAGTCCCTTTCGTGAAGTCCTATTATAAAACTAGAAATGAGCAATAGGCCTGAGGAAGCGGTTGCTCAGTAGTCGCCTAGCGTTCATTAATATTGTTTACACAACAGCTATTCACCTGTTTTCGTAGTGCAATAACCCGTAATGCGAGTCGGTAGGTGGCGGCTTTTGTGCCGGGCAGGGGGAAAGCGCACGCACAGTTTGTAAACGTCAGACCACCTGCGGCTGTGGCTGCCGCAGTGGAATTACTGGCTGGCCCCACAAAGCCGGCCGCACGGCCTACAAAGCGATTTCTGGGCGCCCGCGACCGGAGATAAGATTCCTGGGCGCTGTTAACAGTCGCCTTTACCGCCGAGTCTTCACCCTCACAGGTAGCGGCAAAATAAAAATAAAAAAGGGAGCTGGCGTGGGCGCGTTTGTTGGCACCGCGCAGGCCTGCCTGAGGTGTCGTCCCGGGCTGCGCACGAACAAAAAACGACGTGGCCGCCTGTTCAGGAGGCGTCGGCGGCGACAGAGACATCAGCACCAGATAACAATCTCCTCCCTACCTGCTCTCCACAGCACCGAGGGCTAGCTCTGTCCGACAAACGGAGACCGATGGCTGCCTATTGGAATGGAGGTTCGTTTAGGGGCGTTTACGAGGGACCGGCGAATGCTGCACGTAACTCTTCGGCAGGTAGGTGGGTCTGAGCGGAGTACACGTGCTGCGTGCTACTGGAGCTCCAACTCTATATGGTGTTAAAGGAAACTGTGCGGATCCAGTCTCCTTTTCATGTCTCCAACAGCTACGATGTAGATACGCCGACCGCAACGACGAATGAACATTTGTACCTAGACAGGGAGATCCGTGTTCGATTCCCGGCCTAGGTACAAATTCTCATTCATCGCTTCAGTGTGAGTATAGACGTCATAGGCGTTTGAGAGATGACAGTGTCCCTGGAACCATATACCGTAGTTTGGTTTGATTAAAGATTTCATGCGGGATCGCAAGTTTCGCTCGGTGCTGCACTACAGTTGGAGAGCTCTGTAATGCTCTCCGAGTTTAGTGGGAATACAAAGTGGGCTGAGGCACGAGTGGGAATTTGGACTGAGGAGGAAGGCGTGCAAGGATGGTCCGTTCAGCTGTGCACAGACGCTGTGCCAGGATGTCGCAGTGGTAGCGCATCTGCCTACTTAGCAAGACACTAGGTTCGAGTCCCAGCCTTGGCACAAATTTTCAGTTGTGGCTTCATTCTACATACATAAGTCTATACACGATGTCAATAAAAAAATACCCTGTATTTTGAGAGGTACGACTATGGTTATAACCAGAAAAAAACTTCCAGTGAACATGAGCTGTAAAATGCACGACTTAAGAGCTATGAGCAGTTGCTCTCCTTCGATACTGTGAAACACGTCTCTTCTATTGCAAGCTTCTTGGTTTTTAGAGAGGTGGTAAGATGGGCGAAAACAGGACAAAAATATCCGTAAAAATGGGCTCTAAAATACGTACCTTAAGAGCTGTGGTCTTCGCTACTGTGAAACACCTCTACTGAATAAGCGCCCATAACTCCTAAGGTACACATTTTAGAGCCGGTATCTACAGCGTTTTTTTTTTTTTCCTCGTTTTGCTCCCTGTTACGACCTCTCAAAATATTCGAAGGGAAGAGTTTGCAGTGGGTGAGTTGTGCTTTCCAGTAGCGAAGATGAATGAGTGCTCATAGCTCTCAGACTTTGGATTTCGCACCACACACTGCACAGTTTTTTTTATATTTTGGTCCATGCTAGCACCTCTCAGGATATATAAATACTGTTTTAAACATCCTAGATACCTATGTACCTAGCAAAATAAAGAAAACACCATTGGTATACAATCAACAGCACCAAGTTTGCTTGGTTTTTAAGCTGATCGGACGAAATGTTAAGATAGCCCTTAAAAGACCACACTAGTAACGTTGGAGTGCTATAGACGATGAAGAAATGGTACCGGACGGTCACGTGACACGCCACCGCTCACGTGAAACATGGCAGCGATGTGACAGCAGTTGGTTGTATGGAATCGGTCCAGTAAGATGGATACGTGACACAATGGCCGAAAGGAGCTATTTTTATTTATTTTATTTTTTTTTTTTTTATTTTTATTTTTTTGGACGTGCACCGAAAATAAAGCTGCTCGATTGGTCGGTGTATAAAGGCAGACCCTCCATTGTGCCTACAAGGAATGGTCTACCAGTCGTTGCCACGTAGCAACGCCTAAGAACAGTCCTACCAAGAGCACGCTAACTGACAGGGACCGAGACGACGGTCATGCCTTGTCAACGACAACCCGTTACAATTTGGAAAGGAACTGATGCCATTAGTGAATGCAGATCCATCTCAGACACTTCCCTAGCAAATATTGCAAAGACAGCTGCATTTAATGGACTTTTGAAATCATGTACCTTGTGAAAAATCATCACTCGCGGAGTCACATAGAGCTGCACTTCTTCAGTGGTCCAGATCAAAAGAGAAACTGGACAGTCAAAATGGCTCTGAGCACTATCGGACTTAACATATAAGGTCATCAGTCCCCTAGAACTTAGAACTACTTAAACCTAACTGACCTAAGCACATCACACACATCCATGCCCGAGGCAAGATTGGAACCTGCGACCGTAGCAGCAGCGCGGTTCCGGACTGAAGCGCCCAGAACCGCTCTACTGGGCAATCGCTGATTGGGGGCGCGTGTACTGTCTTCCGACGAGTCGCTATGAGGTCTCTTTTTCCAAATTATGCAGGGCGTCGCGTGAATCAACTGTTCAATGAGGTACAGTGTGTACATCGGTGTACTTCATGACGCAGGTTATTCTACGACGTGTCGCGACCACTTTTCGTTCAGTTTAGCGTGAACTTTAACCAGGATGTTTGTTTCAACATTGTCGTTGACCAAGTGTTGCCCTATCTTCTGGATCTTCTTGATGAGTCCACAGTGTACGAGATTTAATTTTGCCAGTAAGTGGTTTCACCAGGATACGGTATACCTGAAGGCTCTTGTGGACTGTGCTCTACGCCGACGTCAGGTCACTATAAGAGTTTGTTTTAAAAGGTACTAGCATGGTCTGCCTCAGACGTGACTAGTTTCTGGTCTGGTGTGAATATAAATCAACTTACTGCTAAATTCAATATGTTTTGCTCTTATCTCGTTATCCATCAGTCGAAAATGCAGACATTTTGAATGATTTTATTTCCAGCACATAGCAGTATTAAAATAAGGAAATTAGTACGAACTAATTTCCAGGCATCTTCATATTAGCAACAATGTCCTGACGAGGAGCAACAGTCTTTACCAAAAACTAACAACAGAAGAAAATTTCATTACGTTTGTTGTTGTTCTGGTCTTCAGTCCTGAGACTGGGTTGATGCAGCTCTCCATGCTACTCTATCCTGTGCAAGCTTCTTCATCTCCCAGTACCTACTGCAACCTACGTCCTTCTGAATCTGTTTGCTGTATTCATCTCTTAGTCTCCCTCTACGATTTTTACCCTCCACGTTGCCCTCAGAATATGTCCTACCAACCGATCCTTTCTTCTAGTCAAGTTGTGCCACAAACTTCTCCCCAATCCTATTCAGTACTTCCTCATTAGTTATGTGATCTACCCATCTAATCTTCAGCATTCTTCTGTAGCACCACATTTCGAAACCTTCTATTCTCTTCTAGTCCAAACTATTTATCGTCCATGTTTCACTTCCATACACTCCATAAAAATACTTTCTGAAACACTTCCTGACACTTAAATCTATACTCGATGTTAACAAATTTCTCTTCCTCAGAAATGCTTTCCTTGCCATTGGCAGTCTACATTTTATATCCTCTCTACTTCGACCAACATTAGTTATTTTGCTCCCCAAATAGCAAAACTCCTTTGTACTTTAAGTGCCTCATTTTCTAATCTAATTCCCTCAGCGTCACACGACGTAATTCGACCACATTCCATTATCCTAACCTATCCATTTCCCTTTTTAAATTTTCTAACCTACCTTTCCGATTAAGGGATCTGACATTCCACGCTCCGATCCGTAGAACGCGTTTTCTTTCTGCTGATAACGACATCCTCTTGAGTAGTCCCCGCCCGGAGATCCGAATTGGGGACTACTTTACCTCCGGAATATTTTACCCAAGAGGACGCCATCATCATTTAACCATACAGTAAAGCTGCATGCCCTCGGGAAAATTTACGGCTGTAGATTCCCCTTGCTTTCAGCCGTTCACAGCACCAGCACGGCAAGGCTGTTTTAGTTAGTGTTACAAGGCCAGATCAGTCAATCGTCCAGACTGTTGCCCCTGCAACTACTGAAAAGGCTGCTGCCCCTCTTCAGGAACTACACGTTAGTCTGGCCTCTCAACAGATACCCCTCCGTTGTGGTTGCACCTATGGTTCGGCTATATCGCTGAGGCACGCAAAAGCAAGATTCAGTTACAGAAGGCGTTATACACCTACGCAATTCCAATGAATTAACACATTTTTTCACATTCTATGACCTATCATCAAATCATCAGTTTCGCCAGAAGAAACATAATTTTAAAATTCTCTCTCTCTCTCTCTCTCTCTCTGCCTCTCTTTCTCGATCTCTCTCTGAGAAACGCACAAACGGACGTATTACTTTACTTACGTACTATACACACTTATACCAAACATTTAAAGACTGTAACAACAACAGCAATAAAAAGAATGTGGTTGACTATGACATGAATCCGATGGTGTCAGGCATGGTATGAACGTCTGATGAATTGTCGTCTAGTGGTCCACGAACGAGAAAACATTAATAACACTGCCTAACTCATTACGGTCTTTCAGCTCAGCTAAAGTTTATAGAGCGCGCATGAAGGACGACTGTCAGTGTCGATTTCTGTGTGGGGCAGAGAATACTTAATACACTATGTCTTACTTGTACGGATATATTTACGCAATATCATCATTTTTTGCAGTAAAGACATAAATACTGACCCTACGACATATCTTAGAAGAATGATTAAGGAAAGGCAAACCCACGTTTCTAGCATTTGTAGACTTAGAGAAAGCTTTTGACAATGTTGACTGGAAAACTCTCTTTCAAATTCTAAAGGTGGCAGGGGTAAAATACATGGAGCGAAAGCCTATTTACAATTTGTGCAAAAACCAGATGGCAGTTATAAGAATCGAGGGGCATGAAAGGGAAGCAGTGGTTGGGAAGGGAGTGAGACAGGGTTGTAGCCTCTCCCCGATGTTATTCAATCTGTATATTGAGCAAGCAGTAAAGGAAACAAAAGGAAAATTCGGAGTAGGTATTAAAATCCATGGAGAGGAAATAAAAACTTTGAAGTTCACCGATGAGATAGTTCTGTCAGAGACAGCAAAGGACTTGGAAGAGCAGTTGAACGGAATGAACAGTGTCTTGAAAGGAGGATATAAGATGAACATCAAAAAAAGCAAAACGAGGATAATGGAATGTAGTCGTATTAAGTCGGGTGATGCTGAGGGATTTAGATTAGGAAGTGAGACACTTAAAGTAGTAAAGGAGTTTTGCTATTTGGGTAGCAAAATAACTGATGATGGTCGAAGTAGAGAGGATATAAAATGTAGACTGGAAATGGCAAGGAAAGCGTTTCTGAAGAAGAAAAATTTGTTAACATCTAGTATAGATTTAAATGCCAGGAAGTCGTTTCTGAAAGTATTTGTATGGAGTGTAGTCATGTATAGAAGTGAAACGTGGACGATAAATAGTTTAGACAAGAAGAGAATAGAAGCTTTCGAAATGTGGTGCTACAGAAGAATGCTGAAGATTAGATGGGTAGATCACATAACTAATGAGGAGGTATTGAACAGAATTGGGGAGAAGAGGAGCATGTGGCACAACTTGACTAGAAGAAGGGATCGGTTGGTAGGACATGTTCTGAGACATCGAGGGATCACAAATTTAGTACTGGAGGGCAGCGTGGAGGGTAAAAATCGTAGAGGGAGACCAAGGGATGAATACACTAAGCAGATTCAGAAGGATGTAGGCTGCAGTAGGTACTGGGAGATGAAGAAGCTTGCACAGGATAGAGTAGCATGGAGAGCTGCATCAAACCAGTCTCAGGACTGAAGACCACAGCAACAACAACAACGTAAACGTGAATCAAAATTAATATTCTTTCATGCAAACGCGATATGTAGGCTTCAAATGTTTAAATGTGTGTGAAATCTTATGGGACTTAAGTGCTAAGGTCATCGGTCCGTAATCTTACACACTACGTAAACTAAATTATCCTAAGGACAAACACACACACACCCATGCCCGAAGGAGGACTTGAACCATCCGCCGGGACCAGCCGCACAGTACATGACTGCAGTGCCTTAGACCGTGTAGGCATCAGCAGAGGAACCAGGGATAATTATTTTCTGTCGAAAAGTAATTTTTATTGAGAATCCAAGAACTGAAAACAGCAAAGGAATAATTTACAGCTGTTTTTGTCCTTGTTGTAGTCCTGAGTATTTACTGCAGCTGAATTGTGAGCTAATACGATGCAGTTAATGGTTTAACCAACGGTGATATAGGAATAAGTGTCTCCAGAAAGAACCTGCATAGGAAACCTTCGGAGCTATTTAATGGGTACTTGTAATGAACGACACTAAAACAGTATTTCAAGTGAAAAGATTTATCAGTGAAAAATTATTACTACGAGTCTGTAATATACAAACGACAAAATATAGTACAATGCTCCTAGATTCAAAACAAAGAGCACTTGTACAGCTATCTATTAAGTAATTTTGTTCCTGTCCCTTTTAATCTGCAGACATCTCGTTAGATTTGCCAACACATCGACTACGAGTATTGCTTTTCCACTTAACAAGTAAACATAATAGAACTGCTATTGCCTTAACGGTAGGAGATTTCTCATAAGCAGATTTCTCGTGACGGTGACGTGTCGTGGAAGCTACTATCCAATCTCTTTTCGTGTTGTTATTAACACATCCAACGAATTTAGAGATACACTACTGGCCATTAAAATTGCTACACCACGAAGACGACGTGCCACAGACGCGAAATTTAACCGACTGGAAGAAGATGCTGTGATATGCAAATGATTAGCTTTTCAGAGCATCAACACAGGGTTGGCGCCGGTGGCGACACCTACAACGTGCTGACATGAGGAAAGTATCCAACAGATTTCTCATACACAAACAGCAATTGACTGACGTTGCCTGGTGAAACGTTGTTGTGATGCCTCGTGTAAGTAGGAGAAATGCGTATCGTATCGCGACATTGGTGCTCGCGTTGGTCGAGAACCAATGACTGTTAGCAGAATATGGAATCGGTGGATTCAGGAGGGTAATACGGAACGCCGTGCTGGATCCCAACGGCCTCGTATCACTAGCAGTCGAGATCACAGGCATCTTATCCGCATGGCTGTAACGGATCGTGCAGCCACATTTCGATCCCTGAGTCAACAGATGGGGACGTTTGCAAGGCAACAACCATCTGCACGAACAGTTCGACAACGTTTGCAACAGCTTGGACTATCAGCTCGTAGACCGTGTCTGCGGTTACCCTTGACGCTGCATCACAGACAGGAGCACCTGCGATGGTGTACTCAACGACGAACCTGGGTGCACCAATGGCAAAACGTCATTTTTTCGGATGAATCCAGGTTCTGTTTACGGCATCATGATGGTTGCATCCGTGTTTGGCGACATGGCGGTGAACGCACATTGGATGCGTGTATTCTTCATCGCCATACTGGCGTATCACCCGGCATGATGGTATGGGGTGCCATTGGTTACACGTCTCTGTCACCTCTTGTTCGCATTGACGGCACTTTGAACAGTGGACGTTACATTTTGGATATGTTACGACCCGTGGCTCTACCCTTCATTCGGTCCCTGAGAAACCCTACATTTCAACAGGATAATGCACGACCGCATGTTGTAGGTCCTGTACGGGCCTTTCTGCATACAGAAAATGTTCCACTGCTGCCCTGGCCAGCACATTCTCCAGATCTCTCACCAATTGAAAACGTCTGGTGAATGGTGGCCGAGCAACTGGCTCGTCACAATACGCCAGTCACTACTCTTGAGGAACTGTGGTATCGTGTTGAAGCTGCTTGGGCAGCTGTTGTACCTGTACACGCCATCCAAGCTCTGATTGACTCAATGCCCAGGTGTATCAAGGCCGTTATTACGGCCAGAGGTGGTTGTTCTGGGTACTGATTTCTCAGGATGTATGCGTGAAAATATAATCACATGTCAGTTCTAGTATAATATATTTGTCCAATGAATACCCGTTTATCATCTGCATTTCTTCTTGGTGTAGCAATTTTAATGGTCAGTAGTGTATACACACACACACACACACACACACACACACACACACACACACACACACACACACACACACACACACATACATGCATCATTATTAACAAACTCCTCTATGGAATAGAAGGAGTTACTAAGTTGTTACGACTTCAATTTGTTTCTAAAGTTAATTTTATTAATTATTAACTTCCTTACATCGCTGAGTAAGCAGTGAGAAATTTTTATGGCTGAATTCCTCCCTCCCTTCTGCGCCACATCTCAAATACTTTTATTGTCCTGTTTTCTGATACTCTCGCCCCTCATGAAGCACTTCCATACAATGCTGTACTCCAGACGTCCGTTCAAGGAATTTCTTTCTCTCGTTAAGGACTACATTGTATACTAACAGGTCTCTTGGAGATAAACACCCTCGTTGCCTGTCCTGTTCAGAATGTTTCCAAGGTAGCAGCGTTCCTTCATTTCGTCTTTGCTTCACCTATTACCATGGCCCAGGTGATATTTTATTTTTCGCTAATCTTATTTCTGCTACTCCTTAATACTTTCGTCTTGTTTGGTTTACTGTCAATCCAAGTTCTGTGCTCAGTAAAATGTTCATCTCATTCAACAACCCCTGCATTTCTCCCTTACTTTACGGTGGACAGCAATGTTATCAACGAATCTTACCATTGGTGTCTTTTCAATCTTTAATAACTCCCAAAAAGCAGTGTCTGAGAAAACAACAATATTTCATGGAGGTAACTTTCCGTTTCGGAGAGATCACAAGTTTTGCTTTTAAAGCCCTGTTTAATTCATCAGAAGCACTTATCGACTTTTTTTTATTCTTCCTTTTAATTGTTTTACTCTTCACCCAATCATCGTCTTAACACAATAAGTTATTTACTGACTCTATAGCAATATCTTCAATTTGTAGTATTTTTGTTTCGACGTTTTCATTACGTCTCATTTTAGTGTCATTAAAATTTTTTTTGAGAACGATCATTTAAAAAATGGTTCAAATGGCTCTGAGCGCTATGCGACTTAACTTCTGAGGTCATCAGTCACCTAGATCTTAGAACTAATTAAACCTAACTAACCCAAGGACATCACACACATCCATGCCCGAGGCAGGATTCGAACCTGCGACCGTAGCGGTCACGCGGTTACACACTGAAGCGCCTAGAACCACACGGCCACACCGGCCGGCGATCTTATAAACTTGCTTCCTTAAGTGTTTCCTTTTGTGGCGCTGGAGGCAAACAGAACAATGTCATCAGCAAAATTTAGGTCGTTCAAGTACGTTCCGTTAAACATGTTCCTTCTACTTAAAAAATAAGTTGACATAAAACTTATCTCATTATGACACCACTACATGTTATACAAAACTGTTACTTTTGTAACCAAACTTTCAGCCACGGTTACCAGTGGATGCAGAAAAAGGCCACTGTAAGCGTGGTCAAAATGTTGGTTTGACCAGCATTAGTTTTTTACCATATGATGCGGTACCATTCCCAGAAATCTTTATGTCCACCAACTCGGACGGTGGAATCCAACGGTATTATACAAATTTGCATGTTATTTAGTGTACTAAGAGAGAGTAAATCCAAGCCTTTTTCTCATAGGACCGGAGGTACGGATTTTGCCTAAATTGTGCCAAAACTTTCTGAGAGATTGTGAATACCATGTAGAACGGTAATTCATACTTAATGCTCCATCCTATGATTCAACTTATGACATGCAAATACACTCCTGGAAATGGAAAAAAGAACACATTGACACCGGTGTGCCAGACCCACCATACTTGCTCCGGACACTGCGAGAGGGCTGTACAAGCAATGACCACACGCACGGCACAGCGGACACACCAGGAACCGCGGTGTTGGCCGTCGAATGGCGCTAGCTGCGCAGCATTTGTGTACCGCCGCCGTCAGTGTCAGCCAGTTTGCCGTGGCATACGGAGCTCCATCGCAGTCTTTAACACTGGTAGCATGCCGCGACAGCGTGGACGTGAACCGTACGTGCAGTTGACGGACTTTGAGCGAGGGCGTATAGTGGGCATGCGGGAGGCCGGGTGGACGTACCACCGAATTGCTCAACACGTGGGGCGTGAGGTCTCCACAGTACATCGATGTTGTCGCCAGTGGTCGGCGGAAGGTGCACCTGCCCATCGACCTGGGACCGGACCGCAGCGACGCACGGATGCACGCCAAGACCGTAGGATCCTACGCAGTGCCGTAGGGGACCGCACCGCCACTTCCCAGCAAATTAGGGACACTGTTGCTCCTGGGGTATCGGCGAGGACCATTCGCAACCGTCTCCATGAAGCTGGGCTACGGTCCCGCACACCGTTAGGCCGTCTTCCGCTCACGCCCAAACATCGTGCAGCCCGCCTCCAGTGGTGCCGCGACAGGCGTGAATGGAGGGACGAATGGAGGCGTGTCGTCTTCAGCGATGAGAGTCGCTTCTGCCTTGGTGCCAATGATGGTCGTATGCGTGTTTGGCGCCGTGCAGGTGAGCGCCACAATCAGGACTGCATACGACCGAGGCACACAGGGCCAACACCCGGCATCATGGTGTGGGGAGCGATCTCCTACACTGGCCGTACACCACTGGTGATCGTCGAGGGGACACTGAATAGTGCACGGTACATCCAAACCGTCATCGAACCCATCGTTCTACCATTCCTAGACCGGCAAGGGAACTTGCTGTTCCAACAGGACAATGCACGTCCGCATGTATCCCGTGCCACCCAACGTGCTCTAGAAGGTGTAAGTCAACTACCCTGGCCAACAAGATCTCCGGATCTGTCCCCCATTGAGCATGTTTGGGACTGGATGAAGCGTCGTCTCACGCGGTCTGCACGTCCAGGACGAACGCTGGTCCAACTGAGGCGCTAGGTGGAAATGGCACGGCAAGCCATTCCACAGGACTACATCCAGCATCTCTACGATCGTCTCCATGGGAGAATAGCAGCCTGCATTGCTGCGAAAGGTGGATATACACTGTACTAGTGCCGACATTGTGCATGCTCTGTTGCCTGTGTCTATGTGCCTGTGGTTCTGTCAGTGTGATCATGTGATGTATCTGACCCCAGGAATGTGTCAATAAAGTTTCCCCTTCCTGGGACAATGAATTCACGGTGTTCTTATTTCAATTTCCAGGAGTGTAGCTATTCCTTTGTGCTTTAAATGCTGCCAGAGCTATTTTGTTCCTTTGTTTGATTAAAATCCAATGTTTTTGCAATGCAGTTGACATATTATACTGTTAAAAAATCGAATGACTTATAAGGGAACTACTTTTATTTATTTGTCTATTTATTTATTTTTTGGAACATTGGTGAACACTTCCCGATATTTACGAATAGCTATTGCAAGAAGTTGAGAAGATTTTCCCGATAAATTGTACATGTCTTGCCGATCAGACAGAAAAGGGAACTGAATGAGCCAGAATTTTTCGTTGTTGATGAGAACAATAACGAGGAAGAGAGGAGAAAATAGTGGAAGCAAAATCCCAAAAGTTAAAAACTTCATAAAGCTAGGTAGCTCAAAAGAAGCACTACACTGTTGGGCTTTGCAGACGATCTTCTTATAATAGATGGAACTTTAGAAAATGTCGAAGGAAAGTCTAGAACTTCTGAAGGAGGTAGCTGAAAAGCCAGGCCTACAGATTTCGCCAGAGAAGACAGACACGATATATAACGAATGAAAGAAACTCACCAACAGTTTTAAAAATCAGGTATAGCTACTTTAAGGAAACATACAACCTGCAGTATCTGGGCAAAAATATAAACATAATATGTGAAGGAAATCAGAACTGAAAAATGAAAAGAGGATACATGAAAGCGAGTTATCTGTTCAATAAAAAATGTTTTCCTAACGACATTAACATAAGGCATTATGATACAGCTGTAAAACTAGAGGCCGACCGGAGTGGCCGTTCGGTTCTAGGCGCTACAGTCTGGAGCTGGGCGACCGCTACGGTCGCAGGTTCGAATCGTGCCTCGGGCATGGATGTGTGTGATGTCCTTATGTTAGTTGGGTTTAACTAGTTCTAAGTTCTAGGCGATTAATGACCTCAGAAGTTAAGTCGCGTAGTGCTCAGAGCCATTTTTTTTTTTTTTTTTTTTTTTTTTTTGTAAAACTAGACGTTCTCTATGGGTCAGAAGCACTATTTTTATATGGGCGCAGAATCCCTTTATAAGATCTGCAAAAGAGAGGAAGAAGAACCTTGCGAAAAATATTAGGTCTAGTAATCAACAAATACAGCAATTTGGTTTTGAGACCAAATAAGGAAATGGACAGACAGACAGAGAGACTATGATAAACGACAAAAGAATTTCGTGGGACATAATTACAAATTAACCATATTCGGATTTTTTTCCTTTAGTTGTACTGTGAAACCTTGCTTCTTGCCGAATTTGATGATTATAGGTCAACGACAAGTACCCTAGAGATTTTGATGAGTGAGTTTGCGAAGATCAAAATATGTGTTATAAATGGCTGTATCTCTTGACGGTATTTACTTAGAAGCTTCACTTTTTAGACCGCCAAGGGACTTGACCTTAGTATGCGAAATAAGTTCCAATTTTATATGTCTGCCCCTTCCTGAGAAAAAGGATTCTGAACAGTCGGACAGAGAGAAAGACAGACAGATGGGCGGAAAACAGGGTGATCCTGTACGTCCGATGTGACAGAAGAAAAAGCAGGAGTCGATGTAGAAGATATAGGAGATCTAGTGTCAGAATCGGAATTAATAAGAGCTTTGGAGGACTTAAGATCGAGTAAGGCAGTAGGGATGGATAAAATTCCGTCAGAAGTTCTAAAAATTACTGGGGGAAGTGGCAACAAAACGAGTATTGACGTTGTGGTGTAGAATGTATGAGTCTAGGGACATACCATCTGACTTTCGGAAAAATATCATCCACACAATTCCAAAGACTGCAAGAATTATCGCACAGTCAGTTTAACAGCTCTTGCATTCAAGATGCTGACAATAATATTCAGAAGAGTGGAAAGGAAAATCGAAGTGTGCTAGTGACGATCAGTTTGGCTTTAGGAAAGGAAAAAGGCACTAGAGAGGCAGTTCTGACGTTGCGGTTGATAATGGAGGCAAGACTAAAGAAAAATCAAGACACGTTCATAGGATTTGTCGACCTGGAAAAAGCGTTCTACAATGTAAAATGGTGCAAGATGTTCGAAATTCTGAGAAAAATAGCTATAGGGAGAGGCGGGTAATATAAGTTACAGTATGCACAAAAACCAAGAGGGAATAATAAAGAGTGAACGACCAAGAACGAAGTGTTGGACTATAAAGGGTATACAGATGCAGCCTTTCGCCTCTATTGTGCGATCTGTACATCGGAGAAGCTGTGATGGAAATAAAAGAAAGGTTTAGTAGTGGGATTAAAATTCATGGTGGTAGGATATCAACGACATGATTCGCTGATGACATTGCTATCCTAAGTGAAGAACAATTACGTGATCTGCTAAATGGAATGAACAGTCTAATTGAGTACAGAATATGGATTGAGAGTAAATCGAAGAGAGACGAAACTAATGAGAAGTACCAGAAATGAGAACAGTGAGAAGCTAAACATCAGAATTTATGGTCACGAAGTTGATGAAGTTAAGGAATTCTACTTCCTAGGCAGCAAAATAAGCAATGACAGACGGAGCAAGGACATTAAAAGCAGACTAGCACTGGCGAATAGGACATTCCTGGCCAAGAAAAGTCTACTAGTATCAAACATAGGCCTTAATTTGAGGAAGAAATTTCTGAGAATTTATCTTTGGAGCACAGCATTTTGTGTTAGTAAAACACGAACTGTGGCAAAACCGAAACAGAAGAGAATCTAAGCATTTGAGATGTGGTGCTACAGATGAATGTTGAAAATTGGGTGGACGCTTAAGGTAAGGAATGAAGCGGTTCTGTGCAGAATCGTCGAGGAATGGAATACGTGGGAAAACCGACAAGGAGATGGAAAAGGATCATAGGATATCTGTTGAGGGAATGACTTCCATGGTACTAGAGAGATGCAGCGGGTTCGAGCTGTAGAGAAAGACAGAGACTGGAATACGTCCAACAAATAAATGAAGACGTAGGTTGCATGTGCTACTCTGAGGTGAGGAGGCTGGCACAGGAGACGAATTCGGGCGGGCCGCATCAAACCAGTAAGCAGAATGATGACTCAAAAAAAAAAAAGGGGGAACTGTTTTTACTGATTGAAATCCAGAACCCCATAAAAGCCTTAGAAGATGATTGCAGGCTGAACAGATGACCTTAATCAACAGAGAAGTAATCAGACTACAAGTCAAGACGTTCAGAGCTTTACATAGCTGTAAAACAAATACAAAAGTAACTCAGTGGTCAGGTGAGTGGAAAAGTGCTCATTCTGGGAAAATGGAACAGCTTTGGAAAAGGATCAAGGGAAAGGGAAATAAATAGTTATCCTGACGTGGTCCTTAGTTGGTCTGTGGTCTGAAAAAAAAAAGACCTTCGTAGGATGCTTAAGAACCGAAGTGACGGTGGCTAAGCTAAGCGCAGAACTACGGCGCAGGTGGGCCGAGAAATGAATATTCAGGCGGAATGTCCCCACCTCGCTAGTCACCCACGGGACCCTCGAATTACGGCCGGAGTTGTTTCTGGAATGTTAGACGCGTTCTGCAGGGTCATGAGTGGAATCAAATAAAGAAACAGCCCCGGGAAAATGCGACGTCCCAGCAGAACAGCAGCAGTAATTGCGTAGCGCGATGTTAAATTTACGCTAACCTCACACCTGTTTATGGAACATCTGAGACTGCCGTATCGCGGACGAAAAAACTAGAAGCGGGGAAAGGAGCCGCTGTAACTGCGAGCTATAATCGGATTAAAGGGCGACGGCAGAATGGAAGCGCGATGCAGAAAGCAGGCTGCCAGAGGGAAAAAGCAACACAATTCTGCGGGGGAGGCGGTAGGCGGTGGGAGTGTACAGTCTGTAGCGCAAGGCAGGCCTCCGGGAAACGGAATCACCTCAGTTACAGAACAACGAAATAAATGTTTTTATTACCTCTAGAAACCCACTTAACGAAACTGGCCCGGTCCCAACGAATTTTAAGACCTCGTCAACACATTTTAGTGCAACTTCATCTGTCTCATCCTCTCCTTCATTATCATCACCATAAAATTCTTTTCCTCTTAATCATCATTATCTTTCCTTCTTCTGCTTTTTCTCTTTCTTCTTCATCTTATTTTATACGATGATTACTGTGCATCGACTGTAACCATATGTAGCTCGATGTTCCATTTCTTTAAGAGACATTTCAATTGATTTTTAGTAGAACCTATGTGCTAAGTCTTTTCTTCCAGTAGTGCTAGCTGATTATTTCGTTCATTGTTGATGTTACATTGCCCAGCCAATGATATACACAGCAAAGAAAAACTTACTTGCCTTACGAACAATTACGAGGTATAACAGTCCAACAACAGCAAATTGTACACTGTATTCCAATTGAACCTTGAAAGCCTTGTTACATCATCTAGAGATAGCGTGTGAGATTTCTGTATGATCCGAAACACATTTCATCATTTCGCTTATCGTTCGACAAGCGGTTGCTTGCCGATCTTCTGCATACGAAAGAAACATACACTACCGGTCATTAAAATTGCTACACCAAGAAGAAATGCAAATGATAAACGGGTATTCATTGGACAAATATACTAGAACTGACATGTGATTACATTTTCACGCAGTTTGGGTGCATAGATCGTGAGAAATCAGTACCCAGAACAATCATCTCTGGCCGTAATACGAGTAGCGCCCCTGATATGCCTGGGAATTGAGTCAAACACAGCTTGGATGGCGTGTACACGTACAGCTGCCTATGCAGCTTCAACACGATACCACAGTTCATCAAGAGTAGTGAATGGCGTATTGTGACGAGCCAGTTGCTCGGCCACCATTCACCAGACGTTTTCAATTGGTGAGGGATCTGGAGAATGTGCTTGCCAGGGCAGCAGTCGAACATTTTCTGTATCCAGAAAGGCCCGTACAGGACCTACAACATGCGGTCGTGCATTATCCTGCTGAAATGTAGGTTTTCGCAGGGATCGAATGAAGGGTAGAGCCACGGGTCGTAATACAACTGATATGTAACGTCCACTGTTCAAAGTTCCGTCAATGCGAACAAGAGGTGACCAAGACGTGTAACCAATGGCACCCCATACCATCACGCCGGGTGATACGCCAGTATGGCGATGACGAATACACGCTTCCAATGTGCGTTCAACACGATGTCGCCAAAGACGGTTGCGATTATCATGATGCTGTAAACAGAACCTGGATTCATCCGAAAAAAATGACGTTTTGCCATTCGTGCACCCAGGTGCGTCGTTGAGTACACCATCGCAAGCAGCGTCAAGGGTAACCGCAGCCATGGTCTCCGAGCTGATAGTCCATGCTGCTGCAAACGTCGTCGAACTTCTCGTGCAGAAAGTTTTTATCTTGCAATCGTACCCATCTGTTAACTCGGTGATCGGAACGTGGCTGCACGATCCGTTACAGCCGTGTGGATAAGACGCCTGTCATCTCCACTGCTAGTGATACGATGCCGTTGGGATCCAGCAGGCGTTCCGTATTACCCTCCTGAATCCATCGATTCCATATTATGCTAACAGTCATTGGATCTCGACAAACGCGAGCACCAATGTCGCGATACTACACTACTGGCCATTAAAATTGCTACACCACGAAGATGACGTGCTACAGACGCGAAATTTAACTGACAGGAAGAAGATGCTGTGATCTGCAAATGATTAGCTTTTCAGAGCATTCACACAAGGTTCGCGCCGACGGCGACACCTACAACGTGCTGACATGAGGAAAATTTCCAACCGATTTCTCATACAGAAACAGCAGTTGACCGGCGTTGCCTGGTGAAACGTTGTTGTGATGCCTTGTGTAAGGAGGAGAAATGCGTACCATCACGTTTCCGACTTTGATAAAGGTCGGATTGTAGCCTATCGCGATTGCGGTGTATCGTATCGCGACATTGCTGCTCGCGTTGGTCGAGATCCAATGCCTGTTAACAGAATATGGAATCGGTGTGTTCAGGTGGGTACCCTGAGTCAACAGATGGGGACGTTTGCAAGACAACAACCATCTGCACCAACAGCTCGACGACGTTTGCAGCAGCACGGACTATCAGGTCGGAGACCATGGCTGCGGTTACCCTTGACGATGCATCACAGACAGGAGCGCCTGCGATGGTGTACTCAACGACGAACCTGGTTGCACGAATGGCAAAACGTCATTTTTTCCGATGAATCCTAGCTCTGTTAACAGCATCATGATGGTCGCAACCGTGTTTGGCGACATCGCGGTGAACGCACATTGGAAGCGTGTAGTGGTAATCGACATACTGGCTATCACCCGGCGTGCTAGTATGGGGTGCCATTGGTTACACGTCTCGGTCCCCTCTTGTTCGCATTGACGGCACTTTCAACAGTGGATATTACATTTCAGATGTGTTACGACCCGTGGGTCTACCCTTTATTCGATCCCTGTGAAACCCTACATTTCAGCAGGATAATGCACGACCGCATTTTGCAGGTCCTGTACGGGTCTTTCTGGGTACAGAAAATGTTCGACTGCTGCCCTGGCCAGCACATTCTCCAGATCTCTCACCAATTGAAAACGTCTGGTCAATGATGGCCGAGCAACTGGCTCGTCACAATACGCCAGTCACTACTCTTGATGAACTGTGGTATTGTGTTGAAGCTGCATGGGCAGCTGTACCTGGACACGCCATCCAAGCTCTGTTTGACTGAATGCCGAGGAGTACAAAGGCCGTTATTCGGACAGAGGTGGTTGTTGTGGGTACTGATTTCTCAGGATCTATGCACCCAAATTGTGTGAAAATGTAATTGTATGTCAGTTCTAGTATAATATGTTTGTGCAATGAATATCTGTTTATCATCTGCGTTTCTTCTTGGTGTAGCAATTTTAATGGCCAGTAGTGTATAAACCGCAATCGCGATAGGCTACAATCCGACCTTTATCAAAGTATGAAACGTGATGGTATGCATTTCTCCTCCTTACACGAGGCATCACAACCGGCGCCAACCTTGGGTCAATGCTCTGAAAAGCAAATCAGTTGCATAACACAGCATCTTCTTCCTGTCGGTTAAATTTCGTGTCTGTAGCACGTCATCTTCGTGGTGTAGCAACATTAAGGTCCAATAATGTATTAGCCAAGTCTCTGCTTCTGAGATCTACTGTCGTGGCAAAGGTCGCAGTATACCTGAAGTTTGCCAAATACTTTGCTCGGGGTGCGTGACGTCAGGGAACTTCGATCCGAGGAACAAAAACAGTCGAATAGATGATGTTTGCAAAACACTTGCTGGAGAGGTACCTGCATGTTTGGACGCGAAACACAGCGAGCATTCAGCTCACACAATTACATCAGACGCAATCATACTTCGAAATGTATCTTTACCCATTTAAAGAGGGGCATAGTGAATTCACTTGAATGCGATATGATTTACATTTATTTTCAAAATCGCACCGCTTCATGTCACACTTCCTTTTGTGTTCCTTCAATAATGCACGCTCCGGTGTACAGACGGGAGTTACCATGAGCCTTTCTGTGTGGAAGACGTATTTAGCACTATTCAGGTATTAGTTGCTTGCGGGTACAGTTCACGTGAGCATTGACTTAATCTAAATACAGAATCACACATTTCAGTGGTTACGTGTAGCTTTTATTATATCTACACAACAAAGTAAGTTATACTAATGGGAATGCCAATATTTTCTTTTATGCGACCTTGGTAAGCTTTCACGTGAAGATCGTTGGATTTCGTATACCGTCCACAACAGGGGGGCGCTTTCAAGCTGTCGTCTACACTTCGCACTGTGGCACTCGTCTTCGATTGAGTTGGACCTAAGCTGCCCCACGGGAAGCTGACGCAGTCGTTGGTACACTAAACCTGCGTTTGGGACGATCGGGGTTGAAAGCACAGTCCAAGTATCCAGATTACGTCTCTCCATAACTTCCTTACATCGGTTTAGGCGAATTTCGGTTCCTCTCAAAAGAATACTGCCGAATTCCTTCGCTGCCTTTGCTCCGTCCGCGTTAGTGCAGCCTTCTGTAACAACCATCCTGAAATTAGCTTCGACTGAATTCACTAAATTGTACCTTCTACATGAAATTGTAGATACGCAATGTAATCAACTTTCTATTAACACAAATTCCAACAATTTAGCGATTTTTAAAGGATCTGATCTTCATAAACGGCTATCCACTAAGTTCTGATACCTTGATGGCAAATTTTGTTTCCATCCTCCTCAAAGTATTGGTAATATTGTACTTGTTGAGCTATATCTGGCTGAATTGATGTGACATGCATCTGACACCCTATGTCATCCTAAAAGCTGTTTATAGAGTTCTGTTCGGACTTTTAAGCAGCCAGTACAGCAAATAGGCTCGATTTACCTCGGATCCAGTGGCTGTTGATTTGTGGACAAGTGATTTACTATGCAGACACAAAAGTCGATTTTACCATCGTCGAAAAGAGCACTTCCGAGGTAAATTAGAACGATAACTGCTCAACAGCGGGTTTTCTAGAAAATCACTACCAAATCATTAGCGTTAACGAACACTCTACTGCAACAACACAAAACAGTTACTTCCAGTACAGGTATTAGATTGAATCTGTCCTGGCTGAGCCCAAGTCCAATACACAGTATATAGAAGTAAACTCTGTCCGGAACTGAGCTGATTACGAGTGTTGCTGAACACGTGTGACTACGGCACTGTCTGAAGACTAAAGACTCTTCATGAAGACTGTAGACAGCGGATTTATAACAAGAAAAGGCGAGATAGGCACTAACTTGCTGGAGCACCGTTTAAATAGTCACGTAACCGATACTGGGAACCCACACCACTGACAGTGGCTGCTGAGCGATACCATGCGTCTGCTCGTTCGCTTGTCAGGCAGAATGTTATTAACCCCTGACTGACTGGTACATGTGACGGAGACAAGTAAAGCTGTGCAGCTGCCGCCTTTTGTCTCTGTGGAAGCCTTTCGAAGTATTCGCTGCTCTGGCTCCCCCTAGCTGTGAGCCAACCTCGTGCACCACCCATGACAGAAGGGTAGACTACATGTCAGGGGTTGTGGAGTGGTATACACCATGCCTCCCCTCCCCTCTTCCCCCTTAAGGGAGTGGGGCTGCTACTGCGGTTGATAGACAAGGTCCATGTTTGCCTCCACGCCGTCCCTACAGGCTCTGAGTCCATCAGTTCTGGTGGTGGAAGGGCGTCGGTGTTTATAGGCTGCTACAGTTTTGAGGCTTCCTCTCCCTAGCTAAATGTGTTGTCTTCACCTGAAACTCTAACAGGGCTATAATTCCTGGAAGGGTAAAAATTTTCAAATCATTATCGAAGTTGAACCACGTGTTTGCTTCGTGTAGTCCCTTCTGGAGTCAGTATGCGTACAACGCATTGCCCAGCTGATAGACCACAGTCCCAGGACACAATTTCTTCTTCCCTCTTGCTTCCAAACCCACATTCAATGGCGCTTCCCCAGCGGTTTGCAGTGAGGGACAGAAGCCTCATCTTCCATCCGTCCATTACAGCTTCTCCATGAGATATACGTCCTTATGGGGAGATCTTCTGCAAGGAGGAAGAAACATCAGCAAGGCATGCTCTAAAGTGTAGTCAGCATTGAATTCAGCACCGAATGTCGTAATGACTGCGGATGAAATGGCAAGTTGTGAAAGTACTGGATGCCATTAGGCGTCCAGAAGACTGAAATTCTCGAGCAATTAACTGGACCCCAGTATCAGTACGAATAGCTGTTGGGAGACCAACTACTACGAAGATCTGTTTCAGTGCATAGATCGTTTATGGTGCCCCCATGCCGACCATCCTGATCACAGAAGGATAGATGAAAATAATCCAGCTAGCGCCCATAAATGGTCCATCATTGTCTAGGTGTAGTCGAGTACAGAGTTACATTGCCTCGAGCAAAGGCAAATAAGATTTGAGCGGTGTGGCGTGGTGCAGTTGTTTAGGTTCTGCACTCATACCCGTGTCATGGACTTGTTTGGCTGAATCCTCAACTGTGAACCCAGGATGCTGAAAAAGATGAAATCCCATCACGTTGGCAGCTGTGTGAGAATGTGTCACACCTGTATCATGGATTTGTTTGGCTGAATCCTGAACTGTGAACCCAGGGTGCTGAAAAAGATGAAATCCCATCACGTTGGCAGCTGTGTGGGATTAAGTCACCAGCAGCTGTGCATGTACACGTTTGGTTTTATACCGGCGAGGCACTAGACAACGACCTTTGATTTGGATCTTCTGATCACCACAGCTCGTTAGAGTGCCTTAAAATTTGGTCAATTTGGCGAATAATGTCGTAAGTAGCAATATTTATGATAGTTTCAAAAGACCCTGCATCAACCTTAATTTGGACATTTCATCCAGCGAGCCCAACAGCTCGCAAAACCGCTTTACCGTGAGAGATAGTACTGTGAATACTGTTTCCGAAGTCATCCACCACACTTTCAGTGTCACACGTACAGGTAGAATACTCTACAATGGGACGTCGTATCTGCAGACAAAACTCTGCCTTGAGCCCACTTTTCGACAGCATGAACACTTGATGTTCTTGTAGTAACACGACCGTCTATCATGAGTAACGAAGCCTTGCTTCAAGACAGCGGATTTACAACAATTTCCCCCTTTGGTGGGGTGGAGCTCCCCCCTCCCCAGTAATTTGGCGGGTTTTACCATTCTGTCTATCCTTGCGATCGAAAGATTTATCGCCATTGTGAAAGTACGTCTTAAAAATCTCGATTGCTCCGTTGCTTGCTCTGTTCGCTTTGTTTGTTCAAAAGCGTAATAACACAAAACATTCTTCCAGTGTGGGGTTATTTAAGTGAATACGGTCGTTCCGTAATCTTGCATTTGGTAGCTGAACAATAAGTATGTCACAGACTGCTGAACCGACGTAGGAAATATTACACTCCTGATGTTGACTATTTAGTGTACAATCTCTCATCAGACCTTTGACATGGGTTCCTGTTCCTTGAATTAGTGTCTGTGTCTCTTATATGTCCTATAGAGCCTATGACGTGAAGCCGCCACTAGAATCTTACTTTCAAAATATTCAGTTCCAGAGTTCGTGTTTTCGTGTTATAACGGCATACAGGCTCACTACGACCACTGACTATTGTCATGTCCAAAACTCTTAGTAAGCAAAGTGTAAACTAATAAGTTGTGTCGTGTATCTCAAAGATACGAAATATCCAGTCAGTGCAATCCCTCGACGACTCTTGGTTCTGAGGAGGTTTAAAATTCCTTGTCGACTGCCACTGTCGTATGTCGTCTTCTGTCGTGACTGTCCTAGTCGCTTCAAACTATCTCGTAAACTGTGCGTGTCGCGTAGGTTCGAAATTCCTATTTGCCTGCACCACTTTTCAATGGCCTGCACTCTTCTGGTTCTTGCTCGTCCTACAGACTGCACCACTGTTCAATAGCAGGGTGGCTGTAATACCGCTTCCAAATAGTTAGTACACCGTTAATGAACACTCTTATTGTAACAACACAAAATCATAAGTTCCAGTTCAGGAACAACGCTGGTCTGTCCCGGTCGAGACTGACGAGGAACCCCTCGAATGCAAGGGCACACAAGGCCAATAATGTTTACGGCATTCGACGCCACACATATTTCCTGCCACGCAACCACAATATTGGCTGCTAATGGCAACAGGGGTGGGACTGGAGGTATCCAATGAAAAGCATAGCGTGAAGTGACGGAGCGCAGTTGAACTGCTTAGTCGACGAGTAACTCACAGTGCTAGTGGTGTTGATACAAAGCAGAGCAATGGGAACGATAAACAAAGCCAACATAATATTATACCTACAGCAACAATTGTCGAGGTTGACATTTCGTCAGAAAGGAACCCAAAGAATTTCGCAGAGTGAGAGAAAGAAGTGGCAGATGAAACGTTAGCGTCTCTGCGAAATGAGTCAGTGCAATGTGTAGTGTCGCTCGATTGTGTGGACGATATACGTGAGCAGTACAATGGTGACGATACGTGCTTCACAGGTGAAAGTGATACTGAAACAGGTGTAGAGCCGATTCGTTCAACGACTTTGTCGGACACGGCGCCACGAGTCCCGTCTTCAGTAAAACACAGTAAAGAACAATCGTTGTCCAAGGAGTGAGCACTAAACACAATTACGTAAATGGAAGATCATACATGGAAGGTGATCTGCAGCACAGCAAAAAAAAAAGGACAATTATGAACAGATTTCGAATAAGTCCTCAGCAGTACGGCCGTGTAGTGCGTAAGAAAAACTATGGATATTCAAGGGAGGACAAGGCGTAGTTGCTACAAAAACGGGTGTTTGAGCATCTTCATGTATGTTCGATACAATTTACAGGATCTGCATGATAGTGACCTGCGTTATGTACATCAAATTGTGCATGACATAGATCACAAGGATTTCAAGGAAAACAGTGGATTGCTGGGTAAGTTCAAACAGTGCTACGGAATTTTAAGACGTAAGATAACGAACTTTCAGACAAAGCGTTAACTTGACGACGCACAGCAAACTACGTAATCGACCAGAAAATTTGTAGGTGAGCCGGCCGGTGTGGCTGAGCGATTCTAGGCGCTACAGTCTGGAGCCGCGCGACCGCTACGGTCGCAAGTTGAATCCTGCCTCGGGCATGGTTGTGTGTGATGTCCTTAGGTTAGTTAGGTTTAAGTAGTTCTAAGTTCTAGGGGACTGATTACCTCAGAAGTTAAGTCCCACAGTGCTCAGAGTTACTCGATTTTTTTTTTTTTTTTAGGTGAGATAAACAAACTTATTCCTTCGTTCAGTAAAAAATCTGTTTTCAACTCCGATCAATCGGAATTTTAAGAGGAAATGTGTATGAAAAGAACCCTGGATATCAGAGATACCAAGAGAATCATATTAAGATCAACTAATAAAAATGCCTTAATGCATTCGTATACAATTATGTTGACTGTTAATCCGGATAGTAAATTGGCTTGGAACTTATTTACTGTGCTATGAGAAGTTAGAGCTGATCTGCCCCGTACGATTCTCCCTCGTGTGCGAGATTTTGCAAGGACAGTAGAGAAGCAAGCAATAGGGAGAAAATTGTGGAAAGTGAACTAAAACTATGGTATGAGAACTCCTTTTGGCCAATACCTGGTTAAAATAAGTCGCTTATGCTTGATTGCTCGACTGATAAAAATCATAATCATTTAGAGCAGACTATCCCTCCTTAAAAAAATATGTGACACTGCACTTCATACCACCTGGAACCAATGGGTAAATTCAGCGTCTGGATACTTTTTCTTTTTTCCGTCCGTACACAACATATTACCTCCCTATAGACAGCTGCACCTTAAAGGATAGCAATTTTCACGACAAACTTCACGAGAGCCTGTTTCGCATTCGGTTGAATGCCATCACATTCTATCAACTCTCAACACCCCTTTACACCAATATGATTCTGTATGTATTTGTTAAGAGTGGATACCTAGCTGAACGTTGTACACGGATTATAACTCTCAAGGAGTTCGCCTCAGATCTTAATGGTGCTAACCTCTGCGATCTCTATGGCTCGCCATTTTTCATTCGATGTTCATGATGCAAGTTTTCGCCATTTCTTGAATGTCGAAGATGCCCATTTTGTGAAGTTTAATTCATACATCCCACAGAAGGTTGATCTCTACACCTTCCGGATATTCATCTTCAGTCACCCTCTTTACGCACATGGAGGGTCATTAGCAGCTAATATTTTTCCTGTCACACTTGTTAACACAATACTTGAAAATGAGCCTTGCTAATGATTGAACATGCGACCTTGCTTTCGAGCGGTTCCTTGTATGTCCGCTGTACAATACAGTCACTTTCCAGAGACAAACACATAGTCCAGAACGGAAACTGTTAATAACGCCACTGTGTAGTCGTGGCTGCTGCAACCGCTATACCCATGGACTGAAACTCCTGGTGGAATTTGATCAATGCTAAAGAAGACGAGACTGCCAATAACTCTCTGGGGTGCAAGTTAAATGGTTGCGCAGATTGTCATTGGGGGTCCCCGCGATTGGCTGCGACACAAACTGATAACATGCAGCCACACATTGGCATCTCAGATGGAGTGACACTATCCCTTTGCCTGATTGGTGCACGTAATGGAAGTGCACAAAGTAGTGGGGCCGCTGTTAGTAGCCGGTATGGAAGACTAATTAAGTACTCGCTGCTGTGACTTCGCCTTGATGTAGGCCAAACCCACACACCATCCATGACAGCAGGGTAGACTACCCACCAGAGGTTGTGACATGTGCACAATACGAATATCCTAGAAAATCATGTCATCTTGTGTCCATTACCGCTGAAGCACATGTGCAACATCCTGTAACGTGACAAGATTCTTTAAAAAGTTGTTTGATTTCTCCAGAGATGTCCGGCATCCTTTGCAGCACAAAAGCTACGCTCATTCGTTCGTGCATGCATAGTCATGAAAAACTGTTATTCGTCTTATCTGAGCTTCAGTGAAAGCAGATTTTCTTATTATTGAAGATGAGGACTATCAGTTTGTAATAACTTCGACTTCCACAACCATCTCTTCACTAAGAGAATAATTTCTTTATGTTATCGTCTCTTTATACTTTTTCAATTTCCGGTTTTTACGTTAAGGGAAAACATGAGAGTCGATAGATAGCATCATCTGCTACCTGTAAGTATACTACTGGCCCTCAATATTGCAGCAGCAGGACGGTTAGAAAACTTAACTATTGCATAAATACAGTGTACTAGGATATGGGCTAGTAGGAATTTGTCACATACAGCTGCCATCTTTTACAACAACAATATACCTAACCCAGAGGGGCATCAAGTCCAACTGAACTTGCATGACAGACATGGGTACGTCATGCCACAGTGCTTCAAATCTGCGCCAGAGTTCATGAACCAGAGCTGATGGTCAGTCGAGGCATTCCGTTCTCTCGGCAACCTTAACCAGACGGTTTCTGTGGGTGAGAAACTTGGATGATGCGCTGGCCGGAGCAAAGGTGGAACACACTCTATATCGAGGTAGATCGGCACAGAAAAGGCAACATGCATCATCTTGTTGAATGATAACGCTTAACATATCAGTAATGTAACGGATGCTGTTTAAAATATTGGCTATGAAAACTAGAGATGCCCGTGTTGTGTACACTGTGGTAACTTACACCATCGCGACAGGTGATGGGGCCGTATAATGACAAATACGATGGACGTTCAACAAGTAATACAACACATTTTTTTTTTTCGGAAAGTAGGTTGGTTTTATTCAGGGTTCCAATCCAACATATAATTTCCCGCTCTTTTCACTACACAGCACTATTTTTCAAAGTAATATCCGTTCAATGCGACGGCAATAGGCCACCTTACTGCGCCTGTATGACAGCGTGGTACCACTCTACTGGTCGACGATGGAGCCAACGTCTTTCTGCATCAACAACCTCCCCGTCATCCACGTACTCCTTCCGTGGACTGTATCCTTCATTGGAAGTCGGAAGGTGCAAGATCTGGACTGTACGGTAGCTGAGGAAGAATATTCCATTGATGTTTTGTGAGATTCCATCGGGTGCATAGGCTTATGGGAGGTCTTGCTTTCTCTTGGACGGAAAGATTAATAGCATTTTTGTGGCAACGTCGTGCTTCGGCTTCCTGGTAGTAGCACAATACACTTCACAATTGATCGTTGCTCCATGAGGTGGGACGTCAAACACAATAACCCCCTCAGCGTCCCAGAACACCGTCACCATGATTGTACGAGCTGAGGATGTGCCTTTCAACTTTTTTTGGGGGGGGGGGGGGGGGGTGAGGTGGTGTGTTTCCACTCCATGGATTGCCGTTCTGCTTCTGGTTCGAAGTGATAACCTCTTGTTTCATTGCCTGTGATGATGTTCGACAGTCAGCATTTTGATGGCTACATATAATGCCGCCACTTACAGGAAGTTCTTGAAACTACAGGGGCTATGCAGGAATATTAACGATGTCCCACAACAAATTCCGAACTTTTTCAAGCGAGATAGGTAGAGAAAAAAATTTATTGCATTACTTTTTGAACTCCCCTCGTAGAATCTCGCAACCTTCGTTCTCCTCGGAGCCACCACACATGGGTATGTCCATTGCGATACTGTAACCAGAACCGGGATTTGTATGGAAAGACAATGTTTGCCACTCCTGTGTCCACTTTCAGTGTATCTCTGTCTGCTGTTGCATCAAGGGAAACCTATAAATGGTCAACCGCCCATTACGTATTGATAACAATATATCTTTGCCTCTCGCAGGTCGCAGTAGGTACTATTAATAGTCGAGCTCCCAGTGCGCCAGAGAGTAGTCAGCGTTCAGACTCCGAGCTAGTATGTTGTTAGCTGCTAAGCGAGCAGGGCGGATTTCGGCAGGACGGCCGACCGCTTTTACGCTTGTTTAACGGCTGTGTGTGTCACCCAAAGCTGTTGGCCTGACCTCAAGCAAATACGTAAAAGGCGTTAATTTAGTTATTTGTTTGACGTGTTTAAGTGTTCATTTGCGCACCGTGATTACGCGATAACCGCGCCGGACAGCCACGATTGTAATGAGGACTGTGTATTCAGTGCCACATGAAGAATATTGGCGCGTGGCTCCATTAACAGGCGACCTGTGATGAGTTAATCGTTATTACTTTGTCAGACGAAGGGAGTACTGCATTATTCATGCTGATTAGATAAAAGGTATAGACCATTAACAACAAATTATGTACCGATTATTGCTTCCTGACATCCTAATTAGCCTTGCTGGATTTGATACGAAACAACTCCCGTGTAAATACTAACCGATGTGCCTTTATCAGCCGGCCGGTGGGGCCGAGCGGTTCTATGCGCTTCAGTCTGGAACAGCGCGACCACTACTGTCGCAGGATCGAATCTTGCTTTCGTCATGGACGTGTGTCATGTCGTTACTTAGGTTTAAGTAGTTCTAAAGTTCTAGGGGACTGATGACCTCAGATGTTAAGTCCCATAGTGCTCAGAGCGATTTCAACCATTTGAACCAGCAAGTCAATAACGGTGGGTTTAATAGGGACCGCTACAGATCTCTGTATTAGTGACTGTGATTACTGTCCAGTATGCTCTGGACGTCATCTCATTGTCCATGTGAATACCTGTCTTGGTACAAATTACCCAATTTCATGACTCAAGGTATATGGCGGTTCTGTATGGTCCTACAGGGTCAAGTGCACAATACGTCTGTGTCAGTGGGTGTTCATTGTGAGGGACCTTTGACATCGTGCATGTCATTGAGTATGGCACTCTTGAACCGATCGATTCCATTCTACCACGTGAGTTGTGGTATCCTGACCAACACGGGCAGCGACATTTGCAGAACGGTAAACTGCAGTCGTGACAGATCGAGATTCTGCTGCTGTCGAATTTCGACAATTCTGATAGATGTTTCTCCTTCACAAGTGCGGGTTCGTGGCACTTGACAGAAGATGGCATGATGAACTTGTCACAAACAGATAACATCCAAATTCCATTTCCCTCTGAGAAACCCGCCGCATAATGTTTCCTTAGGCGAAAGGCCTTACCGCAGTGGTTAGACGAGTTCCTGTCAGATCACCAAAGTTAACCACTGTCTGACTTTGTTAGCACATGGTTGTGAGACTATGTGGGTCTGCTAAGTCCTGTTGGCAAATGGAGTATGCTCAGTTATCAGGTAGCCAACTGAGCAGTTACTTGAATAAGAAGTAGCGGCTTCAGTCGCGAAGGCTGATAACAGCCAGGAGAGCAGTGTGCTGACCACGTGCCCCTCCATATGTGCATCCAGGCTGAGGATGGCTTGGAGATAGATCGGAACCGTTGGGCTTTCCGAGGACTGCTAGGCCGGAGTCCGAGTTTGAGAGTTTCCCTATATACCGAAAGCAGATTCCGTTAACCCTACGTTACATTATAATACTAATCATTTGCAAGCCCAACAGGTAATACACTTGGCCTCTTTGTTGGAACACTGCTTCAGTGTGGTTGTCATCCAAAAATACATTCGCACTCCAGTGTACGTTATCACAGCAGAAACGTGGCACACCTACAATTCCTCGCCGCAGCACTCACTATGATACTTACCGAAGTGAGTTTCAGAGTCTCCAAGTGCATCGCAGCACACGTCGAGGTACCCATCGACGTTAATAGGTCCACATTCGTTCACTGAGTCTTCTTAATTTTGTCTGCGACGCACGATCCCAAATAAAGAACATAAATAGTTTTGATTCCCCGAGTCCTACCTTGGTTTTCGAAAGGTTCACCTTAGCTGTAAGCAGTTGCCTGTATTGATAAACCATTCTCAAATATACCCAGTTGGAAACATTTCCTTCTCACTCTCAGTTCACTAGAATTCTGCTGAAAAGAACCGAATTCTACGCTGAGGAAGAACTAAAACAGTTCGCTCAAGCCACTGAGTTAGAGAAAAAACAAAAAGAAGCTAATCCCCAAAGGTCACTGCAGCACGTGCGCACTAAGTGACTGACGTCACTGTGTTACACTAACAGATACACTTAGGAGTATATGCACTAGGCTTTCTTATTTTTGTCTGGGAATAATAGGTCCCACCCTAAGTTTACGGAAGGTTTTCCTCTGTTCTAAGGCAAAGGTCAGGACCGGCCCAAACAATCCCAACTGGCTACCCTTCCATGCCCCCCCTCCCCACCACCACCCTTCCACCACTCCCAGCTTGCTGAGATTTGTCTGAAAAGAGTAGAGCTTAACAATGATTTGCATCTCAAGTAGGAAATTAAATGAAAAAAATTAGAAAAGTCTCGTAACAGGGAAGATCGTGGATCGCTTACTCACTATCATGATGTCTTCTTTTGTTTAGCTACTTGTCGGTCTTTTGGTACAGTAAGTTAATTAGTTCCCTATCATAGGTGCTTTGAAACCATGACATGAAAAATTTTTGCTGTGCACCTGATACAGTAAAACGATATTTTTGTCTTACGTTCTGCTTATTGCTGTCGTCTGGGACGGATGAGTGCACACTTATCGTGAGTTTGGCTTATACTTGTGTGGTTCGATATCTCGACTGCGGCTGCACTCCTGTGTAGCAGAGGACGACAAATACTTTTGTATTCACGCACCACTGGAGGTAGCCGGCTTGGTCTCTCGTGAAGAAGCAAATACACTTCTGGAAATTGAAATAAGAACACCGTGAATTCATTGTCCCAGGAAGGGGAAACTTTATTGACACATTCCTGGGGTCAGATACATCACATGATCACACTGACAGAACCACAGGCACATAGACACAGGCAACAGAGCATGCACAATGTCGGCACTAGTACAGTGTATATCCACCTTTCGCAGCGATGCAGGCTGCTATTCTCCCATGGCGACGATCGTAGAGATGCTGGATGTAGTCCTGTGGAACGGCTTGCCATGCCATTTCCACCTGGCGCCTCAGTTGGACCAGCGTTCCTGCTGGACGTGCAGACCGCGTGAGACGACGCTTCATCCAGTCCCAAACATGCTCAATGGGGGACAGATCCGGAGATCTTGCTGGCCAGGGTAGTTGACTTACACCTTCTAGAGCACGTTGGGTGGCACGGGATACATGCGGACGTGCATTGTCCTGTTGGAACAGCAAGTTCCCTTGCCGGTCTAGGAATGGTAGAACGATGGGTTCGATGACGGTTTGGATGTACCGTGCACTATTCAGTGTCCCCTCGACGATCACCAGTGGTGTACGGCCAGTGTAGGAGATCGCTCCCCACACCATGATGCCGGGTGTTGGCCCTGTGTGCCTCGGTCGTATGCAGTCCTGATTGTGGCGCTCACCTGCACGGCGCCAAACACGCATACGACCATCATTGGCACCAAGGCAGAAGCGACTCTCATCGCTGAAGACGACACGTCTCCATTCGTCCCTCCATTCACGCCTGTCGCGACACCACTGGAGGCGGGCTGCACGATGTTGGGGCGTGAGCGGAAGACGGCCTAACGGTGTGCGGGACCGTAGCCCAGCTTCATGGAGACGGTTGCGAATGGTCCTCGCCGATACCCCAGGAGCAACAGTGTCCCTAATTTGCTGGGAAGTGGCGGTGCGGTCCCCTACGGCACTGCGTAGGATCCTACGGTCTTGGCGTGCATCCGTGCGTCGCTGCGGTCCGGTCCCAGGTCGACGGGCACGTGCACCTTCCGCCGACCACTGGCGACAACATCGATGTACTGTGGAGACCTCACGCCCCACGTGTTGAGCAATTCGGCGGTACGTCCACCCGGCCTCCCGCATGCCCACTATACGCCCTCGCTCAAAGTCCGTCAACTGCACATACGGTTCACGTCCACGCTGTCGCGGCATGCTACCAGTGTTAAAGACTGCGATGGAGCTCCGTATGCCACGGCAAACTGGCTGACACTGACGGCGGCGGTGCACAAATGCTACGCAGGTAGCGCCATTCGACGGCCAACACCGCGGTTCCTCGTGTGTCCGCTGTGCCGTGCGTGTGATCATTGCTTGTACAGCCCTCTCGCAGTGTCCGGAGCAAGTATGGTGGGTCTGACATACCGGTGTCAATGTGTTCTTTTTTCCATTTCCAGGAGTGTATATTGTGAATAGCAATGGTCCTACGACACTCCCCTGTGGCACAAAATTAACCCGAGGAATGAGCTGCGTGACCCTATTTGCCTCCTTCAAGTAAGGCGAACCGGGTCATAAATCCGACGAGTAGGATCAGTACAAAAATGTATGCATTACAAGGTGCATTCAAGTTCTAAGGCCTCCGATTTTTTTTCTCCGGACTGGAAAGAGATAGAAACATGCGCATTGTTTTAAAATGAGGCCGCGTAAATTGTCAATATGTCCCAGAGATGGCAGCGCCGTACGGCAGATGGAATTTTACCGCCAGCGGCGAGAATGAGAACTGTTTTAAATACTTAAAATGGCGACGTTTTCCTTACTTGAACAGCGTGCAATCATTCGTTTTCTGAATTTGCGTGATGTGAAACCAATTGAAATTCATCGACAGTTGAAGGAGATATGTGGTGATGGAGTTCTGGATGTGTCGAAAGTGCGTTCGTGGGTGCGACACTTTAATGAAGGCAGAACATCGTGTGACAACAAACTGAAACAATCTCGGGCTCGCAAAAGCCGGTCTGATGACATGATCGAGAAAGTGGAGAGAATTGTTTTGGGGGATCACTGAATGACTGTTGAACAGATCGCCTCCAGAGTTGGCATTTCTGTGGGTTCTGTGCACACAATCCTGCATGACGACCTGAAAATGCGAAAAGTGTCATCCAGGTGGGTGCCACGAATGCTGATGGACGACCACATGGCTGCCCGTGTGGCATGTTGCCAAGCAATGTTGACGCGTAACGACAGCATGAATGGGACTTTCTTTTCGTCGGTTGTGACAATGGACGATACGTGGATGCCATTTTTCAATCCAGAAACAAAGCGCCAGTCAGCTCAATGGAAGCACACAGATTCACTGCCACCAAAAAAATTTCGGGTAACCGCCAGCGCTGAATAAATGATAGTGTCCATGTTCTGGGACAGCGAGGGCGTAATCCTTACCCATTGCGTTCCAAAGGGCACTACGGTAACAGGTACATCCTACGAAAATGTTTTGAAGAACAAATTCCTTCCTACACTGCAACAAAAACGTCCGGGAAGGGTTGCGCGTGTGCTGTTTCACCAAGACAACGCACCCGCACATCGAACTAACGTTACGCAGCAGTTTCTTCGTGATAACAACTTTGAAGTGATTCCTCATGCTCCCTACTCACCTGACCTGGCTCCTAGTGACTTTTGGCTTTTTCCAACAATGAAAGACACTCTCCGTGGCCGCACATTCACCAGCCGTGCTGCTATTGCCTCAGCGATTTTCCAGTGGTCAAAACAGACTCCTAAAGAAGCCTTCGCCGCTGCCATGGAATCATGGCGTCAGCGTTGTGAAAAATGTGTACGTCTGCAGGGCGATTATGTCGAGAAGTAACGCCAGTTTTATCGATTTCGGGTGAATAGTTAATTAGAAAAAAATCGGAGGCCTTAGAACTTGAATGCACCTCCTACATTAAAATAGCAACACATTCTCCACAATAAAACTCTACTTCTCCATTGCACCAACCCAGTTCCCATTGTGGCATTCCCTTGCCGTTGCCTTGACACTGAATCCAGTCACGAAGTTTCACTTATATTGGACGGCTGTATTTAATCTTGCAGAGTTCACAAGACGTGTCATTGTCGTCATCCGTTTCTTCCTGAGGATTCTGATGAACCTCACCCTGACGATTCACGATGTAGGTGTTGTCTGTTCTTAAACTGGTGTTTCTTCAAACTGTCATGCTTGGATGACATTTCCCCTTTCTTTTCCAATCCTTTTCTTTCTTTTTTTGTAGCATTTGTATTCTCTGGGGATGTAACAAGTAATGCCATCTGTTTTCTGGCAGAAGATTTTGTTGTAGTCTTTTTTGTTTTGGAGAAGGCAACACGTCGAGGAAGACAGAAGACTTTGGCGTGTCATTGTTTGGCCTGTCATGAACTGGACTAGCGGCAGGAGACACAGAATGAAGTTCTCAACGATATACTAGCCGGTAAGAACTCGTTTCATCCACTGCGTTTTCATTCAAAGGAAGAACGCCAGTAGAACGAAATCCATTTTGTGCAATCGCTGGTGCTGTCGTTCTCATCCGTGCAGCCTTGAAAATGTTTCCAAATGTGAGCTTGTTCATCTCCCTTTTTCCTCTTGTATTATGAATCAAGGTCATATTTTCACTGTCGTAGTATGGTTTTAGAGTCCCAAAACGTTATCTGCCTAATGGCTGCAGGCGGTGAGTTGTGTGGCTTGGTAGGCACGTCATACTTACGATATTTTCTTCGCAAAACTGGAGAGCTTCTAAAGTTTCGTAAGGTGCATGATCACCCACAAGTACAGTGCAGTGCCCAGGAACCAGGTGTGACTGAAAATGTTTCGGACATTCGAGGAATGCTTCTTGATTAATCCACGAGGAATCTGTAATTGTAATCAGGGACTCATTTGGAAAACCGTCACGAAATTCAGGTAAAAATCTTTTACCTTTAAATATGGCCACAGGAGGAACAAAGTTCGCCACTAGCGCAAGCTTAGATGATGACAAGCTTTGCTCTATCTACGGAAGTCTGCGCATAGACAGCTTTGCTTCTTTTCTCACCAAAAACTTTTCTTGTGGGCTTATTATTGATTTGGCAACCTGATTCATCTGCATTTTCCCAGAAAATCAAGATTCTCCATACCTTTTCTCAGCAAGGAAAAGAAGTCAGCCACATCCTCTTTATTCAAATCATTGCATTTGGCTAGCGAAAATCCTTCCGCTTTCCTCAAAGATAAATTTGGTTTAGTTCCTCGAACCCTTTTAGTCACTCTTTACCTGCTATTAATGGTGTCTGAAAATGTATGCTTTATTTTGTTGGATTCTCCGAACTCATAGGCAGCCCTCCTTACAGTAACTGAATCCAACGGGAAACCACTTGCACGTAACTTCAGCATACTTGAAACGAGTTCTCTTTCTTGCCCCTTATTTAATATTGTTGTAGCAACTTTCACGTTTGCTGGAGAAACTTCCACTTTTCAGTCGTCTTTGCAGACAGGAATGCGGCACCTCAAACAGTTCCGCTGCATGGCGCTGACTTCTACCCTCCCTTAGCTTTAACTGCATGTTGCATGTAATCCTCGGTCTACAAAGTAACGGTTGTTCTTTTATGTTTTCCCAACTACAATAAAAAACGAAAACAAAATAAAAAACGAAAAAATACAATAATTGTAATGAATCTAAATAAAATTTTTGACCCTTTTCAGCCAGATTGTATTGACCCGATTTGCCGAAAACGCAGAATATTTTTTTCCTGCATTGATAGTCCTGCGCAAGAATATTAACGTGCCAGTAACACCATAACCTCTTCTCCTGGGTATAAATTTACTGGGTAAAGAATACTTAAATTACTAAACGAATTAGCAGAGATATGTTAAGTTGAATCACAAGCTATTTTACAAAGAAGAATGCTTTCATAACTTACCACAAACACCACAGTTTTTTACACGACGAACACACCTGACAATGTTTCTCATCTTCCGACTCATACACCGAGTTCTAACAGTCACCACAATGTGGCAGCACTTCCTATAACACTGTAACACTTCTGACACTAAATGTAACTGAGTTTTCTCTTTTGATGCTCGTCAACTGTCAGGATGAGCATTACTGCAAAGTGCATTTGATTCTAAAGCATTAAGACAGAGTAAAAAACACTAAATAAATTACTTTTTCTCTCTGAACAACATGTGGGCAGGGTGGGTTCTTCCTTGGTTCGGGTATGAGGTAGAATGAAACAGCATTTTTACATTAGATAACTTTTATTGAAGATTTGTACAACTGTTCCCTTACTCGATTGTTCTGGCTCGGAGAGCGGCAGCTGTGTCGTTTGCGAAGCCTTCTGCTGCGGCAGCGGCGGCGTCTGATTACGCGTGGCGGTGTGTAGCTCGTGTCACCGTCTCGCCCAGTTGACTGGAGACGCGCAGCGTGAGGTGGCCCGTTTAATTATTGAGAACGAAGTCGTGAAACGGATGGCGATACCTTGAATGTGGCGTCCCAGTGTTTCTCTTCTCTAGGCGGCCGCGTGTGTCAGTGCTGTGCGTCGGCCAACAGAGTGGAGCGGCGGGGGAGGGCCAGTGTCCCGGACTCGAACAACGGACTCCAGCTTGCCAGTCCTCGGCTGTCTGACCTTCATCCCAGCTTACAGGTGACTGCTGATGTGAGGCCGTCTCCTTCCCGTCCTCACAAGTCACCCGGGTACGTAAAAATCAGTCTTCAAATACATTTTAACTTCTGTCTTCTGGCGCCGAGGCTGCTGCTTGCTATTCCATTACAGCGGCGGACTTGGTGCTTCTGTGTAAGATGTAGTCTCTTCCTGCATGACGGTCTTCAGCACCGAAACTGACTGAAAACTACTGCTGCTCTCTTCTTGTCGGCCCACTGCGTCTCGCGTACTTATTCACTTCAGTTCACTGGAGGTGAACGACTTCACGGTCATTGCCTCTTCTGTCACGTTGAAAAGCTTCTCGAAGAATCTTCTTATCGTCGTTCATTGGCTCTTGGAATGTAGGCAAGGGCCTTTGATCGCATGTGACAACTGAGAAGCACTTGAGCCGGTCATTGCCTCTCCTGTCACGTTGAAAAGTTTCTCGAAGAGTCTTCTTAACGTCGGTCATTGGCTCTTGGAATGTAGGCGAGGGCCTTTGCTCACATGTGACAACTGAGAAACACGTGAGCCGGTCGGGCGATGCCCTGACGGCTGAATCGACAGCGCCCGCTTATGTGGAACTTGCTGACTTCACGGTCATTGTCTCTTCTGCTCTGCCCGCTGTTTGCCAGTATGTAACTCTCTAAACTATACCAAGTTTTTCATTTATTTTCTAATTTCTACTTCACTTTGATTTCACTAATTTATTTACTACTTATCTTAAGTACCACTCAACAACATTTTGTGTGTGATGATCAGGCGGGACTTTGTGAAATTGACTGGATTCATCTCCCGCCCCGATTCAACCGACTTCACGGCAGTAGCCGCAGCACTTTAAACACTTAAATATTTAAAGAACAACGACAGCAACGCTAACTATAGTTTAACAAATGTCGAAAAAATACCTCTCAAGGAAAAGCGTGTAAGCACAACACGTTATCACCAAGAGTGATAAATTCATAGTGCATGCTCGTATTTCGGTAACAACAGCTAACACCAGAAAGAAAATACTTTCCAGAACAGAACTCTCAAAGAGGACAACGCGTCGACGGCCCACAGCACACACCAGGCTACGTCAGACAGTGCTCGCTCGCCGGCCCGCCGACGGCTGTCACCTGACTCACGCTAGATGGCATTGCCCGCTTACCCAGTACGCACCAGTGTGAAACAGTGGGTCGTACAGATTATCACTGTAACTCACCATGGCCGAAGGCGAAAGAGGAACGTGTGGGAAGTGCCATAAGGCACAACTGAGAACGGTAAAAAGTACAGAAAGGGATTTGCTTTGGTCCTGAAACATCCAGGTATGATTCTACAGGTAAAGTAGGGTGAAAAACGGATGGTAGTAATGGTGGAAGGTGAACCGTGCCGGCTCGTATCGATTGATCGATCGGGTCTGCATGGTGTGATCTTTGGGCTCGGCCATTTGACGTGACTTTTGGCCGCGACGGGCGCGGGGCGATAGAGAGGGACAGCCGGAGAGCCGCGCGGCGCTGCGGAATCAGGAGTAGCGTGGATGAGCAGACTAGGGCACGACGCAGAGGTTGTGGTGTGTCTGACACGTTTGCAAGACCGAACCTGGCTTGTAGTGTGGGAACTGGACTCGGCCACATTACCCGAATCGAGTCGTGCGGCCCTGATTTGGATCTGTAAAGGATTTCATAAAATGTTACTTATAACCCCCTTGATTGCAAAATTTTTTTTATTCATATGACCGGTTTCGGTTCATTCAGAACCATCTTCAGATCAGATATTTCAGTTACAGGAGTAACCCGTCAAAATCTAGCAACTTTCACATGCTGCGTCACATAATACTAGTGAAAGTTGCTGGATTTGGACGGGTTACTCCTGTAACTGAAATATCAGATCTGAAGATGGTTCTGAATGAACCGAAACCGGTCATATGAATAAAAAGAATTTTGCAGTCATGAGGGATTATAAATAACATTATAGTCACTGATTGCTGCCATCCCATCAGACATTATGTCTTTTTTTTGCAAAGATCTCATAAAATATTTGGTGAGAATTGCTGGTCATGTTTTTGGTGCGAGTATTATACTGATCCTTGCTTCCCAAGTATCGGCACCATGACTGGAAGCTGTTATCTTGCCAACCAAAAGGTCTCCTGTGTTCAGTGCTGTTTAAGTAAACACGTGTTATTGTGAAACTTCCTGGCAGATTAAAACTGTGTGCCGGACCGAGACTCGAATTGTGTTTGGTTAAAGGTTTATCTGGATTTTGTGATGTGATACAGTCCGGGTAAGCGAGGTGTATTAATTGGTACTATTGCTGTTCGGAGTGACGGATGGCATAAGCCAGTATGGTGAAACTGTATGTTAACCTACTAGTGTAGTTTAAATTTCTAAACTGACTTGGTATTATGCTATTCGCCCTCGTCCTTTAAGGTTACGTCAAGGGCATTAGTTGTTGATGGACCCTTGACTATTTTATTTCAATGTTCGTGAAATAGGCTATTATTTTATACATCGTAGTTATTTTACGTCTGAGGAATTAATGTTTGCCGTCCCCCCCCCCCCTAAATTTTGTAGTAGCCCGGGCTCTAAGACCCTTTTTTCAGTGTGTTACAGTGTACTGTGTGCGGCACCCTGTCCAGCTCGCCTGCTTGCTGTGGGTTCTGGGTCTAGCCGCCTCTGGTGTGGGTCCAGCGAGCCCCCCTTCTGTTACTACTTGAATTTCTCAGTGCCTATGTGGCGTCACCTGTTTTGAAAATCTGTGACGAAGGGGTGTACCTGTTTGTATTTTATTTCAAAAAAAAATTTGTGAGATCCATGATTGGTTAAACTTTATATCATTATTGTAGTCTCATTTTGCGAGTTTTACTGTGTACAGAATTTAATTAACTTGCGAATCACTTAATGCATGTTTAAAGATTAATGTTGTCCGAATAGGGCGCTTGCCCGTGCTTGTAAGGATTCTTTGCTAACTTACCTTATCACAAAAATTTTAAAGATAAAATTTTATTTCCTGAAGAAAAGTTTAATAAAAGTGTTGTTGTTATAAAATGTGAATGTTGATTATGTGGCCCGGCCCTTCCGCTCAACAGCAATTCGCTGATTAGGGTGGATTGATCAGCACAGAAGGATTCGCAGTTGTAACGATCACACAAGGTGTATTGGACAGCACACGCTGAAAAGTCGAAACTGGTGGCAATCAATGACAAAATTAAATTAACGATCGTTGTAGCAAATAGTGACACAGATGGTCGCTGCGGCATAATGGACGGCGTCAGCAAATATTAGAGGGGAGGAACGATATCGATGGTTCAGAACGCTTATTACTCAATCTGTCAACACACAGATTAGCCTCCGTACGGTGCGGAGATATGAGGTGATGGGATCCACAATGGACTGAGGAGCATAACGAACAGCGTTAGAAACACTACATGATGCAGAGTCATTGACAGATGTAGAAGTAACATCAGGGAAGAGTGACTGGTACCATTACCGTTCATGTTGTACATCAGTGACTGTCAGGCGATATAAAATGTAGCTACATATCTTTTGGAGGTCATACAGTTATCTGTAATGAAGTACTCTGAAAATACTCAAGTATTCAGTCAGACCTGGATGAGATTTGAAAGTGATAAGTTTGACAACTTGCTTTAAATGCTCAGAATTGGAAAATGGTGCACTTAACACAACACAGAAAAACATTATCCTCTTCTACAAAATCGTTGCGTTACAACTGGAGCCAGTGCCTACTCGTATATTTTGTATGGATGTAAAACGTAACGATCGTATAGGCTTAATCATATGAAAATCAGAAACACTGTTTCACTTATAGCGCACTGGGAAGCATACAAAAATGAGACTGATTGCAAGACCCTCATTTGACCCATCTTACAATATTGCTCAAGTGCGTCAGGCCCGTTCCAAATGGGAGTAACCGAGTGGACTTACATGGAGATGCTGAAAGAACTGAACTCTCATACACTTCAAGAGAGACGCACCCATTCTGCTTAGACGATAAATACTACTGACTTAAGAATCTAATAACAATTTACAATACCCTACAAGATTAAGCAGAATGCCGTGCATACAGAAGCATTTAAGCATCCATTTTTCCTTCGCTCCACAATATGAGTTAAGCGTATTCTACATCTAGATCTACATCCATACTCCGCAACCCACCTGACGGTGTGTGGCGGAGGGTACCTTGAGTACCTCTATCGCTTCTCCCTTCTATTCCAGTCTCGTATTGTTCGTGGAAAGAAGGATTGTCGGTATGCCTCTGTGTGGGCTCTAATCTCTCTGATTTTATTCTCATGGTCTCCTCGCGAACTATACATAGGAGGGAGCAATATACTGCTTGACTCCTCGGTGAAGGTATGTTCTCGAAACTTCAACAAAAGCCCGTACCGAGCTACTGAGCGTCTCTCCTGCAGAGTCTTCCACTGGAATTTATCATCTCCGTAACGCTTTCGCGATTACTAAATGATCCTGTAACGAAGCGCGTTGCTCTCCGTTGGATCTTCTCTATCTCTTCTATCAACCCCATCTGGTACGGATCCCACACTGCTGAGCAGTATTGAAGCAGTGGGCGAACAAGCGTACAGTAACCTACTTCCTTTTTTTTTCGGATTGCGTTTCCTTAGGATTATTCCAATGAATCTCAGTCTGGCATCTGCTTTACCGACGATCAACTTTATATGATCATTCCATTTTAAATCACTCCTAATGCGTACTCCCAGATAATTTATGGAATTAACTGCTTCCAGTTGCTGACCTGCTATATTGTAGCTAAATGATAAGGGATCTTTCTTTCTATGTATTCGCAGCACATTACACTTGTCTACATTGAGATTCAATTGCCATTCCCTGCACCATGCATCAATTCGCTGCAGATCCTCCTGCATTTCAGTACAATTTTCCGTTGTTACAAACTCTCTATATACCCCAGCATCATCCGCAAAAAGCCTCAGTGAACTTCCGATGTCATCCACAAGGTCATTTATGTATATTGTGAATAGCAACGGTCCTACGACACTCCCCTGCGGCACGCCTGAAATTTTATTTCGGAAGACTTCTCTCCATTGAGAATGACATGTTGCGTTCTGTTATCTAGGAACTCTTCAATCCAATCACACAATTGGTATGATACTCCATATGCTCTTACTTTGTTCATTAAACGACTGTGGGGAACTGTATCGAACGCCTTGCGGAAGTCAAGAAACACGGCATCTACCTGGGAACCTGTGTCTATGGCCCTCTGAGTCTCGTGGACGAACAGCGCGAGCTGGGTTTCACATGATCGTCTTTTTCGAAACCCATGCTGATTCCTACAGAGTAGATTTCTAGTCTCCAGAAAAGTCATTATACTAGAACTTAATACGTGTTCCAAAATTCTACAACTGATCGACGTACCCGCTGCCGTGCACTTGACAGTCGTTGGTAGAGTGTAGTTGTAGAGATACAGGTAGGAATAGACCCCTAAGTGAATTACGACTGTAATTTCAGCAGAAGCACACATTGTTCCGGTAGATTAGCCGAATTAGCTGGACAGCGAGCTAATTCGCTGTACCAGGGAAAGTAGTCGGCCGGTCCAGCAGTCAGACGGCGGGAGACCAGAGACTAGAGAGAAGTCGAAGCGCACTGTAGCTGCGGCGCCATTAGACGCCTCATTACGCCACGCGCAACGCCGCGTCCCTAATTTCCTCGGGGACCGCGGCGCGGCGCTGAGCTCGCCTCCTTGCAGGCGGCATGCTTTATTCACGGCCGGCGCCTGTCTCCAATTGGTTTTTAATGTTGCACACGGGGGCGCCGCGACCCTTATCTAATAAAGCGGCGCGCCGTTTGCAAAAGGGCGCGCAATGACATCTCGGCGGCCTCCCTCAAAGACAGCAGCCTGCGCCGGTCTGAAATATTTAAATTTAATCGCGCCGCTCCCGCCGTCTTAATTACGTTACGCGGCCGCTGCTGCGACGCCTTGGCCACCGGCCCTAACGTCAGTCACAGAGGATGCCGCACTGAGCAGTTGGTTAACGAGGTCGCACGCCCCGAGTTGACTTTAGGAAGGCCGCTACTGCAAAATGTTTTTCTACGTAGAAAGTTACTCATCACCTGCTTCGACTGAATTCGCGGAATTCTGCACGTTGTTCTTTATCCACATCAGAGAGGGCTTTTAGCACATGTGTTCCGGCTTAACGTCAAGCGCCGGCGCGTCGGCCTGGAACATTACAGCAGAAGCCTGTGAGACGACGTCAGCCAATAGTACGCTTACGGACCCCTCTCCAAAATGGTTCAAGTGGCTCTGAGCACTATGGGAATTAACATCTGAGGTCATCAGTCCCCTAGAACTTTACATAAACGTAACTAACCTAAGGACATCACACACATCCATGCCCGAGGCAGAATTCGAACCTGCCATCGTAGCAGCAGCGCGGTTCCGGACTGAAGAGCCTAGAACCGCTCGGTCACAACAGCTGGCTGGGCCCCTCTCTAGGAGGATACCGAGACAGGAGAGAATAAAAGCGCCGCGTCCTACGAACACTACAACAGTACCTTATGAACTGCATTGTTTTGCTTGTATTGGAATTGTATATACCGAAGGACATTGATTATTTGCAGCCGGCCGGAGTGGCCGTGCGGTTCTAGGCGCTACAGTCTGGAACCGAGCGATCGCTACGGCCGCAGGTTCGAATCCTGCCTCGGGCATGGATGTGTGTGATGTCCTTAGGTTAGCTAGGTTTAATTAGTTCTAAGTTCTAGACGACTGATGACCTCAGAAGTTAAGTCGCATAGTGCTCAGAGCCACTTTTGATTATTTACATGTCACCATTTGCTTGCAGCACACCTTGGTGCATACACAAAGTATTGACATTTATCTCACTGTAACAAAAATCTATTAGTACAATTTGCTTGAATTGTTGTCTAGCGATCCGAGGAAGCAGGTTTCCAAGGCATCCTATATTAGACTCGTGGGCAAAACACAACACAATGAATGCTGAATCCTTAGCCTCGAAACACGACAGACAGACACGTAAGAAGTGGCTAATATCTTGTACGAACACACAGGGCCGACACGTGGATTTCTCCTTACATACACAGTGTCTGGCAGCTGCCGATGCTTTGCGCTGTACGAAGCGCCGTACCGTACTCTATCTACACGAAACTAGCGCCATACAATTGTTTTTTTTAATAAAATAAAAAAACGAATACATTCAAGTTCATACCAGAGAATGTAAACAGGAGCCTCGCACAAATTCGGACATTAAAAATTCATAGTACCTACGCTAAGCATATGGCTACAATACTGTTACGTAAATACAGATATTCTTCATACCTTCACTTCCACAACGTCACGATCTTACGTATAGCCAAAATCGCCAGCCGAAACTGAAAAAACTTGGTCAGAAGCCCGGCACAATCGCCTATCTTTATCGGGATCAATAGACAAATGAGCGTAAATAACTGCGCCAACCTACACTTCAGATACTACCATATGCGCCTCAAAACATGTGTATGTATATAACAAAGTATATGAAATACCGCTGTACATATAGCTAGAATTACTGAATGAGTCTGAGAGAAAATTTTGAAAATTTATTGCAAGAGATTACGGCAAACCAGCTGCTTATCAAACAATCATGTACGTGAAGAGGCATTTCGTTACGCCTCTAGAAGCATTCCTGTCATCATATCGCACCAAAATCCATACAGCAATTTAAAGGAATCTCATGAGTCTAACTGAAATTTTCAAGCCAAAAGACCAGAAATTGTGGAAAGTAGCGTGGTGCAAACTGAAACACAGGCAGTCAAACTAACAACTGCATACCGAGTCATCCCAGATGCCTCTCTAAAGCTCGAAATGAGGTAGTTCAGACGTATTTATACTTACAATTGAGTTGAAAGTGAACGGGAGCGCTTTAAACATTTAAAAATAATTTTGGCCACGATTTCTGTACAAATACTCCGCTGTGCGGCGTGGCTATGGGAAGTCCGCTTGCTGCATCGATAGGCAACCTTTCTATAGAAAAACCTGAAGATATTACCTCAGACGCCGCTGCGGGTAAGCCAACTTCTTTTATCGTTACGACCACACATTCACCGTCTGGCGCCATGGACGTGGAGAATTGGAAGAAATCTTAGAACCTGAACGACATTCAGTACCACATTAGGTTGACGACGGAAGTAAAGACAGATGTTGCATCGCCCTTCCTTGACATCCTCTTTCGCCGAAAAACCAATTAAACCATAGTTTCTAAAGGGAACTTATGCACACGAATCGGTATCTGCACGCTCTCAGCCAACAGTGTCCGGCACAAAAAGGGCGTTCTGAATACCCTTGCCCGTAGTCTTAAAATCTTCTCAGACACCGATAAACCACCATTGTAACTGAGCCAACCCCAAATAGTCTTCTGGGAAAACGGCTGCGACCGCCGCCAGGTATCGCAGGCATTTCCGGATTTCAGGTGGGATGCGAGCTAGATACACCACCAGCCTTGCGCTTCAGCCTTACTTTGATACAGTGTCAGGAAAGGTCAGCCGGGTCCAAAAGAGACACATTTCATCAGTGTACAGGTCCCCAACAAAAAGAACGACACCTCATGAGGCATGTAAAGTACGATCTAGGACTGAGAAAGCCTGGAGTGTACGAGACACCTTGCTAGTTCGGCCGAACAGTACGCTCTCTGAAGCAACGCCGGACGGAACTGGAAATGCGTTTACGCCAACACTACACTGAAAAATCGGCCGTGGCAGAACACGCTTTAAAAAATCGATACTGAATTATGTTAGACGAAACATCTGTCATTTGTGGACGAACGGATTTTAGGATACCGTTATACAAAAAAGGTCTAGAAACACCACGAATGAGGACGGTGGCTTGCAGCTCAGCACAACCTGGCACCCAGCTATCGCGAGTTTGAAGTGGGCGCGATTGACGTGGGATGAAAACATTACCATATTTGGCGACGAAGCGAGCACCAGCAGCGTGGCTACACAGGGTGATTGATCTGTCCCTACCACTGAGTGTTAAGGAACTTGCAACGCCTACAAATATCATGCACAAGATTTTCATACTCTCTGCTTCGCTATGCCCAAACTATTAGTCCTACAGGAAAAATGAACAGGACCTTTTCGTAGAATTTTCATTTAGTTACATTGTATACTGGGTTACGTTTTCGCTAGATGCCGTAGTATCCCAATTAGTCAAGAAAAATGTACAAAAGTGACCTTCAACACGTTCTTCTTGAATGACTCGAAAACCTTGACGTCCAGCGAAAAAGTATCCAAGCACAAAATTTGCTTACATTAAATTTCCTACAGAACGGCCTTGTTCATTTTTTCTGTAGGACATACAGGGTGGTCCATTGATAGTGACCGGGCGAAATATCTCACGAAATAAGCATCAAACGAAAAAACTACGAAGAACGAAACTCGTCTAGCGTGAAGGGGGAAACCAGATGGCGCTATGGCTGGCCCGCTAGGTGGCACTGCCATCGGTCAAACGGATATCAACTGCGTTCTTTCAAATAGGAACCCCCAATTTTTATTACATATTCCTGTAGTACGTAAAGAATATGAATGTTTTAGTTGGACCACTTTTTTAGCTTTGTGATAGATGGCGCTGTAATAGTCACAAACGTATAAGTACGTGATATCATGTAACATTCCGCCAGTGCGGACGGTATTTGCTTCGTGATACATTACCCGTGTTAAAATGGACCGTTTACCAATTGCGGAAAACGTCGATATCGTGTTGATATATGGCTATTGTGTTCAAAATTCCCAACGGGAGTGTGCTATGTATGCTGTTCCGTATCCTGGATGACATCATCCAAGTATACGGACCGTTCGCCGGATAGTAACGTTATTCAAGGAAACAGGAAGTGTTCAGCCACATGTGAAACGTCAGCCACGAACTGCAACAAATTATGATGCCCCAGTAGGTGTTTTAGCTGCTGTCGCGGATAATCCACACATCAGTAGCAGACAAATTGCGCGATAATCGGGAATCTTAAAAACGTCGGCGTTGAGAATGCTACATCAACATCGACTGACCCGTACCATATTTCTATGCACCAGGAACTGCATGGCGACGACTTTGAACGTCGTGTACAGTTCTGCCACTGGGCACAAGAGAAATTACGGGACCATGACAGATTTTTTGCACGCGTTCTATTTAGCGACGAAGCGTCATTCACCAACAGCGGTAACGTAAACCAGCATAATATGCACTATTGGGCAACGGAAAATCCACGATGGCTGCGACGAGTGGAACATCAGCGACCTTGGCGGGTTAATGTATGGTGCAGGATTATGGGAGGAAAAATAATTGGCCCCCATTTTATCGATATCAATCTAAATGGTGCAATGTATGCTGATTTCCTACGTAATGTTCTACCGACGTCACTAGAAGATGTTTCACTGCATGACAGAATGGCGATGTACTTCCAACATGATGGATGTCCGGCACATAGCTCGCGTGCGGTTGACACGGTATTGAACAGCATATTTCATGACAGGTGGGGATGGGTCGTCCGCACGTTCACCAGATCTGACGTCCGTGGATTTCTGTCTGTGGGGAAAGTTGAAGGATATTTGCTATCGTGATCCACCGACAACGCCTGACAACGTGCGTCATTATGGAAGGCGAACTACTCGCTGTTGAGAGGAATGTCGTTACACGTATTGTCAAATGCATTGAGGTTGACGGACATCATTTTGAGCATTTATTGCAATAATGTGGTATTTACAGGTAATCACGCTGTAAGAGTATGCGTTCTCAGAAATGATAAGTTCACAAAGGTACATGTATCACATTGGAACTACCAAAATAAAATGTTCAAACGTACCTACGTTCTGTATTTTAATTTAGAAAACCTACCTGTTACCAACTGTTCGTCTAAACTTGTGAGCCATATGTTTGTGATTATTACAGCGCCATCTATCACAAAACGAAAAAAGTGGTCCAACTAAAATATTCATATTTCTTTACGTACTACACGAATATGTAATAAAAATGGGGGTTCCTATTCAAAAAACGCAGTTTATATCCGTTTGACCGATGGCAGCGCCATCTAGCGGGCCAACCATAGCGCCTTCTGGTTTCCCCCTTCAAGCTAGACAAGTTTCGTTCTTTGTAGTTTTTTTCGTTTGACGCTTATTTCGTGAGATATTTGGCCCGGTCACGATCAATGGACCACCCTGTATACATTGAAGATGAACCTTTCAGTTCGAAACCGGTAACTGCGCTATTTAAATAAATAAATAGCACGTTGAAACGGGGTGGTTGCTGTTGTCTTCTCTGTCAACCGATATTGTTAGATGCATGGGCAGAACACAACACAATGAATGCTGTATGCTTAGCCTCGAAACACGACAGACAGACACGTAAGAAATGGCTGATATCTTGGACGAACAGAACACACAGGGTCGATATGTGGATTTCTCCTTACATACACAGTGTCTGGGAAATGCCGATGCCATCATCGATGCTTTGCGCTGTACGAAGCTCCGTACACGAAATTCGCGCCGTACAATTGGTTTTCTTTTAAGTAAGATAAAAAACTAATACTTTTAAGTTCATACCAGTGAATGTAAACAGGAGCCTCACACAAATTCGGACATTAAAAATTTATAGTACCTACGCTAAGCGTATGGCTACAATACTGTTACGTAAATACAGATATTCTATATTCTTCATAACTTCACTTCCACAATGTCACGATCTTACGTATAGCCAAAATCGCTAGCCGAAATTAAAAAAACTTGGACATAACCCTGGCACAATCGCCCAGCTTTATCGGGATCATTAGACAAATGAACGTAATAACTGCGCCAACCTACACTTCAGATACTACCATATACGCCTCAAAACATGTACCATGTATATGACAAAGTATATGAAATACCATTGTACATATAGCTAGAATTACTGAATTAGTCTGAGAGAAAATTTTAAAAAATTATTGCGAGAGATTACGGCAAACCAACTGCTTATGAAACAGTCATGCACGTGACGAGGCATTTGGTTACGCCAATAGAGGCATTCCTGTCATCATATCGCAACCAAAATCTGTACAGCAATTTAAAGGAATCTCAAGAGTGTAACTGAAATTTTCAAGCCAAAAGGCCAGAAATTGTGGAAAGCAGCGTGGTGCAAACTGAAAGACAGGCAGGCAAACTAACAACTGCATACCGAGTCACCCCAGATGCCTCTCTAAACCTCGAAATGAGGTAGTTCAGACGTATTTATACTTACAATTGAGTTGAAAGTGAACGGGAGCGCTTTAAACATTTAAAAATAATTTTGGCCACGATTTCTGTACAAATACTCCGCTGTGCGGCGTGGCTATGGGAAGTCCGCTTGCTCCATCGATAGGCAACCTTTCTATAGAAAAACCTGAAGATATTACCTCAGACGCCGCTGCGGGTAAGCCAACTTCTTTTATCGTTACGACCACACATTCACCGTCTGGCGGCATGGACGTGGAAAATTGGAAGAATTCTTAGAACACGTGAACAGTGGAAGATCGCACTGCAGTTCCTTCTCTAAATCCTCGCACAAGCGAAAAATGACTGACATCGAAATAAGTGTCCAAGGAATACAAAAGCAACTGGAATCACTCAACAGAGGAAAGTCCACTGGACCTGACGGGATACCCATTCGATTCTAAACAGAGTACGCGATAAACCATAGCATTGTGACTACTGCCCACCGCTACGTTGGACGCCGCCTGATAGCGTTGCGGACACGTGACCCAGTAACAAAAGTATGTAAGCGGAGCAGACGCAGGCGGAGGATCGTCCTAGCGGAGATATGGGATGCAAATGGGGAAATTCACTGAGATAAGCGACTTTGACAAAGGGCAGATTATTGTAACGCAGAGCCTGTAAAAGAGTATCTTGAAAATGGCGAAACGGGTCTAAGGTTCATGTGCTACTGTCGTGAGCATCTACGGGAAGAAGTCGAAGGACCGTGAAGCTACCACTAGGCACTAAATGGCTGAACTTTCAGGGCTCTTTAGAGAAAGTGGGGTTCGGAGGCTTATCTATTCTGTAGAGTAGGATAGATGGTGATCTGTGGCATCTCTGCCGATAGAGCACAGTGCTGGTGCACGCACAAGTTTCTCGGAGTACACCATTCATCGTACATTGTTGATCATGGAGATCTGCAGTAAACCACCAATTAGTGTTCTCATATTGAGTCAACGACATAGTCAGTTACCATTGCAGTGGGCACGGGACCATCGTGATACGACCGTCGATCAAGGGAAACATGTCAGCTCTTCGGGTAAGTCACATTTATGCTCCTCTAGGTCGCTGGTCGTCTCCACAAACTCCATCATCGAGGTGAACGGCGGCTCGAAACGTGCAGCGCGCCACGAACGCAGGCTGGAGGGTGGGAGCTGTACTGTGCTACGGGAGGCGTTCTCCTGTGCTTGCGTGGGACGTGTGGTAGTCATCGAAGACACTCTGGTAGCTGCGAACCACCTGCATGCTTGATGTCTTCCCCGACGGCGATGTCATCTTTCAGCAGTGTAATTGTCCGGTTCTCGGAGCCAGAACCGTACTACAGTGGAGCGCTACAGTGAACTCACGTTGACGTCTCGGTGACCAAATTCGCGTGAAGTAAATTCTATCTATCACGGACCATCACCGCGTACGCATAACAGCGGCCCTTATTTATGCGAATTGCGCTGCAGTCGTGAACTGTGCGGCTGGTCCCGGCGGAGGTTCGAGTCCTGCCTCGGGCATCGGTGTGTGTGTTTGTCCTTAGGATAATTTAGGTTAAGTAGTGTGTAAGCTTAGGGACTGATGACCTTAGCAGTTAAGTCCCATAAGATTTCACACACATTTACGCGAATTACATAACCTATGCGCAAACATCTAATACCATATAGGAGGGTTATCTAGAAAGTAATGCTTCGCGTTTTATTCCCAACAACTCTTTATTGAGCATAGTGTGAATTACAAGCACGAATGAGTGGTGTTTTATTCACACACCCTATTTCCCACTTGTTCTCCATCCCGTTGTATGGCCTTCCTCGAGCTCGGAACAAGGGCGTTATGCCCTGTCGGTACCAATCCTTGTCCTGGTGGCGCAGCCAGTGCTTCACTCTGTGAATCACTTCCTCATCGTCCTCAAAATGTCTTCCACGAGTGGCATCCTTCAATGGCCAATGACAACATCAGCTCGCTGTCACATGTCATCGGTGACAGCCGTGAGTGGTCTTCCCGACCGCTGCAAATCGTGGAGCTCCCACTAACCGCCTTCTGATGACCTCACCCTCCGTGCCCAGCGACTAACGGTGCTTCTGTCAATAGCACATGCTCCATACACTTCACACAAGCGTTTGTGAATATTCCCGACAATTTCTTTCTCTGCCAAGAGAAATTCAATGAGAGCACGTTGCTTGGGACGTACATCACCTACAGACGCCATTTTGAAACTGTCCTGCAGCTACGCTATCTGTCGGAAGTGACGGAAGCTTGGCGCGCCCACTCAGGAGGCTTCAAACACCAAATACCTACTGTTTCGCGTTCATGGCATTGTTTTCGGCTGAGAAAAAAAATGCGATGCATTACTTTATGGGCAACCCTCGACCTCTACAGACCTACCAAGAAACTGCCTGATTCCTGATACGCAGTATCAGTGATGTATTTCGCTCCAAAGGCGGACAAACAAGCTGTCAAGAAGGTGGTCATGATGTTTTGGCTCATGAGTGTAGTTTGCACATACGAGGGCAGTTCAATAAGTAATGCAACACATTTTTTCCTGAAACAGGGGTTTTTTTATTCAGCATTGAAATACACCAAGTTATTCCCCAATCTTTTAGCTACACAACACTATTTTTCAACGTAATCTCCATTCAATGCTACGGCCTTACGCCACCTTGAAATGAGGGCCTGTATGCCTGCACGGTACCATTCCACTGGTCGATGTCGGAGCCAACGTCGTACTGCATCAATAACTTCTTCATCATCCGCGTAGTGCCTCCCACAGATTGCGTCCTTCATTGGGCCAAACATATGGAAATCCGACGGTGCGAGATCGGGGCTATAGGGTGCATGAGGAAGAACAGTCCACTGAAGTTTTGTGAGCTCCTCTCGGGTGCGAAGACTTGTGTGAGGTCTTGCGTTGTCATGAAGAGGGAGAAGTTCGTTCAGATTTTTGTGCCTACGAACACACTGAAGTCGTTTCTTCAATTTCTGAAGAGTAGCACAATACACTTCAGAGTTGATCGTTTGACCATGGGGAAGGACATCGAACAGAATAACCCCTTCAGCGTCCCAGAAGACTGTAACCATGACTTTACCGGCTGAGGGTATAGCTTTAAACTTTTTCTTCGTAGGGGAGTGGGTGTGGCGCCACTCCATTGATTGCCGTTTTGTTTCAGGTTCGAAGTGATGAACCCATGTTTCATCGCCTGTAACAATCTTTGACAAGAAATTGTCACCCTCAGCCACATGACGAGAAAGCAATTCCGCACAGATGGTTCTCCTTTGCTCTTTATGGTGTTCGGTTAGACAACGAGGGACCCAGCGGGAACAAACCTTTGAATATCCCAACTGGTGAACAATTGTGACGGCACTACCAACAGAGATGTCAAGTTGAGCACTGAGTTGTTTGATGGTGATCCGTCGATCATCTCGAACGAGTGTGTTCGCACGCTCCGCCATTGCAGGAGTCACAGCTGTGCACGGCCGGCCCGCACGGGGGAGATCAGACAGTCTTGCTTGACCTTGCGGCGATGGTGACACACGCTTTGCCCAACGACTCACCGTGCTTTTGTCCACTGCCAGATCCCCGTAGACATTCTGCAAGCGCCTATGAATATCTGAGATGCCCTGGTTTTCCGCCAAAAGAAACTCGATCACTGCCCGTTGTTTGCAACGCACATCCGTTACAGACGCCATTTTAACAGCTCCGTACAGCGCTGCCACCTGTCGGAAGTCAATGAAACTATACGAGACGAAGCGGGAATGTTTGAAAATATTCCACAAGAAATTTCCGGTTTTTTCAACCAAAATTGGCCGAGAAAAAAAATGTGTTGCATTACTTATTGAACTGCCCTCGTAGCAAACGAGAGACTACACAAATTTCGCACACTGTTTTTGAAAGTACTGTGGGTTGCATAAAACCGATAGGTAGAGCAAGCTGAATCACCTCATATAATAACGAGGCCACGGTGACACGAAAGTCATTTACTACCTGACAATAGGCAATGGAAGTTCTTTTCAAAGCTTGTAGGAGGTTGTGGGATTTTAACCACTTGATGCTGCTGGAATCCCGAGAAGATTTTTATTAATTTATTTCGCCGCGAGAGCATACATTCGTACAGACACCTTTCAAATCCACAAACTATAGTAGTAGTAGTAGGAGTAGAAGCAGTAGTAGTGTAAGGTGGCAACGGCCTTGCACCTTACGTGAGTGCATTTAACGCGACACTTTAGGTTTTGTTGGAGTAATACTCTAAATTACGGTGTAGGAAATCTATGTGGAAACGCATCGGCACGCGAGATTTCCACGATTTTGTAATTATAAGATTTTTCGGAAAGGCAGTACGTGAGACAGAGCTCGGCTACCTCCCCACCTAGCCGCCGAAGGCCACACCCTAACGGTATGAATGGTGAACTGGGGGATTTCTGTAGTCCGTTTAGAGAGGCCACAGTGGTCACCAACCTCTGAGGGACGTGCGGCTGCAGGTGTTTAAGTGTTTACCAAAACAGAGCAGTGGATAGCTGGACGGGATTTCCTGTGCGTGCTCTCGCCTATGTCCCACTAATTTTACGCCTTCGAGCAACTCAAGTGGGGCAGGCCAGGAGTTCCGAATAACATGTAACACCCCACCCGTCACTTAGCTGGATTTGGCATGTGTTCACCCCAAGTAACTGACTAACAGACCAACAGAGAGTGCAAAACTGCCGCAATATCGGATAACGGAATAAAGTTCAAAAAATGGTTCAAATGGCTCTGAGCACTATGGGACTTAACATCTATGGTCATCAGTCCCCTAGAACTAAGAACTACTTAAACCTAACTAACCTAAGGACAGCACACAATACCCAGCCATCACGAGGCAGAGAAAATCCCTGACCCCGCCGGGAATCGAACCCGGGAACCCGGGCGTGGGAAGCGAGAACGCTACCGCACGACCCGCAAAAAAGTAATACGGCCCTGTGACTCCTGATTGAACTGCGGTGGACGTGTTGACATTAATTTATTCAGAATTGATCACTTTTAATTAAAAAGGGGTGCACATTCATGCAATATTCAGCTGTTGAACACCAGATGCAAATGTTGAACATAAAATTAATTAATAAAGTGACTTGGGATTTCAACTACTTGATTGAAAACAGATGCAGTCGATTAACACAAATTTATTTTAACTCTCGACCTTCAATCATCACATTACAAGACTCTCCCATCAGGCAGTGTGTAACACTCCGGTTTGATCTTACTGACTTATCCCGCTCGATCGAGATCTGATAGCAGCCCAAAACAGGTATTAATTAATGTGACCGTGTACCTAATGGGGCTGGCAATCGGATTGGACTGCTACGGAGTTGTTACATTCCATTTTGTCCTTCTCAAATGCTGTAATAATGATATGTCTGGTTCCAAGAAGAACAACAACACAGCTTCATTAATCAGCGACCTATATTCATTACAAAAACACAGAGTAAGGAGACAGCCACTGCCTTCGTCGTACAGAATTAATAACGGCTAATCTCAGCACAGGTCCTTTCGTTATTCCTTATCGTCACACGCAATTTCAATCATTGTATCTAACACTGCAATCCAAATAATGCCGGCGCGGTAGACACAAAAATACAAATATCGGCACTGAAATATCACTGAATCACACTAGTAATTGTACTTGTTCACTTTCCCGTATATTTCTAACACAAAAGGGGTTAAACCGCGGCGATGGCCACCCCCTTTGTCGGTACGGCCTTGCATTACGGCCACCGGCCGCCCCACGGCCCGGCCCGCAGCCTGGGTCCCACTCTACTGTCTCAACACTCGCTCTCGCTCTCGCAACCCGACACACACTATCGATTGTTTGTCCTGTCGACCTGTGCTGTCGCAAAACTTATAGTAAGGGCCTACGGACCCCTTACATCCCCGCCCTCGAAAACTTCTTTGAAGCCACAGGCGTAAAAGAATCGGCTAGGGAATTAGACATCACTACATATGAACAAAACACACAGTGCAAATAAGTAATGAAATTACAATCACCAAGAAAATCCTTGACTCCGGTAGTGGGCTGCCTCTACTATAATATTCTACAAAAAGTTATTACATCTCAAAAATATGGCATTGTCCAAATAACACACAACATCAATCCTACTTACTTAACATAGCATGGTAAATATTTTTTATAAACTTATCTTACCAAAAACTTCCAAAAACTTTCCACTTTCAAAGGTTTGTACGAGTCATTAACTACATATCTGTTATAACTTGCTATAGCAAAGACAAGAAAAGAAACTAGTTGAATGCCAGCTACCCCTTTGGTATGCCGTCCTTTCAGCGGGGTTCGTGCCGTCCATAGCACTATCACTCTAATTCATAATTCACTCGGCCAACACTTATAAAAGTTAAGGAAGAAATTCACAACTTATTGCTACAGCAAAGGCAAGAAAACAACTAGGTGAATGCCAGCTACCCCTTTGGTATGCCGTCCTTTCAGCGGGGTTCGTGCCGTCCATACCACTACCACACTAACTTATAACTCCCATCCCACCGCATATAAAAGTTAAGGAAGAAAAAATCACAACTTATTTAAATCTTTAACACAAGCAAATTGAAATTGAGACAAAATATGACATTTATACATTGAATGCCAGCTACCCCTTTGGTATGCCGTCCTTTCAGCGGGGTTTGTGCCGTCCACACTACTATCACTCTAATTTATAACTCACTTGGCCAACACTTATAAAAGTTAAGGAAGAAATTCACAACTTGTTCATTATAGATTCCATGAATTTAAATGCTACATTGTACCGCTAAGCATGTCTTACATAATTATTTGCCACTACAACTACTGTGGTCACCCAATGAAAAATTTTAAACTACTGACCATTTCATTTTGCCAAGCATTACTGCCATATGTGAATTGTTATCAAGAAAGCTTAGATGAGAGGTACAATATTTCCTGTTATATTCACATTAACTCAAATCCACCATATGGATATTTGTTATTCATTACTCAGTGCCAGAATTCGGCTTCTAAAGCTTGATCTACGTATAACCATAATTGACTCTGATAGCTAATTGGATACATGAATTACTAATTATTCATTAGTTACACCTTGTTTTATCAGCATACTTCAGATAAACATGTATACCTACAAATAACTTGCAAACAGATGTTGCTCATGTGCGAAATGACATACTTCAATATTTCAACATCTCATACTCCATACTCTTCATTACACATAACTTAACACCAACTTCAACTGCAAATACATATATATCTTCAACCTATACCAATCCTCCATATACTTCAACACTTCAAACCTCTCATACTCAATATACATCATTACACATAACTCCCTCAACTTAACAGCAACTTCAACTGCATATATATCTTCAACCTACATCAACTCTCCATATTCGCTGCAATAACCACATAAAAATACTACTTCAGGCTCCTTAGCCTCTCCATTCATCATATTTCACATCATTTATCCGAACAACTACCTCCTTGTGTATTTGTTTCTTTATATGTTCATCTACTTACAAGCTGATACATTACTTCAATTTTCTTACAACAGTTTGACCTTTTCATGCCTCATAAAACAGCTCTATAAGATTACCCAAATTCTTGTTTAACCAATTAGCTTACCACGACATTATGTAAACATTCGCTTTCTGATATGGTTATCATTTTATTTCTTCTGGCATTATTAATTTTGGTTATTTACTCACAGTAAACTGAGCTTTTTTTTAAGTTATTGATTCTCTGACATCTCACACTCTACATCAACAGCAACTACTACAAATTTACTACATGGTTCCTGACTGAATTACTTGGATGACCACTACCAATCCTAACTACTACACTGATTTTCTTAACCTAAGGATAGAGAAAGATGGTAGAGGAGTGACACTTGAAATTAGAAATAAAGTCTCACCCATCTGGGAGTGTTCCAGTCTCCACTTGGTATACCAGCAAAAGAGTTGCTAGCTCCCTACACCGTAACTACTTCTCCATATATGAGTGAACTATAAATTTGCTACAAGATTCCTAACTATCATTTGTACAACCACTACCTATTCTAACTACTACACACTAACTTATGAAACGTCCCCTTTGAACAATTTATACACGACTGTGCTTAAACTGACACACAATATTTTGTTAGCGCAACGCAATCTGACTTTCAAAATTCCCTACAAAAGAATGGCCCTGACTAACATTAAACTATACCTTTCACAAATCACTTACCTCACAAAAATCTTCGCTGCTCAAGCTACTGCAATACAGCGAGTGCCACTACTGCCAGCTAAATGAAAGATTCAAACTACTGAAGGTACTAACTACTGATAGGGATAGTTAGCAAATGAAAGATATTAATAGAGAACAAACAATGTATTTACCTTGATATCATCATATATAAATATAGCAGTTCATGACAAATTTCAAAACTCCGCCATCTCTCTCTCCACATCCACCACTGCTGGCGGCTCACCTCCAACTGCGCAACGCTACACGCTGTTCACAGCCAGCTGCCTAACACTACAATGGCGAGTATTACAACAATGCAAAGCAGACACAGACTGCACACAGCACAGCCAGTGATTTTCATATTGAGGTGGCGTTACCAATAAAAAACCTAAACAGCCTACTTACATAGCCCCCATGCTCCCCACAAAAATTTTTACAAATTGGATTGGGCAGTGGCCAATACAGATTTGAAAAAAAAATTTTCATAATTACAATAACAAAGAAATCAAATGCACACACTTATTGATACAATGTTGGTCAAAAGCTAAAATTGTCTCACAGTCCATAAAGACAGTCCTAATCGTACATAACAGGAGAATAGCAGTGTTTTTCTCAAAGTCTGAGCAGTAAAAGAAAATGCACACGGAAGTAGTGGATGTCCATGCAGTCTTGAAGAAGTAGTGTTGTCCTTCCAACGGAAAGACAGTGCTGACTCTCGACATGCTGACAGGTCAATGGGCCACAACAGAGCAAACCCACTGCAGAGTCAGTCGAAGTTTTGATGAATATTGGTAGGTAGGTCATCACAGAGTAGACCCACTGTAGTCCTGGTAGAGAGTATGGTATTGGTGGGCCACCAGAGGTGCAGACCCACTGTAGTCCTTGTAGAAATAATGGTAACGATGGGCCATCAAAGATGCAGACCCACTGCAATTCTTGTAGAGACGGACAGCAGCCATCTGTTGCAACTGTGCAGGTACACAATCACCATTGAAGAGTCTTGCGGATAATGTAGCAAGTCCATAACCCACCACTTGTGCACTCACAAAGTTTTTGAAATTGTCCTTAGAACCAGCAATGCTGTTATCCAGTCCCTTGCTGAATCATTAACACACGTGCAAACACTATCAGTCCCAACTTCTCACATATTGTCCATATACTATGACCAACAGAAACGTGTGCAGTGAAATGTAACTAACAAGTTAATAATATCATGAACTGGTGACAATTATAATTTTATAACATAAGAATACAATAACAAAGGTACAAAACACATCATTAAAAACATAATAATACAGATAACATTTGTAGTAATAGGGGCTTTACAAAAGAATAGAAATAAACATATACATCAGTGTTACAGGAATTATGACATAAGTAAATACATAAAAGATCAGAATAACTTTTGAAACATCAACTTTACACATGAGCATTGAACAGAACAGAATTAATAATGTCTAACATCTTTACAAAGTAAATAACATATTATTAATGCCAATTATATTCGAGGATAACAGTATTCCTCATCATAGTGAATGTAGCTTAATATTAAAAGAAGAAAAAATTCTATGAAACTACACAGAGACAGGAAGAAAACAAATACACAAGGGTACACAAACACATAGTGGGATAACACCAATAGGAAAGGACAGGGTTCGTTTTCAGTGTAACATTTGGTACTGCAGTCCAACCCAAAACTTCATATATCTTTCCTCTTATTTCATCCTTTGTTTCCACCAAAAAAATTCTATCTAAGCATGCTTTCTGTATTTATATGTTCACACATTTCTTACCTCAACATTTATTTCCAAGAAAATCCTACCTAAACCTGTTTTCTCAATGCATTTCTTCCAATTCATCGCAACTCATTCTCTTAGAGGCTACCCCCTCTTAAGCTAACTTAAATCTACTGAGCTCAGATGCTAAACTAAGGGACGAGGCAATGCAGCATCACATAACAAATTATCACAAACAGCAATGACAAAAAAATGCCAATTTGCAAAGCAAGCAGCAGCAAATCTAAATTAACAGATAAAATGCAAAATTACAACTATGAGCCAATGTGCAGCAACATGAAAAATAAATAAGTAGTAAAATTGGCTTAGCAGAGTAACACAAAGTCAAATTCAGTAACACTACAGCTGGCAAACAGCAGTAACTTATACCTAAACATGACATAGCTCAAGCAGAAAAAATATTACAGTAAAAACAACAATGCAGATAAGGGAAATGTATAATCACATCTTAATGTCTAAGTAATTAAAGTGGTGCACAAGAAGTTATTCTACCAAAAAGTTACCAATTACTTGAAAAGAAAATTATGAATGCAGTTCCTGTGAAGGTAAATGTCATTTTGTGCTCCCTCATTTTTTAAAAAAAATTATTATTTACTCGATCTGTAGACAGAAAATATTTATATTAGTACATCTATAAAATTTTATTTTAACCAATGCTGCAGTGCAGCTAGAAACTAGATATCAAATGAAATAAGCAACTATGTACAAAGCAAAGCATAAGAACATCGTTCAATAGTCATGTGGCATTTCATAAGTAGTAAAAAAATCTCTCATCTAGAAAGACAGTAGTCATAGTCAGGTGTGTAGACAAACTATTTCTTGTCATTTCATTAGGCATTTCAGTAAATATCAGAAAGTATGATATGTTTCCAAGTAATCAGCGTGTCGGATTTGCGATGCTTTCTCTAAAGGAATGACAATGGCCAGGATAATGGCCTCCCTTTTTTTTTCCTGTGCTCTGAAAGGCACACCCTAATGGCTTGTTCTCCAGGTGTTTGACACAGCTGCGTGCCCACAACGCATTACGTGCAGGTGGTCACTTAACTTTCTTACGGAAATATTTACGACACCAGTTTCCGCTACAGTGACAGTCTCACATAAAAATATTTCACAGGTCAAGAATTAGCGTTGCAAATCTGTAGAAAGAAAATCCTATAAATATAAGTGTCCAAATAAAATATTCGTCAGTATTGTGATACAGTCACGCATTTACGCACATTTCATAACTCTTAAAGTACGATTCTTGGTTTCCAACAACTTTTTCCACAAATCAGAGTCCCTAATCACTACTCATTACTCCTTACCTTATTACACATATACGTATCCATCGACACTCGTCAATATTTCGTCATTATAAATATGAAGCATAATCAAATAACTCATATAGCCTCAGCCTATTAATCATAAACATACCTCAGCAGCATAATACACATCGTCGTCGTAAAAATAACATCATAACACCTCAGTCAAATCTCAAAATCGTCGTAGCTTCCTCCAATAATTAAAAAAATTCTCTGCTCATGTCAAAAGTGTCATCTGCCTCAAACGTACTTTAAAAATCATGAATCCATGCCAAATACATCATTCAAAGCTCTCATAGTATCACAATGGTTCCGAAAATATATGAACAGTTCACAAAGTACAAACAACATACAATTTTGTAAGTGTGAAGTTATCCAACGGTGTAATTACGTAAACGTCTGTCACTGATGTAGTAAAATAAATGCTTGTCTCTCTCAGGTAAATAATCAGACAGCTGTGTAATTTGTGTGTTAGAGAAATATGGTACCGATGTGTAAATTTGTATAAGCAAATACCATATTAGCTAGGGTTCCTTGTGGTTGCCACACACATGGTACACAAAGTAGGCGTATACCCCCCTGAGGATTAATGTAATTATACCCTCAGGTGTTACAGATTACAGCAATGGAATGAAATGCATTACGGAAAACCTTTGTATTATTGTACTTCAAATATCTTTAAAAATAAATGTTTTAAGTACAAAATTAATCACTCAAATATGTGTACTGTAGCGCTAAATGTGCGTCTTGTTGCAACATAATCTGTGTGGAAGTGTCGTAGTTATCGTCCTCCGAAAGCTAAGTTCTGCAGAAGTCAATGTACTTACCTCATAATACACAAAAGTGAAATGCTTTGCGTATAAATGTCTTAGTTATTACGCTTATTGTTGTGGTGAAGAACGTACTGTGCTGTAACGTATTGTTGTGCTACGGAAAACCCTGTCTCATTGTAGCTATACTACAAAAGTTACTACTAAAACATGTTTTACTTTCCAGAATAAAACAGAAAAACTGTGCAGATATAAAACAGAAACACCGCAAAAGCAACATTGTATATTGTCACTCATTAGTAGCGTCGTGATAAAATCGTGTAGCTGTCACATAAACTAACCTCTGTGTCATCTGGTATCTCTCAGAAAGCACTTTAAATTCAGAATGTATTTTCAAATAAACCAAAATGTTGCATTAAAATCTCATTAGCAGTATCGGTACATGTTCGAAGTATGTAAGCCTGATAGTCGTTACGTAATCGTGCAGCTAACAAGCTAGAATGTAGAAATAACAACACTGTGTCGTCTGTTCACTATAACAATGCATTCGTAATTTCTGTTTAAATCAGTTCTCTTGGTTCTTGACTGGATATTTAACTTCAAAACATTGTTGCATGTTAACAGTTTCTCAGTGTGACAAAGCGTACTACTAGCGTCAATAGAAAAGTTTTATGGCAAAGACAAAGTTAAAAAGCAGATTATCTCTCAATAAATGGTTTTACATGTGAAATGTGGTGTAAACCTTTACTCTTCGTAGTACGCAGAGTTTCAACTTCAAAGCAATTATCATGTTGTATACATCGGTAAAGAATGCTAAAATTCTTCTCAAGGCTAGCGTCTTATGTTATTTTTCTCGGAGCCAGCGGACGCACGCGGCTGCCTGCTGTGCGAGTCATTGTCTGTCTCTTTGTTGGCGCGCCGTTATTCGGGTTCGGAGACCTAACTTCTACAAATTCACCGTGACGAGAGGGCCCTGCCCTGTTTAAATCCCGCCAGTTCTGATTCAGTTCAGGTCTGTCGTTACGATCACATCGTCTGTCGTCATGTTGGTAGTTCCTGTAGTTTCTTTCTTGTCGGTTAAGTGGTGGAGAATTTCTCCCTGAATCGTAACTCTGCGCCGAACTGTTGCGTCTGAAGTTATTCTGCCTCCCTTGATAATAATTATTTTGGTTCCCATACTGTCTGTTTCTCTGATTGTCTCTGTGATAGTCATTACTACGGAAATGCGATCTTTCTCTGTAACTATTATTACTCTGCCAGCGGTTGTCATATAGGTGGTGTCTGTTTTGGTCACGATTTGCGTTGTAAGAATAGACCAGTCGTGTCCGGTTATTGTTTCTGTCGTCACGGAATTGTGACGGATGTGACCTGTAATTGTTGTGTCCTTGTTTTCGCGTTCCGCGATTGTCAGTGTCACTTTCCAGTTCTTGTAACAGTCCCTGAAAAGCTTCAATGTCGTCTTTGCAACGTCCTGCCAAAATAATATGTCGTAAATGTTCAGGTAATTTGATTAAGCAAATGCGGATGAGTTCTGAGGGGCTGTATGGGTTTGAAAGATACTGATTCTTATGCAACATGTCTTCAAAATATTTCACAAGACTGGAAAATTCAGATTGTTCGAAACGTTTCATCATTATGATGTTATGTTTTACTCGATCTTGTGTGGCTTAAGACCAATATGCTGAGAGGAAGGCATGGTAAAACTCTCCTTCACTGTGGCAATCGTGAATTACCGATCGCATTCTTACAGCTGGTTCATTCTCCAAGTAGCCACACATAAATTCTAATCTGTGTTCTAACGACCAGTTGGGAGGAAAACAATGCGAGAATTGATGAAGCCATGCTTCTGGATGAATGTCGTTGCCAGAATTCTTAAATGTTTTGAATTTACGTGTAGTAATGAACAGCTTATAGTCAAAATCATCATGTCGGCGAGTCGCATATCGGTCACTGTTAGGTCGTGTCGGCCGTTCCATCTCAAAATTCGGTGCACATTCCCAATTTCTTTCATAACTTCCGAAATGCCCTGTGTTATTATTTTGTGGCTGTTCCGTATTTCTGTGTCCCTCTTCCCGTATTGGGGCGCGAGTATCCTCTGAAATACGTAATTCTTGTATTACCTGTCTCAGCTGATCTTGTACTTCTCGGATTTCTCTTTTGTACTGTGTATTGATTTGATTTTGATTCTGTTTGAATTTTCTAATTTGTTCATACTCTTCTGTGTCAGTGAAGGCTACAGGTCTTGTGTCATTCAGATCATCATCTACCTTTGTAGATAAGTTAGTGACCTTATCCGAAAGTTCGGCTACTTTCTCCGATAGTGAACACATTTCCTCAGCGTGTTTTTCTGAACCAAGTTTCAGGGTGTCCATTTGTGTTGAAATCGTATCTACTGTGTCCTTTAAGTTTTCTTGAGTTTTTGCAAGTTGCGTAACCGAATCGGTAGATGCAACTGAGTCAATTTTAGCTTGCAAAGTGTTGTGATTTTCATGAACAATGGTTTGCAGTTCTTTTATGGCTGCTTCGTGATTCTGTAATACATTTTCATGCCGCGAAAAAATGGGTTGAAAATGCTCACAAATTTGTGTTTTTATGTCATTACAGACTTTTTGGCATTTCGATTCAATGTTATGTAACTCACTAGTTAAATCTTCACGTGTTTGTTCAAGTGTGGTGTCTAACTTTTGAAGATTTTGTCCCATTGCGTCTAACTGTTGCTGTGTTTGTCTCTGGTGTTGTTCCATTGTGTCTAACTTTTGAAGATTTTGTTCCACTGTGTCTAACTTTTTGAGATTTTGTTCCACTGTGTCTATCTGTTGCTGTGTTTGTCTCTGGTGTTGTTCCATTGTGTCTAACTTTTCAAGCTTTTGTCCCATTTGTTGCATTAATTGTAATAACAATGCACTGGTGTCTGAAACATGTTCCTCAGTGCTTTTCGGCAGTGAAGTTGCACCGGCAACATTCACATTTTGACAAGCGGAAAATGTGTCTTGACTCATTTGAGAAAACGGTGAGAACCCAAAACCTGAGTCTGCAGTATTTGCAATATTGTGTTCTGTCATTCCCGATTCCTGAGGCGAGCTGTTGCCGACCAATCGATCGATAACGCTTCCCTGTTCACTACCTGTTTCACTGTCTACACCATTGTTTGCCGCCCGCTCCATTTCCCTATGCGCAATTACCAAATTACTACTTTGAACACTAGTTAATTCATTACTCTGCGGCGCTAACACACTGCTTTCGTCTTCACTGTCATTTCTCAGATTACTTTGGAGCCTAGTATTACGTTTTTCACACGCCATAATTGTCACAATATTTCACACGATAACACAGAAAAGCACAATTTGAAGGGCAAAATAAAATAACATAGCAATGGAAATAATGTCTACTTAATTGCCAGCGCAGCTGCGAAATACTTGGTGCAAATCTACATGCATGCCAGAACTGTTTTACTGTACAACAATGAAAAACTACAACTACAAAGGAAATTCTCTCTATGATTACGCGCTACCAATAAACAAAATCTACACTAATTACACAAACTACAAGAAAAAAAATCAGAAGATTCCAGTGAGGTATCCTCGGCTAAGGGTCGACATATGAAACGTCCCCTTTGAACAATTTATACACGACTGTGCTTAAACTGACACACAATATTTTGTTAGCGCAACGCAATCTGACTTTCAAAATTCCCTACAAAAGAATGGCCCTGACTAACATTAAACTATACCTTTCACAAATCACTTACCTCACAAAAATCTTCGCTGCTCAAGCTACTGCAATACAGCGAGCGCCACTACTGCCAGCTAAATGAAAGATTCAAACTACTGAAGGTACTAACTACTGATAGGGATAGTTAGCAAATGAAAGATATTAATAGAGAACAAACAATGTATTTACCTTGATATCATCATATATAAATATAGCAGTTCATGACAAATTTCAAAACTCCGCCATCTCTCTCCCCACATCCACCACTGCTGGCAGCTCACCTCCAACTGCGCAACGCTACGCGCTGTTCACAGCCAGCTGCCTAACACTACAATGGCGAGTATTACAACAATGCAAATCAGACACAGACTGCACACAGCACAGCCAGTGATTTTCATATTGAGGTGGCGTTACCAATAAAAAACCTAAACAGCCTACTTACACTTTCTTAACCTAAGGATAGAGAAAGATGGTAGAGGAGTGAAACTTGAAATTAGAAGTGAAGTCTCACCCAGCTGGGAGTGTACCAGTCGCCACTTGGTATACCAGCAAAAGAGTTGCTAGCTCCCTACACCTTAACTACTTCTCCATATATGAGTGAACTATAAATTTGTCACAAGATTCCTGGCTATGATTTGTACAACCCCTACCTATTCTAAGTATCATACACTAACTTCTTAACTTAAGGATAGAGAAAGATGGTAGAGGAGTGACACTTGAAATTAGAAATAAAGTCTCACCCAGCTGGGAGTGTACCAGTCGCCACTTGGTATACCAGCAAAAGAGTTGCTAGCTCCCTACACCTTAACTACTTAATCACTTCACATATTAATTTTCACCTACACAGTTTATGTAAAATGTTTTAAATAAGATAAATCATACCACTCATAAAATCTATAAATGTACAATCCCTCAAAACAATAAGCATATCTGTATAAATACCATTTAGACAGCGCAGTATGCATAAATAAGTATGTTCAATTCAGAGTATTTTTCGCAAACTTTTCGGAAATTACTGCAATTGGGCACTTTTCCTAACACACAATTCAGTTTACAAACGTTTATTTACCGCGAAAACTGCACATTGCAATTTAATGTTACGTCAACCAGTCGTCTCCACTCACCAACCGACGTTACCACGAGTCGCGATGTTTTGACGTTTGAAGTGGGCGTGGCGCTGTATTGCCGCCGGAACACATGAAGGTCTCGCGGCTCACTGTGGTGGGGCATCGTAGTTCTCAGCCGGCCGCTCCGTGGCGCTGCAGGCGGGCATAGTTTGTAGTTCGGCTGCTAGATGTCGGGACGGCGCTCGGTGTCTCGAAGTCGCGCGGCTTCCTGTGGTGGGCGTGTGAAATCACCTCGCAGATTGAAGCTCTTTGGCGCAACTGCTACAAGGGTCTGTGTGACGTCACTCAACAATTGCGTCGCCACATGAATTGTCGTCCACATAACAGTTTATGGGTCCACAAGAAGCTGTCCGATTTTCACTATTCAAAGAGCAATTTCAGTCACAATATTACCACTAAACACTTCTTTAAAAGTTTTCGTGACGAATTCTTGGCCCGTTTGTCGTGATAATGTTCACACGTATCTTTCTTTAATGTTCACTTTTCACAGTTATCGGTGCGGATTTACGCATTTGCACATTACAACACAGTTTATCGACACTGTTATTCTCATCTAATATGGCAGGAAAAAAAACAGTTTATTCACAATCGTAAGGTGCTATTACTTCGTATTGTTCACAATGCACTGTTTCTTGTCGCGATTATAAAGTATATGCTCTGTCCCGATCCAACATTGGAAAATATTTTCTTCGCGTTAAATAAGATAAAATTACCTATTGTTCTTTGCGATTCGTCCGAAAATTGCACTTGTCCTTTCACGGTAAGCCAAGGGTGTAACACTCCGGTTTGATCTTACTGACTTATCCCGCTCGATCGAGATCTGATAGCAGCCCAAAACAGGTATTAATTAATGTGACCGTGTACCTAATGGGGCTGGCAATCGGATTGGACTGCTACGGAGTTGTTACATTCCATTTTGTCCTTCTCAAATGCTGTAATAATGATATGTCTAGTGCCAAGAAGAACAACAACACAGCTTCATTAATCAGCGACCTATATTCATCACAAAAACACAGAGTAAGGAGACAGCCAATGCCTTCGTCGTACAGAATTAATAACGGCTAATCTCAGCACAGGCCCTTTCATTATTCCTTATCGTCACACGTAATTTCAATCATTATATCCAACACTGCAATCCAAATAATGCCGGCGCGGTAGACACAAATATCGGCACTGAAATATCACTGAATCACACTAGTAATTGTACTTGTTCACTTTCCCATATATTTGTAACACAAAAGGGGTTAAACCGCGGCGATGGCCACCCCCTTTGTCGGTACGGCCTTGCATTACGGCCACCGGCCACCCCACGGCCCGGCCCGCAGCCTGGGTCCCACTCTACTGTCTCAACACTCGCTCTCGCTCTCGCAACCCGACACACACTATCGATTGTTTGTCCTGTCGACCTGTGCTGTCGCAAAACTTATAGTAAGGGCCTACGGACCCCTTACAAGTGGTAATACATTGCGTTTGCGTGGAGTAAAGCGCGATAACTCAAAAGTAATTCCTATCAACTGACCGAGGCGTAATGCGAAGTGCGAGAAGAATTCTACAATACACGGCCCATGAAACCCTCGTGGAAACTTTGCCGACATGATCCAACAAATTAATCAGTGGCCGGAGCGGGCGCAATATCACCGAATACAGCGTGGTGGAGCGTCGTCGTTGTGTGGACGTCCGCCAACCTCGTGGTACTGCAAGGCTGCGCTCATCTATTCACTCCTAGCTATCTTGCTCAGTACACAGCTGAACAAAAACTTCCTATCTCCAAGCAATCGTTCCCTTTGCTAAGTCCTAAACTGCAGAGATGCTCACATTTTCTCAGGCAAGCTGAGTAAAGAATTCCACGTCAGCACTCTAGGCAAGCTGAGAACAGAAGACCTCTATGAAGATTTCTCACAGTCCGCTCTTTGCCTCGGTTTCCCCTCCAGCAAAATCACTTACGCCAATTGCAGCGCAAGTCGCGTTAATTATGCGTCGCTTCCCAGCGCTGACCAATGCATGCTCTGGGAAGTGAACTATTTCCCACAAAATTTCCCTTCCTCTCAACTTCTGTTATTTAGCTCCTCCCAGGCCACCCATCAAGGGTAGCGTCTGCACAACACCCAGTTTTCCGGAATTCTGACTCCCAGGAGAGTACTTCAAATTCCTTGGTCTTTCCTTCCATCGGAGGCCGGCGTATTTCATTCTGTCGCTCTTCACCTGATTTGCTTCAGACTCTGCAGACCGTGAATTCAGCATGAAGTTGCTATAGTCACGAACACACATATTTTGACCTCTGTTGACCGCTCCACCATAGCTTTGCACGGCTTTCTCGCATGTTGCACAGAAAACAGGAAGACGGACATTTATCAACAGGCGTATAAGTTCTCTGTCTGTTTTCCGGTACACCAGCATGGAGTCGAGGTCAACCACCCACTCACTGTCACTCATCTTAAGGCGGCTGGAGGCCGTGCCCCGTTACCACTTTCTCAGAGCTTGAGCCACCCTAAGCTGCCTATTGTCGCTTCCCTTAGCCGCTCGGTCGGTGGCCACGGTTAATTATTCTGAGTACTTCCCTGAGGTAAAGTAGCCTCCAGTAAATCGACGCATTTCCACAAAGTTTTCATGTCGTGTGAATTACTTTAAAAGCATCACTCGACATTAATTATTTCAATACATCCATACTATACCCTATACAAGATGCATTGTGCCTTGTCAGTCATTTTTTGTTCAGCCCTACTGTTCGCTCAACGTGAGTTAGGTGATCTTTAATGACTTCATGTAAGGGGCATGGTTCTTGCCATCTTACAAACAAACTTTCAGTGCAAGAATCTGTGTTTGCTATGACGGGGAAACTTGCTGGGAAAATCTCGAGTGGTCTCTTGGTAGAAAACTTCCAGTAAACGTGTTATTGCCCACAGCTGTGGTTCTTCCCAGCCGGTGATGGCGGAGTTTACTTGCGAAATTTTGTAGAAATAAAAGAATGGTGGAAACGAGTTCTGTTCCCAGGTCGTAGATTGGTCGGCACTGGCAAACTGGGTATTTTGAGAGCTTCTAGTGATGTGATTCGCTCGGTAAAAGTTGAGGGGAGAAAACAAAGGTGAAGAGCGATCTTGCTGTACTCTCGGTAATGGTCTTCCGTTTTGGGCTCTCATACTGAGAGGTCATTACCCAAGTCGTCTCCCGTCTTGGTTTCTTCGTTCTGAGTGGACGTTAGCCGCGCCAGCTCTTTGCTACTGGGAAGACTGTTGCAAATAGAGAAGTTTATGGACAGCGGTCTGTCGTCCGAGTAGTGTAGGAGTGTATTTTCCGAGACGCCACAAGCCAACCGCACAGCCGCGCCGTCGCCGTCGGAGACCGCCGCTGCAACAGGAACATTACGGTGAGATCGCTCCCGCTTAGTAGTAACGTTAAATAGTTGGATCACGTGCAATTACTGTTTGCACAGGGGTTTAACGGTACTTTGTGGTCTAGTGCTTCTTCGTATTTTACGTTTTGTGTCGATGTCAGTCGGTCAGCCAAGTTATAAGGGATCACGTTTTGGACCAATTTTACCACAGTTCACTGCCAATGCCAGTCAGGAGGATAGTTTGTAAATCGTTCATTGTGTTTTATTCAGCACTGATCTGAATGTTACAATAAAATTATTGTGATTCAGTAGAGCCTTTACTTTCAGAAGTTGATCCTGAAGACACCCTTTTGCGTTATTTTTTTTTTTTTGTGTATGTGTTTGATGTCATTGAACACTTTAAGTGCTCGTGATCATTCATGTTTGGAAAACAGGTGTGATTCATCGTCAACGCTACCACCGCAGATTAATTAGGGATGACAGGGCCACATTTAAATCTAGCGTTATCCATTTTTGCTTACAGTTCTGTGGTGTGCGTACTGTAAGACCTTCGGTACACACACCATCAGATTATTTGACTCGTCGCTCTAACGAAGTAGGCGAGTGTCAGCAATATGTCTCGTGGTCTTATCGTGGTGTGTTTCTCTTCTGCCGTCAGGTCAGACGGTAGAAATGCCACTTGCACACTTAGAGTAGCAGATTGACAGTGACCAACTTTAAACAGAACTTGATTAATTTTGACACACATTTATTAAAATAATAACAAGCATAAACATTACTTAACTTGTTTCTGGATGCTATTTACAATTGACAATCTGAAGCTCCTTTGGTCTTGGTACGTTAGTCTTATTCTCACATATATCTCTGATACTTGACATAAGTGTCTATACATTTATCTTCATGGCTATGTACTGGAATATGATAATCTTATTAGGGGCAGACTGAAACTTGACTATAGACTGGTACAAACTAATGCAGACTGCTACAGACTGGTGCAGACAAATGCAGACTAATGCAGACTGACTAATTGGAGGTCTGTACACTTGTTATAATACCTCGCGCGTTCAGGTATCACTGCGCGAGTGTGATCCGCGAGGAGAAAAGGTTCTACGTTGGCAGCAATCTCATTGGCTGCATTACATATTAACACGCGGATCGGCGGAAGCAGAATTTGGTCCGTCTCTAAGGAAGCGCCATCTCGTAGTGCGGAGACAGACGGGCGCTGCGCCTGCGCTGTTGTGCTCAGTGGGGCGCGCTCTAGTAGGAAAGCTGTGTACGTGCTGACTGCGCGGAACTATGTACACAACAAGTTCCACTCCCAATTTCTGTGTAAGTTGCTTGTCAGGGGCGAACACACGCAAAAATCGGACAAGCAACGGGTGGGGTGTTACAGTAGTAGCAGCACGAGAGTGCCGTTTCCGAGGGGGGCGACGGCAGCCTAGGTATGAGGTCGTGGGCCTACGGGACGGCGGCGTCCGCGGCGCCATTGTCCGGTCTAGGCGCGCTACGAACAATACAGGCGTAACAACAGTTGTGCTGCTATCCGGGCGGACTGCCGGGATAGCATCTCCGAAGCGCTTTTCCCCGTCACGGCGGCTCGCGGCGCACAATGCGGCCGGCGGCCAATCTTGGCGGAATATCTAATTCGTCCGCGGAGCGGCGCGGCGCGGCGCGGCGCGGCGCGTCTCCGCACTCGCCGACGCCGCCTGACAAATGGCCAGCTGGCGGTCGCGCCAGGGACACGGCCGCGCAGCCCGCCGCCCTAATTGCGTTATCTCGGCCCAGCCGCTTCCTGCTCCTCTGCGGGACGGGCTCTCGTTCCTCTTTCTTAATTTTTTTCTTTTTTTGTTCCACCGCTCCTTACGCCGCTCTCGTTCCCGACGTCGGCCCCGGGCGCGTCTCATTGCCGGAGAAACGCCAGCGCGCAGACTTGTCAGCGTCGCCGCAGATCCGATCTGGGAGCCCCGAGCGGCGCTCCGTAACGCGGCGTCGTTAAGATAGGACACTCACACGCGCAACCGCACCGGTTCCGCTCCAACGGCCCTCATCTGCCTTGTGCGCGCCGTTTCTGAAATTAGGCTGGCTCGCGATCGTTAGGGACGACGGATGTCGGGCGCTCTGCACCAGCCTCTGTGGTGGTGCTCTTCCAATGCGTTCAGTGAACCGATACCAGACGTGCATATCATTTAACTCGTCATCATGTAATACTTCTGGCTTAGTCAGCCATCATATTAGGCTCCAAGAAGTTGCTCCCAGAGCAAAAAATAGTTCAAATGGCTCTGAGCACTATGGGACTTAACTTCTGAGGTCATAAGTCCCCTAGAACTTAGTACTACTTAAACCTAACCAACCTGAGGACACCACACACATCCATGCCCGAGGCAGGATTCGAACCTGCGACCGCAGCGGTCTTGCGGTTCCAGACTGTAGCACCTAGAACCGCACGGCCACTCCGGCCGGCCTCCCAGAGCAGGGGAGATGCATTAAGTATACAGGGTGTTACAAAAAGGTACGGCCAAATGTTCAGGAAATATTCCTCACACACAAGGAAAGAAAATATGTTATGTGGACATGTGTCCGGAAACGCTTACTTTCCATGTTAGAGCTCATTTTATTACTTCTCTTCAAATCACGTTATTCATGGAATGGAAACACACAGCAACAGAACGTACCAGCGTGACTTCAAACACTTTGTTACAGGAAATGTTCAAGATGTCCTCCGTTTGCGAGGATACATGCATCCACCCTCCGTCGCATGGAATCCCTGATGCGCTGATGCAGCCCTGGAGAATGGCGGAATGTATCACAGCCGTCCACAATACGAGCACGAATAGTCTCTACATTTGGTACCGGGGTTGCGTAGACAAGAGCTTTCAAATGCCCCCATAAACGAAAGTCAAGAAGGTTGAGGTCAGGAGAGCGTGGAGGCCATGGAATTGGTCCGCCTCTACCAATCCATCAGTCACAGAATCTGTTGTTGAGAAGCGTACGAACACTTCGACTGAAATGTGCAGGACCTCCATCGTGCGTGAACCACATGTTGTGTCGTACTTGTAAAGGCACATGTTCTAGCAGCACAGGTAGAGTACCCGTATGAAATCATGATAACGTGCTCCATTGAGCGTAGATGGAAGAACATGGGGCTCAATCAAGACATCACCAACAATGCCTGCCCAAACGTTCACAGAAAATCTGTGTTGACGACGTGATTGCACAACTGCGTGCGGATTCTCGTCAGCTAACACATTTTGATCGTGAAAATTTACAATTTGATCACGTTGGAATGAAGCCTCTTCCGTAAAGAGAACATTTGCACTGAAATGAGGATTGACACATTGTTGGATGAACCATTCGCAGAAGTGTGTCCGAGGACGCCAATCAGCTGCTGATAGTGTCTGCGCACGCTGTAAATGGTACGGAAACAACTGGTTCTCCCGTAGCACTCTCCATACAGTGACGTGGTCAACGTTACCTTGTACAGCAGCAACTTCTCTGACGCTGACATTAGGGTTATCGTCAACTGCACGAAGATTTGTCTCGTCCATTGCAGGTGTCCTTGTCGTTCTAGGTCTTCCCCAGTCGCGAGTCATAGGCTGGAATGTTCTGTGCTCCCTAAGACGCCGATCAATTGCTTCGAACGTCTTCCTGTCGGGACACCTTCGTTCTGGAAATCTGTCTCGATACAAACGTACCGGGCCACCGCTATTGCCCTGTGCTAATCCGTACATCAAATGGGCGTCTGCCAACTCCGCATTTGTAAACATTTCACTGACTGCAAAACCACGTTCGTGATCAACACTAACCTGTTGATGCTATGTACTGATGTGCTTGATGCTAGTTCTGTAGAGAAATGAGTCGCATGTCAACAGAAGCACCAAAGTCAACATTACCTTCCTTCAATTGGGCCAACTGGTGGTGAATCGAGGAAGTACAGTACATTCTGACGAAACTAAAATGAACTCTAACATGGAAATTAAGCGTTTCCGGACACATGTCCACATAACATGTTTTCTTTATTCGTGTGTGAGGAATGTTTCCTAAAGTTTGGCTGTGCCTTTCTGTAACACCTTGTATAGATGACGAAATGTGGTGTGAGGTACCTGTGACAGACGTTAGATTCGGTACCGGCCGTGAGAAAGACCGCCTGCATAATGCTATTGCTCTGTGATTGGCTGCTGTGTTCGGAGCAAGGGCGCCAAAACGTTAAAGTATAAGGTTTTTAACATGGCTGTCAATCAGCGACTGTTGTATAATACAAAATTTGGAAAACACATCCCTTAGTCGCGAACATAAGTAATTTGTGACCTAGGTTTCTGTGTCACAAAGGACACCTTCTTCGGACAAAATTAAAACTGAAAGTTACAGCATAACGTACCAAAAAATACGAAAGCTGCGGTCATACCTGACAGCGTCAGATAGTCAAAACTTTTGTGTTGACTGTAACAGAGGACACATGGCAGCCCCTAGCGGCTTGCACCTCTGTTGCATTTTATTTTAATTTTGACTATCTGACGCTGTCAGGTACGACCGCAGCTTTCGTATTTTTTGGTACGTTATGCTGTAACATTTAGTTCTAATTTTGTCCGAAGAAGGTGTCCTTTGTGACACCGAAACCTAGGTCACAAATTAATTGTGTTTGCGACTGAGGGCCATGTATTTCAAAATTTTGCGTTAAAGTATTATCATTATTATTAGCTAAACTACTCACTGGAATGACTTCACTTTTTGTATATATCTCTCAACAGCTGACTATCAATCAGTCATTTTAGAATTATTAAAGACAATTTAAATCAAAAACAAAAGACTGACGAAATTGCAGACGAAGCACTTCGGAAGCGTTCGGGTCAGGCCTTTTCTGGTATGGCGCGCGAGGTGTTTCGGGCTGTTCATCACTCCGGATTAGGCAGTCGAGAAGAACAGACACGTTGTCTGTCGTAGGATGTGTTTCCAATTTATATATCAGTTTCTGTTCGTCACTCTGGATTAGGCAGTCGAGATGTACAGTCATGTTGTCTGTGGCAGGATGTGTTTGCCAGTATTCAGTATTAAAAGATTCACTCCGGTAGTCATGAGGCACAGACACGTGCCAGAAATAGTGTAAAGATACATTTTCGTAAACATTGTGTTTGATCATGTACTTTGCTGTATCAGAAGCTGTTGTGTTAAGATCATGTAGTCTTCTCGTGTGGCTATATTAAAATACGCGAGTGGCATCCCAAAGAAGTGATACATTACTTCAGAACAGAACCTTGCTAAAAGTCAGTTTCACCCTCGAGATACAGAACCTACGACCTGCGTGCTGTTTTCTGCGCTGGGAACATTAACCTGAAGACAGCAGGTTAGTGAACTATAACAGAACCTTCGTATTCCGCACAGTGCAGTGGAAACAACTAGGCGCCTCACGTGTACTGCATGCACAGAACAAATGTGCTCAGTGACACGTCATCTGCAGTAATGCAGAGGAGGTAAAGGAGAATGATAGTTATCAACACCAACAATCAATTCATTCTTCCTTTCTTGCAGCAGGCGAATTCATGTTGCTGTGTATCGCGGTTAACGTACAACCAAGACTGATGGAGAGAACAAACGCTACGCAGAATCGAGGCATGCTGAACGTAAACTTGACGGGCAAGAGTGAAATAAGAATTACTGTTGTCAGCGTACGGCAAATTGAAAAAGAGATGCAGAGAGGGTGATATACACGAGCGTGTGATAAATCCCTTCACTCGAAAATTTCTCTCCTTCATAGACTGAAGCGCCAAGGAAACTGGTATAAGCATGTATATTCAAATACAGAGATATGTAAACAGGCAGAATACGGCGCTGCGGTCGGCAACGCCTATGTAAGACAACAAGTGTCTGGTGCCATTGTTAACAGAATATTATATTTTGGCACGCAACTTCAGAATGAAGCAGCCAATCAAGGAGAAGGATCATAATTTAGGCTGTCCTTCTGACGATATCCATACCGAACAAACCACCTGTCATCCGTACCTCACATCACATTACGTCATCTTCCAACTGCTGCCTTCTCAACTGCTCTAAGAAGAGTTTTTGGGACCTGAATATGATGACTATAAAGCCAGAAATATTATAAGGTACCTTATACCAGAACACGTAGCAAAAAAAAAAAAAAAAAAAAAATCTCTCTCAATGACCTACGAAGTTTTACCGGTCACGTACGGATTCACCCAGCACGGTACGTTACGATTTGAAAGTTGCGTGGAGTTGTCATTCATTTGGTAATGCCTAAACATAACACAACACACATGTTATGCCAGTCACTTAGCTTTCGGTGGTACACAGTAAGAGATTGTGGCTGAAAGTGCTAGGAACTGGGGCAGTATGGTGAGTTCCATACAACGCAACACAAGGCCAGAAACACAATCGAATATGACAATCATCACCTTTGTATTTTGCAGTTGTTCTTCATTTCGACGCTTCGAAAGAAAATGCAGAGGAAATATTTGCTTAAAGGAAGACTCACTTCATTTATAGGATGTCAAATCAAACACCTTTCGGCTGTCTAGTTTCCAAACTTAATTTATTTGGCTACAAGTTTCGGCGATTTACTACGCCATCATCAGGCCTGACACGTCAGTCAGGGGTTACGCTGAAAGTTATGCTTTAACTTGATGCTATATCTTTGCTTTATCTTTGCTCCCTCATGGCAGCATCCTTGCCTGTTACGTTAGTGATGAGGACGAAACAACTAAATTATGGTCCAATTAAAACAGTAATCTAATTTTGAGCGGTGGAATAACAGGCGCCGTAAAATGACTCGATGGAGCGCATGTACTGTGGCATTCTGACATAACGGACATAAATATGTTCCGACTTGATTTAACACCGAAGGGACTTACTATTCACCACTGTTGCTCTTTCCCATTGCACAAGTTCTGGTGTGTGAGAGTCTCGGGAATTTTCGGGATCTTTATGCACGAACAAAGATATCCTTCCATAATTTACAGTGGCAATCGTTTATTTCTTGAAACAAGGTCAAATGGTTCAGCATGCATTAAGAATCGCCGTAGCAACATTTAGAACATAAACGAGTGGTACCATAACACGCTGTAGTTCAAGATTCAATAAAAATGTCAAAGGTTCACTCTTTGTGGAGTGACTGAAATAATCGTTTGTGATAAAGGAAAACTATTTTTTTATGTCTCGCATTCATCGCAGATACACATGGAAAATATGCCATTCTTTTAATAACTGTTGACTACCGTCAAACAGTTGTGATAGAAAGGGAAAGTAGCACTGTCTAACGTCCAACGGAAATCCCACAAAACTCTTATTTAATCCCAAATCACTGCAAAATGGCGGGTCGCTGTGACCGAGCGGTTCTAGGCGCTTTAGTCTGGAACCGCGCGACCGCTACGGCCTCAGGTTCGAATCCTGCCTCGGGCATGGATACGTATTATGTCCTTAGGTTAGTTAGGTTTAAGTAGTTCTAAGTTCTAGAGGACTGATGACCTCAGAAGTTAAGTACCATAGTGTTCAGTGCCATTTGAACCATTTTGTTCCCCTTCCCGTAGTGTCTAAAACGACGCTTAGATGTGTTGCTGTGTTTAAAGAAGTAGTTTTCGGGGGAGATTCATTGAAGTTGAAACTGAACTAGTTCTCTCGTTGCGTTCTTGTCACAGCCAGTCAGTTATTCTGTCTCCATGCTACGTTAATTTTCAGCCAGCCACATAATCATCCAATGACAATCACATATGGAATACAGAATTATTCGCTTTCTTCATCTTTTCCCCAAATGTGCACTCTTGTCAAGGCAAAATTTTGAGTAGCAGACCCGATAATGGCGCAAAAAACATGGCGTAGAAGTGACAAATCAAGTCACGGTACATGAAACGAACTAACGTGCACGTTTCAATATTGCTGTTGCGCTGCTACCTATAGCGTAACAAACTTCATGGAACCAGTTGGAACTGAATGGCGTGGACGCCTTTTCAAGTCTCAGACATCTACGATGTATATATGCAGACTGGTGCGACGAATGAAAATGTGTACCAAGGCTGGGATTCGAACCCAGGTCTGCTGTTCACTGGGCAGATGCGCCTACCACTAAGCCACCCTGGCACGGTAACTTCTCGCACCTGCACGAAGTACTCCAGCACGCCTCACTCCCCAACCCAAGTTCCCAGTCAAGCCTCAGTCCACTTTATATTCCAACTAAACTCGAACAGTATTCCAAAGGCTCTCCAATTGTAGCACCGCAGCATCGAACGAAACGGGGAATCCTATCTGAAATCCAGGCATAGGTGCTTTAATCAAATGAAATTATACGGGTCCAGATCTATGATAGACAGGGTGTCACAAAAAGGTACGGCCAAACGTTCAGGAAACATTCCTCACACACAAAGAAAGAAAAGATGTTATGTGGACATGTGTCGGGAAACGCTTAATTTCCATGTTAGAGCTCATTTTAGTTTCGTCAGTATGTTCTTCCACCTACGCTCAACGGAGCACGTTATCATGATTTAATACGGGATACTCTACCTGTGCTGCTAGAACATGTGCCTTTACAAGTACGACACAATATGTGGTTCATGCACGATGGAGCTCCTGCACATTTCAGTGGAAGTGTTTGTACGCTTCTCAACAACAGATTCGGTGACCGATGGATTTGTAGAGGCGGACCAATTCCACGGCCTCCACGCTCTCCTGACCTCAACCCTCTTGACTTTCATTTATGGGAGCATTTGAAAGCTCTTGTCTACGCAACCCCGGTACCAAATGTAGAGACTCTTCGTGCTCGCCGGCCAGTGTGGCCGAGCGGTTCTAGGCGCTTCAGTTTGGAACCGCGCGACTCCTACGGTCGCAGGTTCGAATCCTGCCTCGGGCATGGATGTGTGTGCTGTCCTTAGGTTAGTTAGGTTTAAGTAGTTCTAAGTTCTAGGGGACTGATGACCTCAAATGTTAAGTCCCATAGTGCTCAGAGCCATTTGAACCATTTTCTTCGTGCTCGTATTGTGGACGGCTGTGATACAATCCGCCATTCTCCAGCGCATCAGGGATTCCATGAGACGGAGGGTGGATGCATGTATTCTCGCTAACGGAGGACATTTTGAACATTTCCTGTAACAAAGTGTTTGAAGTCACGCTAGTATGTTCTGTTGCTGTGTGTTTCCATTCCATGATTAATGTGATTTGAAGTAATAAAATGAGCTCTAACATGGAAAGTAAGCGTTTCCGGACACATGTCCACATAACATATTTTCTTTCTTTGTGTGTGAGGAATGTTTCCTGAAAGTTTGGCCGTACCTTTTTGTAACACCCTGTATACGTGCAGACTGAAGCGACAAATGAAAGTTCAAACCAAATCACTCAAATAGTTCCATTTGTTTAAAGCACTTTTACCTGCGTCTTCTATCCCCCCTCCATTTTCATTCGTGTTCGAGTCTCGCTCCGGCACACAGTTTTAATCTGCCAGAAAGTTTCATATCAGTGCACACTCCGCTGCAGAGTGAAAATCTCATTCTGTATAGCTTTTGTTTTATTACTTCTCTGCGTTCAGGCGAAATTATGCCGATTATTTGGCGCGGCGGCGGTTTCGACGTTGGTCCGCTGTCAAAAGGGTTACGAATCTTTACAGAACGGTGACAAAATAATATCTTCAAGCATTGTTCTGTCGCTTCCTCGTTTAGCCCCTACCGACCTACAGAAAGGAGTTGGTGTCTCACACTGGTGCACGAATTCCGTCAGCGACTCCCAGCACATAAACGTGCGGCAGCGTACGTGTCAGTGATCTGTCCCCGATTCCCATAAGGAGGTCCCTTCCTCATGATACACAGTGGGGATGCATGACAGCTGTTTACTACTTGTTTGTGGAAAAAGAAAACACACAATGGTTTGCTGGTTCTGCATTCGGTTTCACACGAGAGCTATTGTAGTACAGTGCAAAAACGACAGTTATGCTATTTTTGCACCACAAGAGAGAGAGAGAAAAAGAGTGTAATTTGAAAGTCGGAAAAAATGTTCTCTCGAAGACTGGTACCTTGTCAAAGTCTGTAGTTGCAGCACAGCGTCCCATGCAGTCAAAGAGCTACGTATTCTGCATTCCAGTTGGCATGCTGCGTAGCAAGGTGACGGCGATGAAGATTACCTTGGTACAGTCGTAGGCTGCTGAAAAGGTTGTTCTACGGGCCAGTCTTAGGGTCGTTTTGGGAGGTTTCCCACATTCATGTCGTTATATTCTGGTCGCAGGCTACGCTTTACCAAACCGACCACAAAAATGTAACTTTTAAAACACATTTTGTTCAACCTCAGTTGTTCAAGCCTACATTAAAAATAAAAATCATGAAAGTTATGCAGAAAATTTATTAATGTGAAAAAATGTGTAGTTTTATAGGGAAATAAAGTGTTATAGAGGACAAAAAAATTGAATAAGTATATTTAAAGGCGTACAACTTTGAACAAGGCTGACGTTTGCAACAACCGTATACACAAATTTGAAAAATATGTAAAAGTCAGCCAACTGGTTGCATAAGTTTTCTATATACCTTGACCAGGATTATTTTCTGCTTGTCCCCTTCAAAAGGTATCAACGTGAGACCTTTCTTGATATACAGTAGGATTTTCCCAATTATTTTGTGTTGTCCTATTTCACATTTTTAATTTTAAGTTTCAACCTAAAATTGTGGTAATATGAGATATAACCATACGAGGGACTAATTTCAGGTTGCTGAATGAAAACGTATCATCCATATTCAAATCAGTGACACAAAAATATGTACTTTGCATATAGTATTGAAATATGCGTACTGTTTTGGTACCAAGGTAATCTGAAGATTGGCCTTAAGATAAACATTAATAAGTATGAATACTTGCCTGTTCCAACGGAAAAAGTAAATAATTTGAAGATAGATAGAGAAATAATTGTAGGTGTGGAAAAGGCAAAATATCTTGAGATATTATTTAATAAACAGGCCACAAGAAACGATGTTGTACGGAACAAAAAGATGAGAGGATCAACAAAGAAGAGATTCTATAAAACTATAGTCCATAGTGTAATCTTGTACGGAGCAGACGCCTGCGAGGTTAGCAAATAAATAAATAAATAGTGCTTGCCATTTAAATCGATTATTTAAGACGAAGCTCAAGCTGTAATAGGACGTACAAGATAAGAAATTAGGTAATCCGACAAAGGATGAAAATGATAGGGATATATGTGCCGATATGCAACAAAAATAGCTGACGCTGTTTAGCCATGTGAATAGGATACCAAACAGGTTGCTGCGTTGGATATGATCCCAGTGCATTAAAGGAACTGGCAGAATGATCTGGAGCAGGTAATGCAAGCAAGGAATGTGAATGCTGAGGAAAGTCAAGGCAAAAGCAGAAGGTGAGTGGGACGGAGAAGCGGCGTTAGTCGTAGAAGAATAAGTAGTAACTAACCTTAAAAGCACTAATTACATAAATCTCAGTCATTTGAGGCACAATGCGTTTTGTGTACTTCTAGTCAAATTTTGTTCTTGGGGTACGAGAAATTTTCAAACTAGTCTAGCCAGTTACATCAAAACTGACAATTTTTAAATCTAGCCCCTCTTCGAAAAATTCCTGTGGATGGTCCTGACTGTTGATTAAGACGACCTTTAGACACTCTGGACTTGTTTCTGGTTAGCCGTTCAGTTCATGAACTCCGCCGTCGGCGACATCAGGAATTCCCAGTTTGTTCCATCGGTCTCTGAGTTACTGCCACTTCGAGTGCTCATGAACTGTGTTGTATCTACGCAGAGTTGGATAGAAAATCATACTTCAATAGGACAACGCTACATGTCACTGCTCTGTGGCTTGATAAACGCTTCAGTAAATTTACGACCATGACTTTCGTTCAAGATTACCAGATCTGAACCCAGCTGAGCACTCACGTGATACTGTCAGTACCGGCGTACGCTCGATGAACTGAGCACCAATTCCACAATAACTGCCGACAGCACTGTAAGGTTCGTCGATAAGCATCTTTCCAGAACGATTCTAATACGTCGTTGGTAGGATCGACTTACGTCATCATCACAGCCGGTGCCCATCCTCGACTTTTGGCCACTTATTGTATAATAACAATAAGTGAGACGACTGAAGTCAATCACGAGCGCTCAGCCGAATGTTAGCGTCTGATGGTGCAATATCTCGGCGAAAAGTCCTCGTCGTCACCATCAAGTTACTTCAGTCAATATCATCGCAGAAAAAAAAGAAAAAAAACACGAGAAGCTGCAAATACGTGAGATTCAGCACATGTAAAGGACAGAATGAACGAGCGGTATGTCTGCTTTGATCTGCGGACTTGCCTTTAATTAAAAGTTTGTCTACAAGTGAGGGAGGCATCCGGAAGGGTGGCCATGCGAACGCGTGCCGCCCGTCTGTATGCTCACTGGGATGGAAACCGATGTTTGTTCAGATCAGAGGAAATGGAGCGTCGAGGAGAAGGGCGCGCACTCTGTGATTATCTGCGCGTGTCGTTGCTGGACACACTCCCCCCCTCCCCCCGCGCCACCCCGTCCCACAAACAGCCCACCGGAAGGATGCCTCGGGGAGGACAGGCAACGCAACCACCCCCTCCACCCCCACAGTGTAAGTGTGGGGCTGGAGGAGGGTGGTTGCACAGCAGCAGCCGGATCGACATGGTCTTATGTCAGGTCCAAAGAGACAGAAAATGTTAGTGCAAGGAAAACGTCATCAGTCTTTGCAACTTCACGTTCTCTTGGGTTGGACTGGATAAACATCGATGACTGGAGACCAAATTTAACATTGGATCAGCTCTGTTATATAACGCTAAACTTGGATCCACCGAAGCAGGTTCAGATTTGATCCCAAGTGGCACGTAACAAGATTGGCAACAAGGCTAAGATCGGCTATCTACATGATTACTGCGCTTCGATCGCAGATATTTATCGTACATCGTATGGAACGTCACCTTAGAAAAATTTATGAACTACCGTGCTGATAAAACTCTTAAGCTATTTGATTTTCAAGCAGCTGAGCAAACTGAACGTACTCAGACATTTCGCTCTTTACCTCTTCTGATCAACACTAAACTGGCACACAATGTTTTTAGCGCAACGCAATCTGACTTTCAATAATCCCTACAAAAGAATGACCCTGACTAACATTAACCTATACCTTTTATGAATCACTTACCTCATAAAAATCTTCGTTACTCGAACTCCTGCAATACAGCGAGCGCCACTACTGCTAGCTAAATAAAAGATTCAAACTACTCAAGACACTAACAATTGATAGGCATGTTAGCAAATGAAAGATTATGATAGAGAACAAAAAATGTATTTTCCTTAATAGTGTTCAAAAGTCATAATATATATAGCAGTTCATGACATCCAGACTTAAAAAATTTACTCTCTCTGATGGACACACGTCCAGATCATCCGTTCTCAAAACTCCGCCATTTCTCTCCCCACATCCACCACTGCTAGCGGCTCACCTCCAACTGCGCAACGCTACGCACTGTTAACAGCCAACTGCCCAGCACTACAATAACAAACAACAATGCAAACCAGCCACAGACTGCACACAGCATAGCCAGTGATTTTCATACAGAGCGCTACGTTACCAATAAAAAATCCTAAACAGCCTACATACAAAGTCCCCATGCTCCTCACAAAAAATTTTACAAATTGTTTTGGGCAGTGGCCCATGCAGATTTGAAAAATTTTTTCATAATTACAATAACAAAGATATCAAATGCATATACTTATTGATACACTGTTGGTCAAAAGCAAAGATTTTCTCACAGTCCATAACGACAGTCCTGATCATTCATCACAGTAAAATTGCAGTGTTTTTCTCAAAGTCTGAGCAGTAAAAGAAAATGCACACGGAAGTAGTGGATTTCCATGCAGTCTTGAAGAAGTAGTGTTGTCCTTCCAATAAAAGACAATGCTGACTCTTGACATGCAGACAGGTAATGGGCCACAACAGAGCAAACCCACAGCAGAGTCAGTCGAAGTTGAAGAATATTGGTTTGTAGGTCATCATAGAGCAGATCCACTGTAGTCCTGGTAGAGATTATGGTATTGGTGAGCCACCAGAGGAGCAGACCCACTGCAGTCCTTGTAGAGACGGCCGGCAGCCATCTGTTGCGACTGTGCAGGTGCACAATCAGCATCGAAGAGTCTTACGGACATAAACCACCACTTGCGCACTCACAAAGTTTTTGGAATTGTCCTTAGAACCAGCAATGCTGTACCAATCGCTTGCTGAATTATTAACATACGTGCAAACACTAACAGTCCCAACTTCTCACATATTGTGCATATACTATGACCAACAGAAATGTGTGCAGTGAAATGAATGCTTACAAGTTACTTAATTTGATGAATTGGTGTCAATTACAGTTTTATAACATGAGAACACAATAACAAAGGTACAAAATACATGATTAAAGAACATAACAATAGAGATAACATTTGTAGTAATACGAGCTTTAAAAAAGAATCGAAATAACATATAGATCAGTGTTACAGGAATTATGACGTAAGTACATACATAAAAGATCAGAATAACTTTTGAAAATAATGTCTGAACATCTTTACAAAGTAAATAACATATTATTAATGCAAATTATATTTGAGGATAACAGTATTCCTCATCATAGTGAATGTAGATTAGTACTAGAAAAATTCGACAACATAAATTTTAATAGCTAAACACATAAAGACAGGAAAAACACAAATACACAAGGGTACACAAACACATAGCGGAATAACACAAAAGGAAAGGACAGGGTTTGTTTTACTGCAGTATTTTGCAAACAAAACATTCTTTACTTCTTGGAGATCTCCCTTCGTTCTTCATTATTTCCAAAAAGTCCTATCTATACCTGCTTTCTGTCCTTTTTTGTATAACTTCTCAATGCATTTCTTCCAATTCATCGCAGCTCATTCTCTTATGTAGTCTACCCCCCCCCCCCCTTAAGCTAACTTAAATCTATTGAGCTCAGATGCATAAACTAAGGGACGAGGCAATTCAGCAGCACAAAACAATTAATACAAACAGCAATGAAAAAATGCAAATTGGCAAATCTAGCAGCAGTAAATCTAAATTAGCAAAGCAAATGCAATATTATAACTAATATAAGGCAATGTGCAGCAAACAAGAAAAGTAAATCAGTAGTAAAACTGGCTTAACAGACTAATACAAAATGAAATTTAGTAGCACTATGCCTGGCAAACAGCAGCAGCGAATGCAATAACTAATATCTAAACATGACAAAGCTCAAGCAGAAAAAATATTACAGTAAAGATGGCCATGTCTAATACCTATGTCACATCTTAACACTAAAGTGATGCATCATGATAAGTTACTCTACGAAACAAGTTACCCAGTCACAAACAAAAATTATGTATGCAATTCCTGTGAAGGGAAATGTCTTTTTGTGCTCTCTCGTTTTTTTGGAAGTAGATTATAAAATTATTATTTACTGGATCTGTAGGCATAAAATATCTATATTAGTACATCCATTAAATTTTATTTTAACCAATGCTGCAGTGCAGCTAGAAACTAGATATATACATATATATATATAAAGCAACACACGAAACGTCATTCACTAGGCAAATGGCGTCTCCAAAGGCAAAAAAATATCTCAACTAGAAGGCACAGTAGTGATAATCAGGTGTACAGACATAAAATATTTCGCATCATTTCATTCGGCATTTCAGTAAATATCAGAAAGTATGAGCTCAAAACTGTAATCATATGTTTCAAGTATGAGCGTGTCTTATTTGAAATGCTTTTCCTCCAGGCGACTGGCACAGCTGGTCGCCCATAACGCATTACGTCAAGGTCACTTAGCTTTCTTACCGAAGCATTTACGACACCAGTTTGCACTACAGTGAGAGTCTCATATAAAATATTTCACAGGTCGAGAATTTGCGTTGCAAATGTGTAGAAACAAAATCCTATAAATATAACAGTGTCCAAAAAATTTTCGTCGACGTTGTAATACATTCACGCATTTACACACATTTCATAACTCTTAAAGTACGATTCTTGGTTTCCAACATCCTTTTCCACAAATCAGGGTCCCTAACCACTACTCATTATTCCTTACCTTATTACACATATACATATTCGTCGACACTTCTTCGATATTTCATCATAATAAATACATAGCATAATCAAATTCCTCATATAGCATCAGCTTATTGATCATAAACATACCTCAACAGCATAATACACATCGTCATCGTAATAATAACATCGTAAAACCTCAGCCAAATCTCGAAATCGTTGTAGCTTCCTCCAATAATTTCAAAACCTAAAAAAAAATTCTCTGCTCATTTCAATAGTGTCATCTACCTCAAACGTACTTTAAAAATCATGATCCCATACCAAATACATCATTAAAAGCTCTCATAGTATCACAATTGTTCCGAAAAAAATGAACAGTTCATAAAGTACAGACAAAATACAAGTGTAAAGTTATCCAACTGTGTAATTACGTAAACATCGGTCACTGATGTAGTAAAATAAATTTTTGTCTCTCTCAGTTAAATGATCAGATAGCTGTGTAATTTATGTATTGGAGAAATATGGTACCGATGTGTAAAGTTGTATAAGCAAATGCCATATTAGCTAGGGCTCCTTGTGCTTGCCAGACACATGGTACACAAAGTAGGTGTGTACCCCCTGAGGATTAATGTAATTATACTCTCAGGTGTTACAGATTACAGCAATGGAATGAAATGTATCACGGAAAACTTTCTTTGTAATTCAAAAATCTTCAAAAATAAATTAAGTACAAAATTAATCACTCAAATGCGTGTCCTGTAGCACTAAATGTGCGTCTTGCTGTAAGATAATTCTGTGGAAGTGTCGAAGTTATTGTCCTCTGTCAGCAAAGTTCTGCTGAAGTCAATGTACTCACCTCATCATAAACAAAGTGAAATGCTTTGCGTGTAGATATCGTAGTTGTTACGCTTATTGCCTTGATGAAGTAAGTACTGTACTGTAACGTATTGTTGCGCTACAGAAAAGGCTGTCTCATTGTAGCTATACCACAAAAGTTACTACTAAAACATGTTTTACTATCCAGAATAATACAGAAAAACTGTGCAGATATAAAACAGATACACCGCAAAAGCAACAATTTAAATTGTCACTCATTAGTAGCGTTGTGATATAATCGTGTAGCTGTCACATAAACTAACCACTGTGTCATCTGGTATCTCTCAGAAAGTACTTTAAATCCAGAATGTATTTTCAAGGAAACCAAAATGTTGCATTAAAATCTCATTTGCAGTACCGGTATATGTTCTGAGTATGTAAGCCTTATAGTCATTACGTAATCGTGCAACTAACAAGCAAGAATGTACAAACACAATAACACTGTGTCGTCTGTTCACTATAACAATGCATTCTGGTAACTACTGTCTAAATATGTTCCCTAGGTTGTAGACTGGATAGTTAATTTTAAAACATAGTTGCATGTTAACAGTTTCCAAGTGTGACAAAGAGTACTACTAACGTGAAGTGAAAATTTTCATAGCAAAGACTAAGTTAAAAAGCAGATTATCATTCAATAAACGGTTTTACATGTGAAATGTGGTACAATCCTGTACTCTTCCTAGTACCCAGAGTTTCAACTTAAAGCAATTATCATGTTGTATACGTCGGTAAGGAATGCTAAAATTTTTCTCAAGGTTAGCTTCTGTTATTTTTCTCTGAGCCAGCCGGCGCACATGGCTGCCTGCGGTGCGAGTGATTGTATGTCTCTTTGTTGGCGTGCATCGTTATTGGAATTTGGAGATTTAACTTCTACAAATTCACCTTGTCGAGAGGGCCCTGTCCTTTTTGAATCCAGCCAGTTCTGATGAAATTCAGGTCTGTCGTTTTGTCGGTAGTTTACATAGTATCTCTTTTGTCGGTCATGTGGTGGAGAATTTCTCCCAGAATCGTAACTGCGCGGTGGACCGTTGCGTCTGAAGTTATTCTGTCTCCCTTGATAATAATTATTTTGGTTCCCATATTGTCTGTTTCTCTGATTGTCTCTCTGATAGTCATTACTGCGGAGAGGTGATCTTTCCCTGTAATTATTACTACTCTGCCAACGGTTGTCATACGGGTGGTGTCTGGTTTGGTTACGATTTACGTTGTAAGAATACCCTTGTTGTGTCCAGTTATTATTTCTTTCATCGCGGAATTGTGACGGATGTGACCTGTAATTGTTGTGTTCCTGTTTTTGCGTCCCGCGGTTGTCAGTGTCAATTTCCAATTCTTGTAAGAGTCCCTGAAAAGCTTCAATGTCGTCTTTGCAACGTCCTGCCAAAATAATATGTCGTAAATGTTCAGGCAATTTGATTAAGCAAATGCGGATGAGTTCTGAGGGGCTGTAAGGCTTTTACAGGTACTGATTCTTGTGCAACATGTCTTCAAAATATTTCACAAGACTGGAAAATTCAGATTGTTCGAAATGTTTCATCATTATGATGCTATGTTTTACTCGGTCTTGTGTAGTTTGAGACCAATATGCTGAGAGGAAGACACGATAAAATTCTCCTTCACTGTGACAATCGTGAATGACCGATCGCATTCTTACAGCTGGTTCATTCTCAAAGTAGCCACACATAAATCCTAACCTGCGCTCTGGTGACCAGTTGGGAGGAAAACAATGAGAGAATTGATGGAGCCACGCTTGTGGATAAATGTCGTTGCCTCAATTCTTAAATGTTTTGAATTTACGGGCAGTAATGATCAGTTGATAGTCAAAATCAACGTGAAGGCGAGTCGCATATCTGTCAATGTTACGTCGTGTCGGCGCTTCCATCTCAAAATTCGGTGCACCTTGCCAATTTCTTTCATAATTTCCGAAATGCCCTGTGTTATTATTTTGTGGCTTTCCCGTATAACTAAGTCCCTCTTCCCGTGTTGGAGCGCGAGTGTCCTCTGAAATATGTAATTCTTGTATTACTTGTGCCAACTGATCTTGTACTTCCCGGATTTATCTTTTGTGTTGCGTATTAATTTGATTCTGATTTTGTTTGAATTTCTTAATTTGTTCATACTCTTCTGTGTCAGTGAAGGCTACAGGTCTTGTGTTATTCAGATCATCATCTACCTTTGAAGATAAGGTAGTGAACTGATCCGAAATTTCGGCTACTTTCTCGGATAGTGAACGTATTTCCTCAGTGTGTTTTTCTGAACCAAGTTTCAGAGTGTCCATTTGTGTTGAAATCGTATCTACTGTTTCCTTTAAGTTTTCCTGAGTTTTTGCAAGTTGCGTAACCGAATCGGTAGATGCAACTAAGTCAATTTTAGCTTGCAAGGTGTCGTGATTTTCATGAACAATAGTTTGCAGTTCCTTTATGGCTGCTTCGTGATTCTGTAATGCATTTTCATGACGCGAAAAAATAGGTTGAAAATGCTCACAAATTTGTGTTTTTACGTCATTACAGACTTTTTGACATTTAGATTCGATTTTATGTAACTCAGTAGTTAAATCTTCACGTGTTTGTTCAAGCGTGGTGTCTAACTTTTGAAGATTTTGTTCCATTGCGTCTAACTGTTGCTGTGTTTGTGTCTGGCGTTGTTCCATTGTGTCTAACTTTTGAAGATTTTGTTCCATTGTGACAACTTTTGAAGATTTTGTCCCATTTGTTTCTGATTTTGTTCATGCGTTGTGTCTAACTTTTGTAGCCTTTGTCCCATTTGTTGCATTAACTGTAATAACAATGCACTGATATCTGAAACATGTTCCTCAGTGCTATTCGGCAGTGCATTTGAACCGGCAATAATCGCATTTTTAAAAGCAGAAAATGTGTCATGACTTATTTGAGAAAACGGTGAGGACGCAAAACCTGAATCTACAGTATTTGCAAGATTGAGTCCTGTCACTTCGGATTCCTGAGGCGAGCTGTTGCCGACCGATCGATCGATAATGCTTCCCTGTTCACTATTTGTGTCACTGTCTACACCATTATTTGCAGCCCGCTCCATTTCCCTATGCACAATTACCAAATTACTACTTTGAACATTTGTTAGTTCATTACTCTGCGGCGCTAACACACTGCTTTCGTCTTCGCTGTCATTTCTCAGTTTACTTTGGTGCCTAGTGTTACGTTTTTACACTCCATAATTATCACGTACTTCACACGATAGCAAAAAACGCACAATTTGTAGAGCAAAAATAAGAAAACACACTAACGTAGCACTGAAGATAATATCTAGTTAATTGCAAGCGCAGCTACGAAATACTTCGTGCAAATCTACATGCATGCCACAACTGTTTTACTGTGCAACAATGAAAAACTACAACAACAAAGGAAATTCTCTCTATAATTACGCGCTAGCAATAAACAATAGATACACTAATTACAAAAACTACAAGAAAAAATCATAAGATTCCAGTGAGGTATCCTCGTCTAAGGGTCGACATATGAAACGTCCCCTTAGAAAAATTTATGAATTACTGTGCTGATAAAACTCTTACGCTATTTGATTTTCAAGCAGTTGAGCAAAACTGAACGTACTCAGACATTTCGCTCTTTACCTATTCTGATCAACACTAAACTGACACACAATATTTTTAGCGCAACGCAATCTGACTTTCAATAATCCCTGCAAAAGAATGGCGCTGACTAACATTAACCTATACCTTTCACAAATCATTTACCTCACAAAAATCTTCGTTACTCGAACTACTGCAATACAGCGAGCGCCACTACTGCCAGCATGTCACAAAGATCAAACACCATTTCCATATAACTATTTGAAAGGTTCGCCGCGCGGAATTTCCGCACCATGTCACCGCGCCGGGGTTTCGAATCCTCCATCGGGCATGGGTGTGTGTGTTGTTCTTAGCATAAGTTAGTTGAAGTAGTGTGTAAGTCTAGGGACCGATGACCTCAGCAGTTTGGTCCCTTAGGAATTCACACACATTTGAACATTTTAAAGCTTCCTCTGGCGTACACTCTTAAGGTTAACAGCAACATACTCTACAGTATTCATCTCCAAACGAAACGTCAGCTTAAATGACGCGTTGTTTAACTCCAAGAGGGGTTCTCCCTTTCACGGAACGAACGGAGACCTCGTTGTGTCTCGTCATCGTCGTCCCCTGTGGAGACATCTGAATGCTCAGATATTTGTAATGAAAACGAAAGGAAACAATGTAATTCACATCGCGTAGGTTTAATGCAAACAGAAGACTGCCCAACAGTGGTACAGAACGTCCGGAAAACGGGAGTGTATGGTATGGTTTCAGTGGTATGGAATGGCGTGATAATGCTGTTATAATTATCTTTACGACCAATAATGTAGAGAAAGTAGTAGCAAACGAAATAAAATTTATGGAATTGACATCGGTACGAACATACGATCTCCTCCACTGTAGTCCACAACGCAACCTCTTTTTTTTTTTTTCATTTCTCTTTTTCTCTCTCTCTCTCTCCCTCTCTCTACAGGCTCATCCATTGATAGTGACAGGGCCAAATAAATTTCACGAAATAAGCGTCAAACGAAAAATCTACAAAGATCGAAACTTGTCTAGCTTGAAGGGGGAAACCAGAAGGCGCTATGGTTGGCCCGCTAGATGGCACTGCCATAGGTCAAACCGATATCAACTGCGTTTTTTTAAAATAGAAACCCCCATTTTTATTAAATATTCGTGTAGTACGTAAAGAAATATTAATGTTTTATTTGGACCACTTTTTTCGCTTTGTGATAGATGGCGCTGTAATAGTCACAAACATATGGCTCACAATTTTAGACGAACAGTTGGTAACAGGTAGATTTTTTAAATTAAAATACGGAACTTAGGTACGTTTGAACATTTTATTTCGGTTGTTGCAATCTGATACATGTACCTTAGTGAACTTATCATTTCTGAGAACGCATGCTGTTACAGCGCGATTACTTGTAAACACCACATTAATGCAATAAATGCTCAAAATGATGTCCGTCAACCTCAATGCATTTGGCAATACGTGTAGCGACATTCCTCTCAACAGCGAGTAGTTCTCCTTCCGTAATGTTCGCACATGCATTGACAATGCGCTGACCCATGTTGTCAGGAGTTGTCGGTGGATCACGATAGCAAATACTCTTCAATTTTTCCGCAGGAAGAAATCCAGGACGTCAGATCCGGTGAACCTGCGGGCCATGGTATGGTGCTTCGACGACCAATCCACCTGTCATGAAATATGCTATTCAGTACCGCTTCAAGGGCACGCGAGCTATGTGCCGGACATCCATCATGTTGGAAGTACATCGCCATTCTGTCATGCAGTGAAACATCTTGTAGTAACATTGGTAGAACATCACGTAGGAAATCAGCATACTTTGCACCATTTAGATTGCAACCGATAAAATGGGGGACAATTATCCTTCCTCCCATAATGTCGCACCATACATTAACCCGCCAAGGTCGCTTATGTTCCACTTGTCGCAGCCATCGTGGAATTTCCATTGCCGAACAGTGCATATTATGCCGGTTTACGTTACCGCTGTTGGTGAATGACGCTTCGTCGCTAAATAGAACGCGTGCAAAAAATCTGTCATCGTCCCGTAATTTCTCTTGTGCCCAGTGGCAGAACTGTACACGACGTTCAAATTTGTCGCCATACAATTCCTGGCGCATAGAAATACGGTACGGGTGCATTCGATGTTGATGTAGCATTCTCAACACCGACGGTTTTGAGATTCCCGATACTAGCGCAATTTGTCTGCTACTGATGTGCGGATTATCCGCGACAGCAGCTAAAACACCTACTTGGGCATCATCATTTGTTGCAGTTCGTGGATGACGTTTCACATGTGGCTGAACACTTCCTGTTTCCTTTAATAACGTAACTATCCGGCGAACGGTCCGGACACTTGGATGATGTCGTCCAGGATACCGAGCAGCGTACATAGCACACGCCCGTTGGGCATTTTGATCACAATAGCCGGACATCAACACGATATCGACCTTTTCCGCGGTTGGTAAACGGTCCATTTTAACACGGGTAATGTATCACGAAGCAAATACTGTCCGCACTGGCGGAATGTTACGTGATACCACGTACTTACACGTTTGTGACTATTACAGCGCCATCTGTCACAAAGCGAAAAAAGTGGTCCAACTAAAACATTCATATTTCTTTACGTACTTCACGAATATGTAATAAAAAATGGTGGTTTCTATTTTAAAAAACGCAGTTGATATCCGTTTGACCTATGGCAGCGCCATCTAGCGGGCCAACCATCGCGACATCTGGTTTCCCCCTTCAAGCTAGACAAGTTTCGTTCTTTATAGTTTTTTCGTTTGACGCTTATATCGTGAGATATTTGGCCTGGTCACGATCAATGGACCACCCTGTATACAGCTCGTTGCGTTTGGTCTGGGCGGACGCTACAAGACATTCGTTCAAATTGATCGTTGTTTCCCTAACTCAGTTTCTTTGTTACAGAAGGCAAGCAACCCTCTGACCGAACACGGTGAGCTACCGTGCCGGCAAACCTCAGATCCACCGAACTGAATGAAACAAATGTATGCGAGTAGCATATTTCAACGTACTTGCTTATATTTTCTCTATCAATGCACGTGGTATTGTCAAAGCAGTTCAAGGATGTGTTCGGTAGTTAACAATTTAATACGAAGTGCGTGGTTGCTGTCTATCGGGCCCAAAATAGAACATGTATGAGTGATGTTTAATCATTATTGGTTGGTGTCAAAATTCCCTTAACTGTTCACTGCAAATATTTCGAATTTTACTTTCTTAAGCTGCTGTTACGTGTCTATAAAGTGCCTTTGAATTAATGCATAAATAACGAGTCGCTTCCTAAGAGCTGTTATGAGGCTGATCGTCAAGTACACACGGCACCTAGTAATATCCTTAACCTAACCTTCCAGATCGAAAAAAGTATTTTGAGCATCAGCGGCGTGGAAATGGTGTAGTCACACATTTACTTGCCATTTTTTGTGTTAATAACAAAACTTTTATTATTTCAGTTGGTATCTGCGAAAAACAAAAGTGATGAATCGTATTGCCACAATGCTGTAAACTGACAATCTGAGCTGAACCTAACTCTGAACCACGAATTTTCGCCAGACAAATGTGACCTGTCTTCACGGCGATATGATCTAGAATTAATGCTTATACAGTGCAAATTTCCAGGTTATGTTTGATCTAAGATCGTTTTCTGTCTTAACCAAAGGTAGGCGACTGTTATGTGCTTTTTGGATTTCAGCACTGTCGACTTTGACAGTCTGCTTCTTAAACTCAAAAGTGAGAAACTTTTCTTCAAGGTCCGTAGAATAGTTCTACTCATACCTTAAATGCCGCCAACTACGTGTAATGATCGGAACAAACAGCTCACAATGGAAGAATATGGTATCAGCTATCCCACAACGATTAGCATTGGGTCAATTACTTTTCTCATTATATGTCAAGGAGGTGTCGACAGTTATCTCGCATTGCAAATATCATTTATATGCTGATGACCTTCAGTTATATTTAAGTGCAACTCCAAAAAATCTACGCATAGCCATCCAGAACGTAAACGCTGGCTTACTTGATTTATCACGATGGGCACAGAACATAGGTTTGAAACGTAACCCACTCAAAACTCAAGCAATCATAGTCTCTTACGAAAGTCATATTTCTGCTCATTGCGGAGAATCTCTTCCACTCTTAATCCTAAACAACACAGATATCATCTTCTGTTCTTCTGCAAAGAATTTGGATATAATTCTGGACCATCACCTACATTGGTCTGAAAATACCACCGTAATCTGTAAGATGTTGTCAGCCTCACTTCATTCGTTACAGAAATATAAAATAGTATTTCTTCTCGATCATAAAAAGAAACACGTAGAGTTACTAACACCCCCATACTTGATTATGGTGGTCCTATCCTCTTAGGACTTTCGTAACAGAGCTCACGCCAGCTGGAACTGGCTATTTCGGCCATATCACTTCTGTCTATGAACAGTTATCGTGGCGATATGCCGACAAGCGTAGAGATTATCAGACCGTGTGTTTCCTGCATCGTAGTCTCAGTTACTGCGCTCCTTCCCATATATCTTCAACCCTTCCGTTACTATCTGAACAACGCAGCAGAAATATTCGTTCTCAATATAGTAAATTACTCTCTGCACCACTACACAACACTTCCATGTTCTGAATGGCGGGCTCCATGTGGTTCCCAAGTTGTGCAGCGACCGTAAACCATAAAATTACCAAATAAGCTTATTTGGTAATTTTACTTCCATGTTCTCCAAATCAGTTTCTGTATCAGTAACACGACTGTGGAACAATCTTGCTCAAAATATTAGATAAATTAAAAGAATTTCAAATTTCAAAAGGCAGATACTGGCCCACATCTACCAATATAGGTATTTCTTCTTGTAGCTCACTATCACCAAGCCACCCTCCCCTACAACCTTGCCCTCCTCTCGTTATAGAGTTCTCTATTGAAATTCTCTTCTTTTCTGGGAGCCACTGTCATTATCATTTGAATACTGTCCTCTTTCATTACCCCTTTCACTTCTAATACGAAACAAGGCCTCAGACGTGCTAAAGTAATCAACATTATTCTTAATGCCTCCATTATTTTTTTTTAATTCTTCTGGGCCTGCAGCATTATATATGTCTCTTAAGGGTGGCAGGCTTTCAAATAGCTACGCACCCTCCGCCTCAACGTTGAAATATAATTAGTTTTGGCTGGTTTCATTGTCTAGGGGCTGGGATACGTAGTTGCCGCATTACAGGCCAAATATTGATGAGTCTATAGTATACGATAAGAATACATACATGAATCGAATGGTCGATGGTTTCTATCACTCGGAAATTGCGAATTATGAAAGTAACATATAGATTTATAAATGAAAGATTGCAATTAAATAAAATCTACAGATACTATCTTAACGACTTTAATGACGATTACGATAGTAGAAGTACTTTTAAGACTGTGGTATATTTCTGCAAAACACTTATTAGTGTCGATGGTCCAGAAATTAAATAAAATATAAGTTGAATAACAGGGAAACAATATATTCCTACAGCACGTAATTAGTTATGAACAACGAAACAGCTCTCGAGATATTAACTTCTAAACGCACTCTTCGTCTTCGCTGTAGAAGCCACGGAAATCTCACAAGAGCACAAGTCGGCACTCCAAAGTATTTCTGTCTGCCGCGACCACGCGCAAACGGCTGCACACTCTCCAAGTCTCTCTCGCCACTGTGCGTCCGTCGCGCAGTCGCGTCCAGCACTTCCCGTGTCCAGTGCCGCACCCTTCCAAAACTGTCCTGTTCCAAACCGCCCTGTCCCCTCTCGAAACGATCCTCCTCCCCCACTTCCATACAGTCCCACCATTAACGAGCACTGTGATTGGCTAGAGCGCTCCCTCCATGTCTCCTAGCCAGCGCACAATCAAAAAACATAATGAAACATACGAATTTACATTTGAATACTTGAAATTAAATAAATATTCCTACCACTGTAGCATAAACACGCTCTAACACATATTATTAAATAAATAAACAAGTTAAATAAACATATATCAAAGGAATAGAACGAAAGGTAGGCCAGGAGCCTAATGTCTCTGTTATTTGTAAAACACAGTAAATATTTAACGAATTTCTTCATGAATAGTATATATATCGGATATAAACAGAGACATAGATGAATAAATATATTTATAAGCATGCTGCTACCGTTTCTTCGTGTAACTGTGGAGTACTTATGGCCTGACGCGATGGGTAGTAATCGGCCACTTTGACCTCCAATAACTCATGTACTATTTAAGTTACATGCCTGTACTTCATACCAATTTTGGTTTACACTAATAGCTTTCTAAAGACACGGCGATCGACAAAATCGGATGAAGCGTTTATGTTTTGGAAATTCGTTGCTGGGTGTTACTTGTACTATAATTTGTTGTCAGATACTAAACTTTAAAGTAATAAATATATTGAAAATCTGATAACACCATCAGTATCGTCGTGCAAATAATAGTAGTGTACATGTTTCTTTTTTGAGGTATCATGATTCATCTGGCTACTATTAATTTCTACACGAACTGTAAAATTTCTGCCATTAAGGTTGTAAGTAGGCTGCTTAGGTTTTTATGTTGGTAACGCCACGTAGCGCTCTATATGAAAATCACTGACTGTGCTGTGTGAAGGGCCTGGTTGGTTTGCATTGTTGGAATTTGCTATTGTAGTGTAGTACAAGACTCTTCGATGGTGATTGTGCACCTGCACAGTCGCAACAGATGGCTGCTGGCTGTCTCTACAAGGACTGAAGTGGGTCTGCACCTTTGATGATCCACCAATACCATTATTTCTACAAGGACTGCAGTGGGTCTGCACCTCTGGTGGCCCACCAATACCGTAATCTCTACCAGGACTACAGTGGGTCTACTCTGTGATGACCTACCTACCAATATTCTTCAAAACTTCGACTGACTCTGCTGTGGGTTTGCTCTGTTGTGGACCATTACCTGTCTGCATGTCAAGAGGCAGCATTATCTTTCTTAGGACAACACTACTTCTTCAAGACTGCATGGAAATCCACTACTTCCGTGTGAATTTTCTTTTACTGATCAGACTTTTTGCATGAAATTGTAATTAATACTGTGATGAATGATCAGGACTGTCTTTATGGACTGTGAGAAAATTTTAGCTTTTGACCAACATTGTATCGATAAGAGCGAGCATTTGATTTCTATGTTTTTGTAATTATGAATTTTTTTTTTTCAAATCTGTATTGGCCACTGCCCAAAACAATTTGTAAAATTTTTTGTGGGGGCATGGGGGCTATGTAAGTAGGCTGTTTAGGTTTTTATGTTGGTAGCGCCACGTAGCGCTCTATATAAAATTCACTGACTGTGCTGTGTGAAGGCTGTGGTTGGTTTGCATTGTTGGAATTTGCTATTGTAGTGTTGGGCAGTTGACTGTTTACAGAGCGTAGTGTTGCACAGTTGGAGGTTAGCCGCCAGCAGTGGTGGATGTGGGAAGAGAGATGGCGGAGTTTTGGAGCCGGTGATCAGGACCTGTGTCCATCAGAGACAGTAAATTTGTAAGACTGGATGTCATGAACTGACATATATATATTATGACTTTTGAATGCTATTAAGGTAAATGCATTGTTCGTTCTCCATCAAAATCTTTCATTTGCTAACTATGCCTATCAGCAGTTAGTGCCTTCAGTAGTTTGAATCTTTTATTTAGCTGGCAGTATTGGCGCTCGCTGTATTGCAGTAATTCGAGTAACGAAGATTTTTGTGAGGTAAGTGATTAATGAAAGTTATAGGTTATTGTCAGTCAGGGCCATTCTTTTGTATGGATTGTTGAAAGCCAAATTGCGTTGCGCTGAAAATATTGTGTCAGTTTAGTGTTGATCAGAATAAGTAAAGAGAGTAATGTCTGAGTACGTTCAGTTTTGGTCAGCTCTTCGAAAATCAAACAACGTAAGAGGTTTATCAGCACAGTAATTCATTAATTTTTCTAAGGGGACGTTTCAAGGTTTCACAAAGTCCGCCATCTTCGGCACTCCCGGCATAGAAATCTCCTTCACCGACACAAAGCACCGTCCTCGTCACAGCGGAATTCCCAGCCACGCGGCTGGACCATGCGCTGGGGCTGCCCCTCTCGTCCGGCTAACGTTTGGCACCACGTGTTTGCTAATGCGTTCGGCACTGCCGGGCGGCCCGAGCAGCGGCCGCCAACTCTGAACTTAAGAGTATTTCCAGGACGCCGCAACTCGCCCGTTACCTCACACGACATTATGTTTACATTATGCCATAACGCTGCTTTGTGTAGCATTTTTTATTATTGCGACTTTATTTTCATTGGCTATAGTCCTATTTCGGCTCAAAGGCCATTTTCAAGCACTTTCCATATTACGCTCTTGCTGTCAGATACCTTACTTGGTGCGTTTTTAGGCAAAGCACAGGCGAAATTATATATTACTGGCTAAGTAATGTCTCAACAGTGGAATTTTTCTTTGTTGGTCAGTACAGAAAATACAAAATACATAAGGATACAAAAATAAAAAAGTGAGAAAAGTTGCTACACTGATGAAAAAAAAGAAAAAAAGCGTGGTCGGTCAGAGGGTTAGCTATTCTCTTTAACAAAAAAACTGAGTGAATCGATCAACGAAGAATCTAAACGGGTGTTATCGGACGTCCGCCCCGCACAGATTCAACGAACAATATAGAACAACATGAGATTTTTTAAAAAAATGGTAAGGTAACCGCTCGCGATATTCGGGAAATTCGGGTTCGAGTCTCGGTGCGGCTCAATTTTTCATTGTCGTCATTCCGTTCTACAGGTGATGGTTGCCCACATGTGCATTTGGAAATACACTACTGGCCATTAAAATTGCTACACCAACAAGAAATGCAAGTGATAAAGGGGGATTCATTGGACAAATATATTATACTACAACTGACATGTCATTACATTTTCACGCAATTTGGGTGCATAGATCCTGAGAAATCAGTACCCAGAACAACCATCTCTGGCCGTAATAACGGCCTAGATACGCCTGGGCATTGAGTCAGAGCTTGGATGGCGTGTACAGGTACAGCTGCCCACGCAGCTTCAACACGATACCACAGTTCATCAAGAGTAGTGACTGGCGTATTGTGATGAGCCAGTTGCTCGGCCGCCATTCACCAGACGTTTCCAGTTGGTGAGAGATCTGGAGAATGTGCTGGCCAGGGCAGCAATCGAACATTTTCTGTATCCATAAAGGCCCGTACAGGACCTGCAACATGGGGTCGTGCACTATCCTGCTGAAATGTAGGATAAGATGCCTGTCATCTCGACAGCTAGTGATACGAGGCCGTTGGGTTCCAGCACGGCGTTCCGTATTGCCCTCCTGAGCCAACCGATTCCATATTCTGCTAACAGTCATTGGATCTCGACCAACGCGAGCAGCAATGTCGCGATTCGATAAACCGCAATCGCGATAGGCTACAATCCGACCTTTATCATAGTCGGAAACGTGATGGTACGCATTTCTCGTCCGTACACGAGGCATCACAACAACGTTTCACCAGGCAACGCAGGTCAACTGCTGTTTGTGTATGAGAAATCGGTTGGAAACATTCCTCATGTCAGCACGTTGTAAGTGCCGCCACCGGCGCCAACCTTGTGTGAATGCTCTGAAAAGCTAATCATTTGCATATCACAGCATCTTCTTCCTGTCGGTTAAATTTGGCGTCTGTAGCACGTTATCTTCGTGGTGTAGCAATTTTAATGGCCATTAGTGTACATTTATCGTACCCTTAGAATGTATCTGCAGAAATGTCTGATGTATTTCACACCTGGATTTAGGAGAGTGAACCGATTTTAAACTTGTGGTTGTGTCTCTCTCTGTAGAAATGTGATCAGTGTGTAAATGATAACCGTTTATAACGTGACACAATGGTGTTGGGGAGTTCGAGACGAATAATTTGAAATGAAGCACTTGTGGTCTATCAAGCTGAAAAAAAACTCAAATTACCCTACAAAAGCCACCTACGCTACAACTCATGAGCGCCGAGGGAGACATTTTAATAACATTTCGGCCTCTTATTGCACCCGCGGGTTCCTGGGTTCGATTCCCCGCGGGGTCAGCAATTTTCTCTGCCTCGTGATGACTGGGTGTTGTGTGATGTCCTTAGGTTAGTTAGGTTTAAGTAGTTCTAAGTTCTAGGGGACTGATGACCATAGCTGTTAAGTCCCATAGTGTTTAGAGCCATTTGAACCATCTTATTCCACCTGGTCTCGTTACGACTGATTAACGTTTCCTGTGGGAGTAATGAAAGAAAAAGAAAACATTTGAAGCGGTTATGGAAAAATTAATTACGTGTCGAACTCGATCTCAACTTATTCCTTACATGAACAGTCAAATCATATTAAGAAACCCAGACAAACAAAACGATTTAATTGTTAATTTTACTCTATTAAAATTTAAAAAAGAGATAAATGGGAATTCAAGAGTCGTCTGGACACTGTCAGGCCGAAAGAGAAACTGATTGGTTTGATGCACATCTTTTCCTTCTTCTTAGCTTTTCGATATCAACCATTTAAACTGAGTGTAGTACCTCAGAAAGGCGCACTGCTTTTGGACTTTCCGATGCCAATCTTCTTGCGACACTATGCCTGACCAGATGGTGTAGACAGGGCAGTGAAGGAAATGGACCAACGTCTGCTCAACAACTGGACACATTTTGGTTATCTCAGTCCCCATTTTAAGGTGGCAGCTTTACTTCGGACCATGCCCACGCGTAGAAGATTAAGTGATCTCTGTGTTTGTCATGACAGGCTGTTTCCCGAGAATGCACCTCGTATTTCTGTCAGTACGATATTAAATATCGAGTCTTGAGAAGGATAATCTGCACAACTACTACACGTGTTCTGTCTTGACAAAACCGATGTATGTACAAGATGACAGAAAATATATCTCGGGAATAGTATTGAAAATGCTTCTGCGTTTCCTGTAGAATATATACACATTAAAGATAGAAACCACACAAAATGTTTCTGCAGCATTAAATTTTCTGTCGCTGTTTGAGACTGTAAAATTCGTTGCTTGTGTGATGAAAGCAGTTGTTCTGGCTAACAGGGCGTCTTCTCATGTATTATTGTAGTGCTACGCTGATCTAACTGTCGGCTCCCTGCTGCAGAGACCATTATAGTAAGTGGCACAAGGTTCATAGCCAGCTGTACGTAAATAATTCTCACCACATCCTGAGCAATCGAAAGTTTATGACTTGACTTTCGGGCCTGCGTTGCAGTCGTAACACAGAGCTCCGACGAAGCATTGTTGTCTTTACCTCCACTCACGTTCTTCCTGCCCCTGATGCCCGTCTCTCCATTGTCCTCCTCCACGTTTCCTTCGTCCTCCTCTTCTGTAGTGGCCCTGAGAATTACAATCAGGGCTTGTCATTGTATGGCAGTTTTACGTAAAGTGTGTCCAACCCATTTCCATTTTCTTGTCTTTGTCTGTATATTGCACCACGACGACCAGTTTTTAAAAGTTTGTATTTTTCTCGGTGACTGATATTTTAGCCTTCCAGGTTTCTCACACGTACAGCAGCACTGATTTTACGTTACTGTTGAATATTCGAAGTTTTCTCCGTACAGAAATCTCATTGTTTTTCCAGGTGGAACGCTGTAGTATGAAGAGTGCGTCTGCTGCAGACATTCTCCTCGGCTCCTACAATTGTTTTTACAATGCTTTTGAGATTTGTGAACTCTTCAACAACCTCTGCATTACTTCTATTTATTTGGAACTTCCTGTCGGTAGACGTAATTAACCGTAGAGATTCGGTCTTTCCTGCATTTATAGTTATAAAAATGAATACAAACGTCTCAAAAATGAGATCGACAGGAAGTGCAAAACGGTTAAGCAGGGATGGCTAGATGACAAATGTAAGGATGTAGAGGCTTATCGCACTAGGGGTAAGATAGATGCTGCCTACAGGAAAATTAAACAGACCTTTGGAGAAAAGAGAGCCACTTGTATGAATATCAAGAGCTCAGATGGAAACCCAGTTCTAAGCAAAGAAGGGAAAGCAGAAAGATGGAAGGAGTATATAGAGGGTCTATACAAGGGCGATGTACTTGAGGGCAATATTATGGAAATGGAAGAGAATGTAGATGAGGATGAAATGGGAGATATGATACTGCATGAAGAGTTTGACAGAGCACTGAAAGACGTGAGTCGAAACAAGGCCCTGGGAGTAGACAACATTCCATTAGAACTACTGACGGCCTTGGGAGAGCCAGTCCTGACAAAACTCTACCATCTGGTGAGCAAGATGTATGAGACAGGCGAAACACCTTCAGACTTCAAGAAGAATATAAATATTCCAATCCCAAAGAAAGCAGGTGTTGATGTGAAAATTACCGAACTATCAGTTTAATAAGTCACGGCTGCAAAATACGAACGCGAATTCTTTACACACGAATGGAAAAACTGGTAGAAGCCGACCTCGACGAAGATCAGTTTGGATTCCGCAGAAATGATGAAACACGTGAGGCAGTACTGACCCTACGACTTATCTTAGAAAATAGATTAAGGAAAGGGAAACCTACGTTTCCAGCATTTGTAGACTTAGAGAAAGCTTTTGACAATGTTGACTGGAATACTCTCTTTCAAATTCTAAAGGTGGCAGGGGTAAAATACCGGGAGCGAACGGGTATTTACAATTTGCACAGAAACCAGATGGCAGTTATTAGAGTCGAGGGACATGAAAGGGAAGCAGCGGTTGGGAAGGGAGTGAGACATGGTTGTAGCCTGCCCCCGATGTTATTTAATCTGTATATTGAGAAAGCAGTAAAGGAAACAAAAGAAAAATTCAGTGTTGGTATTAAAGTCCATGGAAAAAAAAATAAAAACGTTGAGGTTCGTCGATGACATTGTAATTCTGTCAGAGACAGCAAAGGACGGAATGGACAGTGTCTTGAAAGGAGGATATAAGATGAACATCAACTAAAGCAAAACGAGGATAATGGAATGTAGTCGAATTAAGTCGGGTTATGCTGAGGGAATTAGATTAGGAGATGAGACACTTAAAGTAGTAAAGGAGTTTTGCTATTTGGGGAGCAAAATAGCTGATGATGGTCGAAGTAGAGAGGATATAAAATGTCGACTGGCAATTGCAAGGAAAGCGTTTCTGAAGAAGAGAAATTTGTTAACATCGAGTATAGATTTAAGTGTAAGGAAGTCGTTTCTGAAAGTCTTTGTATGGAGTGTAGCCATGTATGGAAGTGAAAAATGGACGATAAATAGTTTGGACGAGAAGAGAATAGAAGCCTTCGAAATGTGGTGCTGCAGAAGAATGCTGAAGATTAGATGGGTAGATCACATAACTAATGAGGAGGTATTGAATAGAATTGGGGAGAAGAGGAGTTTGTGGCACAACTTGACAAGAAGAAGGGACCGGTTGGTAGGACATGTTCTGAGGCATCAAGGGATCACAAATTTAGCATTGGAGGGCAGCGTGGAGGGTAAAAATCGTAGAGAGAGACCAAGAGATGAATACACTAAGCAGATTCAGAAGGATGTAGGTTGCAGTAAGTACTGGGAGATGAAGAAGCTTGCACAGGATAGAGTAGCATGGAGAGCTGCATCAAACCAGTCGCAGGACTGAAGACAACAACAACAACAACAGTTTCTTCCAGCCTACTCTTGTATATCTTCCAGTTTGACGTTTATGGGAGAGATGTTTTGAAAGATGAGACAAACGCCAGCGGCAAAATCAGTATCGTCTGGTCGGTCTGTATTGTCCACCTTATACCCATTATCCTGCGCTGAATTTATCTTTCTCACTGCGTCGTCCATTAAAAATAAGGAGATAGATGCAGAAAGATCTCATTCCTCTTTTATACCTTACGAAAAAGTAATGTCAGTTTCCCTTGGTGCTTTATTTTGCAGCTGTACCCATCATACATTTCCTGCATTTTTTGCTCACAGCCACTCGGGGTAGTCGCGCGGTCTTAGGCGTCTTGCAGCGGTTCGGGCGTCCCCCCCCCCCCCCACCCCCACCCCCGTCGGAGGTTCGAGTCCTCCCTCGGACATGGGTGTGTGTTGTCCTTAGCGTAAGTTAGTTTAAGTTAGATTAAGTAGTATGTAAGGCTAGGAACCGATGACCTCAGCAGTTTGGTCCCACAGGAACTTACCACAAATTACCAAATTAATTTATTATCTGGTAGTGTCATACACTCAGGAGACAAAAATCGTGCGATACCACCTAATATTGCGTTGGACCTCCATTTGCCCGACTTAGTACCGTACGTAGGCTGTTTGTTTTCTTATTGGCAACGTTATGTAGCGCTCTGTATGAAAATCACTGGCTATGCTGTGTGCAGTCTGTGGCTAGTTTGCATTGTTGTCTGCCATTGTAGTGTTGGGCAGCGGCAGCTGGATGTGAACAGCGCGTAGCGTGGCGCAGTTGGAGGTGAGCCGCCAGCTGTGGTGGATGTGGGGAGAGAAATGGCGGAGGTTTGAAATTTGTAAGACTGGATGTCATGAACTGCTATGTATATTATTATTTTTCAACACTATTAAGGTAAATACATTGTTTGTTCTCTATTAAAAACTTTCATTTGCTAACTATGCCTATCAGTAGTTAGTGCCTTCAGTAGTTTGAATCTTTTATTTACCTGGCAGTACTGGCGCTCGCTGTATTGCAGTAGATCGAGTAACGAAGATTTTTGGTGAGGTAAGTGATTTGTGAAAGGTATAGGTTAATGTTAGTCAGGGCCATTCTTTTGAAGGGATTTTTGAAAGTCAGATTGCGTTGCGCTAAATGTATTGTGTGTCAGTTTAAGCACAGTCCTGTATAATTGTTCAAAATGGGACGTTTCGTATGTAGACCCTTATCTGTTGATACCTCACTGGAATCTTCTGATTTTTTTCTTGTAGTTTGTGTAATTAGTGTAGCTTTTGTTCATTGCTAGCGCATAATCATAGAGAGAATTTCCTTTGTAGTTGCAGTCTTTCATTGTTGTACAGTAAAACAGTTGTGGCATGCATGTAGATATGCACCAAGTATTTCGCAGCTGCGCTTGCAATTAAGTAGATATTATTTTCAGTGCTATGTTAATGTGTTCTCTTATTTTTGCTCTTCAAATTGTGCTTTTCTGTGTTATAGTGTGATGTATTGTGACAATAATGGCGTGTGAAAAACGTAACACTAGGCTCCAAAGTAAACTGAGAAATAATATTGACGACGAGTGTAGCATATCAGCACCACAGTGTAATGAATTAACAGACATTCGAAGTAGTAATTTGGTAATTGTGCATAGAGAAATGGAGCGGGCGGCAAATAATGGCGAAGACAGTGAAGCAATTAGTGAACAGGGAAGCATTATCGATCGATCGGTCGGCAACAGCTCGCCTCAGGAAGCCGAAATTACAGGACACAATCTCGCAAATACTGTAGATTCAGGTTTTGGGTCCTCACCGTTTTCTCAAATCAGTCAAGACACATTTTCTGCTTGTCAAAATGTGAATGTTGCCGGTGCAAATTCACTGCCGAAAAGCACTGAGGAACATGTTTCAGACACCAGTGCATTGTTATTACAATTAATACAACAAATGGGACAAACACAGCAAAAGCTTCAAAAGTTAGACACAATGGAACAAAATCTTCAAAAGTTAGACACAATGGAACAAAATCTTCAAAAGTTAGACACAATGGAACAAAATCTTCGGAAGTTAGACACCACGCGTGAACAAACACGTGAAGATTTAACTACTGATTTACATAACATTGAATCGAAATGTCAAAAAGTCTGTAATGACGTAAAAACACAAATTTGTGAGCATTTTCAACCTATTTTTTCGTGGCATGAAAATGCATTGCAGAATCACGAAGTAGCCATAAAAGAGCTGCAAACTATTGTTCATGAAAATCATGAGACCTTGCAACCTAAAATTGACTCAGTTGCATCTACCGATTCGGTTACGCAACTTGCAAAAACTCAGGAAAACTTAAAGGACACAGTAGATACTCTGAAAATTGGTTCAGAAAGACACATGGAGGAAATTAGTTCATTATCAGAGAAAGTAGTTGAACTTTCGGATCAGCTAAATATTTTATCTACGAAGGTAGATGATAATCTGAATGACACAAAACCGGTAGTCTTTAATGACATAGAAGAGTGCGAACAAATTAAGAAATTCAAACAAAATCAGAATCAAATTAATGCGCAACACCAAAGAGAAATGCGGGAAGTACAAGATCAGCTGACACAGGTAATACAAGAGTTACGTATTTCAGAGGACACTCGCGCCCCAATACGGGAAGAGGGACATAGAAATACGGAACAGCCACAAAATAATAACGCAGCGCATTTCGGAAATTATGAAAGAAATTGGCAAGGTGCACGAATTTTGAAATGGAACCGCCGAAACGACGTAACAATGACCGATATGCGACTCGTCGACACGATGATTTTGACTATAAGCTGTTCATTACTACACGTAAATTTAAAACATTTAAGAATTCTGGCAACGACATTCATCCACAAGCGTGGCTTCATCAATTCTCTCATTGTTTTCCGCCCAACTGGTCATTAGAACACAGATTAGAATTTATGTGTGGCTACTTAGAGAATGAACCAGGTGTAAGAATGCGATCGCTCATTCACGATTGCCACAGTGAAGGAGAATTTTACCATGCCTTCCTCTCAGCATATTGGTCTCAAGCCACACAAGACCGAGTGAAACATGGCATCATAATGACGAAACATTTCGAACAATCTGAATATTCCAGTCTTGTGAAATATTTTGAAGACATATTGCACAAGAATCAGTACCTGTCAAACCCATACAGCACCACAGAAATCATCCGCATTTGCTTAATCAAATTACCTGAACATTTACGGCATATTATTTTTGCAGGACGTTGCAAAGACGACATTGAAGCTTTTCAGGGACTCTTACAAGAATTGGAAATTGACACTGACAATCGCGGAACGCGAAAACAGGAACACAACAATTACAGGTCACATCCGTCGCAATTCCGCGATGAAAGAAATAATAACTGGACACGACAAGGCTATTCTCACTACACAAATCGTGACCAAAACAGACACCACCCGTATGACAACCGTTGGCAGAGTAGTAATAATTACAGGGAAAGATCACCTCTCCGTGGTAATGACTATCACAGAGACAATCAGAGGAACAGACAATATGGGAACCAAAATAAATATTATCAGGGGAGACAGAATAACTTTAGATGCAACGGTCCAGCGCACAGTTACGATTCAGGGAGAAATTCTCCACCACGTGACCGACAAGAAAGAAACTGTGGAATCTATCGACATGACGACAGACGATATGATCGTAACGACAGACCTGAATTGCATCAGAACTGGCGGGATTCAAACAGAGCAGGGCCCTCTCGACAAGGTTAATTTGTAAAAGTTAGGTCTCCAAATCTCAATAACGACACGCGCCAACAAAGAGACAATAGGCAATGACTCATACCGCTGGCAACCACAAAACGTACGTATGAAACTGACGACGCAGCTGCCGTAGCTAGTAATTACGTAAAAATGGAAGACATTAGGGACATCTTACTCCAGGAACACGACGTAAAACATAGCAACATTGCATATCCTGTGATTCACATTACAGTAAATGATGTATAATTTACGGCAGTACTTGACTCTGGCAGTCCCATTTCAGTAATTAGTGAAACAGCTTTTAGCAAATGCAACAAATCGAACGATTGCCCCACACTTCTGTTACGTAAGATTAAATTACAAGGTGCAATCTTTGGAAAAAGTGCAGATGTACGCCAACAAACCAACTTAGAATTCTTTTGTCAAAGCCACAGCGTCTCTATGAACTTCCTTATTTTTCCATTATTGTCGACGGAAATTATACTGGGAGTAGACTTTTTGAATGAATACAAAGCAATCTTAAACTTTCACGATGATGAAATAAGTTTAGAGAAAGAAAGTAAGTCAATAGCTTTGAAATTTGAAGATTGGCTCTCAAACCATGACGAGGAAATTAATCGGCTTTACCTTCTGTTAGACAACAGTTCGGAATTTTCTACGGAACTAGACACTAACAATCACTCTGCAAGTACTGACAGGGATCATATCAACGGCATATTTGAAACTAATGAGTTAATTCAGAATAAAATTCAAACGATTGATAATTGTAATGACAGTGATAGGCAGGACCTTTTTGAGATTTTACAAGCACATACCACAGTTTCTACTCACAAAACAGGAACAATCAAGGGATTTCAATACCAATTTCGTGTTCTTGAGCATACTAAATTTTGTGTTAGACCATACGTAATTTCAGCACATTGTAGGGACCGTGTTAGAACAGAAATACAATCTGCGCTTGACGAGGGCATTATTGAGCCTGCAGTAAGCTCATACAACAATCCATTACATGTTGTTGAGAAGAAAAATGGATCGATCAGGCTTGTCTTAGATTCGAGACAAATCAATACTATTATTATTCCTGAAACAGACAGGCCGCAAACGTTGGAAGAACTTCTTCAAAATTTTAATGGTGTAAAATTGTTGTCTTCCATTGATCTCAGATCCAGATTTTATCAGATCGAACTTCATCCAGAATGTAGAAAATACACAGCTTTCCTTTGTTTCGGCGTTTGTTATCAGTTTCGGAAACTTCCTTTTGGTTTGAACATTTCTTCAGCAGCATTCATTCGCGGGCTAAATTCCATATTACCTGAGTTCTTAAAACGTCACATCACCATATATGTTGGCGATATTCTGATAGCAGAAGCCTCATGGGAACAACATAATCGCATCCTCAACAGTTTGTTACGTATTTTTGCAGAATCTGGAATTACAGTTAACTTGGAAAAGTCTGAATTCGGTAAAGCAAAGGTGAGTTTTTGGGACATATTATTTCTTCTGAAGGCATTCAGCCGGATCCTGAAAAGTTAGAAGCAATCAGAGCCATTCCAGTTCCATCCACAAAAAAACAAGTCCGCAGTTTTCTAGGTCTCGTAAATTTTTACCATCGTTTTCTGAATATGCAAATTCTTGTTACACCAAAACTTTGTTCTCTCACTGGAAAAAATACTATTTGGAACTGGGACGAACAAGCATTGTTGGAATTCAATTCTCTGAAAGAAGCGTTACTTCACGCGCCAATCTTAGCTCATCCAGATCTGTCACAAGATTTCTGCCTTAGCACGGATTCTTCTAAAGTCGGTCTTGGTACCCATTTATTTCAAGAAGCCGCAGAAAATGACACTACTGTTCAGAAAACCATTGCTTTTGCTAGCCGAGTGCTAACAAAATCCGAAAAAATTATTCCGTTACTGAATTAGAATCTTTAGCTATCGTTTGGGCATTTAACAAATTCCGTTTCTTTCTTTCTGGTAAGCACGTAAAAGTATACAGTGATCATCGTGCATTACAATTTCTTATGTCTTTAAAATTAAATCATGACAGGTTAAAACGTTGGGCATTGTTTCTGCAAGAATTCCACTTCACAATAGTCTACCTTCCCGGCAAGGAGAACAATGTTGCGGACGCACTGTCACGCGCACCGGCTGGGCTTGAGAAAAGTAACACAGAAGGCAACCTCGAGAAAAATTTCAGTATTCTTTACATTCAGAAAGTCGCCTTTGAAAACTTCATCTCCACATCTTTAAAGGACATTGCTCACGAACAAGTTAAAGATCCGATTTGGAAAGACATCAAAAGCAAATGGCATGAAAAGACACACACACAGATTCGGCATTATTATCTGGTTAGAAACAACATACTGTTCAAACGCTGCACTGTTGATGACAAGCTATGGGTACTTTGCATTCCTGACGATTTTGTTAATAAGCTCATTTGGTACATTCATTTCAGCTATGCACATTTTGGCCCACGAAAGTGTTATCATATTCTTCGGACGACTTGTTATTTTAACAATATGGAAAAGAAAATTCGAAGAGTCTTGTCTATTTGCAAACTTTGTCAAAAGGCGAAACCATCTACTATCTCACATCGTGCTCCATTGTTTCCCATCACTCCTTCTAAATTAAAAGAATTTGCTGATGTTGATCTCTTGGGACCCCTTGTCAGAACATCGAATGGATTTTCGTATGTTCTAGTCGCTGTTGAACTTACTTCAAAATTTGTTTCTTTCACTCCGTTACGTAAAGCCAGTGGACGGTCTGTATCCAACGCCTTTGTTAAAAATTTCTTACGTGAAGTTGGCCACGTTGCTAAAGTCATTTCAGATAACGGACCGCAATTCAGATCTGCTGTTTGGTCACGCATGCTTTGGAATCATAAAATCAAACCTGTTTTTATTTCATTGTACTCACCACATTGTAACCCGTCTGAACGGATTATGAAAGAAATCAATAAGCTTTGCAGACTTTATTGTCACAGAAAGCATCAGCATTGGGACAGATATTTACACTTATTTCAAAATGTGCTGAATGAAATGCCTCATGACTCCACTGCTTTACCACCTACTCTTGTACTGAAGAATGAAGAACCACCGAACAGAATCAGAGAGCTTGTACCTTTCCCGAATACACGTAAACTTCGACACAAAGACATAATTGACTTGGCTATTAAAAATATAAAATCTGCAGCAGACTAAGGGGGAAAACTATACGGTAAAGCAAATGCAAAGAAATTATATATTGGTCAGAAAGTTCTCATTAAAGATCATTCATTGTCACATAAGAAGAAACACTTGAGTCACAAATTCTTTCTAGTTTACAATGGACCTTACAGAATCCGACGTATACCACATGATAATTGCGTTGAAGTTGAAACTCTGCGTACTAGGAAGAGTAAAGGTTTACACCACATTTCACATGTAAAACCGTTTATTGAAAGATAATCTGCTTTTTGACTTTGTCTTTGCCATATATCTTTTCACTTCACATTTCTAGTATGCTTTGTCAGACTTAAGAAACTGTTACCATGCAACAATGTTTGAAGTTAAATATCCAGTCAAGAACCTGGGCTACTTATTAGACAGTAATTGCGAATGCACTGTTATAGTGAACACACGACACAGTGTTGTACATTCTTGCAACAAGTTGCACGATTACGTAAAGACTATCAGGCTTACATAGTTAGAACTTGTACTGCTAATGAGTTTTTAATGCAACAGTTTGGTTTACTTGAAAAGACATTCTTTATTTGAAGTACTTTCTGTGGGATTAAAGATGACTTAGCATTTGGTTTCTTTGACAGCTACACAGTTATATCACGATGCTACTAATGTGTGAAACAATTTACATTGTTGCTTTTGTGGTGTACCTGTTTTATATCTGCACAGTTTTTCTAAATTATTCTGGAAAGTAAAACATGTTTTAATGTTTTAGTAGTAACTTTTGTGGTATAGCTACAATGAGACAGCCTTTTCCGTAGCACAACAATACGTTACAGTACAGTACTTTCTTCATCACGGCAATAAACTTAATATGTAAGGTATCTATACGCAAAGCATTTCACTTTTATTTATCATGAGGTAAGTTCATTGACTTCAGCGGAACTTTGCTTACAGAGGACGATAACTACGACAGTTCCACAGAATTATCTCACAGCAAGACGAACATTCAGCGCTACTGGAGACGCATTTGAGTGATTAATTTTGTACTTAAACCATTTATTTTTCAAGATTTTTGAATTACAATGAAAGTTTTCCGTGATACATTTCATTCCATTTCTGTAATCTGTAACACGTGAGGGTATAATTACATTGATCCTCAGGGGGGTACACGCTTACTTTGTGTATCATGTGTTTGGCAAGCTAATATGGTATTTGCTTATACAACTTTACTCATCGGTACCATATTTCTCTAACACATAAATTACACAGCTATCTGATCATTTTACTGAGAGATAAACATATTTTTTACTACATCAGTGACACATGTTTACGCAATTACACAGTTGGGTAACTTCACACTTATGAAATTGTATTTTGTCTGTACTTTGTGAACTGCTCATATATTTTTGGAACCATTGTGATACTATGAGAGCTTTGAATGATGTACTTGGTAAGGGAGCATGATTTTAAAGTACGTTTGAGGTAGATGACACTATTGAAATGAGCAGAGAATTTTTTTTTAGGTTTTGACTTATTGCAGGAAGCTACGACGTTTTTGAGTCTTGACTGAGGTGTTATGATGTTATTTTTACGACGACGATGTGTATTATGCTGTTGAGGTATGTTTATGATCAATAAGCTGATGCTATATGAGGAATTTGATTATGCTATGTATTTATTATGATGAAATATTGAAGAAGTGACGACGAATATTGATATGTGTAACAAGGTAAGGAATAATGAGTAGTGGTTAGGGCCTCTGATTTGTGGAAAAGGATGTTGGAAACCAAGAATCGTACTTTAAGAGTTATGAAATGTGTGTACATGTGTGAATGTATTACAATGCTGTCGAAAATGTTTTGGACACTGTTATATTTATAGGATTTTGTTTCTACACTTTTCTACTGTAATTTCTCGACTTGTGAAATTTTATTTGTATATGAGACTGTCACTGTAGTGTAAACTGGTGTCGCAAATATTTCAGTAAGAAAGTTAAGTGACCACCTGAAAAAAAAGCCATTAGTGTGTGCCTTTCAGAGGCATAGGTGGAAAAAAAGGGGGGCCATTATCCTCGCTATTGACATTCCTTTGTAGAAAGCATCGCAAAGACGACACGCTCAAACTTGAAAACATATGATAACACTGTGGAGCTCTTAATTTATTATATTTACTGAAATGCCTAATGAAATGATGAGAAACATTTTACATTTATTGTCTTTCTAGCTGAGAGATTCTTTTCCCTTTGGAGATGCCATTTGCCTAGTGAATGACGTTTCATGCACCGCTCTACATAGGCTATGTATATTTGCTCATTTCGTTTAATATATCGTTTCTAGGTGCACTGCAGTATTGGTTATTATAAAATTTAATAGACGTACTAATATCACTATTTTCTGTCTACAGACCCAGGAAAGAATACATTTATGATGTACTTTCTTAGAAAAGAGAGCACAAATAGACATTTCCCTTCACAGGAACTGCATAAATAATTTTTTAAACGATTTGGTAACTTGTCTGCTACAGTAACTTATCGTGATGCATCACTCTAGCATAAAGATGTGACATAGGTATTAGACATGGCCATCTTTAGTGTAATATTTTTTCTGCTTGAGCTAAGTCATGTTTAGATATAAGTTATTGTATTTGCTGCTGCTGTTTGCCAGGCATAGTGCTACTAAATTTCACTTTACATTACTCTGTTAAGCCAGTTTTACTACGAATTTATTTTTCTTGTTTGCTGCGCATTGCCTTATATTAGTTGTAATATTGCATTTGCTTTGCTAATTTGTGCTGATTGCTTTGCCATTTGTATTTTTTATCATTGCTGTTTGTGTTAATTGTTTTGTGCTGCTGCATTGCCTCGTTCCTTAGTTTAGCATCTGATCTCAGTAGATTTAAGTTAGCTTAAGATGGGGTAGGCTATATGAGAGAACGAGTTGTGATGAATTGGAAGAAATACATTGAGAAGCTATAAGTAAATGGTTTGGCCAAAAAAGTATTTTGAAAGAGGATATGAACAAAATAGTAGTGTTTAGGGACAACAGGTTTAGGTAGGATTGTCTTGGAAATAAATGATGAGGTAAGATAATGGAAAATAAATAATAAGGTAAGAAATATGTGAACATATAAATACAGAAAGCATGCTTGGATAGGATTTTTTTGGTGGAAACAAATGTTGAAATAAGACGAAAGATCTATGGAATGAAGTTTTAGGTTGGACTGCAGTACCAAATGTTAAACTGAAAACGAACCCTGTCCTTTCCATTGTGTTATCCCCCTATGTGTTTGTGTACTCTTGTATATTTGTGTTTTTCCTGTCTGTATGTGTTTAGCTAATAAGATTTATGTTGTAGAATTTTTCAAATACTATCTTATTTTCTTTGTACAGATGTTTAGACATTATTTATTCTGTTTTGTTTTAATGCTCATGTGTGAAGCTGATGTTTCAAAAGTTATTCTGATCTTTTATGTATGAACTTATGTCATAATTCCTGTAACACTGATGTATATGTTATTTCGATTCTTTTTTAAAGCCTGTACTACAGGTGTTATCTGTATTGTTTTGTACCTTTGTAATTGTATTCTTATGTTATAAAATTGTAATTGACACCAGTTCATCATATTATTTGCTTCTCAGTTCCATTTCACTGCACACGTTTCTGTTGGTCATAGTATATGGACAATATGTGAGAGGTAGGGACTGTTAGTGTTTGCATGTGTGTTAATAATTCAGCAATGGACTGGATAACAGCGTTGCTGGCTCTAAGGACAGTTCCAAAAACTTTGTGAGTGCACAAGTGGTGGCTATGGACTTGGTATATTGTCCGCAAGACTCTTCGATGGTGATTGTGCACCTGCACAGTCGCAGCAGATGGCTGCTGGCCATCTCTACAAGGACTTCAGTGGGTCTGCACCTTTGCTGACTCACCAGTACCATTATTTCTACAAGGACTGCAGTGGGTCTGCACCTCTGGTGGCCCACCAATACCGTAATCTCCACCAGGACTAGAGTGGGTCTAATCTGTGATGACCTACCTACCAATATTCTTCAAAACTTCGAATGACTCTGCTGTGGGTTTGCTCTGTTGTGGCCCATTACCTGTCCGCATGTCAAGAGTCAGCACTGTCTTTCCGCTGGAAGGACAACACTATTTCTTCAAGACTGCATGGAAATCCACTACTTCCATGTGCATTGTCTTTTACTACTCAGACTTTGAGAAAAGAAACGGCAGTTTTGCTGTGATGAATGATCAGGACTGTCTTTATGGACTGTGAGAAAATTTTAGCTTTTGACCAACATTGTATTAATAAGTGTATGCATTTGATATCTTTGTTACTGTAATTATGAAAATTTTTTTCAAATCTGTATTGGCCAGTGCCCAAAACAATTTGTAAAATTTTTTGTGGGGAGCATGGGGGCTATGTAAGTAGGCTGTTTGTTTTCTTATTGGCAACGTTACGTAGCACTCTGTATGAAAATCACTGGCTGTGCTGTGTGCAGTCTGTGGCTAGTTTGCATTGTTGTCTGCCATTGTAGTGTTGGGCAGCGGCAGCTGGATGTGAACAGCGCGTAGCGTGGCGCAGTTGGAGGTGAGCCGCCAGCAGTGGTGGATGTGGGGAGAGAAATGGCGGAGGTTTGAAATTTGTAAGACTGGATGTCATGAACTGCTATGTGTATTATTATTTTTCAACACTATTAAGGGAAATATATTGTTTGTTCTCTATCAAAATCTTTCATTTGCTAACTATGCCTATCAGTAGTTAGTGCCTTCAGTAGTTTGAATCTTTTATTTAGCTGGCAGTAGTGGCGCTCGCTGTATTGCAGTAGTTCGAGTAACGAAGATTTTTGGTGAGGTAAGTGATTTGTGAAAGGTATAGGTTAATGTTAGTCAGGGCCAGTCTTTTGTAGGGATTTTTGAAAGTCAGATTGCGTTGCGCTAAAAATATTGTGTGTCAGTTTAAGCACAGTCCTGTATAATTGTTTAAAGGGGACGTTTCAGTACCGTACCTCGACGTGGCGTGGACTCAAAAATTCGTTGGAAGTGCCCAGCAGAAATACTGAGCCAAGCTGCCTCTATAGCCATCCATAACTGCGAATGTGTAGCCAGTGCAGGATTTTGTGCACCAACTGACCTTCCGATTGAGTCCCATAAATGTTCGATGCGATTCATGTCTGGCGACGTGGGTGGCCAAATTATTCGCTCGAATTGTCCAGAATATTCTTCAAACCAGACGCGAATAATTGTGGCCCAGTACATGGCGCACTGTAATGGAAACACGGTCCATAAACGGCTGCAAATGGTCTCCAAGTGCCCGTACATAACCATTTCCAGTCAATGATCGGCCCACAACTTCGTGGACCCAACACCAACTTGCGCATTATCTTGTTGACAACTTTGGTCCATGGTTTCGTGGGGTCTGTGCCACACTCGAACCCTACCATCAGCTCTTACCAACTGAAATCAGGACATAGCTGACCAGGCCACGGTTTTCCAGTCACGATGCCACGAGAGGCGCTGCAGGCGATTTTTCGCTCTCAGCAAAAACACTCGCGTCAATCGTCTGCTGCCACTGCCCATTAACGCCAAATTTCGCCGAACTGTCCTATTATATACGTACGCCGTACGTCCCACAGTGGTTTCTACTATTACTTCACGCAGTGTTGCTTGTCTGTTATCACTGACAACTCTACGCATACAGCGCTGCTTTCGGTCGTTAATTGAAGGCCGTCAGCAACTGCATTGTCCGTGGTGAGAGGTAATGCCTGAAATTGTGTATTCTGGGCACTCTCTCGACACTGCGGGTGTCTGCCGCTCGTGGTCTAGTTGGCAGCGTTGCTACCTCTAGATCACGGGGTCCCAGGTTCGTTTCCCGGTAAGGTTGGGGATTTTCTCTGCCCGAGGACTGGGTATTTGTGTTGCCTTCATCATCATCCTCATCAATCGTGACTGTGGCTAGATTGTACTGTGAAAAAAATTGGATTGTGTTTGTACAGTTCAATTTTTTTCACAGTCCATTTTGTAAAGGCTTGATGTCCGCGCAATTGAGCACCCCACAAACCAAACATCATCATCATCACACGTCGGATCCCGAAATACTGAATTCCCTAACGATTTCCAAAATGTAAGCTCCCATGCTTCAAGCTCCAGCTACCATTCCGCGTTCAAAGTCTATTAATCGTGTCGTGCACCCACAATCAGGTCAGAAAGCTTTTCATCTGAATCACCTGACAAACAAACGACAGCTCCGCCAGTATACTCTTTTATGCCTTGTGTGCCGGCCGGAGTGGCCGAGCGGTTCTAGGCGCTGCAGTCTGGAACCGCGCTACCGCTAAGTTCGCAGGTTCGAATCCTGCCTCGGGCATGGATGTGTGTGTAATGTCCTTAGGTTGGTTAGGTTTAAGTAGTTCTAAGTTCTAGGGGACTGATGACCTCAGAAGTTAAGTCCCATAGTGATCAGAGCCTTGTGTGCGTGATACTTCCTCTATTTCTAAATGATTATCCCATGACTTCTGTCACGTCAGCATAGTTTGACATAGCTCTCCGCATGCTTCGTCTTGACACTAAATCAAACGTCTTTTGAAAGTCTATGAACACTAGATATCGACTAGCCATTATTTCAGACACTGTTCGAGGACGATTCGCAGTGTATCAGTCTGATCTATATAGGATCTGTTCCTTAGAAAGCCATCTTGTTCGTCGGTGGTTGTCAATTGAGTCCTGTATTCTGTTTAAGTTGACTGTGGAAAGCACTTTGCTATGGGTGAGTGACAACGTGATCCCTCTGCAATTACTGTAGTTTGTCAAGTCTCCCTACTTTGTAAATTTTACTATTCTGGCATCGCTTCCCTGCTCCAGATCTTCTCGATAAGAGGGTATAATAAATCTGCTGTCGTTGATAGGTTCCCGTTCAGCGGTTTTCGTGGAATATTGTCTGGCCCAAGGGCCTTGCTACATTTCAGGGCGGCTCTTATTTCCTTGCTGCCGGCACTGCACTCGTGATTCCTTCAGGTACCTCGTATTCATCCACATTAACATCTTTGGCTATATTTTCCTGTTCTTATATTGCCTGTTGTCCTTCCACTATTCTTGCCTGTTGTCCTTCCACTATTCTTGCCTGTTGTTCTTCCTGTGTCTGTGCCTCTTCAACACACTCACCCTATTTTTGTAAGTGTACACTTTCATTTGTCAGATGCGTTCTTGCCTTACTTTTCGCTGGACGATTTTTTGGTCCCTTTTTCCTCTGAAACTTTTTGCCTAGCTACAAGATGGCAGGCAATGGAGGCGACAGCACTTGGTAGGCATGCTCGAATTCCATGCTCAGCAATCAGAGTTCTGCATCCAGAAGTACAGGATCAGTGTCTCTCGCTACACCCCTATAGGTTAATAAAGTTCGATACGTAGCGGTGCTGTATGTACCGTTCAAAACGACGTCTGTGACGCACGTGCGTTCCAAGCATACAGTTGTGATTGACTTTCTTCCGGTGGAAAACCAAATATTCATAGACGCTTGCAGAATGTCTACGGAGACCTGGCAGTGAACAAAAGCACGGTCAGTCGTTGAGCGAGTCATCTATCATGATCGTAAAAAGATCGCGCATGCCTTTCCGATCTCCCGCGTGCTGCCTATCCGGACACACCTGTGACTCTGTAATGCTGGAATGTGCGGACACTCTCAGTCGAGGTAAGAGACCTATAACAATCAAACGCCTCGCTGCACAACTGGACGTCTCTGTTGGTAGCACTGACACGCCCGTCCACCACTTGAGGGACTCAAAGGTGTGTGGGCGCTGAGTTCCTCCCTGCCTAACAGAGGACAGCCTTCCAACTTCCATCTGTTTAACCCAATGAAGGATGCACTCCATGGCATGCAGTATGTGGATGATGGTGAGATTATTGATGTAGCAAGAAGTTGGCTTCGACGTCGACCAGCAGAGTGGTACCATGCGTGCATATAGGCCCTACCAGTAAGGTGGCGTGAGATCCAGGTACTGAGCAGAGGCCATGTTGAAAAATACGGCTTTGCAGTGAAGCATCCACGCCCCTATTTTATAGTCGATAAAAACATTTTTATTAGTTTTTTTTAATATGTGATATCGTGAGAGACAAGTGTGTTGTCAGAGAAACAGTTTGGTTTTGCTAGTGTAGAGACGTAACAATATCTTTTCAAGCCACATAAAATAGACTGAAAACCTGATATCTTTTAATCAGAAGAACAATTATTACTATCACTGATTTTTTGTTCAGGTAGCCAAGATGCTAGCAAGACGCACTTTAATCTGCCGCCTACGATAAGGTCTGGTATTATTACTACTATTTAAACTACCTATAGTAAATTACGGGAGAAAAATAGAGAATAATGTTATTCATATTTATCTCATATCGTCTGTAAGAATATTACTAATCTTCTTCCTCTGCATTCCATCTTTGCTTCGCTGCGCCGGAACTGCAACGCCGCCATTAGCGGTAATATATTTATATGATTTTATTGCTAACAGTTATAGTTTTATTTCAGACTGAAAATGCTGAGACCAATTATTTAATGCTGATTAATGTTTTTTTTTCAAATTGAATTCAGTCCATTATTTTCATGTAATCGGAACAAATCGATACTGTGATACACAGATGTTCATTTATCAGCCACCATTTCATGAAAGCTTTATGCGGCGAGTTTAAATTGTCGAAAAATTGAGACCTATATATTTGCCATTCTAAAAAGAATCCACGCAAAGGTAACTTGATTGTATATCAAAATCTATGCTATGAGAAACTATTTTAACTTCTACCATTCTTTGCTGGTGTCGGAGCATAAATCTTTCTCAGGTAAACCTCAGAAATCTTTTCAGTAAAATTCACCGATTCCACTGTTGTGTGTCTCCGTATTATAAAAGTGAAGTGATATTCAAGAGTGAACTAAGTTTGTATGAAAGTACTCAACGAACCTAATTGAATATTTTTAAACAGACACACTTCTTTATAGACAACATATGAAAACGGTTGTGTGTTTCAGTTTAGTTCACATTCAAGTTCATGTCATATTCTAGCCGCGTAATGCACTAATTGAATGACAATTTAGAACTATAGACATATTTAAATATTTATGTTGGATGCTCCTAAATTTAAGCATTCATAACACGTTTAAAAGACAGCAAAGCAGCAAATGATTCGGTAATAATATAGTCGAATCTGAATAAATCAAATTGCTTTCAGAAAAAGAAAATGTGTTCCATTACTTACTGAACGTCCCCGTATATTGCTGCAGCCGAAAAATCAGTGATGCGATGGAGCGATCATGACGTCTCGGTAAGCTGACGGTAGATAGAGGTTGCAGGTGGCTCATGTAGGAAAGGCTATTTTTCCTTTATAAGCAGTGGTTTGAATCAAGATGTTTTGATTACAGTGGTCAAGTGCTGTGCAGTGCATGGATACATAGAAAAGCAATTGAGTATGGCAATGCACCGTTCCATAAGTAATGTTTTAAAAACACCGACATTTGCTACCATTGTTACTACATCAAGTTACTGAACTGAATGCAATCTTAATTACATTGTTTTTTTTTTCTACCGATGCCTCGAACTTCGTAACTTGTTTTTAGGTAATCATCAATACTGGTAAAAGTTTTTCCACTTTAGCACGACGCAATGTTTGGGTGATTTCAACGCAAGCGAGCATATTAAATAGCAAGATCTGCCTGATCGTTTTAACTAAGGCCTTTGGTATGGGAAGAAGACTACAATCAAATGTTGTGCCACCAGTTTTCTTTCTTTGAAAAAATAAAAAATATTTTCTCCACATTTAACATTAAAACGAAAAAGAGAAAGTCACCATTTCAGAGAAATAGGCAAGAAGTGCAATATGCCTAGACGCTTAGGACGCGGAAATGTAAGATGCATTTTATTTGTAATTTTATCGATATGAGTGTAAAGAAAATTGACGAATACTTTGAGACTACATATTGTTAACATTATCTGCTTCATTACAATGTTTGTTTAAATAATCAACTTTTCTCAGTACATTCCGCTTCCTTCCGAACCGTTTTCTCACTGCTCTAAAGAATTCGGTAAAAAAACCGATTTGTAAACAGCTATCTTGCAATATAAACAGACATTAAAAAGTAAACGGCATTTCAATTTCTTGAACACTTTACACTTAATTCTGAGAATAAATCTAGTGCTTCCTACCAACCTGATACTCTGAATTCCTGTCCTGTGTGACCCAGATGAAGCACGTTGCAGCCAAAAAAGGGGCTTCACTAAAGAAAAGGATATTCTACACGTATACCAAACGTACACAGAACTAACTGTATAGCCATAATTTCAGACCTTGTTTTTACAAGACAGAATCTTACACCGAGAATTGTCGCATTAGTAATGGGAATGTCGCAGGAAGTACGCTAACTGTAATGTTACATATTAACAATGTAAGTGAGAAAAGTACTAATTTTATTTGTGTTCTGACTACGCAATCTGAATGTAACTATCTCTATCATACCAAAGAGTGTAGATTAACTAAAGCATATCTTAATTTCATGCAAAAGTCAAGATGTATATCGTTTTATAATCACAGGTATTACTTGAAAACCGAAGCTGTATGATATTTAAGAAAACCCGCTAGCAATATGACCCGCTCGTAAGACCAAGCACGTCTTCGATAAAAAATATCACTTCAACACGCAAAAGCCACTTTCTTTATAAAAGAATATTCACGTAGCAGCTGCGGATAGTGACCTCACCGATGATTTGTTTGCATATTTGCTCTGTGACCACAGCAAGCGGAAACGTCCAAATAACGTGTGTTTTCGGTATGACAACTGTATGTTGGGAACAGCTGTGTCTCTCTCCCAGTTGCGCTTTTACCTTTTTTATGTATCGTTCTAATGGGTCTCGCTAATGATACGTTTTTGCTTTTCCGCTGCTGCTCCAAAACTTGCTTTTCCTGTGAAGTCAACCGTTTTTCCGTTGGATCTGATTATCTGACCATTAATAAGCGCCCCTGCGCTTGGGGTTGACCTTCTGCGCTAATCAGCAGTCAGTTAGAACAAATGCTTCTAGGACTGCTCATTTTCTCATTGATATGGCTCCGTTTAGTTTCTCCTGGCATAATTGCGTTCCGAGGAGACATTGTTAAATCTCCCGTAATTACCGCTGTGCAGCACTTCGCGGGGGATTTTAACGTGGTCGGTCAGCCGCGACCTAAGCATTTCCGTGTTAACCACCTGCAAAGCAACAAAGGCAGAGCTCACGAGGGATAGAAAAATTGTTTTTTGGACGGCCATTGTTCGGTCTCAGTTGAGCTACAGATCGGCTGAGTTGATGTTATAAGAGCGACAGCACGTGTTTATGCAATAGTCAGTGAAAGTAAAATTCTGAAAGGTTTTCCGAAAACGCATGGTGGAACAAAATTCAATACCCAGATTGTTCCCAGTAGAACTAGGTTTCACATGCTGGACGGCAATTATTTCAAACGGAATATTACTACGAAATATTAACATCTCTCCTTAGTAACAAACAGGTAAACAGAGATTTTCAATACGAAGGCGATTCATTCTTGTCGACAGAGGCACTGGACAAGAATATGAAGCACTTGTTTTGCAATTTTTGGCGACCACTATCATTTACATCGCTCAATAAATTTTCTTTTATTTAATACAATTAGAATTTGTTATCGTCAGATCCTGTAACGTCTCTTCTGAGTGCATGTTAACGGACTTCCCACAAGACGGCGCAGCGTCTCCATCATTTCTTAATTTAATGTTGAAATTGTTTTATCCGTTTAACCTCCTTTAATAGTCAACACATGTCAGTACTGTCCCGGCGTAACGCCAAGCGCCGACACGACGATCCAAAACGGAAGAGCAGAGAGGGCTCTGAGACGACGTCTGAAAATAATACGCTGACGAACCCCTCTCTAGGACAATACCATGAGCGGCCTCTACACGAAGAAAATACACTCATGCTCATAAATTAAGGATAATTGTAGAATGTGGCGCCACACAACTTGACACTACACAGAACTGGCGCTAATAGCATAGGCACATAGGGAACTCACACGACACACATCTGTGAAGTCCACGGTATTGGTGATAAATTGAGAACACCGTCCCGAAACACATGTGCTACAAAACGCCACTGTTTCCTGCACATGTACCCCGACATCAGTATGGTATATTCTCACCATGCACACGTACACAGGCCGCACAACGGGTTGGCGTACTCTGGATCAGGTGGTCGAGCAGGTGCTGGGGTATAGCCTCCCATTCTTGCACCAGTGCCTGTCGGAGCACCTGAAGTGTCGCAGGGGTTTGAAGACGTGCAGCGATACGTCGTCCGAGAGCATCCCAAGCCGTGCTCGATGGGGTTTAGGTCTGGAGAACAGGTATGCCACTCCATTCGCCTGATATCTTCTGTTTTAAGGTACTGCTCCACTCCATGATGGCAGCTCGGTGAGGACGTGCGTTATCATCCATCAGGAGGAAGGTGGGACACACTGCAACCCTGAAAAGGCTGGTGCAAAATGACGTCCCGATACACCTCACCTGTTGCAGTCAAAGACATGCAGGGGTGTACGTGCACCAATCGTAATTCCACCCCATACCATCAACACACGACCTCCATACAGGTACCTTTCAAGGACATTAAGGGGTTGTTATCTGGTTCCTGGTTCACGCCAGATGAAAACCCGGCGAGAATCACTGTTCAGACTATACCTGACTCGTCCGTGAACATAACCTGGGACCACTGTTCCAATGACCATGTACTGTGTTCTTGACACCAGGTTTTACGGTCTCTCCTGTGACCAGGGTTCAGTGGAATGCACCTTGCAGGTCTCCGGGCAAATAAACCGTGTCTGTTCCGACGTCTGTAGACTCTGTGTCTGGCGACAACAGTTCCAGTGGCTGCGGTAAGGTCCCGAGCGAGGCTACCTGCCGTACTCCGTGGCCGTCTGCGGACACTGATGGTGAGATATCGGTCTTCTTGTGGTGTTGTACGCTGTGGACGTCCCGTACTGTAGCGCCTGGACACGTTCTTGTCTGCTGGAATCGTTGCCATAATCTTGAGATCACACTTTGTGGCACACGGAGGGCCCGTGCTACGACCTGCTGAATTTGACCAGCCTCCAGTCGCCCTAGTGTTCTACCCCCCATAACGTCATCAATATGTGTTCTTTGAGCCATTTTCAACACACAGTCACCATTAGCACGCCTGAAGACGTCTGCACACTTACTCGCTGCACCATACTCTGACATGCACCAACACACCTCTGCGTATGTGGACTGCTGCCAGCACCACCGTGCGACGACCGCAGGTCAAATGTACCTCATGGTCATACCCCGAAGTGATTTAAATCCGCAAACCGCCAACCAGAGCGTCGTTTCACCATGTATCAGCATTATCCTTAATTTGTGAGCGTGAGTGTATAAGCGCCGTGCCACCTAGCTGCGGTAGGGAGTGGAAGACGAGCAGTCATACGAACGCTACAGCAGTGACTTGTCAACTGTATTGTTTTGCTTGCAATGAAATTGTATATACCAAAGGACATGATTATTTGGATGGTGCCGTTTGTTTGTAACACACATTTGCGAATACAGTAAGTACTGTTAGTTTAACTTGCTGTAATAAACTCCATTAATACGATTTGCTTCAACTGTTGCCTAGCAATCCGAGAAAACAGCTTCCTAGGCACCCTACATTCGAAGAGTGGGCGGAACACAGTAAGTACATTGTTTTCCCACCTAAGAGTTCAGTTTTCGTATATCTAGCATATCTAACTTAGTTATAACTGCAAGAGTATTTTTTTATAACTACAGCATAATGTCAAGACAAAATACAAAAGCACATATAAAATTAAAATTTTGCATTGATGGATAATACATAGTGGTAAAAGAGATATGTTCAGTGATTGTTGTCATATTTTGGCAAATTCCGCGTGTACTTACTGTGGGCATCTTAAATGCTATTTTAAGACTGCGCAATCACACATTTTCAAGTTATGTCTTTGTAATATAACTTACAGTATTATTAGTTTCAAAGGCTCTGTCTCATTTTATTTGTACATACACGATCGACAAACGAAGGCAACGTATTTACCACTGGCGCCAGCTCTCGGCTAGTACTTTTACTGCTGCTAAGGTCTGAACCTACTTGGCAGGTGATGCCTAGATTTTGACAAAGGTTTTGCTGAAACCGACGCTGAACTTTGTTTCGCAAGTTCTAAGTTTGGGTTGTGAATTTTTCCTTTTGTTGGCTGGTCTATACGGGATGGACACTGACCTGACTAAACTCGTGGTATAGCGATATGAACATGTACAGATGGCAGTGGTATCACGTACACAAACTATAAAAGGGCAGTACATTAGCGGAGCTGTCATTTGTATTCCGGTGATTCGTGTGATAAGGTTTCCGACGTAGTTATGGCCGCACAAAGGGAATTAACAGACTTTGAACACTGAATAGTAGTTACAGCTAGACGCTTGGGACATTCCACTTTTGACGTCGTTAGGGAATTCAATATTCCGAGATTCACAGCGCAGTAGCCAACGACCTTCACTTAACGACCGAGAACAGCGACGTCTGCGTAGAGTTGTCGTGCTAAAAGACTAGCAACATTGCGTGAAATCATCGCAGAAATCAATGTGGAACATACGACGACTGTATCCGTTGGGAGACTGCGGCAAAATTTGGCGTTAATGGGCTATCGCAGTAGACGACCAACGCGAGTGCCTTTACTAACTGTACTACATCGCCTGCAGCGCCTATCCTGGGCACGTGACCATATCGGTTGGACCCCAGACGACTGGAAAACCGTGGTCTGGTCATATGAGTCCAAATTTCAATTGGTGAGAGGTGATGTTACTGTTAGAGTGTGCTGCAGACCCTATGAAGCCATGGACCCAAGTTGACAACACGGACTGTGCAAGCTGGTGTTGGCTTCATGGTGGTGTCTGCTTAGTTTACAGGGAACGGGCTGGCTCCTCTGGTCCAACTGAATTTACTGAAAATGATTATGTTCAGCCACTTGGAGACTGTTTGCAGCCGTTCGTGGACTTCATCTTTCCAAACAACGACGTAATGTCACTTGGCCACAGTTGTTCGCGATTGATTTAAAGAACGTTCTGGACAATTCGAGCTTATTATTTGGTCGCCAATGTCGCGTGACATTAATCCCATCGAACATTTATGAGACAAAACAGAGAGACGAGTTCATGTACAAGATCTTGCACTAGATAGGCTTTCGCAACGATGGACGGCTATAGAGGCAGCAGTGTTCCATATTTCTAAAGGGAACTTCCAATGACATGTTGAGTCCATGCCACGTGGAGTTGCTGCACGATGCCAGACAAAATAAGGTCTGACACAATATTAGGAGGTAACCAACGACTTCTTTCGCCTCAGTACATACTCGTTCATGCAGGGGAATAATTCCATTTCCACAGAAAGCAGGTGCTTACAGGTGTAAATACTGCCGAACCATCGATTCAGTAAGTCATGACTGAAAAATGCTAAAACGAATTCTTTGTGGTAGGATGGAAAAACTATTAGAAACCGACCTCAGTTTGGATTCTGAAGAAATGTAGGAGCACGCGAGGCGATACTGAGCCTCTTAGAAGATAAGTTAAGGAAAACTAAACTTACGTTTATAGAATTAAAGAAAGATTTTGACAGTGTTGGTTGGAACACACTCTTTGGAATTCTGAAGATAGTAGGAGTAAAATACAGAGCGGAAGGCTATTTACAACTTGTGTAGAAACCAGACAGCAGTTACAAGAGTCGAGGACATGAAAACGAAACAGTCGTTAAGAAGGGGGTGAGACAGGATCATAACCAATCTTCGACTGTATATTGAGAGAGCAGTAAAGGAAATCAAAGAAACGTTTGGAGATGGAATTAAAGTTCAGGAAGAATAAATACAAACCTTGAAGTTGGCCGATGACATTCTGATTCTGTCAGAGATACCAAAGGACTTGGACGAGCTGTTGAATGGAATGAACAGTGTCTTGAAAGGAACATATAAGATGAACATCAACAGAAGAAAATGAAGGGTAATGGAATGTAGTCGAATCAAATCAGGCGATGGTGAGGAAGTTAGATTAGGAAACGAGACACTGAAAGTAGTAGACGAAGCCTGGTATCTGGGCTGTAAAATACCTGACGATGGGTGAAGTAGAGAGTATATAAAATGTAGACTGACAATACCTAGAGAAATGTTTTAACATCAAATATTGATTTAAGTGGAGCCTTTCGTAAGTGATTGTCTGCAGGGATTAAATTATTTGGAAAAAGCGCATTTATGCCATCAGTTGTACAATTTTGTTTGTTCTCTAACGATTCGATTGTCACGCTTACCTTTAAGGGGAGAATCATTGTACATCAATGGATTAACCATACGTTTCCCTCATGTATGACCCGCACATGTGTGGAATATATATAATTATGAGAGTCGTCCCTTTCAAGACAGCCTATTATGGTGATTATATACGTTTTACAATTATATAGCTCATATGGCGAAAATGTATGATTGATTCATTGAGGTACAATGTTTTCCTCCTTGAAGATGCCTGTAAAAATCGAAATCCGTACAAAATAAAGATAAAACTGTACAGTTGGTGACACAAACATGCATTTTCGAAAAACATATTTAAGTTTTAGGAAGTCTCTTATGAAGGTATCTGTCTGCAGTGTAGGATTGTACGGAAGTGAAACGTAGACGATATACAGTTCAGACAAGGAGAGATTATAAGCTTCTGAAATGTGCTGCTGCAGATTTATGGGAAAATGAGATGATGCGGTGACGCAGGATGATTTGCAAAGCTCAACTCACCTGGTGGTGAATGTCTTCTCTACACACACGCCTCCTTGAAGTTACTGGTGTGTAGTTTAGCCGGAGAAAACTATAGAGGAAACAACTGACACATCATAGCCTCAAGTCGCACTAAAATTTTTTTGGCGGTGAAAGGAATAGTTAAATGAAAGTATTTGTCTGCGTAATATTTTACTCCATTACAATAAGCTTGGGTAAACCAGCCACTGACAACCAAGCCTTCTATAAATGGTCCAAAGTTTGTAAAGATCACACCTCACTCTTTTTTTTTTTTTTTTTTTGTAGAATTGCTCTCTCAAATTTAATGGACACTAAAAGTTCTTAATTTAACCCTGTGAATTAACTCGAATTGTCTTCCACACTTTACGGCACTTCTCAAACGTTTCAGTAACGAAATATCACAATGTTAATAATTGTCAGCGGAGCAAATGTCAATACGTCTGATCACTATAAGATCCAAATCCCGACTCTGCTCCTCTCTCTACACAAAAGAAGCTTCCAGTTCCCCAAAAAACTCGCCAATGTGATAATTTCTGATTGGCAGAGGAACATCACAGCCAATCGGAAAGTAGCATCACGCCCACCCAGTCTCGCACATACATACACAACCAATCAAAATACGTCACTGAATCAAACGGTAAGTTACCATAAATAACCATAAATAAATTTGGAAACTCCACAAACATAAAATCCTTTAAGAAAACTACTTTCCGAAGTCATAATCGGATTTTGCCAGTACCATAAACTGACGAAATAGTTTATAATAAAGCCCCCGGTACGAATGACTGACACACACGTCATTCTCGAACACTCCTTACGTTACCTGTTACTTCAACGTATAGTGTAAAAACTTTACATAAAACAGTATTTCACATTCACACCTTTCACTCTCATAACGAAACACAATAATACTAGTAATAAATAAACAACTACAAAATTAAACAAACAAAATCGAAAATAAAATTAACAGTATTTTGACTGCAGTTCCGACAGTGTCCGTCAGCTAAAGACCTCTGTCACATCGCGTAGAAACTACGGTACACCACTGGCCATTACAATTGCTACACCACGAAGACGACGTGCTACAGACTCGAAATTTAACCCACAGGAAGAACATGCTGTGATATGCTAATGATTAGCTTTTCAGAGCATTCACACAAGGTTGGCGCCGGTGGCCACACCTACAACGTGCTGACATGAGGAAAGTTTCCAACCTATTTCTCATACACAAACAGCAGTTGACGGCGTTGCCTGGTGAAACGTTGTTGTGATGCCTCGTGTAAGGAGGAGATATGCGTACCATCACGTTTCCGACTTTGATAAAAGTCTGATTGTAGCCTATCGCGATTGCGGTTTATCGTATCGCGAAATTGCTGCTCGCGTTGGTCAAGACCCAATGAATTTTAGCAGAATATGGAATCGGTGGGTTCAGGAGGGTAATACGGAATGGCGTGCTGGATACCAACAGCCTCGTATCACTAGCAGTCGAGGTGACAGGCATCTTATCCGCATGGCTGTATCGGATCGTGCAGTCACGTCTCGATCCCTGAGTCAAAAGATGTGGACGTTTGCAAGACAACAACCATCTGTACGAACAGTTCGACGACGTTTGCAACAGCATGGACTATCAGCTCAGAGATCATGGCTGCGGCTACCCTTGACGCTCCATCGCAGACAGAAGCGCCTGCAGTGGTGTACTCAACGACGAACCTGGGTGCACGAATGACAAAACGTCATTTTTTCGGATGAATCCAACTTCTGTTTACAGCATCATGATGGTCGCATCCGTGTTAGGCGACATCGCGGTGAACGCACATTGGAAGCGTGTATTCGTCATCGCCATACTGGCGTGATGGTATGGGGTGCCATTGGTTACACATCTCGGTCACCTCTTGTTCGCATTGACGGTACTTTGAACAGTGGACGTTACATTTCAGATGTGTTACGACCCGTGGCTCTACCCTTCATTCGATCCCTGCGAAACCCTACATTTCAGCAGGATAATGCACGACCGCATGTTGCAGGTCCTGTACGGGCCTTTCTGTACACAGAAAATGTTCGACTGCTGCCCTGGCCAGCACATTCTCCAGATCTTTCACCAATTGAAAACGTCTGGTCAATGGCGGCCGAGTAACCGGCTCGTCACAATACGCCGGTCACTACTCTTGATGAACTGTGGTATCGTGTTGAAGCTGCATGGGCAGTTGTACGTGTACCCGCCATCCAAGCTCTGTTTGACTCAATACCCAGTCGAGTCAAGGCCGCTATTACGGCCAGAGGTGGTTGTTCTGGGTACTGATTTCTCAGGATCTATGCATCCAAATTGCGTGAAAATGTATCTCATCTCACTTCTAGTACAATATATTTGTCCAATGACTACCCGTTTATCATCTGCATTTCTTCTTAGTGTAGCAATTTTAATGGGCAGTAGTGTATATACATTCGAGCCACGTGACGCCACGTCTTGTGCGTGACTCCTACCGCACGCCTCTTCACAGATCTCCCATCTATACAGGAACGATGTAGAGGTACTACGCCTCAGTGGGTAGATCATGTAAGTAATGGAAAGGTATTGAACAGAAATGGGCAGAAAATAAGTTTGTCGTGAAGCTTAACTAAAAGAAGTGATCGGTTGATAATACAGATTTAGTATTGGAGGGAGGTGTGGGGAGAGGGGGGTGGGAATAAAGTTGTCGAGGGATACCAAGAGATGAATACATTAAGCAAATTCAGATGATTGTATGTGTCTGCAGTTATCAGGAGATGAAGAGGTTCGCACAAGACAGCAAGCATGGGGAGTTTCAGCAAACCAGTCTTCAAAATGAACAACACAACAGCATACACAGCGTCTTTCCACAACTCCTATTGTAGGCTTCTAGGGGCTGCAGAGGGAGGAGAGTAGACAAATTTTCGATAAGTTTCTAATGCTTTGGAATGTAGGTTATGGATGTAAAATAGGTATGAAGATCGGATTTCATACCTCTTGCTTCACTGTACGGAAATAGCGGAGATAGTGAGCTCTGATTTGTCTGCTCCACGTGGCGGCCCTTCTGTTGGTTGTACAAGAGGAATCTGCGACGCGTGCTTTCATATACACTGCCCAAAAAGCCTGATAGAAGTCCTTGAAGCACTGCAGTCGTCACCTAGTTGTGAATGTGCCAGCTTCTTGTAGCCTTTGCTATAGTCGAACGAAAATGGTACGTGATGGGCAGAGGCGATCAGGAAAACGTTCTTGGTACATGTATAGTGAAACATACTGGAGAATGGCGGATTGTATCACAGCCGTCCACAATACGAGCACGAAGAAAATGGTTCAAATGGCTCTGAGCACTATGGGACTTAACATTTGAGGTCATCAGTCCCCTAGAACTTAGAACTACTTAAACCTAACTAACCTAAGGACAACACACACATCCATGCCAGAGGCAGGATTCGAACCTGCGACCGTAGCGGTCGCCCGGCTCCAGACTGTAGCGCCTAGAACCGCTTGGCCACCCCGGCCGTCGAAACTGTTCCATTACGTACCGTAAAGCTTGAGATTTCGAAGTGATCAGATCTTCAAACTTTTTTATATCCAACAGTACATTCCCCGACGTGAGTCCCTTATCAAAACTTTATATGCGGGTTCCCCTCTACAAATCCTAGAAGCCTGTAAATGGAAATGTGAAACACCATATCAGTGCTTACATACCGGCATCGGAGTCGCTTTGGGTTGCGTATATGCTGCAGCAACGTCCTCCTATTGAAACTTTTTGATTACCTCTTACATAGATATATGACGTTTGTCAAGAAAGTAAAGAATGTCTTGGCATAAATAAATAATGACGAAAGATATCAACACAAAGTTACAGTACCATACTTTATTTTTCAATGTAGTTGCTATGGCTTTAACGCACTTACACTGATCAACAATAAGATCATAACCACCTACCCACCATCAATATAAACCCGGTCAGGCGATAGCAGCGTCACCTAGAAAGGAATGACTGCTGGTCAGACACAAGCATGATGTATACAGGGTGTTACAAAAAGGTATGGCCAAACTTTCAGGAAACATTCCTCACACACAAAGAAAGAAAATATGTTATGTGGACATGTGTCCGGAAACGCTTACTTTCCATGTTAGAGCTCATTTTATTACTTCTCTTCAAATAACATTAATCATGGAATGGAAACACACAGCAACAGAACGTACAAGCGTGACTTCAAACACTTTGTTACATGCATCCACCCTCCGTCGCATGGAATCCCTGATGCGCTGATGCAGTCCTGGAGAATGGCGTATTGTATCACAGCCGTCCACAATACGAACACGAAGAGTCTCTACATTTGGTACCGGGGTTGCGTAGACAAGAGCTTTCAAATGCCCCCATAAATGAAAGTCAAGAGGGATGAGGTCAGGAGAGCGTGGAGGCCATGGAATTGGTCCGCCTCTACCAATTCATCGGTCACCGAATCTGTTGTTGAGAAGCGTACGAACATTTCGACTGAAATGTGCAGGAGCTACATCGTGCATGAACCACATGTTGTGTCGTACTTGTAAAGGCACATGTTCTAGCAGCACAGGAAGAGTATCCCGTATGAAATCATGATAACGTGCTCCGTTGAGCGTAGGTGGAAGAACATGGGGCCCAATCAAGACATCACCAACAATGCGTGCCCAACGTTCACAGAAAATCTGTGTTGATGACGTGATTGCACAATTGCGTGCGGATTCTCGTCAGCCCACACATTTTGATTGTGAAAATTTACGATCTTATCACGTTGGAATGAAGCCTCATCCGTAAAGAGAACATTTGCACCGAAATGAGGATCGACACAATGTTGGATGAACCATTCGCAGTAGTGTGCCCGTGGAGGCCAATCAGCTGCTGATTGTGCCTGCACACGCTGTACATGGTACGGAAACAACTGGTTCCCCCGTAGCACTCTCCATACAGCGACGTGGTCAGCGTTACCTTGTACAGCAGCAACTTCTCTGACGCTGACATTAGGGTTATCGTCAACTGCACGAAGAATTGCCTCGTCCATTGCAGGTGTCCTCGTCGTTCTAGGTCTTCCCCAGTCGCGCGTCATGGGCTGGAATGTTCCGTGCTCCCTAAGACGCCGATCAATTGCTTCGAACGTCTTCCTGTCGGGACACCTCCGTTCTGGAAATCTGTCTCGATACAAACGTACCGAGCCACGGCTATTGCCCCGTGCTAATCCATACATCAAATGGGCATCTGCCAACTCCGCATTTGTAAACATTGCACTGACTGCAAAACCACGTTCGTGATGAACACTAACCTGTTGATGCTACGTACTGATGTGCTTGACGCTAGTACTGTAGAGCAATGAGTCGCATGTCAACACAAGCACCGAAGTCAACATTACCTTCCTTCAATTGGGCCAACTGGCGGTGAATCGAGGAAGTACAGTACATACTGATGAAACTAAAATGATCTCTAACATGGAAATTAAGCGTTTCCGGACATATATCCACATAACGTCTTTTCTTTATTTGTGTGTGAGGAATGTTTCCTGAAATTTTAGCCGTACCTTTTTGTAACACCCTGTATATGTAGTATCGGTGAGTGTGCTGTCCGTGTGTAGAATGGGTATTGCGCGCGATCTGTCTGAGTTTGACCGTGGGCAGACTGAGATGGCTCAGAGATTCGGCACGAGCATTTTGGACAAGTGCCGAAACCAGGGTGAAACCACGTTCAGACGTCGTCGGGTAGGGCGGCCACACCTCATTACAGATGTCAAACGTTGTAGGGTGGGTGGTCTCGTAAAACAGGAGAGGCGGTGAGCAGTGGCGAAACTAACATCAGAATTTAATGCTCGACAGAGTACAAGTGTGTCTGAACAGACAGTGCACCTAACACTCCTGACGATAGGCCTCGGCAGCCGACAACCCATGCTCGTGCCAATGTTGACACAACGACATCTGCAACTACGATCGAAATGAGCACGTGGCCATCGGCACTGGACACTGGCGCAGCGGCAGGGCGTTACACGGTCTGATGAACCCCGACACCTTCTTCACCATGCAGATGAGAAGGCGCGAATCGGTCGTCTTGCAGTGGAGCAGCTCCTTAACAATTCTGCTGCGGGACGGAGGCAAGCTGGCGGCAGCTCCATTATGCTCTGGTGAACATTCACGTGCTCGTCCATGGGTCCAGTGCAGCTCGTGCAAGGCACCATGATGGCCAAGGAGTATCGTACACTTGTTGCAGACCACCTACACCCCTTCAAAACAATTATGTTTCCTGGCGGCAGTGGCATTTTTCAACAAGATTATGCGCCACGCCACAAGACAAAGAATGACATGGAGTGGTTTCGAGGAACACAGTGGCGAGTTCCAATTCACGTTCTGGCCCCCATCTCGACAGATCTGAACCAAATCGAACACGTCTGGGATGTGACTGAGTGTGGCGTCAGAGCTCATCGCTCCCCTCCCCATAATTTACGGGAATGTGACGCGTGTGTGTGCGGATGCGGTGCCAACTCCCTCCAGCGAGACACCGAGGCCCCATTGCAACCACGCCACGACGCATCGCCGCTGTTATCCTTTCCAAAGGTTGACATACCGGCTGTTAGGTGGTTGGTCATAATGTTCTGCCTGATCAGTGTATTGTACCATGAGACCAGTTTTTCCACTTCGATGCTGAACTCCTCTCCTGCCAAAGATTCGAGCCAGTATGTCACCGCTTTTTTGAGGTCTTCATCGTTTTCGAACTGCCTTTCACCCAAAAATTCCACCAGGCTTGACAATAACTGAAAATCACTTGGTGCCAAGTCAGTGTTGTATGGAGTATATCAGACAATTTCCCACTTAAGACGCTGAAGTTCTTGCTGTGTTCGTGATGACGTATGAGGCCGTGCATTGCTATTAATCAAAAACATCTTTACCGGCAACTGCCCACCTATCCTACTTGTAAGAGGCATGACGCTAGACACTGTGGCACAGCTTTACCTGCTATCAATAAGAATCACAGTAGTTTCCATAAGTCCACAGCATACGGCAAAAAATGAGATCCGAAAAGTAAGAAATGAAGCACGAAGAAGACTTGTGAATAAAAGCAGAAGGGTTTTAAACGAGATAAGGATATCTTTTAAATTTTATGGGTTAAGCTACCACTTACAAAAAAACCGAATCTAACTAGCATAGCTCTTTAGGAATACATTTTTCTAAACAGGGAAAGACTTTACGGTCGACCTGCATTACAGTTTTTTCCACCCAATTTCAGTTGAAAAAATGCGATGTTTATTGTAGCACATCTTTAACCATTACCGCTTCAGCCCTTATAGTTTCATGAAGTTCCTACAGGTGGTCGCGCTATTGATAGACTTCAAAATGGTTCAAATGGCTCTGAGCACTATGCGACTTAACTTCTGAGGTCATCAGTCGCCTAGAACGTAGAACTAATTAAACGTAACGAACCTAAGGACATCACACACATCCATGCCCGAGGCAGGATTCGAACCTGCGACCGTAACGCTCGCTCGGCTACAGACTGTAGCGCCTAGAACCGCACGGCAACTCCGGCCGGCTTCAAAATTGTGTCTGTAACGGAGGTGCGTACCAAGCAGAGAATCGACATATAGTGTTGGTTTGGGCGGAAAAGGAGAGCATCGCAGATATTCACAGACGCTTGCAGGATGTCTACGGAGACCTGGAAGTGAACAAAAGCACGGTGAGCCGTTGTGCGTCTGTCATCATGACAACAAGGTAGAGCAAACCTGCCCAATCTCGCTCTTGCCGGCCGCACACAGCTGTCACTCCTGCTATGTTGGAATATGTGGACACTCTTATCTTAGGCGATCGATGGATCTCAATCCAACAAGTCGTTGCTCAACTGGACGTCTCTGTTGGTAGTGCTGACTCACTCGTCCACCAGTTGGGGTACTCAAAGGTTTGTGCCCGCGGGGTTCCTCACAGCCCAACAGAAGACCACGTAGAGCAACGAGGGACCATTTGTGCGGAGTTGCTTGCGCTTCATGTGGTTGATCATGGTAATTTTTCGTCTAAAACCGTCACAGGCTTTTGAAACATAGGTTCATCACGTCGAACTGGAAAAAAATGGAAATCCATGCGTTGGCGCCACCATTTCTCCTCCGAAGAAAAAGTTAAAAGCTGCAACTTCAGTAGATAAAGTCATGGCGAGGTTCTTCTGGGACTCTGAAGTGGTTGTTCTATTTGATGTCCTCCCTCATGGTGCAACGATCAAGTCTACAGTGTTTTGTACTGGTCTGGAAACTGAAGAAGCGACTGTAGCGTGTTCGACGCCACAAAAATGCAAACGAACTTCACCCACTCCGTGACAACGCAAGGCTTCACGTAAGTCTGCGCACCCGAGGGGAGCTCACAAAACTTCACTGCACTGCTGTTCCTCATCCACCTACAGCCGAGATCTCGCACCTTCCGTCTGCCATCTGTTTGGTCCAATGAAGGATGCATTCTGTAAAAATGGCTCTGACCACTATGGGACTTAACAGCTGTGGTCATCAGTCCCCTAGAACTTAGAACTACTTAAACCTAACTAACCTAAGGACATCACACACATCCATGCCCGAGGCAGGATTCGAGCCTGCGACCGTAGCAGTCGCACGGTTCCGGACTGCGCGCCTAGAACCATGAGACCACCGCGGCCGGCTGCATTCTGCATCTGCGGATAATGGGGAGGTTATTGATGAAGCAAGACTTGTTTCTTACGTCGACAACTATAGTGGTACGATGCAAGCCTACATGCCCTCCCACTAAGATGGCGTAAGGCCATATCACTGATCGGAGATTATGTTGACGAATAGTGTTTCGCAGGCAAAGGAATGGGGAATAATATGGTGAATTGTAATCCTGAATGAATCCAATCTTCTTTCAGAAAAAAAAACTTATTGAAGGGCTCTAGTATTTTCGGCTGTCAGCAACTGTTCCTTTTCATAAAAAACGGGTTTCACCTATGCTACCCTTGCTGCTATATCTTCCACCTTTATCTGTTCTTTTCCCAGGTAGGCAAATTCGTACATTTCTTCAACAATGCAGCTGCAGATGATCCTTTACTTTCCACTACAGAAAAGTTTACTTACATAATTTATTGTTCAGAAGTAACTGGTTTACTTCAGTGATACACTAAACAGTACTACCGATCTAATTAACATAAGCAATACTGGTGCGACTCCGTAAAACGTACCGACAGAAAGAAAAACAGACACAAATGGCAAAAGTCTATTTGCTGAAAATAATTAAAAGAAGTAAATTGCTTCTTGATGGTAACTGCAATACTGTCAAACTGTAATACAGTTCCAAAAATGTGTATTTTCCTGATGCATACCTCATCGATTATTCAAGTGCTCACAGGCTTAAATTCAACCTTAAAGTCCACTCATACATGTTTTATAATACAACTTGTTTCTTTTGATTATACGTATGATAGAAATGTAATTATTAATGAAGGAAACATATTGCGAATACAATTTATTGACCCTGCTGCGTTTAACTACCGATTAATTCGCATAAATTTGCTGCATATTATATTTTTTCGATACGTCCATCACTCGATACAAATAAAACGAGGATAAACGGGAACTCTTCTGAAAACTGAAACATCATCACAGACTCATTTTTACGGTACATTTCAGTCGTTAGTACATTTATGCCATAATAGAGATGACTTGCAAATATGGAAAGAACCCCGTTCTATTACTTTTGATTTCTACCCTGTTTTGTTCTAATTTGGCACTACCCGAAATACGTAATGCGTAATAAAGATATGGGATATTAATTAATATATACGATTATCCGATTATAGCAGGAACTAGGACCATAACTAAGACCCGAGAAAACATACAAAAAAACAGTTACTTTTGTTGACACTTCGAGGAAAAAAACCACTGGCATCAGTTCCAACTTTTGTCTGCCTTGAAAAATGTAGCTTCCAAACTTTATACATCCTGAAGACATGTTGCGTATTAAGGTAGCAGCCCGCATCTCGTGGTCGTGCGGTAGCGTTCTCGCTTCCCACGCCCGGGTTCCCGGGTTCGATTCCCGGCGGGGTCAGGGATTTTCTCTGCCTCGTGATGGCTGGGTATTGTGTGCTGTCCTTAGGTTAGTTAGGTTTAAGTAGTTCTAAGTTCTAGGGGACTGATGACCATAGATGTTAAGTCCCATAGTGCTCAGAGCCATTTTTTTATTAAGGTAGCTTTCAGACTTTATTTGCATCAAATAAATTTTATACATTAACAATACATAGTCCGAAGATGGATTAGAGGTGCCGGGATATGCGGATGTTCTTACTCGTGCATACGTCTAATTGCCACACATTCCGCTTTTAGACACTGCAATTAGTCAGAGACGCAACTTGTTGCGAGTTGAGGCGCAGCAACCAACCTTGTTGGCAGCCACACCCGTTACTGGATAGACGCTGCCTCTTGGTCACGTGATGTACTTGAGGATATGTAACGCATCGACTGCCGCTGTTTGTTTCAGAGGATGAGCTGTGATGTAGCTTTGAAATCGATTGAAAGTAGTTGAAAACAAGAAATACAAGTTTGCACGTGAAAACGGTAGTAAACAGCATTTTATTCCTTAATGAATCAGAGGCTCCAGTCAAACGCCAAAAATTAACGACATAATGAATAATTCACTGTCTATGCATGCTTCTTTTAAAATAAAATTGAGTGGTACTGTATTCAGCCTGTTTACAAAATACACGTAATTGTTTCTATTACTTGAATAGTTACAGTAACCTGTTACTTTCTGTATGTCTTTACTAGTTCCAAGACACGTTTTGAGTTTTCACTCATCTACAGCTGGCATAATACATAAATATCCTCATCATTATTATGTTTACGTCCAATGCATTATGAACGCTGCAGCTGCCCTTTGCCAAAGAGCAATTCCTTGACCTACCATATTTTCGAAGTCTTACAGTTATGTCAAATTTACAGTTAGATGCCCTTACTTTTTTTATTTATTTATTGTTATTTAGCTTAGCCAGATTATGATCTTGAGACCCTATATAGGAACAGACACAACACATACCAAAAAATATTACAAAACATTCGCAATAATAATAACAAAGAGGATAGATTACCTTAGCCTGTTATGTCATTTTGTAACTTCTTGCTTCTGATTTATGTACATAACATACAGACACATTTATATACACTAGTATACCAACACGGCGCGGCATTCGGCATTCACTACGTAACCACACTCACAAGGGAACATTTCCAAGCGTCAATAAACGATCTTGATAACACTTGGTGGGTGTGTAGAGAGGGCAAAATAGTGCAATATTTTTTTTGCATCTGGCTACTTTAATTTTTGAGGGATAAAACACATCCATGACGGAGAAGACAATATAAAACAAAATTCAGCAGAATTGCAAAGGGTCATGCGTGATCCTCTAAATATCGTGATTTGAATCAGGCATATTTCAGTACTTTGGTACGCCTTGGCGAAGAGAACTGATTACGTATTTGTGACTACAGCTTCACTGTATTGTTTCTCAAGTGGAGATTGACACCAAAATCAATCAACAGAGCCAGATCTGAGAATATTCTCACAATGTTCTTCCAACATCGAAAGCTGTATCTCATCCGTCCAGCCTTTTGGGATCACCAGATGAACAAGTTCCTTGTCCTCGAGTACGATGCTCTAAAAAGTTCTTTCACACCGACCACCGCAAGAATCTGACAATAATACAGATATCTCTCGCTCACTGGGAGAGAAAACATCTTTCAAATATATTTTGATCTGGTGCGACGTTTGTTTATCACATTTCGATGCTGTCACAAGGACATTTGGGGCTTCAAAACGAGATTCTGGAATTCTCATTACTTACCATTAGTGTCTCTTAAAACTATGAAAAGGCGGGTGCTCAGAGCGAAAAAGAGAAGTTTGCTACGTCGTGCCTATGGACAAGAAACACCTCGTGATCCGAAAGACTCGGCAGCACTGGTACAGCCGTGGAATGTATACGGTTTTCGATGTTGGAAGAACCTTGTGAGAAGATTTTCAGATCTGGTTCTGTTGGATGATTATGATATCAGTTTCCACTTGAGAAACAATACAGTCAAGCTGCAGTCGCAAATACGTAACCAATCCCCTCCAGTAAGGTTTACCAATGTACTGGAATATGCCTCATACAAATCACGATACGTAAAGGATCACCAGTAACAATTTGAAATCCTGCTGAATTGTGTTTTATGTATGTATGGGAAGAAATTTCGTTCATTTTATATGCATGATGTAAAATAACGTTATGTTTAAACATTTCTTTACAGATTAGCATTCCTGTAAGTATTTTCTATTATAATAATGAAATAATTATTCTCAATAAATAAGATACACAGATATGAAATGGTTAACTAAAGAACAAAAAATCAACGAATGCGAAATAAATATAATTAATATTAATAACTAGAATAGTAACGAATATTTATATATAATATTCCTTGGCCCGTACTAGCGGTAATAATGAAATACTTACCTTCAATCAATAAGATACACAAATATGAAATAGTTAACTAAAGAACAAAAAATCAATGAATGCAAAACAAATATAATTCATATTAATAACTAGAAAAGTAACGAATGTTTATATAGTACCCCTTGGTCCTTACTAGCGGTAGGAATCGTCAGTCGATCAGCTAATAGGTACAACGACCTTTTTGAGATTCACAAGCGATATGAAACGTTAATGTGGAATTTAATAACAGCCATAATACAGTCTGGAGCATTGCAGTGGGAATTTCGAGTATTTATTTTTGATCAAAATATTCTGTGATGAACTGTAATGTACGACGAGCTTGTACAGGACTTCCAACATTTGGTGGTCTATGCTTGCTGTAGAACCTGCTTCAATAACACGGTCAAAAACATTGAGAAAATTTTCTCTGCTAAAAAGAACTGATTTCACTCGCAGACAATCATTGAATGACCAAATGGGAATGGCAGCATCCCAGTTCGGGAAGATCCTGTAGAAGTTTTCTTTCTCTTACATTTCAATAAATTTACAGGCGACCGTCGGGATTCCCATCTGCTTCTACACCACGAGAGTAACGTACACACACGTGTACGAAATTACGTATGCTGTGGCAGTAGTGGCCGCTTGGGATATTGTCCTTCGCAGACATACAAACAGAGACACTACACACACTAGTTCAGTAACAACGAGTTTAATATTACCGGCTTAAAACATTAATTTCTCCTTTTGAGCCATAATATTATGGATATTTTAGTTAGGTATGTTTTGAGAATACTCTGACATCATATTGCGTACAGTTCATTTTCCAAAAATGACATTCCAAGATCCATCTTCATTACACAAGGATGAATGGGGCTTAAACGCTCCTTTAATTTATTTCATAACAAAATGTTTCATGTTTCAGAATTAATTAATGGTGATGGGTTACTTTGCAAAATTTCAAATTATTGAAAAAGTTTATCATACAGTTTTCAAGAACATTAGTTACATATCAACTTCTACACGGAAAACATGTTTTATGTATCATCCTTTCGAGATATTTCCTCTAAACATAAAATGCCAAATTACTTTTCGGGGTGTGTTTTACTCCTTAAAACTGTAATTGGGGACAAAGAAATATATATATATATATATATATATATATATATATATATATATGTATGTATGTATATATATGTATATATGTATATATATATTGCACTGTTTTGTTCTCTCCACACACCTGTCAAGTTTCATCAATATTGTTTATTAACACTTGGGAATCTTTCCTTGTCAGTCGACTTATGGGAATAACTGAGAATTAAAAAAAAGTGTTTATCATAAAATGCAATCATCTTATGTATTTATTGTGTAAACAAACAGTGAAGAAAATAATTAATTTTTTTCGTAGAACCTAAAAATGAAGCGTTTCACTGCTGAAAAAGGATTTCAAACTTGCAGTGCCGTCGGACTGTTCAGCTTGCATTGTTTCTCAAATCTCTAAAGAGTGACGTGTACTAGGAACTTAACTGCTTTCTGTAAACTGACTGCGTTTCGTAAATACCCGCACTGTTTCCGCTTTATGTTTCTTCGTTTTGGTTCCCCTGTAATTGCTCTCCCCATGACCTCTTTCTCCTTCCACGACAGTATCGCAAAACGTTCTTTGTCTGAAAGCCGCGCAGGTTTTCAGTCGGATCTGATTACCTGACGGTTAATAAGCTGCCCCGCTCTTGTAGCTAACCTCGCACAGGTGCGTGAAACGTTAATCAACGACCAGTCTGAACAAATGCTTACTGGTCTGCTTGTTTTCACTTTGTAATCGTTCCGTTCCGTTTCTCTTGACACAGCTTACGTTCGTGCCAGGGAGACATTGTTAAATCACCTGCAATTACGGCAATACAGCAGTTCCGCAAGAATTGCAACGCAGCCAACCTTGACCTGAAGGGCTCTGTTTTGTCCTTCCGAATTTAATACGTACTTCGGAATTAAACAAAGGTTTAATGAAACAAAGGTGTAATGGTACAAAGCTTTAATGATACCTGAATGCCTACGATTTGGCCACTGACACGTGACACGGAACTGCCATGCTTTGTATTCGTAATACTGGTAAAAGATGACCGCACTTATCTCTGCCAGAGTCATTTGAGGCAAAATTCCGAAGTTCTGCGTACCATTTTAGCAGGCTTCGATTTCGTGTATCCAAATGACAGCCTGCAGCGCCTTACTTCTTCTGTTACTGTGAGAGTGAAAACTAAAACTTCACTGCTTTTGTTACGTTTTTCATTTGCAGCAAGTAAATATCCTCCTTGAACTGCATTTATTTTAAACGTTTTTTGATTTCTGACTTTTGATGCTACCTTTTAGGGATTCTTTTCCCGAGTCAACTTCTTCACCAAATGATTTGTTCTGTATATTGTAATCCTTACCCTTACATGCAATCTTTGCACTCAACAACTACCACTAGAACCATGAAAGCTATTTCCTAATGTAGAAACACGTTTCCTATCACCCTACTCCCAACTGTGGTCAATATTTACTTTATATTTACTTGATATTTACATTATATACATTATATTTATTTTATATTTCTCTCCTCTCCAAATCTTAAGCGCTTCTAACCTCTTCTTATCCGTATGATGTGAATATATGAAGATGGTATCTGTTCTTTCGGACATGTCCGAAAGAACAGATACAATCTTCTTATATATAAGGCTTACCGGCCAATGATCTTCTTCAGTGCGGATACACCCACATTGCCCGAACTCCTACGGGAATCGTACCTCACAAGCGGCTCGTAGTAAAATTGCGTGCTTATGGAAGATCGTCTCAGTTATGTGACTGGATTTGCGATTTCCTGTCAGAGAGATCACAGTTCGTAGTAAATGAAAGAAAGTCATCAAGTAAAACAGAAGTGATTTGAGGCGTTCCCCAAGACAGTATTATAGGCCCTTTGCTGTTCCTTCTCTATATAAACGATTTGGGAGACAATCTGAGCAGCCGTCTTCTGTTGTTTGCAGATGACGCTGTCGTTTATCGACTAATAAAGTCATCAGAAGATCAAAACAAACTGCAAAACGATTTAGAGAAAGTATCTGAATGGTGCGAAAAGTGGCAGTTGATCCTAAATAACGAAAAGTGGGAGGTCATCCACATGAGTGCTAAAAGGAACTCCTTAGACTTCGGTTACATGATAAATCAGTCTAACCTAAAAGCCGTAAATTCTACTAAATACCTAGGTATTACAATTACGAACAACTTAAATTATAAAGAACGCATAGAAAATGTTGTGGGGAAGGCTAACCAAAGGCTGCGTTTCATTGGCAGGACACTTAGAAAAGGTAACAGATGTACTAAGGAGACTTCTTACACTACTCTTGTCCGCCCTCTTTTAGAATACTGCTGCGCGGCGTGGGATCCTTACCAGGTAGGGCTGACGGAGTACATCGCAAAAGTTCGAAGAAAGGCATCACGTTTTGTATTATCGCGAAATATGGGAGAGAGTGTCACAGAAATGATACGGGATTTTGGCTGTAAATCATTAGAAAAAAGGCGTTTTTCGTTGCGACGGAATCTTCTCACGAAATTCCAATCACCAACTTTCACCTCCGAATGCAAAAATATTTTGTAGACACCGACCTACATAGGGCGGAACGATCACCACGATAAAATAAGGGAAATCAGAGCTCGTACGGAAAGATATAGGTGTTCGTTCTTTCCGTGCGCTATACGAGATTGAAATAATAGATAATTGTGAAGGTGGTTCTATGAACCCTCTGCCAGGCACTTAAATGTGATTTGCAGAGTATCCATGTAGATGCAGATGTAGACTCCCTAAGAATGTACCTAACAAGGATGGTCATCAATGAAGAGGGATAATAAAAAAACTTTTGCCTGCTGCAGCTTAAGATAGCTGATCTGTCCCTCCGGAGTCACTTAGATACTCTTCAAGGCATAGTACGGTGCGTGGCCGAGGGTGCCCTGTACCACTAGTAGTAATTTCCTTGCCTATTTCATTCGCAAATAGAGCGAGGGAAAAATGACTGTATGCCTCCATATGAGACCTAATTTCGCGTTTCTTATCTTCGTGATCCTTACGCTCAATGTGTGTTGGCGGCAGTAGAATTGTTTGGCAGTCAGCTTCAAATGACGGTTCTCTAAATTTTCTGAGTAGTGTTTCTCCAACAGAATGTCGTCTTGCCTCCAGGGATTCCCATTTGAGTTCGCGAAGTATTTCCGTAACACTTACATGTTGTTCGAACCCACCGGTAACAAATCTAGCAGCCCTCCTCTGAACTGATTCGATGTCTTTCTTCAGTCCGACTTGGTACGGACCTCAAACACTCGAGCAGTACTCAAGAATACGTCGCACCAGCGTCCTATATGTGGTCTTCTTTACAGATGTACCGCTCTTTCCTAAAATTCTCCGATAAACCGAAGTCGACCATTCGGCTTCCCTACCGCAATTCTCACATGCTTGTTCCATTTCATACCGCTTTGCAGCGTTACGCCCAGATAATTAAACGACTTGACTGTGTGAAGCAGGACACTAGTAATATTGTGTGATGTGTTGGCAGAAGAGCCAACACCGTGTTACTAGAGGAGGCCGAAATGCACGCGTTTACGCTCACGCAGACAGGCGTGAGGTCTGGAACAATTAAAGGAGTTGAGTCTAATAAATAAAGAACGTAGTTGCTTGAATACTTAACTTTAATCCATAATTGGAGAACATCGCTCTTGATGATACATAATTAATAACAATCTCAATATAAACTGGTAATGGCGCCTTGCTAGGTCGTAGCAAATGGCGTAGCTGAAGGCTATGCTAACTATCGTCTCGGCAAATGAGAGCGTGATTGTCAGTGTAGCATCGCTAGCAACGTCGGCTGTACAACCGGGGCGAGTGCTAGGTTCAAATGGTTCAAATGGCTCGGAGCACTATGGGACTCAACTGCTGAGGTCATTAGTCCCCTAGAACTTAGAACTAGTTAAACCTAACTAACCTAAGGACATCACAAACATCCATGCTCGAGGCAGGATTCGAACCCGCGACCGTAGCGGTCTTGCGGTTCCAGACTGCAGCGCCTTTAACCGTACGGCCACTTCGGCCGGCGCGAGTGCTAGGACGTCTCTCTAGACCTGCCGTGTGGCGGCGCTCGGTCTGCAATCACTGACAGTGACGACACGCGGATCCGACGTATACTAACGGACCGCGGCCGATTTAAAGGCTACCACCTAGCAAGTGTGGTGTCTGGCGGTGACACCACACTGTATCCGAACATTACAGGTTTTTTCTTCCTACTCATCCACATTAATTAACATTTTTCTATATTTAGAGCTGGATGCCATTCATCACACCGAGTGGAATTCTTGTCTAAGTCGTCTTGTACCGTCCTACAATTACGCAACCTGTCTGCTAAACAATTTGTATATAGAGACGACAGCGGTCCTATCACATTTCCCTGCGGCAGTCCTTGTCTCTTATGGATATTCGCCGTCGAGGAAAACATAGTGGGTTCTATTACTTAAGAAGTTTTTGAGCCACTCACTCACATACCTGCGAACTTATTCTATCTGCTCGTATCTTCATTAATAGCCTGTAGTGGGGCGCCGTGTGAAATGGTTACCGGAAATCTAGAAATATGGACTCTGCCTGTTGCCCTTCATCCATAGTTCGAAGTGTGTCATGTGAGAAAAGGGCAAGATGAGTTTGCTGACCCCCATGCCGATTCGTGGACATAAGCTGCTCAGTCTCAAGGGAGTTTATTATGTTCGAACGGACAATATGTTCAAGGATTTTGCAGCAAACCGAAGTTAGGGATACTGGCCAGTAATTTTGCGGGTCCGTCCTTTTGCCCGTCTTATATACTGGAGTCAACTGCGCTTTTTTCCAGTCTCTCGGGACCTTGTGCTGGGCGAGAGATTCACGATAAATGCAGGCTAGGTGACAGGCAAATCCCGTAGAATACTGTTTGTAAAATCGAATTGGGACTCCATCTGGGCACGTTGATTTATTTGCTTTCAAATCTTTCAGTAGTTTGTCTACACAAGGGATTCTTATTACTGTCGTCCATACCGTTGTCTGTCCGATGGTCAAACGACAGTATATTAGTACGATTCTCCTGTGTGAACGATTTCTTGAAGGTAAAATTTTAAATTTCGGCTTTCGTTTTGCTTTCTTCAACTGCCACACCAGACAACAAGGGACTGAATAAAAGCCTTTAGACCCGCTTAGCGATTTTTCATAAGACCAGTATTTTCTGGGGTTGTCTGCTAGATCCTTCGCTAAGGTGTGGCGGCGGTAGTTGTTGTATGATCCGCCCATAGATCTTTTCACAGACGCACGAATCTCTACTAACCTTCGCTTGTCGTCATTTGTGCGTTCCTTTTTGAACCGATAGTGCAACAACGTCAGCTTCTTCAGCATTTTCTGAATTTCGTTATTAAACCATGATGGGTCGTTCCATCCTTTATGCACTTATTGGCACGTAACTCTCCAGACTCTGATTTACAATCTTCTTAAACTTTGCCCATAATTCCTTTGTATCCATCTCACTGGAACGAACAGATGTCAATTCACTGTCTAAGTGAGATGCTAACAATTTCTTATGCGCTCTGTCTTGCAGAAACTGTCCCCTAGCCTTCTTGACTTTATTAATTTTGTAATCGTAGTCGCTATAATGTCATCATGATCGCTAATCCCCGTTTCTATCCTGACATTTTCGATAAGGTCGGGCCTGTTTGTAGCTACAGGATGTAAGATGTTTCCATTCCGTGTGGGCTGCCGAGCTAGGTGCCCAAGACAATTTTCAGAAAACGTGTTTAAAAGTTTTCCGAGTGACTGTCTGTTTGTAGGCCCCATTATGAATCCATGGACATCCCAGTTTACATCGGCAGTTAAAGTTGCCTCCAACTAGTGTGACGTGATCTGGGTATTTATGCGCTATTGACCGTAGACTTTCTTTTAATGACTCTAGAACTGTCACAGCGAAATCGGGTGGTCGTAAAAATCAAACAGTAAACTCGGTTTTACCTACACCTGTCATACGTGACCAGATAACCTCACTGTCACACTCAACTTAGACCCCAACAGGGACAGTATTTTTGTCAACTGCAATGAACACTTTCCCTCTTATGGCCTCTAATCTGTCTTTCCGATATACGTTCCACGACTCGCTAAATATCTCATAGCTTTCCATTTTAGGTTTCAGCCAGCTCTCGGCAAATAATTTGAGCGCGTGAACTTTCCTGGATCTCAGTAAATTCGGGAACTTCATTACGAATGCATCGACAGCTTACATAAAATTATGACAGTCTGAGAGCCTTTATTCTGAACGCTGTTTGACTTCCTTTGCTGCCTATCGACTGGCGATTGTTCATCAGAGGATGTGAAACTGCCGCCTAGCCTAGAAAAACTCTCATGTGCCAATCCACAAGAACTCTGCATCCGAGTGGCTGCTTCTTTGTGTAGTGCACCCCTGACATATCATGGGGAGTCCACAAATCCTCAAACGATTACGCAGGCCTAGAAATTTGCATCCAAAACCAGCGAAGCTTTCGGTTGAGACCCTCCACTCGGCTCCAACACAAAGGACTCCGATCAGATCTGGGAACAATGCTGCAGACTGCGAGCTCTGGTTGCACCCCGCACGCCACGCGAGGCCAGCAGTCTTCACCACTTCCGCCAGCCGCCTTACGAACCGAGGATGGCCTCAGATCCCGAGCGACAGCCGACCCAGACGACATGAGCCACGACTTGCAGACGAGCGCACCCCGCACGCTCGACAGCCGCAGGTAAGGTCGCCTCCACATCTCGAATGAGGCCCCCGGGCAGACATACCGAGTGTACATCGGCTTTCTCTCCAGCCGTGAGCGCTATCTGCTTAAGGGGCTCCACAACGTGCCTAACACTGCAGCTCCCAACAACTAGTAAACACCTCCCGCCGTGTGCCTGCTTTGACTCTGCAGAAGGAGCGGCCACCTGTCCACTCACAGGATGAGTGGCTGAGGCCAGGCGGCCAGTGTCTACATTGGCTCTCGCCTCGAGCGACGCGAACACGTTACCACTAGCTGCTCACCCTGTTGTGAGGGCGGATCCAGCGCGTCAGGTGCACTAGGAGATACCGCGGAAGCAGTTCGTGGCTCATTGCCCCGTCCATCAGCGCTTACGCGAGATGTGCAGCACCTTGTAACCTCCCCACAAAATAAAATAAATAATATGAATATGATTCTTATTTAGTGTAACCTCAAAACAGAAAATTCATTGACATTTAACCTCCCCACAAAATTCTTTTACATTTAGTGTAACCTCAAAACAGAAAAATTCGTAAACCTCTCAACAGTAAAAATTATAATTGTGTCGTTCACATTCAGTGTAACGTCCCAACAAAAAAAAAAAAAATAAATTAAGTAACCTGGTAATAATACAATGTAACTAACCTCTCAATTAAATTGTCGCTCACTTATAACTTTTCAATAATTGACTGTGAATTTAACCTGATAAATTTTGGACGTCAGCAGTGCTTCGTCATGGGCCTGAAAGATCATTCTGAATAAAAAAGAGAAAAATTCATACCTCAATGAAGTCGCCGGATAACGCATATATATCTGCTCTTAAAATAAATTTTTCTGGCACAGCCCTGTGCAATGCTGGCCGATAGATTTGTCATTTATGAAAGAAAGCAACTGATTTTTCTTTTACAACAATCGAGATGATCACGGATGGGACAAATTAGTAAATTCTTTAAATTGAAATGAATGGTTGTTAAATGTTACTTTTTATGAAAAGATTATTATTATGAGATTTTTAAAACATTTACATGGGACTTGAGATGACATTACTACATATGCGCGAGGCTGCTTTTCACCTTATACAATAATACTCAGGCTCCGGCATCGCTGCACCGCCACCGGCCCAGCCAACACGATACACCAGACCAGACCAGAGCAGACAGCAGACTAGCTCACTAGCAACAACTTACTGCTACAGCTACACAGTTCCTACTGCAGTCAACACTGCTCTCTGGTCAGAGATTCTCTTATACCTTGCACATCGTAGGCAGCGCGTGAGCAATACATTGAAATTACATCTGCTCGGACCTCTTACAACCTCTACATCTACATCTTCATCTACATCTACGTCTACATCTACGTGATTACTCTGCTATTCACAATAAAGTGCCTGGCAGAGGGTTCAATGAACCACCTTCAAGCTGTCTCTCTACCGTTGCCGGCCGGTGTGGCCGTGCGGTTAAAGGCGCTTCAGTCTGGAACCGCGTGACCGCTACGGTCGCAGGTTCGAATCCTGCCTCGGGCATGGATGTGTGTGATGTCCTTAGGTTAGTTAGGTTTAATTAGTTCTAAGTTCTCGGTGACTGATGACCTCAGAAGTTAAGTCGTATAGTGCTCAGAGCCATTCCATCTCTACCGTTCCACTCTAGAACGGCACGCGGGAAAAACAAGCACTTAAATTGTTCCGTGCGAGCCCTGATTTCTCTTATTTTATCGTGATGATCATTTCTCCTTATGTAGGTAAGTGCCAACAGAATGTTTTCGCAATCGGAGGAGAAAACTGGTGATTGAAATTTCATGAGAAGATCCCGTCGCAACGAAAAAGGCCTTTGTTTTATTGATTGACACTCCAATTCACGTATCATGTCTGTGACACTATCTACCCTATTTCGCGATAACTCAAAACGAGCTGCCCTTCTTTGCACGTTTTCGATGTCATCCGTCAGTCCCACCTGATGCGGATCCCACACAGCACAAAAATTCTGCAGAATAGAGCGGACAAGCGTAGTGTAAGCAGTCTCTTTGGTAGACCTGTTGCACCTTCTAAGTGTTCTGCCAATGAATCGCAGTTTTTGGTTTGCTCTACCCACAACATTATGTATGTGATCGTTCCAATTTGGGTTATTTCTAATTGTAATCCCTAAGTATTTAGTAGAATTTACAGCCCTCAGATTTGTGTGACTTATCGCGTAATCGATATTTAGCTGGTTTCTTTTAGCACTCGTGTGAATAACTTCGCACTTTTCTTTATTCGGGGTCAATTACCACTTTTATCACCATACAGATATCTTATCTAAATCATTTTGCAAGTCGTTTTGATTATCTGATGACGTTACAAAACGGTAACTGACAGCATCATCTGCAAACAATCTAAGACGGCTAGTCAGATTGTCTCCTATGTCGTTAATATACACTCCTGGAAATTGAAATAAGAACACCGTGAATTCATTGTACCAGGAAGGGGAAACTTTATTGACACATTCCTGGGGTCAGATACATCACATGATCACACTGACAGAACCACAGGCACATAGACACAGGCAACAGAGCATGCACAATGTCGGCACTAGTACAGTGTATATCCACCTTTCGCAGCAATGCAGGCTGCTATTCTCCCATGGAGACGATCGTAGAGATGCTGGATGTAGTCCTGTGGAACGGCTTGCCATGCCATTTCCACCTGGCGCCTCAGTTGGACCAGCGTTCGTGCTGGACGTGCAGACCGCGTGAGACGACGCTTCATCCAGTCCCAAACATGCTCGATGGGGGACAGATCCGGAGATCTTGCTGGCCAGGGTAGTTGACTTACACCTTGTAGAGCACGTTGGGTGGCACGGGATACATGCGGACGTGCATTGTCCTGTTGGAACAGCAAGTTCCCTTGCCGGTCTAGGAATGGTAGAACGATGGGTTCGATGACGGTTTGGATGTACCGTGCACTATTCAGTGTCCCCTCGACGATCACCAGTGGTGTACGGCCAGTGTAGGAGATCGCTCCCCACACCATGATGCCGGGTGTTGGCCCTGTGTGCCTCGGTCGTATGCAGTCCTGATTGTGGCGCTCACCTGCACGGCGCCAAACACGCATACGACCATCATTGGCACCAAGGCAGAAGCGACTCTCATCGCTGAAGACGACACGTCTCCATTCGTCCCTCCATTTACGCCTGTCGCGACACCACTGGAGGCGGGCTGCACGATGTTGGGGCGTGAGCGGAAGACGGCCTAACGGTGTGCGGGACCGTAGCCCAGCTTCATGGAGACGGTTGCGAATGGTCCTCGCCGATACCCCAAGAGCAACAGTGTCCTTAATTTGCTGGGAAGTGGCGGTGCGGTCCCCTACGGCACTGCGTAGGATCCTACGGTCTTGGCGTGCATCCGTGCGTCGCTGCGGTCCGGTCCCAGGTCGACGGGCACGTGCACCTTCCGCCGACCACTGGCGACAACATCGATGTACTGTGGAGACCTCACGCCCCACGTGTTGAGCAATTCGGCGGTACGTCCACCCGGCCTCCCGCATGCCCACTATACGCCCTCGCTCAAAGTCCGTCAACTGCACATACGGTTCATGTCCACGCTGTCGCGGCATGCTACCAGTGTTAAAGACTGCGATGGAGCTCCGTATGCCACGGCAAACTGGCTGACACTGACGGCAGCGGTGCACAAATGCTGCGCAGCTAGCGCCATTCGACGGCCAACACCGCGGTTCCTGGTGTGTCCGCTGTGCCGTGCGTGTGATCATTGCTTGTACAGCCCTCGCGCAGTGTCCGGAGCAAGTATGGTGGGTCTGACACACCGGTGTCAATGTGTTCTTTTTTCCATTTCCAGGAGTGTAGATCAGGAACAATAGAGGGCCTATAACACTTCCTTGGGGAACGCCGGATATTACTTGTGTTTTACTCGATGACTTTCCGTCTATTACTACGAACTGTGACCTTTCTGACAGGAAGTCACGAATCCAGTCGCACAGCTGAGGCGATACTCCGTAGGCACGCAGTTTGATTAGAAGACGCTTGTGAGGAACGGTGTCGAAAGCCTTGTGGAAATCTAAAAATATGGAATCAAATTGACATCCCCTTTCGATAGCACTTATTAATTTATGAGTATAAAGAGCTAGTTGTGTTTCACAAGAATGATATTTTCTGAATCTGTGCTGACTATATGCCAATAAATCATTTTCTTCGAGGTACCTCATAATGTTATAATACAGTATATGTTCTAAAACCCTACTGCAAATCGACGTTAGTGATATAGGCCTGTAATTCAGCGGATTACTCCTACTTCCCTTTTTGGGTATTGGTGTGACTTGAGCAATCTTCCAGTCTTTAGGTACGTATTTTTCTGTGAGCGACTGGTTGTACATAATTGCATAGTCTGACGTATGATCATTCCCTTCCGTTAGTCTTAAGCATCAGGTACCGAGATACGAGTATTTAATGTGGCTTATATTGTATTGTAACCATTTCAGGATTATGTTTCCCTATTTCGTTGTTCCGGTACGCTTGGTAAAACGTATCTTCATATTTCGATACTAATCAGCAGGTATCGTATTTCGTTACAATTCGGTATTTTTTTTCTCCTAATGATTCGTTTTCCAACACTTGTCAGTAATCTTACATGCCACACAGGATTCTTCAAGTTTACTTCACTAACTGCTGTATAGTTGGTTAAAGAAGTCCGTACCTTCGTTTATCTCTGTTTCTGTGAATTTCTACCTCAAATAACATAGCATCTCTATGATGATTAGGCGTCTACCTCCAATCGAAATGCTTCATATGGAAGTAGGTTATGTTACTCTCGTTCACTTGCATCATTGCTATTCGGAGCCCCTTTTTATGTGTGCAGTGATACTTGCGAGACTGAGTTTGCTACGGAATATAGCTTCGAAAGCAGCAGTTCATGTGCGATTAGAATGCAAGCACATGCTCTTTGCTAGCCGAATATCAAGTGAATATTAATTTAGGGGTTTCATAATATTCCCCATTTAACAAAGACCAATACGTATCATATATCCTCTCTGCCAGTTTGTTAGAATTATCCTATTTTTAAGGCTATTTTTCCTTCGCGCCATTTTTATTTTAATTCTTCCCCACGTGTACTGATTTCCTACACCATAAGCATCTATCACGATAGGGCCTTTCCTCTGAGTCGTCACGTTGATGAACATCCTCTGGCTTTTCCCATAGTCTGACTGTAAGTCGCACTGTGCAGCCGCTGTGTACGAATCTTGTCTCCTCTAAATGTTGTGGCCAATGAACCTGTGTTCACTCCTCCATTCTTTCAGGTTAGCTCTGTTGTATAAACTATATTCTTTGTCTCCAGATTACGACAACAAGTGCCAAATTTTGTGCAATAGACCGTACGTGCTTGTCACATCTACGAGAAGACCACCATGTGCCAAACTCCCGATATACAGGGTGTGCCAAACAGAATCGTCCGATTTGGCACGTCTATATCTCTAAGACTGATAAACATATACAATTAATTTTGTTTTTTATGAACGAGAAACTCAAAAAAAAATTTTTCATACCTTTTCATAGGTGTTCAATATGCTCCTCTTGAGATGCACGGCATATGCCAATGCGGTATGCAGATTGTTCCCACAATGCAGCGAGCATGTCGAGTTACAGCTTTCACAGCTGCTGTCATGCGATGTCTCAGTTCATTCATTGTTGTTGGTAACGGAGGCACATAAACGGAGTCCTTTATAAACCCCCACAAGTAATAACCACGTACAGTAAGGTCCAGTGACCTTGGAGGCCAGTAATGTAAGGCTGAATCATTTGGTCCAGTGCGAGCGATCCATCGTCCAGTAATCCTTTGATTTAAAAATTCCCGCACTTTCAGTTACCAGTGTAGACATGCTTCATCCTGTTGGTAAATGAAACTTCAAATCTGTCTCCAACTGTGGGAAAGCATATCGAGATATGTGCTTCCTGTAACAGTGTTTTCGGCAAAGAAAAATGGACCATACAACTTTTGTAAAGAAACTGGTTCTCTACTTCTGAAAAAAAAACTTTTAAATAATGAAACATGACCTATACAAGGAATCTGACTACCCCTGTTAGTCATGGATGAAAAAAAAATTGGCATAATCTTTGTCAAAACGTGCAGAATCTTATGTGGGGACAATAAGACGTCAATTTTAATCTAAATATGGATGCCAATGTTTACGTAATAAAAAAATAAATTAGGTAATTCAGTACAATTATTATGAAGATGCGATAAATCACTTTAACGGGGGCCAAATGAACAATTAAAGTCAATATAATTCCAGTAAACATGCAAAAGTAAAAAAAAAAAAAAAATTGTAGGGGCCTACATAGACATCGCGCATCTGCTAGAGGCACACGAAATACGTAATTTTGTTTTTGAAGCTGACAGCCAAAGAGAAAATAGGTGCAAAAATACTATTGGTCAGTTTTCAAGCAGTAATGGCGGACAGCATCAGCTGGTAAATACGTAATTTTATGGTAGCTAATGTTACTACACAAAAAAATAAAATATGTACTCCCTCCAAAAGAAGTTACACACAAACATTAAAATAAAATTATGATGAGCAGCAAAATGTCTGAGAAGAATTTTAAAAGAAAATTATTATTTGAACTTTAATTTGGCGGGTTTTCAACACTGTCAACAAGACGAAGTAAAGGAAAGAATATTCATCGGAACTAAACAAAATTGAACCTTGATATTGTGACAGTATTTTTAAAATAGATAATTTAAATGCAATTGTCTTTAATTTTGAAATGAGAGAGAGCGTAATAATTTTCTTTTAATTTCTTAACTGTTGCTGCAGGCAGTGCGATGACGACAGTGGTGGTCCGCGCGGACGATGTGTGAAGTGAATCCTGGTTCGTGGCGTGAAGATAATGATGGTTCCTCCTGTTTCATTAATATTCCAGTTACGGAGGTGGTCCACGTCTCCGTTGTAGTCGAATCAGCTGGCAGCACTGGCGCGATAATAATAGTTCCAGTGTGTGCGTTGTCGTTACGCGCGCGACGTTTTATTAGGTCGGAATTATGCAATGTCTTTAGCATTTACGATATATAGCCGGTTAATGCCAATACTTCGCACAGTTCTTCCACCGTGTTGCCACAGGAAAACAGTCACATGTGTTTATCACTATAACAGTCCGTTAAACATCAGTTCAATTTACGTCGTCGTCTTTAAGACAGTTTGGATGATGTAATAAATGTTTCTTGATCAACCCACAGCACTGTTCTTTCATTTAACATTTTGGTTTGTTCCACTTTCATGCAATTCTAACAGTTAGTGTCTCCATACGACAATGGTGTCTGGTTCACGGCTAATTGTGACAAGTTCACACAGTATGTAAAATCGTCACCGCAAACACTCGATATACTTTGCAGGTTTTACTGTTCACTTAATAACGCACGATCTCCTATTAACACAGCGGACGCACTGTAATTAATTGTTCCTCTGCGTATCACCGTCTTTCACGCAGAACTTTGCAACGTTCCTCCACCCGCGAACCGGCCACGATACCACAACAACTCGCACGCTCTCTGTCGATAGTCCTTCGCTCTCTCTCTCTCTGACACAGTACTTCCCCTAGCCTAACCAAAGATTTACAAAGCATATAAAACCAGAACATCCATATTCGTACAATATAAAATACAAAACAGTAGCAAAATGAATGAAGAAACAATGTGATGTATTAACAAATAAAGAATAGTTGAAATAAATGATACATACGTACTATGACAAGATAATGCACAAATTCGGGGAAAGCACTGCACAAAACACATTAAATTTTGGAGCTGCTGCTGCCTAGTGGGAACCATGTGTACGTTGTTCACGCACTTATCTCAAGTAACATTATAGTTACGATTTTTTAAAAATAAGATGATTTTTTTATACACCCTATATGTCTCACTGAAGTTACAATTAATTGTATCAGAGTTAGCTGAAGTGGATATGGTGTAATAAAATTACATTATAGATGTTTTAGTCGATGATCGTTACTTCAAGTCACTATCAAATCCATGTCTCGCAATTTCTTATTTTTAAATTATATCACAGAAAAATTAATTTCAAGGAATTCTTATTTATTCTTCAGTCTCATGTGCACATATCTTAAATGCACGCAATGTTTCGATCGCTCTGGATCATCTACAGATTAAATAGTTTCGTCAGCAAATATTCATCTGTGTGTCAGAACCTCACATAGAGTACCTCATGTTAATACATTTGCTGAACCTCTCGGGATGAGTATGTTGGCTAAAGTGAAAATAAATTTAATTCAATTGTCTGGTCTGAATTTCGTAGTAATGATAGGGCGATGCTGGTCCCCATATGGAACCTTATTACCTGCTCATTCAGTGTTAGCGTTAACCGTTATGCGACCGGTTCTCAAACTTCCGGGCTTAATAAAGTTATAGTACTGCCCAAAAATGGGAGCAGACCTATTTTCTCATTTAAAGTATATTTTTTTAAAGATAAGAAAAACAAAGGAGCATTTTATGATCCGTCGTTAGCTCTTATCAATTAATCTTTTATTATCCTTATCATAACATGTTACTGAAGGAAAACGTACGACTGACCATCTGAAAGAAACAGATGTGGAGAGGAGTGATCTGGTATCTTCACGGGTGTGTTACAATGGGAATAGAAGAGAAATACTCTTGAAGATAATATTAAGTGATTCATTGATTGCACCATTTAGCCATTTATTGGCAAAAATCTGTTTCAAATTTCCAATGAAACTACTTAGCTTATGAACAGAAGCCAATTATGCCGATGATTGTTTTAAGCAGCCTGTGTGTGTTAAAAATTTAGAACTAGTTCGAAGGTCTTAATAATGATTACTATTGCTAGTACAGTTCCCTGGACTCACAAACCTTACGAAGCTAATATGAGAGTTACATCTACATCTGCCTAAATACTGTTCAATTCACAATTAAGTATCTGGTAGAGAATTCATCGAACCACCTGTAAGCTACTTCTCCACCGTTCATTCCCAAACAGCGGGCGGTGAAAATGAACACTTAAATTTTTGTGTGCGAGCTCTGATTTCTCATGTTTTATTATGATTATCATTTGTCGCTATGTGGATGGGATCCAACAAAATATTTTCACACTCTGAGGAGAATCGTGGTAATTGAAATTTCATGAGACGATCCTGCTGCAACGAAAAATGCCTTTATTTTAATGATTGCCACCCCAATTCGTGCATCAGACCCGTGACACTCTCCCCCTTATTTCGCTACAGAACAAAGAAAAGCTTTCCTTTTTAAAACTTTTTCGACATCCTCCGTCGGTCCTATCTGATGCGGATCCCACATCGCGCAGAAATACTGCAGCAGAGGACAGGCAAGCGTATTGTAGGCAGTCTCTTTAATAGACTAGTTGCATTTTCTAACTATTCTGCCAATAAATCGCAGTCGTTGGTTTGCTTTCCCTACAACATTATCTAAGTGAGCGTCTCAATTTAAGTTATTCGTACTTGTACTTTTAGCACAGTTTACTGTTTTTAGATTCGTGCGATTTATGGTTTTGTAACTGAAATTTAGCAGATTCCTTTTAGTGCTCATGTGGATGATTTCGTGGTTTTCATAATTTAGAGTCAGCTGCCACTTTTTGCACCATACAGATATCTTGTATAAATCATTTTTCACTTCGCTTGATCACCTGATGGGTTTACATCACGGTAAATGACAGCATCATCTACAAACTATCTAAGAATTGCTGAGATTGTCTCCTAAATAGTTTTGTAGATCAGGAACAACAATTACGGATATTTTAGAACCCGTGACTGTTAATTGAATGTAAATACGTAAAACTTCAACCAGTCACTTTTTTGAATAGTTATTTATTATTCGATGATTCGGTTTTCGAACCTTTTCAGGTTCTTCTTCAGATGGTTTTTCTGGAAGTTACATATCTATTTCTAGCGTAATGCTGCGTGCTGGCAGATGGAACATGCTTTAACGTATCGCCATGAATACTGTTTATCTGTCGATGTTGTAGTTGTTGTGGTCTTCAGTCCAGAGATTGGTTTGATGCAGCTCTCCATGCTACTCTATCCAGTGTAAGCTTCTTCACCTCCCAGTAACTACTTTAACCTACATCTTTCTGAATCTGTTTAATGTAGTCATCTCTTGGTCTCCCTCTATGATTTTTACCCTCCATGCTGCCCTCCAATATTAAATTGGTGATACCTTGATGCCTCAGAACATGTCCTACCAATCTCTCCCATCATCTAGTCAAGTTGTGCCACAAAATCCTCCTCTTCCCAATTCTGTTAGTACGTCCTCACTAGTTACGTGATCTACCCATCTAATCTTCAGCTTTATTCTGTTCTCTTCTTGTCTAAACTATCTATCGTCCATTTTTCACTTCCATACATGGCTACGCCTCATACAAGTTCTTTCAGAAAAGACTTCGTGACACTTAAATCTATACTCGATGTTAACAAATTTCTCTACTTCAGAAACGCTTTCCTCTCTACTTCGACCATCATCAGTTATTTTGCTCCACAAATAGCAGAACTCGTCTACTACTTTAAGTGTCTCATTTCCTAATCTAATTCCCTTAGCATCACCTGATTTCATTCAACTACATTTCATTATCCTCGTTTTGCTTTTGTTGATGTTCATCTTATATCCTGCTTTCAGGACACTGTGCATTCCGTTCATCTGCTCTTCAAGGTCCTTTGATGTCTCTGGCAGAATTACAATGTCATAGGCACACCTCAAAGTTTTTATATCTTCTGCATAGATTTTAATTCCTACTCCGAATTTTTCTTTTGTTTTCTTCACTGCTTGCTCAACATACAGATTGAATAACATCGGGAATAGGCTACAACCCTGTCTCACTCCCTTTCAAACCACTGCTTCCCTTTCATGGCCCTCGACTCTTAGAACTGCCTTCTGGTTTGTGTACAAATTGAAATAGCCTATCGCTCCCTGTATTTGACCCCTGTCATCTTCAGAATTTGAAAGAAAGTATTCCAATGAACATTGTCAAAAGCATTCTCTAAGTCTACAAATGCTACAAACGTAGGTTTGCCTTTCCTTAATCTTCTAAGATTAGTCGTAGGGTCAGTATTGCCTCACATTTTCCAACATTTCTACGGAATCCAAACAGTTCTTCCCCGATGTCGGCTCCAACCAGTTTTTTCATTCGTCTGTAAAGAATTTGTGTTAGTATTTTGCAGCCGTGATTTATTGAACTGATAGTTCGGTAATTTTCGCACCTGTCAACACCTTCTTTCTTTGGGATTGGAATTATTATTGAAGTTTGAGGGTATTTAGCCTGTCTCATTCATCTTGCTCACCATGTAGTAGAGGTTTGTCAGGACTGGCTCTCCCAAGGGTACCTGTCGATATGGATGCAAAAAATTTAGTTTGTACTTACTGCAACAGTATGGACGGCTTTTGCCGGCATCCAGATGCTGGCAAGGTTTCACGAATCCGGTCATACAACACATCTCTTATTCTACAGACACATAACATTGCAACATCCAGGATCAGAAAGTCATATCTTACCGAGAAATCTCCACGTAAAGGTATGTAGCCGTGTGCCTTTCAGCATTCCTCCGGATAATGAAGTTGCAGAAAAGGCTACGGGAGGCCAGTCTATAAGTAATCCTGCTACAATATTTTACAGCAACCCGTACCACACTACTGTACCTGTGAAAAATTGACGCGCCAAGCCCGCCTCGGCTCACATACCTAAGTGGTACGTCTCCTGCTCTCTTTGCCGCTGCCGCTCAGCGATGAAAAACTAGTCCGGCAGGAGTATCAGATCTGCGGGAGTCAGCGTGACAGCCCCTGGACTGGCATGTTAATGACTGGAGGCGCGCACTTCGTCTCGCCCGTGTGTGCCATTCCAGGGCCGCCGGAGTAATTGCGAGCGACTAACGGCAGACGTAGACAGATTCTGCTCCCATCTGCAGTCGCCGGTCTCAGGTACAAGCAACGTCCAGCGTAGCAGTCAGTGTTTGATACTTACTCACTTCAGTTAGTATGTCAACTTCCTCAGAATCAATGAGTGCCGACATTTGGGTTTGATTCACATTATTTTTATTACTCGCCTGTAGCTCGTGGTTTAATGGTTAGACTGATCAAGGTGACGCAGTGGTTGGCACACTGAACTCGCATTCTGGAGGACGACGGTTAAAATCCGCTTCCAGCCATCCTGATTTAGGTTTTCCGTGATTTCCCTCAGTCACTTCAGACAAATGCCGAGATGGTACCTTTGCAAGGACACGGTCGACTTCCTTCCCCATCCTTCCCCAATCCGATGGGACCGATGATCTCTCTCTTTGGTCCCCTTCCCCAAAATCAACCAACCAACCAATCTAGCGGTCAGCTCTCTGCCTCTAGATCGCGGGGTCTCGGGTTTGATTCCCGGCCGGGTAAGAGAGTTTCTTGGCTCGCAGACTAGATATATCTGCTGTCTTAATCATTTAATTTAATCCTCTTCACAAAGATACGCAAATCGCTGAAGTGGTGACAAACAAAAATATTTGCACCAGGCGATACACTGTTTGATGCAGTTCTCCACATTAGTCTATTCTGTGAAAGTGTCTTAGTCTCTGAAGAACTACTGCAAGCTACATCGGAATCAGCTAATAGGAAACACTTCAGGTTTTCTCTACGTTTACACGGCTCTTACACTGATGTGACGCTCAGAGATGTAATAAATAATATAAACTTTGCGATAATGACAACGTAGAAATTTGCTTTACCTTTGGAGTATTAATTTTATAAATATTTTGCAAAACGGGCATAAAGTAGATTATGAGACAAATTTTAGGGTAGTTAGATAATTAGATATATTATTTGATAATATCGTTCCGAAATATTTGCACGTCAGGGAACCACCAACGATGTGGTTAATTACAGCAAAAGAACTCTGGTTGCTCTGGATGTGCTCTTTTGAGTTTGCTGGCACCAGAACTCACTAGAGGTAAGAAGTGTAATAAGTAACTAGAAATTAGGTGCAGATTTAATTTAATCTGACGTAAAGGTCAGGTAGATCAGTGGTATATTATACTACAATTTGTATAACACTGTTCTAAAATTATCTCTTTTCTGTAGTAATTAGCACAGTTTTCCACAGTCATTGGCCGGTGCACAACAATTAGATGGCACACAAAAAGTAAGGAAATGGAGATAGAAGGTAGGAAGCCAGATAATGTCACTTAACTATGTAAATAAAAGGGGGTATGATGACATTATGGCTGAAAACGGCGAGGTGGTGATAACATTGCTGTCCAGACACTCGTCTATAGCACAGAAATTGAAACTGATGGCTACTACTGCCCAAGTTTTCTTCTCACAATTCTGCACAAACAAGTGACGCTGAACAGTAGTAGAACCACTAAAATTAAACAAGGCTCCCGGGCCCGATGTAATTCTACGGAGAATTTGGAGCTGAGTTAGTTCCCATTATAGTCGTACTATACCGTACATCCATCAAACAAGTTACTGTACCCAGTGATTGGAAGACAGCACAGCTCACACTAGTTTATAAGAAGGGTAGCGGAACAATCGACAGAATTGAGCCAGAGGATGTGATTGGGGAGTGGAGCGCTGAGTTTTGACCACGGAGAGCATTGAGCTAAAACAATCTTTTTTATTCAATCTTTGATTTCAAATTTCATCAAGCAGTTTCAGGTTTCCAGAACGTGAAGCGAATCTGGAACGCCCTACGTCTTGAGAGTAGGCGCCAGACGTCAGAACTCGGCCGAGATCGATCAACATGGCGTCGGTAACAATGACTGTGCGAATTTCGGAATTGATGAATGTGGACGACAAACGGAAGGCACAAGTGATCTTGTTCTGAAACAGAGACCTGAATAACCTAGTGATTTTTTGCATGTTTTAAGTTCCTTCTCTCTCTACCCACGAGCAGGTCTCGACTGGCTATCCCTAAATTCATCATTAAAATATACCAAATGCAACACAATTAACCTACTGTTTAAATATCTAATCAAAATGCCGTTACTAATCAGATTAAGTTAAAGACTTCAAGAAAGTAAGACTGCCATCAATTAATATTAAATGTCGAGGCAACAACGCATTCCATTCATTATCATGCACTTCGTAATACCTAAAATGCTCTCAATAGGTATATGTAACTTCTGACGGACACCATAACATACTATGATTGAGTAGCACACACACTAAACGATCACCACCTTTCTTATTAGATACGTCAGACATTGCCGCGTACCCGGTTAATACTAATGGTTGCTGTCAATAAGCGAAAACGCAAGTGGCTGCTCACCGTGCTACAGACGAGCTACTCATGTCCGGGAATGTTCATCTGATGTTCATTATCTCAAAGACAGTAGCGTCACTTACAAGTACGGTAGCAGACGTTTGTCGTAGGATTTGAGAACTATTGGGCAACGAGCCTCTTACCCTAAGATGGCGCAAGCTGTAGCTTCTCATGTCCTCAGCATATAACAGAGAAGTAGCGCCTTCATGATCACTCAGGCCTAGGGAATACTAAGAATAAAGCAGGAAGATACGGCAACAGCGTTTTTAGCAATCAGCGCGGTAGTGCTGGTTTATCACTGGTACAGCCGGTCCCTTCTCTGCGTGTATGCTTTTGCGATAAACAGCTCAAGTTGCCCACCGAGCAAGCGGGTAAACTATGACAACGAAAATACTCGTATGTTGTTCCTTACAGCCAAGACAAGGGAATCACTTGTAATTTAGCTGTATACACGACGTGCTTTCAATAAACACAGCCAGCCGGCCGGAGTGGCCGTGCGGTTCTAGGCGCTACAGTCTGGAACCGAGCGACCGCTACGGTCGCAGGTTCGAATCCTGCCTCGGGCATGGATGTGTGTGATGTCCTTAGGTTAGTTAGGTTTAATTAGTTCTAAGTTCTAGGCGACTGATGACCTCAAAAGTTAAGTCGCATAGTGCTCAGAGCCAACCAACCATGAATAAACACAGCCAGCAAGATTAAAAAAAAAAAAAAAAAAAAAAAAAAAAACACGACAAAAGCTCAAAACAGACACTGATCATGACAAGGCAACAACCTAAATTAGCCACGCGCACATGCGTGCAATACACATACAGCTAACCAGATTAGGCAAATTTTATAACATACAGCCAGTCCAAAATATACTGTTCGCTCGGACACAGATTTCATGAGCCACCCATCCTCGGCCAATGCAAACGGACACACCGCACCGAGCTGCAATTTAAACAAAGTGGTACAGCCGGTCTCAGTTATGCCGACCCCCTCCAGTGACGGTTGCTTAAGACTGTAAACAGTACCACTCCCAAACTGACTAATCGTTTCATCCAAACTGACTTACAAAACTCATCCTCCATCAAGAAACTCACGGACAGAATCACGCAATCACTGATACAGGTAATCTATGCAAGATTTATGTGGGATCGCACAAACTCAAAGATCTCAATACACAGTTAATAGCACAAAACATCAGAGAGACAAACTATCAGTAACTGGTCCTCCACTTTGTTTGATTGCGAGGTAAAAAAAGTGTAAACGCGCCGAACCACCAACCACGCGTCGTTTCGGAAACCACGCAAGTGAGCCAAAACCGATTTGCATTGCAGGAACCTCGTGAGCGGGACTGAACCAGTTTTCCAAGACGTCACACACGATTGATCGCGAACACGTACGCTCCCTGAACTCACCGCAAAACTACTAAGAGATCAACTGGTGGATGCTTGCAACAGGAAGAAAACACTAAGCTATAGCTGCTAGCACATGTCTGGCACTAGCCGTTACTTGTATAATTCGTGAGTTATCAAGCCATCTGACAGCAAAGAGAAAGAACTCAAAAACACACCCGCTTCCAGGAGCTTACTGCATAAAATCTAACTCCACTCTCTTATGCGCGGCGACCAGATGGGTACGTGTCACATCAGCATCTAGTTACGCCACTTCTTGCCTCAGCGATTCATGAAGGAAAACACATGTCACTACAACTGCTGCAAGAGGCCCATACTGCTGGTTAGTTCCGTTCTATTGCAGGTCACTAGAGGAAAGACCACCTCTCCGGTCACCGAAAGTCTCAGGCCGCGAAGACAGCTATCAGGCAGAGCTACCTCAAAAGGGAATGTTGCGCTCAGTAGGCTGGATTTTAAAATCTTCACACCTGGCTCAGTTGTCGAAGCTCATTGACGTCTATCTGCTGTAGAATCCCAGAACATTCTCTGAGCTAACACATAGCGAGATAGCTTCAACATGATCACTTTCACTGTGTGTACTAACTAGGATTCTGGAGACATCTAGCGATACTCAACTTCATTTTTTTCCCCGTCTCAAGGCGTTGAAAGGGTCCTGTAGCCACCTTTAATTACTCCGGTAGCCCATTTTCACTAGCATTTCTCTTTCTTTTCCTTGTTTATCTTTTCTCATAACTCTCATAGTGGTGTGATTGAATGAATGTGGTTGTGTGTCACCTTGCTAGACGGTGGCGTAGTCTGCTGCAGAAATTCTGCGATAGTCATACAGATTCAGCAGCAGTTGTACAGAATAGTCAACTCTGGTAGTGGTCAAGTAGGCAAAGAGGTTTGCACTACTTGTGAGAAATCCACCTGCGTTAGGTTGGTGGCGGAAATGGCATCTTTGGGTTTTCCGGGCCACGCAGAGCGTGGAAGAGGCTGGAGAAGTAAAAGGGAGGCAGTCTGCCGCCGGTACAGGAAGCGTCCACAGCTGTGCTCCAGTCGAAGAAGGGTGAGTTAGACTGATCGCGTGGCGCGTTGTTACTTGGCGAGAGGAGAGCTGTTAGCTTTTGGTCTCGCTTTTCAACTCTAAAAGACTGCTTTGCCTTGTCGCAGCAGACTTGAAGTCTGAGAATGACTATGGATCCGAACAGGGGTATGAGATCGAGGTCTGCCATCCGACCCTATGTCGAGGCGCGCTGAGAACTGCATCTAGAGTTTTCTACATGCTTGTTGTGAGCATTTCACAGCACTAGCACTAGGAATCTTTTGATAAATTTTCTGTGACTTCACTGTGTAACTGCTGCAGCAGCAGTTGTTGTAGGATTTAAAATACATCATGGCAGTTTGCTTCAGGATTCAATTAAGAATCATTGTCATTTGTATTAATTACTGTCAGGTTGCATATCCATTTCTAAGTCACAATTAAGGTCAAATCGCCACCCGTACTTCAACTTTGTCAACTGTCTATGAACGTGAGGGAATTAGATTAGGAAATGAGACACTTAAAATAGTAAATGAGTTTTGCTATTTGGGAACTAAATAACACATGATGGTCGAAGTAGAGAGGATATAAAATGTAGACTTGCAATGGCAAGGAAAACGTTTCTGGAGAAGTGAAATTTGTTAACATCGATATAGATTCAAATGTCAGGAAGTCTTTTCTGAAAGTACTTGTATGCAGCGTAGACATGTATGGAAGTGAAACATAGACGATAAATAGTCTAGACAAGAAGAGAGTAAAAGCTTTCGAAATGTGGCGGTAGAGAAGAATGCTGAAGATCAGATGGGTATATCACGTAACTAATGAGGAGGTACTGAAGAGAACTGGGAGGAAGAGGAATTTGTGGCACAACTTGACTAGAAGAAGGGATCGGTTGGTAGGACACGTTCTGAGGCATCAAGGGATCAGCAATTTAGTATTGGAGGGCAGCGCGGAGGGTAAAAATCGTAGACGGAGAACAAGGCATGAATACACTAAAGAGATTCAGAAGGATGTAGGATGCAGTACTTACTCGCAGATGAAGAAGCTTCCACAGGTAGAATAGCATGGAGAGCTGCATCAAGACCACTGCAACAACAACATTGCGTTATGTTCACCAATGTTCCATGTAACTCATGGTTCTTTCCTTAATTTTTTATTTTTTAAATAAAACTATTGCGATATTGAGTTCAAGTAGAAAAGATTCCTTGATCACCTTTAATAATTTTACTTACTTATGTGGGAAATAATAGAAATAGTCTTGGACTAAGAAAGTCGCCTTCAGTTTCACTACAGAGGACCACATTTCATGGTCATTTGCGTTTAAATCTATTGCGTATAATTTTGACAGTACTTTCACTGTAGTGATGATTCTGAGTGTTAAAGATACTGAGAGGCGGAAGTTCGGAGGAGCTGCCCACGTGTATACGCACTAGAGAGATGTGTTGCAGCGTTTATCTTCTTAAAAATCCTTTCCCCTATAACAAACCAAGATTTATGGCACTTATCGTGTCAACCAAAGTTTGCATGCCTACTTCATTTTGAGTAATGTTTATTCCGATTCTCGGCAAGGAAGTAAGAGGTTCATTTTACTCACATAATTACGCAATACACTCGTGCATTTACAAAATTTTAAACCGATCCAATTTGTCCGTAACGTAATAACATTTTGTACGCTATTTGTCAAAAGGTCGTGCTATGAGTATTAGTTATGCAGCACATTTCACTCTACAATAACCTAATTTCAAAATATAGTAGGTACCTAGGCAAAATGTTATTTGGTTTTAATTTTTTTTTTTATCATTCACAAATAATGCCACGTAGACACGATTATTTTCCAAATTTGATTCATATAATGATGAACAAAACTTTACTATTCATTAGATTAAGTGCTGTGGCGCACTTTCCGCGAAGCGCAGGTGGCCGACTGTCTGCCAGCGACACAGTTCAAGCGGCCACGACTCCACTTGAACCGCCGAACCGCGGCAGGTCCAGGAAGTCAGCGAGCAGACCGTCAGAGGGCGATTCCAGCATCCAAAGCGCCGCGCGCAGCTTGTGTCGGCGTGCGCCGATCAAGAACATGTTCTGCTTCCGGGGCGAGTCAGAGGATTCAAGTTCGCACCGCGGCAGCACAGTGCAGTTACATCGCCACTCCAGGACCGATAAACGTCGCTAGGGCCACCGCTCTGCAACCGCGATGCCGTGCCCCTGGGGACCAGAATCTGTCAGTTCGGCGCGTCTGGACTATGTCATCGTTTCAGCGACTGTGGCTAGGAGTATTAACTTTTTCAGTACCCGTGCTCGGCACCGAATTAGCTCTACCAGTTATATCGTCCAGCAAGGGACTCGATTATTTGTTTCCAGTTACTGACGTTTCGAAAGACTGTGTTGTTTATTACAGTGTTTAAATTTTCTGAAGAAGTATTTAATTACTCTGGTGTTAACTGATTAATTTTGGAAGACACTTAAAGAAACAATTTCTTGTGTTGTTAATATTTTTTGTGTTAGCAGAAGAGCCAACACCGTGTTACGAGTGGAGGCCGAAATGCACGCGTTTTAGCTCACGCAGGCTGGCGTGAGGAGGGAAGAACTATACTGATGTGAGGTCTGGAACATGACAAGGAATGAGAATTCAGAAAGCGGACATAATTAGTTTGATACTTAACTTCAATCCATTAATGAAGAACGTCGCTCTTGACGGTACACGATTTACAATATTATCTGTTCAGAACACATTCTTGACGTTATTATAGTAACTGAATATGGCGGTTTGCTAGGTCGTAGCAAATGACGTAGCTGAAGGCTATGCTAAACTGTCGTCTCTGCAAATGAGAGCGTATGTAGACAGTGAACCATCGCTAGCAAAGTCGGCTGTACAACTGGGGCAAGTGCTATATCTAGACCTGCCGTGTGGCGGCCCTCGGTCTACAATCACTGATAGTGGCGACACGCGGGTCCGACGTATACTAACGGACCGCGGCCGATTTAAAGGCTACTACCTAGCAAGTGTGGTGTCTGGCGGTGACACCACAATATTCAGCTAAGTGCTCGTAACCTTCCGCATCCAACGTAATTGTGTTAGCAAATATTTTTTTCAATTTAGGATCTATGTATCAAATATGTTCGACATAATACTAACAGACATCTTGATATTTCAGAAACACACTGAACGTACTCAGAAACGTAAAAAACTTTCTGATGTGGTATTTTTTTAAGATAATTGAATTTAGTTTCATTTGTATACAACTACATCAGTAGCTTTTGCTTCTCTTATATTTCTGAGATTTTTCCAGTCTTCTACGTAAATTGAAAAAGGTGGAGGGGCAGAAAGCAAAGGGAAGGGATTACTGATCAGTTGCATCGGGACGTTACACGGAATCAGAGACGACGAGTGAACAATGTCGACCGGACCTCGATTCTGTCCCACTTTCTGCTGCTTACTAGAAAGGTGCTTTAACCACTGCACTATCGGGGACACGGTGTTCGTGGTAACTGCGCTGACCGCCTCGGCACGGCTCGCAGCCGACCCCCACACTCCCACCGAGCGCCATTTATCCGCCGGCAGCCCCCGTCCATTTCCTCCGCGCTCGCTACTCTGAGAGTCCCGCAGTACGTCGGACGTATTTGTGCATCCGCGCTGAAGCACGTGGATCCACGACCAATGTAGGCGAATCAGTTCTACGAATGCGTGGTGTCTGTTCTTTAGGACATGTCCCAGAGAAAAGGCACCACGCGTTCATACAATTTCACTTAAGTTTGTAACTACTCCAAAAACTGGAAATTGCACAACTTTCTAATTTGATGTACTGAAACTTCTAGGACGTTGTGTAACCAATACAGTTGTACAAAATGAACACTAAAGCACTCACTTCACTTCTTGTTAGCTTCCAGTGTGTGTGTGAGCCAGGCTGCGATCTGTTAGAACTTGTACTGCACATGTAGGATGACTTTCGTGTTGGAAAACTGCAACGAAAATGTGTCTCCTACAAGATAAAACTGAATGTTGCGAGTTCGTGACAAAAATCTTCATATAGTGAAAACTTCTAAAGAGGAATAGATGTTGTAACGTTTGTGTGCAAAGTAAGGTGTGATGTTTATGTCGTGCAAAGAACAGTTACATCAAGTGGTGTGCTGACTGCGTACCTGATTACGTGTATCTCCACGCTAACCCGACACTGCTTAAAACAGTGTCTACTAACAAGGAAGCCATAGCAGTAAACCCAAACTAAGTGGTCCCTGTGCGAAAATACGTATACAGTGCGAAATAATTTTCTTACCACGTACTGCTGTCGCCGTCGATAACGCGTTGTTCTGCTCTCAGCACTACTAAACTAACTAGAGTTGCAAAAGTGAAAATGCAAGATATTTGACTGACGCATTTAGAATTTGTTTAAAATAAAAACTACTTGGAATTGGGAGGCGGAACATGACTGATGAGCATGGCTGTAATATATTACTTGACAATCTTACTATATATTGTGAAACTCACTTGCAGCTGTTACGTCATATCATAAAAATTTATATTTACACAAATATGATCTTTACAAACAAAACACAATAAAAAACTTGGGGTTACATACAAAGCTGGTCACACAATACTAAACTTACTAACTACTTGACAGCAGCACAATGAAATTCTCACGATTACCAATTTGGTACAGTAACGAAATCTAACGTACCTGAATATTTTGAGTAGCGATTACTGTTTGTAGTCTGCTTGCGTGTTGTTTCAGCCTCGCTCGCATCACAGCCGGCAGCCGATGTCGCTGTCTCGACCGACGTTCTGCTCTGTTCCTGCTCTCCGACGCTTTGCGTCGCTCCGTCTGCAGGTGTCTCGTAGTCGCGAAGCGTCGACCTCCACGTTGGAGTCGTGGTTGCGTCGAGCTCTGCACGTCGTGTCGTTTGGCGTTGTCGGGCCCCAAGTTGGGCGCCAAATGATGTGGCGTCTGCGTCTCCTTAGAGTTGACACGACTCAGTGGTGATGGTTGTCCCAGTCGGTATGTCGTGGAACGCCCAACGTGTAACTGATAGAAAAACACAAACTCCTCGCTTGGTTTGGTCATATTTCAGATACCGTCTTTCGTCATTAATGTCAATATTTCGGTAGAGCAGCGCGTCAGAACGTGTAAGCCGGTCTTGCTTCTTCACTGATAAACGCGGCAATTGCAACCACTCGATGACGCGATGACTCCCTTGACCTGAGATGATGACCACCAGTTTTCTTTTGTTGTGAGTCCGCCACAGACTTTCAGCTTGGGAGAACTGCCTAACTGTGGTTCTTCTTTTTATTATGCCCGGTTAGATAATGGATGATGAATATTAATAATATAAAGTCTTGAATCTTCAATTCATCACCCAAGTCGCGGCCACACAATGGAATTGCGAGGATGTTAAGTTAATAAATTGTTATTCCGTCCTCAAGACCTCGCTACGTCGCGTGTTGAATAACTACAAGACGTAATTCCAGAGGTATATGTACTTAAGCAATGTTCAGAATGCGTCGTAATCGTGGGACAAATCGATGACTGTCCACTGCTAAATAACCATGAATTCACTTTTCACTTCATGATATTCTAATAGTCAATTAATTGTCACTAGCACACATGATAGCCGGTGTGGCCGCGCGGTTCTAGGCGCTTCAGTCTGGAACCGCGCGACCGCTACGGTCGCAGGTTCGAATCCTGCCTCGGGCATGGATGTGTGTAATGTCCTTAGGTTAGTTAGGTTTAAGTAGTTCTAAGTTCTAGGGGACTGATGACCTCAGATGTTAACCCTTTGTTTCCTGACATAAGAAAAAATTTACTTTTTAACATTTTCTTTGCAGAATTTATGCTATTGTGGCCTCAAATGACGGTAGAATTTTTTGTAAAATTTTATTTTATTTTTCACAACTTTTTTCTCTCCTGGTACTTAGAAGTACCGTCAGACTCCATGTACAGAATCACAACATGCGCAGAAAAATGCTCCAATTTTTATAACTTGTACCTTATTCCACATAAATATTAAATATTTTTACATTAGAAAATTAATTAACCGAAATATGATATTTCTGAATTTTTTTTAAAAATTTCGCATAAATTTATTCTAGAGGAACTTCACAATACATAGTAACTTAACTATACATTTTTGACAGTATATACATATCACATATTTAGTGATACCTCATGAAATTGTAGGAAACAGTTCTTTTTCTCATTGCAGTACAAATACACTTTACATGTACTACATTGTGAATGTGGTCTCGACTGAATTTTATTTTCCGCACACATTTCGCATCGTCCTCTTTTACAACTGAACACTACAAAATGGTTTCCTCGGTTGCCAAGACGTACATCCTTCGAAACAGAAAAGTTATCCTTCCTTCTCTTTGGGAGAGTTATTTCATCTTTACCAGAGTTTCTCTTTTTGAGATTTGGCACTTGCTGTTCTTTCATTAGCCCTAGTGCCACAGCACACCAGAATTCCAACAGTGGCAGTGCCCCATGTAGATAACTGAAAATGACGTAAGCATTGACAAAAGCAATTTCTATTGCTCCCCAGAAGAGACGGTACCACCATTTCTTTGATCGCTTGTCAAGAACATAAGTTGAATGTAATCTGTCTGCATGATCCCCACCACCCATGTTTTTATTGTAATCACATACAATAACTGGACATGGTATAGTCATACTAGTTCCATCTTCCTGTTTTCTTGTCACTAAGCTCTGTTCAATGCCATGGAAGTTTGACGCAAAATATACTACTTTATTTTCCTTCCATTGAAATACTGTTAGGTCTAAAGATGACTCTCTGCGATTTGATTTAGACATTTTTCTTTAGGTAAATTCCCTGGCAAACCTTTCCTGTTTGTTCTAATTGTTCCACAGGCAAATGTATTTACCGATTTCTGTGTGAGAAAAAGTGGACAGAACAACTAGTGAGAGGTAACGCATTGTTGCTACAATAAAGTGTTCGCACAACCTGACGGCACTAATAAGTCCGCTTTATATTTTCCACTTTATCTCATTCACTTGTAACGTAATGTTTCAAACTATTATAAAAAACAAAGAAGGTAAGTACGTACAATGGAAAACTCAACGGAAGTTTCAATAAATTGCGCACAAATTCAGGCAACACCATGGAAACAAGCACATACAATCTTCTGTTTTCACAGCAGCGCGCGAAAAACAATTTCAAGCTCTGACCGCCAGAGAGGTCTATGTATTGCACAATAACATCTATGAAACAGTAGAGCAGAGTTACTGTTACGTAGCGACAGGCTCTCAGATCACGAAACTGCACCACGAGAAAATAATTACAGTCAAAACTTACTGGTACTTTTAAGTACCGTCAGGCAACAAAGGGTTAAGTCCCATAGTGCTCAGAGCCATTTTTGAACCACTCATGATAACGTCTGTTCAGTTGTGTAGGTGACACGAAGAATTAAGGTTTGAATCCAATTTTACTGTTCCTTGTAATTAATTGTCCCTACCCTGAACACGCACACCGATTTCTTACTCAGGGAATTGCTTCCGTTTGCATCAGTAATCCTGTCGTTGACGACAACTTCTGACAACTATGCGCAATTGTACGTTCTTCGTGTTTGCGTTTGTCTATTACCTACTCGAGACTAATAAGTGTATTTCTGTCGGCGATCTTTCTTTTTCATTGTCCTTGAATGTTCGTGCTCATTCAGTATCACGAAGGATAAGTCCCATCACAAATCTCACACGATTTAATTTCGTCGCGAATCTCCGTATCCCGTTATCTTGCTAACGGTAAAGATGACTTTCCTTTAGTATGATCTCTGAATAATACTTCAGTCTATATCGCAAAGCTTTCAAACTCCCGATTAGTTTAAAACAATCTAGTAGCGCTTACACGCATGCTACTGTCGCAATAGTACTAGGGTGTGACTAGATAGCAACTGAAGCTAACATTTCCATTTCCGAGTTACATTGTAGTCACATCGAACTTCCTTTTCGATGCGGCTACAACTCTCTTCTATGGTAAATGTTATCTTTGGCCAGTTTACCATCTGTGCTTTAACCTTCGTTACTAATAATTTTGCAATTCTTTCTTTGATGGTTTTGTTGCTACCTTTCATATTCTTTCATTCAGTCTCTATTTCATGATAAATATTATTATTCACATGACATTCCTGTTGATCAAATTATCAAAAGTGTAAATTTTGTCGCCAGTAGCTGCCGTCACTATCAGGATGAGCTAATTTTTCTACTTCTTTTATAACAAGGGGTTATTTATTAGGGTTTTTGTAATTGGGGTGTTACGGTACCTATTTCACAATTTCATAGTTATATCTCAAGTAGGTGCTTCAGCCATTTATAATGAAACGTCCAAATGGACCTCAATACGATAGACTGTTATCTGTAGTTCTCCTCTACACGCTGACGCCCAATAAATGTAAGTACTAATATCTCTCGGAACATTTGTGCACTTACTAACTTTGGTGACGACTCATAACACATTACCCTCCTCTTTAGGCTTCGGAGATTGGTATCGGCATTGATTTCTTGTCTTTAAATAAATGCCATTTTGCGAGTATTTTCTACGTTGATTCTCGACTACTTTAAGTGTCGATTTTTTAGCAGGACCCGACTTAGTTAAAAAAGATGAGGCTGGCAGAAACGTCAAAGACTGAGTGAAATCTACCGTCTAGCGTTTACTGAATTTCGTGTGCTGCCAGTTTCCTATTAACTAGCAATTTCATGGATTTCAAGCAGCCTGAAGTATCTTTCTACCAACACAACTTTGCTTAAATACATTCGCACATTTCTTAACCGTTAGTGTCGTCACGGTTTCATGTTTTGTATAGTGCTAGATTTTCTCAGGATTTAACGTAGTCCTTGGTTCTTTCTTCTCCTCCAGCCTTTAGTATCCCGCACTGATCCAAATAACTCGTTCTTGATTTTTAGCAATTAACATTCTCTGGTCGTCGTACTTTCCAGTTTCAAATGTTCTAACTGTACACAGGGACGCTGGAATTACTGATACCGTTCTCGTCGACAGTTTAGTTTTTCTGGCGGTAGTACCGAGCCTTTCTCTTCGTAAGTGTAATATTGAGAGCAGGTTGTTAGTTTCATCATTTGTCACCTGTCCACCATGTCGTCGTAAGAACGAGAAACAAAATACATCACAGAGCAAAAATGTGCACAAAAAGAAAAGCATTGCGGCGGACTCTGCGGTAAAATGATAGCCTAGAGTCTGAAGCACATTTTGTAATTTGCATACGGGTGGGTCTAGGGGACGGGCACCTTGTGCGCTGTGCGCTCCTAACGTAACCTGCTCAGGGGAATGTAAAACGACGCGAAACAAATAGCGAGATCGCCATCTGACGGAATGACAAAATGGCTGTAACCGGAAAAATAAGGGTTGACGGCTTAAGTAAATCCGCCTGGAGGCGCGTCCTGGAGATGTGGCGGTAATTAGCGAGCGCGCCGGCCGGCCGGCAGCCGGGAAAAACTTGTCCTGCGGCACTTTCCGTCCCTGCACTCCGTCTTCCCACTCTTTACGGTGGTTTTGTTGCACCGCTGCACCTCGACAACTGTAAAAATACGTCACACTCGGGTAATCAAACCCGTCAGTCCTGAGGCGACTGCCTGAAGTGCTAAGATCGAAACAGCGACAAGGGAACTGTTCAGCATCCGACATATTGGGAGGGGGAGAGGGGAGGGCAGCGGAAATACACATTCTTCGTGCAAACGGGAGGGATTAAGGAAATGAAACACAGTTTCTGGCAGAATAAAACTCAAAAATGTTACCACCACTTTGTGATAGGCACGAAATACCTGCTGTGTACCTACCTGAGAGACTGTATGAGATTTCCAATCGCAAAGAAGGCAAGTGGTAACAAATGTTCCTTGTGAAATACAGGCAATGTATCAAATAATGCAGTTGAAGTCGTAAGGCCGGCCGGAGTGGCCGTGCGGTTCTAGGCGCTACAGTCTGGAGCCGAGCGACCGCTACGGTCGCAGGTTCGAATCCTGTCTCGGGCATGGAGGTGTGTGATGTCTTTAGGTTAGTTAGGTTTAAGTAGTTCTAAGTTCTAGGCGACTGATGACCTCAGAAGTTAAGTCGCATAGTGGTCAGAGCCATTTGAACCATTTGAAGTCGTAAGTTCACGAATGTTCATGAATTTCAGAAAATAAATTGATGCTAAATCACAGTAAGACCCAGTTTTGACAGTCTCTGACACACAATTCAGCTAAAACCAACTTTTTGATTACACAGAATGGTCATATGACTTGTGAATCTGAACGATCCATTTCCTATGTCCACAGATACACGGTAAGCTTTCACAGCCCATGTTCAAACCTGAATGTTTCTATATCTACAATTAGAAAAGTTTCTGCAGTAAGTGATAGTGCAAGATGGTTATTAGCCTATTTTGTTTACTTTCGCTCCCTTATGTCATATATCATCATATTTAGAGGTAAATCTTTCCGTTTACAAATGGTATTTTTTGCCTAGAAACGAGCAGATCGAACAACATTCAGTGTGAGACCCGAATTTCTCCCGGCGTATACAAATAGCTGTGAATGCAGCCTGGTGACGTTGTCGACAACCGCCTATATTTTGACAGGAGGTCACCTCACCATTTGCAAGGCAAAACTCTAGCAAGGAAGCGCTGTGCAAGGGAATTTAATATCTCGGAATTCAGAGAAATTCCGGAAACACAACAGACAAACACACTGTAAATAGTAGCACCATCACAAACCAAAGATGACCGACGTCAGACGTTATCTATAATGAAATCAATAATCACGGCCTGAGGTAGCATTAACTCTGTCCCTCTGTTTTCTGACAAGGTAGAGAACAGAATTCTGTGCAGTATTTAAACAAAACCACCATCTCTATTTATAAGGTTACTTTCTAATTAAATTTCAACAGCTTTCTTAACAACACTATACCAATAGCTGGAAGCCCATAGCAGACTCTTCGTGTTGTTATCATCCATAGGTAATAATCCATAGGTTTCTTTGAAAACCGAGGAATTAAATTCGCTTGCATATCGCTCACTTTCTGCCGGTTTTCCTTCTGAATGGAAGGGTGTGCTCCTGTTTCAAGATCAGCGGTTCTCTACGACGTCACCCGGCCGAGTTCTCATAAGTTATTTGAGGATGTAGCGCGTGTTCACGAACCTCTCAGGAGTCTCAGGACTCTGACATTGGTCTTTCACTGCGTATTTCCTTCAGTATGGTTTGCTGTCAACAATATGAGCTTATTCCCAAGAATTAGCAGCTTTCAGACAGTTAATACTAGGCGGATATGCAATGTGCATGTGTGTCGCACCTCCGTCACTCTTGTGCAGAAAAGCGCGCAGAATTCTGCTGCATCCATTTTTAATGAGCTACCACAAGAATTAAAAAATCTTAGCTGTAGTCCTCGCACTTTCAAGTCCAAACTGAAGAACGACGTATTTTATTTTTGGTACAGGTTTCTGCTACACTTTTTATTTATTTACTCGTAGTGATTACAAAGTTACACATCGAGTTCGTTTCGACGTTTTTGCCATTGTCAAGCGTTCTTGTGCAGTTGGTATAATAGGTTCAATATTGTTCTTTACGTCTATGCTACTTTCTTTGTCTAAGCATGCCATCATACCAGCTAAGACGTAAGCGTAATGTGCCATACGTAGACAGACAAACTAACATAGACGTAAGAAACAACATTGTACCTATTATACCACATATAAGCTAGTTAATGGCAAAAATGCCGAAACGAGCTTGTAGTGTAACTCTAGAATCACTTCGAATAAATACGTCAATATTGCAGGAAGAACTCATACCAAAAATAAAATATGTCGTTTTTGACCTCGTGCAATCTGCAAAACCATGAGAAAAGGGATTGCTCAATGTAACTAATCCGAAGAATTTACTCGTGGCACACTCCTGTTCTTCCGGGGGATTCCTGGCAAAAAAAAAGCAAAAATCTGTGTTATATTGTTCATTACACTTATATGCACTAAACAGCTTCTCATCTGCAAAACATTCATGTAAATTTTATTCTATTTATTGTTATCATTTCTGATATAATTCCGTGTACTCACCCGTTCGATGACCATAGAGATAGGCCCCGAATTTGGTCCTCCGGATGTAGATGTATAAATAAATGAATTATAGAACCATCAGTTTAGTAAAATAATGGTAGAGCACTTGCCCGCGAAAGGCCAAAGTCCTGAGTTCGAGTCTCGGTCGGGCTCACAGTTTTAATCTGCCAGGAAGTTTCATATCAGCGCACACTCCGCTGCAGAGTGAAAATTCTCATTCTGGAAACATCCCCCAGGCTGTGGCTAAGCCATGTCTCCGCAGTATCCTTTCTTTCAGGAGTGCTAGTTCTGCAAGGATCGCAGGAGAGCTTCTGTAAAGTTTGGAAGGTAGGAGACGAGATACTGGCAGAAGTAAAGCTGTGAGGACCGGGCGTGAGTCGTGCTTCGGTAGCTCCTATGGTAGAGCACTTGCCCGCGAAAGGCAAAGGTCCCGAGTTCGAGTCTCGGTCGGGCACACAGTTTTAATCTGCCAGGAAGTTTCATCAGTTTATTAAGTCAGAATGCACCCTGCGAATTATCTTAGAAGACAGACCGAAGAAAGGCAAACCGACATTCACAGTTTTTGTAAATTTAGAAAAACCTGTGCAGTGTTAGCTGGAACACGATCCTTGAAATTTTGAATATAGCAGGGATAATACACAGCGGGCGATCGGTTATTTGCTCGAACATCTTGTACAGAAACTGCAATATACTTACAGTCGAAGATCATGAAAAGATGGTGGTGGTTTTGAAGGAAGAGAGACTGGGTTGTAGCCTATCCCCTATGTTATCTAATATACACACATAAAAATATTGCTCATGAAAACCACACATTGCTTGTTGTACCACTATACAGCGAGATTTTCAGAGATGGTGGTCCAGATTGCTGTATACACCAGTACCTCTAATACCCAGTGGCACGTCGTCTTGCATTGATGCATGCCTGTATTCGTCGTGGCATACTGTCCACAACTTCATCAAGGCACTGTTGATCCAGATTGTTCCATTCCTCTTCGGCGGTTCAGCGTAGATACCTCAGAGTCGTCCATGAAGACGTATGCCTCGGCAGTATGCTGCCGATATGGATGCACTATCAGTCTGAGGATGGGATTGACGTATCGTACAGCCGTTACGACGCATTCCATGACTACCAGCAGCGTACGTCTGCCCCACACAATGCAACACCAAAACAGCAGGGAACCTCCTCCTTGCTGCACTCGCTGGACACTGTGTCTAAGGTGTTCATCCTGACCGGGTTGCCTCCAAACACGACTCCGACAACTGTGTGGTTGATGGCATATGCGACACTCATCGGTGAAGAGAACGTGATACCAATCCTGTGCGGTGCATTATGCACGTTGTTGGGCCCATCTGTGCCGCGCTGCATGGTGTCGTGGTTGCAAAGATGATTCTCGCCATGGACGTCGGGAGTGAAGTTGCGCATCATGCAGTCCATTGCGCACAGTTTGAGTCGTAACACGACGTCCTGTTGCTGCACGAAAAGCATTATTCAACATGGATGGCGTTGCTGTCAGGGTTCCTCCGAGCCATAATCCGTAGGTAGCCGTCACCCACTGCAGTAGCAGCCCTTGGGAGGCCTGAGCGAGGCGTGTCATCGACAGTTCCTGTCTCTCCGTATCTCCTCCATGTCCGAACAACATCGCTTTGGTTCACTCCGAGCCCCCTGGACACTTCCCTTGCTGAGATCCCTTCCCGGCACAAAGCAACAATGGGTACGCGATGGAACTGCTGTGTTTACCGTCCAGGCATGGCTGAACTGCAGACAACACGAGCCGTGTACCTCCTTCCCGGTGGAATGACTGGAACTGATCGGCTGTCGGACCTCCTCTGTCTAATAGGCTCTGCTCATGCATGGTCGTTTACATCTTTGGGTGGGTTGAAGGACATCTCTGAACAGTCAAAGGGACTGTGTCTGTGACGCAATGTCCACAGTCAACGTCTGTCTTCAGGAGTTCTGGGAACCGGGTTGATGCAAAACTGTTTCGATGTGTGTATATATTACGCAAGAAGTAAAGGACAGCTAGGAGTCTTTCCTGGGCAAGATAGGGTTTGGAAACTACGAGGACAAGCAGTAGAAACTCTGGATATGGGCGGGCGGACGTTATCTTACTGAAATGTAAGCCCAGGTTGGTTTGGCACAAACGGCAACAAAATGGGACAAAGAATATCGTCGACAGACCGCTATGCTGTAAGAGTGCCGCAAATGACAACCATAGGGGTCCTGTTATGAAATGGAATGGTACCCCAGAACATTACTTCGGGTTGTCAGGCCATGTAGCGACCGACAAACATGTTGATATCCCACTGCGTCCGCGGCGTGTCCAGACACGTTCCCGCCGGTCATCGGGGCTCACTGCGAATCCGGACTCATCACTGAAGGCAATTCTACTCCAGTCAATGAGATTCCAGGCCAAATGTGCCCGAAACGATTGCAGACGGGCTTCTTGGAATACAGACGTCAAAGGTAGTCGGTGGTAGGGGCGCCTTGAGCTCATCCCTCCTTCTGTGATCGACCTATTAATCGTCCTTTTGGTCACTGAAGCGCCATTTGCACATGGGATCGATGATAATGATGAATCCTGGGCTCTGAGTGCCTCTGTGACGATTGCTGAGTGCTCGCGTTCTTCCATGGTTCACCCATTCCTGCCAAACATTGTCGAATAATGCCATCCCTCCTGGTCACATGTGAGCGATTTGCCAATTACTCCAAGTGGCTTCTTTGAACTCAGTTATACGTCCTCTCTGCGAGGCACACTTGCTGTCCAGCTAGGTACACGGAATGAAATTCTGAGAGACCTTATGCCCTGGTATCGACATGTCCAGTGTATACTATCTTGACACGTGGCCGGTGTAATTGCGCTGCAACGTCAGACATTCATCCATCGGCCACCTGTGGTCCTTCCTGTCTTGCTGTACTACTTCTCATCCCTCTGTCTTCTAAATCTTTTCGCCAACTTTTCAATCTCATTTAAAACTCTTCCTTGTTTTCCCTTTTCTGTAGATAATCGATACCTGTATGAATATCTAGTGAACAATTGACCAATTTGCGTAGCCCCTTCGTGGTGCATGCTTTTTTTGTCTTTTTTTATAAGTAGCTCACTTGCCTTAGACGCTTGGGGTTTCCACTCGATAATTCCCCAGTAAGGAGTTGACAGGTGGGTGTCCACGGTTATAATTCGCCAAGTCTGTAACCTGACACCGGAAGTCGTTATCAGTGGCTTTGAAATAAGACTGTTATCTGACCCGGAACCGGCAGTGGTTGACATCATGTTTATCAGCTGTAGCGTTATCATATCACAGGAAGCGGTGCGTCACCAACTGTCCACCTGTGCTCATACCAGTCTTGCTATACTACTTTTCATCCCTTTGTCTTCTAAGCCTTTTCTCCAACTTTAAAATCTCATTTACAACTCATCCTTGTTTGTGCTAGAAAATGCAGTGTCACATGTCAACATCGTAAACCAATGAGCTTGGTTACTAATACCTGCTGATAATACATCATTGACCACAGTGAAAATATATGGGCTGAAGGCATATCTTTGATACAACCCAGCTTTAGCTGGTATGCAGCTGCATTGCTACTTCCTTGCATATTAGCCCCATTATACATGTCCTGAATAAGATGTCATTCACATTACATGGTGAATAAATGTTGTCAAAGTGACAGTATGCAGTGAGTAGTAATACTAATCATAAGTCCCAGTCATTGTTGTGGGGAGTGGAAGAAACAAGGTTCCCCCCCCCCCCTCACACACACACACACACACACACACACACACACACAAAGGCTGTATCGAAGTAACAATCCCTTCCTGACCCCTTCAGTGCAGACAACTTAAACTGTGCATGACGCTTCTGCGAAAGTTGAAGTTTTGCGCGGGGGTTAAAACAGCTTAAATGTTGTTCGTAATCTAAACTAATGCCGGCCATTGTCGCCGACAAGCGGTTCTAAGCGCTTCAGTCTGGAACCACGCGACCGCTACGGTCACAGGTTCGAATCCTGCCTCGTGCATGGATGTGTGTGATGTCCTTAGGTTTGTTAGGTTTAAGTAATTCTAAGTTCTAGGGGACTGATGACCTCTGATGTTACGTCCCATAGTGCTCAGAGCCATTTGAACCATTCAAAACTGATATTGGACTATGCATCGATATCAATACATATTATAAAAATCGTAATAAATTTTGCAGACAGTATCCACGTTCGCAGCTAAATACACCTACAAAATTATATCATGATAACGGAAGTAGTTCGGGAGATATGACATCAAAGACACAGATGCGTGAAAAATTGTTGCATCATGCATAACATTTCAATTTATTATTTCCTTGCTGCTAGCTCTGTTCGCACCATATATTGCAGGCTGTGTCCAGATACGCCGCTGACATTTTCACATTTACGTGGAAATGATATTTTTCGATATTGCCCTAGAAACGCAACTCATTTATTGTTTTCCTGTCTAATAAAAAATTGGCAGAGTGAGCACCCAGGCAGTGTTGGGTTTGTCTGCTAAAGTTTAATAAAGTTCCTAAATATGCTAACCGCAGCAACTGTGTGCACTCATCACAAACAAAGGAAACAATACGAAACAGAGTGAAGTGCAACGCAGTAACACAGCAGACAACAACTGCCACACACACTACTGTCAACTAGACGTAAGAACAACTGTTCTGCAGCCCCAGTCTGGTCTTCAGTTCGCTTTGTCAGGTAATAACGACCCACTCATTATGGCAGTACATACTTGCACCCCACAACAGTGAAGTTAACGGATGCAAAAGGGAACCAGTCTTTCAGTAGTGATGGCACAATAAACGTCTTTAGGAGATAAGTTCTTCATAGTGTACAGGAACCAGCCACAAATTGGTTTTAGGTTACTTTATTCAAGAAGAATCTTTACCGTTTTTTTTTTTAATAATTCATCATCAGGCGGTTTTTTAATGCTTTTATCAATACAGACTATGCACTGGTTTCCTGTGAGTTGCTCTGGAATAAACAGTAATTTTTAAATTGCAAACGTGTAACCAAAATGGTTGCGCTACGTATTTGTATTGGAATACAACTTACGTGGAATGACCATCTGGCTCATTTGTATTAGCAGTTTTCTTGCAATGAAATACATTCTCAAGGATGTTTGTGTTTTCACACTCATAAAGGTTGCACTGCATTGCAAACCACTTTCGTTCGGTTACAAAACGAATTTTCAATATGCACTATACGTTTTGATTTATATCATACGAAAACAAATATATAGTTTGCAAATTGCATGAGTATCAAAGGTGCTACAGTGCTATGATACAAAAACATGTCATTGTTGGGGTGGGGAGGAGCAGGGAAACGTAAATTACTCTTATATTAGATTGAAATAGTGTTTCACATTACGTCTATGGCATTAAATGCAGTCATGAATGATAAATGCGTGGAATTATGTGAATTATACCACTATAAAATTTTTTTATGTAACGACAGAGATGAAAGTGTGGGCAAGAAGTGCGTATATTCTTACGTGCTGTTTGAACACCGATGTGATAATACGTTAGAATTTATTAGTACTTAACGCCATAAATAATGCTGACTATTGTAGGTACTTATATGATCTGTTACCTAATTTGCAGATAGGTGTACAAATATTATTTACGTTGTAGCACGGAAAGTATTTTCTGGAAGTTTTCAGGAAAGTAGTGTTAGTCAATTCAGTCTGCTCATTAAAGATATTATCAGGAGATGTGTTTTTGTGTGTATACAGGGTGGTCCATTGATAGTGACTGGGCCAAATATCTCACGAAATAAGCATCAAACGAAAAACTACAAAGAACGAAACTCGTCTAGCTTGAAGGGGGAAACCAGATGGAGCTATGTGGAGCTATGGTTGGCCCGCTAGATGGCGAAGCCATAGGTCAAACGGATATCAACGGTGTTTTTTTTAAATAGGAACCCCCATTTCTATTACATATTCGTGTAGTATGTAAAGAAATATGAATGTTTTAGTTGGACCACTTTTTTCGCTTTGTGGTAGATGGCGCTGTAATAGTCACAAACGTATACATACGTGGTGTCACGTAACATTAGCCGGCCGCGGTGGCCGTGGGGTTCTAGGCGCTGTAGTCCGGAACCGCGGGACTGCTACAGTCACAGGTTCGAATCCTGCCTCGGGCATGGATGTGTGTGATGTCCTTAGGTTAGTTAGGTTTAAGTAGTTCTAAGTTCTAGGGGACTGATGACCTAAGATGTTAAGTCCCATAGTGCTCAGAGCCATTTGAACGTAACATTCCTCCAATGCGGACGGTATTTGCTTCGTGATACATTACCCGTGTTAAAATGGACCGTTTACCAATTGCGGGAAAGGTCGATATCGTGTTGATTTATGGCTATTGTGATCAAAATGCCCAACTGGCGTGTGCTGTGTATGCTGCTCGGTGTCCTGGACGACATCATCCAAGTGTCCGGACCGTTCGCCGGATAGTTACGTTATTTAAGGAAACAGGAAGTGTTCAGCCACATGTGAAACGTCAACCACGACCTGCAACAAATCATGATGCCCAAGTAGGTGTTTTAGCTGCTGTCGCTGCTAATCCGCACATCAGTAGCAGACAAATTGCGCTAGTATCGGGAATCTCAAAAACGTCGGTGTTGAGAATGCTACATCAACATCGACTGCACCCGTACCATATTTCTATGCACCAGGAGTTGCATGTTGTGTAAAGTTCTGCCACTGGGCACAAGGGAAATTGCGGGACGATGACAGATTTTTTGCATGCGTTCTATTTAGCGACGAAGCGTCATTCACCAACAGTGGTAACGTAAACCGGCATAATATGCACTATTGGGGAACGGAAAATCCACGATGGCTGCGACAAGGGGGACATCAGTGACCTTGGCGGGTTAATGTGTGGTGCGGCATTATGGGAGGAAGGATAATTGGCCCCCATTTCATCGATGGCAATCTAAATGGGGCAATGCATGCTGATTTCCTACGTAATGTTCTACCGATGTTACTACAAGATGTTTCACTGCTTGACAGAATGGCTATGCACTTCCAACATAATGGATGTCCGGCACATAGCTCGCGTGCGGTTGAAGCGGTATTGAATAGCAAATTTCATGACAGGTGGATTGGTCGTCGAAGCACCATACCATGGCCCTCAGGTACACCGGATCTGACGTCCCTGGATTTCTTTCCGTGGAGAAAGTTGAAAGACATTTGCTATCATGATCCACCGACAACGCCTGAAAACATGCGTCAGCGCACTGTCAATGCATGTGCAAACATTACGGAAGGCGAACTACTCGCTGTTGAGAGGAATGTCGTTACACGTATTGCCAAATGCATTGAGTCTGACGGACATCATTTTCAGCATTTATCGCATTAATGTGGTATTTACAGGTGATCACGCTGTAACAGCATGCGTTCTCAGAAACGATAAGTTCACAAAGGTACATGTAACACATTGGAACACCCGTAATAAAATGTTCAAACGTACCTGCGTTCTGTCTTACCTACCTGTTACCAACTGTTCGTCTAATATTGTGAGCCATACGTTTGTGACTATTACAGCGCCATCTATCACAAAGTGAAATAAGTGGTCCAACTAAAACATTCATATTTCCTTACGTACTAGCCGAATATGTAATAAAAATGGGGGTTCCTATTTAAAATAACGCCTTTGATATCCGTTTGACCTATGGCAGCGCCGTCTAGCGGGCCAACCCCCTTCAAGCTAGACGAGTTTCGTTCTTTGTAGTTTTTTCGTTTGAGGCTTATTTCGTGAGATATTTGGCCCGGTCACGATCAGTGGACCGCCCTGTATATTTATATTTCCTCTAATATACGAGGTGTGGCTAGAAAAAAACCGGACTAGTACTGGTGGAACAATAAAACGAATGCAATAAGGCTGAAAGTCGCGTGGCCTGTCACGTGACTCTCGCTCCGCCTACTGCTCGAGTTTCATCTGCCTCCTGCACTCAGTCTGCCCGTGGCGTCTGTTTTAAGTAGTTGACGTTTTGTCTGTGCGTCGGAAAATGTTGAGTGTACAGAAATAACAGCGTGTTAACATCAAATTTTGTTTCAAACTAGGAAAATCTGCAAGTGAAACGTTTGTAATGTTACAACAAGTGTACGGCGATGATTGTTTATCGCGAACACAAGTGTTTGATTGGTTTAAACGATTTAAAGATGGCCGCGAAGACACCAGTGATGACACTCGCACTGGCAGACCATTGTCAGCAAAAACTGATGCAAACATTGAATCCTGCCTCGGGCATGGATGTTTGTGATGTCCTTAGGTTAGTTAGGTTTAACTAGTTCTAAGTTCTAGGGGACTAATGACCTCAGCAGTTGAGTCCCATAGTGCTCAGAGCCATTTTTGAACCAAACATTGAAAAAAACCGGTAAACTTGTTCGACAAGATCGCCGTTTAACAATCAGAGCAGTGTCTGAGTTAACAGGAGTTGACAAGGAAAGTGTTAGGCAGATTCTTCATGAAAGTTTCAACATGAACAAAGTGTGTTCAAAAATGGTTCCAAAGTGTCTCACAATTGAACTGAAGGAACGCCGAAGAATGATTTGTTCTGACATCCTGGAAAACATTGAAAGTGATCCCACCTTCTTATAAAATGTTATTACTTGCGATGAATCGTGGTTTTTTACTTACGATCCCGAAACTAAACGCCAATCGATGCATTGGAAAACTCCAGGTTCTCCACGACAAAAAAAGCACGAATGTCAAAATCGAAATTCAAGGCAATGATGATTGTTTTTTTTTTTTTTTGACATCAAAGGGATTGTGCACATTGATTGGGTACCAGAGGGACAAACAGTGAATCAGCATTACTACATTAGCATCCTGGCTACCCTACGTGAGCGAGTACGGAGAAAACGGAACGATTTGTGGAGAAAAAAGTCATGGATCCTTCACCAAGACAATGCCCCAGCTCACAGTGCGTTGTCAGTGAAGACGTTTTTGGCAAAACACAACATTCCCATCTTAGATCATCCACCCTACTCACCTGATTTGGCCCCCTGTGACTTTTCTTTTCCCTAAAGTCAAGTCAGCTTTGAAAGGAACTAGATTTGAGACTGTTGAAGCAGTAAAAGAAAAAGCGACGGAAGTAATCTATGGACTTACCGAAAATGATCTGCAGCATTGCTATGAACAGTGGAAAATTCGTATGGAGCGATGTAGAGACCGAGGAGGAGAGTACATTGAAGGAGATAACATGAAATTGTAAATAATTGTAAATAAATGTTTTTTCCAGCATCAGTCCGGTTTTTTTCTAGCCGCACCTCGTATTCCTCTAATGTGTACTTCTTCTGCTAAATGCAATATTTTCATATTGGCTTCAGTGTTTGTCATTGAATGGAATTATTCTACAATTCATTCCAGCGCAACCATTTTGGTTACACGTTTGTCACTTATCCAAGGGCAATCGCAGGAAACCTATGTAAGCTGTGACCTGTATTGATGAAAGCATGAAAAAAGAACCGTCTGTTAATGAATTGTGAAAAACTTCCAAACCGGTAACGGTCCTTTTTGAATAAAGTAACCTACAACCAATTTGTGTCTGATTGCTTCGACAATTTGCTTTATAAAACAGCTACGGTGTCCAACGAAGTCTATATACGACAAAATTGCACGTATTTAGGAGACCCGGTACATCACCTTTGCAGGGACGGTAACGTGATACTTCGCATTAAGTGCCCGCTTATACTCTCCTCTAGATGGGAGCTGGCGCACTAGTGACTTCCTCATTGCCGCAGGAGCAGATAATGAAGGCCATCGCCAAGTCCACAACGGCGCCTCCGAGTCGGGACGTACCGCCTGCCCGCGAGAAGGCGAGGTCGAGGCAGGAGCAGTTTGCAGGGGCTGATTAGCAGCGGAGGGGCAGCCGCAGTGCATCGCGCCGAAACCGCACGTAGGCTCTGCGGCCGAGTCTGGAGCCGGCTGAGTGCGGGTCTGCGACCGCGCCGGTAAATCGCGGGGGTTGCCTGCCTGCATTAAACACCAGCCGCAAGGAGCCACAATTCTCCCAGGCCGCTCCTTGAGGGGGGGGGGGGGGGGGCGCCAAGGCGGCCCAAGTGTCCACTGAGGAGGAGGAGGGGCCGACCCGCGCGACTGGGGGAACAGCCACACCCATCTTCACTGCCTCGTCCTACCAAGTTCATCACCTGCACCAGGATGCTGATATCCCCATTGATTCCTGCTCTCGTATAAGACAATGTTCATCTGCAGCTGAATTAGCTGGCTGATTGAGGTAGGTAAAGCACTTTTGTTCTTTGCATCTTTGTTCAACCGTCCTTATAACCTGCCGCAACCTCAGACCTGCCACACTCGCTTGGTGTGTGGTATACCCCGGGTTATCTTTCACGCACAATTATTGGGATTTTAATTTCGCTGGAGGACCCGACATGCAGCGTGTTTCACAATTCATGTTACGCACTTCTATAGGTTGCAGATGGGACTTAGTAGATGAAGTTTCACATAGCAACCCACGTCAGGAAACGTCATCCAAGGAGGCTACAAAGATGTAGGCGCCGGAATATATATATATATATATATATATATATATATATATATATATATATATATATATATATATTCTCAAACACTCAATAATTCACACATGGAAAGTACAGGCCAAAAGTAGCTAAAGAGCTCCAATAAACATGAGTCCACAAATCAACCATTGTCGAGATACAACACATTTTCTGCTGCGGTTCATCAGTGTCTAGGAACACGTGGTATCTCTAAACGTTCGAGCAGGTGTACGAAATGTTGTCGATGCGTCTGAATGCAACACTGAACTCGACTCTGAAATGAGTTGCTTATCCTCTCAGGCAGTCCTGGGGAGTTCCGTAAATGCTGGAAGACTGCTTCAATCCGCAAGCGTAATTGCTCAAGAGACTTGACGTCTGTAGCGTAGACCAGACTTTTGACATAATCCAACACACAGAAACCCATGGGATTTGAATTCGGAGACCTTGCAGGTCATAGCACAGGCCCTCCTACACCTATCCGAAGTTGACAGTACCTCCGAGTTAGAAGCCGGCGTCCGCAGCTCGTGGTCGTGCGGTAGCGTTCTCGCTTCCCGCGCCCGGGATCCCGGGTTCGATTCCCGGCGGGGTCAGGGATTTTCTCTGCCTCGTGATGACTGGGTGTTGTGTGATGTCCTTAGGTTAATTAGGTTTAAGTAGTTCTAAGTTCTAGGGGACTGATGACCGTACATGTTAAGTCCCATAGTGCTCAGAGCCCTTTGAACCATTTTTTAGAAGCCGGCACACTCGGAAATAAAAATGTGATGGAGCACAGAGGTGCATGAATCATATGTCCAGGCTTTGGTTCAGTGGTAAATCATCACTTACATCTGGAAGTACAGTTCGCAGAAACCGCATGTACTGCTGTCCGCTTAGTCTGTGTGGTAAGAAGTGTGGTCCAATTATGCGGACTCCGAGCAGTCCATCGCAGACATTCAGGGCATAACGCTGCTGATGTCGTGGTACATGTGTTGCATTAGGATTGACATCGACGCCAATGAGACTCTTATGGTACTTAAAAATATAGTCAAGAGTAAATCCGGCCTCATCCGTAACAGGATTCCGAGTACACTGTTGTCGCACCCATTGGGGGAAATCCTCTCTGGGACGGAAATCTGCAATGTTGAGGGCTTGCGCTCGCCGGATATGATAGGGATAGAGCACTTGGCGATGTAAAATTCGCCACACACTGCTATGACTCAGGATACACTCTTGGATAGTAATCCTCCTTGTTGAAGTACTCAGTTGTTGGTGGACAATGCGTAAAACACTTTCCTCAACTTTGGGTTTTATGGATCTGGGTCGAACTTCTTGTACATGCTGTGTGAATCTCCCAGTTCCTCTAAGGCGCTGATGTAACCGGCTAAATGTACGCCTGTCGGGCTGCTGCGGAGAGGAAGAACTTCTTCATGCAATCGTGTAGACTCAAGGGCACTGTCATTCGCTTTCCCACACATGAAGTGCATGTCAGCGTACTCTTCATTGGTGTAGCCTCTGTCCACGGTACCTTCACGTTCATAACCAATCGTGAGGCTGATTTGGCATAGTGAACAGATGGGGAAAGGGAAGTATTTATGCATTCGTAAACAAACAGTCGATCCCAAATCTTGAGATACCAACGTAAATATCGTGGTATCCCGGGGCGCTTACAGTTGGTTCCCAGCTCGAATTAATGTGTTACCTCGGCAACGGTTGATTTGCGGACTCATGCATATTCGAGCTTTTTAGCTACTTTCGGTCTGTACTTTCCATGTGTAAATTCTTGACCATGACTTCTGAAACTCCCTGCATATACAGGGTGATTCTGTGGTGACTTTCTAGGATGATGAAGAAGGGTAACTGTATCAATTTGAGGTATGGGTCCTGTACGTGAAACGAAAGAGTCGAAAGCTACAAGCAAAATCTGTTCTGATAGCTCTGACAGTGGAACACATGTATCAGTACTGTAGTTGCTAATATTGTACGTTAGGAAACTTCCAGAGGTGGTAGTATGGACCAAAACAAGGAAAAATGTCCAGTAAACATAGGTCTAAAATACATACCTGAGGAACTATGAGCAATTGTTCATCTTCGTTTTGTGTGAAGCACGTCTCCTCTGTTTGCTCCTAACGTATGGTCTTTAGAGCCCACGTTTACTGGACTTTTTTCCTTGTTTTGGTCCATAATACCATGTCTGAAAGTTTCCTAACGTTCAGTGTTAGCAGCAACAGTAACGGTTCATATATTCCACTGACAGAGGGCCCGCATCTCGTGGTCGTGCGGTAGCGTTCTCGCTTCCCACGCCCGGGTTCCCGGGTTCGATTCCCGGCGGGGTCAGGGATTTTCTCTGCCTCGTGATGGCTGGGTGTTGTGTGCTGTCCTTAGGTTAGTTAGGTTTAAGTAGTTCTAAGTTCTTGGGGACTTATGACCACAGCAGTTGAGTCCCATAGTGCTCAGAGCCATTTGAGCCACTGACAGAGGTATCAGAATGGTTTTCGCTTATAACTTTCGACTCGTTCGTTTCCAGTATAGGGATCTTTTACCTAAAATTGGCACATTTATCCTTGTCCATCATCCTACAAACTTTGTGACCTCTTTATGGAATCGCCCTGTATGCACATACTCTTACGGGTGCCGGTGGCTGTAACTTTGACGCTCTGTAGCGACGTTTCCGGTCGTGGGCTCCGACGTGAAGCGTGATCTACTAAGTCCCCTCTACAGCCTCTAGAAGTGTGTAACATGAATCGTGAAGTACCCGGTATACTTGAAACTAAGCTTTCAGGAGGCGGCAACACTATTTGGAGGGATCACAATAACTGAGTGGTTTCGCCTGTGATCTGGAAGCCCTATTTCTACGAACGGTTATTTACCTGGACTCAGTCGTTGCCGGTCTCGGAGTGGTGCTGGGAGTCGTGTTCGCAACCCGACCACATAAAACGTTCTACCGCTACAGGAAGAACAAGAAATATTCGGTGAACCGAATCTGACAGTTCTAAACTTGAACCCAAATATAAGAAACTCTCTGGGGAACTCTAACATCACCATACGTTAGAATGAGCAAACTAGGCTTGAGGTCTGGATTTTTCTGATTACAAGTTTGCAGCCAATACCTACCAACATTAATGGAATGACCAGTTCTGTGATTTAAAAATAAATGGTGGTAAGACAAACACAATGTGCATAAAAAAGTGGAGAAGTAGGGCTGAAAATAAATGGCTATAAGACAAAATGTGAATAAAAAATGAAAATGTCTCTCCTCAAATAAAGAACAACAGAAGGCAACGCAAGATCCTGATTGATTTCCAAATTTCGGCAGCCTTATCTGTAAAATGGGGAAGTCGATGCAGTCGTCAGTAGCAGACCTTGGAAAACTTCTGTTGTCTTATAAAGAATGCGATCCGTATAGCAGTTAGACTCTATAACTGTGTCCACAAAGCATCGACAGAACTCCAGTACCGATAGCCATGTAGGCAAATGAGACCTTGGAAATCTCAGTAAAATTATCACAGAAGCTCAGTGTTTTTCACAAATGATGCTTGAGACTAATTTTGAAGGTCAGTTATCGCCACCAAATTTCAAATAATGAAGTGCTGAGAAGAAGTGGTCGAACCAGCGTGCACAAAATCGTTGCTGAAAGAAGACTGAAGATTGCAAGGCATGTTCTTCGCAAGAAAGATGGAAGAATGCCCAAATCAGCACTGTTGCGGAAACCAACAAATGGGTACAGAAGTAGAGGAAGACCTCAAACACCTGGAAACGAAGTTTTGCAAAGGACCTTCAGTGTGTGGACTTATAGGTGAAACAAGTTCTGTATCTTTGTAAGAGGTACAGAGGCGAGCGAATGTGCCAGAGTTTACTCCAGTCCACTACTACCAGCGGTACGTCACCATAACGCACCTGTGCTCAACACACGAAGGACTGCACCATAATCTAAGGTAACATTAAAAATTAATATAATTTTTCCGAACGTCGTCAGTCTATGCTGAAGTATATTAATGTTAACAGTGCAAAGTCTCAGAACGAGCAAATGCATATGGTAGGCAAAATATTGGATGTTAAGAAAAAATAAGTGGCGCTGAATAACGAAACAACAAAGTTAAAAATTGTTCAGAATCTGAAAATGTATGTCAAAGTAAAAGTTACAAGTCTGAACTTGGCCAGAGTAATATTATGGCTAAAATTGGCGTTTCACTAAAAACTGAACCCGCTAAACATTAGACCGAGAAAGCTGAAAATTCGTATGTAGCCTCAGTCTCATCTATAAATATTAAATGTGTGACACCATACAGCTACCTCCGTTAGGTTTCAAGTTATTGACTGAAAACCAAATTTTGAACAGAAACATCCATATTCATGGTAAATTATGTATAGTTTGTATTTGTAACAGTAAGTTCTAATTACAGCACGCGATTACATTCATGGAATAATACAGCTATACCAAGTTTCATGACGGTATTGTAAATAACAATGGTTACAAGGATTCATAAAGAGTCCGTACAGAGGTCACATTCTACTGTCGGTTCCGTTCTAAAAATTCTAGCCAGCAAAGTTTAAATGCAGTCGAACTAAAACATATCAGTAACTAAAGCAAACTTTATTTATATAAAAATTTATATACAAATTATATAAAAATTGTTCAGTGACAGAGCTATTAATTAATACGTGTCCGACAAAGTGGCCATTTAGACACTGGTACCTGTTCCTAGGGCAGTTAATAGCAGATGTTCCGTTTGGCAGAGTGCGCGCCCCTACAGAGGCAGTAGAAAGGAGACACTTCGCGCCGAGATATCAATCTGTCCGCGTCAGTGAAATGCTTGCTTGCTCTGTGTCTCGGATGAAGTCAGAACAGGGCAGCTACCAAAAGCGTTTTCAGTACATCTACATCTACATGATTACTCCGCAATTCACATTTAAGTGCTTGGCAGAGGGTTCATCGAACCACAATCATACTATCTCTCTACCATTCCACTCCCGAACAGCGCGCGAGAAAAACGAACACCTAAACCTTTCTGTTCGAGCTCTGATTTCTCTTATTTTATTTTGATGATCATTCCTACCTATGTAGGTTGGGCTCAACAAAATATTTTCGCATTCGGAAGAGAAAGTTGGTGACTGAAATTTCGTAAATAGATCTCGCAGCGACGAAAAACGTCTTTGCTTTAATGACTTCCATCTCAACTCGCGTATCATATCTGCCACACTCTCTCCCCTATTACGTGATAATACAAAACGAGCTGCCCTTTTTTGCACCCTTTCGATGTCCTCTGTCAATTCCACCTGGTAAGGATCCCACACCGCGCAGCTTGGCTCGCCTTCCCCGCAATATTATCTATGTGGTCTTTCCAACTCAAGTTGTTCGTAATTTTAACACCCAGGTACTTAGTTGAATTGACAGCCTTGAGAATTGTACTATTTATCGAGTAATCTAATTCCAACGGAACGGTAGGAAGTGAGCTCTCAAGGACTGAACATCGTCCTGAATCGCTTAGATTTTGCGGAAGTAGCTGCATGTCTGCCGCCCGTAATGGCGACAAAACCGCGTGGCAAGAGGCGGGGTTATTTTCACTTTTAAGGCGAGCAATTTACTTTTCATGATTAGAAGTTAGAGTGATAGACCATTTGAACTGGAATTTCCCGTAGAGGTCGTCTGTGTACTGTTGCTAGTGCTGTTTCCGATACTGCTGCTATTATTATTATTATTATTATTATTACAATTAGGCGTGTTATTACATTTTGGGCATGTGAACTTTTACAGAATATATTAACCAGTTAAAACTCAAAACTTTTATTTATAGTCATAGTTCCAGGTCCCGTTGAGTAAATAGCGAGTAGGAACGTTTCCTTTCAGTGTGCACAAAGAGTAATGTGGACTTGCAGACCGGAAATTATGGTCAGTATGTTCTCCATCGCTTTCTGTCTGACCGCAAAAATACATTTCAGCCTCTCGCAAACCGCGGAGGTAGGTGTAAAGCAGGCACAGACAAATTAAGTGTCTTTTCCCGACTAAGTAACGAAAAACATAGGTCATTTGACTATTACCCTCCGCCCAAAACGTCAACTGGGAGGAAACTGAAAATCGGGCACCTTTTCGGATTGTGACCTGGAATGATACCTAGCACTGGAGGAACTAAGTCTAATTACGCTATTTATTTACCTTTTGTCAACCAGTAGAGAACTATAACAGTTCGAGTTTCATCTCGGATTACCCTGCATCTATACCTACATCTACATTCCGTAAGACAAATTACGTTTTGTGCTCGAGTGTGCTTCTGTTACGAACCGCGCGAGGGAAGAACGATTGTCGATAATCCTTCGTATGGGCTGTAAGTTTTCTGATTTTCTCATCGTGGTCATTTCGCGAGACTCATGTGGAAGCAGTAATACTTTCCACGACTCTTCTTGAAACTGCCCTCTCAAAACTTCAACAATAAATCTCTCCGAGATGCACAACGCCTCTCTCGTAGCTTCTGCTACTGATGTTCGTTGAGCACCTCGGTGACGCTGTCGCGGTTACTAAACGCTCCCGTGACGAAACGCGCCGCTCCTTGCTGGATCGTTTCCTCTCTCTTTTATTAACAGTACATGGTGAGGGTCGCAGAGTGACGACCATTTCTCAGTAGCCGGCCGCTGTGGCCGAGCGGTTCTAGGCGCTTCAGTCTGGAACCGCGCTGCTGCTACGGTCGCAGGTTCGAATCCTGCCTCGGGCATGAATGTGTGTTATGTCCTTAGGTTAGACAGGTTTAAGTAGTTCTCAATCTAGGGGGCTGATGACCTCAGATGTTAAGTCCCATAGTGGATAGCGCCATTTCTGAAGTTCTCGATAATCGATCGAACAATTGTTTTACAAGCCAATTCTTTCGTGGACGATTTTCTTTTGCCTAAGATCCTTTTAATGAGTATTATTTTCAGGTCTGCCTCGCATGTGGTCATTCCACTTTGTGTCTCTCCTTATGGTTACTACTAGATATTTCAGGGTAATTAGGGTTTTCAGTAATTTGCTGCCTACACCGTAATCAAACAGTAGCAAATTTCCTTTCACGAGCAGTACGCTACGTTTTCTCACGTTCACGACGTTCAGGAGCAACTTCCAATCCCTACGCCAGTCATCGATCTTCTGCAGGTATTCTTGCAATTCGCTACTGTCTTTTGGCGTTGCAGACTTGCTGTAGAAAACACAGTCACCTGCGAATAGCTCAACGGAGTCTCCAATTATATCCAGCAACTCATTAAAATAAATTGTAAACTGTAACGGCCTTACACACTCGCCTGAAGTGGGCCTGAAATAGCTTACACATCTGTCGATTTTGTGCCTTTAAAAGCGACGTGTTGAGCTCTATTTCGAAGGAAGTTCTATATCCAACCACAAATCTGGTTTGATAATCGGTATGCTCCTGTTTGTCCATTAAATGACAGTACGGAACTGCATCAAATGCAAAATTTTGAAAAACACAGCCCTCAGTCGCGAACACAATTAATTTGTGACCTAGGTTTCAGTGTCACAAGGGACACCTTCTTCGGACAAATTAAAACTAAATGTTACAGCACAACGTACCAAAAAATATGAAAGCTGCGGTCACACCTGACAGCGTCAGATAGTCAAAATTAAAATAAAATGCAACAGAGGTGCAAGCCACTAGGGGCTGCCATGTGTCCTCTGCTAAAGTCAAGTGACTTGTGCGCTACGGCAACTTCAAGACAATATCGCCATCTGGTGGCTAATTGGTAAAACAAGCTATTTTGTAATCATCTCTCGTAGCTGCTGAGAGGGAAATAAAAAAAATGGCTCTGAGCACTATGGGACTCAACTGCTGAGGTCATCAGTCCCCTAGAACTTAGAACTAGTTAAACCTAACTAACCTAAGGGCATCACAAACATCCATGCCCGAGGCAGGATTCGAACCTGCGACCGTAGCGGTCTTGCGGTTCCAGACTGCAGCGCCTTTAACCGCACGGCCACTTCGGCCGGCAGAGGGAAATAAACAAACACCTGAACGGTGTACATGAAGTAATTACAATAGCGGGATACTGCATGATATAAATAAAACTAATGAATGACTGGCTGTAGTACAAAAATTCCAGAATAAATGCATAAAGAAGTCATATACGAAATAATCCATTAAATGACATTACTGCTTGCTACAATAGATACGTTATAAAAACCAAAAATGTTTTTTTTTTTAATTTACGTATATGAGCCGTAAAAGGTAGAAAGAAAAGGTATCCCTGAATCTGCGAGAAATAGTTGGCACATCAAAGTGTTAGATCTCGTCAAGCAGGGGCTTTATACCACTGAAATAACTTCTTCCGCGCAACTGCACCTGTTCGTTGAGAAAAAGTCCGTCATTCGAAAGTAAATGCTTGAAAATTTCTGACTCCTCCAAGTTTACGCCCTTTTTTTTTCAATATGCAAAATTTCCAACTTCTCAACCCCTTTAGGAGAGTGCCCTGTGATTAACAGGTGATCTGTAAAAGAAGAATTAGGGGCACACGAACCGTTTTTCCTCAGAAATTGTTCTTTACAGCGAATTGAAAAGGCACGTCCTGTTCGACCAATATAATAGGCACCGCAAGTGTCACATGAAATCTTGTAGACACCAGAATTATGCAGAGGGCTAGTAGTTGACTTTAAGTTATGGATGCCATTTTTTCTCAAGTAGTTATTTGTAGAAAAGGCAATATTACATTTGTATTTAATCCGAAGCAACCTTTGAATCTGGTATGACACTGGAACCTAAAAATGGAATTGAGAAGAATTTTTTCTACTGAGGGCTGTGTTTTTCAAAATTTTGTATTATACAACAGTCGCTGATTGACAGCCATGTTAAAAAACTTTATGCATCAAATGCCTTCAGGAGTCGAAGAATGCCCCAGCAACCTGGATCTCTTTGTCTACGGCCCTCTGTATCTCACGGGCGAACATGGCGAGGTGAGTTTAGCAGCATTTCTGTTTGCAAAAATCATTTTCATTTTCATTCACGAGATTTGCGTTTCCCAAAGTAGTGTTGATCAGTGAGCATAAAACACGTTCCATAGTTCTGCAACATTTACATGGATCATTCAAGTCAGCGATATAGATCTATAGTTATGTCGACCCTTCTTTGGAACGATAATGATCGTTTTCTGTCCAGTCACTAGGCACCCTAAGTTCCTGCAACGAACTTTGATAAACTCTGCAAGAAAGGGAGCAAATTCTTTCTGAAGCATCTATTGGTGAATGGTGTGCGAAGTGAACATGTACGCTGGTGTCCAAAATTAAAGCGACAAACGAAAATTTTGCAGCACCGCTTTTATTTTGCAACAAAGCAAGTAAACAGGTGATAGAAGACTAGAAACACTGTAAAGAATACAAAACGTGAACAACCGCAACATGCATAATAATAGATGAAAATGTTCTTCGTTTTTTCCAACTTAACAGATTTGCACACACATTGCGACAACTGGTTAATGTTTTCACTATGGGGTGTGACCACTTCTGGCAGCAGTAGAGGCCTGCCAACGACGGAGCATGCTCGTGAATAACGTCATCGGTGTCACGTTGAGGCAACAACGCCCACCTCTCATGCGGAGCTGTTCGCAAGTCTTGTAGTGTGGTTGGTGAGTGTTGACGTGATGCAACCCATGTCCCTAGTGCAACCCAGGCATGTTCCATGGGATTCAAATAGGGAGAGCGAGCATGTCACACCATGTGTGCAATATCTTCCGTTTCCAAGAAAACATGAACCACCCGAGCTCCTATGAGGTTGAGCATTATCGTGCATCAATACGAAGTCTGGGCACACGGCACGTCGCAACAACCATACATGAGGTACCAAGACCTCGTCACGATACCTGACAGCAGTCGATTGTGTTCAGGAGACGTACGGATTAATTGCACGTATAATTGACCTTTTGACCCGGACTGCCTTCACGCAATAAGAATCTTCGATGAAATTGCCTAAGGGACCTATTTGAATATAAAAATGGAAATGAAAGTAAATTACTGGAATTTCGTAAGAGAAAGATTGAGTGATCGAAAGTTGAACACATTAATGGACTCCCAAATACAATCGAGACACCGCAATACAGAGCGAACCTGTAACAAAACTCATATACAATTTGAACATCATTTCTGGTTAGTGAAAGAAAAGAATAAGAAGAAAATTACTGCATCGTAAAATATTAATACGAGGGCCGTTCAGAAAGTAACCTCCGGTTGATTTAAAAAAATACACCAAGTTAAATAAAAATATTTTAATATATACATCTTACAACTACATCTTTGCACTATTTTTCTACATAGTCTCCATAGTGATTGAGGCACTTATCGTATCTCTTCAAAAGGTTTGAAATTCCTTCTGCATAAAAATCACCCGCTTGTGCCTGGAGCCAGCCTGTGACCGCATCTTTGAGCTCTTCGTCGTCATCAAACCGCTGTGACCCGAGCCATTTCTTCTTCAAATGCATGAAGAGGTGATAATCACTTGGCGCCAGGTCTGGGCTGTAAGGTGGATGGTTGATAACGTCCCACTTGAAGGACTCAAGAAGGGCCGTTGTTCTGCGAGCAGAGTGAGGACGGGCGTTATCGTGCAAAAAAACGATACCGGAAGTCAGCATACCACGGCGTTTGTTCTGTATAACCCGTCGTAACTTTTTTATTGTTTCACAGTACACGTCTTGATTAATGGTCGTACCACGTTCCATGAATTCAACCAACAACACCCCTTTGGCATCCCAAAACACCGTTGCCATCAGTTTTCTGGCAGAAAAATCTTGCGAGGCTTTTCTTGGTTTGGTAGGCGAATTGCGAATTTGAATGTGCCCACATCTTTGATTGTTCTTTTGTCTCAGGGTTCACGTACTTAATCCAGATTTCGTCACCGGTCACGATTCCGTTTAACAATGGTTCTCCTTCGTCCTCATAACGTGACAGAAAGTCTAATGCAGAGGCTATTCTTTGAGTTTTGTGGTGGTCGGTAAGAATTTTGGGCACCCATCGTGCACAGAACTTACGGTAACCCAATCTTGCTGTCAATATCTCGTACAAGAGAGTCTTAGAAATCTGTGGAAAACCAGTAGACAACTCCGACATTGAGAAACGTCGATTTTCACGAACTTTTGCATCAACTGTCTGAACGAGTTCGTCAGTCACCAATGATGGTCTACCACTCCTCTCTTCGTCATTAACGTTTTCTCGTCCACTTTTAAATAAACGTACCCATTCACGGACAACTCCTTCACTCATAACTCTTGGTCCGTACACGGCACAAAGCTCACGATGAATAGCTGCTGCAGAATATCCTTTGGCTGTAAAAAACCTTATGACAGCACGCACTTCACATTTGGCGGGGTTTTCTATTGCAGCACACATTTCAAACTGCCACAAAAACTAAACTAGCGCAGGTACGACGTTCACTCGACCACGGCTTGATGCCGACTGACCTGTTGAGTGCGTGAACGCACAGATGGCGTCGCTACTCCCCCCACAACCCGCACTGTGACCAATCGGAGGTTACTTTCTGAACCGCCCTCGTATATTTTGAACAAATTGGCTTCAATCTTCTACACATTGACAAATACACAATAAATGCATGACTTACATCTGATATTTCTTTTGTAAATGGCGCTGCTTTGTCAGTTCGTTGCTTCTTAAAATTAAATGTCCTTGCGTGTGCTTAAGTACATTGTATCCACACCCGAGTTACCGAAATGTTTGTTCGTCGTTTCACATAATTTTTACACAAAATAAAAATACAACTTGTAGCAATGTATTGTAGTACGTCTTAACATGTCGGCGACCAAAAGTACAAGGGATAATGAAATCTCTAGAATATTTCTTAACAAAAGATAGATTGTTCTTTCTTCTATTTCGCAGCTTCTTGCTGTCAAGCGGTGCGGCAATGATTTTAAATATCTGCGCCCAGCGGGTTATAGTGTTTATTTAGAGGATTTAAACGCTGGACGCGCGTTTCGTATAGGCGCACATTAAAAAAAACCATTTCATCTCTTCACTCCCGCGCTGTGATGCTTGCCATCTTTACGAACCACATCTCGTTGGCTGTCCTTTCCTTTAATGACAAATATCTCACATGCAAAGTAGCTGAAAACCAGTAATATTTCAATCTTATGTTCTCTTCTGTGTAAAAGCGTCAAAGGCACACCTACAGCAGGTCTCTGACAGTAAAGGTCACTCTGTCGAAGCCTTATTTACACCGTTTGCCTCGATACAACACGTCCAGTGGATGCTGTGAGATCCAATTCCAGTTGCTGTGTAGTACAAAAGCAGTACCGTCGTGCCCTTACAGCAAAATAACGGGGTTCACTTTCTGATGTTACACATGGTCGGCCATGCTCTGCTCTTCCGGATACAGTTTCGGTCTCTATGGACTGTCACCACATCCGAGAAACGACAGAACGAATCAGTTTAAGCCATCGGGCCACATGAGTTTGCGACTGTCCTGCTTCCATTCTTCCTGTGGCCCTTCACCGCAGAGAGTATATTAGGCGTCTTCTCTGTGCCATACTGCAACGTCTGTGACTGTGTACACAGCGACTTTGGATGTGAGACTAACCGACAAACACTAAACCGTTTGATAGGTGCCCTAATGTCATCGTTGCCATGGTTTTCCGTCGACCGAAATGCCATCTTCCGTGTAGAACACGATCGTACGGACATCTGTTGACAGTTTGTATCGTGAATTAGACACAGGAGGGTAAATAGCGATTTCTTGCTTTAATTTTGGACACCGGTTGTAACATTCCAGGTTTATGGTTACCACCCCTGCATTATGTATTACTAGATCAATACTGTAATTAAATTCAATTACTTTTCGATAATAAGAAAAAAGCTTTTAGAAGAATAATAGCCACACCAATCAATAGTAGTTACAATACCCTTTGTACCATAACAATCAAAATCAGATTCAGGAAAAATAAAAAGAATAATATATTTCGTTCTCATCATCTGTAAGTGGAGGGAATTAAATCTCGAGACTAACTAACAAAATATAGATAATTGATCGTTTAGCATTGTTAGAATGCTTATTTCTGCAGTTTCAATTTTAACGTGATTTTTATGCGTTTAGAAAATGTCTTAAACTTGTTCTAGCAAAGTAGGGAATATTATAGTGTATTTGATAATGTTGTTAAACTATTTCATAGTATAAATTATGTTTGCCATGTTAGTACATTGTAGGAAGAGTATAAATACTCGGCTTCGAGTATTGTTAGGGCAGATGCGTGTTGGACCCACTAGGGGACGGATCTGTGCGTACAGTTAACTTCTTGGTGCATGATTCAGATTTGGATTTATAATAGAGCAACTCGTAGGTTGAACATAGTCTAAAACAGCATATTGAAACAGTGCAGTGAAGTGACGGATTATTTCGGAGTGTTGAACAGTTTGATTTAATATCACAAAAGACAGAATGATATGTGACTTTATATTCGTACTTTGTTGAGTATTAGTGTTGAACAATGCCATGGACCTCACACACACATTTATATCCAATTACTGCATCTGGACTAATTAATATCGCCAGTGTAGCATGTGCTACCATTGATTAGCGGTAGTAGTAACAACGAGGCTTAGTACACCGAAGATTGATCATGAGCTCATAGGGTACAGGTTTTGAAGTGAATAAATCTCGTACTTACTTTACTTCAGTTGTGGCCTACATCACTGTAGTGAAATCCATTATGGTATCCTGTATTTATTGAACAAGCATATTTTAGCTCATGTATGCAGTCGTCGACGGACCCCGAAGGCAAAATATTCACAGGTATTTAAACCATTTTTTAACTACTCGCTAACCGGTGGGACGTTACACAGTGTATTTATAATCCGGAAGATGTGTGCAAATAACAGACTGATATACATCCGTTGTAGTCAACGTGGTGCAGGCAGGGCAAGTGACAGAGGTTTTTGCATGCAGGAAACCGACCAGAGACTCCAGGAAACTCCAGCTGCCGCCTCCACGACTGCCAAACAGCGGCTCCTCTTGGCGACGCCAGGTTATCAGGTCAGCTGTCCACCTGTCAAGGCGCGAATCGAAGAGCACACTTCCCCATGACAGGAAGCCAGAGCTACGCATTAGTCACGGGGCCCTCACCCACTTGTTCTGCTTTCTATCTTACAAGCTTTTCCACCCACCACTTTTGCGTTAGCTGGTTTATTCATACGTTAAGTCAAGGAAGCGCGTACGATCTTCCTCTATTTATTCGAGACCCCCTACTATGCGAAAAACTATTCGCTTTTCCATGCATTCTTCTCACTTACAGAAGAAAAAGTCCTCAGGCTTCCAGGCGGGTCACGTGATTTAAAGATGCCACGAACTTTCGACCAAGTATTCTTTTGCCATTGACAAGGGCTAATCACTTGATGCAGTTGTAAGCCCAAGAAAACTTTATGCAATGTTACTGCCGCGAGACCCTGCGTCCTTAAAGTTCTTGTTCATTACTTATTTTAGATGTTCCCCCATTGGTATCCGGCGCTGAGAACACCACACACTTGTTACCAGCACTGTTTTTCAGGAGCTGTGATACCCATATATCTAGCAAGTATTCTCCAAAGTAACATGTTAACAATCTTATATTCCATGTCCATTGATTTTCTTTTTCACTAGTAATTACATTATGCAGAGCTTCTTTTACTAATGGCACTCAGTTCATCAATTCGTAACAAATATAAAAACGTTCGTGACAAATACATTTGGGGGCGCTGTAAGGCCCTTTGGAATGGCCAGGCATGAATCTGAATATTACCTGCATTGAGTATTCCAATATCATTCAGTTTTATTAAAAAAATATATAACACACGCACCAGATAAATAGATAGTAACTCACGGTTTGGGTTCACATTCACTAACAGCTCATGGTACGACCATTGTTCGTAGATTTTTACACACATCATGTATGTAGTTCGTCAGTTAATTTTCAGTAAATGAAAATTTGCAAGACATTTCATCATATGTGCCTTCTGACAGCAGTTTAAGTTTTGAAACTTATAAACTAGTATATGCTGCTGCTCGTTATTATGTATATTATTGCAGCTTAATTTACCTCTACTTTTTTAAGGCTGCTTGAAAGTACACAGTCTTGCAGCTGCTTCTATAAAATTACTTTTGTTTGGAGTGAAGATTAAGTTTGTGGTCCTCCCATTACGGAGAAATACACTGGGAAAACAACTCGAAAAGCCAGGAAAGGGCCTATCTCTCCTCCAAAATTCCTCAGATAGTGCTTTTGTCTAGCGTTTGTAAAACATTTGATTCAATGAGAGCTACAAATGCTCACATTTTAGAGCTATGTATAAGTATACAAATAGAACTTGAATGCATAGTTATTTTTGCTACAAGCATGAAGATTTACAGACTTCCTCCAGAGAGTTTGTCTTCCCCATTATACAATGTAAATGTACGCGAAGTTTAGCTGCTGTGTAGTTGTAGTCTCTGTGTAGAGGTTGAGAAACGGCCAGCATTAACATTGGGTCGAACCACGAAGCCCCAGGCGACGGACTGTTGCTTAGCTGCTGCTGCCAACTTGTCGCTGCCTCGTTTCCGCCAACTTTGCTTCCGACTGCGCAGCTCCGTCACGCGTGGTCGTGAAAATGTTTAAAGTACGGCTCTAAACATTGATTACCTTACACGTCACGTGCTGCGGGATGAAACACGTGAACATTATGCATTATTATTGTTTATTCAGGACCGATTCTGGTCCGCAGCTCGTGGTCGTGCGGTAGCGTTCTCGCTTCCCACGCCCGGGTTCCCGGGTTCGATTCCCGGCGGGGTTAGGGATTTTCCCTGCCTCGTGATGACTGGGTGTTGTGTGATGTCCTTAGGTTAGTTAGGTTTAAGTAGCTCTAAGTTCTGGGGGACTGATGACCATAGATGTTAAGTACCATATTGCTCAGAGCCATTTGAACCAATTCTGAAGATTATTTGCCTTGGCGATTTATTCTCACACATCTTTCACGTTTATTGAACATGCCTCGGTTCAGTATTTTACATACGCAAACGCACCGTTGTCGTATGACTTTTCTATCGTCTGTAAATGCGTGGACGCTCGCAGCTATACTGCGTTCTGCAAACACTGAGTGCTGCGATCGTCCATTGCCTGCGCCGCGTCGCCGGCGGTTAGCGAGGTATGCGCATTGTTGTCTGCGAATGAATCTCAGCAATCTCAAACACATTCACCTCAACTCCGTACGTAAACACTGCCTACACCGTTTTCACTGTCACTTTCGCAGAGGTTTTGTACAAGCAAACGTCTTTAAAACACAGCTTGCTTTATCATGTGACAACAGGCCAACACTGACGTTTAGGCGTAGTCGAAGTTTTTACACATTACGTTCAATACTGCGCTGTTTTCTACGAAGACTGCACTGTAGTTCCTTCTCTAGATTGTCGCACACATGAAAAAATGGTAGATATCGAAATAGACGACAGATGGATAGAGAAACAATTAAAATCGCACAAAAGAGGAAAGACCGCTGGACCTGATGGGATACCAGTTCGATTTTACACAGAGTACGCGAAGGAACTTGCCCCCCTTCTTGCAGCGGTGTACCGTAGGTCTCTAGAAGAGCGTAGCGTTCCAAAGGATTGGAAAAGGGCACAGGTCATCCCCGTTTTCAAGAAGGGACGTCGAGCAGATATGCAGAACTATAGACCCATATCTCTAACGTCGATCAGTTGTAGAATTTTGGAACACGTATTATGTTCGAGTATAATGACTTTTCTGGAGACTAGAAATCTACTCTGTAGGAATCAGCATGGGTTTCGAAAAGGACTATCGTGTGAAACCCAGCTCGCGCTATACGTCCACGAGACTCAGAGGGCCATAAACACGGGTTCACAGGTAGATGCCGTGTTTCTTGACTTCCGCAAGGCGTTCGATACAGTTCCCCACAGTCGTTTAGTGAACAAATTAAGAGCGTATGGAATACCAGACCAATTGTGTGATTGGATTGAAGAGTTCCTAGGTAACAGAACGCAGCATGTCATTCTCAATGGAGAGAAGTCTTCCGAAGTAAGAGTGATTTCAGGTGTGCCACAGGGGAGTGTCGTAGGACCGTTGCTATTCACAATATACATAGATGACCTTGTGGATGACATCGGAAGTTCACTGAGGCTTTTTGCGGATGATGCTGTGGTCTATCGAGAGGTTGTAACAATGGAAAATTGTACTGAAATCCAGGAGGATCTGAAGCGAATTGACGCATGGTGCAGGGAATGGCAATTGAATCTCAGTGTAGACAAGTGTAATATGCTGCGAATACATAGAAAGAAAGATCCCTTATCATTTAGCTACAATACAGCAGGTCAGCAACTGGAACCAGTTAATTCCATTAATTAGCTGGGAGTACGCATTAGGAGTGATTTAAAATGGAATGATCATATAAAGTTAATCGTCGGTAAAGCAGATGCCAGACTGAGATTCATTGGAAGAATCCTAAGGAAATGCAATCCGAAAACGAAGGAAGTAGGTTACAGTACACTTGTTCGCCCACTGCTTGAATACTGCTCAGCAGTGTGGGATCCGTACTAGATAGGGTTGATAGAAGAGATAGAGAAGATCCAACGGAGAGCAGCGCACTTCGTTACAGGATCATTCAGTAATCGCGGAAGCGTTATATTCAAATGAAAAATATTAATTACTTTTTAAGGCACTTCACATTACCTTTCAATTAAAAATTTACTTTGACTTGTTGTAGGTCTTGTCTACCAGGCTACCCCGTAGACTTTCCTTTGGCAATTTATTGTACTTTATACTACTGAAGGCAGGTCTTCATTTATCTGCTATTGTTAAAAAAAAGGTTCAAATGGCTCTGAGCACCATAGGACTTAACATCTGAGTTCATCAGTCCCCTAGAACGTAGAACTACTTAAACCTAATTAACCTAAGGACATCACACACATCCATGCCCGAGGCAGGATTCGAATCTGCGACCGTATCGGTCGCGCGGTTGCAGACTGAAGCGCCTAGAACCGCTCGGCCACTCCGGCCGGCTGCAATTGTTCAGTTCAGGCTGATGGCCACTTACAAACGAAACACATTTCACATGTAAATGATTGATAACACACATACTGCTCTAAACTAACATCTGCTATTTACAACTTTCGACTACTGTACAAATTTCTTTAAGTCTTTGGAGGAGTACAAAACCTTACTTTATTTGTCTTGGTGTCAGCTAACAGGTAGCTACATCCATGTGCTATTCTTATTATCCTATACGGCCCTGCACATAACAATTGCCATTTCTTGTTTCTTTTGTGCTTAATAGATGACTTCGAGTGACTCCTTAACAACACTAAATCATTTACTTCAAATGCTAGTGCATTCCTCACACCACTGTTATATGTTAATTTCCTTGTTTATGCACACTTCGATAAGTTAGCCAAGACTTCTGCGTATCTCTCTGCTTTGGACTTTCCTGACCTTGGTAAGCGAGGTAATGGAACAATCCATTCGTTTCTTTCCTCCCTGCCTATTAATACCTCTGTTGGTGAGTACCCAGTCACGGCATGCGGTAGATAGTTATGAATGTTCTCAAAGACTGACGCATAATCCACCCACTTAATGTGCTGACTGGATATGTAGATTCTTATAAATCTATTGAAGTCCTTAAAAACTCTCACCACTGGACTTGTTTTCTTTTGGAAGTGTGATACTAATACCTGCTTAATTCCCTGTTCCCTTTGCAACTGTTTTCACCTGAAACCGATAAAACAAACAGCATTGTCAGACACTTTAACTTGAGGTTCGCCACTTTTGGTACGTAGTCCCTTACCATATTTCGATTTACTGGCGATGCTGTGGACGTTTCTGGAGTGTACAATTTCACACATTTTGTGAAAGTATCGTACACAGCAAAGAGATACTTAACACCACCTCTTGCCGTGAGTAAACATAGCGCAATGTCAACTGACACTAACTGTAAAGGATTAGTAGGTACTACAGTATGTAATACGTTCTTACTTGACCTGATCATGGGCTTGGTTTTCTGGCATATTTCACAGGTTCTTATTACTCTTTGTATTTGTCTTTGATGTTATTCGAATCTCAGTACCTTTTTATGATTATCACACCCTTATTAATTCCTGCAATGCCCCCAAGTCATGTGTGTACACCAGATGAAATCCTCCATACACGACTGTGGAATACATACGCACCACACATCCATGTTTACGTCCCTCCTATAGAATAGGACTGAATTTTCTGTTTTATGTCGCTCACTTAGGGCACACACTGGATCTCGGGACAAGGCTATTATTACATCATTCCAAGTCGGATCTGAGATTTGCAATTCGCCCATGTCTTTACACATCCATAAATACTTTTGCCTATGTGTTTGATCCCTAATTAGCAACACATTTTATTCGAATGCCTGTTAAGTCAGCTCCATTAAGTTCATCCATAGCGTGTGATAGGGTTCATAAAGCATCTGCTTCTACGTAGTTATATCATTCGATATAAATTATTTTTAGCTGCTACTCTTCTAAGGTCAAAGTCCTCCGGGGCAACCTGTCAGTTTGCACATAAGCAAAAAGCTCAGAGCTTGATTGTAACAATATACTGGCTTACAGTAAATGTGAAAACGGAACTTTTTTGACGGCAGCTACACTACTCAATAGGATCGCGCACAAACTGTGAACGCTCGACTTGCAAAACCTATCACTCGTATTTTTTTGAAACCGTTTACTTCTCCTACTTGGAACAGGCAACGTCCTAACCCGTACAAAGAAGCGTCTGTTGCAATGGGCAGAACTCATTCGTCATATTCGGGTGGTAAAGCAGGTTTGCTTCTAACAAGGCTTGTTTGATTGTTGCAAACGCTCGCTGGCATTCTGTTGACCACACCAACGGTGCGTTTTCCGTAGTAATCCCAACAGTGGTTCACTGTTCAAAATCTGATTGCGCACAAAATGCCGGAAAAATGACACAAGACCGATGAAAGCCATTAATTGCTTCTTCGATCTCGGTTGAGGAAATTCCTCAACAGCTTGCATTTTCTTAGGATCAGGAACGGTGCCTAATGACGAAGTAACATGTCCTAGAAATTTTATTTGGTACCTGCCAAACTTCGACTTCTCGAGGTCTGTAGTCACCTCTGCTTTTACGAATATTTACAGTACTTCTCTAAAATCTCTACTTGCTCTTCCCGTGTTGCGATCTCACTAAGGAAGTCATCCACGAAAAACGCAATTCTTTCCACGAGTTCAGGACCAAGCACTGTATCGTGTGCTGTCATAAATGTGCTAAGGGAATCTGCAAGTAAAGTGATTTTAAATCTATTGACGGTAGATATCTAATACCAAAGAATTCTTGTATCTGTTCTTCCAGATTCTCCTGTCTTGTACGAACCATAACAGTTATCTTATTTATGTCAATAACGCCTTAAACCAGACGAGTTTTCCCACCAGCTTTAGCTGCAGCAACTAAAGGACTAGAATATGCTTACAAGGAAGGTTGTATTATTCCCCAGTCTACCATATTCCTAATTTCCTTGGTGGCTGAAGCCTTCTTGGGCCCTGGTCTGAAGTGGCATGACAAAATGTGATGTGAGGTATCACCTCTATATTGTACTTGTACAAGTTGATGAAACCTGGTTTATAAGAAATGACGTCTATGTATTTACTTACAAGTTGACCTAATTCAATTTTCTGGCCGCTAGTAAGGTGCTCTGATTCTCGCGTTTTCTAGATGATCAGCTTTTCCACATGGAGTAAAGTTATACTGCCTCACGTCTCAATAGTAGAAGACCTCATTATACGTCGTATTGCAGATCTGCAACACATGTGACCCCTACAGTATTTGCAATACATTTCCTTTGTCCTCAACATAACCGGTGACATTTTATTTCCCTCATTGATGAAGCTTATTTCGCCTCTGGAGAAGTTCAAATGGTTCAAATGGCTCTGAGCACTATGGGACTCAACTTCTGGGGTCATCAGTCCCCTAGAACTTAGAACTACTTAAACCTAACTAACCTAAGGACATCACACACATCCTCGCCCGAGGCAGGAATCGAACCTGCGACCGTAGCGGTCGCGCGGTTCCAGACTGTAGCCGGCGGGCTCTGGAGAAGTCAATATTAGCTTTCCTCTCCCGGAGAAACTCGCAACACAGAGTGCAGGCAACCGAGAGACTTCAGACTATGAGAAAGGTGCTTTTAATAGCTTCCTCTTCTGCCATTATTACAACTTGAACTTGGTATGCGACTTGCCACCAATAGCATCTGTCACCCTACATTCACCGGTAATGTCGACAGTTTTCAGGCTTGAAAAATTTTCTTAAGATATTCTACATTCATTACGTTCGTACAAGCACCAGTGTATATGATCATATCGACAAGTATGCCACATGTGGTCTCTTATACTACGGACTGCTCAAGTTCTCTATCCGTCTTCGGATATGAACGCTATTCATTCAGCAAATCTTGCTGTGTGCCGAAGCCATCGTTGTACCTCAACTGCCGGCCTTGGTGGCCGAGAGGTTCTAGGCGCTTCAGTCTGGAACCGCGCGACCGCTACGGTTGCAGGTTCGAATCCTATCTCGGGCATGGATGTGTGTAATGTCCTTAGGTTAGTTAGGTTTAAGTAGTTCTAAGTTCTAGGGGACTGATGACCACAGATGTTAAGTCCCATAGTGCTCAGAGCCATTTGAACCATTTTTTGTACCTCAACTGCCGGCCGTGGTGGCCGAGAGGTTCTAGGCGCTTCAGTCTGGAACCGCGCTACCGCTACGGTCGCAGGTTCGAATCCTGCCTCGGGCATGGATGTGTGTGATGTCCTTAGGTTAGTTAGGTTTAAGTAGTTCTAAGTTCTAGGGGACTGATGACCTCAGATGTGGGTGATGTTGCTCTCTGTGCGGCGCACGGACAATAATGGGGAGCGTTTTGGGGCCGAATCTAACTTAATGGAACAGACAGACCGGGCAGGTTTCCGTCCGTTACGTCCACTATACGCATGCTTTGATTAGAATTCTGCTATTGTGGCACATGTAGGTTTAGCCCTTGCGCAATTAGATAGCTATTATTACTAATGTTTGAATTAACAGACAGTGGTCCTTGACTTGTAATCCAGGTTTCAGAATATCCTCCTTACCTAATATTTCTCAAAGAACGGACATAAATTGCTCAAGATCATTTTCGGATATATTGATCAACTCTTCTTTGATACTGTGAGGTAACCTAGCCGTCAATAAGCGAATGACGTCTCTATTAGAGATCGATTCACCCCAGTTTGTTTATCTAGCTTTCGAAATATTTTTCTTAAAGAACGCTGTTTTGAGTTATATAATTCTGGGCTGTAGATTTGCTTATGCAAACGCTCTTGAACACCGGTTCTCCAGAATTTCCCTAAATGCCTCTTTAGAATTGTTTTTGTGTATCACACGTCTCTGCCATCTGTGTGGCCAATAATGCTGGTTCATCTTGTATTGTGAGACGAAATAAATTAGATTTTCTGTCTCTCACTCCAAGTGCTACGTAATATATTTTTAAACCGCGAATGAACACAACCGAGTGGATAGATTTCTTTTTATTAGTATAAGATTGAAATTGTCTAAATTCAGTCAAGCTTTTTTCAGCAATATGTCAGAAACCGAAGACTCTTCCCCCGCAACAGATGAATGTTGTCTCTTGATTGGACTATGACTATTCGAAGTACTTGCTTATTGCTGCTCGAATACGCGCGGAAAATTGCGCTCATTACTATACATATTTTCACATGTCACACCGTCCTTTACAAAATGCCTATTACTGTCGATTGAACTGCGATTCGTGCCAAAATTTTCTGCAGTGCTTTGCTGCCAGAACGTGTTGCTATGTTTGGTTTTGAGCGCTGTGTCGTCTGACTCACAAGGGGAAGGCCTCAGATGCGGCCAACCGATTCGGCTCAAGTTTGGCAGGTCGATTACGTACAACCTGAAACGAAGGACTCTAACACAGTCTGGCTCAACACCATCCAGTTTTTGAGAAAATCGCCCCTAAAGGTTATGACGAGCAAGCGACCCTAAATTTGAGGGATCGACAAATGCACAGTTTTCCAGAAATAAAGGAAAGAAACTTTTACAGCTGCCACTTCTGTAGTGACATGGTAAATGCTTTTCGGGGAGAGCGCCGATAGACCAACGGTCAAGGTAACTATCTGGAAAGCGGAGAACCCGTGTTCGAATCTCAAGGAAACTGTACTGTTTTCATTTTTTTAAATTGTAGCTTTCGTCTCAGAATTCGTAGAGATAGGAGGATTAATTAGGTACGCAACTCATCACGGAATAATAATAGTAATAAGGTAGGCAAACTAATTTCCCTAAACTTTAACGTCTTGTCGCCAACAGCGATAGGTAACTGGCTGCGAAGCGTAGAACCCGTGTTCGAATCTCGAGGAAACCTAACGGATGCTATTCTTCTCGTTCATATTTTTCCATATCTCAATCGATATGGGAAGGAGGGTTAATAAGGTAAGTAAATCGGCGATGAATGATAAAAAGGTAAAAAATAAATTTCTCAAACCTATTGGGATAGTAAACAATTAAAATGTTACTCCTGGTCACTTTACAATGACTCTTCCAATCACTGTTAAGTGTCCTCACTTTTCTTCGAGCAACTAGGTGGATGGTACTTGTCATATAAACATCCGAAACAAATATACTCGCGACCCCATGAACATCTAATGAATGCAATATTTTGACAGCTACACTGTTCGTTCCGAACAGTCAGTGGAAAACAAACTTGGTTTACATTTAAAATTACGTCTTTTTTGGGAATTAATTTTGATGCGTACCACGCATACGATATCATTGCCTGGAAAACCTGTGCTGAAAGTTGGTTATGAATTACGTTGTGAACAGTTATTGCATTCGTGTGGTTGTAAAATTCCCGCTGGGCCTGGGTTTCGAGAAGAACACTACAATTCCGAAGCCTGGAAATAAAATTTTTAACCTGGCGATAGAAATAAGCATCACACGGCTGGCACACAGGTGTGCAGTTTGCGAGTATTACTTTTACCGTGCACGTCGGTTGGACCCCGTCATCTAGAAACATAGTGTCACATATTAGAGTATTAGATTTTCCACACCAGAAATCCAATATTAGACAAAACTTGCTATCAGCAACGTATGGTTTTATAACATTCTCAAGAAATGTTGCGTAAATCGCATTTGTCAATTTCCCGGAGTTGGAGCACGTCGGTTAAGCGATTGACCTCTTCTACAACTGAGGACCAAATGTAATATTCGTTTCTTGTAAACACAGGAATACCTTAGGTAACACTTTTACTAAGGCTGTGATGGCATATTGCGCCTTGTTCGAATATGTTAGTTTTTTTTACAACCAACTGCGAGAAGGGTTAGTTTTTTCTCCCTTATGAAATAACGTGCGTCGAATGTTCAGCCGATACTCGCATCCTGTTTGATCGGTGTTGATCACGTAGTCACAGTTAAAACCGGTCACAAGTGACGCCGTTTGCGTGCTGAAAAGAGCCGCCACTTTTGTATATCTTCTAAATTTTCTACATCCTTGTGGGAGACGTATTTAGTGACGTGCCGTTGACGAATTTTATATTCCGATTTGAAATTCCTTGCCCAAGATAATGATGCAGCAAAGGTAAAAATCCATGTTGGTCGTATACTGAAGCGCTGCACCTGCAGCCCACTCCTCGAGTATTCTCGTTGTTAACATTCTCGTTACAACGACGGGATTCCACAAATCGGTCGTATGTCCACTTATTTATCGCCTGGTGTTTGTCGTATCTTGTACTTCCTCTAACGATATCATTTTCCCACAGTTTTAGGTCCTTCTTCCTTTCCGGGCCTGTTGTTGCTCAATTTTTTTGCAGTGTTTCCAGGGTGCAGTTTGGATGATTCCTGGTTAGCGCTGCCGCTTTTACTTTTACTACAAACGGTATAGCGCCGTAGTTCATTCGTCTAGTAACCGGTTCGTAATGCTCATCGGAAACAGATGAAGCACAGACTGCTTGCGACATGGAGTTTCCGAAGTGCTTTGATCATTTTGCGATTCACTAGGCGTGATATCTTCCACTGAACACCTTCTGCTTCGCCTTCATGTTATAGTTATTCAGTATCAACAAAAGTAATTTCGTTCGACAGCTCCAAAAATTGCTCGACGATATCCGCTCCTGTCAATCTGGAACGCCAAGAAACAGAACTGCCTGCCTCCGGTAGTGCATTGATAATACACCCGTCTTGCAACACTCTTACAAACCAAACAACCCAACTACATATTTCAACGCTGGTTTAAGGGTGTACATCCTCCATTATTCAGATTATACAACTGAAAGATATGACAGCGGGACGGAGTGGCCGAGCGGTTCTAGGGGCTATAGTCTGGAACCGTGAGACCGCTACGGTCGCAGGTTCGAATCCTGCCTCGGGGATGGATATGTGTGACGTCCTTAGGTTAGTTAGGTTTAAGTAGTTCTAAGTTCTAGGGGACTGATGACCTCAGAAGTTAAGTCCCATAGTGTTCAGAACCATTTGAACCACTTTTTTTTAATTTACGGAAGATCACTGTATTATTTCACAGAACAAATTTTATTCGGCTGATTAACGATGAAAACTCATTACATATGTCCTCGAGGTTCGCGGCAGGAAAATGACGGAAAATAACCCTTTCCGAGTGACTTCTGTAAGTTTCGTGCTGGACACCCTCACTGTTCGAGGTTCACAACTGCGATATGGCGAACAGGCAATCGGGACAACATAACTCTCCGCGCGCGCATTCTGTGCCGTGTCTCGCGGTAAACCAGCTTCGCGCGGTTGGCTGTCTGTGGTCCCTCGTGAGGAACTCGCAGCACTCTTACTCGGAGTTGTTTCCATGTGACAAGGCTTAAAAGAGTAATTCTTTACTAATCCACGTCGTTTGGGAAATTAGTTTACCTACCTTACTACTATTATTATTCAGTGTTGAGTTGCATACCTTATTAACCCTCCTATCCCTACGAATTCTGATGGGAAAAACTACAGTTTAAAAAAATGGAAGCCGCGCAGTTCCCTCGAGATTCGAACACGGGTTCTCCGCTTCCCAGGCAGTTACCTTGACCGTTTCGCTATCGTCATTCTCGCCGAAAACCGTTTACCATGTATGTACATAAGCGGCAGGTGTAAAAGTTTCTTTCCTCGATTTCTGGAAAAGTAAGCGTTTGCTGACCCCATCTGCAAGTAACGGGTAAGGCGAACTCTAGATTGCGTTTTATTGGTAGGATCCTGAAGCGATGCAGTCCTTCAACAAAGGAAATTTCTTACAATACTTTAGTTCGTCCAGTCTTAGAGTATTGTTTGTCTGTGTGGGACGCTTACCAGTTGGGACTGATTCAAGAGACTGAGAAGGTCCAAGAAGAGCGGCGAGATTCATGACTGGTACATTTAGCCATCGCGAGAGTGCTACAAATCTCATAGAAAGTTTGAAGTGGGACACATTTGAAGATAGACGACGCGCTAAACGGAAAGGGCTGCTCACTAAATTCCAAAATCCGATCTTCGCCGAAGATGTAGAGCATATGTTATTATCACCAACTTTCAAATCACGCAGTGGTCACCATTCAGAGATAAGTGAAATTAGAGCTCGTACTGAGGCGTTCAGACTGTCGTTTTTCCCATTCGGGATCAGCGAGTGAAAAAGAGTGGGGGGGGGGGGGGGGTTATGAAACTGTTATGAAACTTCCTGGCAGATTAAAACTGTGTGCCGGACCGAGACTCGAAGTCGGGACCTTTGCCTTTCGCGAGCAAGTGCTCTACCAACTGAGCTACCCAAGCACGACTCACGCCCCGTCCTCACAGCTTTACTTCTGCCAGTACCTCGTCTCCTACCTTCCAAACTTTACACAAGGTTCGCAGGAGAGCTTCTGTACCTTCACAGAAGGTTCGCAGGAGAGCTTCTGTAAAGTTTGGAAGGTAGGAGACGAGGTACTGGCAGAAGTAAAGCTGTGAGGACGGGGCGTGAGTCGTGCTTGGGTAGCTCAGTTGCTAGAGCACTTGCCCGCGAAAGGCAAAGGTCCCGAGTTCGAGTCTCGGTCCGGCACACAGTTTTAATCTATCTACTCCAGTATCTTTCTCTGGTTCAGACGAAGCTTGGCTAGTTTTCTGTTCTATCTTTTTCCTAGACCCAGCCATGATTCGCCATACAAAATACTGCACGTAATTGGTACAAAACGCACTAGACCTCCATACAAGAAACAACAAAACACAAGTAAATGATTCAGCGCTGCAATACCACAAGCAGTACTACTAACACTACAAACTATCTTCTGTAGATCTTCTGTAGATTCACTTTAGTAACTAGTCGACAACAGAAAAATTGTACACTGCCGCCCTTACCTGTTGACGATTAATCTTTTATTCCTTGTATAGTATTATAGTTATTATCCGGCTAGTTTTTTCCTGTTAGGGATACAAGTATCTTCTCGTGATCAATCTCGCACGTATTTCGTAAAAGAAGAGCATACATTCAGTAAATATCTGGAAGACGCAGAGCGATCAACGACAGAGTCAGAGAAAAAACACCAAAGAGAAAACGTCAAGGAGAGAGACGCTATCGGAATGGCGGTTCTGTATATATACGTATATTAAATTTTAAGAGTTACTGATATAAATATATTGTTTCGTAACACATTATATCAAGTCTCTATTGTCACTGGTTTTCTCCAAAGTAACAATTCGAAGAATTAAGAACCGTATATTCCATGTCCATTGATTTTCTTTTTACTAGTTGTTACATTACACAGAGCATCTTTTATTAAAGTCACTCAGTTCATTAATTCGTAACACTTTAGGACACGATGTAAAGAAGGTACGTTTTACCATATTTTATCTGTACATTTCCCTGGTTGTATGTTAGTATATTGTGATACGTGTTGCTATATTATCTTGAAAGACACACTGCTCACTAGGTGTATATATGTGTATATAGTAGATCTGAGGATGGTCATTACGGACTGAAACCGGTCATCGTCTAAAGATTTGATACTGTGATCAAAAAAAGAAAAAATAATTCGAAAAATAAAAATGTTCGTGGCAAATACACATGGGGGCGCTACACAAAGGAGTACAAATTGCAGACAGCCGAACGTTACAGATGCTTGTTCTTTCAGATGATCTCAGTGGAAGACGACACAGAAGCAAATTGCTATGCATAAACTGAACTCGATGTGCTCTCACTTCACTCTGTCAAAAATTAGCATTCGCAGGCAAGTACCACTCTAAATCAGAAATAACCATACGCAACACGCCAGTGATAGAAGTTTATCATTTTAGATATTTACGCTATGGTGTCAGTTATAGCTATGAAAAATGATAAATAAATAAAGATAAACAGATTCGCTGGTATGTGCCGATCACTTAATCGCATTCTCAAAGGAAAAATGAGAACAAAAAAATGGTTCAAATGGCTCTAAGCACTATGGGACTTAACATCTGAGGTCATTAGTCCCCTAGACTTAGAACTACTTAAACCTAACTAACCTAAGGACATCGCACACATCCATGCCCGAGGCAGGATTCGAACCTGCGACCCTAGCAGCAGCGCGGTTCAAGACTGGAGCGCCTAGAACCGCTCGGCCACAGCGGCCGGCAAAATGAGAACAGAAACGTAAATTATATTTTATAAATTTATGGTGGTTCCAACACTTCTTTATAGAAACGAAACGCGAGTGCTGACCAAAAGGAACGAAAGCCATATAGAGGCAGCAGAGGCAATTTTTTTTTCAATAAATCCAAAGTTGTAATTACTGGATTGGTTAAGAAATAATGTCCTCAGAGAAAATCTTAAATTATTTAGTTTTTGTTGTTGTGGTCTTCAGTCCTGGGACTGGTTTGATGCAGCTCTCCATGCTACTCTATCCTGTGCAAACTTCTTCATCTCCCAGTACCTACTGCAACCTATATCCTTCTGAATCCCTCTACGATTTTTACCCTCCACGCTGCCCTCCAATACTAAATTGGTGATCCCTTGACGCCTCAGAACATGTCCTACCAATTGATCCCTTCTTCTAGTCAATTTGTGCCACAAACTTCTCTTCTCCCCAATTCTATTCAATACCTCCTCATTAGTTATGTGATCTACCCATCTAATCTTCAGCATTCTTCTGTAGCACCACATTTCGAAAGCTTCTATTCTCTTCTCGTCCAAACTATTTATCGTCTATGTTTCACTTCCATACATGGCTACACTCCATACAAATACTTTCAGAAATGACTTCCTGACACTTAAATCTACATTCGATGTTAACAAATTTCTCTTCTTCAGAAACGCTTTCCTTGCCATTGCCAGTCTACATTTTATATCCTCTCTACTTCGACCATCATCAGTTATTTTGCTCCTCAAATAGCAAAACTCCTTTACTACTTTAAGTGTCTCATTTCCTAATCTAGTTCCCTCAGCATCACCCGATTTAATTCGACTATATTCCATTATCCTCGTTTTGCTTTTGTTGATTATCATCTTATACCCTCCTTTCAAGACACTGTCCATTCCGTTCAACTGCTCTTCCGAGTCCTTTGCCGTCTCTGCCAGAATTACAATGTCATCGACGAACCTCAAAGTTTTTATTTCTTCTCCATGGATTTTAATACCTACTCCGAATTTTTCTTTTGTTTCCTTTACTGCTTGCTCAATATACGGATTGAATAACATCGGGGAGAGGCTACAACCCTGTCTCACTCCCTTCCCAACCACTGCTTCGCTTTCATGTCCCTCGACTCTTATAACTGCCATCTGATTTCTGTACAAATTGTAAATAGCCATTCGCTCCCTGTATTTTACCCCTGCCACCTTCAGAATTTGAAAGAGAGTATTCCAGTCAACATTGTCAAAAGCTTTCTCTAAGTCTAAATTTAGTATGAAAGTTAAAATAATAGACGGGTCAAGGACTATGAAGGAGCTTTTAAACAGAATGGGGAATGGCGAAACACCAAAAACAGTTCCCCGTTTCAAGCCAGTGGGTAGAAGAACTACTGGAAGACCTAAAAAGAGGTGCGAATGGTGGGATCCGGAACGGTTCATATAGAATAAAGTTCATCAAAACGGAAGCAGAAGATCATGGTAATCGTTCGTTTGCCGGCCGAAGTGGCCGTGCGGTTAAAGGCGCTGCAGTCTGGAACCGCAAGACCGCTACGGTCGCAGGTTCGAATCCTGCCTCGGGCATGGATGTTTGTGATGTCCTTAGGTTAGTTAGGTTTAACTAGTTCTAAGTTCTAGGGGACTAATGACCTCAGCAGTTGAGTCCCATAGTGCTCAGAGCCATTTAATCGTTCGTTTCTACTTAACGATAGTGTAACGAAATTATTCTCACGCAACGTCTTAGGTGTGATCTCGCTACGAGACGTAATTGTACCACTGTTATTCGACGGCTCTGCACTGGTATACTACTGAAATAGTGTTTCACAATCATCGTCAGCCTCGCTTAAACACACGAAACAATATAAAAAAGAACTCTGACGCAACTCATTCCCCGTACCGCAATGCAGCAATACGATTCACATCGGATAAATTCCTATATCAGACCTCTGAACTGGCAATATACAATGCTAACAATCTCCAAGCAGTCTCCAAGTAGTAGTAGTTGTTTTATTCTTCCATAGAACTATTTTACAAAGATACTGGGCATGTCGTGCTATTACAATTTAAAAATAACAAAAATAAAGTCATTCACATATACAGACATTTACAGATCTACAAGTCTAGTTTGACAAGTATGGGGAGGTAGTTGGCCATAACGTTGTAGGAGGAAACGACGCGGCGTTTATCCGAAATAATTTAGGGAAACCATGGAAATCCTAAATCGGAATGTCTGGGTGAAGACTGGAGCCTCAACCCTCCCAATTACAAGACCACTCTAAAACAGTGCTACCTCATTGAGTTTACATCTGATGTATAATTCCGTTATAAAAATAAGTTATTTAACAAAGTAACAGGTTAATGCTACTTTTTTCATTCATTTGTCACTCCCAGTCACTGCACGCACTAAGCACACTATGCACACTTTGGCTCATAACACTGCTAGCAGTATCAGCTGATGTAAGGAGCATTCTTGGCAGTGCAACCCTCCATCCGCTGGTGTGAAAAACTGAGTCAGCTTCCCTCTAAAACGAGTGCCATGTTCAGCTCAGGGAGATGATGTCAGTATTGTACATCGCACGGCTTTGGAAGTAAGTTTTTCCAGAAATGGGAAAGACGGAAAAAATATAGTGTGAAAGTGTTATGTGGAATGAAGAAGGATAAAATATAGTGTGAAAGTGTTATGTGGGATGTCAGATGCTTCATTATCATTGTTATTATGCGTGTTACGTTTTTCTACCAAATGCCTCATGTGTGTATCTTCGTAATACTTCAGTGCATAGACTGTATTGCCGAAGAGCTACATTATAACTGCCTTTTCCGGTAAGTTGTTTTAGCGATTTCTTTAATCTCCTTTGGTAATTTATTGTACAGTTTCATTGCATGGTAGAAAATGCTGTTTTGAGTTTTATGTTTATTCTTTCTTGGTAAATGTAAGTTCAGTCTAAATCGTGTTCCACTGTCAAGGGCAGAGTTTTTTCTGCATTAACTATCACTGTATTTTTGAGGCGTTCTGCTGTCTGGTAATTGTATTCACGCGTCGCAGTCAAAATCCCCACTGTTCTGAACAGATCTTTGCTATGAGCCGTACTTCTGTTTTTGGTTATTACTCTTATGGCTTTTTTCTGCAATTCGAAAATTGTGTTCATATCGGTTCATTTGCTCCCCAGAAAACAATGCCGCAGCTAAGGACTGAATGAACACACGAACTGGTGCACTTGTACCGCAGAAAACAGTGCCGCAGCTAAGGACTGAATATACACACGAACACTATGTAACTAAAGGACACTGGCTGTTACACGTTCATGACAGGTTTCTAAGGGCATAACATGCTGATGACATTGTATTTGCAAATATCTTTGTGTGTTCACATCACGTCAGCTGAGAATCAATACTCCTTCCTAGAAATTTAGCTCATATTCCACATTCTGTGGAGGTACCATCTAAATTTTATTTAACAGTGCCATTCTTCCTTTTCGAACTGAAATTCGTGGCATTTGTCTTCTTTCAATTCATCGACACTTCGTTGCTTATTGACCAGTTGTCACCTTCCTATGGGGTTTCATTTGCTTTCTCTGCAAGGAATGCTCTAGCTTTTTCAGTTACGATACTGTTGCTGTCATCAGCAAAGAGCCATTTTTCCCGATGACTTACGCTACTGGGAAAGTCATTTATGAGCATTCTAAGAGAAGAAAACGATGCAACACGAAAGATTTATCCGAATGGGGCGGAAATCAATAGATGTGATGCACATTTACAGAAAAACAAATAATTACAATCTCAGACAAATTGGTTGATTTATTCAAGGAAAACAGCTTCACAAATTGAGCAAGTCACTAACGCGTTGGTCCACCTCTGCCATTTACGCCAGCAGTTATTCGGGTTGGCATTGATTGACAGAGTTGTGGATGAAACTTCCTGGCAGATCAAAACTGTGTTTCGGACCGAGACTCGAACTCGGGACCTTTGCCTTTCGCGGGCAAGTGCTCTACCATCTGAGCTCCCCAAGCACGACTCACGCCCCGCCCTCACAGCCTGACATCTGCCAGTATATTGTCTCCTACCTTCCAAACTTTACAGAAGCTCTCCTGAGAGCCTTGCAGAGCTAGCGCTCCTGAAAGAAAGGATATTGCGGAGACATGGCTTAGCCACAGCCTGTGGGATGTTGCCATAATGAGATTTTCACTCTGCAGCGGAGTGTGCGCTGATATGAAACTTCCTGGCAGATTAAAACTGTGTGCCGGACCGAGACTCAAACTCGGGACCTTTGCCTTTCGCGGGTATGTGCTCTACTAACTGAGCGACCCAAGCACGACTCACGCCCCGCCCTCACAGTCTTACATCTGCCAGTATCTCGTCTCCTACCTTCCAAACTTTAAAAGTTCTCCTACGAAGGTAGGAGACGAGATACTGGCAGATGTAAGACTGTGAGGGCGGGGTGTGAGCCGTACTTGGGTAGCTCATATGGTAGAGCACATGCCCGCGAAAGGAAAAAGGTCCCGAGTTCGAGTCTCGGTCCGGCTCACACTTTCAATCTGCCAGAAAGTTTCATATCAGCGCACATTCCGCTGCAGAGTGAAAATCTCATTCCAGAGTTATGGATGTCCTTCTGATGAATATCGTGTCAAATTCTGTCCAATTGGGTAGTTAGATCGTCAAAATCCCGAGCTACTTGGAGGACCCTGCCCATAATGCTCCTAACATACTCAATTGGGGAGAGGTCCGCCAACTTTGCTGGCCAAGGGAAGGCTTGGCAAGCACGAAGGCAAGCAGCTGAAACTCGCCATCTCCGGGCGGGCATTATCTTGCTGAAATGTAACCCAGGGATAGCTTCCCATGAAGGGCGTCGAATATCGTCAGAGTACCGCTATGCTGTAGGGATGCTACGGATGACAACCAAAGGGGCCATGCCAGGTAAAGAGCTGGCACCCCAGACCATCACTCCTGGTTGTCATGCCGTATGGCGGGTGACAGTCGGGTATCTCACCGAAGTCTGGGCCGTCTCTAGAGCCGTCTTGGACCTGCAAACTCGCTGACTCCAGTGGAACTGTCTTCAGTGATCAGTGCCACATAGAACTGAGCCCCGATAGCCAGTCAGCGAAGACGCGTGTGGAGACGCCCTGGACACTGGTGGGTTACGAACCCGATTGTCGCCCGTCATACCGGCCGAGAGCCAGGAACGGTGGTCTGAGGTACCAGTGGCAGGACTCCTTTGGTTGTCGTCCGGGGTACCCTTACATCTCAGTGATACATCGACGATATTTCACGTCCCGTTTTGTTATCCTTCGTGGCAAGCCATCCTCGGCTTACATTTTAACAAGATATCGCCCGTCCGGACACGTCGAGAGTTTATACTGCTTGCCTTCGTGCTCGTCAAACCCTAACTTGGCCAGCAAGGTCGCCGGATTTCTCCTCAATTGGAGCATTATGGACAGGACCATCCAACCAGCTCGGGACAGTATTTTGCGTAGTATGCCTCAGGACGATATCCAACAATTCCGTCAGTCAATGCCAAGCCGAATAACTGCTTGCATTATGGCCAGAAGTGAACCAAAGCGTCATTGACTTGCTCAGTTTGTAAAGCTCTTTCTCTTGAATAAATCATCCTTAGAGCACACAAATCAGGAAGAGGATTGTTCCTAATGTACCACTCTGAGGCTTGCTTGCCTCTTTTCAGCGCTCTCAGTAATCTGAGTAGTGAAGACAGTTCTGACATACCAATTCAAGGAATTGAATGTCTAGAAGTCATAGAAATTTTAAACGCTCTAGCCCCCTCGGAAAAAAATCCTTTATTTCTGCTTTAATAAACTTCGCCGAGTCCACTTCTCCGATATCAATACATCCGGGTAACTACAACTACACAATGAAATGTCAAACAGCTATCGAATACTAATCTCAGTTAGGGCTAAATCACTTTTACATCACCTTTCATTAGTTGTATTTCATGCAGAAATCTCTCTGGAATGTAGAATGTAGTCAAATACAAAGAGGAAGGTTATCTTACGCATAGCTGGAAGCACTGCAGACGTAAAAAATGGGTGCAAAGTGCATTAGCAAATACTTCAAACACGTTTGTTATAAATGTGTCGTTGTGCTGCATCTTGTGATCACGTGGCTGGAACAAAAATCTAAAGAAAGAGTCAAAAAAATTATATGGGAATTATCTATACCAGAGTAGTAAAAGGAAGCAAATAAGGTTATACAATACCAGTAGCTGAGAGAAGTCCAACCTTCATATACCAAATGGGTGGGATGTACATTGTGTTTGGCTAGGTAAAATTCTGAGTCGTTTGACTGAATAAATTTTAGGAAGCGAAACAAACCATTGGACATAAATAATCGCCGAACCTGCGTTAGTATTCCAAGCGACGCTTTTCAGATTTGCTTGCCCCGTAACCCTGCTTGACCCAGGGAGGGGAAGAACCTGCCAATCTAGAATTTATGCAGATTGTGAAAGAAAGTCAGAAATGACGAAAGAAGGTGGAATACTTTCCCGAGAAGCTTTGGTACTAACTTTAAACCAACAGGAGACACACGCTAGTCTCAGATGTGAATTGCGTCAGTGCTTTACTGCTGCGAAGTGACGACATGACAGTCCTGGTTGGAAAAAATGAAACACAACACCACGTAGACCATCAGGAACTCGGATTTCACAAGGGACATATGTAGCAAGAGATGTAGTGCTGCCACTGTTCAATGTAACACTTTGGGAAGGAGTTGCAACTCCAAAAATAATTACATCAAATCAAGCAACAATTGTCTGTGAAGATTCAATGGCCTTGTACGCCCTTACGATAATCAACACGTCATTCATCACCCTGTTCTGGTTATGTATCTTTTCGGGACTATTGTTTGCAATGTCTGCGTTTCATGGTGTACTATGTAATGTCCTTCAGACACGTATGAATGTGCTATAAGACGTCATGGTCTCCTGACCTTCATTGCTTACATATTCCACCCTCACAATCATATGCCGCACATCAAGACGCTTCATTCGAACTGGAACTCGATAAGATAAAGTCAACGTTGTATGAATTCATGTAAACGATATGCAAATAACAAGTGCGCACCGGGGTTGAAATACTCGTGGCTGGCGTACACACATACATTCCAAACATGACGGACACAGGAGCTTTTAGTTCGAGAGAGGCAGACCACACACCACGAGGCCATCCCTTCAAAGGACGAGTCAGCCTATCTACGTTGGATGGTGACTGCCTGTAGAGCAGACAGCATGTGCCCAACTGAAAGGGGGAATGACCCCGTGTTTGGCTTAAAAGAAAATTCCGCTAAACTGTGTGGGGTGTCCAACCTACGCATTCTTTACACATAGCACTTTCAGAGATTTTCACAGGGAGACGGCAAACGCCAAACGCCGATACTACAGATTTCTGGACCTTAAACGAAACGTCATTCTCCAGTTTTAGTAGATCAATGCTAATTGGCAGACGATATTTCTGACGCCTTGAGCTGAAGGAGTAATGGAAGAGACCAAAAGATATACATACCCCTTCACGTCTGGCGTGGATAGGCGCCGTTCTGTTGTCGCTGGAGCGAGGAACAAGTCTCTCCTCAGTACTTCACTGGGAGAGCACCTCTGTCGAGAGCGAATCGAAGTGCGACTCTATATCGAGTCCTTGCGATTAAGTGTTGTTCACTGTGTTGGTTGACACACTTATTGCGCGGTGTGAATGACAGAGTTACAGTTAAACATCTGTGAGCGAATTTTTGAGTGGCATTGCGATGGACTGGTTATCTGATCGGTGTACCATGCCAGTAGTTAGACTAGGGGCGAATAGGAACCCTTGACTTCATCAAGGCGTTGGGAGAGTTTGATTGGCGAAAGTCAATCCAGATAGAACGAGAGTTATCTTATTTGTGAGCAGCGAGCGGCGCAGACAGCAATCACCACAGCTTACGGTATTGTGTGCTACAGCTATTGCGAGCCCCATATTTCCTCCACAACAGTACACTTCACTGCATTTCACACGTGACGGCCTTGACCGTACCTAGCAACATTCTAAAGGATAATTATTCAAGTTGGGTAGGCGTGCCTCTCAGCCATTCTGCCAAGTTAATAACAATCTTAAACTTTGTATAGAAATTTCACTAGCGAATCCTATCCTTGAGAGGTAACTTCACATTCCGAAAAGAACCAGGATATAACTTGTTCAATTCATAACTAAGAGTGCCACTGCGATTTCTCAGAATTTTTGCAAAATAAATAATAATTTTCGTTAGTTTCATGTTTTTCTTACACTAACTAGCACTACTCCAGTACCCAAGTATCCCACTAGTTACATAAGAAATTTGAGAATTTTTGTGTCATTTCCTTACAGTGGACGACACCAGAAAATGTTTATTGCTTCAAGTTTTTCAGGAATTTCTCTTTAGAACGTTAGGAGCGTCTGTCTGGCTTCTGTAGTAGTGTGAGGGTGGAAATTGCATCTTGCAGGAGCCACAGGGTAAAGGGTAAATCCCAGATTAATCCGTTGCGCAGAATAACAGAGTAGCAGATCAACACCCCACGCCCACAGAAAATGGCGACCCTGCCAGGATAGGGAAATAGGTAACCTGTCAGGATAGGTAATATAGGTAAGCTACCAGGATACGAAAGTGTTAGGATAGTTAGGTACGGCAGGTCGCAGCAGTAGCACTTTGAAGAACTTTCTTTCATGTATTAAATAGCTATTTGCAAAGATTGGGATCAGAATAGATACAGGTAGTGAATAAAGCAGAATTGTAAGGAAAAGGGCGTGTGTTATTGTGTTGGAAAATTTTGCAAATTTTTCTTTTTTACTATTTTTGTGTAGCTGTTTGGGCATAGAATTTTCAGGTGATAGGCACAGACGCAGAGTGACGCACAGACGCAGTGTGACGCAGCATCATATAAATTAGAATTAAGAAATAACATTTTTCTCCCTTTTCAAGTGTGCAGGTAGAGATTGGAGACTGTAGCAGAGCAGACAGAACATTAGCCGACAAGTCACGACGTTGTTGTTGTTGTTGTTGGTTCAACCAACTGGTAAGTGGTCGTACAGGTTTGTACATAGGGTTGTGGTGTGTTGAAAGAATTTCCATGTTAACGAGAGCACAAACCAAAAGATTATGTGAGAGACAGCAAGTAGACAAGATGGGGGAGACTCAACCAGATAGACAGCAAGTAAACGAGCTTATTGAGAATAGGAAAGAAGGTGAACCTGAGAATAGGACAGACGGTGAATCAGAGAATAGGACAGTCGGGGAGCTGCAGAATCAGCAGACTCAATTTGACTGGGATAAAATTGAGACAGATCAGACAGATGGGAATCGAAGGGATGAGAACATCGAATTTCCAGAATATGAAATTCCAGGTAGGGCACATTCTGAGCCACAAATAGACAGCCCACGTAGGAAATGGCAAAGATTAGAAGCGAAACGAGCACAGGAAACGCGTTTATTTGCCGCATATTCAGGGACAGAATACGCGTCAATACAGTCAATGAACCGGCAGTTAGCTAACGTTCAAAGAGAAGTAGACAGTGAGGAAGAGGGGGAAAATTTAGAATACGTCGAACTCATCGTATACATTCTAAATATGCCTCAACAGCAGACGTAGAATTTTGCGGAGTTACGAGCACCTCGAAAAGGTTCCGTAACAGACGCAACTGTACCTGCAAACACAAGACATACACAACAGAGAGGGCAGAATGCGGAGTTGTTTGCGCCACGTAATGGTTCAATGAAAAACGTAACTAGTCCTCAACACAGACAGCACGGGTTATTGCAGTTGTCAAACTTAGAAACGCCTCTGTATAGCCCAGAAAACGACGTAACTGGCCGAGTGGAAAACAATAGACCGAGAATACATAGTTCAGCAGAAGATAGTGTTACAGAACAGGACGCGATCATGGAGATGTTACAAAAAATGAACGCTAGTATGACGAAACAGAATCAGGATATTAAAACACAGGTGACAAAACAGTATCAGGAATTGAAACAGGATAATCAGAACTTGGGACAAGAGATAAAGACACAGATTCTATAGGTCAAAATTCAGATGGAAGAAGGGATCGCTAGAATTGATAGTCAGATCACTCAGATAAACAAAGACCCGAAAGAATCTAGAGAAAGAATTCAGATACTAACACAAGGTCAGCAGCAATTACGCACTGACGTGGACAAGGTCCAATTGGGCATCGTAAACGTTGACAAAAAGGTGGAACGTTTTATGAAAAAAGCCACTCGAACAGCAATACAAATTTCGGAAGAACAAGCAATTCAAAGCAAGGTCGCAAAGGTTGCACTGAAAAAATATGATCAGCGGATCAATAAAATAGAACTTACAAACAAAGATCAGTTCGAAAAGCTTCGAACAGAGTTGATACAAACTTTCGAAGAAAAGATCGAGACCGATTACGCCTGTAGCGAAACAACTGACGCGTCAAGCATTAATTCACTACACGAACACGCGCCGTCTAAGAAATTTCAAGTAAAACCAAGGCTAGACGTAACACTTGCGCAGAAATCGAAACAGAAAACCCCGATTAAAGTAATACATGACATGCCACAGGACTAGGCACAGTACCTAGAAAAACGGAACACATACATCCAGCCGATACCAATCGAAAGACAGGCAACTGAACTAGTAAATCCAACGACACAACATAATAGCAGCACAGGTACTATACCACGACCGAAGAGAGTAGAAACACACGAACAACATTTTTGTTCACCAATGATACGATATGACGCGGATATGAGTCAGGAAATTGAGAATAGGCAGACAGGCAGTAGATTACCAGAGAATAAACACGACGACACAAGCAGTGGCAGATTATTTGAGTCCATGAATCAGCCACAAACCGGATTTATGAGTAGATATGATACAGACCACTTCCTTACAGTTAGAAAATTTCAACATTTCAAGGAAGAAGGCGGTAGCTTGCATTCACGCACGTTCATCGACCAGTTTCAAGTAGGCTTACCAAACCACTGGAGCGTAGCTCACAAACTTGACTTCATTTGTCCACACATGTCATTCACAGTAGCAGAGGTGATGCAAAAGATCGCGGCTACCTGTATGTCTTACCTACAGTTCAGAACAGCATTTCTCGAAAGATATTGGTCCAAGGAGGCGCAAAACAAAATTAAATACGAGTTACTTCAGATGACACCATATGAAAACTCAGGAGAGAAAAGCGTGGTAAAATTCTTTGATACAATGGACAAGAAGAATCAATGCCTAGACAAACCATACAGTAACAGAGAGCTGATACGTCTGTGTAGAATGAAATTACCGGTAAAGTATAAATAGGCGAAAGTAGAAAAAAATGAAAATACCGATGAATTCAAAGAGGTTTTAAGGGAACTTGAATTTATGTTTAAAGAAGACGAGGTGAAAGAAAAAAGAAAGGAAAGGGAACAGCAAAAGGAGAGGACTAGGAACGAACATTCCAATAATAATAATAATCGTAGTCCTAACACCAATAATTTCAGGCAATTTAACAGACAACGACAGTGGCACAATGGAGACAATTGGCATAGAAACGATAACCAGAATAATTGGTACGGAAATAGGAACGGTAATGGACACTCATACAGTCGCGGATATGGATTGAGGAATCAAAATGCCAGCGGGCAAGGGTACTTTGAAAGAGGTCACGATGTTAGAAACAGCATCTGGCGAGACCAGGGCGCGAATAATTACCGAGGAAATTATGGTCCACTGAGACAAGAACAACACAGCAAAGAGAAACCAGATGTAGAAGTTAGGCCACCAAACACTGCAAAATGTAAAGACTGAATTGACAAATGTGGAAGAGCTTAGATAAACTAACGTCCACCCTATCTTATACTAACCACTAAATCAAAAAATAAATTAAGAATCAACAAAATAACACATTAATTAAAAGAAAAAGAGACACAATACACACTAACAATCTCTAGCAGTATCAAGTACACTACAACATGCACACAAACAATAAATGGTACACAAAAATTAAAGGAATGAAGAAGTGGTAGGACATAATTAGAATAAAGAAAAGAAATCATACATATACAATAATTTTTGCCACTATCAGAAAATTTTTGCATTATGTAAAATCAGAGTTTTTTTGTAGCTAGCAAATATATGTAAAACAAAAATTGTAAATATTTCTACGCATCAGAGGGACATCGCCACCAACACCAATCACCAGCTCCCTTAATACCAGATGCTTCGAGATAGCGACGGAGAGGGTACAGACATGTTGAGAAAGCACTTAGGGCAATAACAACAACATGAAGACAAACGCTACACTGGAAATGCAGGTTGCAACCAGGTTGGACTTCAGGAGGACAACGCTCAGCACGGACATTTCATATGTCACGACACTGCAACACAACAGAAGAGTGCGGGGAGAATCACAATATGACGAGACGACAATGAAGGTACAAAAAATTACTAAGATCTACAAACTCATCAAGTAACAGTTGGAAAGGTAGCCAGATCCTACAAATTCTATATCACTCCTACTCTACAATTCACATATTCCTAGCCCAAGAAGAACAGAAGACTGCAAGAAAGAAGAGAAGAGCAGAAGATTCAAGATGAAGAAGGGCAGAAAGCAAATTGCTACAAACGTCTTTCCATGATCTTTGAGGCATAGCAACTACTACAACCATCTCTCCAAAAATAATCCTTGAATCGTCAAACAAATACAAGCGAACGGCAAACGGAATATTAAGTAATACCAACCAACATTATCTAGAAATAGATTCAGCAAAAGTGAACAGTATTCTCCCTACCACATCATCAAATTGCCATACCGAACCAGGTGTGAAGTACCAAGACGTCACAGTACAATATTGGGTGCCGATCGTCGGTAGTTAACTACAATCATCGAACTGCCATACCGTCCCAGGTGTGACAGCAAAGGAGTACCAAGACATCACTGTTTATGCAGTAAACCACAGTCGTCATCATCGGTTAAAAGTACCACTCCATGATGACAATGTCAACAAGTAAGACGCGGCATTCGATTGCTAGAGTGCTTCTCTCATGATTTGTTACACCCATACAAATGAGTCGACACCTTCCAGTATTTCAGTGGGGATCATCGAGCACAGAAACTGACGCAGCAAAAAAGGAAAAAACTCATAAAACACAAATGTAGAGTTAAGAAAACGATATATTTGTAAAAGTACCTTTTTCCTTTCTTGTAAAAGTAATTATTTTTATTATGTATGTAAAGTCCACAATTTATAGATACCTTAAACCTTTTGTAAAGAAACTTATATGTATAGTAATATAATCTCACAAACTCATGGAAAGTTTCTTTTATATATAAAATTAGAAAAGAATTTATGCAGGAATTTTCTTCTTTAAGTAACATTCAAAAACACCTTTTTGAGGTAATAATATTAATAGCGAGGATAGAATTAAGAGGAAACACTCCTTCATTCTTACAAAAAAAACAGTGGCACACCAAAAAAAGATAATGCCTAAATAAATAAAACAAAGTATCACAACAGAGCTTTTGCGAACATTTACGTGAAGCTTAACTAAAGAAAAGATATAACCACACTAAAACATGATACACTGGACACTAAAGAGTTTAGAATAATTAATATTGTAAAAACAAATTTTTGGATATAAAAAAGAAAAACAGAGACACGTACTGGCAACGACAAAGAGTAACAACATTTGTAAAGCCTATATTTGCCTAACAACAAAACATAAATTGTAGAATTAAAAAATAGAAACAATAGCTATAAAGAAATCATTAGAAAAAATTGTTAAGAATGGCTGAGAAAAGGTTATTGGAAAATCTAAAAGAACAATTTTTGGCTGACTTTGTCAATGTTTTCCTCAACATTGACAAACCCCAGACAAAAATTTTGTCAGAAGGAGGGAGGTATGTAAGACGTCGTGATCTCCTCACCGTCATTGCTTACATATTCCGCTCTCACAATCATATGCTGCACATCCAGACACTTCATTCGAACCGGAACTCGATAAGATAAAGTCAACGTTGTATGAATTCATGTAAACAATATGCAAATAACAAGTGCGCACCGGGGTTGAAATACTCGAGACTGGCGTACACACATACATTCCAAACACGACGGACACAGGAGCTTTTAGTTCAAGAGAGGCAGACCACACACCACGAGGCCAGTCCCTTCAAAGGACGAGTGAGCCTATCTACGTTGGATGGTGACTGCCTGTAGAGCAGACAGCATGTGCCCAAGTGAAAGGGGGAACGGCCCCATGTTCAGCTTAAAAGCAAATTCCGCTACATTGTGTGGGAGCATCCAACCTACACATTCTTTACACATAGCATGCAGTTTCAGAGATTTTCACAGAGAGACAGCAAACGTCAAACGCCGAAACTACAGATTTTCGGATTCGTCGCCTTAAACGAAACGTCATTCTCCCGATTTAGGAGAGCAATGCTGATTGGGAGACGATACTTCTGACGCCTTGAGCTGATGGAGGAGAGACTGAAAGACATACCCCTTCACGTCTGGTGTGGAGAGGCGCCGTTCTGTTGTCGCTCTCGGAGCGAAGAAGAAGTCTCTCCTCAGTACTTTACTGGGAGAGCACCTCTGTCGAGAGTGAATCAAAGTGCGACTCTATATTGAGTCCTTGCGATTAAGTGTTGTTCACTGTGTTGGCCGACACACTTATTGCGCGGTGTGAACGACAGAGTTACAGTTAAACACCTGTGAGCGAATTTTTGAGTGGCATCTCGGTGGACTGGCTATCTGACCAGTGTACCACACCAGTAGTTAGACTAGGGGCGAATAGGAATCCTTCACTTCATCAAGGCGTTGGGAGAGTTTGATTGGCGAAAGTCAATCCACAGTGCGACTCTATATTGAGTCCTTGCGATTAAGTGTTGTTCACTGTGTTGGCCGACACACTTATTGCGGGGTGTGAACGACAGAGTTACAGTTAAACACCTGTGAGCGAATTTTTGAGTGGCATCTCGGTGGACTGGCTATCTGACCAGTGTACCACACCAGTAGTTAGACTAGGGGCGAATAGGAATCCTTCACTTCATCAAGGCGTTGGGAGAGTTTGATTGGCGAAAGTCAATCCACATAGAACGAGAGTTATCTTATTTGTGAGCAGCGAGCGGCGCAGACAGCAGTCATCGCAGCTTACGGTATTGTGCCCTACAGCTATTGCGGGCCCCATACTTCCTCCCCAACAGAACACTTCACTGCATTTCACATGCGACATTCTCGATCATACCTAGCTACATTCTAAAGGATAATTATTCAAGTTGAGTAGGTGTGCCTCTCAGCCATTCTGCCAAGTTAATAACAATCTTAAACTTTGTATAGAAATTTCACTAGCGAATCCTATCCTTGAGAGGTAACTTCACATTCCAAAAAGAACCAGGATATAACTTCTTCTATTCATAACTGAAAGTGCCATTGTGATTTCTCAGAACTTTTGCAAAATAAATAATAATTTTCGTTAGTTCAAATGGCTCTGAGCACTATGGGACTCAACTGCTGCGGTCATTAGTCCCCTAGAACTTAGAACTAGTTAATCCTAACTAACCTAAGGACATCACAAACATCCATGCCTGAGGCAGGATTCGAACCTGCGACCGTAGCGGAATTTTCGTTAGTTTCATGTTTTTCTTACACTAACTAGCACTACCCCAGTACCCAAGTATCCCACTAGTTACGTAAGAAATTTTGAGAATTTTTGTGTCATTTCCTTACAGCAGACGACTCCAGAAGATATTTATTGTTTCAAGTTTTTCAGGCATTTCTCTTTAGAACATTAGGAGTGTCTGTCTGACTTCTGTAGTAGTGTGAGGGTGGAAATTGTATCTTGCAAGAGCCACAGGGTAAAGGGTACATCTCAGATTACTCCATTGCGTATAATAACAGAATAGCAGATCAACCCCATGCTCACAGTGTGAAGGAACAGATGCTGCTACAAAGTAAGGATTATAAAATGGGAGAAATGTATTCAAAACTGCGAGGCTTCAACTGTACAGTTCATGAGTGACTAACTAAAGTTTGTGCTGCAACGGGACTCGAATCCAAATACCCCGCCTTACGCGAGCGGTCACCTTAACCACTTCCGCTACCCGAGCATGCTCCAGGACCGACCTAAAATTGCCTAGGCACTGAGTGACCACGTCCTGCAGTGGCGAAGTTGATGTGATTCCTGCACATGGAGAGGCTTCATTATTAATTTCGCGGCCTGTCTAGGCATGGAATACTATTTGCTGTGCCTGTGTTTTGCAGTGTATTATGCAATGTCCTTCAGACAATAATAGTAAAAATAATAACAATAAAGTCTATCCCTGCACAGGTATTACATCAACTGTGTGAGTGCAGGACCTGGACGCTCAGTAACGTATGGAAGTTTTGGAGCTGTTTTGGAGACGTGTTGAGGTAGCCGAAGTGCTTAAGGCCATCACTTGCGTAAAGTGATGAATATCGATTCGAGTCCCGGTCTGACACAAATTTCCATTTCTCACTAATGAATTATGCAGATGAAGTCTAATCATACTCGCAGATACTAATACCATCCTTCCATATCTTCAAAACTTTACCGTACATTACAAACTACAACATTCCACTCCAAAGTTTTCCTGTTGGCTTCTTCGTATCTTCAATCCATCTCCCATTAAGTGAATCTCTTTGGTCTTTCCTTATAACGAAGAATCCAACACAGAATCTTCTTTGTCCTACTACCATCATTTTGTGTTGTTATTCGCCCGGACCATCTCCATTTCAGTTTTGCAGTGATTGCTATCATGTCTTTGACGTCTACCTGTTATCTCATCCATTGGTTTTTCGTTCTGATCTTCATATTATGCTCAACGTGAATCATTCCACTTCTCATTGGGCAGTCCTCCAGTTTTAAACTGTCTGTGCATTCAACGTCCATATTCAATTTCCGTAAGTTAGTGCAGCCAGCACAATCTTGTTATTGAGATTCCGTTTAAGGTACATTGAGAATTTACTTCTGAGTAATCCATTCTTTTTTCCAGATCAATTCCGAACCACTTTTACCTTCCTGTTTACTTAGTTTACATTCGCTTTTTGCTTTCATTTCTTCTATGTGCATAAATTCGTCAGCTGTTTCCGTAATTTCATCTATATCTTCAGTTACACTGAGGCGACAAAAGACACGAGATACCACCTATCGTCCAGTCGGGCCTCCTTTTGCTCAGCGTTGTGCAGGAACTCGGCGTGGCATGAACTATTCAGCAAGCCGCTGGAAGTCCCTGCAGTAATTTTGAGATATGCTGCCTCTCTAACTGCCCACAATTCTGAAACTGTTGCCGGTGCACGATTTTGGGCATGAATTGACCTCTTGAATATGTCTCCTAAATGTTCGCTGCCATTCATGTATGGCGATACAGATGGCCAAATCATTCGCTGGAATTGTCCAGAATCATCTTGAAAACAGCGGCCAACAATTGTGCCCGGTGACATGTTTGGGACCACGAAGCCAATGAATGGCCCCCAAGCAGCAGAACACTACCATTTCCGTTCAGCTGGACCAGAGGCCAAAGTCCATTCCATGTCAACACAGCCCACACTATTATGGAGCAACCACCAGCTTGCAATGTGTTTTGCTGACAACTTGGGTCCATGGCTTCGTGGGGTCTGGGACATACTCGAAACGTGTCATTAGGTCTTAGCAACTGAGATCATGATTGATTTGATGAGGCCACGGTTTTACAGTCGTCTAGGGTCCGATATGGCCAGGAGCCCAGGCGCTGCGGATGAAGTAGTTCTGTTAGTAAAGGCAGTCGTGTTGGCTGGGTTGGGTTGTTTGGGGGAAGAGACCAAACAGCGAGGTCATAGGTCTCATCGGATTAGGGAAGGATGGAGAAGGAAATCGGCCGTGACCTTTCAAAGGAAACATCCCGGCATTTGCCTGGAGCGATTTAAGGAAGTCACGGAAAACCGAAATCGGGATGACCGGACGCGGGATTGAACCGTCGTCCTCCCGAACGCGAGTCCTGTGTGCTAACCACTGCGCCACCTCGCTCGGTTCAGTCGCGTTGATCGTTTGCTGCCACAGCCCATTACCGCCAAATTTCGCCTCATTGTCCTAAAGGATAAGTTCATCGTACGCCCCACATTGACTTCTGCGTTTATTTCGCGCAGTGTGGCTTCTCTGTCAGCAATGACAAACGAGGGACTGATGACCCTGTAGTTTGGTGCCATTCTCTCCTATACAACCAGGCAACCATTGACAAAAATCTCCGCTATGTTCGTTAAGTGAAGGCCGTCGGTCACTGCGTTGTCTGTGTTGAAAGGTAATGCCTAAAATCTGTATTCTCGGTACGCTCTTGACGCTGTGGGTCGCGGAGTATTGAATTCCCTAACGGTTTTCGTAATGGAATGTTTCATGCGCCAAGCTCTAACTACCATTCCACATTCAGTCTGTTAATTTCCATCGTGTCGCCATAGCTCCGTCGGAAACCTATTCACATGAATCACCTGAGTACAAAGGACAGCTCCGCCAACTCACTGCCCTTTTATACTTTGTGCACGCGACACTATAGCCATCTGTATAACTACATATCGCTACGCCACTACTTTTGTCACCTCAGTGCATTCTCCGTGACCACACTGCTGTTCACACTTGTCAGAGAGTTCATAGAACTACTTTCAGACAATTCCCACACTCGGTTAGTATGTGGGAAAAATGAACACTTACGTATTTCCGTGCGAGCTCAGAATTATTCTCCCTATGTAGGTGGGAGTCAACAAAATATTTTCCCATTCTGAGGAGAAAGTTGGTGATCGAAATTTCGTGAAGAGATCTCGTCGCAACGAAAAACGCCTTTATTTTAATGATTGCCACTCCAGCTCGCTTACTATATGCATGACACTCTCTCTTCAATTTCACTTGAATGCAAACCGTCTGCAGCTCGTGGTCGTGCGGTAGCGTTCTCGCTTCCCACGCCCGGGTTCCCGGGTTCGATTCCCGATGGGGTTAGGGATTTTCTCGGCCTCGTGATAACTGGGTGTTGTGTGATGTCCTTAGGTTAGTTAGGTTTAAGTAGTTCTAAGTTCTAGGGGACTGATGACCATAGATGTTAAGTCCCATAGTGCTCAGAGTCATTTGAACCATTTTTCAATGCAAACCGAGTTCCGTTCTTTGGATTTTTCAATGCACTTTGTCAATTGTATCTGCTGTCGATCCAATACAGGGGAGCAACACTCCAGAAGAGGGCGGACAAACGTTGGCAACATTGTTTTAGTCTTGCTGTAGTTAATCTTCCTGCCTACAGGCACACTTTCTCGCTTCCGGGTTCAAAGCAAACAAAAACAATGACATCTGCAAATCGAAGGTGATTGGGACAAGATCTGTATATGAGTATTCCTTCTTCACGCCAGTTTAAAATTTCAAGACCTCTTCCAAGGTTTCAACAGATTAGTTTTGGTGAAATGGAGTCACCTTATCTGACTCGTTTCTCAAGTACGGATTAACCTGATGTAAGCGAACGGAATCTGTTTCCTTGTTGTATTATTCTTCAGAAAACTGGTGTAGGTAGATTCTACGCTTCTCGCTCTCAAGTTCTGTCTGCGCGGATCTTATTGCAACAGAGTCAGACGCTTTCTCGTTACAATCCCTGTACAAAAAGTGGTGATTACTAAAATTCTTTACTTCTTCCTGCAGCTTCGTTGACAATCCTTAGATGGTTCTCTGTTCTATGCTCACTTCTGAGGTAAGATTGTTTTCTTAGCTGGTTAAAACCTAACATTTTCTCTAGACGATTACTGCGGAATTTATGTAAATATTTTGTGTACCACTAGCAAAAGACAAATTACCTGCTCCATTTCTTATGCAAAACTCTCTTGATAACTGTGCAATTTTTGCTTTCACCATCTCTCCCACTGCTTTTATCATATATAGTGTTATGCCATAATTCCCAAGGGTTTTTCCTCTTTCTGCGCACCGAATTTCTTTCTCTACCTCTCCTGGTAACACTTCCGGGGTTCACTTCCTGTCATAGTTACTAATTAGAATACTCGTTTACCTAGGTGGGCTATCTAGATTTTTTCTGTGTACTAAAAGTGAAGAAAGGTTAGGTGCCAAGGAAACTAGTAGAAATACAGTTACAGGCTGAAACTTGTGGAGCAGAAAGAGACGGAATGTAGTCAGAGAGACTGTGGCGTGTTGTTTGGCGCTCACCGCGGTGCATGGGTGTGCTATTAGCCACCATATTTTACGTAGGCAGTCTACGATTGAGAGACAATGTATATAAAGTGCTAGCACTCTATACTCAGAGGTAATGCTGTTGAAAGTTATTTCGTAATTTTCTTACGTACTATCAAGTACCACGCCCTGTCCTTTTTCCTACACAAAACATGGCGGAGACTTGTTTAATTAGCCTCTCGTGGTGGTGCTGCGTCTCCATCGTACTCTTTCTCTTTTGCGGGGGGTGGGGGGTGGGGGTGGGGGGAGAGTATATTAATGAGGAAGTTGAGCGTAACGTGTTCGCAGAGGTGCTGAGGGTCACAGAATTGGATAAAATTGAGGGACGAATCAAATCGCTCGGTATTATGCGGACGACAAAAAAGAAAAAAGAAAAAAAACAGAGGCTGGTTTAAAGAGCATGGAGTGCGTAGTACATTAAATTCTCAGTAGTAGTCGGATATTTTGTATCACTGAAGACGGGTGTCGGAGCCGAAACGATCCCTTTAGCGAGGCGTAGAGCTGTGCCCCCGCCAATCGCCGACGCGAGTAACGCTTTGATGAGCGAGCGGCGGTGGTTTTCTCCGCGCTGGGGGCGTGTCCGTCCTCCACGTCTGCGGCTCTGTGGTGATCGCGTGCAGCGTGCAGGAGGCCGTCACAAACGCCGGTCTCCTCCCGCCCCCGCCCCCGCCCCCGCCCCCGCAGCTGCCCCACTGGCACAGCGACCTCCGCCCCCGCTTCGCCACGCCGCTCTCTCTCCGCGCGTTCCGCTGTTTGCAGTACCGCCGCCGGACTATCATTTACAGCTAACGGCCACTAGCCGCGCGATTAAGCCGTAGCCGCGTTTTAATACCTCCCGGCTCACCGCTGCCTGATTATACGTTGTTTCGGCGCAGCCGCTCGTGAGGGGGCGTGTCCCGCACAGCCCGGACATCGACGCCCCCCTTCCCCCCCGACCTCCGGCCCTGCCCAAACCGCATCACACGGCGTGCGCTGCGTAAATTCCTCGGAACCTCGGAACAGAGATCGGTCGCTTGGTTTCTATCAAGCGGCGTAGCGAAAAATAACAATGTGGTTTTCCCCAATCGCTTGGTTTCTATCAAGTGGCGTAGCGAAAAATAACAATGTGGTTTTCCCCAAGAGTACTTAGCACATCGGGCAAGAAACTAGTCATCCCGAGGCTAGCGCCTTACACCGCGCATACAGCAGTACTCGGCGTAACGTGGCTTCGTGCGGGGACTATCCTGTTGTGTCAGAAGCGCTCCTTACAAACCTGTAAGTTAAAAGTACTTATGCTTGTGCCCGAACAATGTCGCTATCCTACAGGCAGTAAAAAATTCTAATTCTCCATAATCAGTGTACTTTTCTAAATTAATTTTCTCTTCTGCTTGTATTATGTCTTTCGTTAGTTATCCCTGGGTTAACCTGTTAAGCTATTATTGTGAACGAAGTCTGAATGGGAAGTCACATTATTAATGGATATTGTTATGTCTATTAATTGAGTAAATGGTAGCATGCGAATTGTAACTATACAGAATGAGACAGTCACATGCTCAGGGGAAATCTGTAATGTATAACTCGCAAGTTTATGGTCCTGGGGTAACTAGACGCATATTTGGACCGTTCAGTTATTTAACGAGGGCATTGGTTTGGTATTTGTGGGTTTTCTAAAACTGTCCGTTTAATAAATTGCTCTGAAAAGGTATTTGCTGTGATTGGCTCATAGTGAAAGGCAGCGGATAGCGCGGTTTAGTGCTGATAGATAATGGAATATGACTTTTCTCAGACAGTCGGAAGAGATTAGATTCGCTCTTATTTTTGTGGACTATGCTTTGTGTAGTCGAGATTGTGATTTGGAGCTCAGCTATCACGACGATAGGGCGCCTGTACTGCGAGCTTCGAATAGCTGTAATAATTTTGCGGATTTATGATGTTACAAAGGTCGTGGAATATCGAAAAGTGTTTACTGACGAACGAGAAAGATGAAAGCGAGAAATTCAGGATTTTCTGTGTGAACTGTGTTGTCTTTTTCACTTTTTGAATAACTAATATCCGCGTAGCATGTTATAAAAGTCGTGACCGCGAACTGAACTTTGGACGAGATAGGTTTGGATAATATACAGGTAGCAAACGAAAACACAATATCCGTTTGCAAACGTTTGCGGTAGCGGGTTCGGTTAAGTACCATAAGCTGGCCATTTAGAGTGAATATGTTTGTATGTGAATGTCGAAATAGTAGGTAAATACAGACTTGTCAGTTATTATGTGTGAAAAAAGTAACAATATATCTGTATGTTCATTCGAAGAGTGGTTTCAGCCTAGTTAAAGGCCGGCCGGAGTGGCCGAGCGGTTCTAGGCGCTACAGTCTGGAACTGCGCGACCGCTACGGTCGCAGGTTCGAATCCTGCCTCGGGCATGGATGTGTGTGATGTCCCTAGGTTAGTTAGGTTGAAGTAGTTCTACGTTCTAAGGGGCTGATGACTTCAGCAGTTAAGTCCCATAGTGCTCAGAGCCATTTGAACCTAGTTAAAGTGACAGTAGCAAAACTTTTGATGTACCCTTTAGAAGCGTTTAGCGCTACTGGTTCTGCTAGCCTTCATGAAATCGAGAAACCATTATTCGTTTTCTGACAGAGTGGACGTATGAGCGGAAGCAGAAGAAGATATCATCGAAAGGTGAGTGGGACATACACTGTAAGCGTAAAACACACCGCGTCCCTCCAGAACACATCACGCGGCCTCTGGACTTCCTAAGGCCCTAACTTCGGCGAGGAGCATAGTATACACGTTTCATCAGGTATGTCATACCCAGCTGAAGTCACTGATCGACGAAAAGACGCCATAGAGCCACAACGTTGCTTTGATTTGATTGCTACATTACGCCGGCCGGAGTGACCGAGCGGTTCTACGAGCTACAGTCTGGGACCGAGCGACCGCTACGATCGCAGCTTCGAATCCAGCCTTGGGCATGGATGTGTGTGATGTCCTTAGGTTAGTTAGGTTTAAGTAGTTCTAAGTTCTAGGGGACTGATGACCTCAGAAGTTAAGTTCCATTGTGCTCAGAGCCATCTGAGCCATTTTTGATTGCTACATTACACTCACTGTTGAAACAGTCTCTGGGATTAACATGGGATCATTTAGAAGGCCGGTTATGATGCAGTGAGGTACCTGCATGCTCATGAAACAAGGAGTGTACTTGCACAGCCCTATAAATTCACTGCTTGTCGTCTTTCAAGAAGAAGGTATCCACAGCATACTCTGTAAGGCGGCAATACTTTTCCTCTACACATGTAAAATTATACCAGTTTGCATATTTTATTCGAAATGAGATCATGATTTACGATGAGTGATTTTGATAACTGATCATTTCTTTCATCGGTACTGAGTAGCACCAAGCAATAACATTACTCTGCAGTCTTGCATACCTGGGAACGAATTTGAGTGGGACACCGAAAGCAGGGAGTGGTGACCGTTACATGTTCCTATGTAAGCGGCGATCGGTAGAAGAGAGGTGAGAAAAGAAGCCGTGTCGTGTTCGACTGAGAGAGATGTTTCACTGCTCTAAGGAGAACAGAGTGGAGAACACCGCTGCTGGCAGTGTCCCCTGTGGCAAGGTCAGAGAGAGGACGCAAGACACACTCATGCTGGTAAAACAGCCAGGTGCTGGAACCACGGATGGAGGGTGATACCATCTGACAAGAGAAGGAGGCATCCTTTTTGTATGAAGTAATGCGTTGGGATGATGAACTGCAGACGCAGGTTTGCGGACCCTTTGCAGATCTTCTCACGAGAGATGGCGAGTCATATTCCCTGCCAAAAAGCAGAGAAGTGATTTTGATAGGCGAAGTCATTAGTCATAGGAGGAACTGTAGAATGTTCTAGAACAGTGTTCTATTTGGAGTATGCACAGTAGGCGATTGGCTTGCAGCTTCATGAGCCGAGTAGTGGGAGGCACTGTTTTTATAACGGACCTGGGGATTCGTTGCGAGGAGCGCAAACGTAGACGCCACGTGCGTTGCTGGAAACCAGCGTACGGCCTGTGAGGTGTCGAAAGAGGACACGTTGCGCGGGGAGAAACTTAGAGGTCGGGTAGGGTTGTTTGGTGGAAGAGACCAAACAGCGAGGTCATCGGTCTCATCGGATTAGGGGAGGAAATCGGCCGTGCTCTTTGAAAGGAACCATCCCGGCATTTGCCTGGAGCGATTTAGGGAAATCACGGAAAACCTAAATCAGGATGGCCGGACGCGGTATTGAACCTTCGTCCTCCCGAATGCGAGCCCAGTGTGCTAACCACTGTACCACCTCGCTCGGTGTGGAACTTAGAGACTTTTCTGACAAAAAGAAGAGCCTCACTGCAAGAAGTGGCGACATTTTGATTTCGGCATTAGGAGAGAGTTAAGTCGTTTCTCTGCAAGCAGAGTGCCGATTCTTGGCTTCTCTGTGGGGTATGAGGCATACTGAAGTGCTTCCTTACGACCAAATACTTGGGATTCTGTTACTGGCTTATGAGCGAATAGAAATCTTGACTCGTGTTCTCTGTTGTACTGGAGTAGTTTCAGCTCTTGGAGAGGCATATAGAAACAGTCATATACTGTGCATGCAAATAGTAGAATCTGCTGGGAGCAAAAAGAAAAATAACGAAAAAATCACTCAGGCTCATCCAAATGCATTTTCAACCCAACTGAATAAAGATAACTCTGCTGACAGCTATTGTTAAATGGAATACGCAAAATAAATACAGTTTCCAGTGTTGCTGTAGGCGTAAATGGAAAGTATTTACGTTGTTATTTCCGTGAGAACAGGCAAATACGCACAAGCAATATGTGAGAACTGGGGAAAAGTCAAATGATGAGTATTTTATTTAATGATCGTTTTCTTTAACGATCAAATGGTGAAAATTTCTTTCAAATAATATTTATTTGCTGCACTATTAAAGGTCTAAACCCTATGAAATATTAAGTTGACACAGTTCTAATATTTTATGTGCAATATATTATCACCAAGTATATCAGTTTAAAGACGCCATGTGGTGATATCTTCCAGTGGAGTAGAAAGAGTTGCCAAAAAGATTCACTCTTAAATTATACACGAGGCCTTTACGAGCTCTCATAAGCTGTTGAATACATGTGTAGCCATAAGTATGATTCTTTCTTTGTGTCAGTGCTACGTCCTAGAGTATTTGTATAGATTTTTTTGCCCAAGTACACTACTGGCCATTAAAATTGCTACACCACGAAGATGTGCTACAGACGCAAAATTTAAGCGACAGGAGGAAGATGCAGTGATATGCAAATGATAAGCTTTGCAGAGCATTCACACAGGGTTGGCGCCGGTGGCGACACCTACAACGTGCTGACATGAGGAAAGTTTTCGACCGATTTCTCACACACAAACAGCAGTTGACCGGCGTTGCCTGGTGAAACGTTGTTATGATGCCTCGTGTAAGGAGGAGAAATGCGTACCATCACGTTTCCGACTTTGATAAACGTCCGATTGTAGCCTATCGCGATTGCGGTTTACAGTATCGCGACAGTGCTGCTCGCGTTGGTCAAGATCAATGACTGTTAGCAGAATACGGAATCGGTGGATTCAGGAGGGTAATACGGAACGCCGTGCTGGATCCCAACGGCCTCGTATTACTAGCAGTCGAGATGACAGGCATCTTATCCGCATCCCTGTAACGGATCGCGCAGCCACGTCTCGATCCCTGAGTCAACAGATGGGGAGGTTTGCAAGACAACAACCATCTGCACGAACAGTTCGACGACGTTTGCAGCAGCATGGGCTATCAGCTCGGAGACCATGGCTGCGGTTACCCTTGACGCTGCATCACAGACAGGAGCGCCTGCGATGGTGTACTCAACGACGAACCTGGGTGCACGAATGGCAAAATGTCATTTTTGGGATGGATCCAGGTTAAGTTTACAGCATCATGATGGTCGCATCCGTGTTTGGTGACATTGCGATGAAAGCACATTGGAAGCGTATCACCCGGCGTGATGGTATGGGGTGCCATTCGTTACACGTCTCGGTCACCTCTTGTTCGCATTGACAGCACTTTGAACAGTGGACGTTACGTTACAGATGTGTTACGACCCGTGGCACTACCCTTCATTCGATCCCTGCGAAAGCCTACATTTCAGCAGGATAATGCATGACCGCATGTTGCAGGTCCTGTACGGGCCTTTCTGGATACAGAAAATGTTTGACTGCTGCCCTGGTCAGCACATTCTACATATCTCTCACCAACTGAAAACGCCTGGTCAATGGTGGCCGAGCAACTGGCTCGTCACAATTCGCTAGTCACTACTCCAGATGAACTGTGGAATCGTGTTGAAGCTGCATGGGCAGCTGTACCTGTACACGCCATCCAAGCTCTGTTTGACTCAATGCCCAGGCTTATCAAGGCCGCTATTGCCGCCGGAGGTGGTTGTTCTGGGTACTGATTTCTCAGGATTGATGCATCCAAACTGCGTGAAAATGTAATCACATGTCAGTTCCAGTATATTTGTCCAATGAATACCCGTTTGCACCTGCATTTCTTCTTGGTGTAGCAATTTTAATGGCCAGTAGTGTATTACAATAATACTTCTTCTTCTTCTTCTCAGCCTTATGGTAGGTAGGTCACATGGTCTAAATGTATGCTTCCTTGACCCACTCGATTTATTTGTCAATGTGGCAGCGTCCTCTGAGATTCTTGGCACTCCTCATTTTGGCCCTGTTTCAACTTTCCCGTCTGCTAGAGTGCTGCATCTAGAAGATCTGGCGCAGCAAGTTTTCGACTAAACTACTGCGACTCTCTCTGCCATTGTCTTTCAAGTATGTGCTCCTGCTGGGTTTGTCAGCAGGTCTTCACTCTGCCCAGAGAGTGCGCAGCATTCGGCGCCAATACCTCGTCTCATCTTAGAGTCCTTTGTCAGAGTTCAGGTTTCCGATATAGATATTACCAGGTTTCGGTCGAAACTACTCTAGAAATTTTTTTTTTTTCCTCAATTTCCACGAGGCATTTCTCGACCTCAGTGGGCTTTTTTGTCTAATTGGCCTGAATAACTCTGAGCAGAGGTTTTATTTTTTTACGTACTACAAAACTGTCTTGCAAAGACACCTTTTGAAAATTTCCTACAGTTGACACCAAACATAATTCGTATAGAGCAAGTGAAATTTCGGAAAAGTTATCTCTGTTATCTAAAATATGCGCCACATTAGTGAATGGAAATATGCGAAATGAAGTGCCCCTTTTTAAAATTTTAAACCACTTACTGATGTTGGGAGCGGGAGAGGCACCACAGGACGTTAGACGTTTTAATTTCCACTGTCTTGAATAAAAGATTGATAGCTTCCATTACAAAATATACACGTTTGTATTCCACAGAGTGTAATACAGTGACGTGCGGTGGTAGCATGTTGTGTGAAGACGTGGCACTGCACTTTAGCACACTTAAGACCTAATAACGTGTCTTACATTTCAACTATCCATAATGCAACTATGGCTGAACTATAGTCTAAGACGCATGTGTGATGCCAAAAGCTGAATATCTGTTTCCTGTACTTCGTAGGTTAAATACGTTTTAGTTATGGTATTCTGAGTGAACTGAGTTTTGTCAAAACGTGTAGATTACTCATCCCCTGAAACGTCAATTGATATGGTCAAATATTTCATGAATTATCGTTTCAGTAATGCAAGTGTACTATGTTCACAGATTTGGGCCCAGCTGCACCACGAGATGTACTGTATGATTCGTTTTCAGTAGACTTGGCCACTGTTTCTATGTTTCGATACAGTGTATCGATACGTGGAACTGTTTCACTGTTTCGAAACAGTAGCGTTTTATTCCGCTGTGTGTCTGATAACGGGACCAGATTCGATCTCGAGCGAGACAGAGAAACTGTATCGTTGTTTCAGAATAACGCTGTTTCGGTCCTTTTGTGCTTGGAACGGACTAATTCTAACGAAACAGTGATGTTTTATTTCGCTCTGTCTCGGACGAGATTCAGGCATGGCACAGATACTAAAACACGTTTAACATACTACTTCATAAAACACTTTCAAGATTGTCGAAATCTTTTTGATTTCCAAAAATAAAGCTTCGTTGCTAATTTACTGCCTTATTCCGAAATGGCATAATATATGCTTTATAAACACTAACAAACAATAAAATAATGCACACTATTCGCATTCAAAATAAAAAGTGTGGAAAACATTCAGTTAAATTACACATCTCTTATACCATACGCTTCTCTGTTCATGTACAGTAATCATATTAAAAAACGCAAGTAAACCTACAACATTTTGAAATAAAAAAAGGCGTAGAGTGACAGTTTTTAGACATATACATAAACTGGATGTACTTTCAAGCAATCTGACTAACGAATCATTTGCAAGATGGCCAGAACTATGCCCGTTACATAAAGTCATTAAAGATGACCTAACTCACGTTGAGCGAACAGTATGGCTGAAGAAAAAATGACTGACAAGGCACAATACATCTTGTAGAGGGTATAGTATGGACGTATTGGAATAATTAATGTCAGGTGATGGTTTTAAAGTAATTCACGCGACATGAAAACTTTGTGGACACGAGTCGATTTACTGGACTCTAGTTTACCCCAGGGAAGCATTTAGAATTGACCGTGGCTGGCTGGGGAATGGCGAAGGGAAGCGACAATAGGCAGTTTAGGGCGGCTCAAGCTCTGAGAAAGTGGTAACGCGGCGCGGCCTCCAGCCGCCTTAAGATGAGTGACAGTGAGTGGGTGGTTGACTCCGACTTCATGCTGGTGTACCAGGAAACAGATGGAGAACTTGTACACCTGTTGATAAATGTCCGTCGTCCCGTTTTCTGTGACACATGCGAGAAAGCCGCGCAAAGCTATGGTGGAGCAGTCAACAGCGGTCAAAATATGAGTGTTCGTGACTATAGCAACTTCACGCTGACTTCATGGTCCACAGAGCCTGAAGTAAATCAGGTGAAGAGCAACAGCATGAAATACGCAGGCCTCAAATGGGAACGTAGGACCAAGGAATTTGAAGTACTCTCCTGGGAGTCAGAATTCCGGAAAAATTGGTGTTTGTGCAGACGCTAACCTTGACGGGTGGCCTGGGAGGAGCGAAATAGCAGAAGTTGAGAGGAAGGGAAATTTTGTGGGAATTTTTTCACTTCCCAGAGCAGGCATTGGTCGGTGCTGGGAAGCGACACATAATTAACGCGACTTGCGCTGCAATTGGCACAAGTGGTTTTGCTGGAGGGGAAACCGAGGTGAAGAGCGGACTGTGAGAAGTGTCTGTAGAGGTCTTCTGTTCCCAGCTTGCCTAGAGTGTGGACGTGGTGTTCTTTACGCAGCTTGTCTGAGAAAGAGTGAGGATCTCTGCATTTTAGGACTTAGCAAATGGAACGATTCAGCTTGGAGATAGGAAGTTTCGGTTCAGCTATATACTGAGCAAGATAGCTAGGAGCGAATAGACGTGCACAGCCTTGCAGCACCATGAGGTCTGCTGACGTCTGCACAATGACGCAGCTCCGCCACGCTGCATTCGGTGATATCGCGCCGTTTCCAGCCACTGATTAATTTGTTGGATCATGTCAGCAAAGTTTCCATGAGGGTTTCATGGGCTGTGTATTGTACAATTCTTCTCGCGCTTCGCATTACGCCTGGGTCAGTTGATAGGAATTACTTTTGAGTTATCGTGCTTTACTCCATGCAAACGCAATTTATTGCCACTGCCTGATAGGAGAGTCTTGTAATGTGATGATTGAAGGTCGGGAGTTAAAATAAATTTGTGCTAATCGACTGCATCTGTTTTCAATCAAGTAGTTGAAATCCCAAGTCACTTTCTTAGTTAATTTTAGGTTCAACATTTGCATGTGGTGTTCAATAGCTGAACATAACATCAATGTGCACCCCTTTTTAGATCAATTCTGAATAAATTAATGTCAACACTGCCACCGCAGTTCAATCAGGAATCACAGGGCCGTATTACTTTTTTGCATTATCCGATATTGCGGCAGTTTCTGCACTCTCTGTTGATCTGTTAGTCAATTAGTTGGGGTGAACACACGCCAAATCCAGCTAAGTGATGGGTGGGGTGTTACACATTGATGGTGTAATGGTGAACAGGAAGGGCTGGGAAGAATGGTGAATTTATAATGATGGTTTGAAACACCTTGGGGGCAAAAATTTTCTCTCTTATATTTTGTTATTTATTAAAATTATGTGACTTTATTTGTGAGTCTATTGTCAATGTACCTATTCCCTACAATGACTTATTTTGTGTCCATAGCGGGACGGGTATATTACCCATACTAACGAAATGTGGGAATCCCAGTAACATATCTGTTGTTTCTGCAGTTTGCTCCTGCCTCCAGTTCCGTTCATGTTGGTTCTTCTGTCTTCAGCTATAGCGTTACGAAGCCCGGTGTGGGATTATTTTATGAAGATAAATGCTGAGAAAATTAAATGTAACTTGTGCTTGGCAGTGTTGTCGTTTAAAAGTAGTTCAACTTCTTGCATACCAGTAAACAAACACTTGCGACATTAGGATCCAGCAGTTAATTTAAGTGAAACTCGTTCGAAACCAGTTTTTATGAATCTGGGCAGTGACGAAGCCAGTTCAGTTTCCACAGCAACTGCTCAGGAATCTGCTGTTTCAGTGCCTGTGCGTCAAGAGGAACAATCTGTGCAAGAAATAGCCGGCACTCCCACTGGTTGAGTTCTGGGTAGGTGTGGTAGCTAAACAAAGATTACTGGATTTGCATCAAGACCAGTTCCTTCATCTAAAGAAGCCAAAATAGACGAACAGATTTTAAGACTTTTTGTTAAAGAATATCTTCCATTTAATGTAGTTGAGAGTGTAGAATTTAGAAAAATGACTTATTTATTAAATGAAAACTATGTATCTCCCAGTAGAAAAACACTCTCCCACAGTTTACTCTCTGAAGTGTTTGACAGCACACTAGAGCGAGTAAGAACTGAAGTGCAAGCTGCATCCTACATCTGCATTACGACTGATAGATGGACATCTGTGAAAAGTGATAATTATATTGCAGTGACTGCTCACTTCATTGATGAAAACTGCAATCTGAAGTCATTTGTGTAGTTTTAACTTCCATGACAAACATACAGCAGAAAACATTTCCAGTGAATTACAAAATGTGGCTTCAACTTGGGGTATTACCAATAAAATTAAAGCTTGCACTACAGATAACGCACCTAATATGATGACAGTAGTGATGATGTGCAAATGGTGGCATGTACCTTGTTTTACACACACACTGAATTTAATTGTGCAAGCAAGCCTTGAACCAGTTACAGACACAGGGGCAAAACTGAAGTCAATTGTGGAATTTTTCAAAAGAAGTACTTGAGACATTACACAATATTCAGAAGCAAATGGGCTTCCCTATTTTAACACCGAAACAAAATTGCTCTACGAGATGTAATTCCACGTGTGAAATGTTTGACAGGCTTTTGAAAATCAAAAAGCCTTTGCAAAGCATCCTCGCCATCCTCAGTGTGGATTCACGATCAAAATTGTCCAATGAAGACTGGTCAGTTATTGAAAAATCTTGTGAAATCCTTTTGTACAAGTCACAATAGAAATTATCAACGAAAGAAATGTACCCTCGTCAAAAGTTGTCTTATTAAACAAAGGTTTACAAAAGACATTGTCTGAGACTGAAAAATTCAGATTACAGCAATGAAGCCACTAATACAGTAATTGCTAAAATTGAGGATGGAATCTGTACCCGCCTCGTTCAAAAGTTTGCAGATAAAGCAATTGCTTGTGAAGCAACATCATTGGATCCTCACTTCAGGGAGCATGGATTTCCAAAAACCGGGCATCTATTAAAATAAACAAAAGATGACATAATTAACAAGTGCTGTGCAATATGACATAAACGCGCTCGGTGTTCTACAGATAATCCACCACCAGCCAAACCAGTTGTAGTGAGCACATTCAACTCTAGCAGTGGCAACATTAGGCAAGATTTTGACCAAGCTGCAGATGGCTTGATCCAAAGTGTAGACAATCCACGTGCTGCAAGTATAGTCGAGTTTGATAAATATATGAAGATGCCACTGATACACAGATCACGAAATCCATTGCTGTGATGGAAAGAAAATCATGTGTTGTTCCCTACACTGTTTAAAATAATGAAACTACCTCTTTGTATTATGGCCACCTCTGTTCGATGTGAGCGAATATATTCAAAGCAGGGGCAAACAATAACAGACAGACGATCCCGTCTTTCAAGCAAAAAAGTATCAAAAATGATATTTCTAAAATACAACTTAGAACAGGTACAGAAAATCTATTCAGAAATGAAACAGTAAAATTTTAGTTGATTTTGCCCTTCTCTGGACAATGTGCACTGAAATTGTATTTGATTGTATTTTGTTTAGTCCAGTAAATCCTACATGTAGCTACCTTACAAGAACATTTTTCTGAAATTTGTTGCACACAGAAGACACGTTTTTGCTCACCATTCAGTGAGTTTACTTTTATGAGTATGCTATTTATTTATGTGTTTGAGAATAATTATCTGATTTATGAATGTATATGTTTGTGTGTTTATTTTCGTAAATGTTCTATGTTTTGTTATTTCACTATAGGCATCGTGATACTTGTGTATCATAAATAATTCTCAGACAAATCAATAATGGTACTTCGATACTTCCGTTTTTGGCGTTCAGATACTGTGATAAAAATTGCATTTCAACAGCAACTTAACTTCACCTCTGATTGTCTGGGGAAGTTTATAATAAAATGACAATACATCTGCATGCTGTGAGTACTTGATGGAACTCCATATACCTGCACTTCAAACAAACTTCTTTAGCAAGAACTGTAATTGGTTAGAGCCAGGTCTGCCATGATATAGGTATCACAAAGGCATCACACTGTATGAATTGTTTTACATTTTAGTCTGGATTTTATGCTTCAAGGAAACATACCGATCTCTGCATTTCAGTTACCTTGAAATATTTTAACATGTTTTATAGCTCTATCAAGTGTACATATTATGAGATTATCCATATAACTTGTGAATGTTTGATGAAAAACTGCCATACTTGAGCACTGTGCTATATGCTCCAGTCTGTTATGGTAATTTTGTGATCTGTGTGCATCATTCATTGCATCCTGCTCTGTGTGACAAACAGTAGAAAATTTAACTGTGAGTAAGAAAAGTGTGAGTGGCACACTCGTAAATGTTCATTAAGCGCCTCACTTCCCAGAATATTCTCTCAATAAATTATATCTCACGATATGCCTTTTCAAGAGCACAGACAGATTATCACTCATAAAACCTATCAAAATTAGGCAGTAGAATACAGGGAAACGAGTATGGAAAAATCAGTTACGTCAAACATATGAAGTCTGTCTTCAGCCAATTGGAAAGTTGGAAAGTCATGACATGAAAGTAGCGCATTTGCTACAGTAAATACGGAACTACAAAGACGCCTAAGTAAAAGTTTCATACTTTCTGCGATCTGATTGTCGCTCTCGCACCTCATTTGTGTTTTTATGACAATACTTATACAGTAGACACCCAAGATGATATAATGTGACAGCCTATTCTAATACAAAACACAAACTGTTTCGAAACATTACATTGTTCTGTTTCTTTTGTTTCGAAACAGTTATGTGTTTCAGTTTGCCCATCTCTAGTTTTCAGGAATTTGTTTTACCTTTAATTTGTGGCCATGTTTTCATTGTTACAGTTCGGGATCATTTCCCCGTATCATACCAGGTCTTTCTGCTGTCCTTGACTTTATCTGCTAACCCCATTGTCCAGTCTTGAACATCACGTTTTGCTATTTCTGCTTCTGACAGACCGTGTTCTACTGCGCCAGTCCATTTTACTGTTTCATATCTTTTCTTAACCGCGAGTTTCATAGAATTGCACAACCCGTATAATTAATCCAATTGTTTTTATTCTTTTAATACACCCATAGAATTTTAGCCTTTTTCCCCATGTCCGAATGCATGTTGCTATACGTTTCAGTTTACTTCGTCTTAGTCACGTTCCTTCTTCAGTAAAATTTGGACCTAAAATTACTTGGTCTACTTTTCGTTCTTTTTTTCTTCAATAATAAGAAAGAAACACATTGAATAAATCCAAATGAGACAACGAAAACTAGTCCGAAAAATTTTAGGTCCATAATATGTTGAAGAAGGAACTTACAGGCTAACAACAAAGAAAGTGAAACGTACACAAACACGTATTCGGACGTGGGGATAAAAAGAAAGGAGAAACAGACTAAAAGTCTATGAGCCTATTAAAAGAATGGAACCAACTGGATTAACTAGACATGTTGTGCAATTCTGCGAAACTCGTAGTAAAGCAAGTACTGGAACAGTAAAATGGATCGGCACAGTAGCAGAAGATCTGCAGGAAGCAGGAATAACACAAATTGATGTACTAGACAGGAAAATATTTGGCAGAAAATTTACAACTGGACAATTGGCCTAGTAGAATAATCTAATATAATTAAAGCAAATTTGAGTAACATAACATCAAAATTAAAATTTTTAGGTTAAGTAGCAGAAAATTCTGTGACAAAGTCAGGGGTAGGACAACGAGATGGCCTGCTGCACCCACTTTTTTTAACTGTGCATTACAGAAAGTAGTTAGAGAACTGAGGAAAGTCATAAATACTAAGGGTATAAAAAAAGGAAGAAAGTGAGACACGATCACTTCAGATTGTCCAGTATTTGCAGATGACATGGCACTTATTACAGACTCACTTGAAAGGGCACAGTAACAAATTACATAAGAACTACCTCCAACGGCAAAAGTTGTATTCCAGATATCATCTGAAAACAAAAACATGCTTCATGAAAAACATCTGTAATGCACCTCAGAAGCTTATAATAAACAAACATAATCTCTAAATTAGACTGTTTTGATGCTTGCAGCAGATACAAGAAAGGATCTTGAAACTCTTGTGCAAACATACTGTGATCCTCTGCAAAGATGCGGCCTCCGTCTAAACATTTAGAACACTGAGTACGTGGAAATGATTCCGTCTACTGGAACTGTACAAATCGGTGTAGCTCCCTTCGTCAAGGTGGATACGTTCCGATACCTAGGTTCTCGCCTACAGAATGGCAGCTATGTGAATGAGGATGTGCAAGCAAGAAACAAAGCGATCTGGATGCGATTCTGAGACGTCACTTGTGTCTTTTGTGATAAGTAGATGTCGACCCACGTTAAATCAAAGATAGTACAAGTATGAGACCAGCTGCTTTGTGTGGTTCCGAGCGTTAGCACACATCTAGCGCTCACAGCATGTCGTGGAAATGAGTACATTGAACAAATCATTAGGCATTTCTCTGCTCGGCCACATCAACAAACAAGATTCGGAAACTAGATGGAGGAGCTCTAATCGGTGAGAAGATGCAAGAATGGAGATTTCGCTGGTATAGACACACCGTATGGACGTATCGTACGGACAACGCGCAGTTCAGGCATCAGCCCACTACATCATCACACTGTCGAAGGCCAAGGACACCGTGGAAGACCTAAAATATGATGGCTGGACGCTAAAAACGCAGATATCAGATCAAGATGCCTAAATTCACGGATAGCGCTACGTCGTAAAACAAAATGGCGTGCACTGAACCTAAAAGCGGACTCCGTTCCACACGGAACGCGCTAGGAAGTAGTAGTTGAAGAAGAAGAAGATTTAAGGTAGACTGCTTTATACACTCATGAGGAAGAGTATCAAACAACATGAAGAAAAAGACAGTAACAGAGTCTAGAATAAATAAAATGGAGAGGACTCTTCAGATAAAAAGAAACATTTAACCTAAAATAAATCATCATGGAACACAAAACTGAAGCACTATCAAACAGTAGTCAGACCAGAAATATTCTACGCAGCAGAAACTCTTAAGCTGGCTACGAAGGGAGAGATCGAAAAATTTGAAGAATTGAAAGAAGTGTCCTAAGAAAAATATTGGGGCCCAGAAGCAGCTATAAATCAGAATACAGATTAAGATCTAATATCGGACAATTTCTGAAATTTTAAAAAGGAAGAGACGTAACGAGAAAAAGGAGATTAACGTTCTGTGGACACATATGCAGGATGAATAATGACAAATGACTAAATAAATCTTCGACTTACTAAAGATTACTGAGAGAAGTAGGATGAGATATCGAAAATGTAAGAGTCGACTCGCATTCAATAAGAGGCAGAACATTTTTTAAAGAAATAATAATAGAAAAGGCAGGCTTTTACGACGGAAAAAATCAAGAACTGGAAAAAAAGGGAACAAGAGCAGAAGGGACAACAAGCTCGAAGAATGAGTGAACTGTTCGCATGAAGGAAACTGCAGTTGAAACCAAAGAAGCAGAAACAATATTAGTTTATTTTACCCGCAAAAAGGAATATTGAAAATAAAAATAATTACAATATTTTAACAATAACAGCAATAATAATAATAATAATAATAATAATAATAATAATAATAAAAGAACCATAATCTAGCAAAAAGAAAGAAAGAACATTACGATTAAAAATCAAATACAGTAAGGTCAAATTTAGTTGTGCTCCAGTTATTAAGTATAAGTAAACAGTTCTTACATTAATTCTGGACTAGAACTCTACTTGATAATTGTCCTATTTCTAAGAGTCACGTTTATTTAAATCACAATGTTCTGATCATTTGATTGTTCTTTTATTTCCTTTTAGACAGTGTTTCAATTTAGACTCCGCAGCGTCTTGAAGTTACTCACTGAGACGGATCCCCTAAAAATCAGTTTAATTTGGCACTCAGTAAAGTGTACAAGGAACTTCTTGACGTTTCAATTATTGTATGCGTTTGCACCCTGAACCTTAGCATGCCTAACTGGGCTGGCGACCGTTTATTGTTTCATTCGTATATGAATTTTACTACTTTCATTAACCCCAAAGTTGAAGCCAATTTAGTTTTACAGTTAATTCCAATATATTCAAAATTACAGTCCAATAACTTTATCCATTAGTCGCACATTTGAACAAATTTCCCAAATCCCCACAGGGGGTAGCATTAGTATGAGTCACAGCAAGTTTGTGTTATACGTGGCTTTTCCCGTGGCAGGACTTAAGGTTAGGTTGTCAGGGAAGAGTGACGTATTACAAACGAGTGTCATAAGACGACTGATACATTTACACCAGAAAGTAAGGATAAGGATTGGAAATGAAATGTCAAAAGGAAGCAGCATTGGTAGAAGTGATAGACAAGATTGTTGCCTTTCCCCACTGTTGTTTAATACATACCTTGAAGAGATTATTGCGAAAGGCTTTTATAGGAAAAGAGGAATATCTACTGGTGCAGAATGTATAAGATTTGCTGATGACATGGTCTTAGTGACAGAAAGTGAGCGGGCAGTGAGTAACATGCTCAAAGATCTGAATGAAGCTTGTGTGGAACATGGGATGCAAATAAACACAGCAAAAACAAAGAGTATCGTCATCAGTGCAAGACGCAGACTGTCCAATATTAAAATAGGACAAACTACCATTAACCAAGTAAGTGCATATAAATATCTTGGAAACACAATAACTGAACACTTGAGATGTCACTAGGAGGTGAAAACTCGAATTGCCATAGCGAAGGAGGCATTCAACAGAAAGAGGAGACTGTTATGTGGCAAATTAGATAAAGGTCTAAGGAAAAGACTTGGCAAATGATTTGTCAGGAGTGTGGCACGATATGGGGCAGAAACCTGGACGCTGAGACGGGAAGAATGAAAAAGGTTAGAAGAATTTGAGATGTGGATGTGGAGGAGAATGGAGAGGATAAGCTGGATGGAAAGAGTAACGATAGAGTATTGGAAAGGGTTGGTGAGAGAAGATGTCTGCTGAAGGTTACAAGAGAAAGGATAAAAAACTGATTGGGACATTCATTGAGAAGGGAGTCCTTGCTAGTAGATGCTTTGGAAGGGCTGGTTTGTGGGAGAATACTGAGACGAAGAAGGAGATACAAGATGATAGACGACATAAAGGGAAGAGGAAATTATATGGACCTGAAGAGGATGGCAGAAGACCAGACAGCCTGGAGAACTACCATGTGAAAACTTGCCTTTTAGCAAAACACTTATGATGATGCAGTTAGTAAATATTTATCGTCAGAAGAATGGAACTTATAAAAATTTGTGATATATTGATTTGCTGTATTGTAGTAATAAATTTGCAAAGATATTATTTTAAAGAAACAAACGATGTTCAAGTTGTTACCTAGTCCTTAAATTAGGAACCATTAATGCGTCCTCTCATTGAGTGACGTCCTTTTTAAGGCCTTATCAATGGGCATGAAGGTTCTTCTGAACCAAGGAGCAGTTTTAAATTACGAGGATGCACATAAAGTTTTAATTATGACCTGGAGGGATTAAAGGTATGCATTTAATTTTTGTTCATAGGTACATGTCTGCAGTCCTGATACAAACGGAACCCACTTCCCGACCCCAGGACAGCAGAACGCCGCTAGGGAAGCGAAAACAAAACGACACAGGGCGCTGGTACAGTGAAGTATTGTCCAGTAATCCCTTTTTTCGTCTGATGGGAAACCGCAGTGCTTATCAACTTATCAATCACGTTACATAGAAACAGATTAAAACAGAATGAGAAACAATGGCAAGACTCTACAAGTGAATGTACACCGAACTTTTGACAGAACGAACAGATACATCCAGTGTCACATATCTAAAATATACCATCACGAATTTCCACTCAATACATTGTACAATTACACTATCTATTAAAAACTTCTTTAAATACTATTCATGATTTTTATTGGACAGTCAGACATACATTATCTGCACAACCCTGAAATAACCTACTATAAGACAAAATAACTGTAGAAGGTGATAAATGGAAGGAAACAATACCTCACAAACAAGTAAAAAGAAGGAACATGACCTATGTGTCGTGTCTAAGTACAAAATGCTTAGTTGTACAGAGACGAGGGGCATACACTATGTCATACCTATAAAATGAACGTCCAAGACGTGTTATAAACCGAATGTACGACCCACCTCAGATCATAACATATGTAGAACGTATGAAAGACTCCCACAAGGAAACTGTTCATGATGCAGACATTCATATGCGAATGCATCATAAGCCGGCCGTTGTGGCCGAGCGGTTCTAGGCGCTTCAGTCGAGAACCGCGCTGCTGCTACGGTCGCAGGTTCGAATCCTGCTTCGGGCATGGATGCTTGTTCTGTTCTTAGGTTAGTTAGGTTTAAGTAGTTCTAAGTCTCTGACCTCAGATGTTAAGTCTCATAGTGCTCAGAGCCATTTGAACCATTTGAATGCATCATATCTCGTGTACTGCCATGTAAAACTGACACACAGTGATACTAAGTATGCAGTGCATCATAAAGGATGACTCAACAATATATATACATGAAAAAACCAGAAAAGCTTACTGAGTAGCACATCGCTCAAAAAGTACTCATGTATGATAAGCCTAAGGGATCACGAAGAAAGAATTGAAATCTAAAATATATAGTTCTGAATAAATGCATTGTAACAAGTACACACTTAGGTCTTTCGATGACATTGAAACCAAAAGCCATTACTTGCCAGCAATTGATTTTTTATGGAAAATTTCCAGTAGTTCAAATCGTGTCAAGTCCAGGCCACGTTATTAATTGGCTAGTGAGGAGGCCACACACCATGCTCGTAATTAAAACGTAAGTAGCTGTAATTTTTCTGTCAGACGTAAACTTAACGAGTGAAAGCAACCTATTTGTTGGCAACACATACACTACCGCAACAAAAACACTGGTAATGCAGCGAGTCGTATGTAGTGGAACTTAAGGTAATATAATTCAAATCTAGGCGAAATAGAAGACAGGTACATAATCACAAAATGTGTCATATATGACTTAAGTAATTGCCCGTTACTGAAAGCGACATTTAACGTACACAGTTCTACCACCAAACACGTAACTAGAGGCCAGTGGCAGCAACGTTCACGCCAGCTTCCTGACCAGCAACCCACTCGAAAAGCACTCATTTGCACGAAACCTAAGCAAACACGCCAAAATACAACAAAATTAAACTGTATATACTTATGAGTAAATGTATTGTAACCAATACATACCTTGAACTTTGAACAACACCACTGGCCATTAAAATTGCTACACCAAAAAGATGACGTGCTACAGACGCGAAATTTAAGCGACAGGAAGAAGGTGCTGTGATATGGAAATGATTAGCTTTTCAGAGCATTCACACAAGGTTGGCGCCGGTGGCGACACCTACAACGTGCTGACATGAGGAAAGTTTTCGACCGATTTCTCATACACAAACAGCAGTTCACCGGCGTTGCCTGGTGAAACGTTGTTGCGTTGCCTCGTGTAAGGAGGACAAATGCGTACCATCACGTTTCCGACTTTGATAAAGGTCGGATTGTAGCCTACCGCGATTGAGGTTTATCGTATCGCGACATTGCTGCTCGCGTTGGTCGAGATCCAATGACTGTTAGCGGAATATGGAATCGGTGGGTCAGAAGGGTAATACGGAATGCCGTGCTGGATCCCAACGGCCTCGTATCACTAGCAGTCGAGATAACAGGCATCTTATCCGCATCGCTGTAACGGATCGTGCAGCCACGTCTTGATCCCTGAGTCAACAGATGGGGACGTTTGCAAGACAAAAACCATCTGCACGAACAGTTCGACAACGTTTGCAGCAGCATGGACTATCAGCTCGGAGACCACGGCTGCGGTTACACTTGACGCTGCATCACAGACAGGAGCGCCTGCGATGGTGTACTCAACGACGAACCTGGGTGCACGAATGGCAAAACGTCATTTTTTCGGATGAATCCGGGTTCTGTTGACAGCATCATGAAGGTCGCATCCGTGTTTGGCGACATCCCGGTGAACGCACATTGGAAGCGTGTATTCGCCATCGCCATACTGGCGTATCACCCGGCGTGATGGTATGGGGTGCCACTGGTTACACGTCTCGGTGACCTCTTGTTCGCATTGACGGCACTTTGAACAGTGTAACAGATGTGTTACGACCCGTGACTCTACCCTTCATTCGAACCTTGCGAAACCCTACATTTCAGCAGGATAACGCACGATCGCTTGTTGCGGGTCCTGTACGGGCATTTCTGGATACAGAAAATGTTTGACTCCTGCCCTGGCCACCACGTTCTCCAGATCTCTCACCAACTGAAAACGTCTGGTCAATGGTGGCCGAGCAACTGGCTCGTCACAATACGTCAGTCACTACTCTTGATGAACTGTGGTATCTTGTTGAAGCTGCATGTGCAGCTGTACCCATACACGCCACACAAGCTCTGTTTGACTCAATGCCCAGGTGTATCAAGGCCGTTATTACGGCCAGAGGTGGTTGTTCAGGATACTGATTTCTCAGCATCTATGCACCCAAATTGCGTGAAAATGTAATCACATGTCAGTTTAGGAATAATATATTTGTCCAATGACTATCCATTTATCATCTGCATTTCTTCTTGGTGTAGCAATTTTAATGGTCAGTAGTGTACCTTAGAACTAAAAATTATATCGATGTAACCAAATTTCAAAAGTGCCATACTGGTCATACATATCGTCACACAAACCAATTTATCAATGGACCAGTGAGGCGCCCACACAACATGCCAATAATTGAATCGTAGGTGAACCCTTTATTTATATTTGATGACATACGACCAAAATATCTGCATGCGAAAGAAACAGCATCGTACAGGTCAACATATATCATTACTCGACAAATCTTCTAAAACACACTACAAACTACTTATCACGTACGAACCCAAGCGCAAACATATAACCCACATCACGTCCGGTAGCAACTGTATCATGGAACAACAAACTACCAGTAATAGTCGGCAAGAGGCACATACTTATTCAATACTGAAACAGCTATGAAAAAACAGGAATGTGGCACGAAATTCCGATAGGTGTTGGCGCTTTGTGTAGCCTCCATAGTGGCGTCTATAACGGATTCGGGTGCCAAGCAGAGAGCTGTCACTGAGTTTGTTTTGGCGGAAAACCAGAGCCTTGCAGATGTTCACAGACGCTTGGCGTACGTCTACGCAGATCTGGCAGTGAACAAAAGCACGGTGAGCCGCTGGGTGAGGCGTCAGTCATCATGGCAACAAGGTAGCGCAAACCTGTCCGATCTCTCGCGTGCTGTGACTTCTGCAATGCTGGAACGTGCGGACACCCTCATTCGAGGTGATCGATGGTTCACAATCAAACACGTCACTGCACAACTTAACGTCTCTGTTGGTTTTTTTTGGTCATCAGTCTACTGACTGGTTTGATGCGGCCCGCCACGAATTCCTTTCCTGTGCTAACCTCTTCATCTCAGAGTAGCACTTGCAACCTACGTCCTCAATTATTTGCTTGACGTATTCCAATCTCTGTCTTCCTCTACAGTTTTTGCCCTCTACAGCTCCCTCTAGTACAATGGAAGTCATTCCCTCATGTCTTAGCAGATGTCCTATCATCCTGTCCCTTCTCCTTATCAGTGTTTTCCACATATTCCTTTCCTCTCCGATTCTGCGTAGAACCTCCTCATTCGTTACCTTATCAGTCCACCTAATTTTCAACATTCGTCTATAGCACCACATCTCAAATGCTTCGATTCTCTTCTGTTTCGGTTTTCCCACAGTCCATGTTTCTCTACCATACAATGCTGTACTCCAGACGTACATCCTCAGAAATTTCTTCCTCAAATTAAGGCCGGTATTTGATATTAGTAGACTTCTCTTGGCCAGAAATGCCTTTTTTGCCATAGCGAGTCTGCTTTTGATGTCCTCCTTGCTCCGTCCGTCAGTGGTTATTTTACTGCCTAGGTAGCAGAACTCCTTAACTTCATTGACTTCGTCACCATCAATCCTGATGTTAAGTTTCTCGCTGTTCTCATTTCTACTACTTCTCATTACCTTCGTCTTTCTCCGATTTACTCTCAAACCATACTGTGTACTCATTAGACTGTTCATTCCGTTCAGCAGATCATTTAATTCTTCTTCACTTTCACTCAGGATAGCAATGTCATCAGCGAATCGTATCATTGATATCCTTTCACTTTGTATTTTAATTCCACTCCTGAACCTTTCTTTTATTTCCATCATTGCTTCCTCGATGTAAAGATTGAAGAGTAGGGGCGAAAGGCCACAGCCTTGTCTTACACCCTTCTTAATACGAGCACTTCGTTCTTGATCGTCCACTCTTATTATTCCCTCTTGGTTGTTGTACATATTGTATATGACTCGTCTCTCCCTATAGCTTACCCCTACTTTTTTCAGAATCTCGAACAGCTTGCACCATTTTATATTGTCGAACGCTTTTTCCAGGTCAACAAATCCTATGAAAGTGTCTTGATTTTTCTTTTGCCTTGCTTCCATTATTAGCCGTAACGTCAGAATTGCCTCTCTCGTCCCTTTACTTTTCCTAAAGCCAAACTGTCGTCACCTAGCGCATTCTAAATTTTCTTTTCCATTCTTCTGTATATTATTCTTGTAAGCAGCTTCGATGCATGAGCTGTTAAGCTGATTGTGCGATAATTCTCGCACTTGTCAGCTCTTGCCGTCTTCGGAATTGTGTGGATGATGCTTTTCCGAAAGTCAGATGGTATATCGCCAGACTCATATATTCCACACACCAACGTGAATAGTCGTTTTGTTGCCACTTCCCCCAATGATTTTAGAAATTCTGATGAAATGTTATCTATCCCTTCTGCCTTATTTGACCGTAAGTCCTCCAAAGCTCTTTTAAATTCCGATTCTAATACTGGATCCCTTATCTCTTCTAAATCGACTCCTGTTTCTTCTTCTATCACATCAGACAAATCTTCACCCTCATAGAGGCTTTCAATGTATTTTTCCCACCTATCTGCTCTCTCCTCTCCATTTAACAATGGAATTCCCATTGCACTCTTAATGTTACCACCGTTGCTTTTAATGTCACCAAAGGTTGTTTTGACTTTCCTGTATGCTGAGTCTGTCCTTCCGACAATCATATCTTTTTCGATGTCTTCACATTTTTCCTGCATTCCTGCCATTTCGTCTTAGCTTCCCTGCACTTCCTATTTATTTCATTCCTCAGCGACTTGTATTTCTGTATTCCTGATTTTCCCGGAACATGTTTGTACTTCCTCCTTTCATCAATCAACTGAAGTATTTCTTCTGTTACCCATGGTTTCTTCGCAGCTACCTTCTTTGTACCTATGTTTTCCTTCCCAACTTCTGTGATGGCCTTTTTAAGAGATGTCCATTCCTCTTCAACTGTACTGCCTACTGCGCTATTCCTTATTGCTGTATCTATAGCGTTAGAGAACTTCAAACGTATCTCGTCATTCCTTAGTACTTCCGTATCCCACTTCTTTGCGTATTGATTCTTCCTGACTTATGTCTTGAACTTCAGCCTACTCTTCATCACTACTATATTGTGATCTGAGTCTATATCTGCTCCTGGGTACGCCTTACAATCCAGTATCTGATTTCGGAATCTCTGTCTGACCATGATGTAATCTAATTGAAATCTTCCCGTATCTCCCAGCCTTTTCCAAGTATACCTCCTCCTCTTGTGATTCTTGAACAGGGTATTCGCTATTACTAGCTGAAACTTGTTACAGAACTCAATTAGTCTTTCTCCTCTTTCATTCCTAGTCCCAAGCCCATATTCTCCTGTAACCTTTTCTTCTACTCCTTCCCCTACAACTGCATTCCAGTCGCCCATGACACTACTCTGTTGGTAGTGCTGACATATTCGTCTGTCAATTGAGGTACTCAAAGGTGTGTGTCCGCTGCGCTCCTCTCACCCAAAGAGCAACGAAGGACCACTTGTGCGGAATAGCTTGCGTGTTACGACTTTGGTCTTGACAATTTTTCTTCGAACATCGTCACATGCGATGAAACATCAAAAAGATCGCCATGTACTCAATTCTGCCCGACGAACCCATTCAGATGCGGAAATATAGCAGGTGTGTCAGCCCAATCGTGATGGTTTCGTTTCTCGTCTAATCACCATGGATGGATTATGGGGGAATCATTATGACGCCGAGGCAAAAGACCAAAAAAGTAAGCAGTGGGAACAGGTGGATTCACTACCGCAGAAAAAGCAGAAGACCCCGTCATCATCGGCCAGGGAGTTGCCGTTTTATGGTGCTACCATGGTGTGCTGCTAACAAAAATTTCTCGGAGGGGGCACACCGTCACGGAAGCATTATACTAAAATCTCCTGACTAGGCTATGGCAGGCTGCAATTACGAAGCGTCGTTGGGGGGGGGGGGGGGGGGGGGGGCACTACACCACCCTTAGCTGACTTCAGGATAATGTCACACATCCTTCTTCTTTGGGCCACCAAACTTTGCTTCGTACCCTCAGTCTTACGACATGGGATCCAGTGGCCTCTTTCCTCACATGAAAGAACCATTGAGTACCGGAAATTTCCGGATGGCGAGGGGTGATTTTCGATGTGGATCATTTCCTGAACAGGCATCACGCAGACTTCTACAACCTATGAAGTGTGAGAATAAAGTACTGAGACCGGTTTTTTTATTTACCAAAGTTTTTATATTTTTCAAAGAACAATGCTGTCCACTTCAAAGGAATTTCCCTTCGACAGCTACACCCCGGCGATGTCGCTGTTTCCGGTCTTGTAGCATTACCGAAAGGCTTTAACTGGTAGACCCTTTAACATATCGGTCGCACTCTTCTGACTGCTCACCAGACTCTCAAAATGACGTTATTTTAAAATATTTTTTTTCAATTTCAGTAAAAGAATAAAGTCTAAAGGACTCATATCAGGTGAACAGAGAGGCTGTGGAACCAAGGGAAAGCCCTTTGCGGTCAAAAATCCTTTCTTGGAAGTGTCCGTTTGATATGAGGCGTTGTCATGATGCTACATACACTTGTCTGTAAAGTATGTTCTCGCTCGGTTCACCCTATTCTTTAGTCTTTGAAGGACATCTTTGTGAAACACTTGGTTGCAATTAGGTCTGGGAGGAACAAGTTTTTTATACACGATACCCCTACCGTTAAACAAGCAAATCAGCATTGCTCTGATCTTTGACTTGCTCAATCGAGATTGTTTCGGTCTAGGAGATGTCTCAGTGTGCCATTCCTTACTTTACCGCTTTTTCTCAGAATCGTACTAAAAATTCCTGTATTCATCACCTGTGACCTCAGTACTGAACCGTTCGTAGCCACTGGCAGGGCTCTCAAGAAGATTAACACACGCGTTTCACTGATTGTATATCTGGTCAGTTGTGTGGTTATTCGGCACCATTTTGTCACAAACATTTCGCATGCGCAAAACTTCAGTCAAAATTTGATGTACGGTGAAGGTGTTTCAGTTTAAGATGTCATCCATCATCCTTATTCTTAAACGCTCGTCTGATTTCGCAAGAGTGCGCACACATTCGACATTTTCGCCAGTTTTTGAAAGTGAAGGTCACCTTGGGCGAAATTCATCTTCAACATGTTCTCAGCCTTCCAAAAATGATTTGTGCCAGTGAAAAACTTGTTCTCTTAGTAAAGAATGTTCCCCATAGGCCTGTTTGAACTTTTCTATGGGCACAATCATGGATTTCTCAGTCGTAACAAAAAACTTGGTGGCATAACTTTGGTGTAAACCCCACGCTTGCATTTTCGTAACACACAACTAAAACACACCTTCACTGATGACGCTCTGAAAAATCGCATGATGGTTGTACAGAGCTGAAACTCGGACTGAGCATCTGAAACTGATGAACGCACCACTCTAGACAAGTAGACCTACACAGCGTTGGCAGATCGCTCGCTGTATTGTCAGTTTCATTACTTTTCTTACACACCTCGTAGATATCTGCCAGTGATGTGAAGCGTGTATGTGTAGAGAGTATCTAGGATCATCATCAGGTTTCATCTATATCTACATCTACATGATTACTCTGCAATTCACATTTACGTGCTTGGCAGAGGGTTCATCGAACCACAATCATACTATCTCTCTACCATTCCACTCCCGAACAGCGTGCGGGAAAAACGAACACCTAAACCTTACTGTTCGAGCTCTGATTTCTCTTATTTTATTTTGATGTTCATCCCTACCTATTTAGGCTGGGATCAACAAAATATTTTCGCATTCGGAAGAGAAAGTTGGTGACTGAAATTTCGTAAATAGATCTCGCCGCGACGAAAAACGTCTTTGCTTTAATGACTTCCATCCCAACTCGCGTATCATATCTGCCACACACTCTCCCCTATTACGTGATAATGCAAAACGAGCTGCGCATTTTTGCATCCTTTCGATGTCCTCCGTCAATCCCACCTGGTAAGGATCCCACACCGCGCAGCAATATTCTAACAGAGGACGAACGAGTGTAGTGTAAGCTGCCTCTTTAGTGGACTTGTTGCATCTTCTAAGTGTCCTGCCAATGAAACGCAACCTTTGGCTCGCCTTCCCCACAATATTATCTATGTGGTCTTTCCAACTGAAGTTGTTCGTAATTTTAACACCCAGGTACTTAGTTGAATTGACAGCCTTGAGAATTGTACTATTTATCGAGTAATCGAATTCCAACAGATTTCTTTTGGAACTCATGTGGATCACCTCACACATTTCGTTATTTAGCGTCAACTTCCACCTGCCACACCATACAGCAATCTTTTCTAAATCGCTTTGCAACTGATACTGGTCTTCGGATGACCTTACTAGACGGTAAATTACAGCATCATCTGCGAACAACCTAAGAGAACTGCTCAGATTGTCACCCAGGTCATTTATATAGATCAGGAACAGCAGAGGTCCCAGAACGCCTCCCTGGGGAACACCTGATATCACTTCAGTTTTACTCGATGATTTGCCGTCTGTTACTACGAACTGCGACCTTCCTGACAGAAAATCACGAATCCAGTCGCACAACTGGGACGATATCCCATAAGCCCGCAGCTTGAATAGAAGTCGCTTGAGAGGAACGGTGTCAAAAGCTTTCCGGAAATCTAGAAATACGGAACCAACTTGAGATCCCCTGTCAATAGCGGCCATTACTTCGTGCGAACAAAGAACTAGCTGCGTTGCACAAGATCGATGTTTTCTGAAACCATGCTGATTACGTATCAATAGATCGTTCGCTTCGAGGTGATTCATAATGTTTGAATACAGTATATGCTCCATAACCCTACTGCAAACTGACGTTAATGATATAGGTCTGTAGTTGGATGGATTACTCCTACTACCCTTCTTAAACACTGGTGCGACCTGAGCAATTTTCCAATCTGCAGGTACAGATGGTCACGTCTTGATTCTCTTCGAGGTGGTAAGTAAAACTTTATGAGGGCTCTTCGTCTGTGCCGAGCTTCGTCTCTCTCCGCAGTGAAGGAGGCTACGCCTATCCCCCCCCTCCCCACCCTATGACGCATCGCAGTAAGGAGGCAGCGCGACCACTCGCCGAGCCTGAGAAACGGCTACTCTCTTTCACCCTCGCGAGGGAAAAACGCATTTCGTCGCCTTATTACGAACTTTTTCTAAGGCACTAATTTCATTTTTGCCGACTCCTTAATGTTCTGTCATCAAGAAACTTTGCGGCGACGCACTTCTCCCGCCCCGGCCCTCATTACAAATTAGACGCGGCGGCGGGCCTGTTACGGGCGCGCCCCGCTAACGCCGCGGCCGTGGCTCGTAATTCAGGAACATCAAACACAGGGGCGCGCGCGCGGGAAAAAGAAGCGGGCGTAAACAGGCCGGGAGATTCTGCCGGCGACTGCCTCCGCAATCAGTTCGTGGAACCACAGGTGTTCCTAGGATAACGTCCGTTTTTACTGACCGTAATTACGTTTAATCCCTCGGCGACACAGCCGTTCTCTCCCCACAGACGCAGTCGCGCCGCTGTCGTTACAGGGTAATTTAGAGCCGCGTTTTCACTTAGTGCGCGAAATGGGGTACTTTTTAATTAAAGCTAACGCAACGGAAAAGAAATCTTATTAGGCTTATATTTCTTCGGCTGATGCCGCGAGGATTAAAGACGGCGGTCACGAAGGTGCCTTGTGGGGCCGCTCTGTTCTCATTACCTCGCTTTGTCTCCGCCAGACATCGGGACGGCTTGTTGCCTAACGACCGGCTTCGACTGGGGAAATCTCTCAAGCGGCCAGGTATTACACGCGGTCGAAGGTCACGAGTGAAGCAGCGTACGACGCATTTGTGGCCGGGTGAAAATTACTCGACAACCATACCGTACTCGCTGCAGAAGTGTTCGTTCCAATACATGAAACGTTTAACGTCGACTTCAATATAGCAGAGTTAAGCGTAGCAGAGATATATGAGAGAGGAAAGACGTAAGTGAACAATCGTTGATTGAGAGACTAGATTTCTCCACAAACCATAAATCTGTTACATAAACTACTCATGTTGTGTACATAGTTTCGCATAGTCAGCGCGTACACAACTTTCCCAATAGAGCGCGCCCCGCTAAGCACAACAGCGCAGGCGCAGCGCTCGTCCGTCTCCGCACTACGAGATGGCGCTGTCTTAGAGACGGACCAAATTCTGCTTCCGCCGATCCGCGTATTAATATGTAACACAGCCAAGGAGATTGCTGCTAACGTAGAACCTTTTCTCCTCGCGGATCACACTCGCGCAGTGATACCTGAACGTGCGAGATATTATAACGTGTGTACAGACCTCCGATTAGTCAGTCTGCATCAGTCTGCATTAGTCTGCATTAGTCTGTAGTCAAGTTTCAGTCAGCGCCTAATAAGATTATCATATTCCTGTACACAGCCATGAAGAGAAATGTATAGACACTTTGCCAAGTATCAGAGATACGTGAGAATAAGATTAACGTACCAAGACCAAAGGAACTTCAGATTGTCAATTGTAAACAGCATCCAGAATCAAGTTACGTAATATCTATGATTTTTATTACTTTAATAAATGTGTGTGAAAACTAATCAAGTTCTGTTTAAAGTTGGTCACCGTCAATCTGCTACTCTAAGTGTGCAAGTGGCATTTCTATCGTCTGACCTAATGGCAGAAGATAAACACGCCACGATAAGACCACGAGACATGTTGCTGACACTCGCCAACTTCGTTAGAGCGACAAGTCAAATAATCTGATGGTGTGTGTACCGAAGGTCTTACAGTACACACACCACAACTCAAAAACAGTTTTGCACCACCTAACACCTGAGAACGAGTATCGCCTTACATTTGACAGGAGCAAAGGGTAAATTAATATGATTATGAGACAAAAAATAAGTTTTCTTGACACGTCACTCTTCTGACTGGCTCGATGCGGCCCGTCACGAGTTCCTCTCCTGTCCCAACCTCTTCATCTCAGGACAACACTTGCACCCAACTTTCTGAATTACTTGCCGGATGTATTTCAGTCTCTGTCCACAGCTCCCTCTAGTATCATGTAGGTTAATTCCTGATGTCATAACACTTGTCCTGTCATCCTGTCCCTTCCTCTAGCCAGTGTTTTCTGTATGTACCTTTTTCTTCTCCAATTCTGCGCAGATCCTCCTCATTCCTGACCTTGTCAGTCCACCTAATTTTCAACATTTTTCTGTAGCACTGCCAGGTGCCGGGGTGGAGAAGAGTTTGTACCTCTTTAATTCAGACGAATTTTGAATGAGAACGAGACATGCACTCGACCCCCTCCTTATTTACCAGCTAATTAATTATGCGCGCAACGGTAACGGAAGGAAATAATGGTGGACCCTGCTAGTTGGAATAAGGAGTGCACACTCACAACAATTTAATAAAAATCGCAATCTACTCAAAAAAAACAGTACTTTATCATAATAAACAACAAGAAATGGGATTCTGCCTCTATCCACGAAACGATATACCGATTAAATATTACAATGAGATTTATTATATATCAGAACATAAACGCACATGATTGTCTACACATACAGTAGATTAAAGGATAGGGTATACTGCAATATTATGAGAATAACAGTTGGCTCGAGAACAAGGTGCTCCTACTCTCTGTGATGCAATAGATAGACTATATAGCAGTATCGCAATTAGTAGTGAGAGCTCAAATGGGATCACATGGAAAACAAGCAGGGTGGACTTGTAGCAAAGCGAGGACGTGTGCTGCTGAGGGATTCAGTATAAAATTGATAAGGTCCTACAACGCCAGAGCCGCAAAATACTGGCTCTGAGCACTATGAGACTTAACATATGAGGTCATCAGTCCCCCAGAACGTAGAGCTACTTAAACCTAACTAATCTAAGGACATCACACACAGCCATGCCCGAGGCAGGATTCGAAACTGCGGCCGTAGCGGTCGTGCGATTCTAGGCTGAAGCGCACAGAACCGCTCGGCCACAACGGCCGGCCGCAAAATACTGTACCAGTACTGAAATCTGCAGCACGTCGTCGGTAGGCTGCGTCCTGTTGATGTAAGCGCCGACTTCTGCCATGCAGCAACTCTGTGTCAACCCCTGGCCGCGAAGGCTGTCAGAGAATTCTAAGTTCTTCCGAAAACGAGCGACCAAGTCTCAAGACCGTTCGACTCCGAGAAAGATCGGATCCTGAATCCTCCTCTGTGATGCGATGCAAGCAGCGAAGCCAGCATTGCTCAACTCCCTACTATGCTCGATAACCGCGAATCAGCATTCAGTGCTGATTCCAAAATTCCCCCACACTGCCTCGGAACATCATTCACGCCCATAGTGATCGTTCCCTCAATTTCGAGCGGGGCTTTATGACGTCAGCTAACCTCAGTTTAAGTTGACCAATCATGCCTCTACGATTCAGCTGAGGGCACTGAACTTGCCGTTTGACCGGCTACAAAAACAACCTGCCTAGACCACTGGCCATCCGGCGCCAGACAGTCACACCCAGCAGGGCACAGTCCGCAAGTATTCTCAGAATCATGAGGACAATGCAGTCAGTCGGTGCCAGGAATCTTCGTTCCGGACGCGTCGGAACGGTAAACACATAAACTGTGGCGACACTCAGACGTCTCGCAGGCCGTTTCGCCCTGCATACAAATAGGCGAAACTCGACCGACGTCAGCCGTTCCGCCTGGCGCGTAAGCCTATTGTACGAACCAACAGAATTCAGGGAAGTGCAGCCCACAACCGGAAACGCAGTGTGCCGCGTCCTCTGATGCTTGCCTCGCACAGGCTACCCATGGAACTAAACCAACATGCATGGGAATCAAGTGAAAAGTAGTTTTTGAGCTCTCAGTACAAATACTCTCATTACAATAACCTTATTTGGTCTGTTGATGAATTTAATGAGAGGAGACATGCAAAAGAGGTCATGGAACCTCTCAGCACTACATCTGAAATTTTATGTTCTGCCCACTCGGCTTGTGTAGGGTGCCTAGGAAGCTGCTTTCTCGGATCGCTAGAAAATAATTCAAGCACATCGTATTAATGGAGTTTATTACAGTAAGTTAAATTGACAATACTTAATCTGAGTATTCAGATAGGTGTGTCGCAAGCAAGTGGCGACATACAAATAATCAATGTCCTTCGGTATAAACAATTTCAATACAAGCAAAACAATACAGTTCGTAAGTCACTGCTGTAGCGTTTGTACGACGGTGCGTGTTCCACTCCGGCCACCGCCAGGCTGCTCGGTGCTTGTATTCTCTTCGTGTAGAGGCCGCTCCTGTCTGTGTTGTCCCAGAGAGGGGTCCGTCAGCGTACCATTGGCTGATGTCGTCTCACAGCCCTCTCTGCTGTGATGTTCCTGGTCGACGTGCCGGGGCTTCACGTTACGCCGGAACACGAAAAGCGTCGATTTTTTCTTTTCTTTTCCTGGTCTTCCCATAGTCCATGATTCACTATCATACACTGCTGTGCTGCAAACGTACATTCTCATAAATTTCTTCCTCAGATTAAGACCGATGTCTGATACTAGCGGGCTTCTCTTGGCCAAGCATTCCCTTTTTTGCCAGCGCTACTCTGCTTTTGATATCCTCCGTCATGGTTTATTTTGCTGCCTAGATAGCAGAATTGTTTAGCCTCGTCTAATTCGTGAGCACCAATTTTAATGTTGAATATTTTTGCTACTCCTCATGTCATTCGTCTTTCTTCAGTTATTCAATCCGTGTTTTGTTCTCGTTCCTGTAATTTTTTCCACCTTCACTGAGGATGTGGTGGGGAAGGGAAAGGAATGAAAGAGGAATCTGACTGATAGAATTTTTCAAAGAGCGTAATTTAATCATCACTAACACTTGGTTTAAGAGTTGCGAAAGAATGTTGTATACGTGGAAGAGACCTGGAGACACCGGAAGGTTTCAGACTGAATACGTAATGATAGGACAGAGATTTCGGAACCACATTTTGAACTGTAAGACATTTCCATGGGAAGATGTGGACTTTCATCACAATTTATTGGTTATGAACTTTAGATTAAAACTAAAGAAACTGGAATGAAACACGGAATTTAGGAGTTGGTTCCTGCATAAGTTGAAAGCACCAAAGGAGATTCTGAGATTTGGAGGGAGCATTGAGCAACGATTGAGTGGAATAGCGGAAGGAATATAGTAGAAGGCGAAAGTGTAGCTTTGAGAGATGAAATAATGAAGGCAGCAGAGGTTCAGACAGCTGAGTCTCCTTGAATAACATAGAAGATATTGAATTCAGCTGATGAAAGGAGAAGATATAAAAATGCAGCAAATGAAACAGAAAGGGAATCCAAAAGTCTAAAAATGAGACTGACAGAAAGTGCAAAATTAGTAAGCAGGAATAGCTAGAAGATAAATGAAGTATTTAGAAGCATATATCACTAGGGGAAAGATAGAACCTACCCGCAGGAAAATTGAAGACGCATTTGGAGGAAAAAGAAGCAACTGTATGAACATAAAGAACTAAAACGGAAAGCCAGTCCTAAGCAAAGAAGGGAAAGCAGAAAATGGAAGGAGTATATCGAGCGTCTATACAAGAGAGATGCACTTGCAGGCGGCATTATGGAAATCAAGAGGACGTAGATGAAGGAGATGGGAGTCATGATACTGCGAGGAGCATTTAAAAGGTCATTGAAAGGCCTAAGTCGAAACAAAGCCCCGGGAATACATGTAATTCTGTCAGAACTACTAACAGCCTTGGGAGAGCCAGCTTGGGAAAATTCCTCCATCTGGTGAGCAGGCTCTATCAGGCAGGCGAAATAGCCTTATACTTCAAGAAGAATGTAGTAATTACAGTTTCAAATGAAGCAGGTGCTGACAGGTGTCAATATTACCGAACTATCAGTTTAATATAAACATCAAAAAAAGTTTTGCATCACGCTGGTGCTCAGAACTCCTGAAGATAGATGCATGCATGAGTAGCGCCTATTAGACGGAGGGGGTCCGACAGCCGATCAGTTACAGTCATTCCACCCGGAAGGAGGTACACGGCTCGTGTTGTTTGTAGTCCAACCATGCCTAGACGATAAATACCGAGGTTGGCTCGCATCCGCATTGTTACTTTGTGCCAGGAACGGCTCTCAACAAGAAAGTGTCCGGGCGTCTCGGAGTGAACCTGTTGTTCGGACATGGAGCAGATACAGAGAGACAGGAACTGTCGATGACATGCCTCGCTCAGGCAGCCCATGGACTACTACTGCAGTGGATGACCTCTGCCTACGGATTATGGCTCGGAGGAACCCTGACAGCAACGCTACCATGTTGAATAACGCTTTTCGTGCAGCCACAGGACGTCGTGTTACGACTCAAACTGTGCTTAATAGGCTGCATGATGCAGAACTTCACTCCCGACTTCCATTGCGAGGCCCGTCTTTGCAACCACGTCATGCAGCGCGGTACAGATACGCCCAAAAACGTGCCGAATGGGCCGCTCAGGATTGGCACCACGTTCTCTTCACCGATGAGTGTCGCATATGTCTTGAACAGTACAATTGTCGGAGACGTGTTTGGAGGCAACACGGTCAGGCTGAACGCCTTAGACACACTGTCCAGTGAACGCAGCAAGGTGGAGGTTCCCTGCTGTTTTGGGGTGGCTTTGAAGGCGCCGTAACAGCTGTTCGATACGCGAATGCCATCCTCCGACCGATAGTGCAACCATATCGGCAGCATATTGGCGAGGCACTCGTCTTGTCTTCAAAGACGACAATTCACGCCCCCATCCTGCATATCTTGTGAATGACTTCCTTCAGGATAACGATATCGCTCGACTAGAGTGGCCAGCATGTTCCCCAGACATGAACCCTATCGAACATGCCTGGGATGGATTGAAAAGGGCTGTTTATGGACGACTTGACCCACCAATCAATCTACGCCGAATCACCGTTGAGGAGTGGGACATTCTGGACCAAAAGTGCCTTGATGAACTTGTGGATAGTATGCCACGACGAATATAGGCATGCATCAGTGCAAGAGGACGTGCTAATGGGTATGTGCAGCAGTCTGGACCACCACCTCTGAAGTTCTCGCTGTATTATGGTACAACATGCAATGTGTGGTTTCCATGAGCAATAAAAAGGGCGGAAATGATGTTTATGTTGATCTCTATTCCTATTTTCTGAACAGGTTCCGGAACTCTCGGAAGCGAGGTGACGCCAAACTTTTTTCGATGTGTGTAAGTCATGGTTGAAAAATACTAACACAAATTCTGTACAAACGAATGGAATAACTTTTAGGAGCCGACATCGCAGAACATCAATTTGCATTGAGTAGAAATGTTGGAATGCGCGAGCCAATACTGACCCTCCGACTTATCTTAGAAGGAAGGTTAAGGAAACATAACCTACGTTCATACCATTTGTGGACTTAGAGAAAGCTTTTGACTGTGTTGGCTGGAATACAGTCTTTACAAAGTAGTAGGGGTTAAATACAGGGAGCGAAAGACTATTTAGAACTTGCACAGAAAGCAGACGTCAGTTATAAGAATCGAAGGGTATGAAAGGGAAGAAACGGTAGCGAAGGGACTGTGAGAGGGTTGTAATCTATCGCCGATGTTATTTAATGATCTTTACATTGAGCAAGCTGTAAAGGAAACCAAAGGAAAATTTGGAGTAGGAATTAAAGTTTTGGGAGAAGATATAAAAACTTTGAGGTTTGTAGATGACATCGCAGTTGTGTCAGAGACAGCATATTACTTGGAGGAGCAGATGAAAGAAAAGGGCAATGTCTTGAAACGAGGGTATAAGATGAATATCAACAAAAGGAAAACAAGTATAATGGATTGCATTCAAATCAAATTAGGTGATACTGAGGGAATTAGAATAGGAAACGAGGAACTTAAAGTAGTAGATGAGCTTTGCTATTCTGACAGTAAAGTAACTGATAATGGCCGAGGATGTAAAACGTAAACAGGCAATGGCAAGAAAAGCGTTTCTGAAGAAGAAAAATTATTTGTTAATATCGCATAGACATTTAAGTGTACGGAAAGCTTGTCTGGAAGTCTTTGTATGGATTATAGGCATGTAAGTTAAACATGGACGATGAATAGTTTACACAAAGAGAGAACAGAAGCTATGAAATGCGATGCTATAGAAGAATACTGAAGATTAGATGAGTACATCACATAACTAATGTGGACGTGCTGAACAGAATTGGGAAGGAAAAGAAATTTGTGGCACAACCTGACTATAAAAACGGCTCGGTTGATAGGACACATTCTGAGACACAAGGGGAGCACCAATTTAGTGCTGAATGGAAGTATAGGGAGTAAAAATCGTAAAAGGGAGACTAAGATGTATTACAATAAGCTGATCGATAAGGTTGTAAGTTACAATTGTCGTTCGAAGATGAAAAGGCTTGCATGGGATAGAATAGGATGGAGAAGTGCATCAAATCAGTCTTCGGTCTGAAGACTACAACGACAACAAAAGGAATGTCATCAGCGAATCTTATTATTCATGTCCTTCTACACTGAATTTTAGTCCTCCTATTAACAACTATCAATATTGTGATCAAAGTTATTAATGCACACCGTGAACAACAACAGTCCTATCATTCTTCCCTGGGATACGCCCAAAGTTACTTCTACATATGCCCATGAGTCTCGATCCAAGATAAGATGCTGTGTCCCACCTAGAAAATATCCCAAGTCCAGCTGCAAATTTTGCTTGATACGCCATACGATGGTAGTTCTGATAACGAGCATAAATCTGATACTGATTCAAATGCTTTCCGAAAACCAAGAAATACTGCAGCGTCGTGACTACCTCGATCCGTGTCTTTCAGGATGTCACGTGAGAAAAGTACGAGTTGCTGACTCAAGTATCATGCCACTTCGCCCCTTCGCTGGTAGTGCGGGGTGGCAGCAGAAAAGAACCGGTTGCCTGGTAGCAGCCCACGCCTTAAGTGGTCGAGGTTAACACGTATCGCTGGCAGCGCGGGGTCGGGGCAGTCCCTCAGCGAGTGGCCGGTGGACGCTGCCGCCCCTGTGGGTTAAGTGTGCCCCGTCCACCCCTGCGGGAGCGGCTGTCACGGCGGCCCGGGAGCAACCCTTGCAATAACAGACGCGCGCCCAGCTCCGCCCCAGCACGCACCACTGTGCGGAGAGACATGATGTGACTGCCCGCCCAGCGGATCTGAGAGGGTCGCCGCAGCTATACGGCACTGGGGGTGACTCAGGGCAGCCGGACACCTAGCTAGGCTCAGCCGAGGATTCGAGAGTCTCTGTCAGCAGCACAGAAACACTTCTGTTCCGTGGTCTCTTTTCAGGTTGGGTGTGTAGAAGGAAACGGTTACATCTACGAAAACAACTGAGCTTGAGAAGAAGACTTAATGCTACTCTGCTATTAGCTATTGTTTCAATTACACTACAAATGATTCGGGTTATTGTAGTAATTCCTGGGTGAGATTTCTGCACCAAGTCGTCTAGATGGTCTCTACTCGACCGTCTCTAATTTGTTTCGAATTTTGTGTGTAGGTTTGCTAAATGGTCAAAGGGAGGAACACAGATTTCTAACCGACAAATTTCGGTATTTTGTGAGTAGGTGCCTCTTAATTGAAGAATGGCATCAAGTCGCAGCGACATTTCAAAAATTATGGAAAAGATTTCAGTCCTGCATTTCCGTGAATAATTCGGAAAAGAGGCATTAACTCTAATAAAACTATAAACAGCCGACCAGTTGCAATGGATCAATAATTCTTTACCTAGGTTTCGACAAATATAAATTTGTCTTCTTCAGAAGGTAGCAATTTTACATTAGTAAGGACTAATGTACCATCGCCGTTTTTAGTCGGTTGTGAACTCTGCAAGATCCATGAACTATTTTATATTTACGTGACAAACCCTAATTCTAGGGCTATATTTTATTTTTGACACATGGATCTATGCCGACAATTGTAAAAACGGCGATGGTACATTAGTCCTTACTAATGAAAAATTGCTGCCTTCTGAAGAAGACAAATTAATATTTGTCGAAACCTAGGTAAAGAATTTCTTTATCCATTGCAACTGGTCGGCTGTTTATAATTTTATTACGTGAAACCGTTGCTGTTGTGCAGCTATGTTTAAAATACATTAACTCTAATTGACAAAAGGACAAAATGTAAACATGCAGGGAATTCAGCAGGCAAAATAATATACAGAATATGATATTGCCATGAAGGACAAGATGGATAAGCAGGAATGGATAACTGCACGGCTGCGCAAGCATGCATAATTAGGGAAGAGATACATTGAAGTTTCTCATAATAAGAAATGAGAAGGAGCGATCTGTATTTATTTAAAAGAATTTTTTTTGTAGGCAAGATCACGTTCAAAACTCTTTTTCAGTGACCGATTTCGACAGGTAAGACCGTCATCTTCAGAACTTTAAAAACTTTTTTGGTTTTATGTCATGTTCCGTTACGCATGCATGACTCATGCCATGTTAACATTTTAGTGAAGATTATGTGGCACTTCCACGCATGTCTGCCAAAAATAAAATTTCAAAGACGTTTGTCACAAGCCAAAATATACACAGCTAAAACGCACTATCTGAAACCAGGCATGTCCACACCTACAACACTCCTTTGATGCTTGTCAGTTGTTAAAATCCACAATGTATAGTAAAAGTTCACATTTATGCCTATATTTACATTTATGGGGTATATGAAGCACATCTGCAACCTTGTCACTCGAAATACGTAGTGCAACTCATTACGGATGAGAAGGGTCCAAGATGTGCTTCACTCGTCATGCAGATGTAAAAATTGGCATAAATTTGTATTTTTACTGTATGTAGTGGATTTTAACAACTGACAAACATCAAATCAGTTCTGCGTACTCGTATGTGGACGTGCCAGATTTCACAATGTGTACTTTAGACTTGTATCTTTTTACTTGCGACTAACCTATTTTTAATTTTATTTTTGGCACACTGTTGTGCAATATGCAATGTGCAATATACTCTTTACTAAAATGTTAACATTGTATCAGTAATGAACACAGAACGAAACATGGCACGTACAACCAAAAAAGTTTTTAAAGACCTGAAGATAACAGCGTCGCCTACCGAAACCGGTCAATAAAATATATAGTTTTGAACGTGATCTTGGACGTAAAAAATTGCTTTAAGCAAAAGATATATGCTGCTTGCATAAAAATTAAAGATAGCTTTTGGTAAGCAATAGTATAAAAGTAAAGAGCGCAGGTGGCAAGCCAGTACCAAAGTAAGATTGCCACTTCCCAACGAAACTACAGAAGACTTCCGAGCCAGACCGCCAGTGTATTAATGTCTTAGGTAGTCATTAACGTGAGCATTATGTCGGTGATTCTTAAAGTGAAGAGCCTTGTAAATATTTCTGTATCAAGTGGTACTTCAATATTCAAGGATAGTTGTAAACACTCAGAACATTCCTGTGGAAACGCATTATACAAAGTTATGTTATTCTTCACATCTGTATGTAATAAAGTGAACTAATATTTTACACGCTATAGTTGCGCTCATTCTCCTCCCGGAGTAAATCAAAGCACCCGACGTGATATTGCCGAGTGTATTTTCGTATTGCACAACAGAAAGGTGAGAGGAATAGACAGAAGTGTATACAAGGAAAATGAACTCGAGGGCAGTATTATAGAAGGAAGACGACGTAGATGCAGATGGGAGATACGATAAAGCGAGAACAATTTGGCACGCCACCATCAGACCTAAGTCAGAATAATGTTGGTGAAATAGACGACATTCCCTAGGAACTATTGATGCCATTGCGATAACTAGCCATGACATAACTACTCCATCTGGTATGCAAGATATGAGACAAGCGAAATATGCTCAGACTTCACGAGGAATGTACTAATTCCCATTCCAAAGATGACAGTTGAGAACAGGCGTGAATATTACCAAACTACGGATTTAATACATCGTGCCCGGAAATTACTGGCACGAATTATTTAAAGAATAATGGAAAAATAATATCAGGAATCGACCACAGGGATGATTGGTTTCGGTTCCGAAGAAATGCAGAAGCAATTGAGGCAATACTAACACAACAGCATGTCTTAGAACATAGGTTACAGAAATCGAAACCTACGTTGATAGCATTCGTATATTTAGAGAAAGTTTTTGACAATGTTGAATGGAATACACCATTTGCACGTCTGAAAGTAGCACCGATACAGCGCAGGCTGTTTATGACATGTACAGAAACCTGACTGTAGTTGTAAGAATCCAAGGACGTGGAAGCTGTTGGGTAAGGAGTGAGCAGGGTTGTAACCTATCCGCTATGTTATTCAGTGTGTACACTGAGCAAGTACTAAAGGAAAGGAGTAGTTCGAACAGGGGGTTCGAGTTGAGGAGGAAGAAATAAACACTGAGGTTTACTGGCGACGTTATAACTTTCGCAGAGACAGCAAATAGTTAGGTAGACCAGTCGAACGCAATGGATAATTTCTCGAAAGCAGATAGTAACATGAACAGCAACAAAAGTAGAGCAAGGATAATGGAAAGCAATAGCATTAACATAGGTGATATCGAAGGAATTAGATTAGAAAATGAGACACTAAAAGTACTAGAGGGGCTTTGCTGTTTGGGCATCAAAATAACTGATGCCTGTTGAAGTAGAGAGGACAGGAAATGCACACTGACTATAGCACGAAAAGCATTTCTGAAACTGAGGAATTTCAAATTTAACTATCAGGAAGTTTCTGCTGAAGGTAGCTGGTTAGAGTGTAACCTCGTATGGAAGTGAAACAAGGACGATAAGCAATTCAGACATGAATAGAGTAGCAGGTTTTGAAATGTGTTGCTTCAGAAGAATAGTGAAGATTAGATGGGTACATCGAGTAACTAAAGAGCAGTTAGTGAAAGGGGAAAATAAAATTTATTACACAACCTGACTAAAAGAAGTGATGGGACACATTCTGAGACGGCAAAGAATAGTCAGTTTGGCAGTGGATGTGTGTGTGTGTGTGTGTGTGTGTGTGTGTGTGTGAGGGGGGTGGGGGGGAGTAGATAGGGAGGAGTAAAAATTGTACGAGAAGACCCAAACATTAATATGGTAAGCAGGTTCGAAGGGATGTGAATTGCAGTTGTTAATCAGAAATGACGTGTCTTGCATGGGACAGAGTAGCATGGAGAGCAGCTTCATACCAATGTTGCGACCAAAGGCCGCAACAGCAACAATTTCAATAAAGTTGTAAAACTTATCTGTACTACTGAACAGTTTGCTTTGTGCAGATTCTGTACGTTTTATGTCACTCGATACACTATTCTTGCTCCAAGTCACACGCAAAGTCATCAATAATTTTGTCGTGACAAAAATTCTTCCACGTTTAAGTGGTATGATCTCATCATAAGCCGGCATATGAAACTCACCTTTTGTGACCATCAAGTTTCGTTACTCTTAGTTTCGTAGTTTTTATGATGTATGTGAGGAAAGTAAGCTGAAAACAAATTTCTTGAAAAATAAATTACATTCAAATCCTTGCACGTCGAAAGTGAAGGCTGATCCATACCTGTGTTGACAACCATTTGAAAGAGCGTTCCTGTTTCTGCAACATATCAAATTTCCGCGACTGCTTTTCTCCACTAACGTCTACAATTTTCCAGTTAAGTTTACCAACACCATGTTCTAAGGTCGCAATATTTGGCGATATTTGTCAGAAAGCAGTAGTAAATGCATGCAGAAAGCCAGTATGTCTTAAAAGACGAATGAAACATTAAACCTTTTCTGTAATTTTTCAACATTTTTGTACAATTTTTCACAAGGAAAAAGTAATCGATTGTTAACAAACTCAATCAAATATTGTTCTTGCGCTGGACTTTTAATTATGTTGCTTTGAAAATCTAATGGCTTCAGCAAGAGAGGAATATGCGCCAAGGAGTACTTTAGTTCATTTCTACACTGCTGGCCACCGTAAATGCAACACCCTGAAGGAAGCATCCGAATCAAGTGAAATTTACACCATGGGTTTGCAGCGATGAGATATGCAACTGATTAGAATTTCAGCGCAGACGCACATCACGCGCGCCTGTGGCGCCACCTCATAGCGCCATTTAAGGCTTGGCGATTTCGACGAGTATACGTTCGGCACGTGTGTTTACCTTGTGGTTGTTTCACAAGACGATCAGTTATGCCTCGTAGACAACAGCGAACATCTTTTGATCAAGTATCCGAGTTCGACAGAGGAAGGATAGTGGCTTACCGAGATTGTGGATTATCATACAGAGACGAAACCAAACAACTGTAATGCGGATATGTGACCGTTGGATGCAGGAGGGTACGACGGACCGACGTGGTCGATCGCATTCACCTCGGTGCACCACTGCACGTGCTGATAGGCAAATTGTGCGCATGGCAGTGACGGATCGCTCAGTGACACCCCGAACCATAGCACAGCACATTGTGTCTGTAACGCATCATCCAGTGTCTGCGCGTACCATTCGACGCCGTTTACAGCAGAGTGGTCTGTCCGCAAGACGTCCATTGCTTCGTCTACCATTGACGCAGAACCACAGACGTCTCCGTCGGCAATGGTGTGATGACAGACGGATGTGGACGGCAGAATGGAATGACGTTGTCTTTACTGACGAGGCACGCTTCTGTCTGTAGCACCACGATGGTCGGATTCGAGTGTGGAGACACCGCGGAGAGAGGATGCTGGACAGCTGCATTATGCACCGCCACACTGGTCTTGCACCGGGTATTATGGTATGGGGCGGTATTGGATATTACTCTCGCATGCCTCTAGTACGCATTGCCGGTACTTTAAATAGCCGGCGCTACATATCCGAGGTGCTGGAGCCAGTTGTCCTTCCTTACCTTCAGGGCTCGGCCACAGCCATATTTCAACAGGATAATGCGCGACCACACGTGGCACGCATTGTCCAAAGGTTCTTCGTCAATAACCAGATTGAATTGCTTCCCTGGCCGGCTCGCTCTCCGGATCTTTCGCCGATAGAAAACATGTGGTCCATGGTTGCTCAACGAGCGACCCAGATTACATCCCCAGCTGCCACACCAGATGATCTTTGGCAACGTGTGGAAGCTGCTTGGGCTGCTGTACCCCAGGAACACATCCAACGTCTCTTTGACTCAATGCCGAGACGTGTGGCAGCGGTGATCTCCAACAATGGCGGCTACTCTGGCTACTGATTCTGACAGGAACCACATGTCACAGACGTCTGTAAACGTAATCATTTGATACTTGGTCAACATGTTATCTACAAAATAAATCTTGTTGTGCTACCTCTTGTCTTTCTTGGTGTTGCATTTACGGTGGCCAGTAGTGTATTTTGAAGTTTTCATTTGGTTCTCTCTGATTCGAGCAAAGGCCTGCAAAATGTTTGAAATTTTTCTCACGAACAACAAGAACTGTTGATTCCTTTTTGCCTGTGGTTCAGTAATAAGTCCGAAAGAACAGATACCACATACATAATTAAGGCGATGACGGCCATTGATGCCTTCAGTGCATATGCATACTAAGCTCAAACTCTGACGGGAATCGGTGAGACGCCGCGAGTAATGAGGCTAATGAGCAGCGGTACTACATCAGTAGTGTGTAGTGTAGCTGAGAATCTTGGTCTCACAGGAGGCGTGCTAGGGTAGTCTGGGCGGTTGTGGTAACCACTGTGTCTGGGTGGCGTAGTTGTCAGTCATCTGCCTAGGTAGCAGGAGAACCGGGCTCAAGTCCCAGTCCGGCACAGATTTTCGACGTGCCCCATTCATATAAACCATTGGCCACTGGCAGTTGATCTCTTTAATTCCTTTGTGTCTTTATTCATAGTGACGTTGGCGTGTGTGTCTGTGTGTTTGTGTGTGTGTTAAAAAATGTTTGTTACCCGGTATCATGCACCTTTTGTTACACTCACCGCGTGCTCATGAGCACACTGTGACTGAAGTTGCCCGATTTGTTGCTATCAGTACAGTCTATTCAACGTATCTTCAAGAAAAGGTGTACCACTCGCAGCCATGTAACATGGTGTACGAATAGACCCTGTTAACAGGTGCAGAAGACTAGTGTTACATATGCTTGCTCAATGACAATCTGATCGATACCCTACAGAAATTGCTGCTGTCAATGAATGAAAAATCGTCTACACCTCTGTCCGAGGAAAGAGAAGTTGGGGATGGGGACTTCACAGAAGGCCATTAGTCACAGTGACACACAAAGTTCCACGTCTTCAGTGGGCTTTCGAGCTAACCAACAAAGAAACTGGACACTAACTGACTGAAATCTTGTCGTGTGGTCCAACAAGTCTCCATTCTGTCTCTTTTCAAATGATGCATGGTGTAGAGCATATCAGCGACCTAATGAGCCACTGAGCCTGCAGTCCTTCGAGGGTGTAGTTCAGCTGGGGATAGTTCTCGGATGTTTTGGACACGATGTGCAATTTGTCGAGGGTCTAGTTCAGTCACAAGTGGTTCCAAGACTTTTGTGGGGAGTGCAATTTGTCGATGGTGTAGTTTAGCTGGAGGTGGTCCTAGATGTTATGGGGATGTACAATTTGTCTAGGGTGTAGCTGAGCGGGAGGTGGTTCTGGGACGTTTATGGAAAGTGCAATTTGTCCATGGTGTAGTTCATCCGGAGGTGATACCAGGACTTTTTAGGAGAGTGCAATTTGTCCAGGGTGTAGTTTATCCGGAGGTGATACCACGACGTTTTTAGGAGAGTGCAATTTGTCGAGGGTGTAGTTCAACCAGAGGTTGTTCCGGGACATTTTCGGGAGTGAACAACTTGTCGAAGGTGCAGTTCAACTGGAGGTGGTTCCAGGAGGTTTTGGAGGTCGTTTCTCGTATCATGATATGGGCCAACTAATTCAGGTTTACATAAACCTCAAACAATATCTATATTTCAACATTATCGATGACCAAAGGATACCCATTTTTCCTACGTCTCCGTGATGAACATGCAGAGGATCTTCTAGGTCTCCAAGATTACAACAGCTACGTTCACAGGGCTGCACACATACGTTTCTCATTTGACGAACATACAGGCTCTCTACCTCATCTCGACTAAATCAATTGATCTCAGTCCCACAGAAATTTTCTAGAACTTTTTGCAACAGTGAGTTAAACATGGCAGCACTACAGGATCTAATACTCGATGGGTGGCTTCTTCTGGCTATGGGATGCCTGTAGAATCGTCTGAACTCTCTTTTTCGTCGATGAGACACCTTTCTCAATGTTAGAAGTGGTGCTGCACGGCTGGTGTCTCCTAAGGTGACCAGTTTCCTTTTTTTTTTTTCGGAACCGCGCTGCTGCTACGGTCGCAGGTTCGAATCCTGCCTCGAGCATGGATGTATGTGATGTCCTTAGGTTAGTTAGGTTTAAGTAGTTCTACGTTCTAGGGGACTGATGACCTCAGAAGTTAAGTCCCATAGTGATCAGAGCCATTTAAACAATTTTTTTTGAAACGGCAAGTCGGTTGGAATCAGTGGTATTCTTGGAATCAAAACATCCTCGTTTGTTCGATCGCATCTGAACGCCAAACGTCAGTTCGAAGCATCACGTTTGTCGACTTTCTAAGTTATTTTGTGCATAAGTCCTAACTCAACTGTGTCCACTGATCCGGAGTCATAATGGCTCGCGATTGAGAAATTCTTATTCGATTTGCCTCCAAACACTCTCTACGCTCTTCGGCGGTCTAATTGAGTCGAAGATCCTGCGTTGCGCATACGCCAACCGATATCTCGACAAAAAACTTTTTTTCATGCAAACCTTGTCCTGCCAATTACAAAGAGAAAGAAAAGCATCCAAATCAGTGGAGCCGTTCTCAAGTGATGATCTTTCATACATGCTGTTTGCGGCAACAAATTTTTATTTATATAGATATAGGAGAGAAATGTACAAACGAAATAAAGATCAATCAAGGAGTGAGACAGGCGTGTTCTCTTTCATTCAACCTTGTGTTGACAATGACCTTAGAAATGTAAGTCAAATAATTATCCAGAAATTAAATTAGGTAGGCAAGGTAGTCTACGTCCGTTACTGTGTGCAAATTATACTACAAGAAAGCGAAGTCCATCTCCAGTTAGCATTAGCCGGCCAGAGTGGCCGTGCGGTTCTGGGCGCTACAGTCTGGAACCGAGCGACCGCTACGGTCGCAGGTTCGAATCCTGCCTCGGGCATGGATGTGTGTGATGTCCTTAGGTTAGTTAGGTTTAATTAGTTCTAAGTTCTAGACGACTGATGACCTCAGAAGTTAAGTCGCATAGTGCTCAGAGCCATTTGAACCAGCCAGTTAGCATTACGTCGGCTAAGTCGAAAATGTACAGACCATATTATTAAAATTTCATTACTTAAGGCAAAAGTACTGTCGAAAATAGTAATTAACAACAAAGTAATTGACAGGTATCAATTTTTAAGTAACTGGGCTGCTACAGGGGTCGTGATTATGGTCATGACAGAGATGAAAAGCTGCACTAATTTTAAGCAAAACATGGGAGAATAACCACAACGTTTAACTACATAAACTAAAAGCCAGAAATTAAATTTCATCGACGCCGACAGCACTGCTGTTGTATGAAAGCGAGAATTATATATATATATATATATATATATATATATATATATATATATATATCACAGCAAAATACAATCAGCACATGTAAGATTCTTGAGGAGGTTGAAGGGTTGCACATGAGGAGTTTTAATGGAGAATGAAATGATTGCAATCAGTTGTATGTACATGCTACTAACGAGGAAGTAAGTGTATACAGGAAGAGGTGGAAACAACAAGTAACCAGAATGAGAGACGGAAGGCTACCAATGAAAATCCCGAACTAGAATCCGAATGGAAGGAGAGACATGGATTCCACATCTACGTCGATACTTCGCAATCCACTTTACGGCACATGGCAGAGGGTACCCCGTACCACTACCAGTCATTTCCTTTCCTGTTCCACTCCCAAACAGAACGAGCCCTAATTTCTTGTAACTTATCTTCCTAGTCCTTACGTGGAATGTGTGTTGGACGCAACAGAATCGTTCTGCAGTCAGCTACAAATGCGGGTTCTCTAAATTTTCTTGAAAAACTGTCGTATTCCCTCGAGAGATTCCTATTTGAGTTCCAGGAGCATCTCCGTAACACTTGCGTGGTGTTCGAACCTACCAGTAACAAACGTAGCAGTCCGCATCTGAATTGCTTCGATGTCTTCCTTTAATCCAACTTGCTACAGATCCCAAACTCTCCAGCAGTACTCAAGAACAGGTCGCACTAGTCTCTTGTACGCGGTCTCCTTTACAGATGAACCACACTTTCCTAAAATTCTCCCACTAAACCTAAGTCGGCTATTCGCCTTTGCTACCGCAGTTCTCACGTGCTCGTTCCATTTCATGTTGCAGCGTCACGTCCAGGTGTTTAATAGACGTGACTATGTCGTGCAGGACACTAGTAATGCTGTATTCGAAAACTACGGGTTTGTGTTTCCTACTCATACGCATCAACTTACATTTTTCCAAATTTAGGGCTAGCTTCCATTCATTCATCAGACCAATTAGAAAATTCGTCTAAGTCACCTTGTATCCTCCTACAGTCACTCAACGGCGACACCTCACCGTACACCACAGCATCATCAGCAGACAACCGCAGATTGCTGCCCACCCTGATAGCCCCATCGTTTATGCACTGTATATAGGGAATAACAGCGTCCTATCACACTGCCTGGGGGCACTCCTGATGATACCATTGTCTCTAATGAATTCGCCGTTGAGGACAACATACTGGGATCTGTAACTCAAGAAGTATTCGAGGCACTCACATATCTGTGAACCTATTTTCTGTGCTACCTTCTTTAACAGCCTACAATGGAGCACCGTGTCAACCGCTTTCCGGAAATCTAGAAATATGAAAACCAGCCTGTAGCCCTTCATGCATAGTCCGATAAGCTTACATCGATGAATCAGCATGGTTTTAGAAAGCATCGAGGGTACGAAATTCAACTTGCCCTTTTTCTATGGTGCTTACAAACAGGCATTAGATTGAATGAGCCGTGAATAACTCCCGATTTTCAGCAGGATTAATAATCATCATTGTTGTAACGTCTTACCCATTTTTAGTGTTCCGTCCCTCAATCGGTAGAATCGGAATCCTCATACAATCACTTTGTTGTCCCTCTGTCTGTTCGTCTGTTAAGACCGCTTTTTCTCACTAACGTGCAGAAGTTTCAGGCTGACATTTGTGTCAAACACAAAGGGTCGACAGTCTTTTGGCGGCATAAAAAATTAAAGAGTCTAAGTCAATGAAGTCAAAAGACACATCCGTTTATGTGATACATTTTGATACTGGGAAACTCACTTATCAAAGTAATACATAGTCAACTCTCTTTAGAGCATAAGTCCTACTCGCACGTGTACGGTTTTTATTCTGTACGCCTATGAGTTTCGTCTGAAGATCTGGAGCTATAAGAAGACCCCATGCCTCTGGTTTTCCTAATATTATTTAATCCTTTAGTAATGCCAACAGATGCATTTAGATAACGCATTCTTCCAAACGTGTTTAAGTTCTGCTCTATTACATTTTGGATCCTCTGTGTCCATACTCATGTGCTTCTTTTCTTATAGCATCTCCATGTCTTTTACATGATTTCTTGAAACTCGTGTTAGCAAAATCTCGCTTATTCAGCACATTTCAGAGGCACAGTTGCAGGATCGGTGTTGATATATTGCAAAAACGCAGATATAAGTTGAGAATATAAACAAAGACTTACTTAAGGTATTAGTTAGTATAAGTGGTTGTATCGATTGTGGCGTGCAACCGCTGAAACATTAGAATAATTACGCGGTTCAGTTGTCTTGCAGAGAAGGCGGCACCTTTTCTGTTCTTGTAGCGGCCCAGATCGGACGCATATCTGCCACCGATGCAGATAATTATTTGGGACACCGCCATTATTAATATTCTATTGAGACGCAATGTCACTAGACGTACTCGTAGTTACACACAACAACAGAATTAATTTAAGTGTCTGTGTAATTTAATTTAGTATAATATTTTGTGAATACAGTGATTTTATTTAATCTTGTGTTTAATTTATGTTGCGAGTAATTGTTAAAATTAAAGACGTCTTGGCATAGCTAAAGGTTCTGTGTTACAAATCCTATGAAAGGCCCGGCACGAGCCAAAACTTTGGAATCATTCAATCTACCAACTCCGATAAAGAAATATTTCTCAGAAAAATCACTCAAGGTCAAACTTCCAATGAACGAACCATACGCAAAATGCTATTGCCAAGCGCCCAAAGTTTGTATTACGCACCGTTAAAAATTTATACTCTGATCACATGCTACTATCATTACCTGTTATTATCTGTCTGTTCTCTGATATTCTCAAACCAGACCGGAAAATCCTTTAAATCAAAACATGCAAAGGATATTACGATAAAAATGGTTTATTGTTACGGATGTAAGCATGTATTATTAGTGTAGCAACGTGCGAGTAAATTAGCCCTTAAAACTGTATTATGTAACACAGTAACATCACAACGCCTACTTTAAGGACGCTGCACAGTGTGGGCTCTACATGTATGCAAACCAAACCAAAGGTGATAATTCGTGTACAAAGATGCTGTGACAAGTCTGCTCATTAGATTTAAATTTACAAACGTATTTTAAAAGTATAATAAAACTAATAACAAATCGACAATGAACTTCGACAATAAGACTGTCGAGGCCAGAGAGTACTAACCGTTCTCGACACAAGTAAAATATCCGATATTTCAACAAGGACTTGTTTCAGGGTGTATTTTTATTGGACACTTTTTTCTAATAGTGGTCAGTGCTATCTCATGTAAGAACGTGGGAGACACTTTTTTAAAAGCCCTATGAATGTTGTTTGCCAAATAACTAATAACAATGACTATACCAATCGCTAACATGTGGAACGAAAACTTTTGTCAAAGTGCAAAAAAAAATGGTTCAAATGGCTCTGAGCACTATGGGACTTAACTGCTAAGGTCATCAGTCCCCTAGAACTTAGAACTACTTAAACCTAACTGACCTAAGGACATCACACACATCCATGCGCGAGGCAGGATTCGAACCTGCGACCGTAGCGGTCGCGCGGTTTCAGACTGTAGCACCTAGAACCGCTCAGCCACTCCGGCCGGCTGTCAAAGTGCACAAATAAAAAATAAACTTGAAGAAAGTCCATGAGGGAAGACTTAAGCCTATGCAGGCTGTTTTATTTTGAAATAATCACGTTATTTCGTGTTCTAACATTAGCTAATTCCCCCCCCCCCCCCCCCGCCTCTCTCGGGCATTATCACACTACAGCAGAGTAAAAAATTGTGATGCATATTGCACAACATATTCAATACATGTGTGTGAAGGAAACAGCATGTGAAGGCGTATTTAGTAATGGCTTCCGGGCACAACTTTCTCACACATGAAATCCAAACGCAAAAAGAAAAAAAAGGCAGTCCTTGTGGGGAGTTTCATGGTCTGCGAGTATGATTTAGGATAACTATTTGAAATGAAAATACACATGGCGTGGTCAACGTCTTAAAATCAAATAAGGAAACTCTTCCTTATCGCAGCGCCTGTATCCCTAAGGGACGTCACTACCAACAATGCCACGTGAACGTGTGACTCACTTTATATATTTATTTCTAATTTTTAGGTAAAATGTACCTTGGTATCTTAGTTCACAAAGTGTGCGTTAAGGAACGTAAAGAAATGGGATTCGTGCGCCGATGAGAGCTAGACCCGTCAATATTATTTCAAGAATGGTTTGTCTAAAAATGGCAGTAAAGTTTTGGAGTCCCACTGTAACTAATTGTGCTAGCCTGTTGGATGGTGGACGAAACAGAAGTGTATATCCCAAACAAAAGGAGCATCTCCGAAAGCTTTGTAGCTTCGAAGGACTGCGTCATTGTACTAAGTCCTAATTCTTCAGTTATTTACGAAACAGTTATTCAGAAATGGGTTTTACTGATGTATAAGTTAGGCAGAAGGACTCAACAAGAAATTAACCGATCAGTTAATTACTAGCTTTGTATCAGCGCCTCAGTAATCTAACTGATAGTGTTTAATCATAGGCTTTCAGATAATTATGTCAACATGCAATTAAGGTAAATGGTAGACTAGTGTTCAGCTCTTCAATCAAGTAACCTGTGTTACTATTTGAGTAGACAGCATTACTTTCGAAATTGTTTCTGACTTTTAGACATCGTAATTACTCTCGACAATTTTGAATAATTCCTTTTGCTACAGCCTGTTAAAAGAACGCCTCAATTCACTTTGTAATGCAAGAGTATAATGAACGGAAACAGCTCTCACGTGGTGTTTGCCTTTTCATTAATTCTAGCCTTTTTTCAATCTACGTATTAGTTTATTTGGAATACACAAACGTCTTTTACACATACATCACTGACCTTTCTTTCTTGGTAAACAAAATAAAAGTGTTCCTGTGTTTTAAGGTAATGGTGCGACGTGTTACACTGGCGGCAACAGAGAAACAAACCGCCGTCCGATAAGAAGAAACTGGTAGACAACTTAATTGTCAGACAGTGATTTGCATGACGAGATTTGTCCTGAATCACTGTGCACCATGATTCAGGTAGCAAAAACGTAATTTATATAGAAATGAAACAGTTTACGACACATAGCAGGAATGAGTGCAGCGAACAGATAAACTTTCAAACTGAAGATATTAATTTGTAGAATTGAGCAAATTTTGTTGTTCAGAATGACAAAGTAGGCAAAAGTCGCAAGCAAGGAAGACACAGAAGAAACTCTCTTAAGCTAGAGAAATGTTCTTCAATGTAAAAAATGTAAGTAATTCTAATTCAGTCCAGGAGTTGAAGAAGAATTTTCTGTAACCGTTAGTTAACACTTCTTTGCTGTGTAAGGGTGCAATGTGCTCAACTCGAAAACTGGAAATCTGGAAAAAAGAAACTTGAAGCATTTAAAAATTTTTGTGCAGAGCCGTGTCATAAAAGTACAAAATGAAGAGCTATGAGGAAAAGAGAGGAAATAATTATAGTCCTACACACAAGATGGTGAAAAACACTGACAAGAAGAGTGGAAAGGGTAACATGACATACACTTAGACCTGGAACAATAATTTGAGTTTATAGAGGAAAATAGCTGGAACGATAAGACTACGACACTCACACAAAGCTTAGCACAAATTACTGAAGCAAAGCTGTTATTGTGAGATACAAGAATTGGCAGAGAGTAGAAAGGAATAGGGCACCTCCGCTATCTCAAGGAGGTGACTGATTCCCATTGTTAGTGCTCCGACTGATTTATTATTTTACCATACTTCGATCAGAATGAGTGAACTATTATTTCTTTCCTGGGATATGTTACTCGGCTGACGCATTGTCAGCTTCATAACGGCGCTCGAATTCTTCCCCTCAGTGTATTGCATCTTCCATGACAATAATGCCGCCACTTGTACGGCTATAAATTTCCGACACTGACTAGCTTAGTTTTTTGGAAGTATCTGGTGTGTGACAAACGCAGAGCTCAGTGGATTTGAGAGGGAGACTGGACAGGCAGAAGAATGCAGCTAGAAAAAAGATGGCTCTTTGTGAAAGGCCGGTTCGGCCTGCGAGTGATTCTGTGTAAAGGTAGTCTGGCGATGAGGTAGTGAGGACTCATGTAGCTCAATGTGCAGTTTTGAAGCAAGGACCAGCTTCCTAACTGCGGGATATGTTTTTTGGAAGTTCCTTTTCGGATAGCCATCGGTGCTTTCGCAAAGAACACGTTGGGCTGAAATAATGCACCTAGACTCGTACCTCTGTTGGTGTAAATTCTTAGCACCTTAATAGCGAGGCTAGGGGAAAACACACGGAGGGCCCATTGGCAGAAGAGTCGGTGACGTGAAACGGATGATACTGAAACTCCTGGTTTTAGAAGTGGTGGTAGGACCCTAACATTCATTGGATTTGTTTAGAGACACGTTGTCTTGGCGCGAGTTTCGTTGACAGGAGTTTCCATGCGACTGGAGCTGCAGTCTCCTCACTTTTTACCGTTGGTGGACTAATGTGCATTGTTAGGAATCCGCAAGAGGCCGCGTGTGTACTCGGTGAAGTGAGATTCAGCGTCCGGCCTTTTTGGAGAGGGGTTGAGCTTGGTTCTGTGGGGTTCAGTTAGACGTCTGGGATTGTGTTTGGTTCAAATGGCTCTGAGCACTATGGGACTTAACATCTGTGGTCATCAGTCCCCTAGAACTTAGAACTACTTAAACCTAACTAACCTAAGGACATCACACACATCCATGCCCGAGGCAGGATTCGAACCAGCGACCGTAGCAGTCGCGCTGGGATTCTGTTTAACGTTGTGTCTTGTTGGAAACACTCCGCGCTTTGAAGATCGGTTTGAGACAACGTCCGGTTGCAATCTGAGCGTAGACATCTGTTGCCACATACCTCCGGAAACAAAAATGGTTCAAATGGCTCTGAGCACTATGGGACTTAACTTCTGAGGTCATCAGTCCCCTAGAACTTAGAACTACTTAAACCTAACTAACCTAAGGACATCACACACATCCATGCCCGAGGCAGGATTCGAACCAGCGACCGTAGCAGTCGCGCTGGGATTCTGTTTAACGTTGTGTCTTGTTGGAAACACTCCGCGCTTTGAAGATCGGTTTGAGACAACGTCCGGTTGCAATCTGAGCGTAGACATCTGTTGCCACATACCTCCGGAAACAAAAATGGTTCAAATGGCTCTGAGCACTATGGGACTTAACTTCTGAGGTCATCAGTCCCCTAGAACTTAGAACTACTTAAACCTAACTAACCTAAGGACATCACACACATCCATGCCCGAGGCAGGATTCGAACCTGCGACCGTAGCGGTCGCGCGGTTCCAGACTGTAGTGCCTAGAACCGCTCGGCCACCCCGGCCGGCAATGAGTGCTTTAGGTCGGCTATTTTTCGTGACACCATGAGTCGAAACATACGTATGGTATCGCCAGGGTCAATACTTCTCATTCGATGAAATAGAATTGATCACCAATCATGCATCGATACCACGGAACGTGCAGGACTGGAGTTGGGATTTTGGACAGTGTTATATCGAAATATCCTTATATCGGAATCAGTAACGATATTTGTCTCTTTAATTTTATCCATATTTTGCAGCTGCAAACGTGATCGTATTCAATACTCTGGTAGTATGTATTAAAAAACGCTTTCAGTCACAAATATTTGTGATTTATGAAATACAAGATGCATTTCGGACTCAGTGGGTCCGTCATCAGGTGTAACTTGGCTTAATACATAATTTATTTTTGCTCTTGAATGAAGTGAAATGCATGTTACTGTCATGAAAAGCGTTGACGTTAGGCTATGAGTTTCGTAAGTCAAATATGTGCGACACAGGGGTAAAAGTTAGCAGTGTAAACTTACCACATAATGAAAGGCAGCATTTTTAATTTTTTAACACCATCATACATTGCTCCATCCATCCTGTTCATACATATCAATCCACTCAAGAGGAACATTTGCATGCACATTTTTGTAAACACTTCAGAGATGTTGTTGTACATGGTGTGATCAAAGATGAATTTACCCGCAGTGCCAGAGATCTAATTATTAAAAAATTGAGATATGCAGGGAATAACATTAGAATGAGTCTTTAAAATTATCGAAATAACTGTGGCTTGCGAAATCTGTTCACTTAACATAGATTCTGGTTTTTTGATTTTATGGAATATATCTCCAAAGCGTCTTACCATTGGCTTCATTATACAATCCTACCAAATTGTTGTCTAGACCGTTAATTATATGTGTCGTTTCCAATGCATGTTGTGCAGTAACCTATTTTTCGAAGTGGCTGAGCCTCAAGGCATTTATGTGTTCTTGAAAACGGGATTTGAAGTTTCTGCCTGTTTCTCCCACATAGCAAGCAGGACAACCGGGGCATAACACTTTATGCACTCTATGTTCTTGAATTTTTGTGTATTTGATTTTATGTTATGAATATGTTTCCTAACCTGTTATTTGTTGAGTATGCAGCTGTTACTTTCTTCAAAAAAAATTAGCGATTTTTTGTGTTATGGGACGCAGGCATGGGATATTGGCAAAAATTTTCTCTTATTTCGCAATGTGGCCACTTATTGTCTTACTTTTGTGTATTTGTTTGTCTAAATTGTCAAGTGTTCTGGCTGTGTAGCCACTGTTTATAGCAATGCTTTCTATTGCATTTAGCTCCTTCCTGAAGCCGTTTTCTTCCTTTTTTCTTCCATCAAACTGTAGCAAGGTAGCATCCACATGTCTCAAGTAATATATATATATATATATATATATATATATATATATATATATATATATATATACATGCAGCTAATATATATATAGTCTACTGTTTTCTTTAAAGAACTACTTTCCAGATATTTGAGAAATGTATCTGCCACGAAACTCGGTATGCTACTGCCCATAGCAAGACCCTCTTTCTGTTGCTATATTTTCCCATTAAATGTGCAGTTATTGTGTGGCAATATTAGCTGCAACATGTCCCTGAAATCTGATATATCTTCTGTTGACAATTTTTTATGTTTTAGTAAGTTTTCAAAGGTTATATCTATTGTTTCTTCAGTTAGTACTTTTGCAAATAGGTTACTTACATCAAAAGAGCAAACCTGGCAGCTACAGGAATTTCTGTGTCTTTAATTTTGGGTGCTAAATCATTTGTGTTCTTAACTGAGGATCACTTACAAAAGTACAATACTGGTTCAGAATTTCTTTCAGTAATTGAGAGACTTTGAAGGCAGGTGTATTTTTAGAATTAACAATAGGCCTCGATGGAACATGAGGTTTATGGGTCAGTCTTGGGGCTGTGGGATTCATTAAAGTACATGTTTTTGCTTACGTTTTCTGTGAAGAAGAATTTGTATTTATTACCCGTTTTTCTGATTTTGTTTTGGAATTTTACGGTTGGATCTTTTTTAAGCTCTGTTATGTTGTTTCCAGAAAATAAAGCCAGCGTTTTATTAATGTATTCATCTTTGCTCATAATTACTACAGAATTGCTTTATCAGCTTTCAGAATGAAGGCATTGTTATTATTGAGTTTCGTGTTTATGCTGTTTACTACATTTCTCTCTTGATAAACTGCTTTGGAGTCTTTGTATGATTACTTATGCTTTTCTGATTAATTTTATTTATGGTGCGTGCTAGGACAGGCTGTCCAGGGTTATGTAGGTCAGCTGAATCAGCTGTTTTATTAGTGTGTATGATGCGGTTTTTTAGTTTCCTGTTGCTTAATCTGGGTTGTACATTGTGTTTTAGCCCTGTCCAGAGTAGATGTTGTTCTCTTTCAGTGAAGGTAATGTTAGTTATGTTGATGACTCTTTCAAATAACTGTGTTTTGTTGGGTGGTTTGTTGCCCTGTTGCTGATTCAGTTTTAGTTGTATGACTTCTAATTTCTTTTGGTACCTGTGTGTGATTTGAGATTGCGTTTTGTTTACAGTACTTTCAACATACTTTTCAACAGCTTTTAGTTCTAATGTGTATAGTGTATTAGCTGATTGGAAATATGTGTAATAACAGCACTTAATAATATCTTTTTTCTTCTTAAACTGAGACTTTGCTTATGACTTCATCCACATTATCTGGGCTGCAGTGGAGTTGTTTTTGATCTTCACTTTGACATAATTAGCATGAAAATCGCAAGTTAGACATTTTTTGGTGAACATGTTACTGGCATTGGCATTCATAAGTTTTATTTTTCTAGCCAATGTTCCGGTAGCATGGATATTTTGCGGTGATATAATCAGATAATAGTATTATTATAATCATCTGGCACATGATACAGAGAACTGAACTCGTCTTTCTTTTTAATGTTGAAGTATTTATAACGTAAGCAAATTGCCTACAGTTTTTTACTTTGAAGTTCTTACAGCAATTTTGACTGTTGTGAATTTGTATTTTCATAAACTCCTGTCACTCGAAAGTAAGGCTATTAGAAATATTTGAAATTTGGAAGCTAAAAAGAAGAATAACTCTAGACATTGAAGATGCTTCTCCAGAAGTATCAGTATATGTGTGAATAACACCCGCTGGACAGTTAGAAAATATTTCACTTACAATCTGGAGGGAAATGTCTCAGCCTAGTTCCGTTTCATATCAGATAGCTAGGGATTATTTATCTATTGTTTCAGCAGGAAGGCTGCATTCCAAAGCTGGTGAAGTGATTTCTTCACAAGGAATAGATTAAAAGCAGAACATGCTGAGAAGTTATTATTTTAAGTTCATTAGAAAATAAATTTTGGAATTCTTAATTTTTTCATATATAGTTTCTGTATTTTTAGTGACACACAGTAATACAACTTTAATATAACTATAATACCACTTTTTCCATTTTCCCATAATATTTTTCCATTTATGTGGAAATTATGTGTAATTTGATTTGGTTTTCCTTAAATTTCTTATTAATTCACACAAATCCACTGCTTACAATTTTAAATAACACGCGCAATCTTAATTAATCTGAATTTTAAAACTAAATTTTTAACACTGATATGTCGAAGTATCGATATTTTCCGTAAGATGAATAGTTGATAACGATGTTTTGTGCGGCGATATTAGATTGTACCTGATATCGATATTGTTTCTATGTCCCATCTCTGGTTCAGACTGCTTTGACAGCAAAGGTGATTACACCATTACCTGAGAGTTAAATGCTATTTTCACGAAATTCTATGTAAAAAGCAGCAGAAGTAACTAAATCCGTGCTTAAAACGCAACAATAGGATCTGGAAAGCGGCGTACCCTTGTAACAAGAAAAAGAACCAGACTTCGCGCTATCTCCGCAGTTCGGTAAGCGGACGCCAGGTAGCAGTAGCAGTCAAGTGGGCCTAAACGTGGGGCACGAATGGTAATTACCAAGAGGCCGGGATTTCTCCGAGTCATCTTCCGCACATCCAGGCCAAGGTTCGGTGTCAAGCACCGCATTTGCGTCGCTAATGCCCGCTGGTTACGGAACGTTTTTAAGCAGCTGAAGGTAAAAGTCAAAATGTTGCATTATCCGTAACGGAGTAATTCGAGACGGAAATGTCATTCGCTTCGGGATAGCCTGGTTGTGGAAAGAGAGAGAGCTTGCTGAATGAAGATGCGCAGAGAAAACTGCCGCACTTATGATTTGACAAATAAACCGAAAATGTGGTGGGCAAACTTGTGGAGAGAGACTTGGGCCCGTTTTGCTGACGGAGAATATGAATTTCAGACTGCACCGGTACTGATCCACTCATCGGAGTTTAGCCTCAGAGCGTTTTCTTGCACTTATCTTTGTTCATTCATGTATTTTTATTTTTTGCGTTTTTTACACCTGTCAGGATTAGGACCACCGGACCCCTCTCTTACATTCAACCAAGTATCCCTTATAGAGCAAACTACGACTATCGAGGTTAATGTTACCCGAAACAGCCCATATAACCGAAACACACTTTTAACCCTAGAGACATAGGAAAGTGCTAGCTATTGTATTTCAGAAACACGAAATACACTGAGGTGGCAAAAGTCATGGGATACCTCCTAATATCGCATCGGACCTCCTTTTGCGCGGCGTATTTACATATCTAGTGTAGTGTAGTGCGGCAACGCGGTGTGTCATTGACGTAATAAGCCGTTGGTAGTCCCCTGCCGAGCTACTGAGCCAATATTTTGTGCAAGAATTTATCTCTCGATTATGTCCCATAAACGTTCGATGGGATTCATATTGGGTCATCTGGAAGGCTAAATTATTCACTCGAACTGTCGAGAATGTTCTTCAAACCAGTCACGAACAATTGTGTTCAAGTGACACGATGCATTGTCATCCGTATTAATTCCGTCGTTGTTTGGGAGGAGGAGGAGATTAGTGTTTAACGTCCCGTCGACAACAAGGTCATTAGAGACGGAGCGCAAGCTCGGGGGTGAGGGAAGGATGGGGAAGGAAATCGGCCGTGCCCTTTCAAAGGAACCATACCGGCATTGGCCTGAAGCGACTTAGGGAAATCACGGAAAACCTAAATCAGGATGGCCGGAGACGGGATTGAACCGTCGTCCTCCCGAATGCGAGTCCAGTGTGCTAACCACTGCGCCACCTCCCTCAGTTGTTGTTTGGGAACAGGAAGTCCGTGAATGGCTGCAAATGGTTAATGACCGGTTCAGTTGCTCCAGAGGAATCAGTCAATTCCATGTAAACACAGCCCACACCGTTATTGAGCCATCTTCACCTTGCACACTACCTTGGCCGGCCGGAGTGGTCGTGCGGTTCTAGGCGCTGCAGTCTGGAACCGAGCGACCGCTACGGTCGCAGGTTCGAATCCTGCCTCGGGCATGGAGGTGTGTGATGTCCTTAGGTTAGTTAGGTTTAATTAGTTCTAAGTTCTAGGCGACCTTCAGCAGACATCTTCTCTCACCAACCCTTTGCAATACTCTTTCATTACTCACTCTTTCCATCCAGCTTGTTCTCTCCATTCTCCTCCACATCCACATCTCAAATCGTCCAAGTTTCTGCCCCACATTTGCCAAGCCTTTTCCTTAGACCTTTATCTAATTTGCCACATAAGAGTCTCTTCTTTCTGTTGAATGCCTCCTTCGCTATGGCGATTCGAGTTTTCACTTCCTGGTGACATCTCAAGTCTTCAGTTACTGTGCTTCCAAAATATTTTAATTCACTTACTTGGCTAATGGTAGATTGTCCTATTTTAATATTGGACAGTCAGCGACTTGTACTGATGACCATACTCTTTGTTTTTGCTGTGTTTATTTGCATCCCATATTCCACACAAGCTTCATTCAGATCTCTCAGCATGTTATTCACTGCCCGCTCACTTTCTGCCACTAATACCATGTCATCAGCAAGTCTTATACATTCTATTCTCTTTCCGCCAATACATATTCCTCTTTTCCCATCTAAGCTTCTCGCAATAATCTCTTCAAGGTATACGTTAAACAACAGTGGGGAAGGGCAACAACCTTGTCTAACACCTCGTCCAATGCTGCTTCCTTCTGACATTTCATTTCCAATCCTTTCTGGTGTAAATATAGATTCTGTATCAGTCATCTCTCTTTCCAATCTACTCCTTTCCTCTTCAAAATATCCATCAGCTTGTTCCACTGAACTCTGTCAAAAGCCTTTTCTAACTCTATAAAAACAGAAAAGATTTCTCTACCCTTTTCCATATATCTTTCTCCTATAATTCTTAACAGGGCAATAGCATCTCTCGTTCCTTTTCCTCCTCTAAATCCAAACTGCTCCTGTGCAGTCCCTCTATAGAGCTTGCCATATAACCTTCTATTCAACATTCTCAGCAAGACTTTAGCTGCATGAGAAATTAGACTGATGGTCCGGTGCTCTTCACATTTTTTAGTGTTTCTCTTTTGGTATCATAACTGTTGAAACAAAGTCCTCATGCCATTCGCCTTTGTCGTGTATCTCGTTACAGAGGTAGACTACCAACCAACTAGACTACTAACCAGCTGAAATCGGGACTCATGTGACCAGGCCACGATTATCCAGTCCTCTAGGGTCCAACCGATATGGTCACGAGACCAGGAGAGGCGCTGCAGGCGATGTCGTGCTGTTAGTATCGGCACTCGCGTCAGACGTCTGCTGCCATAGCCCATTAACAACACTCTGCCGTGCGGTGACACCACAGTGGCGTCGTGCTCGAAATAGCGGTCAACGGCCGGCGACACCACAGTGGCGTCGTGAGCACGGTATCGCTCAGTGGCCGTCGACACCACAGTCGTGTTTTTTTGTTTTTATAAGTACTTGTGCCCTTTCATCATGGCAGACGAAAGAGACGATACGATTATTTACGATGAATGCGCGCGGCAAAACTTGGAGGTTGCCACTACATCGCGTACGTCTCATCACGATCCGGTTGACAGACTTTCCCTTCACATAAATCAACACCAACTAGTATTCTGCGGCGGGAACACTTTCGCAATTACGGACGGCTATAGAGGCAGCATGGGTCAACACTTCTTCAGAGGACTTCCAGCGAGTTTTAAGAGTCCATGTCGAGTTGCCGAACTACGCCAGGCAAAGCAAGTGCGGCACGGTGATGGGATGTATTCCATGACTTTCTGCCTCTCAGTATAAACAAAGTTGTATAACAACCTGTGTACGTACATCGTCAAATTAACACAGTAAAACAAATAATGATGAATCAGAACTTGTTCACAATTCAAGGAAGTTACATTTATGACCTGAAATTACTAGTCTATGGTCGTGGGAGTACACAAAGAGACTGCTGAGACATGTGAAAAGGCAGTGTTTGAATAGGAGAGAGGAGGGTTATAATGCCGCCTGTATATGGCAGGGAAGGCGGACAAGGGGAAGCAAATAATAATCACCTGAGTACAATGTTTTAAAGGAAAAACAGAATATAGAAATACTTCGCACTTATTTACAAAGATTAGTAAGCTAAAGCCTCGTAAAAAAATTGAAATATGAGAAAAATTTCAGTCTAGGAGTAACTACATCTTTTGGACACCCTTGACACAAAATTTGTAATTTTGGTATAATACATTCTAATTCTGTCAGAGACAGCAAAGGACTTGGAAGAGCAGTTGAACGGAATGGACACTGTCTTGAAAGGAGGATATAAGATGAACATCATCAAAAGCAAAACGAGGATAATGGAATGTAGTCGAATGAAGTTGGGTGATGCTGAGGGAATTAGATTAGGAAATGAGACACTTATAGTAGTAAAGGAATTTTGATATTTGGGGAGCACAATAACTGATGATGGTCGAAGTAGAGAGGATATAAAATGTAGACTGGCAATGGCAAGGAAGGCGTTTCTGAAGAAGAGAAATTTGCTAACATCGAGTAAAGATTTAAGGGTCAGGAAGTCGTTTCTGAAAGTATTTGTATGGAGTGTAGCCATGTATGGAAGTGAAACATAGACGATAAATAGTTTGCACAAGAAGAGAATAGAAGCTTTAGAAATGTGGTGCTACAGAAAAATGCTGAAGATTAGATGGCTAGATCACATACCTAATGAGGAGTTGTTGAATAGAATTGGGGAGGAGTTCGTGGCAGAACTTGACTAGAAGAAGGGACCGGTTGATAGGAAATGTTCTGAGGCATCAAGGGATCACCAATTTAGTATTGGAGGGCAGCGTGGAGGATAAAAATCGTAGAGGGAGACCAAGAAATGAATATACTAAGCAGATGCAGATGGATGTGGGTTGCAGTAGGTACTGGGAGATGAAGAAGCTTGCAGAGGATAGAGTAGCATGGAGAGCTGAAGACCACAACAACAACATTTTTAATCTTGTTTGTCGGAATTCGTGCTTCCTCCCAATCAGTCATCACTTCCCGCACATTAATGTAGCACTTTGATGTACAATTTTCTGTACTGGGGAGTGATGGGGACCACGTCCTAATTTTGAGTTCTTCGTCTTCCCATTTTCTTCCAGTGCTCCTTCATTGCTAAATAGTGACTTCTCTCCTTTCTTCAGACTACTTTGTGTCTTTCGTTTTCCGTCCTCTCTTGGAGACATCCAGTTTTTTAAAAACTTCGTTGCTGAACACTCCTATTTTCATTACCTCTTTTGTCATGCTGCACCTGTCCAAGGCTTTTGTGACCTCTTGAATCCAGGTGGTTGTTGACTTTCTTTGCCCCGGAGATAGCTGCAGATAATTTTTGTTTCTGTGTTGCTCCGGCCACCAGGGTACGTCAAATGTCTTGTTATTAAACTTGCCCTTCCGAAATTTTCCTCGTGTAACGTGCTCTCATTTGTCGGCCAGGATTAAGTATTAGACACTGGTGTGTGTGTAACGTGGGAGCCGTCGATCGGGAGAGGGCGGGGTAATCCTCCCAACCAGTCATCACTTCCCGCACATTAATGTAGCACTTTGATGTACAATTTTCTGTACCGGGGAGTAATTAGGACCACGTCCTAATTTTGAGCTCTTCATCTTTCCATTTTCTTCCAGTGCTCCTTCATTGCTAAATAGTGACTTTTCTCCTTTCTTCAGACTACTTTGTGTCTTTCGTTTTCCGTCCTCTCTTGGAGACATCCTGTCTTTTTTAAGAAAACTACCTTGCTAAACACTCCTATTTTCATCGCCTCTTTTGTCATGTCGCATCTGTCCAATGCTTTTGTGACCTCTTGAATCCAGGTGGTTGTTGACTTTCTTTCCCCTAGAGATACCTGCAGATAATTTTTGTTTCTCTGTTGTTCCGGCCACTAGTGTAAGTCAAATGTCTTGTTATTAAACTTGCCCTTCTGAAATTTTCCTCGCGTAACGTGCTCTCATTTGCCGGTCAGGATTAACTCTTGGACACTGGTGTGTGTGTGTAACGTGGGAGCCGTCGATCGGGAGAGGGCGGGGTAATCGACTTGTCACTTAATGAACGAGACGAGGCCGCGTCGCAGCGGGCGGCGGGTAACCTGCAGAACAATCGCTTGGACACGGCGCCGCGTCTCCCGTGCCGCCATCACCGTCAGAATGGGACGCGGCCGCAAGAAAATCATTTCCCCCCGGCGCCGTAATCCGCGTATCGGCCGACCCATTAAATGCAAAATCAGCCAGAAAATAGAATACCGGGATGAAAGGCGAGTGGGGGAGGCGGCAGGGGCACAAATAGAGAAGTGAGAGGCGGAGAGCTGGCGAGAAAAACGAGTGTTACCTCCCGGTGACATCATCAAGAAGCGGTCGGGGATTCTCGGTGGGCGACGCGCGTTTCATTAGAAATGGAACTGGTTTTCTCGGTAGGAAGGCGCTGCGTGACGGCCGCTCCGGGCTAATGGGAATTCCTCGTCGCAGCTGCCGGCGCCGGCTGCGGTACAGTCGCGGCGCCTGCGGGCGACCCAGAAGGTCTCCGCGGGGCAGTCGCCGAGTCTCGCGCCGCACGAGGCGGCTTCCTCCGTTTCGATAATTCGTCTTCCGAGTCATCACTCTTCCGACCGGTTTGATGCGACCCGAAACGAATTCCTCTCCTGCGTCAACCTCTTCGTCACAGAGTAGGCACTTGCAACCTACGTCCTCAATTATTTGCTGAATGTATTCCAATCTTTGTCTTCCTCTACGGTTTTGCACTCTAGCACGACGGAAGTCGTTCCCTCGTGTCTCAACAAACGTCCTATTATCATGTCCCTTCTCCTTCTCATTGTTTTCCACATAATCCTTTCCTCTCTGATTCTGCACAGAACCTCCTAATTCCTTACCTTATCAGTTCACCTAATTTCCAACATCTACATCTACATCTACATACCTACTCCGCGATCCACCATACGGCGCGTGGCGGAGGGTACCTCGTACCACAACTAGCGTCTTCTCTCCCTGTTCCACTCCCAAACAGAACGAGGGAAAAATGACTGCCTATATGCCTCTGTACGAGCCCTAATCTCTCTTATCTTATCTTTGTGGTCTTTACGCGAAATATAAGTTGGTGGCAGTAAAATTGTGCTGCAGTCAGCCTCAAACGCTGGTTCTGTAAATTTCCTCAGTACCGATTCACGAAAAGAACGCCTCCTTTCCTCCAGAAACTCCCACCCGAGTTCCTGAAGCATTTCCGTAACAGTAACAAATATAGCAACCCGCCTCTGAGTTGCTTCTATGTCCTCCCTCAATCCGACCTGATAGTGATCCCAAACGCTCGAGCAGTACTCAAGAATAGGTCGTATTAGTGTTTTATAAGCGGTCTCCTTTACAGATGAACCACATCTTCCCAAAATTCTACCAATGAACCGAAGACGACTATCCGCCTTCCCCACAACTGCCATTACATGCTTGTCCCACTTCATATCGCTCTGCAATGTTACGCCCAAATATTTAATCGACGTGACTGTGTCAAGCGCTACACTACTAATGGAGTATTAAATTATTACGGGATTCTGTTTCCTATCCATGTCATTTAAGTAGATAGAAAACAACAGCGGACCTACCACACTTCCCTGGGGTACTCTACATGATACCCTCACCTCCAATGAACACTCACCATCGAGGACAACGTACTGGGTTCTATTACTTAAGAAGTCTTCGAGCCAGTCACTTATTTGGGAACCAATCCCATATGCTCGTACCTTAGTTAGGTGTCTGCAGTGGGGCACCAGTGGTCTGTAATACCACATCTAAAATACTTCTTCTGTTCCGGATTTCCCACAGTCCATGTTTCACTACCACACAATGCTGTGCTCCAAACATACATTCTCAGAAATGTTTTCCTTAAATTAAGGCCTACGTTTGATTCTAGTAGACTTCTCTTGGCAAGGAATGGTCTTTTTGCCAGTGCTACTCTGCTTTCGATGTTCGCCTTGCTCTGTCTGTCATTGGTTATTTTGCTGTGTAGGAAATAGAATTTCTTAACATCATCCACTTCGTTACCATCAATCCTGATATTAAGTTTCTCACTGTTCTCATTTATATTACTTCTCATTACTTTTCTCTATCTTCCATTTACTCTCAGTCCATATTCTGTACTGAGTTAGACTGTTCATTCCATTCAGCAGATCATGTAATTCTTCTTCACTTTCACTCAAGATAGCAACGTCATCAGCGAATCGTATCATTGATATCCTGTCACCTTGAATTTTAATTCCATTCCTCAATCGTTATTTCCATCATTTCGTCACAGTGTTATTTGGTAAGCGTCATAGCGTTACGGACATGTTTGGCAAACTCAAGTGGCAGACTCTGCAAGAGAGATGCTCTGCATCGCGCTGTAGCTTGCTGTCCAGGTTTCGAGAGGGTGCGTTTCTGGATGAGGTATCGAATATACTGCTTCCCCCTACTTTTACCTCCAGAGGAGATCACGAATGTAAAATTAGAGAGATTCAAGAGCGCACGGAGGCTTTCCGGCAGTCGTTCTTCCCGCGAACCATACGCGGCTGGAACAGGAAAGGGAGGTAATGACAGTGGCATGTAAAGTGCCCTCCGCCACACACCGTTGGGTGGCTTGCGGAGTATAAATGTAGATGTAGATGTAGAATGTAGATGTAGATGTAGATGCTTCTTAGATGTACACATTGAACACTAGGGGCGAAAGACCACATCCCTGTCTTAAATCCTTTTTAATCCGAGCACTTCATTATTGGACGTCCACTCTCATTACTCCCTCTTGGCTCTTGTACATATTGTATATTACCCGCCTCTACCCATAGCTTACCCCTATTTTCCTCAGGATTTCGAACATCTTACGCCATTTTACATCGTCCAACGCTTTTTCCAGGCCGACAAATCCTATGAACGTGTCCTGATTTTTCTTTAGTCTTGCTTCCATTATCAACCGCAACGTCAGAATTTCCTCTCTGGTGCCTTTACCTTTCCTAAAGCCAAATTGATAGTCATCTAACACATCGTCAGTTTTTTTTTCCATTCTTCTATATATTATCCTTGTCAGAAACTTGGAAGCATAAGCTTTTAAGATGACTGTGAGATAATTCGCGTACTTGTCAGCTCCTGTAGTCTTCGGAATTGTGTGGATGATATTTTAGGGAAAGTCAGATAGTATGTCGCCAGACTCATACATTCTACAGATCAATGTGAATAGTCGTTTTGCTGCCACTTCTCCCAATGACTTCAGAAATTCTGATGGAATGTTGTCTATCTCTTCATCTTTATTTGACTTTAAGTCCTCCATAGTTGCCTGTAATTCTAATTCTAATGCTGGATCCCCTGTCTCTTCTAAATCGAGTCCTGTTTCTTCTTCTATCACATCAGATAAATCTTCTCCCTCCCAGAGGTCTTCAGTGCACTCTGTCCACTTTCCACAACCCATCCGTCCGATGACGTTCGCGGTTTAAACAGTAGGAGAGGGGCGCCACACTTGAAACCACACTGCTCAAAAGAATCAGGGGAACATGACTCTGGGCGTCTGCTACACTCCATTAAGTACTGGGCATGTTAGGAAATTAAGTACACAAAAAGCATCATTATATCCTCGATCGTTTACATAAAAAGAACTGAAAAGTCCGACAGGTGTCGAAAATAATGTCGAAAAAGTCATTCATCCCGTCATCCTGGGTGCTTTTCGTTGGAGTTGAGAGCTGCAGTAATGCGTATGGCCTCCGCGAGCGTTTATCACATCCTGACATACATGTGGTATGCTCCGCGTAAATTTAAGGAGGGCACCCTCTGGTACTCGTTCCCATTCTTCAGGGAGAACCCATGAGAGTTCTTGGACGGTCTGTGATGGAGCAGGACGACCAAGAACACATGTGTCAAGCATGTCCCATGTATGCACTTTGAGGTTTACGGCAGAACTCATCGCCAACTATTCCATTAGTTCAACGTCCAGGCTTCGCAGGACACCCCTCCCGACACCATCCGCATAGGTCCTGCCATTAGAAGGAATTAAGGGTCAAAAAAATGGCTCTGAGCACTATGGGACTCAACTGCTGAGGTCATTAGTCCCCTAGAACTTAGAACTAGTTAAACCGAACTAACCTAAGGACATCACAAATATCCATGCCCGAGGCAGGATTCGAACCTGCGACCGTAGCGGTCTTGCGGTTCCAGACTGCAGTGCCTTTAACCGCACGGCCACTTCGGCCGGCAATTAAGGGTCACCACATTATGCAGCATCCACCGCATGCTCCAACAGGACCTATTGGATGTAGTGCCTGGCGGGAAGGCGACCGTTGACAACGACAAGGTCCGTATGTCTCTCAACACCGAAGCCTCGTAACAACGTCACAATACCTTGGAAACCTCTCGATTTCCTGAACAACGTTTAGGAGGTACCGCTCACCACGCGCCTCCGCACATGAACATGGTCATCACCCTGCGTCAGAGGATATCTGGACTCGTCGTCGTAACAAGTTTCGCCGGCGAACAAGTTGCCAGTTGACGTGGGGGCGGAAGAATTGAAGGCGAGCTGCAAGAGGATGTCATGTCAAGCGGGCGTACTCGATCAGGACGACTGGAGGGTAAGGTCCTTTCTCGTAAGTGTCCATTACATTCTCATCCGACACAGCGGCGCCAGTGCCCCTTATGAAGTCATCTTGCACTTCTATGGTGGTAACCTTACAACGCCGCAACGCAGACGTGGCGGTCTTTACCTGCAGTTTGCGGCAGCGATCTTGTCCATCTCGCCTAATGTAACGACCTATCTCACTGTAGCGTATTGACAAGCTATGGATGACCACATGGAGAGGCACTGGCATTTGCAGCAAACGACGGAAAGTACATCCTTTTTGGATCAAACAGACCGCTCTTGCAACTTACACTGCATTAACACGCCACATTGGATGTGCTTGACTGAATACAACTTCCTCAAACGAGAACTGCCATTTGTGTACCACATTCGAAAACAATGAGGCACCAGCATTCACTTCCTTCTGTGAGGTCACCTGACCTGTAATGCATAACACAGCCACTAGATAGCGAAAGATTTTAAATGCTGCCTACCTTGAAAGCGAAGATCTCAAGTCATGCGGTAAGATCTGAGTCACGGCCTGTATCAAAACAGATTTAACATACCGGACTTTGACACACGTGTTCCTCAAGTTCTTTTACACGGTGTATTGTAACCGCGATAGATGAAGTCGCAAGGAAGTATAAGGGGCACTCAAATACACACATCAAAAAGGTTTTGCATCACCTCGGTTCTGAGAGCTCGGGAACCTGTATAGAAAATTGGAATAGAGATCAACATAAACATCATTTCCGACCTCTTTATTGCTCATTAAAACCATACATATCATGTTCTACCACCATACAGCGAGACCTTCAGAGGTGATGGTCCAGACTGCTGTAGACACCGGCACCTAATACCCAGTAGCACGTCCTCTTGCATTGATACATGCCTGTATTCGTCGTTGCATACTACCCATAAGTTCATCAAGGCACTGTTGGTCCAGATTGTCCCACTCCTCAAGTGCGATTTGGCGTAGATCCCTCAGAGTGTTTGGTGAGTCACGTCGTCCGTAAACAGCCCTTTGCAATCTATCCTAGGCATGTGCGATAGGGTTCATGTCTGGAGAACATGCTGGCCACTGTAGTCGAGCGATGTCGTTATCCTGAAAGAAGTCATTCACAAGATGTGCACGATGGGGCGCGGATTGTCGCCCATGAAGACAAATGCCTCGCCAATGCGCTGCCGTTATGGTTGCACTATCGGTCGGAGGATGGCATTCACACATCGTACAGCCGTTACGGTGCCTTCCATGACCACCAGCGGCGTATGTCGGCCCCACATAATGCCACCCCAAAACAGCAGGGAACCTCCACCTTGCTGCCCTCGGTGGACAGTGTGTCTAAGGCGTTCAGCCTGACCGGGGTGCCTCGAAACACGTCTCCGACGATTGTCTGGTTGAAGGCATATGCGACACTCATCGGTGAAGAGAACGTGATGCCAATCCTGAGCGGTCCATTCGGCATGTTGTAGTGCTTCGAGAATTTCCGTGTAAATTCTAGAGCAACTTGGCCTCCCTCCGTTCTAACCCACGATGTATTAAATAGAAGTGTGCGAGAGACGAATCCGATCTACTGCATGTTTGTGTGTGCAGTCACGAGCAAAATGTGGACGCGGCAAGTACCTGCTGTACGATCCATAGGGTTTCAGTGTATGTGTAGAGAAGAGCCTGTGCTATTCTTTGCTGGTTTACTGACTGTGATGACTGCTAAGAACAAATGAAGAAATGAGATTAGACTTTTAAGTAATTCATGTGTTGGACTTGCTAGAAGCAAGACATGCTCATATTTTCTGGTGGTTATTAAACCAACCCTGTTGTAAATGTATCCTAATAGAGTCTAATGTTTGACGACTTGGTTGACTCGCACGAGTTTGAATATTTATATGAGAAGTGGTGAATATTTTTTTTCTTTTTTTTTTTTTTTTTGCTGATGTTGAAATATACCATGACTGAACTAAAAGTAATTTTCGAGTACCAAATTATTTCAAGAGTAGAGAGAGAGTCTGAAAAATTCCCTTAACCAGGATTATTTTCCGGAGAAGAAGTTTTTGGAGATCGACGTGGCCGACTATCCAGAGAAGAAGATCGGCTGTGCATACCAAGTACGTCAACCTTTGTGAGAGAGGTGGGAACTGTGCAAACCAGCTCTACATCGCTTCTTGTCGTCTAAGGCTTTAGAATGTTGTTGGGCCCATCTGTATCGTGCTTCAAGATGTCGTGGTTGCAAAGATGGACCTCGCTATGGAAGTCGGGAGTGAAACTGCGCATCATGCAGCCTATTGCGCCCAGTTTGAGTCCCGTGGCTGCACGAAAAGCATTATTCAACATGGTGACATTGCTGTCAGGGTTCCTCCGCCATAATCCGTAGGTAGCGATCATCCACTGCCTGAGCGAGGCATGCCATCGACCCAGTCTCTGTCTATCTCCTCCATGTCCGAATAATATGGCTTTGGTTCACTCCGAGTCGCCCGGACACTTCTCTTGTCGAGAGCCCTTCCTGGCACAAAGTAACAATGCAGACGCGATCGAACCGCGGTATTGGCCGTCTAGGTGTGGTTGAACTACAGACAACACGAACCGTGTACCTCTTTCCTAGTCGAATGACTCGAACTGATCGGCCGTCGGACCCCCTCCATGTAACAGGCGCTGCTCATGAATGATTGTTTACATCTCTGGGTGGGGTTAGTGACATCTCTGAATAGTCAAAGGGACTGTCTGTGACACAGTATCCACAGTCAACGTCTATCTTCAGGAGCTCTGGGAACCGGGGTGATGCAAAACTTTTTCTGATGTGCGTGTTATCGAGATGGGTTAGATAACGAACATAGCGCGGACGCTGCTAATGCAGGTACGTGTGTTTACAGAAGTATCCTATGTTGGAAATCAGGAAGGAACAGTGCGAACGCTCACTGCTGTCCCATTTGTCTATTCGGCGTGTTCAACCTAAGGTCTGCGAGTCGTGTGTGCGTCCGACTTCACTGTGAATGTCGGGAAAAGAGGAACGGCGATGTGTAGTGCGATTTTTGACAGCACGAGGTGTGCCAGGAATTGAAATTCGTGCCCGAATGTCCGCTGAGCGCCGGCCGTGGTGGCCGAGCAGTTCTAGGCGCTTCAGTCCGCAACCGCGCGACTGCTGCAGTCGCAGGTTCGAATCCTACCTCGGGCATGGATGTGTGTGGTGTACTTAGGTTAGTTAGGTTTAAGTAGTTCTAAGTTATAGGGGACTGATGACCTCATAAGTTAAGTCCCATAGTGCTCAGAGCCATTTGAACCATTTGTCCGCTGAGTATGGCGAACACAATAGGCTTGTGTTTGCGTGGAATGAACGATTTCGATGAGGCTGGGTGTCACTGAAAGACAGCAGTCGGCCCGGACAGGCCCATTGTGTCATTAGCCCTTCCGTCGTTGCTGCAGTGGATGCTGGCGTCAGAAATGACCGACACTGAACAGTGGAACATATTCGGCCCATGTTGACCATCAGTCGAAGTACAGCTGACTCCATCAAGCCGAGAGCATTTCAAGCTCCGGTGAATCCTCCAACTTAGCGTTCTTACTTTATTGATAGTTTACGTAAACAGGTAAGGTGCAATGACGTATACCGACAGTTGTGCTAAATTAACAGTACAATAGGACACACTAACACTACAAAAATATATAAATACACAATTCGGACCATAGACATGGATTGCAGACCACCTAATGCACTCTCTAATGTTCGCGTAGAGCACTGTGATGCAGAAAGACATCAAAATACTCTGTTGATGGAGCCAACGCAACGACTGTGCTCATGTATACCACCAAACGTCTGTAAATCACTCCTATGAACAAATGTTTAGATCGCAGGAAGAACCTGTTCCTGCATACATATTTATTGGCCTAGTTTTTCTTGTTTCGATTAGTACTACCCTCTTTCAAAATATTGGACACTTTTTTTAACAAGTACAATTAAGAATCACCTAAATATATTCTGCAAATCATAGGTTCTTCAGGGAAGCCGTAAGTGCAGTCTCAGAAGGAGAGGGATTGCGCAGTGAACACGCGTTCAAGAAGGCGGCAGTTCAAATCTCCACGGTGGCGCAGTGGTTAGCACACTGGACTCGCATTCGGGAGGACGACGGTTCAATCCCGCGTCCGGCCATCCTGATTTAGGTTTCCCGTGATTTCCCTAGATCACTTCAGGCAAATGCCGGGATGATTCCTTCGAAAGGGCACGGCCGATTTCCTTCCCCATCCTTCCCTAATCCGAGCTTGTGCTCTGTCTCTAATGACCTCGTTGTCGACGGGACGTTAAACACTAATCTCCTCCTTCTCCTCTCTCTCCTCCTCAAATCTCCACCCGCATATCCAGAGTTATGTTTACCCACGTTTCGCTAAGCCACCTAGGAGAAATGCTAGGATGGATACGGCGATTTCTCCTCCTGGTCTTGCGCCTTCTAGGATTGTGCTTGTGACATAGTCGCCGACAAACCTTCATCCTTCTATCTCCCATTCGCAACAGCTACACTACTGCAATTTTACCTTATCTGTTGTCGGCACGCTCAGTACTGTCATTCCTTTCTTACTTCACGACGAGGTCCACCTTGAAGATGATGTGCCAGCCCCACAGTTAGCTACCTTATCTTCCAACAGCAGCTCTTGCGTGTGTTACGCCTCCGTGCAACCATCCCTGCAGCGGTCCCCCCCCCCCTCCCCCCTCCTCCCCAAGCGCACCTTTCCACCGTCAGTGTTTTGGCTAAAAAGTGTTCAGCAAAGCGAGCCACATGTCCTGTTCATAGAAGTCTCTTCACCTTCATTATTTGATCTCCAGGTTATCTCAAGGTTTCCTATAATTCATGGTTCTTTTTCTCCAACCATCAGCATCTTGGATTGCACAAAATATTTCCCCCATGGGTTCCCGTTGTTAAATAAATGGTTTATTGGCACAAACCTTTGTACGATATTTTTGAAGTCCTATTTGAATGACTGCGATCTTTTTAAGCAGGATAACAAAAGCAGCCAGTCTCGGTGGTAACTAATATTTATTTATTCTGATAATCGGTTTCTGTCAAACATGAGCACCTTCAGACCGCTAACTCTTTTGGTAATGCGTGAAGCCGGAACACGGAGCTGCTACGTATACCAAAAGGTGCCAGAAAACAACCGGTCAGAAGATGATCATGTCAGACTGAAACCAGTTACCAGAATATATAAATATTAGTTATGATCTAGAGGGACTTTTTATTATAGGCCTTTGTGGAAATCAAGCTCTTAATTACACATAACACTACTGGCATTATTATTGCGCTACGTACCCTAATTTTGTTTGCTCTGGAGGAAGCGCACGAGGTTACAATGTGATTTACACTGCAGTAGATCCTGGATGTAGTAGTTACCAGTGTTTTATGTCTTGAGTTATTCGTACATTCAAAAAGAAACGAGCCGGAGACTGTAAAATGAAAACCGCTGAAAGTAACATAATGAGATTGCCTTCAGAAGAAAGTGCAGTCCTTAAAAGAGCGCTGCGGTCCTAAACGGGCCGCCATTAACGTACACACGATGAGACGTCGCTTCCAGCTCGGATGCGACACCTTGGGTTCATGGCCCAGGAAGTGGCGGCTGAAATTTGACGCAGAGAAGAGCCAGGCGGTGATCTTCACCCACAGAATGCTGTCGTCAGATCTTCCATCAGTCGAGATCCTGGGCGCATCACACCCATGGACGGCGAAGTACCTAGGTGTCGCTCTAGACCAAAGACTATCCTGGGCACCTCACATTCGTGACGTCAGAGGCAAAGCCATCGGCCGCCCTCGCTCTCTAAACATCCACTGCTCAACCCGCAGTCGACGCTGCCACTGCACCATTGTGACACACTGTACCCAACGCTGATCCGATCAGTGTTGGAGTAAGCAGTAGTGGTGTGGGTGAGGCGGGAGGTTCACTCATCGCAACGCTGCAAATGGTCCAGAACAGAGCCCTGAAGACCGCTCTCCGTCTTCGGAAGGAATACTCCACTCGTCTGCTTCACGAAGACACTGACCTCCCGCCGCTGCTGGACAGATACCGGATCACCGTGAGGTCCTTCTACCAGAAGGATCCGCAACCGGCTCGTCCGAGAACTGGGCCACCAATGACACCACCCGCCAACCACGTGTTGTCCTGACCTGCTGCGAGAATAATATTTCTCGTACCAGACACAGAAATTCATCACCACATCACCAAAGCCCGATTCATATAGGTCAGGTTATGTTTTCTTTCTTCCCCACAGGAACAGCATATTTATGCTTACACTGCTCAACATGCCGCGCAAGAAAAGCTCGCCAGTGGAGCGTCAACATCAAAGTCAAACTCGCCGCTAGAAGGACACGGGAGGACATTCACGTGAAGACGGAGCGAGCACGCGCACGTGTCGACCGTCCACTGCACTCAGCAGTGGTGAAAACAGAAAAATGGAGGCTTCAAAAGTAGAGGAAAGGGGAGTAGAGCGTTTGCTGACAGTGGAAGGTGAGCGGGAAACGGAAATTCAGCGAACAATGGGTCAAGTGTACGAAGAGCACTGCATGTCCATTGGAAGGGTCAAGGGGTGACACAAGCGATTCGGGGAAGGGTGGATGTAGTTGGCAGATGATGCATGGTCTGAACGCCACACTGCGTTACCGATCTCATTTTCAAACAGGTGAATTCCATTGTTACCCAAGATCGGCGAGTTACGGTAACAACCAGTGTCGCAGAGGTCGGACTGAGCATTGGCACTTTTCGTGCCATCATTAAGGACAGATGGGTTACTCACAATCTTCAACCACCAAAGGAATCTTGTGTGATGGATGGAATTCTCTCTTGAACATCTGCAGCGCTATGCCAAGGACGGAAAGCAGTTCCTGCCACGAGTGGTCGCTGGAGACAAGACATGGTGTAATCTCTTAGAACCTGAGTCAAAACTATGGTGTCTAGTAGAAGCATGCAGGGTCACTGCCACGCAGGAAACCAAGGCCACCCACACAGGGTTGTCCAAAAGTGTCCCCTTCTTATCGGCTACCTGCAGCATGGGAAAACGGTATTCGCAGATGATGCAGTTGTCTATACCAAAGTAGTAACGCCAGAAGTTAGAATTTACAGAACGACCTGTAGAGAACTGATGAATGGTGCAGGCTTTGGCAGTAGACCCTGCATGTAAATAAATGTAACACATTGCGCATACATAGGAAAATAAATCCACTACTGTACAGCTACACTATTGATAACAAACAACTGGAGACAGCGTCTGCCATAAAATATCCACGCGTAACTATCCAGAGTGACCTTAAAGAGAATGACCACATAAAACAGATAGTGGGAAAATCAGATACCAGACTCAGATTCATCGGAAGAATCTTAAGGGAATGTAACTCATCCACGAAAGAAGTGACTTATAAGGAGCTTGTTCACCTGATTCTTGAGTATTGTTCATCTACAGGGTGTTACAAAAAGGTACGGCCAAACTTTCAGGAAACATTCCTCACACACAAAGAAAGAAAATATGTTATGTGGACATGCGTCCGGAAACGCTTACTTTCCATGCTAGAGCTCATTTTATTACTTCTCTTCAAATCACATTAATCATGCAATGGAAACACACAGCAACAGAACGTACCAGCGTGACTTCAAACACTTTGTTACAGGAAATGTTCAAAAGTCCTCCGTTAGCGAGGATACATGCATCCACCCTCCGTCGCATGGAATCCCTGATGCACTGATGCAGCCCTGGAGAATGGCGTATTGTATCACAGCCGTCCACAATACGAGCACGAAGAGTCTCTACATTTGGTACCGGGGTTGCGTAGACAAGAGCTTTCAAATGCCCCCATTAATGAAAGTCAAGAGGGTTGAGGTCAGGAGAGCGTGGAGGCCATGGAATTGGTCCGCCTCTACCAATCTATCGGTCACCGAACCAGTTGTTGAGGAACGTACGAACACTTCGCCTGAAATGAGCAGGAGCCCCATCGTGCGTGAACCACATGTTGTGTCGTATTTGTAAAGGCACATGTTCTAGCAGCACAGGTAGAGTATCCCGTACGAAATCATGACAACGTGCTCCATTGAGCGTAGGTGGAAGAACATGGGGCCCAATCAAGACATCACCAACAATGCCTGCCCAAACGTTCACAGAAAATCTGTGTTGATGACGTGATTGCACAATTGCGAGCGGATTCTCGTCAGCCCACACATGTTGATTGCGAAACTTTACAATTTGATCACGTTGAAATGAAGCCTCATCCGTGAAGAGAACATTTGCACAGAAATGAGGATTGAGACAATGTTGGATGAACCATTCACAGAAGTGTACATGTGGAGGCCAATCAGCTGCTGATAGTGCCTGCACACGCTGTACACGGTACTTAAACAACTGGTTCTCCCGTAGCACTTTCCAGCCAGTGACGTGGTCAACGTTACCTTGTACAGCAGCAGCTTCTCTGACGCTGACATTAGGGTTATCGTCAACTGCTCGAAGAATTGCCTCGTCCATTGCAGGTGTCCTCATCGTTCTAGGTCTTCCCCAGTCGCGAGTCATAGGCAGGAATGTTCCGTGCTCCCTAAGACGCCGATCAATTGCTTCGAACGTCTTCCAGTCGGGACACCTTCGTTCTGGAAATCTGTCTCGATACAAACGTACCGCGCCACGGCTATTCCATACATCAAATGGGCATCTGCCAACTCCGCATTTGTAAACATTGCACTGACTGCAAAACCACGTTCGTGATGAACACTAAGCTGTTGATGCTACGTACTGATGTGCTTGATGCTAGTACTGTAGAGCAATGAGTCCCATGTCAACACAAGCACCGAAGTCAACATTACCTTCCTTCAATTGGGCCCACTGGTGGTGAATCGAGGAAGTACAGTACATACTGAGGAAACTAAAATGAGCTCTAACATGGAAATTAAGCGTTTCCGGACACATGTCCACATAACATCTTTTCTTTATTTGTGTGTGAGGAATGTTTCCTGAAACTTTGGCCGTACCTTTTTGTAACACCCTGTATATGGGATCCTCATCAGGTAGGACTGATAGAGGAGATAAAGAAGATCAAACGAAGAGCGGCGCGTTTAGTCACGGGGTCGTCCAGCTGGCGAGAGAGCGTTACGGAGATGCTAAACGAGCTCCACTGGCAGACGTTACAAGAAAGGCGTTGTGCATTACGGAGAGATTTACTATTGAAATTTCGCGACAGCACTTTTCAGGAGGAGCCGGACAAAATATTATTTCCCCCCACATGCATCTCGCGTATTGACCACGAGGAGAAAATTCGAGAAATTAAAGCTAATACAGAGGCTTACCGACAATCATTCTTCCCACCCACTATTCGCGTGTGGAACAGTGTTGGAGGGATCAGATAGTGGTACCGAAAGCACCCTCCGCCACACACCACTGGGTGGCTTGCGGAGTATGGTGTATATGTAGATGTAGATGTGTATGCATAGCGATATCACATACCTCGACAACCCTTCGCAAAGCGATAAAGTCTAAATGAGTCTGCCAATTCATCCGCTCGATTATTCCGCTCCAGGAAAATGCAATAGCTCTTACGGTGAACGCTTTGAAGGGGCTCTTGCGGACATACAAGTGGGAAGTCCTTAGACACCATTCACAGTCCGGCCAGTCTCCCTGTGATTAAGCCAGATACCGGAAGAAAACCGGAACATTTTCGGCTAGTCGAGCAAGTTCACCTCAATAAACTCTAAGAATTTCTCCTGCAGTAGGAGACGAAACAATAGCTACAAAACCATTCCGCAGAGCGCGGCCTAATTGCCAGAAAACACACGTCACCAAAAATGTGTTACCTCATCAACACGCAGATTACATCAGTGTAACATGCAGTGATATTCGATTTATGTGTTGCAGAACGTTATTACACACAATTCATAAAACAAAGAAAAAGAAAAGTCGATTTATGTTATCACATTGTTACAGACCTAAAGGCTAACAATGTAGAACGATAGGGGAGGATGTTGTGCTCTGATTGAACATATCACCCAAAAAAAAAAGTCCGTGGTTTTATGAGCTGAATGTCAACAAACACCGTACAGTATTGATGATATAGGACGCGTCCGAACCATCTTCAACGAATAAAAGTTTAACATACCTACTGTCTCGAAGAGGCTAATCAAGCAGTTGTGACAATAATAATATCGTTTATAAAATTTATGGTTCACGCTTGTATGAGGGAATTTTTTTTTTTAGAGGAATAACGTTCTCAGATTTCTCAGTTACATGAGACTCTGTACAACGAATATAAAAGGCTTTATTTGTTTACCACTGCTAGCGAAAATCTATTAACAAAAATCTGTTGCCTTGTCCTTTTCTATGTGTTTATTATTCTATAACTGTTACATTTCATCACTAATGCCGTATGAATCACTAACTAGACTAATTCAGGCCAAAAACTAAATAAATAAAAGTACTGATGATGTGGTCGCACCGTCTGCCTTCAGCGTTGGACTTCGTACGCAGAGATGACGCCAAATTTAAAAGCACGTGTAGCGGCTGTGAAGATGGAGGTCCTAAACTCTGGCATTATGAATTATTTAACGGTGTTTAATGCGTTTCAAAGAGTCACTTATGAACGTACCAATTATTTATTTATTACTCGATTTTATTTTCGCGCGGAAAGTCTTAGCCAGAGCTGCATACAAAGTACGTACGTCACTAATTTTCATAATTACTTTAAATTCTCGCCCTCTCCGTTATACCGGACATCTATAATTTAAATAATTACACAGCATTAACAGCGTAAACACATTATATCGCCTCGGTCTCAAATAATTTATGGGTAATTTTCTGCTTGTGTCTCTTTGTCTTGACTATGACTGTAAAGCCTTTGGGTTCTACCCTAGTTGTATGTGGAACTTTGCTCGACTTTCAGCTATATCAGCTCTTTGTGTTCGAGAATATTTGAAGTTTTTACGTTTCACCGGGATTGGGTTACTCATTCATCAGAAGGTCTCCGGTAACAGGGTGGACAGTCGGTTCCGTTCTCGCTTCCCACGCCAGGTTTCCTGGGTTCGATTCCCGGCGGGGTCAGGGATTTTCTCTGCCTCGTGATGGCTGGGTGTTGTGTGCTGTCCTTAGGTTAGTTAGGTTTAAGTAGTTCTAAGTTCTAGGGGACTGATGACGATAGATGTTAAGTCCCATAGTGCTCAGAGCCATTTGAACCATTTGACAGTCGGTTCAAGCGATCGATAATAGGAGAATGACACACTGGGATGAAACAAGTAAAAGTATGTGGTGCATAAAAGTCGGGGGATCTGAAACGACATGATGAAAATTTAGCACGAGAATCGATTAAAAATAATATGAGCATGAAAAGAACCAAACATAAACTTCTACTGAGTAGAAACCGCATTCGTAAGTTAAGACGACAGGTATTATGCTAACTGAGAACAAAGGAAGAAAATGTATAAATCTTCCAAGTGTTCTGCATATCTTTTTGTAGGTCAAGAGACGAAACACACATATTTCACAAAGAAAATATTTAAAATACGAAAGTAATGTTTGATGAGACGTGTAAAACAATTCGATGTATGTGGAAAGGGAAGTTACCTAAGGCTGACGGTATATCATTAGAAAGGGTTAAAGTTTAAGGCGATGTGGTGCAGAAGGAAGATGTAATACTGTTTAAGAAATAACTGTGTGGGAAGGCATTCCCCTCAAACTGCAACAATGGTGTAATTCTTCTACTTCACAAGAAAGTAGACGGGCCAGACATTGGGAAACTATAGACTTACCAGATTTCTATCCACAAGATACAAGACATTCGCTAAAGTCAGTACCAGCTGCAAAGCAGAAACATTATATTTTGTCCAAATAAAGCAACGAGCTTGCTTTATAAGCAATGTACGGAGTTATAAGACGGACCAATGAATATAAATTTCCACACTGGCCAAGATTCGTGGATACTGAAAAAATTTTTTGACGCGGTTTCAACAAAATTCATAATATCAACACTTGAGAAAATTTCTTTGATTCAAGGTACGGTAGTAACTCAAGCTTTCATAACGGTATTCAGAAACTGATAATTGGAAGATGAGTCAAAATAGAACACTCCATAGCACCAAAAGTATTCTCAAACTCAATAGAAGAAATCCTCACATACATAAATGAAGAAACAGAAGACGAAATGCGTTTTAAATGAAAAAACTTCTGAGCTATATTTGTATATCAGTACAGTATTGCACTAGTGCAGGTAAACTTACACAGTTGAAAATGGAATTTATAGAGAAAATTTTAAAACAGATCTGAAAACAAATTACGACAGAACTAAAACAATGGTTAAACTATGAAGAATGAAAATTTTATAAATTTACTCTAATACAATTAGTTGAATATTAGTAACTAGGACACCAAAAGAAATGAACAGGAGAAAAGGATGGTCTGGAGTGTTTTTGTAAAACTAAACTGAGTTTTCAGTACCTAGGGCCCATGTGTCTCAAAGGGAAAGTTTACAATCCGCATATGTTAACAGTTTGAAATTAATGTAGTAAAACATGGCCTTTATATGCGCAAAACCATTCAAAAACGTAGGCCTTCCCAATGATCAGTGGAGTGATAAATGATGGGAATTACCGGGAGAGACATAAAAAAAGAAAATTTATCAGTGAACAATGTGGAGTGGAAGGTGTGATTATGACCGTAAAGAAAATTGAAAGGAAATGAACGGGTCATGTATCCAAACAAACAGGTCGCACAGGTAGGATGCAGACAAAGAATGTTCTTCCTTTAGTTCCAGGAGATAAGAAAAGTTAGAGACTACGAGCTAATGGAAGGTCTGTAGATGACATTAGCAAACATGCAGGAGTACGATGGATGAGTATAACATGAGGCCCTATTGCTTGCAGAAGTCTGGGGGAGGCGTTTGTCGACTAGCTGCTGAAAGTGTCGCCAGTACCGTTAATATTCATGGCGTTTGAGTTACGTACCTTAGCATTCATACTTTGGTTATAAAAACGCTGTAAAATTGTAGCAGCCCTAGTGTCACACGTTCTACTCTCTTTAGTTCTGCGATCCTAAGAAATAGCTTTGTCAGCATGTTCCGCTAATGTGCTTTAGAGCTTTGTAGATCTTTCGTTTTATTCTTTTAACTCAGTCAAAAATAATTCAACACTATTGGAATGCAGTCCAAATACTCATTACTCCAATAATTGCTGTGTCGACCACTTTACTCACTGAATCTAGTTGTATTTCGACTGTTGCAGACTGTCTGAGAAGTCTGTTTTGAAATAACATCTGCTGCTCAGTTCGTGCAATCCTCACTTATTCGCGCAGCGTCACTTCTGTAGCTACCCTTGCATTCTGTTCACCTTTTGCTGTTTGTGACGAAACTTATGTATAAAACAGTACTTTTACGACACGTACATTCTCCCATTCACAAGATTCTGTTTCATATGCTTAGATTTGTGAGCATTTGAAAGGTTGTAAACCAAATACGATCGAACACTCAAAGGTAGTCCATCCAAATAAAATCATTCCTCGCGATAAAACATGCTAAATTCAGAATGATATTAACAAATCTCTCATTTCACCAAGCGAGAAATTAAGCCATTCGACTCTTATTTTGGCGCACTGGAATTCAGGCTCCCTTCCAAACAGTCAGATTTTATTTTTTTCCGTGGTTGCCTTCAATCATTTATGACGAATGCCGTGGAGGCTCCATTAAAATGACTGCCAGATATCCTTGCTTAGCTAATTAGAACTTGTGGTCTGTTTCTAATGACCTTGTAGTTGTTGGGACATTAAAACGTACGCTCCTATAATTTTTTTTTTTAAGTCTCCTTGCCGGTCCTGTGTTACGATCAAATGGTGTTATCAAGGAAAAGTATTTCACATAACTGTGGGTAATTTCACTGGAGTGAAGAAGAAAGCAGATTACATATCGTACAGATAGTGTCTGACATTTCTTAGTTAACACTGTAGATAGCATGCTAACTCTTTCTAAATACTGCGGGAAGCTTGGAGGAATAATAACTTATGAAACAATTTCTACTGCTTCAGTCACTTTTCACTAATATTTAATTAGAACGACGCGTTTCAGCACTTATACTGTTACATGTACATTACATTAATCTATAGTGTGATTAGTTTCATTTTCTGTGTGTGCCAATGAGGTCATTTATGAAAATGCAACCCTGCAAAGAGAGATATATGTATTGTAATGTTTACATTAAGTTATTTGCATGTTTATGTCATTTTATTATTTCATTTACTTACACTTCAGTTGCAAATTTAGTTGTCTGGCTCATAGAGCACAGTAAGAAACAAATCACAGAGTAATACTTTCACATACAGATAATTTCATCATTCCAAAGAGTCTTTACCGCTAAAATGAACTAGTTTTAATTGCTATGATACTAATTCATATACAGTGAAGAGGAAAACTTATCTATGTAGATGAATTTATGTCACAGCACATACTAGATAATATGATTACTTGGTAAAGATAAGATTTACTGTTAAAGACAATATCTTCAATGACATAAGCATGCAGCACTGCAGAACGTTTTTAAGAAATCAATATTGTTACTTGTTAGCTTATTATTTACTAACATGTTACCCGGTACTGTGACATGAATAAACATGTCTAATTCTTCATATAAGTTCTATTCGTGTCCTTCGTCCACTGTATGTAGTACATAACGATTGTTCACGATATCGTGGAATGGGTGGCTAGTGTCCATTATGTGGGTGTCTACTGCTGATTTATGAGAATTGTTTTGTGGTAGGCATTTATATATTCACTAATTTGCAAGACTCTCGAAGGCATGAATTTTACTTTTCTTTATTATTTTATGACTAGGTTCGAGCCTAAGCTCAACATCAAATCATCCACTAACCATGGAACAACGTCTATTACGACAGCCACATGCCTATATATTCCCGTTAACCACATCTTGAATTTTACTGTACTTCATTCACCAAACTAGGACTGCTATCCACTCAATCTCACTATTCACATTTATCGTTGACTCAGTCTGGAACCGCGCGACCGCTACGGTCGCAGGTTCGAAACCTGCCTCGGGCATCGATGTGTGTGATGTCATTAGTTTAGTTAGGTTTAAGTAGTTCTAAGTTCTGGGGGATTGATGACCTCAGATGTGAAGTCCCATAGTGCTCAGAGCCATTTTTTGAATTTGTCGTTGACTGCATGGTGTGGTCTCTATGCCCGATGACCAGTATGGTGTATTCCGCTGGCATCCACGCATCGGCGGCACCATTGCGGTGGTGCCAGGAGCACAGATGCTGGACCAACGACAAGTGAAGTCACGAGTTTATCTCAAATAAGAGTAGATACAGTGTGAGTAGTAACTCTGCACGTATCCTCATATGGTGCACGTGGGAATACGAGTATTTAATGCACCGAGGAACAATGTCGAAAATGATAGTTTTGTGCTCCACATGTTAAGGTCTTAGGAGGCATAATGTTGCATCGGTGTACTGACGTCCAAATCTCTGAGCACGGTGCAGTCACATGCCAACGTTATTGTAGTACTATACACCTTCCCCACGTACGTTTCTCCAGGGGTGCATTCGGTCCTGCTAAATTTTTATGGACGACAACGCCCGACCGCGTCGAACGGAGTATGCAGGTGGGTAGCTCTTGAAATGAGAGGAAATGAGAGGATGGTCGTTGAATGGACTGGCCTGGCCATTCCTCCGACTTAAATTCCATCGAGTACGTGTGGGATGCGTATTGTAGCACGTTCACGTTCACCAACGACCATTCAGCAACCTGTCTACCGCGCTGGTGGAGGAATGGGAGGCCCTACAACACGTTCTTGTTACCAGCCTCGTGGTAAGCATGGAAGCGCGTTGAAGAGCATGCATTGCTGTCCGTGGTGATCACAAACCCTTTGAAAAACCATTTCCCGCCTTTTGTAATATCATTGGGACCATCATAAATCGCGGTGACTTCAGCGTAATTATTGAATAGAAGTGCCATTCTTCCTCGTCTCATTGTGTGTTTCTTTCGGTTAACTTCTGTACTATACCGTAGCAGTTCCTTCTGTGTATGGTCCAAGTTCCATCGAGCTATGTTACTTAGCAGTGAGACGTCATGCGAACGTTACTTTCTTCCTTAAGTTTTGCTCACCAGTGTACTTACAAACAACTCTAGCCGCTTTTCGCTTTGTGTGCCTATTTCTTCTCGTCGGGGAAACTTAACTACGATAAATTTGGACTTCGCCAGGTAACATTCGTGCAACGAAACTCACTACAACGGCTGCCTAAAACGTCAAGCTGTATTCTCAACAAATACTCATTTCATTATTGTAGCCTTACACACAATTACAACCGAGTAGCCATGGTCGCTAACATTGGAACGGCATTTTGATCTAATACAGGAACAAAGTAACGAGCTGTTGGTAAGAAGCTTTTGATTTGGCTGTATAGTCATCGGCAGTCATCGTTATGGAAGTAGATCACCGCCATAGACAACGATCGATGGAGCGTGTCACTTACCTGCTTAGCTGTGTTGCGTCGAGCCCACGTCATCCCACCTTCTATGACCTCATTATAAAACGCTGAAAAGTCAAAGTAAATTAAACTAACCATCTACAGGTACATTCATACTCCGTAAGCAACGTTGTGGTGTGTGGTAGAGAGTACTTGTGGTACATCTGTCATTTCCTCCCCTACCTCTTCCTTGTTCCAGTCGCGAATGGCGCACTGGAATAACGTCTGGCGGTAAACCTAACTCTTCTAAGTTCCTCATCGTTTCGCGAGACTTCTGTGGGAGACAATACTTTGGCGGCAGACTATTCTTGGAACGTTCGCTCCCGAAATTTCGACAATATTCCTCTCCGCGATGCACAACGCCCCTCTTACAGTGTCTACCGCAGGAATTTCTGCAGTATTTCAGTAACATTCTTGCTGTTATCAATGAACCCATGATGAAACGCACCGCTGTTCCATGCCGTTCTTTCTATCTTCTAATAATTGTATCTGGTAATGGTCTCAGACTGATGAGCAGTACTCGACAGTTGGTCGAACGAGTGTTTTGTAAGCCATTTCTTTTATGGATGAGTTAACATTCTCTTCAGGTTGTTCCAATAAACGTCAGCCTGGCGTCTGATTTCCCTGCCACTAGTTTTATGTTGTCATTTCACTTGAGGTCGCACCGGATGTTTATTCTCAGTTATTTTCCGGTTTGTAATTGTATCCAGTGATTTATCGCCGATACTGTAATAGAGAAGTAATGTGTCTCTTCTCTTCACCTATGTACACTCCTGGAAATTGAAATAAGAACACCGTGAATTCATTGTCCCAGGAAGGGGAAACTTTATTGACACATTCCTGGGGTCAGATACATCACATGATCACACTGACAGAACCACAGGCACATAGACACAGGCAACAGAGGATGCACAATGTCGGCACTAGTACAGTGTATATCCACCTTTCGCAGCAATGCAGGCTGCTATTCTCCCATGGAGACGATCGTAGAGATGCTGGATGTAGTCCTGTGGAACGGCATGCCATGCCATTTCCACCTGGCGTCTCAGTTGGACCAGCGTTCGTGCTGGACGTGCAGACCGCGTGAGACGACGCTTCATCCAGTCCCAAACATGCTCAATGGGGGACAGATCCGGAGATCTTGCTGGCCAGGGTAGTTGACTTACACCTTCTAGAGCACGTTGGGTGGCACGGGATACATGCGGACGTGCAGTGTCCTGTTGGAACAGCAAGTTCTCTTGTCGGTCTAGGAATGGTAGAACGATGGGTTCGATGACGGTTTGGATGTACCGTGCACTATTCAGTGTCCCCTCGACGATCACCAGTGGTGTACGGCCAGTGTAGGAGATCGCTCCCCACACCATGATGCCGGGTGTTGGCCCTGTGTGCCTCGGTCGTATGCAGTCCTGATTGTGGCGCTCACCTGCACGGCGCCAAACACGCATACGACCATCATTGGCACCAAGGCAGAAGCGACTCTCATCGCTGAAGACGACACGTCTCCATTCGTCCCTCCATTCACGCCTGTCGCGACACCACTGGAGGCGGGCTGCACGATGTTGGGGCGTGAGCGGAAGACGGCCTAACGGTATGCGGGACCGTAGCCCAGCTTCATGGAGACGGTTGCGAATGGTCCTCGCCGATACCCGAGGAGCAACAGTGTCCCTAATTTGCTGGGAAGTGGCGGTGCGGTCCCCTACGGCACTGCGTAGGATCCTACGGTCTTGGCGTGCATCCGTGCGTCGCTGCGGTCCGGTCCCACGTCGACGGGCACGTGCACCTTCCGCCGACCACTGGCGACAACATCGATGTACTGTGGAGACCTCACGCCCCACGTGTTGAGCAATTCGGCGGTACGTCCACCCGGCCTCCCGCATGCCCACTATACGCCCTCGCTCAAAGTCCGTCAACTGCACATACGGTTCATGTCCACGCTGTCGCGGCATGCTACCAGTGTTAAAGACTGCGATGGAGCTCCGTATGCCACGGCAAACTGGCTGACACTGACGGCGGCGGTGCACAAATGCTGCGCAGCTAGCGCCATTCGACGGCCAACACCGCGGTTCCTGGTGTGTCCGCTGTGCCGTGCGTGTGATCATTGCTTGTACAGCCCTCTCGCAGTGTCCGGAGCAAGTATGGTGGGTCTGACACACCGGTGTCAATGTGTTCTTTTTTCCATTTCCAGGAGTGTATTTGCAGTACTTTACGTTTACTTACGTTAATGGTTAACTAGCCCAATTGTAGGTCCTTTGCATGTCTTTCTGCCTTTCGATCCCATTTTCTGGCTTTACAGTTTTCCTATAGACAACAGAGCCGCCTCCGCCAACATCGTTGAGATTTCGACGATATCCATTCGATCGTTTGAATGCACTGAAGAGCCAAAACATTATGTCCACCTGCTTAATAAGTTGTTTGCCCGTCTCTGGAACGAAAAACATAATTGATTCTGCATGTCAAGGATCCGACAATTTGTTAGTAGTTTTTTGGAGGTATGTGGCATTTTATATCTACGCACAGGTCACGTAATTCGCGGAAATAACGTGCTGCTGATTTGCGTACATGGCGATGGCGCCCGCTAACGATGCAATTGGATTCCATAGGATTTACATCAGGTGAATTTGGTCGCCGAGACATCAAGGTGAGTTCACTATACTGCTCCTCAAAACCCCTTTAGCACGGTTCCGACTCCAACACACGGACAATTATACTGTTGAAAGATAACGTCGTCGTTGGGGAAGACATCAAGTATGAGGGGATACTGGTGGTTCGCTGCCGTCACCGTATATCTGATAACTGCACCGGTCCCACGCAAGAGCAGGAGAAAGTCTCCCACAGCATAATACTGCTCCCAACAACCTGCTTCCGTGGTGCCCTGCACTTTGCGAGCCGCCGTTCACCTCGATGACTGCGTTTGTGGAGACGACCATTGACCTCGTGTAGCAAAAAACTGACTCACTCGAAGAGCCGACAAGTTTGCAATGATTGACGCTAGAATCCTGATGGTCCCGTGCCCACTGCACTCGTAATTGACGATGTCGTTGGGTCAACATGTGAATACGTAGGGGTAGTCTGCTGGAGCTCCATGTTCAACAATGCACGATGAATAATGTGCTCTGAAACACTTGTGCGCGCATCAGAATTGTGCCCTTTCGGCAGAGATATCACAGACCACTAACTATCCTACTTTACAGAGTAGACAAGCCTCCGAACGCTACGTAATGTGAACAGTCGTGGACGTCCAACTACTTAGCTCCTAGCGGTAGTTTCACTGTCCTTCTACCTCTTTCCATAGATGCTTGCGACAGCATCACGTAAAAATTCAGCCAGCTTCGCAGTTTCCGAGATAGTCGTTCACAGGCTCTGCGTAATAATGACCTTTCCTTCGTCAAAGTGGCTTCTCTCAATGGATTTGCGCCTTTGCACCCTATATCTTCTCTAGGATGAGTCCCCATCCGTGTCTGCTCGACTTACACATTTCTCTTACCGCATCACGCGCTCGCAACGTCATCAGGTGGGTGGTGGTTTTTGGCTTATTAGCGTATATTGTAAACACTCCACCTTTTTCCCAAAGCTCGCCCACATATGCATTTGACACATGTACTGAATATACCTCCTTTTCCCCCTAACACATCTTCCTCGCTTTGTCTGCCCATCCCATCTGCCAGCCTCTATCTCATCCTCCCAACTCTATCTGTTTCTTCATCTCCTCCTTGCAGTATCTTTCTCCATTTCTTCCGCCCCTTGTCACTGATCCTGTCCTTGTCACTTTCACTCTGACCATAACCTCCTCCCCCTCTCTCTTTCCATCTGCACCTCCCCCTCTTCCAGCTGCCCACTACCCCCTACACACGTCCTCTTCTTACCACACACCTTCCCCTCTACCCCTCCATCGATACCTCATCGCTCTCGTTCTGTCCATCCCTTCCTCTGTCCATTTTAATCTGTCCCCAGCCATGCTCATCAGCATGTGTGGGCCCTACAGAACATTTCAGAAAAGCAGGCCAATACTATCTCGCAACACACCTGTCATGCAGGACAACCTACACATCATGGGTTTGAAAATCATTTATTTGCCTCTGACATATGGGCCACCATGTAAATCTGGTCGATAAAGGAGCCCTTTTCTACTCCACCACAATACACCTGTCATACAGGCCTGCCTATATTTCTGGGCCCAGTAAACTGTTTCTTGCCCCTGACAAGCAGGCTGCCCTGCAAAGTAGATTGATTTGACAAGCTGATACCCCATTTTTATGGAGCTGCAGAAACTGGGTAACTTAAACTGATTTCCCATTTCACTTCTGGGAGACCATGTAAACACTTCAAAATCGATTTTGGAAATCCACTTCTAGTTGCCAGTTTTCCAATTCCGCAATAGATTTTCGTCCCATGTAAACGCTACCAGTTTGAAATGTGCCTGGGTTGTCAAATTAAGTCTTGTTTACAGGGTATTTCATTAATATGGACTTATTGTGCAGTGAAAGAGAAGCAGAAATATTAGACTGAGTATGAAGATGTCTACCTGTAATATTTAAGTGAAGAGAAATAACGATTGTGTTGACTGAATCAGAAATTGGATCAGCTGTTTTGCAGACACCATGTATAACTGGGCTAGCTAATCCACTTCAGACCTTAACATGCAAACATGACGGCGAAAAACGGTTTCTGAAATTCGGTTTTCATCTTTCGGAAGATATGTTGCCTGTAAAAGTAGTGACTGTTCCCACACAACGTGCCTGTCATGCAGGGCAGCCTGTATGCTAGGGGATGGGAGAAAACATGTTTCTCCCGTATTTCTGCTCCCGTTTGAGCTAGGAGGTTATAAACCCTGTAGTGCTGGTACTAGTGACACCTGCTGTTTCTATGTCATATGTGGCTGAAGTCGTTAAAGGGATTTGGAAGGAGATCCCAGAAATACACACACCCTGCTATATTTATACTTTCCTCTACAATTCAGTTTGTCCACTTAAGTGACACATTTTGGGCTCTATCTGATAGCACATCCTGAAACCAGCCATCTAGTCCACTACTATATGAACACTATTTTCTTCACTAAAAAGACAGTGCGGGAGTGCATCAAGGCTAAAGAACACGATATAAATCTGGGCACCATCCTCTATGGCGCTCTGGATCTCGTGGAAATCCATAGTGAGGTGAGTGTCGCTGGATCTCTTTTGGTGGATTTCATATTGATTTAAATAGAATAGGTTCTCGTTTTCCAAGAAGGTCACAGTACACTATCATACAACTGTATAACACCAGCGTGATTAGCCTGTAATTATGTATATTTTGTTGAAAACAAGACTAACTTGCGCCTTTTTCAGTCGCTTAGTACCTTTCGTTACTGCAGCGACCAACGATTAGCTGCTGTTAGAAGAGGAGCTATTATCCAAACATTATCCATCACTTGAAATATTTCTACATGTGAATTCTGTTCTGGGAGTATTCGAAATTTGCGTGCAGTATAGACGTCTAATGGCTCTCATACACACGGTAATAACAGATTGGTGCTATGGGGAAGCTTACATTGAAACTCAGTGTTCATGCTAGACTGGAAAAGTTAATTTGGGTTACCGCTTCTTGAGCTCTTCACTTGTTAGTAAGTTGGTAATACCAGGAATAGTTGGAGGAGCAGCAGCAAGCCACAAAAATTCAGTGTTAAGCCTTGCACTGTGATTATTGAAACAAGATTATTCGTACAGAGCATGCCGACAACACGTAGACCAGAACGACAAGTATGGGAATGGCAGAATTGCTTGGCTTGTCGTATGAGTTTCAGCAGGACACATCTTTCATCAGACACTCTAAAAACAGTTAACAAGTATGGAGATACCTATCACCAGCAGGCTGAAACAGAAAAGTTCATGAAGTGCAAAGAATTGTGGTTGTTTCAGAAATCAACCTTCCATCGGCACGAGACAGTCCTTACAAATCATTACATTACTTGAACGGCGAAACTGATGGTTTCGTCGATATTTGATATGGAAATTATGTAGTGTGCTATGTAGATCGAATTAATTTGATTTGATAATAGCGCATTCCTTTATGTTATTAAAGATTATCCGATAGTGATTACCGGTACATAAAGTACTGTAGGCGTATTATCTGTTGAAAATTACGTTTGGCTGGGCTGCCAGTTTCACAGAGAAACAGCAGATCAAAGAGGGCTGCAGGGCAGCATTAACTTGACACAGGTTGTAAAAGGTGACGCCGATGCCAAGTAGGGCAGTGTTTGCCGATGACTGTCGTTTGCGCTGGACAGGATGAAAGATGCTCATTGCGAGCCAGCACATTGCGGACAGCAGGTAATGCTGTGAATGTCCGGATGGCTGTAGAGGAGTTGTTGGAATTCTGCTCAAGATGACTGCCGCTCCCACGTTCCTAAAGCGTTTTTTTGTGGCGAGGGCATTGCAAAGTGCAGTACAGGTATCGGAAGGGGGGCAACAATGAGCCTTGGTTGGAGACTGCAGGGAAGATGGCGCCAGTCTGCCGATAGGAGAGAAAGACATCTGTGGACACTAGGCAGTTTCTGTGACAGCTACAGTTATCTATGGCTCTATGCTCTTGGCAGAACATGGCAGGTGAGATGTGAGGATTCTATGTGTGAGACTGAAACTTTCTCGTCCCAAAAATACCCCTAGCTGGCCCCTGCAGATAGGAATTCTGTGAGTGTCACAAGAAACACCGTGTTGGAGCACAATTTCATGCTCCTTGGAAGCACTGACAGGACAGAACCAAAACAAATTCCTTTCTCTGGCTATAGACCTCTGGGCATTGGTCAACTGGTCTGATGTAGTAGTTATGGAAAATTATTGAGTTGTGGGAGGACGCTCCAGGAGAATTGACACTTGCAATTGGGTGGCTGCTGACGGGAGGCTAGGAGCGTCCCTCGAAGAAGGTGCAAATGTTACGAGGTAAGACAGCTGGAACCAATGTGACACTTCGTCCGCAACTTCTGAGAGAAACCAAGCGAGGTGTGCAGTGGTTAGCACACTGAACTCACATTTGGGAGGACGACGGTTCAAATCAACGTCCAGCCATCTAGATTTAGGTTTTCCGTAGTTTTCCTAAATTTCTCCAGGCAAATACCGGGATGGTTCCTTTTGTGGCGGCGTTCGTAGTGACAAACAATTCGCTGTAGAAACGGCTTACGAAGTCACCGCCACACTTTTAATAGCGGGCCGACCGGTCCGCTGGAACAGTGAACAGAAAGATGAAAACCCAAACACTCTGATTAAATAAAAGTCGGTACTTATCTTTATTAACGAAGATACAGAACACAGTAGTGAACGCCGTGTCTACAGAGATCTGTCTAGTTCGAATCGGAGCGGCTAGGTCAGCGTCGGCTGACGACAAACAACAACTCTGCTGCGATGAACACACAACTGACTAGCAAGTACACAAGTCGGTGGCGAGTATACAACTGAGCGGCGAATACAGAACTGTCCTAGCGCTCGCGACTCCAGCGCTTAAGAACCAGAAGCCAGCGGTGGCGCGCGCAGACTTGCGGCGATTTCCTGTCTCGCTGGCGCTGCTTATGCGGACGGCGTCCGGACTTTGATGCTGCCAACCTTTGGGCAGCGGGCTCGGGTGGTATTACTGGCTAGGATATAACAGTTCCATTGAAAAGGGCACGGCTGATTTCCTTCGTCATACTCGATACAGTCCGAGCTTGTGCTCCATTCTAATGACCTCGATGTCGACGGGGCATTAAACCTAATTTTCCTTCCTTCTTCCTTCCTAGTGAGAGAAACACTTCGAATTCTGCTCACAGAATGCGGAGTGAGAAGTAGTCATTTCATTTTTCAGCTCGAACTCCTATAGGGTGTAAAATTACCTAAAAACATATGTGGTGGGATATTACACATTTTGGCGTACCCCTGCCAGGATCATGACAGTGACTGGAGACTTCGTGATTTAGTCAGCAATAAAAACTTACATTTTCAATTTTTAGGAATATTTTTAAAACATTTTCCGTAAAGTAATGCTCATGGAGCAAAGACAGAAGTAAATTTTTTGACAAGTAAAAGTTGATTGATTTATCATCACATTTATAGAGACATAAAGCTGTAATAGTCATAGAATTTCTGCTGCGCGAATTAAATTAAATAATACATGTATACAATATTTCAGCTTGCTCCGGTTTATATGGATTTTGCTCCACATCCTATCGATCTATCAGTCTTGGTACAGCGTCAAAATTATTGTGGGTGGTTATATTAATATTTTATGCAATTGGCCGTGAGGTGTAATTTAAGTTAACGAAAATTTCTAAAACGGAACGAGATCAAGATAAGGAATTATCAGGTATGGGCGAGGAGCAATTAGAATTTCCCAATGAACGGACAATTCAGAGCCCTTTCGTGCTTCAAACTGAGCAGAGAAGTTCGAGTCAGAGAGTGTGATCTGATATGACAGGGAGAACAAGAAAGAACACGCCTTGGTTGCTACACGAGGCGGGTCTGTGGTTAAAAGGATCATAGATTACCCGGTAGAAGGGAGCAGTAGGGCAGTTTCACCACTGCAGCCACTTTCTCAATCGAGTTCAGGAGCATCAGCTCCCAGCAGAAGACGTGCGCAAAGTAACTCAGAACTTGCTTTATTGCAATTTTTGAAGTACACGGAGCAGAAGAATAAGACAGTGAGAAAGGATATTTTACATGAAATGGTGGTGACTAGAAAAGAGATAAGGAAAAATGGGCTACTTTTATGGAAAATTTGAAATGCAATAGGATTAGCATTGGAAGCAAAGGGTGAGTCTACGGAAGCCAGTAAGTTAGCACAGTCAACTGAGCAGTTAGAAGAAGATGTGGAGAAATCACAGGAAGGAATAAATACGCAAATACAACAACTTCCAGTCCTTGAAAAAGAATTGGACACAGTATGCATGAGGCAGAAGGAACATAAAACACGTACGAGAGAAATTGAAAGAAAAGTGGACAATACTGATGCTGATATTAGAACGAAATTAGATGACGCCACAGTGCCGTTAGAATGGCGCAGGAAGAAATTAATCTTACACGAAATACAGAAGAGACATGAGCATCTAAGAAATTCGAATATAGCTTCAGACAGGGAAAATGAAGAAAATCATTAGTTCAGTCGAGTACACCACAGGAAACGAGGATTAGTAATCAAAATGATTTTCGTGAGCCGATCGCATGTCGTTCACGTTTGGAGATGGATGACTACCCACAAAATAATTGTACTCCACTCATGAGGACGCATGCATGGGACATGAGCGAGTCTGTCGCAAGGGAAAGTAGAAGTAGTGTGTCAACTACATACGGGGAACCTCTAGCATGATACAGAGAAACACAAACAGCTGACAGGACATAAGCTCGGGAGGAAGAAGCATTTGGTTTTAAGTATTTCCTTTTTGTACAGGAAATCCAAACGCATATGGACAACGGAAAATCCGTTCATCCCAAGGCGTGGATATCTCAGTTCAGTTTATCATAACCGCCATCATGGGCATTGCAACACAAGCTAGACTTCTTGTGCGCACATTTAGGAGGAGACTCTGAAGTCCTAATAAGTGAGTGCGCACAAACGTGAAGCTTGTGTCAGGAGTTTAAAGGTACTTTTCTTGTGATATACTTGGTGAAGGAAACTCAAGGGCGCATGAAGGAAGAAACTGCGATGCATAAAGACTTAGAATCATCAGAACAGAGGTATCTGGTGAAGTTCTTTGACAGTTTTCTGCGCAAGAAACAGTACTTGAAAACGCCATATAGCTCGAGCGAAATTACACGATTTTTCTATATGAAATTAGCATTTTGCTATAAGAAAATATCTACCAGGTATCAGCAAGTATTGGACGGCAGATGTAACGAAAACAAAGAAGCATTCAAAAACATGCTGTTGGGAGTTAGAGTTTGCTTTCAACGAGAATCAGGTGCAGGAAAGACAGAGGGAAGCGTAGAACAGTAACAACAATTCTAATAATTTTTGTGGATCGCCGCGACGGGAGTATAACAGTAGAAACAATAGGAACAGGCCATAAGACATGGCTGGGCAATTCCAGCCAGCCCCTCCAAACATAGGCGCAGGAAAGCATTTGCAACCGAGCAATCGCCCACAGTTCGTAGCAACGTGGCCACAACCTAATGAAAGGATGCAGCAAGTTCAGATCACGGAGATTAGACCACCAGATGCTCGCGACAAAGGTCAGCCAGCAAATCAGAATCAACTATGACGAATGTCAAAAGAGGGATCGGTCAATAGAACGCCCACAGAACAACTCGAAGCAGATCCGAACGATGCTCTAGATTCTGTAAATGCGTCAGAGGGGTAGCAGCAAAGGAGAGACGATAATAAGGGGAGAGATGCACAATATGAGAACGACGATAGAAATGAAGAGGAATGACTTGTAAATAGTTATGGGGATCAGAGAACAAGCATTTTAACGTTAAGCCATGCTTTAGAGGCGGAGGAAAATGAGGTGGAAGAGGACGACGAAGATTGGAAGCCGAGTCCACACGATGAAGGACGACGAAGACTGGAAGCCGAGTCCACACGATAAACAAGACGTAGATGAAGAATCATATTTAGAACTTTGCAAAGAAAATTTTGTGTTCGATGAGGGGCAATTCAGATACACAAGCTGGACTAAAAGGTAATGGAAAACCTACGTCAAAGTAGAAGAGATAGGAAAGAACTAAACTGCGATCAGAGGTGAACCCATGAAAACATCAAGTGAGCATAGGATAAAAATAAAGTGATAAACAGTGTAAACTTACTCAAGTCTGAGGACATATGGGAGATCATGTTGAGAGAAAAGAAATCAGTGTTCGGTCGGGAGCTATACTCAGTGGTAAAGATAAGAGCTAAAGGGAATTTTTGACAGTGGCAGTGAAAGCTCTGCGATTTCCGATGTCGCCTTTGAAAGACGTGGGAAGGAGACTCGGTCGCCATTGCTGTCTTTAAAAAAGACACGCATAGAGGGGGCGGTTGTAGGCAAACACACGAAGGTAAATAGCCAGGCTAGGATAGAATTTACATGTTAGGGATGTGACTTTGTGACTTCCCCTTCCTAATCGGCCTACTGCATTGCAGTATGATTGAACGTGATCGCGTATACCTAGGGATGTGACTTTGTGACTTCCCCCTTCCTAATCGGCCTACTGCATTGCAATATGATTGAACGTGATCGCGTATACCTAATGAAATTTTACAGGGAATAAGGGTATCGTTACAGGAGGAAAATAACACTGGTTAGTAGGAGGAAAGTGTACAACAGACCCTTATGAAGGAAGAATGTATTGTAAACCTTATCTAAATACTGATGATAATTTTGAAATGGGTGGAATATAGTGCAATCGCTCACGAACCACATAGGAGGGAAAAGGGTATCACGTAATATTCAATACAAAAAGTACTGACTAGCGAAAGAAGGATAGTTAAACGGGCGCCACCCACTAGGGCAACGAATATCCAAAATCCTAAGAAAGGTAATGGCAAAGGAAATTAAGTAAATAATCACTGGCGCGGCAACAGACTATTGTCACCCTTTTCCACAACATAACAGTTCACGAGAAAATAAAATATGAATCAGAAAGCACCGAGTTTGAAGTTACTTAATCTGAAATACTACATTTTGAAAGTAAATTTAAATGAAGTCGCAGACTATGGTGGCCTTGAAGCTTTTCCCGATGCAAACATTTTGGCTTCGAAGACTTGGAATACAATGGAGAGCACCGGACTACCTTGGTTCCACACAAGCCGTTTTCCATCTCAACTAGAAGAAAGAAGCTGCTTCATTCTGACGAGTATTTGTTTGTTTGGGGGCAAAGTAGGCAATAACAATTGTAAGATAAGTCATGCAGACTATGGTGGCCTTGAAGCTTTTCCTGATGCAAAAGACTGTAACTGAAACTTTGTTTAGTAAAAAATGACTTTGAGTAACCTCTGCATAACGTAATGAAAAATTTGGAAAACGGTTCAGACGCAGCACGGCTATACCGAAACCAGTACACTCACAGACACTGATCAAATCACACATTTCAAGCTCTTTTTGATCGTTCGTCTGTCATAGGTCCTTTCAGACAGAGGAACGTGCAGGGAGGCGGCAGACTGCGCGTACTACGGTTCGTCTCAATATTCAGTAAAAATGTTCAGATGTATGTGAAATCTTATGGGAATTAACTGCTAAGGTCATCAGTCCCTAAGCTTTCACACTACTGAACCTAAATTACCCTAAGGACAAACACACACACCCATGCCCGAGGGAGGACTCGAACCTCCTCCAGGATCAGCCGCACAGTCCATGACTGCAGCGCCTTAGAATGCTCGGCTAATCCCGCGCGGCAATATTCAGTAGAACACGGTCCTAAAAAACTGGTGCACACACAATCCGCCGTTTCTCAGCACGTTCGTCTGTCTGAAAGGATCCATGATCACACAAACGCCCAAAAAGGGCTTGAAATGTTGTGTGATGTGGCTGGTGACTTTGAAGGAACTGATTTTGCTATATAGCCGTGCTACCTCTCGACCGTTTCCATCTGCTTCGCCGTACACAAACACCATCTCGGCTTGTTCCCGACATTAATACCGGACCATCCTGCCGCTTACAGTTCGCTGCGTCAATCAAAGAGTCCGCAACACACAAGGAACACACGGTATCTGGTCACAGAAACTGTCATTTTTCAGCGCCATCCACCGTTGCAGTGTTGCATTTCTGGACACAAGTTCATGAGATCTTTTTCCGCCATTTCCAATGAGAAATCCGTCCCTGTAGTTTGTTGGTTTTATTAATGTTCACACTCTATAATTGTCTTAATCATCACTCGAGGAGAGATACCTAGGCGTACTATTTATGACGTCTTGTCACATAGGGTGCTTATAGCGCACCAGAGACGCATTTACAGTAAATCGTGACAGTATGTAATACCTTTTGCCTTTGCTGTGTACAATCAGGTAGCTCTCAAACCTTACTGCTTTGCATACGATGTCGCCAGTAATGAAACATGACGCGGCTCACCTTTCAAGTATCTCCAACAGCGACGAAGTTCTTCTCAAGTCACAGATTTTCATCTTCCTTCCCTTCCACACACCGGGATAATAACTTCCTTATGCGTCGGAACATTACTGCAACGATAAAGGGCAGCACGTTAGATATGGCCAGACCGTCTCGATGATAAATCTTACAACAATGTCCTGCAGGTGGATCTCAAGAAAAATCTGGAAGTGTGTGGCATATCTGTAAACTTAGCTTTTGTAATAAAAGTAGCTATCAATGTTACAAACGACCTATAAAATCCAGATAGACGAAATAGTTTTTTCACTTGAATAAACATATCCATTTGTAACTAGTTAAGAATTCATTACCGGTATTTTAATTCCTTGTAATTCATATTCGTTGAATCAAATTAATAGTAGTTCTTATAGTTAGAACAGTGATGTCCATACAAGACTAAACGGAAAAATGAGCAACAAATTATTTTTATCATTTGACCAATAACACAAAAATGTCGACATGTACCAAAGGAAGTTTGAAATCTAACTGAAGGTGACGCGTCGTGGATAACTCCCTCTCTTCCATTGACAAATTTATACTCAATAACTGGTAGGCAGTAAAAAATAAATAATGTTATTTTTAAGTATAGTTGCTTGAGCAGGACTAAAATAATAATGTTGTCATTAATGTTAACAATAATCGTGTATACATACCCTGTAAATTGACTCCTTCCACATCATTTCCATAAAAGAATCGTTCAGATGACCTATGGAACATGCAACTAACTAAATAACTAATTAACAGGCAAAGGAATGTTCATTATGTGGCACATTTATTCTGCAAAGGATAATTTTGTTTTGGTAGCAGTTATCTGAAGCCATCGCTATAGACTGCATATTACTAAGCAAGGCGCTACTGCAACATAGTAGTTTCAGATAAACACCGATTTCAGCTATAACAACTTCATATTGGGCCAGACATTAGACAGTGGTCGTATAATCTTCACAGCGATAGGGTCTGCAGCTGGGGTGAATTTGTAATAATTTTACAAAAATGAACAGAACAAATACATAAAAGTTATTTCAAACAAGTTACATACACTCATATTTACACCAAAGATGAACAGTAATTAAATATGATTGAGAACAAATACATATACAGCTTAATTAACACCAAAGATGAACAGTAATTAAATATGACTGAGAACAAATACATATACAGCCTAATTAACAAATTTATGTAAAATAATTATAACCTTCCTAGCGTAGTACGTTAAAATCATCGACCTTATATATAACAGATTTTCAGCAACTGCTCAAATGGAACGCGCTCCTAAAATAGCGAAAAACTCTTTCTAATTTACTTTGTGACAGCTACATGTAGCCATAGCAGCAAGGACGCAGGACGGTAGCATGAAAGAATTGTCCGGTAGATCAAGGGAAACAGAAGAATGGAAAAGAAAATTGAGGATGTGTTAGATGACGATCATTTTGGCTTTAGGAATGGTGAGGGAACCAGAGAGACAATTCTGAGGTTGCGGCTGATAATGGAAGCAAGACTAAAGAAAAATCAAGACACGTTCATAGAATTTGTTGACCTGAAAAAAGCGTTTCGACAATGTACAATGGTGCAAGATGTTCTAAATTCTGAGAAAAATACGGGTAACCCATAGAGAGAGACGGGTACAGTATGTACAAGAGCCGAGACGGAATAATAAGAGTGGACGACCAAGAACGAAGCTCTCGGATTAAAATGGGTGTAAGGCAGGGATGTAGTCTTTCGCCCCTACTGTTTAATCTCTAAATCGAAGAAGCAGTGATGGAAATAAAAGAAAGGTTCAGCAGTGGGATTGAAATTCAAGGTGAAAGCATATCAACGATACTATTCGCTTATGACTTTGCTGTCCTCAGTGAAAGTGAAGAAGAATTACATGATCTGCTGAATGGAGTGAAAATTCTAATGACTGCAGAATATGTACTGAGGGTAAATCGAAGAAAGGCGAAGGTATTGAGAAGTAGCAGAAATGAGAACATCGAGAAACTTAACATCAGGATTAATGGTCACGAGTAGGTTCAAATGGTTCAAATGGCTCTGAGCACTATGGGACTTAACATCTATGGTCATCAGTCCCCTAGAACTTAGAACTACTTAAACCTAACTAACCTAAGGACATCACACAACACCCAGTCATCACGAGACAGAGAAAATCCCTGACCTCGCCGGGAATCGAACCCGGAAAACTGGGCGTGGGAAGCGAGAACGCTACCGCACGACCACGAGCTGCGGACGAGTAGGTTAAGTTAAGGAATTCTAATATCTAGGCAGCAAAATAACCGATGACGGACGGAGCAAGGAGGACATCAAAAGCAGACTAGCACTGGAAAAAGGGCATTCATGGCCAAGATAAGTCTGCTCGTATCAGACATCGTCTTAATCTGAGGAAGAAATCTCTGAGAATGGACGATGGGGGCACAGCATTCTATGGTAGTGAAACATGGACTATGGGGAAACCGGAACAGAAAAGACTCGAAGCATTTGAGATGCAGTGTTACAGACGAATGTTGACATTTAGGTTGACTGGTAAGGTATGAAATGAGGAGGTTCTGCGCAAAATTGGAGAGGAAACGAATATGTGGAAAATACTGAGAAGATGGGATAGGATGATAGGACATCCGTGAACACATGAGGGAATGACTTCCATGGTATTAGAGGGAACTGTAGAGGAAAAACTGTACAGGAAGACAGAGATTGGAATGCATCCAGCAAATAAGTGAGGACGTAGGCTGCAGGTGCTACTCTGAGATGAAGAGGTTAGCACAGGAGAGTAATTAGTGGCGCGCCGCCTCACACCAGCCAGAAGACCAATGACTCTCAAAAAATGACTTGTTGCTATGTTAAATTCACAAATGACACTAATACATTCATTGTATAATACTTTCTTTTTAGGTATTTGAAAATGGCCGAAGGCGGAAATTGTAGAATCGTCCATAACAAAAGAGAATGGCTACTGAGGACATCACTAAATCATTCAACAAAATACATGGTGATTTGCTGACTACCTTACGTTCGTTCAATACGACGCTATGAGGCAGGAGCGATAATTTGATATGCACTTCCCTATAGCTCTAAGCACTATGGCACGTAACATCTGAGGTCGTCAGTCCCCTAGACTTATAACTACTTAAACCTAACCAACCTAAGGAGATCACACACATTCATGCCCGAGGCAGGATTCGAACCTGCGACCGTAGCAGCAACGCGGTTCCGGACTGAAGCGCCTAGAACCGCCCGTCCACAGCGGCCGGCTCACATACCTATGGTAAAGTTCTAGTGGCAGCATATAACCAAATTTCTCCTCATTGTCTGAAGGGATTTCAGTTTTACGGTACCCATTTGTCGGAGTTAGTGTATTCTCGATGGACTGCACTGTCCCTTTTATGTGTTGTAATCATCAACAACGTAAATTCAACCTTAAATCTAGAACTACTCCTCACCGCCATGTGAACTAAACATTTGCACGTACGACGTAATTACCACCCTTGGCGACTGAAATATAGTCAGTGATACATAACTGAAGAAAACACCCGAATATCTTATAAACATCCAATGGATATAACAGCTAATGGTGCCCCAACACATTAACTCAGTTCACTTAAGCAACAGGGAGAGAAAACACTTTTGTGCCGTTGTCATTGTGAAACTAAGAAATAAATTTTAGGCTATACGATTGCAGCACACGAACACTGTAAAACTCAGTAAGGAGATCCGTCTCTTCAAGTCAAGTTCTCAGAAGCAATATGACAAATTGAAGGAACGCCCTGGAATGTTAATCGAACTCTGTACTTACCTTTTCGTCTGCAGTAGTATTGTTAACTGCATGTTGCGAGATCACATCATTCTCCGTTCAATCGCTTATGTATACTAGTACCTCTCCGCTACATACACACTCACCCAATAGTCACGATATTCTAATTTCAGATGATACTGTGGAAAATAAATAGGTAACAGTTAACTCAGTGGCTCGTACCTCTTGTAGATAGGAAGCACCTCGCGTTGAAGCTGGGTGTCTTCTTCGTTCAAAGCTTTTAAAGCTCCCCGAGAGCTTTAGAAACGTTTCGTTGGATGCACACGAAACACGAAATCCAGCACTGCAACACTTGAATCAGAACTGAAGCTCCATCTACTCAACAAAACATAGAACCTAATCGTATTGATGCTCCAAGTATTCGAGAGAATACAGAAGTAATTGCTAGGCAACGGAACACGACGCTTTAGGCGACATAGCATTGTTGTTTGCATAGCTTCAGATCGATATCAAAAAGCAACATCTGTAACTAAAGAAAGGGTCCTTCGGTGTTTAGCAACCTCGGCATGGTTAAACGAGAACTGCAGTAAAATTTTAAATAACTCAATTGTATGTACGACCGCCGGCCAATGTGGCCGAGCGGATAAAGGCGCTACAGTCTGGAACCGCACGACCGCTACGGTCGCAGGTCCGAACCCTTCCTCGGGCATGGATGTGTGTGATGTCCTTAGGTTAGTTAGGTTTAAGTAGTTCTAAGTTCTAGGGAACTTATGACCACAGCAGTTTAGTCCCATAGTGTTCAGAGCCATTTGAACCATTTTTTGTATGTACGACGAAACAACAAGGTTTTGTGATTGAAAAATATCTAGCAACATCTAAATGGCGAAAACACCCGAATAGCTGTATCAAACGTTCTCGGACTTCTTTCCGCGTCAGTTCAGGATAAAGCCTCGAGCTTTCGTCAGTTTCCACCATCGTCTTCGTCACGTGACATCAATTCAGCGTTCTCCAAGAAAATGAAACTTAAAAATGCTGAACATTCGGTGATGAGCCACCGATTGAATTCGTTCCCTTCTGCGGCGCGACGTCCAGCAATATAGACTTCTGGGAAGACCAGACATGAGATCTTTTTTCCGACCTCCTAAGAAGGCATCCCATGTGCCTGCGGAAGTAATTACATCGGTCAGGCCATCCGCACCGTTTCCGATCGCTTTGCAGAACATGAATGGCAGACTAAAAATTGAGAACTGGAGAAATCTGCAGCTGCTGAACACAGCCTCACATACAGATACAAAATAGTTTAACGAAACAGAAGTTTTGTCCCAGCCTACCACATCCTTGGACTCTATAATTAGAGGCTGTAAAAATAAGAATGTGTGAGAAAACCTTTAACAGTGGCGGCGTATATAATCTTAGCGCTGCATGGAAACGAGCTCTCGATGCAGAGAAGAGCCAGAGATATATGTAGCAATGTTTACGCTACAGCGGGAGCAATGGCGCCACCAGCGCAGACGTTGGCAAGATCTGCGAGAGCATGACGTCTCTACTGGCCAATCAGAAGCCGTCTTTTGGCTGTATTAGGCCATCACAGCAGTGATTTTGACAGTCAGTTGCTCCTGACGAAGGTGACGGCAGAAATCGTCGACAGCTCGAGGTTTTACCTTGAAGTGACGCGGTAAGAGGTCCGAGAATGTTATATACAACAGCGCCGCAGCGAAAGACTCCGTCCTCACCCGAATAGCTAATAAACTCCCATTGGATTTAGCACATAACGATATTCCAAGATATTAGTTTAACTTCCCTAAACAATAGGAGAGGAAAACGCTTTTGTTGCGGTCCAACTGCACTCAGTACGACTCTACGTAGTTGGCAGCAGTTTCCAGAGTGTCTTCTACTTCACAGACGGAAGAAAACTCCATCAGTACGTCTCTATAATGACCACTGACAGTTTGTATGTTTCATAGGCAAGCGAGAAACATCAGTGACACCGTTGTAGTTGTGAAAGTAAGCAATGAATTTCAAAATACAAGCAAAAGCACATTGAAATCGTCAAAAACTAAGTAAAATGATCTACCAGTCAAGCCCATAACTTTTGAAAATGCATGAAAAGTGAGGACAGTTCATTCTTTCACGTAGTGTACTATTAATAACTACATGTTCCAAAATTACATCAATCTGTGTCGTAACGCTTCAGTTTGGCAGTACTTCTTCATTGAATACACAGCCATTTGAATGATTGTACGATTTCTAATTGAGAAGGATTCTGTATTGTAATTAATAGGTGACAGTTAAGTGAGTGCTCATTATCTCTTGATGGTGTATCCTGCCTTGATGCACGGTTTTTTCAACGCTTTTAAAGCTCCCCAAAACCTTTATAATGTTACGTTAGTTGTACTTTAAACACTATATCCAGCACTACAGTACTTTATCTAAAATGTAGTTTCTTTTACTCTATAAAACAGAGAACACCTTCGAATTGATACTCGAAGTATTCGAGAAAATACGATGCTTTAGGAGCCATAGCAGTGTTGTCTGCATGGCGCTGCAGTAAAATTTCAAATACGTTAGATATACATACAACGAATTAATGGCGTTTTGCGATTAAAAATTATCCAGCAGTATCTAACTGACCAAGATATCTGAATAGCTAATGTACTCTCAATGGATGTAACAGATAACTTCCGTATGCTACAGGTTATGCTCCCATCGCAACTAAATACAGCTGGCATTAGTTTCCAAAGGCTGGAACCATTTCCCAAACTGTCTTCTCCTTCACAGACGGCTGAAAATTGTAGCGGTACATCTACATCTACATCTACGTGATTACTCTGCTATTCACAATAAAGTGCCTGGCAGAGGGTTCAATGAACCACCTTCATGCTGTCTCTCTACCGTTTCACTCTCGAACGGCACGAGGGAAAAGCGAACACTAAAATTTTTCTGTGCGAGCCCTGATTTCTCTTATTTTATCGTGATGATCATTTCTCCTTATGTAGGTGGGTGCCAACAGAATGTTTTCTCAATCGGAGGAGAAAACTGGTGATTGAAATTTCATGAGAAGATCCCGTCGCAACGAAAAACGCCTTTTTTTTTAATGATTGCCACTCCAATTCACGTATCATGTCTGTGACACTATCTTCCCTATTTCGCGATAATGCGAAACGAGCTGCCCTTATTTGTACTTTTTCGATGTTATCCGTCAGTCCCACCTGATGCGGATCCCACACCGCCCAGCAATACTCCAGAATAGGGTGGACAAGCGTGGTGTAAGCAGTCTCTTTAGTAGACCTGTTGCACCTTCTAAGTGTTCTGCCAGTGAATCGCAGTCTTTGGTTTGCTCTACCCACAATATTATCTATGTGATTGTTCCAGTTTAGGTTATTTGTAATTGTAATCCCTAAGTATTTAGTTGAATTTACAGCCCTAAGACGCGTGTGACTTATCGCGTAATCGAAATTTAGCTGATTTCTTTTAGTACTCATATGAATAACTTCACACTTTTCCTTATTCAGGGTCAATTGCCACTTTTCGCACCATATAGATATCTTATCTAAATCATTCTGCAAGTCGTTTTGATCATCTGATGATTTTACAAGGCGATAAATGACAGCATCATCTGCAAACAATCTAAGACGGCTACTCAGATTGTCTCCTATGTCGTTAATATAGTTCAGGAACAACAGAGGGCCTATAACACTTCCTTGGGGAACGCCGGATATTACTTCTGTTTTACTCGATCACTTTCCGTCTATTGCTATGAACTGTGACCTTTCTGACACGAAATCACGAATCCACTCGCACAATTGAGGCGATACTCCGTACGCACGCAGTTTGGTTAGAAGACGCTTGTGAGGAACGATGTCGAAAGCCTTCTGGAAATCTAAAAATATGGAATCAATTTGACATCCCCTGTCGATAGCACTTATTACTTCATGAGTATAAAGAGCTAGTTGTGATTCACAAGAACGATATTTTCTGAAACCGTGCTGACAATCTGTCAATAAATCGTTTTCTTCGAGGTACTTCATAATGTTCGAATACAGTATATGTTCCAAAACCCTACTGCAAATCGACGACCCTACAATGATCATAGTATGATGTTTAATCCACAAGCGAGGATGGTCAGTGACACCGTTTTCATTATGAAGTACAGTAATTAATTCCAGGATTCACTATGAAATAACAGAAACATCGTGTAACACTAAGTAAAGACGTCGGCCTCTACAAGTCATGCACCTAACCTTTGAGCACGAAAAATAAAAATGCACTCTTTCACGTGATATGCTGTTACTAACATCATGTTGCAAGATCACGTCACACTCCGCCGCATGCATCAGTTGGAAAGTACCTCTCCACTAAATAAACAGTTATTTGAAATCTTACATGCTAACTGAAGATGATTCTGATTGACAAATGAAAAGCGACAGCTAAGTCAATGGATGGTACCTCTTCCGGCGGCGATGCACTGCGCCCCTGGGAGTTCGCTTCGTTCAAAGTTTTCAAAGTCCGCAACAACTTTAAACAGCTTCGTCAGTCACTTTTACCCGATACACAAAATTCGACGCTACACTACTTTAATCAGTAATGAAGTGTCTTTGCTCATTAACACAGAGAACGTATTATCGCTTCTCAAAGTACTCGAGAGAATACAGAAGTAATTGCTATGCAACGGATCACGATGCCTTGGGCGACATAGCATTGTTGTTTGCATGGCCTGATATCCGCATTAAACAGCAACGCCAGTAACTGCAGAGTCGTTCGCTTTTTAGCAATGCTGATAGCAATGGTCAAACGAGCACAGTAAACCAATTTTAAACAATTTAAATGTTTTGCAATTGAAAGATACGTAGCACTATCTACGGGAAGAAAACACCCGAATAGTTAAAACAAGCTCCCAATGGATTTAACACGTAACGATGATCAAAGATATAATTCAGTTTCCATATTCAACGGCAGGGGAAAACTTTTGGGAAACTGAAGAATGAGATACAACTCGTGGTATCTGATCAATGGTGTCATAAATAAGTCATAGGTGATACACGACAAACTAAGGTGCCAGCTCGACTCAATACGATTCTACGTAGACTACACGAGTTTGAAAACTATCTTCTCCTTCACAGTCGGAAGAAAATTCCACCACTACGACCCTACAACGACTGCAGATAATAGGTATGTTTACTCGACAAGCGAGAAAGATATGTAACAACGTTGGTTTGTGAAAGTAGGCAAAGAATTTGAGAATACGGGGTGAACGTACATGAAAATCGTCAAAAATTAATTAAAGAGGTCTGCCCCTACAATTTGCCTTTAAAACTGCATGAAAAATGAAAACGATGCACTCTGCACTTATACTAATTACGTGCTCCGAAATTACATACAACTCTGTCGTAACGGTCCATTTTGACAGTGCTTCTCCCCTAAATATACAGTCATTTAAATTTTTAAACGATTTTAACTGCTGGTGATTCTATATGGTAAAAAAAGACGTGACCTTTAAGAGGATGGCTCATACCTCTTGCAGGTACGCACCTCCCTTTGAAGCTGGGTGTTCGCTTTGTTCAAAGCTTTTAAAGCTCTCCAAGAACGTGTTTCTTTACGTACTCGAAACACGAAATCCGACACCACAATACCTGAATCAAAGCTGAAGCTTCTTTAACCCACTCATTCAGAGAACGTATTCGTCTCAGTACTTAAGTACTCGAGAGAAAACAGAAGTAATTGCTAGGCAATGGAAAAAACGATTCAGGTGACATATCACTGTTGTGAGCACAGCCTGATATCGAATTAAACAGGAACTGTTGAGCAGCGGCATAGTTTCTCTACCAGGGCAGCCCTTATTATTTCGAAGCCATTCTGTTCGCCATACTTTTTATTGTCACATGTTCGCTTCTGCTTGGAGGAGATTACTGGCACGTTATTGGACGTAGAGAAGTAAGGCGTAGACATTTAATGTAAACTCAGGAAAGGTTCAAGGATACAGTGTGAGCGGCCGCCACACACCGGGAGCTGAGAACGGAGCAGATGGTCGAGGGAGGAAGTGTTCGTGGCACTGCCGACACTACGCTGTCGCCCTCTCAGGCCACCAGTCCCAAATGAGGCGGGAGCTGATCACAGCCGGAGGCCATCGCAGCAGACTGCGTCACACCAAGGGCGGAAAAATTGCTTTGTGCGCTTTTATTCCTCAAACATCACGACCTCCCGTAGTAGTTTGACAGCTGAGTAACTAAGGCGAAGTGTTCTGAAACGCGTGTTTAAGTACTTGTACTCTGGCCAAAGCTAAGATTTCTTACATTTTTCTTGGGGGAACTTTTGAGTTAACTCGACATAGTAGCCACGCGGTGCGAGTGCGAGTGTAAAAACCTGTCACCTCCAAAACTATGGTGCCGCGAGTACGCTTTTCACTGGCCTTTGTACAGGTACTTGGAGTTTTACAGTACCCTATGACGGTTTTAGATTCGATACCATAGCTAAAAAGACAGATGTTGAGAGATGTCAGAAACTGTAAAAATTTTATTTTTAGGGCTGAAAAGTCTTGTCAAATAATTGAGAGCTGGTATTACAGTTTACCACTCTTTGTACCATCCCGTTTGGCTAACAACTATAAGGAGACGCAACCGTCGATACGGTCTACCGTAAAACAGTAACCCAAGAGTGGCGCCGAAACGCAGTAGAGGTAATGTTGCATCTCTAACGGCTTCTCAGTGACGTAGGAATTTGCCATGGCAGCCTGGAAGGCTTAACAGAGATGAGTAAACAGACGACGGTATCACAGAAATATCTACGTCAGCAGCTACCGCAAATCCAATACATCTAATAAATACAGACGGTACGTATATGGACGTACAGATATTTCGAGTAGCAAGGAGACGCCTGTGAAAAGCGTACAAAACAACAATAATAATAATACTAAAATCGCTGTGAATGAAGGTTTATGTTGCAACAGTGCATATGGAGTATAAGAAACAATTACATTTACACATCAATAGCACAAGCTGTTCTGAGCGAACGGATATCGACACATGCTGAAACGTCCATATTAGTACGCGGTGTAATATCCAGGGGCAGCAATGCAGTCGCTGAGTCTGGCATCCAGAGGGCGAATACTCTCCTGGGATACGGTATGCCACGCCTGCTCGACCTTTTCACGTAATTATGTAACATTTGTTAGTTGACGAGTCACAAGAGCCATTTCTCGTCCCATCACACCCCACACGTGCTCAACTGGAGACGACTCCGGAAGACCGTAACGGCCAGGCAAGTTCCTGCACTTCTTGCAGAGTACGTTGAATTTCATGGGCAGTGTGCACAGCTGCAAAATACTGACGGGAATTCCTTACAGACGAATGGAAAAACTGATAGAAGCCGACCTCGGGGAAGATCAGTTTGGATTTCTTAGAAATGTTGGAACACGTGCGGCAATACTGACCCTACGACTTATCTTAGAAGAAAGATTAATGAAAGGCAAACCTACGTTCCTAGCATTTGTAGACTTAGAGAAAGCTTTTGACAATGTTGATTGGAATACTCTCTTTCAAATTGTGAAGGTGGCAGGGGTAAAATACAGGGAGCGAAAGGCTATTTACAATTTGTACAGAAAGCAGATGGCAGTTATAAGAGTCGAGGGACACGAAAGGGAAGCAGTGGTTGGGAAGGGAGTGAGACAGGGCTGTAGCCTCTCCCCGATGTTATTCAATCTGTATATTGAGCAAGCAATAAAGGAAACAAAAGAAAAGTTCGGAGTAGGTATTAAAATCCATGGAGAAGAAGTAAAAACGTTGAGGTTCGCCGATGACATAGTAATTCTATCAGAGACAGCAAAGGACTCGGAAGAGCAGTTGAACGGAATGGACAGTGTCTTGAAAGGAGGGTATAAGATGAACATCAACAAAAGCAAAACAAGGATAATTGAACGTAGTCGAATTAAGTCGGGTGATGCTGAGGGAATTAGATTAGGAAATGAGACTCTTAAAGTAGTAAAGGAGTTTTGCTATTTGGGGAGCAAAATAACTGATGATGGTCGAAGTAGAGAGGATATAAAATGTAGACTGGCAATGGCAAGGAAAGCGTTTCTGAAGAAGAAAAATTTGATAACATCGAGTATAGATTTAAATGTCAGGAAGTCGTCTCTGAAAGTATTTCTATGGAGTGTAGCCATGTATGGAAGTGAAACGTGGACGATAAATAGTTTAGACAAGAAGAGAATAGGAGCTTTAGAAATGTGGTGCTACAGAAGAATGCTGAAGATTAGATGGGTAGATCACATAACTAATGAGGAGGTGTTGAGTAGAACTGGGGAGGAGAGGAGCTTGTGGCACAACCTGACTAGAAGAAGGGATCGGTTGGTAGGACATGTTCTGAGACATCGAGGGATCACCAGTTTAGTATTGGAGGCAGCGTGGAGGGTAAAAATCGTAGAGGGAGACCAAGAGACGAATACAGTAATACACTAAGCAGATTCAGAAGGATGTAGGTTGCAGTAGGTACTGGGAGATGAAGAAGCTTGCACAGCATAGAATAGCATGGAGAGCTGCATCAAACCCGTCTCAGGACTGAAGACCACAACAAGAACAACGTGTGGACGAGCATTATTCTGTTGGAACAACACATCACCATCCTAGCGCAAGAACGGCAAAAGTGCGGGTCTAACAACAGTGTTCACGTACCGAGCGCTGGTCAGCGTCCGCTCCGCGAACACCAAAGGTGACCGAGAGTTGTAGCCTACAACGCCCCAGACCGTAGGTCCCGGTGTTGGGTCAGCGTGTCTTGAACGAATGCGCAGGCACAGTCTGCTATCATCGCCGTGGTTCCATCTTTGAAGTGATCCTCTGCCGACACCAGTCGAGCCGTGAGCGTCGACGCTGTGGCGTGAGTGGAGGACGGAATGGAGGTGTGCGTGCCCGTAGCCCCACTTCTAACAACCAGTTGACAACAGTTCGTGCTGACACGTCTGGGCTCACAAGCGCTCTTACCTCCGCCGTGGTAGCTGTACGATCTGCCACCGCTGCCCTTACAACACGACGATCCTGACTGACGTCTGTGGTGCGTCGACGTCCAGAACCTCATGTAGGGTGTGAGAATGTTCACGTGGCCATGATACTAGCATCGTTGTGCAACGAGACAGCATGTTCAAGTTGTGTGGCAGTTCTCCGAAAGGATGACCCCGCGACTGGGAAGGAAACAGTTTGACGCCTTTCAAACTCGTTCAGTTGACTGCAGGAAGCACGAGTGCATCTCAGTGGCATGGTTGCCTGCTCGCTTCAAGCCTTTGCACCACACTGAGCCTCTCTTAGCAGAGAGGATTCCCTGTCAAAGGGCTGACACACATGGCGCTCTGATAGCTATACCACTTCGCTATCTGTTGGCAGACAACGTTGAAACCACTACTACTAGTACATCTACGATTCCCAGGTGGCATATGCCGTCATCGGATCAAAATCGACCTCGTCTTTCCAGGTGTACTACTTTTTTTTTTATTTACGGCAGAGTAAGATGAAGTGTGAATCTTTCCAACCAAGAAATTACTGAAAACTGAAATTAGCAATTCAGCTGATTCGTATCGTCACGGCAGTTGGATAAGAACAGAAAAGCCTACACCCCAACCACTATGGTATATAGCAAAATGTTATCGGTCGATAAGCCCTAAATCTCATCTTCTCTCTCCTCTGCCACCTTACACTCTCTACGGGGACGTTCGACGATTGAGTGCCGTCCAATAAATTGCTACATTCTCATCGCAAGTATAATGTCACGTTCAGAAGTATCCGAACGGCCAGAATTGCGTTCCGCCTGATTTGCATCGAGCCCACATATCGTCGCTATCTTGAAGGACCTCTAATCTCTTTAAGGTACATCACTCCAGATGTAAAAATTCACCTCGATATTGCAAAGCCGGCCGTAGTGGCCGAGCGGTTCTAGGCGTTTAAGTCTGGGACCGCGCGACCGCTACGGTCCCAGATTCGAATCCTACCTCGGGCATGGATGTGTGTGACGTCCTTGGTTAGTCCGGTTTAAGTAGTTCTAAGGTGTAAGGGACTGATGTCCTCAGATGTTAAGTCCCGTAGTGCTCAGAGCCATTTGAATCATTTGATATTGCAAATACTATGAAACAGGTTATTAGAGAGGAGACAGTCCTTAACGCACGTGAATTGAACTTTATCGTTACAGCGCTGAAGCGCTGTGTCAAACACATATGAAAAGGGCGTGCGCATACCACAGTTTGCGGGGAGTCTTGGTTTTTCGGTTCCTATTTGAGATACGAACATGGGGAAAAGGTTTTTCGTTCAGCCCAGACCAGTGGCCATTTTATAAACACTGGAACGTTTGTCTTAGCGTAGCTACGTTGTAGTACAGACATTAAGCAAGGTTAGAACGACGAACTGCGCCTGGCGCTCGGGAAAATTATGCCAATCGATTAGTTCGTTTCGCAAAAGATTTCAATTGGACTAAAATTAATGCTCAGCTAATGACACCATTTCTATGTGTGCATCCGAATTTTAAGCACAAAAACAGTGACCCTTAAATAACTCTGAACTGGAGCGAGATTGGGCCCACCGGTGTTTAGGACCTTTGTCTAAGATAAGTCTTAATATTTTGAAGAAAAAAAACTTGCTTCGTTTGGATTTTACGTGCAAAAAACACGATTTTCTGGAAGATATTTGAAGCGCGCCGCGTCCATACTTCAAACTTGTACGGACCGGTTCAAATTTTGCGCGAATTTAGATAAAAGGATAAAGTCAAAATGAATTTTTCATCAAACAGACTTTGTCTGTTGTCGAGATACGATGTTCCAAAGTCGAGATAAATGTAGCACGTAACACTCACTACGTGCGAAAAACACATTTTTGTGCAATTTTTTATGTGCACCACTTCTGTGTTTCTGACTTGTGTGAATCGGTTCAAATTTTGTAAGACTGTAGACAAAGACGTGAAAGAAATGGTCGTCCTGTTGTTTTGTGAAAGCTTTACCCGTTACCACGATATACGAAACATGGTTCGGAAGACAATAAAAAAAAACTATAACGAAACAGTCGTCGTCCGAGCCAAAAAAAGTCTATTTCGATTGCCAACCTGTGACGTTCTACTGTGAAAATTATTTTGAGAAAAAGCTGCGAACCAGAATTAAAGATTCTCCAATCATAGCACAAAGAAAGTTGAATATGTTTTGGTCAGAGATAGAGATGCAAAAGAAGGAAACAGGCTTTTCGGCTTATCTGGCAGCTTCGAAGACTTTTAAATCAAATGATCCTAGGAAGAATTCCGTTGACAGTTGCTACAATTGCTGTTCGATTGATACACAACCGGTTTCGCGGCCTAAAGTCACATCATCAAGAGTAACAATTGTAGAAGGCCATAGGTGAATCCATCGCTACTAGTCAGGATATATTACTCAGTAAACATTGTCTACATTACTTTGGCTATAGGAGGATGACAATGACATGATCCATTAATTCTGTAAAAATTGCTGGTGGGTAGATCATATAGTTATAGACCCTCGTTTTATAATTTTCTGCATCGGTGTCGAGGAAGGGCGATCCGGTGTTGGGAAGAGTAGAAACAGCCTGCACAGGTTACTAAGCCCGAGTTTATTGTGTCAAGAGGAAGGCATCATACTAATTTGTGTTCTCTTTATTTGCATGCAGGCAGGGTGCCAATACCGACGAACATAGCATTTCACTTTAACCCCAGGTAGAAACGACAATACATAAAGAAAAAAAAAGTGATGTAAGGCCTCAAGTGTACGGCCGAAGTCTTGTGTTCGAGTCCATTTCTCCCTTAGTTACATAATTATGAATAAATGCTGCAGTTTCCATTGTCCCCCTAAAGTAATAACTGTTACCACTAACTAAAATTCATAGACGACAGGGGATTCGAGCTGACTACTTACAGATCAGAAATTTACCGCCATGACTATTCTGTCATTCTACCAAATGCTTACAGTGGAAAACAATTTGGCATGATATACTATGTGATGCAACACCTTTGCTTAAACACATGCAACAACACGAGAAACTTAGGCTGAATCACTACGTGAATCTAAGTTTCGCTTCTAAAGTATGTCAATTCGAAAGCAGTTGAAATAGCACAGTCTTGGACAGCCTCAGGCAGCGTCTCCAGTGGCTAAAGCAGAACCTACTTGTTAGGTGGCAATCAACACCCTCACAGCGGCACAAATCGATCACACCATCATACGTGGAAGTTGGTAGAAGAAATGTTATCATAAACTTGAGCAATAAAATGCCGCGTCTGCAAGAGGTCTTGTGGTAGAAGGCGCTAAGAAGCGCGATGAAGTCTACTCGTTGTGTTGCACATCGTCTGTATACTAAAATCATACACTACATCTACATCTACATTTATACTCCTCAAGCCACCCAACGGTGTGTGGCGGCGGGCACTGTCATTACCTCCCTTTCCTGTTCCAGTCGCGTATGGTTCGCGGGAAGAACGACTGTCTGAAAGCCTCCGTGCGCGCTCTAATCTCTCTAATTTTACATTCGTGATCTCCTCGGGAGGTATAAGTAGGGGGAAGCAATATATTCGATACCTCATCCAGAAACGCACCCTCTCGAAACCTGGCAAGCAATCTACACCGCGATGCAGAGCGCCTCTCTTGCAGAGTCTGCCACTTGAGTTTATTAAACATCTCCGTAACGCTATCACGGTTACCAAATAACCCTGTGACGAAACGCGCCGCTCTTCTTTGGATCTTCTCTATCTCCTCCGTCAAACCGATCTGGTACGGATCCCACACTGATGAGCAATACTCAAGTATAGGTCGAACGAGTGTTTTGTAAGCCACCTCCTTTGTTGATGGACTACATTTTCTAAGCACTCTCCCAATGAATCTCAACCTGGTACCCGCCTTACCAACAATTAATTTTATATGATCATTCCACTTCAAATCGTTCCGCACGCATACTCCCAGATATTTTACAGAAGTAACTGCTACCAGTGTTTGTTCCGCTATCATATAATCATATAATAAAGGATCCTTCTTTCTATGTATTCGCAATACATTACATTTGTCTATGTTAAGGGACAGTTGCCACTCCCTGCACCAAGTGCCTATCCGCTGCAGATCTTCCAGCATTTCGCTACAATTTTCTAATGCTGCAACTTCTCTGTATACTACAGCATCATCCGCGAAAAGCCGCATGGAACTTTCGACACTATCTACTAGGTTATTTATATATATTGTGAAAAGCAATGGTCCCATAACACTCCCCTGTGGCACGCCAGAGGTTACTTTAACGTCTGTAGACGTCTCTCCATTGATAACAACATGTTGTGTTCTGTTTGCTAAAAACTCTTCAATCCAGCCACACAGCTGGTCTGATATTCCGTAGGCTCTTACTTTGTATATCAGGCGGCAGTGCGGAACTGTATCGAACGCCTTCCGGAAGTCAAGAAAAGTAGCATCTACCTGGGAGCCTGTATCTAATATTTTCTGGGTCTCATGAACAAATAAAGCGAGTTGGGTCTCACACGATCGCTGTTTCCGGAATCCATGTTGATTCCTACATAGTAGATTCTCGGTTTCCAAAAACTACATGATACTCGAGCAAAAAACATGTTCTAAATTTCTACAACAGATCGACGTCAGAGATATAGGTCTATAGTTTTGCGCATCTGCTCGACGACCCTTCTTGAAGACTGGGACTACCTGTGCTCTTTTCCAATCATTTCGAACCTTCCGTTCCTCTAGAGACTTGCGGTACACGGCTGTTAGAAGGGGGGCAAGTTCTTTCGCGTACTCTGTGTAGAATCGAATTGGTATCCCGTCAGGTCCAGTGGACTTTCCTCTATTGAGTGATTACAGTTGCTTTCCTATTCCTTGGACACTTATTTCGATGTCAGCCATTTTTTCGTTTGTGCGAGGATTTAGAGAAGGAACTGCAGTGCGGTCTTCCTCTGTGAAACAGCTTTGGAAAAAGGCGTTTAGTATTTCAGCTTTACGCGTGTCATCCTCTGTTTCAATGCCATCATCATCCCGGAGTGTCTGGATATGCTGTTTCGAGCCACTTACTGATTTAACGTAAGACCAGAACTTCCTAGGATTTTCTGTCAAGTCGGTACATAGAATTTTACTTTCGAATTCACTGAACGCTTCACGCATAGCCCTCCTTACGCTAACTTTGACATCGTTTAGCTTCTGTTTGTCTGAGAGGTTTTGGCTGCGTTTAAACTTGGAGTGAAGCTCTCTTTGCTTTCGCAGTAGTTTCCTAACTTTGTTGTTGTACCACGGTGGGTTTTTCCCGTCGCTCACAGTTTTACTCGGCACGTACCTGTCTAAAACCCATTTTACGATTGCCTTGAACTTTTTCCATAAACACTCAACATTGTCAGTGTCGGAACAGAAATTTTCGTTTTGATCTGTTAGGTAGTCTGAAATCTGCCTTCTATTACTCTTGCTAAACAGATAAACCTTCCTCCCTTTTTTTATATTCCTATTAACTTCCATATTCAGGGATGCTGCAACGGCCTTATGATCACTGATTCCCTGTTCTGCACTTAAAGAGTCGAAAAGTTCGGGTCTGTTTGTTATCAGTAGGTCCAAGATGTTATCTCCACGAGTCGGTTCTCTGTTTAATTGCTCGAGGTAATTTTCGGATAGTGCACTCAGTATAATGTCACTCGATGCTCTGTCCCTACCACCCGTCCTAAACATCTGAGTGTCCCAGTCTATATCTGGTAAATTGAAATCTCCACCTAAGACTATAACATGCTGAGGAAATTTATGTGAAATGTATTCCAAATTTTCTCTCAGTTGTTCTGCCACTAATGCTGCTGAGTCGGGAGGTCGGTAAAAGGAGCCAATTATTAACCTAGCTCGGTTGTTGAGTGTAACCTCCACCCATAATAATTCACAGGAACTATCCACTTCTACTTCACTACAGGATAAACTACTACTAACAGCGACGAGCACTCCACCACCGGTTGCATGCAATCTATCCTTTCTAAACACCGTCTGTACCTTTGTAAAAATTTCGGCAGAATTTATCTCTGGCTTCAGCCAGCTTTCTGTACCTATAACGATTTCAGCTTCGGTGCTTTCTATCAGTGCTTGAAGTTCTGGTACTTTACCAACGCAGCTTCGACAGTTGACAATTACAATACCGATTGCTGCTTGGTCCCCGCATGTCCTGACTTTGCCCCGCACCCATTGAGGCTGTTGCCCTTTCTGTACTTGCCCAAGGCCATCTAACCTAAAAAACCGCCCAGCCCACGCCACACAACCCCTGCTACCCGTGTAGCCGCTTGTTGCGTGTAGTGGACTCCTGACCTATCCAGCGGAACCCGAAACCCCACCACCCTATGGCGCAAGTCGAGGAATCTGCAGCCCACACGGTCGCAGAACCGTCTCAGCCTCTGATTCAGACCCTCCACTCGGCTCTGTACCAAAGGTACGCAGTCAGTCCTGTCGACGATGCTGCAGATGGTGAGCTCTGCTTTCATCCCGCTAGCGAGACTGGCAGTCTTCACCAAATCAGATAGCCGCCGGAAGCCAGAGAGGGTTTCCTCCGATCCATAGCGACGCACATCATTGGTGCCGACATGAGCGACCACCTGCAGATGGGTGCACCCTGTACCCTTCAGGGCATCCGGAAGGACCCTTTCCACATCTGGCATGACTCCCCCCGGAATGCACACGGAGTGCACGTTGGTTTTCTTCCCCTCTCTTGCTGCCATTTCCCTAAGGGGCCCCATTGCGCGCCTGACGTTGGAGCTCCCAACTACCAGTAAGCCCACCCTCTGCGACCGCCCGGATCTTGCAGACTTAGGGGCAACCTCTGGAACACGACAAGCAGCCATGTCAGGCCGAAGATCAGTATCAGCCTGAGACAGAGCCTGAAACCGGTTCGTCAGACAAACTGGAGAGGCCTTCCGTTCAGCCCTCCGGAATGTCTTTCGCCCCCTGCCACACCTTGAGACGACCTCCCACTCTACCACAGGTGAGGGATCAGCCTCAATGCGGGCAGTATCCCGGGCAACCACAGTCGTAGTCCGATCGGGGGATGCGTGGGACGAGCTGGCCGTCCCCGACAAACCCCCATCCGGACCCTCACAGTGATGCCCATTGGCAACAGCCTCAAGCTGTGTGACCGAAGCCAACACTGCCTGAAGCTGGGAGCGAAGGGATGCCAACTCAGCCTGCATCCGAACACAGCAGTTGCAGTCCCTATCCATGCTAAAAACTGTTTTGCAAAGAACGTCTGAACTAATCTACAGAGAGCGCAAACAAATTGACAAAATTTAAACGGTTATTAAAATACAAGATTGCCTAGTAAATGCAGTAATGCTGCTACTTGCGCACTGCTGACACTGCTCGGCGGCGGAAGGAGACTACGCGAATTTACACTATTCAGGTACTAAAACGCGATGCTACAACTCTCAAATACTATAAAACGCCCGAAATTTATGAATTAAACAATGCAAGTACCAAAAACACGAAAGAAATCAAGAATTAAACTATGTAACAAATGAGTGAGCTAGGAGTATACGACTTGCTGCTGCAGCTGCTTATCCAACGGCGGCAGGGAGCACACTGGCCATTAAAATTGCTACACCAAGAAGAAATGCAGTTGATTAACGGGCATTCATTGGGAAAATATATTATACTAGAACTGACATTTGATTACATTTTCACGCAGTTTGGGTGCATAGATCCTGAGAAATCACTACCCAGAACAACCACCTCTGGTCGTAATAACGGCATTGATACTCCTCGGCATTGAGTCAAACAGAGCTTGGATGGCGTGTACATGTACAGCTGCCGATTCAGTTTCAACACGATACCACGGTTCATCAAGAGTGACTGGCGTACTGTGACGCGCCAGTTGCTCGGCCACCATTGACCAGACGCTTTCAGTTGGTGAGAGATCTGGTTCAAATGGCTCTGAGCACTATGGGACTCAACTGCTGAGGTTATTAGTCCCCTAGAACTTAGAACTAGATAAACCTAACTAACCTAAGGACATCACAAACATCCATGCCCGAGGCAGGATTCGGACCTGCGACCGTAGCGGTCTTGCGGTTCCAGACTGCAGCGCCTTTAACCGCACGGCCACTACGGCCGGCAGAGAGATCTGGAGATTGTGCTGGACAGGGCAGTAGTTGACCATTTTCTGTATCCAGAAAGGCCCGTACAGGACCTGCAACATGCGGTCGTGCATTATCCTGCTGATATGTACGGTTTCGCAAGGATCGAATGAAGGGTAGAGCTACGGGTCGTAACACATCTGAAATGTAACGTCCACTGTTCAAAGTACCGTCAATGCGAACAAGAGGTGATCGAGACGTGTAACCAATGGTACCCCATACCATCACGCCGGGTGATATGTCAGAATGGCGATGACGAATACACGCTTCCAATGTGCGTTCATCGCGATGTCGCCAAACACGGATGCGACCATCATGATGCTGTGAACAGAACCTGGCTTCATCCGAAAAAATGACGTTTTGCCATTTGTGCACCCAGTTTCATCGTTGAGTACACCATCGCAGGCGCTCCTGTCTGTGATACAGCGTCAAAGATAACCGCAGCCATGGTCTCCGAGCTGACACTCCAAGCTGCTGCAAACATCGTAAACTGTTCGTGCAGATGGTTTTTGTCTTGCAAACGTCCTCATCTGTTGACTCAGGGATCGAGACGTGGCTGCACGATCCGTTACAACCATGCGGATAAGATGCCTGTCATCCCGACTGCTAGTGATACGAGGGCGTTGGGATCCAGCACGGCGTTCCGTATTACCCTCCTGAACCCACCGATTCCATATTCTGCTAACAGTCATTGGGTCTCGACCAACGGGAACAGCAATGTCGCGATACGATAAACCGCAATTGCAATAGGCTACAAATCAGACCTTTATCAAAGTCTGAAACGTGATGGTACGCATTTCTCCTCCTTACACGAGACATTACAACAACGTTTCACCAGGCAACGCTGGTCAACTGCTGTTTGTGTATGAGAAATCGGTTGGAAACTTTCCTCCTTTCAGCACGTTGTAGATGTCGTCACCGGCGCCAGCCTTGAGTGAATGCTCTGAAAAGCTAATCATTTGCATATCAAAGCATCTTCTTCCTGTCGGTTAAATTTCGCGTCTGTAGCACGTCATCTTCGTGGTGTAGCAATTTTAATGGTCAGTAGTGTACGTCTAGCGGAAACAGAATCCTTTTCGGCAAGCCGCTAATGGTAGTCGAGTGCAAAAATATTTTCGCGGCAGAACTGTAGGCTGGGTGTGCGCTACCAAACCCTTTATTGCTCCAGACTCCACCCCGGTAGGGCAGTCGCGGGCGCTGCTTACGTCACAGGCCCCCTAGCGGCTAGGTGAGCCCTGCGTGTCGCAGCGACTGCCTGCGATCTACGGCGCTTGCTGATGCTCTCTCTTTGGCTGGCTTAATACTCTTCATAGAGCCTGTGTGAGTTTCCGGGGAAAAAGACTACGATACACAGAGTAAAAGCGGCGCAGTACGTCTTCGATGGAAACACAACCAAGCCATCTCACTTTGATTCCACGAACGGAGTTATGAAGAACATTAAATGATTGAAAGTGCGACAGCACGTACTCTGCTAGATTTTATCAGACCTGCTCGTTTTGGAGATGCCGGGTGTGGATGTGTGTGGGAAAGTACTAGCTGCTAACGCAAGTGTCATAAAATTTCGACACAGGGATGGCCAGGTTACTCGCGTGGCGATTGCTTGTGCAACATACTCCGCAAGAGTCTTTGAAGCGTATAACCTATCACCATGATTAAATTGTATCAGAAAATGCAGCGGAGTTATACGCTTATTAGACAGAGTTATTCTAAATGATGGACCCCTTTTCAAAACTTCGTATTTATTCAAGTACAAATCCAAAATGGACAAGCTTTATACCAATGGAAGGAGGAAGTTTCATTTTTCATAATGTTTGATATCAGTTTAATACATTTAACAAAATCGTAATTTATTTAGTTTTAATAATTATTTAATAATTAGAAATGGGATAAATGTTATAAATGTTCAATGAGGCTAACGTTGGCTGCACGGCAAACATCGACGCGTAGCCAAACACGTTCCACGCATGCGAAAGCCTACCTACTGTTACTGATTGCACGGCATCAGTGATCCGGTTCTGCAGATCGTTCAAAGTGGTTGGTAGAGGTGGGGCGTGAACAGCTTCAAAATGGCTCTGAGCACTATGGGACTTATCATCTGAGGTCGTCAGTCCCCTAGAACTTAGAACTACTTAAACCTAACTAACCTAAGGACATCACACACATCCACGCCCGAAGCAGGATTCAAACCTGCGACCTTAGCGGTCGCGCCGTTCCAGACTGAAGCGCCTAGAACCGCTCGGCCACACCGGCCGGCGTGAACAGCTTCCTTTACGAAACCCCTTAAGAAATAGTTGCAGGGTGTGAGGTTAGGAGATCTCGGTGGCCAGAAGTACAGAGCCAGGTCCTCAAGTCCCCAGCGACCGATCCAGCGCTAAGTAAGTGAGTCATTCAAAAAGCCTCTTACATCATGGTGCCAATGCTGGGAATCTTCCGTAACTTGATGGAACAGTCATAGTCCAATATATCCAGGTACGTGAATTCTGTTACAGCTGTTTTCACAAAGAAAAATGGTCCATAAACCTTTGTACGGGATACGGCACAGAATTTTCGGTCTCATTCGCGTTGCAATGGTGAATGTGGATTTTCCAAACCCGATATGAGAACATTGTGTCTGTTGAGTTTTCCGCTAACGTGGAAGGTCGCTTTTTCGCTAATAATTGCACGCTGTCATCCTCAGTCTCTGCTAGCACATAACCACAAAATGTGAGACGGTTCTGTTTGTCATTGCGCTCAACATTGTCAAAAGCTTTCTCTGAGTCAACAGATGGTGTAAACGTAGGTTTGTGTTTCCGTAACCTAGCTTCTGAGGTAACTCGTAGAGTCAGTGTTGCCTCGCGTGTTCATACATTTCTACGGAATCCAAACTTATCTTCCCCGAGGTCGGCTTCTATCACTTTTACATTTGTCTGTAAAGAATTCATGTTAGTATTTTGCAAATAGGCCGATATTTCTTCCGTCGGCATATCGATATGTTTTTCGATATATCAGGATACGACAGCGATATTTTTAAATATCAGTGTATCGGATTCTGGCTATTTTTAGTAATACGAACAGACCTAGTCCATTCGTACGTCATATTAAATATATGGAAAAAATTGCTCCAGCCCGGGAAGCTCTCGAATATCACTGCAACATCAGCAAATATTAACCAGGAACCCGTTACCACACTGCAGCTGAACGTGGTACTGTTGGACGCTACAGAAACCGTGTGCCATTCGCCGACAGCTAGAAGCCTGCCCTCGACACCATTTGTATCTAAGCGACTCGTAAAAAATTCTGTCGCTCCAGTCGGAACGTCCACCCCCGATCGCTGCATGTCTGTTTCTCCGCACTCCTTACAAGGGAACCTCCCCATCGCACTCCCCTCAGATTTAGTTATAAGTTGGCACAGTGGATAGGCCTTGAGAAACTGACCACAGATCAATCGAGAAAACAGGAAGAAGTTGTGTGGAACTATGAAAAAAATAAGCAAAATATACAAACTGAGTAAGCAATATCAAGAACATATGAGTTCAGGAGCGCCGTGGTCCCGTGGTTAGCGTGAGCAGCTGCGGAACGAGAGGTCCTTGGTTGAAGACTACCTTCGAGTGAAAAGTTTAATTTTTTATTTTCAGACAATTATTATCTGTCCGTCCGTCCGTCCGATGTGAGGTAACTGCGTCGTAGTATGGGGACGCTAAATTTGAAAACGTTAAAAACAAATGTTTTTACAGAGCACAGGGAAAACTGTGCGACTGTGAAACTGTTGCATTTATTTGTTGCAGTTTACGTGACAAACTCTTATGTTTTCATCACTTTTTTGGGACTGATTATCACATCCACAAGAAAACCTAAATCGGGCAAAGTAGAAGAATCTTTTTACCCATTCGCCAAGTGTACAAGTTAGGTGGGTCGACAACATATTCCTGTCATGTGACCCACATGCCGTCACCAGTGTCGTATAGAATATATCAGACGTGTTTTCCTGTGGAGGAATCGGTTGATCTATAACCTTGCGATCAAATGTTTTCGGTTCCCATTGGAGAGGCAGGTCCTTTCGTCTACTAATCGCACGGTTTTGCGGTGCGGTCGCAAAACACAGACACTAAACTTATTACAGTGAACAGAAACGTCAATGAACGAACGGACAGATCATAACTTTGCCAAAATAAAAAAGTAAACTTTTCACTCGAGGGAAGACATGAACCAAGGATCTCTCGTTCCCCAGTTGCACACGCTAACCACGGGACCACGGCGCTTCCGAGTTCGCATCATCCTTGATGTCGCTTATCTTGCGCATGGGCTACTCAGTTTGTATATTTTGCTTATTTTTTCCATAGTTCCACACATCTTCTTCCTGTTTTCTCGACTGATCTGTGTTCAGTTTTTCAAGGCCTATCCACTGTGCCAACTTATAACTAAATCTGAGGGGGGTGCGATGGGGAGGTTCCCTTGTTAGGTAAGGTTTCGAAGAGGTCAAATGACCCCCGTGGTATCTTAAACACGACCGCGGTTGGCTGCAATAGTGTCGACCACCGGTACAGTATGTCATAGAATCAGAGAGAAAAGAAACGTGTCACACAACCAGACTAAAAGAAGGGATGTACTAGACGTCAAGGAGTAATCAGCTAACAAGGGAGGGAGCCTAGGACTACAATTTTTGGAGCGAGACGAAGACGTGACTATGTGTCCTCGGAGTCTTTCGCGACGGCATACATGAATAAAACGTTCTCGGTTTTCAAGCCGCTTCAGTTCGAATAAAATCCTCGACCTTCCGATAACCATCTCCGCCATCGTCGTCAGGAGTTCACTGCTATGGTAGCAGTCCCGGCAGTCAGTGAACTCCTGACGACGATAGCGGAGATGGTCATCGAAAGCTCGAGGATTTTATTCGAATTGACGCGGCTTGAAAACCGAGAATGTTTTATTCAAAGACGTGACTATACAGCAAGCAGGACCAAACTGATACAGGCTGCAGTAGTTATTCAGTGATTTAGAGACTTACACTGCCGTCTTCTGACTGAAGACCACGTCAGCAACAACAACAGTCTTGCAAGAGAGCGGCCACTCTCCTTGACAGTTATTTAACGATCGCCCCTTCGGTGATCTCGTGGACGAGGGAGCGGCCGCGGATAGTGACGGCGCAGCCAGCGCAGACAGGGAAGGGTTGTGGGGTCCGCCACGCCGCCCTCGTATCTGCCGCCACATCTTAATTGCGTTCCTTTCTCTGTCAGCGCCGCAGCCCGACGTGCACCCCCTCCCCGTCAGCGATAGGATTCCCCCGTGGGAACGGTCAACACCCGGGTGGGCGGCCGTCAGTCCGTGCGAGAATGTTGCCTTTCTGGACGCACAAACCATCAAGGAAGTCTCTGTGCATCACCTACCATAGGCTCCAAAGCACGAATCTGTAAGCTACTCCCGAAACTACGGGTAGCCCTTCCTTTAATAAAATGTTCGACTGAAGTTATTTTACACTGATGCGCCAAAGAAACTGGTTCAGGCAAGTGAATTCAAATACAGAGATATGTAAACAGGCGGTCGGCAACGCTTATGTAAGACAATAACTGTGTGACGCAGTTGTTAGATCAATTACTGCTGATACAATGCCAGGTTATCATGATTTCAAATGGTTCAAATGGCTCTGAGCACTATGGGACTCAACTGCTGAGGTCATTAGTCCCCTAGAACTTAGAACTAGTTAAACCTAACTAACCTAAGGACATCACAAACATCCATGCCCGAGACAGGATTCGAACCTGCGACCGTAGCGGTCTTGCGGTTCCAGACTGCAGCGCCTTTAACCGCACGGCCACTTCGGCCGGCTATCACGATTTCAGTGAGTTTGAACGTGGTGTTATAGTCGGCGCGCGTGGGATAGGACACAGCATCTCCGAGCTGGCGATGAAGTGGGGATTTTCTCGTACGACCATTTTACGAGTGTACCATGAATATCAGGAATCTGGTAACACATCAAATCTGCGTATCGCTGCGGCCGGAAAAAGATCCTGCAAGAACGGGACCAACGACGACTGAAGAGAATCTTTCGACGTGACGGAAGTGCAACCCTTCCGCAAACTGATGCGGATTTCAATGCTGCCATCAACAATTGTCAGCGTGCCAACCATTTCGGAGCCGAAGGCCTACTCGTGCACTGTTGGTGGTTGCACGACACAAAGCTTTACGCCTCGGCTGGGCCCGTCAACACCGACATTGGAATGTTGATGATTGGAAAAACGTTGCCTGGTCGTTTCAAATTGTATCGAGCGGATGGAGGTGTACGGGTATGGAGACAACCTTATGAATCCGTGGACCCTGCATGTCAGCAGGGCACTGTTCAAGCTGATGGGGGCTCTGTAAAGGTGTGGGGCGTGTGCAGTTGGAGTGAATGGGACCCCTGATACGTTTAGATACGACTCTGACAGGCGACAGATAAATAAGCATCCTGTCTGTTCACCAGCATCCATTCGTGTCCGTTGTGCAAATAGCTCAAATGGCTCTGAGCACTATGGTCTTAACTGCTGTGGTCATCAGTCCCCTAGAAATTAGAACTACTTAAACCTAACTAACCTAAGGACATCACACACATCTAAGTCCGAGGCAGGATTCCAACCTGTGACCGTAGCGGTCGTGCGGTTCCAGACTGTAGCGCCTAGAACCGCTCGGCCACTCCGGCCGGCTCCGTTGTGCATTCCGACGGATTTGGGCAATTCCAGCAGAATTGCTACAGAGTGGCTCGATGAACACTCTTCTGCGTTTAAACACTTCTGCTGGCCACCAAACTCTCCAGATATGAACATTATTGCCTTGCAACGTGCTGTTCTGTCCAGAAAAGATCTCCATCCCCTTGTACTCTTACGGATTTATAGAGAGCCCAGCAGGATTCAAGGTGTCAGTTCCCTCCAGCACTACTCCAGACATTAGTCGAGTTCATGCCACGTCGTGTTGCGGCGCTTCTGCGTGCACGTGGGGACCCTACACGATATTAGGCAGGTGTACAAGTTCCTTTGGCTCTTCAGTGTAAATGATCTTTTTATGGCCTTCGGACATTATCCACTTAGCTACCCCCTGATATCTGCAGATAGGAAGCAGTTACTATACTAATTAAATTATGATGTAAGTGCCGCATCAGATCACACTTATACCGACATACACACAAAACACCTGCATAGAAACTTAGGTCTAAGAGCAAAAAGAAAATGCAAACAGTACATCATTTTCTCTGCAGTTTTTGTGGGTTGTGGACCGTGTCAAACTATGGAATGATATACCAACGTTACAATCACTGCTATATGCAGCATTCCTCAGACTGACCGTTCCACGATGTAATCTACCTTTGTCTGACAAAGATCAAATACAAATGGTGGAGATAATTAAATCTGTTCAATGGTATGCAGAGCATAAGTAAAGGTTTTCCTTATAAACGAAACGTGACAAGTACGGTAGCAAAACTGCCTGAGCTTAAATTCCAACACTTAATCACCAAATGACCTTCCCGGAGCTGAAGTCACTTCTGGCCGTCCGGAGTGGCCGAGCGGTTCTAGGCGCTTCAGTCTGGAACCGCGCGACTGCTGCGATCGCAGGTTCGAATCCTGCCTCGGGCATGGATGTGTGTGATGTCCTTAGGTTAGTTAGGTTTAAGTAGTTCTAAGTTCAAGGGGACTGATGACCTCAGAAGTGAAGTTCCATAGTGCTCAGAGCCACATGAACTATTTTTTTGAAGTCACTTCTGACTGACAAAATAGCTATCGCCTTGATTTATTCGATGATTGTACGAGGGCTGTTCGGAAAGTAAGGGCCGACAGGTCGCAAAATAGAAACCACAGAGAAAATTCAATGGAGCTTTGCGCAGATGTGTTGGGCAGTGTCTCCAGTATGCCTGTCGATCGCGTCACGCCGCTCCTTTCAGTTCTGAGCACACAGGGAGCACGTAAAAGCGCCCACAACAGTGAGGACGCTCCTGCAGCATGGGAAGTGTCTGATCACGCACCATATAGCTTGGACTTGGCTCCCTCTGATGTTCACCTCTACCCACATGAACGCTGGCTATGAAGACGACGTTTTGGCACAGACAACTAACTGCAGACCAGCGCAGAGGAGTAGCCAAAAGAGTAGGTGCCTGCCTTCTATCAAGAAGGTATTGGAAAGTTGGTACAACGCTACGCCAGATGTCCAAGTCGGAGCGCCGACTGTGTAGAGAAGCAGCTGGAACGTGTAGCAAAGTGTTTCAGGTAAAACATTTTTGATTTTCACAGTGGTTTCCATTCCGCAACCGATCGGACCTTACTTTCTGAATAGTCCTCGCATCAGGTCGCTATTGTTTCAGAACGTACCATTGTTCGATAAGCAAGTTGACCATAAAAAGTGTTAACTTAATTTCCACTTCAAATACCCGTATTAATACTAATCCGGACTCCGTGGTGGCAGATGCGCGCTCTAACTGAAATGAAATGTTTAAAGAGCGAGACACGGTACACGATCGTCCTGTTGGCTTTCGAACATCTTTGCTAGAAACAGAAAACATCCAACATAAAATGTATGCGTTCAATCAGTAGGATACCGCAATAATTGTAGACACGTTTGCAGTCAATCAGTTAATTATACATTGAGAATGCAATTACGGGACAACCACACACATACCGACGTCCAAGTCCTCCTATATTACAAGCGGGAGTTAGTAAAACGTGTAACTACTTCCCCAAAAAAATTCTACTGTCTCTTTTTTGACAACTGATTGTGGCCTGTTCGATATCGATATAGTTATCAATAATTAATTACATACGGTATCATACATTTGCAAGAATACACTTTGTCATGATAGTAAGAGTACAATTTAAGAAAAGAAGGAAATATTACATCGCTTTATTTTACATGGTTTAACAAATGGTTCAAATGGCTCTGAGCACTATGGGACTTAACATCTTAGGTCATCAGTCCCCTAGAACTTAGAACTACTTAAACCTAACCAACCTAAGGACATCACACACATCCATGCCCGAGGCAGGATTCGAACCTGCGACCGTAGCAGTACTGCGGTTCCGGACTGCAGCGCCTGGAACCGCACGGCCACCGCGGCCGGCCATGGTTTAACACCCTGACGAAAGGCACTCGCTATAGTGGCTGAAATGTTGGAACATTACTGTACAACTTGATGCGGTCTGTAATCCAAGGCACTATTATGCAAATAGATTCTGGTCGCAAAAAACGACGTTCTTGTAATCTCATTCGCCAAGTGGCTCAAGAGGTATCACTACGTCCAACGAAGTTTTCGCATTAGTGGGTAACTGTTCTCCATTGGACGCTATACAAAACTAGTTATTCCTAGTAATCGCAAAGGGTAGTCGACGGTGGTGTGGTTGACGACCACCTCGGCGCCACTCTCGGGCGGTGATGATTCACTCCACAGTATTCGATGAAGGTGCTGCTAAGCTTTCCGTTACTGAAAAGGAGGAGAAACACTATTACGAGTGAGTTACTGTGACATTCATCAAGCCGGCCAGTGTGGCCGAGCGGTTCTAGGCGCTTCAGTCTGGAACCGCGCGACCGCTACGGTCGCAGGTTTGAATCCTGCCTCGGGCATGGATGTGTGTGATGTCCTTAGGTTAGTTAGGTTTAAGTAGTTCTAAGCTCTAGGGGACCGATGACCTCAGATGTTAAGTCCCATAGTGCTCAGAGCCATTTGAACATTCATCAAAATTTTACCCCAGTCGTGATGGTATCCAAGAGATTATTTCCGAAGAGATCAGTTTGTTCAAATGATTTGCAGTTTCGAAGAAAAAGAAGAAAAAAGAAAAGCAAATAAGAAAAGGACAAATAGGTAAGAACCCGAACTTATTACGGCAGTGTATGTGCTTTATTTATCAGAGCCGTGTGTCGGTTATTTATCCAGTTTCTTGCTTTTATTTTATTATGATATTCAGCGAGTTCTACATTACGTTTATGTCAGCATTGTCTGCTTTTTACAGGCGTTGTAATGGGTTTCTGAGATGCTAAGGTTGAAGGCCGCGAGAGCGAGAGAGCGCGGGAAAAGGAAGCAGTAAATTTAATGACGGGAGTGTAAAGAGTGATAAAACCATGAAGTTTATATTGTCGACATTAATTAGCACTGTCGTGATTAGAGACAAGTTTACTGTTATTGTGGTATTTATTTACTCGAGTCAGGAACATACACGTAGTGTTCCATACATTTACAATTTCAGGTAAGGAAATAAAAATGAATTTATATACACACACACACACACACACACCAAACTGAATTCAGTCTTTGCCTAGAAACGAGCCACTGCTACCGCATTTTCTTTTGCCCTAAACATCTCCTCCTCTTTAGAAGAAATAGGGAAACATAAACACTGATACTTATATTCGTCCGTATCTCTCCACACTCACACAGTATTGGGCGGCTTATTAAATTGTCCTTACATTTGCCCAAGCCCGCTGGTAACCTGAGATCCAGCTGAAGTTCTATCCGGCTGGTAAGCATTTTCCTACTACACACCTGCTTAGAAATTTATTTTGGCTTCCCACAGATTTTCTTCTGGCTTTCTTGGCTAATGTATTAAGTACAGATGTTAACTGTAAAATGACCTTTCCACACACCAACCTAGATCTTGCTGGAGTATATCCATGCAGTTATACATGAATCATTTAAGAGATGTTCTTATTAATGTTAATAGAGTTGGTCGGTAGGAAAGACATTATGAACAATTTAGCAGACAATATTAGCATAACATTCGTGCACGATTTTCGTTCTTAATAGTACGATAACATGAGTAACCAAAGCTAATAAATGCAATGAAACGGAGTGGCAATTTCAGACAGAGACAGCGGTGACGTGTGTAAAAAAAATTATAACACACTTTTATCGTAACCGACGTAGTTTATTGTGAAGTTAATTACCAGCAGTCTTTTTAAAAATGGACGTAAGTGAAGGAGAACGGACAAGTGCATCTCGCTTCTTGGCACATGATGACGTACATATCAAGAAATTCTCCCTCGTCTGTATGGTATCTACCAAGTTCGCTGAATACCACTTTGAAGGTTAATAAAGTGCTATAAATATTTTCGAAATCACTGCTTAGTGCTTTAGCAAGGACGTGCAACACACGATCTCAAAATCGTGACATATCAAGTCTATTGTGGGAGCTATTTTTCGCAGCAACTGTACATAAATTGTGCTACTTAGCAAGGAAACGCCTTTCAGCATGCTATGAATTAATTATGGTTTTTATTTATTCACCTGGACGCGTTGACCTGTGAGTATTTTCTCAACTACGAGAGAAAAAGACATGAAATTATCAAGTATAAATAATGAAAGACATCTGATAACATCATAAATGCGAAACAAAGTTAGAAAAGAAACGTCTGTTAATGGCAGAGTGAATACGACAAGCAACTCAACAATTTATTTCACAGTGGGCAAACATCTCATTAGGTGATCACAAATCCCATTCCTCTCTTTGTTTTAGATATTTATAAGTCTATCTCACATTTTTATGCACACAAGTTCAAGCTGTAATGTGCAATAATCCGCCTGGAGCATGTATATTCTCAAATTTACGATCTTATCCTTTTTTCGATCTTATTTGTAATGTTTTAAACTCCGACTGTATAGTAGTGTATGTCTTGCTAACACAATTAACCCCTGTGATTTAAAAACTGATTTCATAAAATTACTGTACTACAAAAGTATATATTTTTGTTTATGTAAATGTATGTTATCATAATTGTTCTATTGTGCTGTTGTGTGAATTTCATATTCTGCTAATTATTTTCGATTTAATGTTCTATGTTCCGATCTTAGTATGATTATATCCTTACTGATGTACTTTGGAGCGATGCTGGGTACGGTTTGCTTGTATGTGGTCTGGAGGGAAGGAAGGAAGGATAGGTATAAGGTTTTTCTGGAGTTATATACAAATGAAATGTATTTCACTGAGTGAACATTGTAAATTGATGGCAGCAAGACATCTAGGACTATTAAAAATGAAAATTACATACAAATCAGTTTGTTGTCTATATTATTCACGAAACACGTCAACCTATGAGGTTTACAGACCTACGAGAGAAGGTAGGTTCGAGACAGAAGAAATTCAAGCAATGGATTGAAGGAGATCCTCAAAAACCAAATGAGTAATTTTTCTTTAAAACTACCACTAGACCCGGCCAACAATATTTAATTACTCCATGAACATTTATTGCAATTAACGATCATCCAATGTGAGTAACAAAGGAGTTCGTTAAAACGCACGCGGCCGCACACCCACCCACCCACACAAACACACACACACACACACACACACACACACACACACACACACACACATTCAAAACAAGTAACAACAGAAAATGAGGAAAGTTGGCTTCAGTTATCGAAAGAAAAGACACACTCGACACCGAAAACGGAAATTGAATTTCTGTTACTTTATGAAATTACACTGTCTCTACAAGAAAAAGTGCGACTTTCAACATGAAGAAAAACTTCTTGATCTTCAAGTAATGAATTAAACTTTACTGTAAGTACTTTTTCATTTTATTATGAAATATTTAAGTGAACTCTTTTAAAAGTAAAAACGAATATTATGTAAGATGCCGCTTCCTGCCAACAATATCGAAAGCTTCTTTCCCAAAGGAAGTTAGCAGACACTAGCCATGCTATAGAAATCACTTGCCTTTGAAAACATCATGGTCGGCTCACATCGCAATCCACGTAGCAAAGTTAGGGAATGACCAGCCCATTATCTCCAGGCTGGAGAACAGCACCCGCCCATGGAAGCCGGAAGACCGGCGTCTGCAGTTACGATAGTGACTACAGTAGCCGACGGCCGCAGCCGGGAAAATGTAAATCTAGAGCTTAGTCTTTCCCTACCCGTCGCTTCCTTTTCCACTCTCAGATAAGCATTTTCTTACCTCCAAGGAAATTCTCCGGTCACAATAGAATGTGACATCGCTGGACGTCTCGTAATGTTGCAGATGTTTCTGCCGAAACTTTCTATATGAATATACTGAGGCAGGTGATATTATTACAGATAAAAAATAGTTTTTGGAAATTTTTTAATTTAACCACCTCTTCAACGCAAATGAAATTTGCGGCAGTCTTTCCACTATAACACCCACTAGTTCACAATACTGCAGTATTAGTGGAAATAGCTACATTTTACAAGGGAAATATTTGAACAAAAAAAATATTAGAGGGATGGGCAAGTACACTTAGTCTAGGCTCTACCATGTTAAAACAGAACAAGATGGCGGCAGAGCAAGTAACTACTACGCTCACATAGGAAGCAAAGTAAATGGTGTAAGTTCAAATGTATTCGGCGGAAAACAGTGCAGAGAGAGAAAGGTGTTAGTTGACTACCGATGAGGTCCCTAGTGATTCGTTGCAAGGGCCTGGTTAGACCATAGGAGTTACCGCCTTATCGTCAGCACGCAGATGGGAAGCAAGTCGTAGGGTCTACCCTAGCTTCCCGTGGCCCCACCTGTGGCGTCAGTCAATACTATACAGGGTGATTCAAAAAGAATACAACTTTAGGAATTTAAAAGTCCGCAACGACAAAAGGCAGAGCTAAGCACTATCTGTCGGCGAATTAATGGAGCTATAAAGTTTCATTTAGTTGTACATTTGTTCGCTTGAGGCGCTGTTGACTAGGCGTCAACGTCAGTTGATGCTAAGATGGCGACCGCTCAATAGAAAGCTTTTTGTGTTATTGAGTACGGCAGAAGTGAATCGACGACAGTTGTTCAGCGTGCATTTCGAACGAAGTATGGTGTTAAACCTCCTGATAGGTGGTGTATTAAACGTTGATATAAACAGTTTACAGAGAATGGGTGTTTGTGCAAAGGGAAAAGTTCTGGACGGCCGAGAACGAGTGATGAAAATGTAGCACGCATCCAACAAGCATTTGTTCGCAGCCCAGGAAAATCGACTCGCAGAGCTATCAGAGAACTGCAAATTCCACAATCAACTGTATGGAGAGTCCTACGAAAAAGGTTAGTTATGAAACCTGAACGTCAACTACCCGAGCCGATGGATCGGCCGCCAGGCAGCCCGTGACAGAGCACTTCATCACTGGCCTCCAAGAAGCCCTGATCTTACCCCCTGCGATTTTTTCTTATGGGGGTATGTTAAGGATATGGTGTTTCGGCCACCTCTCCCAGCCACCATTGATGATTTGAAATGAGAAATAACAGCAGCTATCCAAAATGTTACGCCTGATATGCTACAGAGAGTGTGGAACGAGTTGGAGTATCGGGTTGATATTGCTCGAGTGTCTGAAGGGGGCCATATTGAACATCTCTGAACTTGTTTTTGAGTGAAAAAAAAACCTTTTTAAATACTCTTTGTAATGATGTATAACAGAAGGTTATATTATGTTTCTTTCATTAAATACACATTTTTAAAGTTGTGGTATTCTTTTTGAATCACCCTGTATATTCGGAACGTGACCGAATTAAAAGTGAGGCAGAAGTCTGCGAGTCTCACTCCAAGGTAACTGTTATCGAGCATACCGGTGGACTGCTCCCCCGATGTTCACGTTGCCAAAGGACGAACAAGCCACGGTAGACGCAAGAGAAGCCTCTGAGATACAACTGAGGAACGTATCAGATGGACTGTGGTGTCTGCGGCCACATTACCTGGTTGGTGGGCTTCTACATCTAAGAGCATATTTCACACTGCAAACCTTGAAGGGAAGCTGCAGTGACCTTCGGCTTTTACGCCTTTATGGCTGGAGCGAGGACCTTTCTAGCTCTAGGTTTGTCTTCTCCACACGTGGTGCCACCGAGAATACGGAGATATATATATATATATATATATATATATATATATATATATATATATATTTCTGCGACCAGGCGGCCACGAATCAAATTTGAATGGAAACAGCTTTTACCTAACGGCCATCGTCATACTGCGCCTTTTAATAAAAATAGTTTACAGTAATCTTACAACTACTCTGACCTCGCTGTCTGATAGTTCTGTCCTTTCACACCTGTAGTTTCAGAATTTCGCACATAATGGGCAAGCGCTACCTCATATGTTCCAAAACGCCGCGTATAAAAACGGGATTCTTCCGGGGCCCGTAACTCAAGTTGTGTTGGTGACAGAAAGGTAGCGTCAAGTTTTGTGGATGGCCCTTGGGCTAGGGACCATTCGAATATCCAGCAGAAGGATCGTCTTAGTGTCACTACCGTACAGATCAAAGTATGAATGTTACACACTTAATCCTGCTTAGGCAAGTGGAGCAAATAAATTGGTTCTTCTTGTATTTGATGAGGTCTACGGTGGGCCTTAAGCGGCTTACGGAGGCACCATTAGTTAACGGGAAGTTCCCTATAAAACCCCCAAAAATGTTTTTACCATTTTTTCGGACCAAAACTGAAACACATATTCCAAGACCGCTAAGCACAGCAAACAGCTGAAGCTTGTATGTATATTCCTAAGATCCCGATCTCGAATAACGTTGAAAACATTCGCGATACGTTTATGCGTTGTCGAGATACAGAGATTCAGAGTTACTCTACTTGTGCACGTAAAATAGACATGTAAAACCAGGTATGAGGCGAAAGCGTAGTTTATAAAACGACGTGCTACGGAGAAATACCTGCCTCCGTTATCACCAGTAGGATTTTGGAAACCCCACGTTGTAATACTGAAGCACACGCAGAATTGTTATGCACGTAAACTCAGATCTAAGGTGTAGAATTGGTTATGCGTTACTTCAACTTCACATTAGCAAACTATCAAAAATTTACTGACCCATAAAGCTGTTTTCATATGAGTATACGGAGCGAGATGGTGCAGTGGTTAGTACACTGGACTCGTATTCGGGAGGACGGTTGTTCAAACCCGCGTCGGGCGGTGTGGCCGAGCGGTTCAAGGCGCTTCCATTCTGGAACCGCGCAACCGCTACGGTCGCAGGTTTGAATCCTGCCTCAGGCATGGGTGTGTGTGATGTCCTTAAGTTAGTTAGGTTAAAGTAGTTCTAAGATCTAGTGGACTGATGACCTCAGATGACAAGTCCCATAGTCCTCAGAGCCATTTGAACCATTTTTTCAAAACGCGTTCGACCATGCTGATTTAGGCTTTCCATGATGTCACTGAGTCTCTCCAGGCAAATTCCGCTATGGTTCCTTTGAAAGATCACGGCCGATTACTTCCGCCATTCTTGAATCAATTCGAGCCTGTGCTCCGTCTCTAACGGCCTCGATGTTGACGGGACGTTAAACAATAATCTTCCTTTCTTCCTTCACCTGAATGACATGCTCTGCTGTGGCAGGGAAAAAGAGAACCAGGGCAAAAATGCTCCGATAGAGCATAGAAAAGGCGTTTATGATCCCGTTTAAAATACTCCAGGAAAGTGAGGTACCAGCCCTCATTCTGCCTTCCTCAGCACCTTTAAAAGGTTTTTCACGCTGAGAAAGAAGGAGACATTGCTAGTGGGAAACACACAAGAAAGTAATAAGTACTGGATGAAGACGCAGTGGCAGTGGAACATAGTTAACAGTGTCAGAGCAGTGCCACGAGAGGAGTAAAGGAGACTGTGCCAGTAGGACAGAAATAAATAGAAGGAGAAAGAAGAAGTGGGTAGGATAGGACGAAGGAGACTATGGCTGTGAGTCAGGAGACAAGAGATAGTAACGTTCAGCTGGGCTGAATGGTGTGAGAATGGGAAAGTTAGAGTACGTGGGTATTAGTGACTTACAGCGATTGGGTAGTGGTTGTGATCAAGTTACAGTTAGCGGAGCTTGAGGGAATAAGAGATGAGTTGCATGTTAAAAAGAGCGCGAGTATGTTCGCATGCCAAAATTTTCGGAAAAATTTTTAAAGGCGCTGAAGAAGGTAGAATGAGCTGGTATCCCACCTTTCACTCATAGTGTTTCAGACATGAGCATATTCACCTTTTTTGGCGCTAATGGGAGAGATATGCTTATGACGTTTATGTACATGCTCAATATACAGATAATCGACGCATGATTGTGGTTGTTCGATTTGTGACTTTGTCAGCTGCCAGAATCTGTGATCTGAATTTAGTCGCACGGTATCTTCCAGAGAATGTGGACCACGCCTCTGCCTCAGAATAGTAGCGCCCTCACGCTGAGGTCAATATAGTGTTGGTCTTGCAAGAGCTCAACCTCAGTTCATGGTCTCATTTGAAGGAGTCAAGGTGATAGTGTAGTACCAACGAGTTGTTTAATTGTCTGATGAACTTGTATATTCCGCAACAGAGTATACCAGCGCTACAGAAGAAATCTTCAGAGTATGTACATCAGCTCCCCAGCTAGTATTGGCGAGCTTTTGAATAGTATTGTTTCTTGTACGTATCTTAGCAGCAGTATCTATTAGGTGTGGTTTGAATGTAAGCGATCTATCCAATTTAATACCGAGATATTTTGGGTTTGGGTTATGCTTTAACTTTCTTCCAGCAAAGGTAACGTCAAGGGATCGGGTTGCCTGTTGGTTGTTTAAATGAAACACTGTAACTTCTGACTTTATTGGGTTAGGAATTAATCTCCAAGATCTGAAATATTTACCCATTACTCCGAGGTCTTGCTTAAGGGAGTTTTCACACTGTTCAAAACTTTCATGTTGCACAGCCAGGGCCATGTCATCTGCATAACAGAACTTCCGCTCATTTGTTGTTGGTATGTCACTTATGTACACATGGAAAAGTAATGGTGCCAATACAGAATCTTGTGGTAAGCCGTTGTTTGAACCAATGGTTCGACTCTTCTTTCCTTCTAGATGAACTTCAAGGGTTCTATTGCTGATCACATCACTTAGTAATTTGTACAAGGTCTGGCAAGGGATAATCTCAAGTATCTTGCTAAGAAGACCATGCGTCCACACAGTATCGTATGCAGTGGTTAAATCTACAAATGCAACAGCTGTTTTAAGTTTCCGTTCATAACCGTTCTCGATATGTGTTGTTAAAGCCAGTACTTGGTAGCAACAGTTACGTTGTGGTCGAAAACCAGCCTGCTCGATGGGGACTCTGTCATTCAAAGTCGTCGCAGTACGATTATAAAAGAGTCTCTCCAAGAGTTTGAAGCAGGTGCTCAGGAGAGAGATTGGTCTAAAATGTTCAGGCTTGTCTGGTGTTTATCCAGGTTTTAATATTGGCAATACTTTAGATCTTTTGAATATCTTAGGCACTCGGCCTTCTTCAAGGATGTTATTATAGAAGTTCACGAGCCAGTTGATAACATTTATCACACTATACTTAGTGAATTCTGGGTACAACTCATCTGGCCCAGCTGCCTTCCTAGTTTTGATGTTCGAGATAGCCGTTTTCAGTTCTTCCACTGTGAAAGGTGCTGCAGGATGTGATCTTTCAGTAGCTTGTCTCCACCGTGTTTTAATTAGTTTCTTAATGTTTCTGGCGCTTTCTTTGTCAAAGAGGTGCCCTGGACATATTGGCTATAAGGCCTGCAATTGCATTGGGAGTGGTTTTTGCTCTTTCACAGGGATTGTATGCACCAGATCGTAGTTTCCTGAGTAGGGCGCACGCTTTTCGACTGGACTTTCTGAAGTCTATACCTTCCACGGTTTTTTTCTACTTTTCTCTTCGGACGCAGTCAAGTGACTCGATAAGTTCCTCTGCCACTTCCCTGTCTCCCGATTCTTTGAACTCGTTATAGAGGCGTTCAGTTGTTTCATTCCAAGCAGGTGTATATTATTTCCTGAAACCGCGTGGTATAGTTTTCTTAGCTGATGCAATAAGAGCTTTACTAAATCGTTCATAGTTGTTAATGATTGGCTTTATCCACCGTACAGTGGCATCGGCACGTTTTGCGTATGACTCCCAATCAGCCTTTTCAAAATTACATCTTGGTTTTGGAGCTGATTTTATAAGAGGGACTTGTATTCCAATGTGGGCAATGACAGGTTTATGCTGGCTGTGTGGGAAGTTAGTTAATACTTTCCTGGTTGATGGGTAACCTTTACCCTTGTGGTCTCTACTAACAAAGCACAGATCGGGGTTGAAACCGCGTTGCCATCTACCTGACCAGATGGTGCGTCTCTCTTTAGCATCATATATTAGTTGCAGGTCTTCAATATCTGCCCACTCAAGTAGGGCTTGACCATTATCATCGTTTTCAGTATATCCCCATAAACTGTGGTGGCTATTGATATCGCCCATTAAGAGGGTAGGGTATTTTGTTTCAGGGAGTGCTTCTTTTGGCCATTGGATGTTAGGAGGCTTATATAGATTGACTATTGTGAGGTTACTTACTAGTGTTTCTATAAAAAATATGTTATCCGAAGAAGTTATTTTTATTGGAGCCCAGTTATCAATGTCACTACGCACGTATGTAGCAGATCCATAGTTTTCATGGTGAATAGCTCCAGCGACGGTGTATCCACTTATGAGACCTCTTTTCATGAGATCTGCCTCGTGGTTTACATGTGTTTCTTGGACCAGTATGACATGTATATTGTTATCCCGTGCTAGTCTTGAGAGGATATCACATTTAGTCTTACTTATACCTTTTATGTCAATTTGCAGTACTCGGACTGATGGGCCAAGGTCTCTTGTCATTGGATTTTGAGAAGACCCATTCATTTTATTGTTTGCTTCCATGTGCACTTTTAAGCCGCGAGATGAGTTCACACTCATAGTGCAGCGCCACGACAGTAGTAGACTTTTAGCTACCTTTCGGAATTGCCCGGGGTGTACCACTTGGAGGCAGTCTACTTTTACACCGCGATGATATGATAAAAGTTGGACAAAACAAAATAGAGGCTAATCGTGGCTCAAAGGCAGTGGAGAAAAGAGATTTCAATAGACGATTGTGTAGGAGACAGTCGTGCTTTGACTGGTGCGAGATATTTTGACTTCTCCTGCAAGGCATTCAAGACTAGTCGCGAAAATAAATGATGACAGACTCATTGCATAGTCCAACTCGTTGCTGCTAGACGCCGCCCAGATCGGCACGATCATAGCCACACACTATAACAGCCCCTGTGTGCAGGTGTCGCCCTCTTCCCCAAATACCACGAAAGACACTTATCGCTTAGTGCCATCAGTAAACTGGTCACCATGTAACGTTTCCTGAAGAGTGGAATATTTAATTCGCTCCTGGAAAAGGCGAGACTGCGACTGCCGGCACCTCAACACTCTTCAGTTTTTCCTGTTGTTCCTCTCATTGCGTGACGTCAACTCGCCACCAAGTAAAATTTGCTGCATTCACACCATTAAAGCCCTTAACCTGAGCTCTGCTTTGGCCAACGACACTGAAAGACGGCTCTCAACTTCATGGAAGAAGCCAAGTCCACATATATGTGAATAAGGCGAAAAGTAATAGTTTCTTCCTAATTTTACCATTGAGGTATTGATAAAAGTAATTAGCAGTTAACGTTCCAGCAATAGCTCGAAACCCCCGGATAGCCGTGCATGTGTCCACGCCACTTCTGAGATGATGTATTTCCAGCAAGCATGTAAAAGCAATTCTCAACCATCGGTACAGCTTCCAGATTAATCAATAAAATATTCTTCGAGCACATCTTTGAGGCCATTGGAGCTATATGAGAAGATGATGGCGATCGTCTCGTTTACGTGGGCCAGCGAAATATCTCAGCCATTTTTACTTCTGAGACTAGCATCCACTTTTTCCACGCACTAGCAATTACGAACTAAATTAGTTCGCAATTCTGGACGTGTGTCCAAACTAGCACCAGATTATGCTTACAAGATGGCAGCGTAAAGCTGAACCGGGAGCCGCGCCATGCTTTGCCGAACAGCCTCGCAGAACCCCTGCTGGCTGTTACACGGTCTTTCTGTTTCTCGCCTGCAATCAGTACCGAGTCTCCGCACGTGGCAACCTCCTGTCTACTTCTATCTCCCAAGGGACACACTCTCGTGTCTCTTCCACCAAACGCCGCCTCCAATGTGGAACGCGCTAACTGGTCGTTTCACACCCGTTTTTTACCCCAACAGTTTAGATCCTTTGCATAATTCCGTGGTTACTTTCTTTGTGTAAAATAAAACATTACAAACTCTTTTACACTACTGGCCACTAAAATTCCTACACCAAGATAAATGCAGTTGATAAACGGGTATTCATTCGACAAATATATTATACAAGAACTGACATGTGATTACATTTTCACGCAATTTGGTTGAATAGATCCTGAGAAATCAGTACCCAGAACAACCACCTCTGGCCGTGATAACGGCCTTGATACGCCTGGGCATTGAGTCAAACAGAGCTTGGATGGCGTGTACAGACACAGCTGCCCATCCAGCTTCAACACGATACCACAGTTCATCAAGAGTCGTGACTGGCGTATTGTGACAAGACAGTTGCTCGGCTACCATTGACCAGACGTTTTCAGTTGGTGAGAGGACTGGAGAATGTGCTGGCCAGGGCAGCAGTCGAACATTTTCTATACGCAGAAAGGCCCGTACAGGACCTGCAACAAGCGGTGTAGCAATTTTAATGGCCAATAGTGTAATATTAAATATAACGGTATAATATTTTATACAATATCGTAAAAAGTTTCTGTTTGAATTTGCCTCTCAGGTTTTCTGCTACTGACAGACGTCTTGTCTAATCTCAATGATGCCCTCGCCCACTGCCTCTTTGCTGCTGTGTAACAGAGTTGAAGAGGTCTGTCTTTCTACCCTTCAACATTATTGCCCCACATTTGGTAGTTCTGAGGAAAAGATATTACGTCGAAATATAATAGAACCGTTACAGTTGTGTAAGACACCACCTACAGAAATGTTTTTCGTTAATAATATGCATAATGCAGTACCGAGCGAGGTTGCGCAGTGGTTCGCACACTGGACTGGCACTCGGGAGGATGGCGGTCAAACCCGCGTCCGGCCATCCTGATTCAGGTTTTCCGTGATTTCCCTCAGTCGCTTCAGGCGAATGTCGGGTTGATTCCATTGAAAGGGCACGGCCGACTTCCTACCCGCTCCTTCCCTTATCTGATGGGAGCGATAACCTCGCTGTTTGGTCTCCACCCCTAAACCAATCAATCAACCAGCAATAATGCAGTGACATAAATTTTCACACTTGACTGATGTGTAATATTTCTCATAGTTCCTAATTTCTTTAATGAAAAAGTTTTCGGTATTTCATTAAATAGTTAATAGTGAAACATATTTACAATGACTGCCGATTTCGTTCAAGTTTCAGATACCTTCATATCTCTTTAAACAAACAAGAGACATGTTATGTTTGATGTTACAAAACTAATCTGAATAATACATATAACAAATATAAAAGTCTTTACGATACCCGTTGCAGTTGCAGCACAACCCGTTAGTTTCATGTGCTGCGTGCAGCATCCATAACCGCTCCTGTACAGTACATATATTACAAAGCAATGAACTATAAAAGTACGTAGGTAAACGTACTAGGAGATGTCGCCGTCTAAATGTGGGACATGAAGGTCACAAAGTCATTGTGTTAAAACGAAACAGCTCCAAAGATAAACTAAAATTACGGTTGGTTATTAAACTAAAACAGAATGAAAGATAATCTTGTTGCTCACATTCTGAACACATTTCCTCCAGTGTCGCACATTAGTATACGTTTTTTTCTTTTCGAGTCTCGGGAACACATAGAGCAGTAATGTCCAGCATCTTACCTTACCTGGGCCGCGCTTTGGAAGAAGACGAGTATTTTTGGATCGCTCATAATACACTTAACACTAACGATAACAGCTGAACAAAAAAAAAGAGGGGGTGAGGTCGGAGGTACATAGTTAACAAACATTTAGATAATTTAGAATTTATTAATCTACGATTCTTTATTCTAAAGACTGCAAGATGGAAAGAATTAGACAATTTATACAGTGTGATATTTCATTAATAATTTTATATACAACTAATTAAAAATCATAGAATTAATATTTCATTTGAATTACGGTGCTTGCAGAATTACGAAATTGTCAGATAGCAAACATTGGCACTAATTGTAATCCACATGAAGGTTTGAAATTTTCCTGCATCCCTTGAAGCAGCCAATGAAATTGCTGAATGGACAAAACTATTTCCAGAAGCATCCCGTTTCTGAACATTTTATAGACTCGTACTTCTACATACAAGTTTGAAACAATTACACCGCTACGATTTATTTGTTTATTCCAGTAAGAAACAAGTCGGTTAAGTTACATCTAAATCTACACGATTCCTCTGTAATTCACAATTAAGCGTCTGGCAGAGGATTCATCAAAGTACCTTCAAGTAATTTCTCGACCCTTCCACTCTTGAACAGCCCTAGGGAAAAACGAACACTTAAATCTATACATGCGACCTTTTGTTTCTCTTATTTTATTATGATGATCATTTCTTACTATGTAGGTCGGCGCCAACAGAATACTTCCGCACTCTGAGGAGAAAGTTGTTGACTGAAATTTCATGAGAAGATCCTGCAGCAACGAAAACCGCCTCTGTTTCAATTATTGCCACCCCAATTTGCGTATCGTATCCGTAGCGCTCTTCCCGTATTTCGCAATAATAAAAAACGAGCTGCCCTTGTTTGAACTTTCTCGTTGTCCTTCGTCAATCGTATCTGATGCGGATCCCATAAAGCGAAACAATACGCCACAAGAGAACAACCAGACATAATATAAGCACTCTCTTTAGTAGACCTGTAGCATTTTCTAAGTGCTCTACTATTACATCGCAGTATTTGGTTTGCTTTCTCTGTAACATTATCTATGTGATCCTTCCAGCTTAAGTTATTTTCAATCGTAATCCCTAAGTATTTAGTTGAATTCGCAGCCTTTAGATTTGTATGATTTATCGTGAAACCGAAATTTAAAGGATTCTGACATGATTCATATGGATGACATTATGCTTTTCATTATTTAAATTGCCACTTTTCGCACCATACGGAAATTTTGCCCGAAGCATTTTGCAGTTGGTTTCTATCAACTGTTGACTTTACGAGCAGTATATGACAGCATCATCTGCAAGCAGTCTAAGAGGGCTACTCAGATTATCTACTGAATAGTTTATGTGGATAGTGAACAGCGGAGGGACTATAACACTTCGTTAGGGAACACCAGATATTGTTGCGCCTTTATTCGATAGTTTTCCATAAATTATACGAACTGTGACCTTTCAGACAGGAAATCATGACTCTAGTCGCACAACTGAGACGATACTCCATAGGCACACAATTTAATTAGAAATCGCTTCACAGGAATGCTGTCAAAAACCTTCTGGAAATGTAAGAATATGGAATCTGTTTGACACCCCTGTCAATAGCTCTTTATTTCTTGAGAATAAAAAACTAGCTGTGTTTCACAAGAACGATTTTTTCTGAATCCGTGTTGGTTGTTTGTCAACAAATCGTTTTCTTCGAGGGAATTTATTACGTTCGAACACAATGTATGTTCCAAAATCGTACTGCAAATCTACGTTAGTGATATGGGTCTGTAATTCAGCGGCTAACTACTGCTTCCTTTCTTGGGTATTGGTGTGACTTGTACGGATCTTTCGACGAGTGAGCGATTGTATATGATTGATAAATGTGGAGCTAATTGACCGGCAAACTATGAAAGATATCTAACTAATATGCAATCTGGAACTGATGTCTTGCCTTTATTAAGCCAGCTAAGCTGCTTCGATACACCAAGAATATCTACTTTTAAGCTATTCACGTTAGCGGTTGCCCTTAATTCGAAATGTCGAATATTTACTTCGTCTTCTCTGGGGAAGGAATTTCGAAAAATCGTGTTAGTAATTCTGCTTTAATGACACCGTCATCAGTGACATTACCACTGTTGCGCGCAGTGAAGATACTGTTTCCGACTTGCTGCTGGTGTTCTTTCCATAGGAGCAGAATATCTATAGGTTTTCTGCCTGACATCGAGACACAGCTTCGTTCTGGAAACTAGTAAAAAAATCTCGCATTGAATTTCGCTCTAAATTTGAAGTTTCTGAGAGTTTTTTACCAGACCAAGCCTGCATATTCTGGAGCACTGTAACACGTTGTTAGTGCCGTTGTTCTCAGGGTTTGTGGTCGAGAGCCCCAATTATCCCTGTCTTCCATCTTGGTTCTCGAATTCTCACCACGCTGCTTTTACGACGAGTGACCGCCAAAAGTTTTAGATAGGCTATACTTACTAACTGTATACCTCGTCATGTGATAGTTTGCAACGTGCCAAATTACGTTTGAGATGAAACGCAACCGGTTAGCTTTTAGGTGGGTTCGGACGACGTTGACAGCCACTCAACTCTCTCAATGCTTCGACATATTCAAAATATTTCTCTTCACTCGCTAACACCAGATCGTCGGAATAAAGGAAACTCCTTGTGTTCGCCAGAAATGCTCAGTCATAGGTAGACGTGAGATGTGTTACGCTTCGAACGGCTTATTCTGCCCAGCACCGCCGTGGACGCGCCACACGATGGGAACGTCGTTACAGCCCCTCTTACACATATTTGACCCCGCCCTTCACACCTCTGCGACGGAGGTCAAAACCGTGACATCCAGCTTTGAAATCACGCAGGTTTATTATGAGTGTCCGAGAAAAACGTTTCAGAGACACCGCCCCTCAGAATCGATCCGAAAAGGCCTAGAGGGTGCCATAAATGGCATCAACGAGACCACTTCTTCCCTTGGGGCGTTCATTCGCATACATTCTGCTGTTGGAAACGACTGTTCGCAATGCGATGAGCGATAGGACGACATTGTTAGCCACGTTTGGACGACGTTGGCAATCACTCAACTCTCTCAATGCATCCACATCTTCAAAATATTTCTCTTGACTCGCTAACACCAGATCATCGGAATAAACGAAACTGCCGCTCGCATGGGCGTTTCAGTCTTCCTCTGACGACATCGTGGAGCTGCAACCCCCTTGAACGTGATCTGATCTCTTTAGAGTGTGGTGCGACCACAATTGTTGCTCTAGTATACAGGCTGGAACCACTACGGACCGTTCAAAACCATTCGACGAAATACGGACGTGATTTGAAGCAGGAAAGCGTCCTTATGCTTTTTCAGCCATCTTGTTCCCTCCTGTGGCGTGCTACTAGGGAGATGCAACATTAACATGTGCGTGAATAAAATGGCAAAGGGCCTCTCTAAGTCCTCCCAGTTCGGCAACACCCTCAGTACCACCCCGCACCTGTATTAAGCAGTTTAAAAATGTGGCTGTCACCATCTTCGACACCAGTTCAGCCTCACGGGTGCTCCAGCGCCTGTAGGTTAGACCACCCCTTCGACACAGGTACTCGTTCTCTTTCGTTGAGGCGCTATGTAAGGTGCAATATTTGTGGTTTACGTATTCTAGGATTGAAGACAACTGTGTAAGTTGAAATTGTGGTGTCACTGCCAGACACCACACTTGCTAGGTGGTAGTTTTAAATCGGCCGCGGTCCATTAGTACATGTCGGACCCGCGTGTCGCCACTGTCAGGGATTGCAGACCGAGCGCCACCACAAGGCAGGTCTCGAGAGACTGACTAGCACTCGCCCCAGTTCTACGGACGACGTAGCTAGCGACTACACTGACGAAGCCTCGCTCCTTTGCCGAGCAGATAGTTAGAATAGCCATCAGCTAAGTCCATGGCTACGACCTAGCAAGGCGCCATTAGCCTTACATAGCTTGTATCTAAAGAGTCTCACTTGTATCGTCAAGAGCGATGTATACAACAAGGTTGGATTAAAGTTAAGTATTCCAGAAGCTACGTACTTTTCTTTATAACATTCACTACGTATCCTGTTACAGACCTATCTCTTGCCTGCGTGAACTAAACGCGTGCCTTTCGGCTACTTCCGTGGCGTGGCTGTCTTGCTACGCCACAACAGAAATGACATATTTAATGTCCGAATATTAGCACAAAAATACACGCTTTTACACAGTTTCCAGTGAGACAAAAAAAAAAATGTTGTCAGGATAACGCATTTCGTCAACATGACAAAGGTGAAATAATCCTAAACACAACAATTTTAAATATTACCTCTCAGAAGATTAAATTATCCGTAACACGACAATATTAAAGTTTAACTAGAAGTTTCTTTACAAAATTATTCCTACACTTATGTTATGATGTTGGTTAGTACTACGAAAATCGTCCGATTCCAGTTCAAAGTTCGGTACTATTTTTAGGATGACAACAAGTTTACCGTGGATGGTTAGCTATGTGACAAATTGAGCGAAAGATTACCCAAGGTCGCTTGAGACTACAGTGGACGCAAGCTGGTGAACCAACAAGTTTTCACCCCTGCGTGCAGTATTTACCTTAAGCTGCAATGAACTGTCGTCTGCTAGGCCACTCTCTTCCACTGAAATTCCTATAAAACTAATCACCCCTTTGCTGAATTTTCCAGCAGAAACATACCCTCTGTTTCTCGTTATGCAGGAGAACATGTACCCACCCGTTGTCTTAGAATGTGGCGATATACACAGGCATGGTTGGGGCAGCTTGCATATTGTAATGCCGTCTCAGATCTTGTAAGAACAATTAACTAATTGGTAGTTCGTTTCTGCCTAGCTGGATATCAGCCGCTGTGAACGCAGTGTTCACACAAATTACTCCTCTGTGTCGTACAGAGCATTATGCTTGACGCCAGTTCAGAGACGAGTCCCCGAAAATTTCCGTCTTGTCTTACTCGTAGCCGAACTGTCTCACCACCTGGGTTCTTTCATTCTTTATGTCATGGCTTTCTTCGACCAATAGTAGCGTTCCTCTTATTTTGTGGAAACTCTCTCTACCAATCATAAGGTCCCTACCATTAAATTGCGTTGAAACTTTCGCTCTTTTCTCCTTCCTAGCGGGTTTCGCCAATCGGACGTTTTGTGCCCGTTCCAGATGCCTAAATGCATACATTGACTCTCTCACTACCACTCGCTGGACACATGATCTAAAATGCGTCACAGGTCTTGTTTCGTATCCATTTGGAATTCCGAAACGCAGTTTTCTAAAAGCTTTCTTTCCTGTCCTCCCTCATATGGGCCTTTATTCTGCTCTACCCGTCTGAGTCACCTGGTCGGTCGTTGACTTTCTGCCTGGGACACCCCTTTAAGTGGTTTCTGTGGCACCCCCTGTAGTGCGGCCTTGCCTCTGCCCTTGTAACTCTGAATTCCAAACCAAAACGCCTCTCGCTGCTCGTTTCGCCTTCCGCTCAAACACGCACTATAGAAACAGTGTATTAATTACCATTGATTGAGTGTCATCCCTGTTTTGCGTTACATACTGATAGGCAAATTTGCTCGTAACCGCCGAATTAAGTTAGATGTCATATTCACCATCCCGTTGCGATGCATAAAGCTCTCATGTAAGGTGCAAATCTGACCTTCATTTATTCTGCCACCTTACAGCTAGAGTAGTCGCGAGGCTGAATCAGTGTCCAAGTTTCTGACGGTCACATTTTTGAAGTGCTCAACAAAGGTGCGTAAGTGGAACTGAGTATGTTGCCGAACTGGGGGAGGTCTTACAGTAGCCCTTTGCTGTTTCATTCGCGCCTGTCTCGACGTCGCATCCCTCCACAATTACGCTACAGGAGCACTCGAAACAAGAGGGCTGGAAAAGCGTAAGTATACCTTGCTGCTCCACATTTCGTCGAATGGTTTTGAACTGTCCTTAGTAGTTGCACGCTGTATAACGGAACAAAAATGGTAGCCGCACTACACTGTAATGGGGCGAGGTTACGCCCAACGAGGCTGCAGCCCCACGATGTCGTTAGACTAGGACTGAAACGACCAGGGCAGCAGTAGTGTCGAACGTTGTCAAAAACATCGCCTTGCTGCTCACCGCATTGGGGATTGTCGTTTTCAACTGCAAAGTGTGTGGGAATCGAGGAGCCCAGGGAAGGATGGTTTCATTGATTCCCTTTATGCCATCCGCTGAGGCCTTCCTTTTCGTATCGATTCTCAGGGGCGGTGTGTGTCTGAATTGTTTTCCTAGGCCACCCATAACAAACACTGCGTGATTTCAAACCTGGGCGTCCCGTTTATGACCTCCATTGTAGAGATGTTAGAAGAAGGGGTGAAATACGGGTAAGAGTGAGTGCGACCACATTCCCATCTTGTGACACGCCCACGGTGACGTTGGGCTGGACTGTGGTGAAATTGGGTGCCAATGTGACGTCATTAACTCAACTGGCAGCTCGCGTGAGGTGCGTTCTGGCCTTCCTCGCGAGTGTCGACACCTCGCTGTGTGAAGCGTCGTGGAGCCCGGGGGCGACGTCGCCAGTCGACGAGCTTTTTCGTCGTTACGGATGAAGTTGCAGGCACTTTTCAGCCAAATTTCAAACTTGTGGGTTGCCATGGAGACAAGCACGGGGGGTCCTTTACTTGTCTTACGTGATATACACTACTGATCATTAAAATTGCAACACCAAGAAGAAATGCAGATTATAAACGGGTATTTATTGGACAAATATATTATACTAGAACTGATATGTGATTACATTTTCGCGCAATTTGGGTGCATAGATCCTGAGAAATCAGTACCCTGAACAACCACCTCTGGCCGTAATAACGGCCTTGATACGCCTGGGCATTGAGTCAAACAGAGCTTGGATGGCGTGTACAGACACAGCTGTCCATGCAGCTTCAACACGATACCACAGTTCATCAAGAGTAGTGACTGGCGCATTGTGACGAGCCAGTTGCTCGGCCACCATTGACCGGACGTCATCAATTGGTGGGAGATCTGGAGAATGTGCTGGCCAGGGAAGCAGTCGAACATTTTCTATATCCAGAAAGGCCCGTACAGGACCTGCAACAAGCGGTCGTGCATTATCCTGCTGATATGTAGGGTTTCGCAGGGATCGAATGAAGGGTAGAGCCACGGGTCGTAACACATATGAAATGCAGCGTCCACTGTTCAAAGTGCCGTCAATGCGAACAAAAGGTGACCGAGACGTGTAACCAATGGCACCCCATACCATCACACCGGGTGATACGCCAGTATGGCGATGACGAATACGCGCTTCCAATGTGCGTTCACTTCGACGTCGTCTAACACGGATGCGACCATCGTGATGCTGTAAACAGAACCTGGATTCATCCGAAAAAATGACGTTTTGCCATTCGTGCACCCAGGTTCGTCGTTGAGTACACCATCGCAGGCGCTCCTATCTGTGATGCAGCGCCAAGGGTAACCGCAACCATGGTCTCCGAGCTGATAGTCCATGCTGCTGCAAACGTCGTCGAACTATTCGTGCGGATGGTTGTTATCTTGCAAAAGTCCCGATCTGTTGACTCAGGGATCGAGACGTGGCTGCACGATACCTTACATCTATGCGGATAAGATGCCTGTCATCTCGACAGCTAGTGATACAAGGCCGTTGGGATCCAGCACGGCGTTCCGTATTACCCTCCTGAACCCACCGATTCCATATTCTGCTAACACTCATTGGATCTCGACCAACGCGAGCAGCAATGTCGCCATACGGTAAACCTCATTCGCGATAGGATACAATCCGACCTTTATCAAAGTCGGAAACGTGATGGTACGCATTTTTCCTCCTTACACGAGGCATCACAACAACGTTTCACCAGGCAACGCCGGTCAACTGCTTTTTGTGTATGAGAAATCGGTTGGAAACTTTCCTCATGTCAGCACGTTGTAGGTGTCGCCACCGGCGCCAACCTTGTGTGAATGCTCTGAAAAGCTGATTCTTTGCATATCCCAGCACCTTCTTCCTGTCGGTTAAATTTCTCGTCTGTAGCACGTCATCTTCGTGGCGCATCAATTTTAATGGCCAGTAGTGTAATACTGCGGGAGAGGTTATATCCGAGTTCTCCTAAGAACAGGAATCTTGCACCGCACAAACAGGAGAGGACGTTTTACAACGCCAAAAACGCAGTCCTTAATTGCGTTGCGCATTTGAGTTTGTTAGAAAGTTAACTATTCTCTCCATACGTTATTACTTTAACCAAAATGCTGACGTATGGATGGATCGCGTGAGAGAAAAGAAAATTTAACTCTCTAGTTTCCTGAACGAGAAAAAGATTACTTCAAGGAAATTGGATCACAGAAAGTACCAAAATTAAAGGAATTCAAAAGTGGCTGCACGCTCTACAACATCCCTATGCCATACAGTCCGCTCTGTTAAAAATAAACTTATGTTCTCATTTGATTCGTTTTTATGACTTTTGAGTCCCTGAAGTTGGAGAGCCTGTGAAAGCTTTACAGTTGCTTATCATTTGTTTACACAGAGAGTTTAATCTTTTTTTGCTGCAGCGAAGCAATAGTGTCCGTGAGTTTCTTATTGTTTGCGTGAGTTTCTTATTCCACTTGTAAGCAAAGGGAAGAATTAAGAAGACTGGTGTTAAACAACGTAAATTTGATGAAAATCGGTTCATCGAACGGATTAACTCTGCTAATACTGAAATACAATGTGATGCTACACTTGAATCCGTTTCAACTACTCCAAGAGCTTCGAAGCTAAAACTGAAATATTTGGACAAGGCGGTTGACAGTATTAATGCTAATAATATAGAGACGCCAAGTACTGGTTCAGGTTGTGTTATTGTTGAACACTCTGCTCTATCTGAAGTAATAAATAAGGCTTTTCAGTGTAAGGAATGTAGCAACAGTGGTGTGCAGGTAGATGAGGCGATGCTTGCTAGAAGAGACTGTGCATCAAAATTAAGAATTGTTTGTAATTTTTGTGATTTAAGTGAGTTTGGTTATACTCCTGGCTTAACTAAACAGAGAGTGTATAACACAAATATTGAACTTGCTTCTGCTATGAGGTGTACAGGCAAAGGCTGCAGAAGTGCACAAACTTTCTGTGCTCTTGTGGACTTACCTCCCCCTACAAGGTTTGACAGGTACAATAAAATTATTATACAGATTTTAGAAGAAGTAGCAAATGATAGTATGAAAAATGCTGTTCAGGGAAGTGTAGACATCAATGACAACAATACATATATGTCTGCAGCCCTGGATGTATCCTGCCAACGAAGAAGTCATAGTTTTCTAAATGGTGTAGTGACAGATACCTCCTTGGACACTGGTAGTCATTGATGTCGAATGCAACACCAAGTACTGTCATGGCTGTACTAGTGGAACTGAAAATCATGAAAGTTTGATTAATTTTAGTGGTTATAGTGGTGGGATAGAATCTGAAAGTTTTGTGAAGACATTTCACAGGTCAGTGGAGAAATATGGTGTGATGTATAAATCTTACCTAGAAGATGCAGACTCAAAAGGATACCAAAAAGTTTGTGAATCCAAACCTTATGCTGACACAAAAACTGAAAAAAATGGAATGTGTTGGACATGTCCAGAAAAGGTTAGGTACAAGATTGAAAAACTTCAGGAGGTATTTGAAGAAAAGAAACCAGCTGATGGTAAGTGCATTAGTGGATGTGGTCGGTTTACAGACGAAGAAACAGACACGTTGCAGCATTATTATGGACAAGCCATAAGACAAAATAAAAATGACCTTGAGGGAATTAAAAAGGCATTATTGGCTACATTCTATCATAAATAATCCTCCGCAGGTGGCAACCCATGTCATGCACTCTGCCCACCTGTCAATGATTCATGGTGAGGCTACCAGAGGGCTGTTACAAAAGGCGAGACCTACAACCATAAACATTCTTTGCCATTTGGTATAAGATAAGTTATAAAACCTATATACAGGGATCTTAGTGATACAAGATTATTGTTTATTAAAGAAATGTTCACATGGTAGGACTCAACAATTGGATATGGGAACAGATACCAAAAACTGTTCTAGGACTAAATTCTTTGAAAGTAGGTGTGCTAGATGCTGTTCTATGTTTCGATGACTGTGAAGTGTCAAGGCTTAATGTTATGGAACTGATGGGAGTGCCTGGTGGACTAAATACGCATAGAGTTCAAACAGCCACTGACTGAAGGAGAATCATCGAAGCAGAAAAATCATTGTTGGAAGCCGCCAAAGAAGCAAGAATAAGAAGGAGAAGAAGTTTGAAATGGAGAAGGGAGGAAGATCAACACAGGAGACAAGATGAATATGGACCTGGGATGCATTAGTGCCATGTAAGTTTAATAGAAAATCGTGTTTTAACTTGAATTTCCCAGAAGTTAAATTATTTCATGTTCTGGTACGCTTTGGCTAAAACTATTAAAGATAGGGAGCTGAAATTTTGTGTACTGTCTTAAAACACGATTAACTAAATAGTAGACTACTCTTGTGACTTAACTTTGAAAACAAAACGCTTCTTTGAAGAAAAAACCTGAATTCATTTCCAAAATTTTTGATAGTCATATTTAAAATTTTTTGCACCACAATTTATGACAGCACCATCTTGTCAATAGTCTGCTTTAAAGATAGTAGTGTAAAGAACTTACAGAAAAAAATTAACCTTCTACTTTGTTTGCATTTTGAGTAATGTGTACCTATGATGTATATAAATGATTAGCATGGTTTATTTCACCTGCAACAAAAAAGTACAATTAAAACAAAGCGTGGGAGCTAACGCTGTTGTGAATACACAAAAATGTTCCTAAATGTTGTCTTAAAATATGGTAAGCATTATATGGGATTACAAAGCTTAATCTTTGAGTTATACTGTTTAGAAAACTGACTTTTTTTTTAATATTCTAGACTTTTTCACACGAACTTTACCTCATTTGAACCAACTGCTTAACTAGGCTGCAGCTCACAACGTATTAGACTCGCCCGGAACCAGATGACCTGTCATTCCTGACGCAAAGCACTGGCGCTCTACACGTTGAGTCCTGTTGGAAAACACCTTCACTGTTTTGTCACTGTCGAGGGGACGAAGCACTACGACGGGATGATTACGAACTACGAGGCAGAAAATTCCTGCACCTAGGAATACGCGCCATTAGCGTTCGCTGCGAGCAGCGCATCGCGCCGGCATGCCCGTCCAGCCCTCGCCGTGTTGCTGTGAGCGGGGCCGCAGGTAGCCGGCAGTTAGGTAATTAATGGCCCGACCCGGCGACCAGTAAAGAACTGCCGGGCGCGCCGTGCATCTTATTGATGCCACCGTAATATGCGCCGCGCTTAAACTTAATTAACGTGCTTGTTTAGTTGCAACTGGTTAAATTACGGATGCAATTAGCGCACTGCATCGCAGTCGTGATGCGTTGGCCGGCGCTTTATTTACGGCGCAGCGAGGCAGCAGTAGCAGCAGCAGCAGCAGAGGCAGCGCCTCATGTGCGTTCCCTGCAGCAAAAACAGTGACCTGCAGGGTGAGCCCAGTCACCGACTCTTCGCTTACTTCCGTCTTCTGTTACGCTGGGTCACTCACTGGCAAACGCGGGCGAATAACTGGAAAGTGTGACACCATGGACACCTCGACCAGTAGTTATCAAACAGATACTCCAGCTTTCAAATCAAATTGCGTGCCTACGAACTATCGTCTCAGTTGTGTGACTGGAGTCGTGATTTCCTGTCAGAAACGTCACACAGTTCGTCGTAGTCCACGGAAAGTCGGCGAGTAAAACAGAAGGGATATCTGGCGTTCCCCAAGGAAGTGTTATAGGCCCTCTGGGGTTCCTAATCTCTACAAACGATTTAGGAGACAATTTCAGCAGCTCTCTGTGGCGCCTCTTTATGAACTACTCACAATTTTACGAAGGAGCTCCGTTTTCTTTAATTTAATTGTCCTTGTATATCATGAAAACGAGTTTTGCCTACAGTGATATGATAGATGTACAGTTCGTCTAAGAGTAAAACCACATTAATGAGGTAGCGCTCCTGGTTTGTTTCATTTTTCATATTATACAACTACACTGGTGTCCAAAATTAAATCAGCAAACGGAAATTAGCAAAGTTCGTTTATTCCAGTCAACATTGTCAAAAGGTTTCTCTAAGTCTACAAATGCTAGAAACGTAGGTTTGCCTTTCCTTAATCTTTCTTCTAAGATAAGTCGTAAGGTCAGTATTGCCTCACGTGTTCCAGTATTTCTATGGAATCCAAACTGATCTTCCCCGGGATCGGCTTCTACTAGCTTTTCCATTCGTCTGTAAAGAATTCGTGTTAGTATTTTGCAGCAGTGACTTATTAAACTGATAGTTCGGTAATTTTCACATCTGTCGACACCTGCTTTCTTTGGGATTGGAATTATTATATTCTTCTTGAAGTCTGAGGGTATTTCGCCTGTTTCATACATCTTGCTCACCAGATGGTAGAGTTTTGTCAGGACTGGCTCTCCCACGGCCGTCAGTAGTTCCAATGGAATGTTGTTTACTCCGGGGGCCTTGTTTCGACTCAGGTCTTTCAGTGCTCTGTCAAACTCTTCACGCAGTATCGTATCTCCCATTTCATCTTCATCTACATCCTCTTCCATTTCCATAATATTGTCCTCAAGTACATCGCCCTTGTATAGACCCTCTATATACTCCTTCCACCTTTCTGATTTCCCTTCTTTGCTTACAACTGGGTTTCCATCTGAGCTCTTGATATTCATACAAGTGGTTCTCTTATCTCCAAAGGTCTCTTTAATTTTCCTGTAGGCAGTATCTATCTTACCCCTAGTGAGATAAGCCTCTACATCCTCACATTTGTCCTCTATCCATCCCTGCTTAGCCATTTTGCACTTCCTGTCGATCTCATTTTTGAGACGTTTGTATTCTTTTTTGCCTGCTTCATTTACTGCATTTTTATATTTTCTCCTTTCATCAATTAAATTCAATATTTCTTCTGTTACCCAAGGATTTCTACTAGCCCTCGTCTTTTTACCTACTTGATCCTCTGCTGCCTTCACTACTTCATCCCTCAAAGCTACCCATTCTTCTTCTACTGTGTTTCTTTCCCCAATTCCTGTCAATTGTTCCCTTATGCTCTCCCTGAAACTCTGTAAACCTCTGGTTCTTTCAGTTTATCCAGGTCCCATCTCCTTAAGTTCCCACCTTTTTGCAGTTTCTTCAGTTTTAATCTACAGGTCATAACCAATAGATTGTGGTCAGAGTCCACATCTGCCCCTGGAAATGTCTTACAATTTAAAACCTGGTTCCTAAATCTCTGTCTTATCATTATATAATCTATCTGATACCTTTTAGTATCTCCAGGGTTCTTCCATGTATACAACCTTCTTTCATGATTCTTAAACCAAGTGTTAGCTATGATTAAGTTATGCTCTGTGCAAAATTCTACCAGGCGGCTTCCTCTTGCATTTCTTAGCCCCAGTCCATATTCACCTACTACGTTTCCTTCTCTTCCTTTTCCTACTCTCGAATTCCAGTCACCCATGACTATTACATTTTCATCACCCTTCACTATCTGAATAATTTCTTTTATCTCATCATACATTTCTTCAATTTCTTCGTCATCTGCAGAGCTAGTTGGCATATAAACTTGTACTACTGTAGTAGATGTGGGCTTCGTATCTATCTTGGCCACAATAATGCGTTCACTATGCTGTTTGTAGTAGCTTACCCGCATTCCTAATTTCCTATTCATTATTAAACCTACTCCTGCATTACCCCTATTTGATTTTGTGTTGCAAGGGGAAACTACGGCCCCTAATTTTTCCCGAGGGCATGAAGCTTTACTGTATGATTAAATGATGATGGCGTCCTCTTGGCTAAAATATTCCGGAGGTAAAATAGTCCCCCATTCGGATCTCCGGGCGGGGACTACTCAAGTGGACGTCGTTATCAGGAGAAAGAAAACTGGCGTTCTACGGATCGGAGCGTGGAATGTCAGATCACTTAATCGGGCAGGTAGGTTAGAAAATGTAAAAAGGGAAATGGATAGGTTAAAGTTAGATATAGTGGGAATTAGTGAAGTTCGGTGGTAGGAGGAACAAGACTTCCGGTCAGGTGACTACAGGGTTATAAACACACTGTAAAGAACACAAAACGTAAACAACTGCAACGTGCACAACAGTGGGCGAAAACACACATTCCGACAACTGGTTATTGTGCTCGCTATGGGGTGTGACCACCTCTCCGCAACAGTACAGGCCTGACAACGACACAGCATAGTGCAAACAACGTCATCAACCTCATGTTGAGGCAACAGCGCCCATTCTGTCTCGGAGTAGCTCGCAAGTCTTGGAGAGTGGTTGGTCTATGTTGACGTGATGCAACCCGTCTCCCTAGTGCATCCCAGACATGTTCTACGGGATTCAAATGCGTAGAGCGAGCAGGCCACTCCACGTGTGCAGTACCTTCTGTTTCCAACAAAACATCAATCACTCGTTCCCTATGAGGTCGAGCACTATCATCAACACGAAGTCTGGGCGCACAGCACCTCGCAACAACCGTACGTGAGGTCCAAAGACATCGTCACGGTAGCGGGCAGCAGTTAAATATTGCTGATTCACCCGTACAATTTCATGAAGAGGTGTTCGAGTGGTCAACATTCTCTCTGCCCATACGGTTTGTGGTCCTCCTCGATATCGGTCTTTTCCACAATGTTCGGGTCCCGAAATCGTGTTCCACATTCCCATCAGATGCGAATCCCTCGAGAATCACTCTCCAGAGTAAATCTGGACTCATCTGTGAAAAGAACATTAGCCCACTCTTCGACCCCCCGGGTGGCATGTTGACGTTCCCTTCTGTGAAGCCACGTCAGAGGAACAGATACAACAGCTACTGGCGAAGCCTTCTCTACACCGTTTGCCTCGACACAACACATCCAGTGGTGCTGCGAGGTTATACGCCAGTTGCTAGGCAGTGCTAAGGCGGTACCATCGTGCCGTTACAGCCAAATAACGGTCATCTCTTTCTGTGGCAAACGTGGTCGGCCCTGCACTGGTCTTCGGGATACAGTTTCAGTCTCTATAAATTGTCGCCACATCGGGGAAACAACAGAACGATTCACGTTAAGCCATCGGGCCGCATCAGTCTGCGACTGTCCTGCTTCCATTCTTCCCGTGGCCCTCCACCGCAGACAGCCTGGTAGCCGTCTTATCTGTGCCATACTGCACCGACTCTGACTGTGCACACAGCGATTGTGGATGTGGGACTAACCGGCAAACACTACTCCGTTCGATACGTGCCCTGACGTCATCGTTGGCTTGGTTTTCTGTTGACCGAAATGCCACCTTCGGTGCAGGACACTTTGTATGATTATACCGTGAATTAAACTCAAGTCGGAGAAATGGCAGGTTGTTGCTTTAATTTTGAACACCAGTGTAACAACGACCATGAATCGCTCATTGATGCTTTTGTTCTGATCGAGATTGTATATGATAGCACTACTTGTACTAACAAATGAAAGCTTCTTGTTCTAACTGAAATGATAATGATCAAATAGTCTTTACGTAATTTCCTGCCCTTTCATTATCTTGACGATTTAGAGTTAAATGTGGCCACTGTAATTGTACTAGTGAAGCTAGTATGGATTTGCGTGTTACAGTTAAATTACTTTCATCTTTAATAGTAATTACTCTTATCTATCACTTAACAGAACCTGCACACGGTTTTCTTACTTTGCAGTACGACGCTTTTATTAGGTCGCGAGATCAAAATTAATTTTCAGTAAATATATTTTTCAAACAGAATCACCCAAGCAGCAGCTCACAAACATTGGCTTGAGGAGAAAATCGAAGTACTTCAACACACAGAAAATATTAAATCAATATAAGAGTGAAAAACAGTTTCTAACATTCAGTCTTTGCTAGTAATTCAGCGCTTAAGTCAGAGATACCATTTAATTCCGATAACGATTTTCTCAGCTGCGACGAATTTATAATTGATCCACATTAAACATTAAGGTCAATAAAGATACACGAGTCAGTTGATTCTAAATAAGGAAAAGTGTGACGTCATCTAGATGAGGACTAAAAGTAATCCATTAAGTTTTTGTTACACAATAAAGCGCACAAATCTAAATGCTGTCAGATCAACTAAGTACCTAGAAATTAGAATTACGAACAAAGACTGAAGTGATCACATAGATAGTTCTATGGGGAAGGCAAACCAAAGACCGTGTTTTATTCGCAAAAAACTTAGGATGGAAAGGTCTACTAAAGAGACTGCCTACGCTGCGATTCTCTGTCCTCTGCTAGAGTATTCCTGTGCTGTACGGGATCCTTACCAAATAGGACTGACGGAGGATATCGAAAACAGTGCAAAGAAACGCAGCTCGTTTTGTGTTGTCGTGAAATAGGGAGAGAGTGTCACGGACATGATAAGCGACTTGGGGGGCCAATCATTCAAACAAAGGTGTATATCGTTGCGGCGAGATCTTTTCACGGAATTTAAGTCACAAATTTCCTCCTCTGAGAGCGAAAATATTCTGTTGACGCCAACCTACATAGGAAGAAATGATCTTCATAATAAAATAAGAGAAGTCAGAGCTCATTCGAAAAGATTTAAGCGTTTAATTTTTCCCTACGCTTTTAGAAAGTTGAAAGGTAAGGAAAGAGTCTGAACGTGGTTCGATGATAACTCTGCCAAGCTGAGTTTCCCAATAGCCGTCTATATGTAGATGTATGTAGATGTAGATGTGGGATTCGTTGTTTAAAATTTCATACTTATACGAACTCATTTTAGCATAGGAAAAATTTGTTCTTATTGATGAAGAACGATGTGAGTACGTTATGGTAGCCGCGTGTTTCTGACATTATGGGGACTTTGAACTGGAGACCTCATCACAGCATGCCAAGAGGACGTGGACGTACAGCTTATTGCCCTCTTTCGTGTTTTGAAAATGATCGAATCATCACTATCAACGACATTGGAATATTATACCAACAGATCGCACAGACAGTTGACTGTAATACACTGAAGCGCCAAAGAAACTGGTATAGGCATGCGCTGCGGTCGGTAACGCCTATATAAGACAAGTGGCTGGTGCAAACAGATCGGTTACTGCTGCTACACTGGCGGGTTATCAGGATTTAAGTGGGCCTGAACGCGGTGTAAAAGTCGGCGCACGAGAGATAGGACACAGCATCTCCAAGATAGCAATGAGGTGGGGATTTTTCCCTACGATCGTTTCAGGAGTGTATCGTGAATATTACGAATCCGGAAAAACATTAAATCTCCGGAATAAGACCCTGCAAGAACAGGACCAAAAACGACTGAAGAGAATCGTTCAAGGTGACAGAAGTGCAACCCTTCCGTAAATTGCAGCAGATTTCAATGCTGGGCCAAAAACAACTGTCAGCGTGCGAACCATTCAAAGGAACATAACCGATACGTGCTTTCGGAGACAAAGGTCCACTCGCGTAACCTTGATGACAGCACGACACAAAGCTTTATGCCTCGCATTGTTGATGACTGGAAACATGTTGCCTGGTCGGACGAGTCTCGTTTCAAATTGTATTTAGTGGATGGACATGCAAAGATATGGAGACAACCTCATGAATCCATGGACCCTGCATGTCAGCAGGGGGCTCTTCAAACTGCTGGAGGCTCCGTAACAGTGTGGGACAGTTGGACCGGCCGTTGGACCGGCCTTGGGGATCCAACGGACGTCCAGCACGTCCGAGTCCTTCGATCGGTCCTCACCGGTGGCCAACCCAGTTACTGCTCGCACTGAGGCTGATCCTCACCTGTGGTCGGGTGGGAGGTCGCCCCGGGGCGAAGCAGGCCGAAAAAGGCTTCCCAGGCGGCCGCACGTAAGGCCTCCCCAGTTAGTCTAAGAAACAGGTTCCAGGTGCTGTCTGTGGCTGACACTGTAGCTGAGCCAGATGCTGTCGCCTGTCCTGTTTCAGAGGAAACCAATCAGCCTGCAAGATCCGGGCAATCACAGAGGGTGGGATTATTCCAACGTTAGGCGCGTTATGGGCCCCTTAGGGACTTGGCTGACAAGAAGAGAAAGAAAACCAATGTGCACTCCGTGTGCATACCGAGTGGAGTCACAGGATGCAGCCAACTGCAGGTGGTTGCTCACGTCGGTACCAATGATGTGTGTCATTTTGGATCAGAAGAGATTCTCTCTGATTTCGAATGGCTAACAGAAGTGGTAAAGGCTGCCAGTCTGGCTTGCAAGATGAAAACAGAGCTGACCATTTGCAGCATAGTCGACAGCACCGATTGCAGACTGTTACAGAGCCGAGTGGAGGATCTGAATCAGAGGCTCAGACGGCTCTGCGACCGTGTAGGCTGCAGATTCCTCGACTTACGCCAAAGGATGGTTGGGTGTCGGGTTCCGCTGAATAGGTCAGGTGTCCACTATACGCAGGAGGCGGCTACACGGGTAGCAGGGGCTGTGTGGCGTGGACTGGGCGGTTTTTTAGGTTAGAGGGTCTCGGGAAAACACAAGAAGGGCTTCAGTCACAAAGGGTGTAGGCTGAACATAGGAAGAACGTAGATACAGGAACCATTCGTATAACAGTTGTAAACTGTCGTAGCTGTGTTGAGAAAGTACCAGAGCTCCAAGCGCTAATAGAAAGTACTGATGCTGAAATCGTCATAGGCACTGAAAGCTGGCTATAGCCGGATATAAGTTCGGCCGAAATTTTTGCGAAGAGCCTAACGGTGTTCCGAAAGGATAGGCTAAACATGGTTGGTGGTGGCGTGATTGTTGCTGTTAGAAGTAGTTTATCTTGGAGCGAAATTGAAGAAGGTAATTCATGTGAGTTAGTATGGGCAGAGGTCATTGTTGGCAACCGGAATAAAACAAAAAGTGGATCCTTTTACCGACCTCCCAATTCATATGATACAGTTGCTGAAAGGTTAAAAAAAACTTGAGTTTGATTTCAAACACGTACCAGACTCATAATATTATAGTTGGTGGTGACTTTAATTTACCCTCGATAAGGTAGCGAAAATACATGGTTATTTCCGGAGGTAACCATAAAATATCATCCGAAATTGAGCTAAGCGCATTCCCTGAAAGTTATTTCGAGTAGTTAGTGCATGATCCCACGCGAATAGTAAACGGTTGTGAAAACTCACTTGACCTCTTAGCAACAAATAATCCTGAGTTAATAACGAGCATCAAAACCGATACATGGATTAGTGAACACAGGGTCGTCGTAGCGAGATTGAGTACTGTAATCCCCAAATCCTTCAAAAATAAGCGAAAAATATACTTATTAAAAAAGCAGATAAAAATTCCCTTGACGTCTTCCCGAGAGACAATCTCCCCTCATTCCAAATTAATAATATAAGTGTATACTAGATGTAGCTCGGATTCAAAGAAATAGTATCTGCAGCAATTGAGAGATTTATACCAAATAAATTAACAAACGACGGAGCTGATCCTCCTTGGTACACAAAAAAAGTTAGAACACTGTTGCAGAGAGAACGAAACAAACATGGCAAATTTAAACAGATGCAAAATCCCCAAGATTGCTTAAAACAGTTTCTACAACGAAACTTTGTCTCGAAACCTGGCAGAAAATCCAAAGAGATTCTGGTCGTATGTGAAGTATGTTAGCGGCAAGAAACACTCAGTGCGTTCTCTGAGCGATAATAATGGAGATACTATCGAAGACAGTGCTGCCAAAGCAGAGTTACTAAACAAAGCCTTCCGAAATGCCTTCAAAAGAGAAGACGAAGTAAATATTCCAGAATTCGAACCGAGAACAGTTGCCAACATGAGTAATGTAGAAGTAAATATCCGCGGAGTAGTGAAGCAACTTAAATCACTTAATAAATGCAAGTCTTCTGGTCCAGACTGTATACCAATTAGGTTCCTTTCGGAGTATGCTGATGTATTAGCTCCATACTTAACAATCATATACAACCATTCGCTCGACGAAAGATCCGTACCCAAAGACAGGAAAGTTGCACAGGTCACACCAATATTCAAGAAGGGTAGTAGGAGTATTCCACTAAATTACTGGCACATATCGTTAACGTCGATATGCAGCAGGATTTTGGAATATATATTGTGTTCAAACATTATGAATTACCTCGAAGAAAACGCTATATTGATACACAGTTAACATGGGTTTAGAAAACATCGTTCTTGTGAAACACAACTAGCTCTTTATTCGCATGAAGTGTTGAGTGCTATTTACTAGGGATTTCAGATCGATTCCGTATTTCTGGATTTCCAGAAGGCTTTTGACACTGTACCACACAAGCGGCTTGTAGGGAAATTGCGTGCTTATGGAATATCGTCTCAGTTATGTGACTGGATTAGTGACTTCCTGTCAGAGCGGTCACAGTTCGTAACAACTGACGAAAAGTTATCGAGTAAAACAGAAGTGATTTCTGACGTTCCCCAAGGTAGTGTATAGGCCCTTTGCTGTTCCTTATCTATGTAAACAATTTGGGCAGCCGTCTTCGGTTGTTTGCAGATGACGCTCTCGTTTACCGACTGATAAAGACATCAGAAGATCAAAATATTTTTCAAAACGATTTAGAAAAGATATCTGAATGGTGCGAAAATTGGCAGTTGACCCTAAATAACGAAAAGTTCCTTTTAGCACTCATCACATGAGTGCTAATAGGAATTCGTTAAACTTCGGTTAGACGATAAATCAGTCTAATCTAAAAGCCGTAAATTCAACTAAATACCTAGGTATTTCAATAACGAACAACTTAAATTGGAAGGAACGCGTAGAAAATGTTGTCGGGGAGGGCTAACCAAAAACTGCGTTTTATTGGCAGGACGCTTAGAAAATGTTACAGATCTACTAAGGAGACTGCCTACACTACGCTTGTCTGCCCTCTTTTAGAATACTGCTGCGCGGTGTGGGATCCTTACCAGATAGGACTCACGGAGTACATAGAAAAAGTTCAAAGAAGGGCAGCACGTTTTGTATTATGGCGAAATATGGGAGAGACTGTCACAGAAATGATACAGGATTTGGGCTGGACGTCATTAAAAGAAAGGCGTTTTTCGTTGCAACGGAATCTTCTCACGAAATTCCAATCACCAACATTCTCCTCCGAATGCAAAAATTTTTTGTTGACACCGACCTACCTAGGAAGAAACGATCACCACGATAAAATAAGGGAAATCAGAGCTCGTACGGAAAGATATAGGTGTTCGTTCATTCCGCGCGCTATACGAGATTGGAATAATAGAGAATTGTGAAGGTGGTTCGATGAACCCTCTGCCAGGCACTTAAATGTGATTTGCAGAGTATCCATGTAATGTAGATCTAGATGTGACTACTTTTTAGTGAAATCATTGCATGGTTCTGTTGTGGCGAGTGTTCGGTTGTCATTTGACTGCCAGTTATACCACAGACAACAGAGACTTGGATGGTGTAGAGTCACCTGGGACACTGAGAGGCCGTCTGTAGTGTTCTCTAGTGACTCTTGTTTCTGTCTTTGGCGGCCGTATCGACGCTAAATTTGACTGTGAAGAATGCCCATAATTTTATAAAGGACAAACGGGAAGAAATTTAGTACACGATTTAAAGAACACACGACACGAAGCAACAATAACCTATCCACGTTTACTACACGCTTAAAAGGCACAGTCACAAAATACCTAACATAGATGGATCTCTTCAAATGTTACACAAGTTATAGGAAGGAAAAATCATGGATGTAATGGAAGTAATTGAAATTTACATCCATGTAAAAAAAATAGTCAGTCGGAGTTTTAAATGAGCAAAAAGTCTTTCGAAATGGAAAATTGCTAGACAAATTTCTGCCAGTTCTACGACGAAGTATTACAGAAGCATAGAATGTAAAATTATCGCTACACTCATTAGTAAATATGACTTAATGCGAAACATCACGCAACCACAAAGCAGTTTGTACAGACTCTCACAGTGTTCAGTACTGTTTCATTAGAGCACTGAGATAGGTTTCGTATATAAGATCTTTGTACCAACTATTCAAAAATGACGTGCTCCCACACTAAAAGAACAAATATTAACAAGTTATTTTAAAAAAATTATATACAGTTATATTTACACCAATGATGAACGATAATTAAATGTAATTCGGACCGAAAGCATATGCAGGTTAAGTAACAAATTTCTGTGAAATAATTATAATCTTCCTAGAGTTAAGTACGTTAAAATGTGGGGCATTATATATAAGCTTTGCAACAACTGCTCGAAATTAACATGCCCCTAAAATAGTGTAAAACATCTCGGATTTATTTTATGAGCATAATATGGCGCCATAGGAACAACGTCATACATTCACTGCTAAAAATTATCCGTAAAGTAAGTTATAATACACCCAGTATATCTATAGATATGACATGTTCCTACATCAAAATCACAAGTGTCACTAACGTATCCAGCGTATAATGTTTCCGTTTTAGATGCTTGAAAATGTACAATCGTACATGAAATAAATAGAGTGACAGCTAAAGGTATAGTGACAACTTTCGAAAAATATATAATTTATTTTAAAATATTATTTTTGTGGCGGTCAACAACCTTAGCGTGTTTGGAGAGTGAAAACATGGTCCAAGTAGGCTGTGTAATTTTTATTATCCGTGCAATTTGTCAGTTTCAACAGGGAGGCATTTTCGAGCAGTTATAATACATTCAAAATTGATGGCGTTGGTTTATACATCAATCGTCTACAACCAAAGTTACTTACATATCTTAATCTACCAGGTTCATTTCACATTACAATAAGTCGGCGATACATACGGGCAAGTATACATCGTATTTCTGTGCGTATGTGGTACAAAAAAAAGTGGCATACATGACTTCGTCCATTAGCCGACACACACTGAATCCTGTCTGTGGATCGTCGATATCATTCAGTAAGCTAACGATGCCATGTTCAGTGGCATATTATGTTTGTTATTCTCATATGTGCTGTCTCATCAAAAGTAGAGGACCAAAACTCATACATCGTATCTCGTGCCTCATATAATAAAAAAAATATAGTATGACGTCCTGCTACAAAAGATTATATCAGGCCTTTTATTGAGGCATGGCAGTCAATCTATAAAATAAAATAACACTGATGTAGTTACAAATACACTAGAACCAGTAACAGATTATGCATACACCAGGGAGATTTTTTTAAAAATTTGTCGTTTATACGGTGTTATAATGAAAGTGGAAAACCATAGTTGGATAACACCAAGTCAGTAGAGTTATTTCAACAATATACTACAGTACACATGATGGAACCTACTGTAGACTGCCTGTAAGGGCCATCTAAGTCAGTGTACAGCTTATAGCAAAACAGAAGTAGTAGCTACAGTTTTTACGAAAATAGCATTATTTATAGGTCATACTTGTAAGTCTTATAGTAACCCGCCAGGTTAGCCGAGCGCACTAACGCCCCGCTCCCTGGACTCGGGTAGGCGCGCCGTCACCGGATCGAATCCGCCTGGGGGATTAACGACGAGGGCCGGTGTGCCGGCGGCCAGCCTGGATGTGGTTTTTAGGCGGTTTTCCACATCCCCCCTAGGTGAATACCGGGCTAATCCCCATGTCCCGCCTCAGTTACACGGCTCGCAAACATCTGAACACTTTCGAACTATTCCATGATTTACACTAGTCGTAGACAGTTGGGGTACACTAATTCCTTCCCGGGGGTTACGGGGTGGCGGCAGGAAGGGCATCCGGCCACCCCTTCAACTAAGATTGCCACATCCGATTAACCATGCCGACCCTGCGTATCCGCGGGAAAAACAGTACAAGCGAAAGAAAGAACTTGTAAGTCTTATAATACTATCTGATTCATAGCTCATACATCATGTCTCATATTAGACATACAAATGTAACATTCATTGTAATGTTAAAACTACTGAAATATGGCGGACACATTCGTGGGGCATAATAGACAGACTAAAAAATAATGTTCAAATGTGTGTGAAATCTTATGGGACTTAACTGCTAAGGTCATCAGCCCCTAAGCTTACACACTACTTAACCTAAACTATCCTAAGGACAAACACACACACCCATGCCCGAGGGAGGACTCGAACCTCCGCCGGGACCAGCCGCACGGTCCATGACTGCAGAGCCTTAGATCGTTCAGCTAATCCAAACATACTAAAAACAAATCTCTATTAATAAGTTACTTATACGAGAAAGCGAATAATTTAACCTAATATAAAAATTCATACACAATACACTAAGTTGAAGTTCTAGCACATCGTACATATATATAATATCCAAGTTCCATATATCTCTTATAAAGAGTTATGAAAAATCGCACAAATCTTTCTAGTGCATTTCATGCATTAGAAAGAAGATAAGTTAAGGTCCATACACCGCAGTTCGCGATCACAAACCTCTTTGGGAACGTATGGATTCTTTACTTGCCTGTGCAGTCCGTGGTACGTCGCCCTGTAGAGGATATCTGGGATGTTATGAGAGGCCGTGTCGTTTCATACCGGCCTCCAGCCAGAAATATTTACGTCCAGACACAGCATGTGTTTAGAGCTTCGCAAAAAATTTCTGAAGATAACATTCTCTACCAGACAGCAACAAATACAAGAGTGTATGCGTGCTCGTGGGGTCACCCAACACGCTGGTGTTCGTGATGGAAATCAATTCCGACAGAAATGAACGTCTAATCATTTAATACCCGTTATAAGATGGACGCCTTCATATATGTTGATAAATACACTCCTGGAAATTGAAATAAGAACACCGTGAATTCATTGTCCCAGGAAGGGGAAACTTTATTGACACATTCCTGGGGTCAGATACATCACATGATCACACTGACAGAACCGCAGGCACATAGACACAGGCAACAGAGCATGCACAATGTCGGCACTAGTACAGTGTATATCCACCTTTCGCAGCAATGCAGGCTGCAATTCTCCCATGGAGACGATCGTAGAGATGCTGGAACGGCTTGCCATGCCATTTCCACCTGGCGCCTCAGTTGAACCAGCGTTCGTGCTGGACGTGCAGACCGCGTGAGACGACGCTTCATCCAGTCCCAAACATGCTCAATGGGGGACAGATCCGGAGATCTTGCTGGCCAGGGTAGTTGACTTACACCTTCTAGAGCACGTTGGGTGGCACGGGATACATGCCGACGTGCATTGTCCTGTTGGAACAGCAAGTTCCCTTGCCGGTCTAGGAATGGTAGAACGATGGGTTCGATGACGGTTTGGATGTACCGTGCACTATTCAGTGTCCCCTCGACGATCACCAGTGGTGTACGGCCAGTGTAGGAGATCGCTCCCCACACCATGATGCCGGGTGTTGGCCCTGTGTGCCTCGGTCGTATGCAGTCCTGATTGTGGCGCTCACCTGCACGGCGCCAAACACGCATACGACCATCATTGGCACCAAGGCAGAAGCGACTCTCATCGCTGAAGACGACACGTCTCCATTCGTCCCTCCATTCACGCCTGTCCCGACACCACTGGAGGCGGGCTGCACGATGTTGGGGCGTGAGCGGAAGACGGCCTAACGGTGTGCGGGACCGTAGCCCAGCGTCATGGAGACGGTTGCGAATGGTCCTCGCCGATACCCCAGGAGCAACAGTGTCCCTAATTTGCTGGGAAGTGGCGGTGCGGTCCCCTACGGCACTGCGTAGGATCCTACGGTCTTGGCGTGCATCCGTGCGTCGCTGCGGTCCGGTCCCAGGTCGACGGGCACGTGCACCTTCCGCCGACCACTGGCGACAACATCGATGTACTGTGGAGACCTCACGCCCCACGTGTTGAGCAATTCGGCGGTACGTCCACCCGGCCTCCCGCATGCCCACTATACGCACTCGCTCAAAGTCCGTCAACTGCACATACGGTTCACGTCCACGCTGTCGCGGCATGCTACCAGTGTTAAAGACTGCGATGGAGCTCCGTATGCCACGGCAAACTGGCTGACACTGACGGCGGCGGTGCACAAATGCTGCGCAGCTAGCGCCATTCGACGGCCAACACCGCGGTTCCTGGTGTGTCCGCTGTGCCGTGCGTGTGATCATTGCTTGTACAGCCCTCTCGCAGTGTCCGGAGCAAGTATGGTGGGTCTGACACACCGGTGTCAATGTGTTCTTTTTTCCATTTCCAGGAGTGTATTTGGCTGATGTTTCATCTTGTAACACTTCCCGTTTATTTCAGTATCTATAAACGTTTTTCACACTCGACATAAGAACTGTGTCCGGCGTTCAGTATCTAGGGTTTGCACATAAAACGTAATCACGGTGACCCACATTGCTCGGAAACCAAAACCGCTTCATCACAGAAAAGAGCATTTCAGAGTAAACCTTTCCCAGTACGGCAGACTGTAATAACCAGATCGAGTATTAATGTGGACCACTAACACGTATATTGGTCATTCGACGCGCTACCATAAGGTTTCAGTGTGGAGGTGGACGTTATAGTGCAGGATACATAAAAATTATGCCCACACAAAATTCTGTAAAATTTGTGCTGAATATTCCTGATCACCAAGTGAGGGCCTACTTGGGGCCTGAGGGCTCTCGTCCACGGGGAAAGCCCGCGTGCCCGCAGTGAGGTGCTGTGTCCCGTTATGCAAATAACCAGCAGGGTAAACATCCTGCTGCCGGAAGAAGAGCGTCGCCAGTGCCCTGTGTGTTGTTTTTAATATTTATGTTGTTGTGTTCAGTTCTCAACGTCAAGTGGTGTGCTTTAATTGTGTGTACATGTGCAGTTCGTTAACCTGTGTTATTTGTAGCCACATATGCGTATAGTTACACATAAAATGACGCCACACACACTGAAGTGACCGCTACGGTCGCAGGTTCGAATCCTGCTTCGGGCATGAATGTGTGTGACGTCCTTAGGTTGGTTAGGTTTAAGTAGTTCTAAGTTCTAGAGGACTGATGACCTCAGAACCATTTGAACTAAAGTGACAACACAACTTATCACAGGCAGTGTTAAGCACCGTACACGCTCGTATGTTAACAAAATGTTTCAGGTCCTTTTTGCGCTGCAATCTCATTGAAATTAATACTGCTTTAATGTCACGGGTTCGTGTAGAGAAATATTGTTGTGTGGCGTATTTATCACTGATTATTTTTGAGTAAGTTATACCTGCCAGGGTAGCCGAGAGAACTAATGCGATGCTTCCTGGACTCGGGTAGGCGCGCTGGCCCCGGATCGAATCCGCCTGGCGGATTAACGACGAGGGCCGGTCTGCCAGCCAGCCTGGATGTGGTTTTTATGCGGTTTTCCACATGCCAGTAGGTGAATACTGGGCTGGCCTCCACGTTCCGCCTCAGACGGCTCACAGACATTTGACCACATTTGCACTATTTCATGGCTTACACTAGACACAGACAGCTGGGGTACACTACTTACATCCCGGGGGTTCGGGGTGGCGGTAGGAAGGGCATCCAGCCACCCTCTGCAACTAACACTGCCAAATCCGTAATACCACGGCCGACCCCGCGTTGGCGCGGGGCAAGGCCCAAAGAAAGTTTTGAGTAAGTTATCTTCTGTGAATTTATGTAGCTGAGATAAAATATAGCCGTTATCTGGCACCCATGTGAATTTAATGAGAACTGCTATTAATCTTCGCAAATAAATGAAAATGACACTGAAGTTAAATAATATAATTAAAATGCAAACTTCGTAAGTTATTTCCGCGGCTCTGTACCGTTTAATATTAGCGATATTCAAATAAGATGTTGCAGCCGTGCAAATGCAATTACGTTAGAGAGGAAAATAAAATAAATTATTGTCACTTCTTATCGTTAAAATTTTGTCGTTGCATTTCTTGTTCGGGCGTCTCAGGTCCACTTCATCAACTAAGGTTCCTCATGTCTTCTACCTGCCCGCAGACAAGATGCCGCCTTTGGACACAGGGATTAGTACACATTTCCTTGGTCTTCTATGGGCGAAATTTCACAGGATGCAAATTTTTCTGGGTACAGCTTACAGGGCAGCGTAGTGGAGATTGAAACACCCCGCGTTTTGTCCTTTATTGGGTTTTGTGTGATTTACCGAAGCCGCCAAACAGTTAATTATTATGATTATGTGACCGTGTGCTTAATGGATGAAACGCTCTCGGTTTTCCTGTTGTGGTTTCGGGGGCATTTCAACCGAGTCCGGCTATTCTGAGACTGAATAGTGGAATGATTCAAAGTTTGTCTATTATTAAAGACCATAATGGTTGCGATGTACAAACTGATATGTATTTTCTACTAACACACAAATTCTGAGGCAGTTGCTACCTTCGCCTTACAAGTTTAATTACGGTTATATCTCTAATTGGTTGATGATTTTAGGTACTTCGTCACACGCAATGATGATGGTTCACATTCACAACAATCCTCACTGCAATCCATGGTTGTTGCTGGCCGACGCGGTTGACGCGAAACACGTAATTCGGCACTTGTCACTTTCGGTTTCATATCACTCGCGAATCGGTACTGATGAGGGTCAACCCCACGACGATCAGGGGGACGCGCTCACTCGTCATACTCCGGTGAATTTGCCGTTTATGACTCACTCGACCACCATTCTTGCCCGTCTCCCCAGTACCACCTCTCACTCCACAGTCGTCTCACTGCCTCCTGCAGCGCTCGACAATCGACTCCTGTCTGCTATCGACCTGGGTGTCGGATACTAGCATCTATGTTCGTGGGATCACGAATCCCTTACAAGATCAAAGGTAGTAGAAAGGATGGGTGGAGGGTGATTACGTCCAGGAAGCAAGTCAAACTGCGTATCGTTCTAGCATCTGGAGAGTGCCGAAATTACAACATGGAAAGATGAAGATGGCGTATCTATTGATGATAGTTGTATTATTTATACCCCAGAATGGGTTTATAGTTGCTGCAGTGTTCCAGTTTCGTTGTGGCTTTTCTCTTGCGCCAGACTTAACGTTAACAATAACAGCTGAGCAAAAAAAAGGGGATCGGTCGGAGGCGTATAGTTAACGTACACTTAGATAATTTAGAATTTATTCATTTCTGATTCTTTACTCTAAAAAGCAACCTATGATTTATATTACAGTTTATGCATGAGATTTCATTAATAATTTTATATAAAAGTAATTACAAATCATGCCCGCCCGGCTAGTCGTGCAATCTAACGGTCTGGTTCCCTAGGGGGAGGGCGTCCCGGTCCGAGGCACGAATCCGCCCGACGGATTAGTGTCGAGGGCCGGTGTGCCGGGCAGTCTGTGGATGGTTTTTAAGGCGGCTTTCCATCTGCCTCGGCGAATGCGGGCTGGTTCCCCTTATTCCGCCTCAGTTACACTACGTCGGCGATTGCTGCGCAAACGCTGTCTCCACGTATGCGTACACCATAATTACCCTATCACGCGAACATTGTGGTTACACTCGTCTGGAATTAGACTTTCCCGGAAGGGGGGGAGGGGGGGTGTCCAGTGTCCACTGGGGCCCGAACCGCACAATAACCCTGGATTCGGTGTGGGGGCGGAGGGGTGAGTGGACTGCTGTAGCCTGTTGTGGGGTTGTGTAGCACTGAGGGCTACGGCGGGGACGAAGCCTCTCCGTCGTTTCTAGGTCCCCAGTTCAATACATACATACATAGAATCACAAATCATACAGTTAATGTGGCAGTTGACTTACGGTGCTTACCGAATTACGTTACTATTGGATAGCAAACACTGGCAGTAATGGCAATCCACGTGAAGATTTCTAACTTATGCCGAATTGTTGTGATCAGAAATACGGTGAAAACTGTTCTTATCACAACTGTACAGAAATAACATAGAATTTACTTGTATTTCCACAATTTTATTTAACTGTACGTCTCTAACTCTCTGTCTTCGCAGTTGCAGCTGAAGTAGCCGGAAGATGAGACACCAGCGCATCTGAAGGACTGTTGGTTACAAGAAAGACTCTGGGGATTCAAGTACAGCACGGGGAGCAATGCTCAGAACGGGATGTACCAATGAGCGAATAACATTGTGCGGCGAGAGTTTCAAACTGAAAATATTCTATTTATCACAACGTTATAGTAACAGTATTTCAGGTTTGTAAGACTATTTCAGGGCAAGTTGTACAGAAGTAATCGAGTTATTTAGCACTGAAAACTAAACTCCGCCCGAGCAGACTATGAATGCCCCACAGTACCGACCGGCCTCAGCCCAGAGGCGTTACTGGATGCGGATATGGAGGGGCAATGTTGTCAGCACTCCGCTCTGCCGGCCGTATGTCACTTTCCGAGGCAGGAGCCGCTACTTCTCAGTCAAGCAGCTCCTCAGTTTGCCTCACAAGGGCTGAGTGCACCCCGCCTGCCAACAGCGCTCGGCAGACCGGATGGTCACCCATCCAAGTGCTAGCCCAGCCCAAGAGCGCTTAACTTCGATGATATGACGAGAACCAGTGCTGCCACTGCGGCAAGGCCGTTAACTACTTAGCACTGAAGTTAGCCAACCAGGTCGTTGCGCGCGCAAGCTGAAGCACTTGCACGAGCTAACAGGCGATATGCGCAGACATCTGTGGACCTGTTAGTTACCACATGTTCAAATGCTCCTTAACAGTTTAATAATTCTTTTTCGGAAGTGCTTTCAGCTAGGTGAGCATACGTTACTGTTGTGTACATAGTTCCGCGTAGTCAGCACGTGCACAACTTTCCCACTAGAGCGCGCCCCGCTAAGCACAACAGCGCAGGCGCAGCGCTCGTCCGTCTCCGCACTACGAGATGGCGCTGCCTTAGAGATGGACCAAATTCTGCTTCCTCCGATCCGCGTATTAATATGTAACGTAGCCAATAAGATTGCTGCTAACATAGAACCTTTTCTCCTTGCGGATCACACTCGCGCAGTGATACATGAACGCGCGAGGTATTAAAACGAGTGTACAGACCTCCGATTAGTCAGTCTACATTTGTCTGCACCAGTCTGTACCAGTCTGCATTAGTCTGTACCAGTCTACAGTCAAGTTTCAGTCTGCACCTAAGAAAATTATCATATTCCTGTACATAGCCATGAAGATAAATGTATAGACACTTTGTCAAGTATCAGAGATATGTGAGAATAAGATTAACGTACCAAGACCAAAGGAACTTCAGATTGTCAATTGTAAATAGCATCCAGAATCAAGTTACGTAATGTTTATGCTTGTTATCATTTTAATAAACGTGTGTGAAAATTAATCAAGTTCTGTTTAAAGTTGGTCACTGTCAATCTGCAGGTCTATGCGTGCAAGTGGCATTTCTATCGTCTGACCTAATGGCAGAAGATAAACACGCCACGATAAGACCACGAGACATATTGCTGACACTCGCCTACTTCGTTAGAGTCAAATAATCTGGTGGTGTGTGTATCGAAGGTCTTACAGTACGCACACCACAGTTACCTTTGTTCGGTATGAGAAAACCAAACAAAGAACAACTTTGGCGACACTGTCTCTAGCAGGCGCCACGACCTGATAGCGTACCTTTAATGCCAAATAACTAGGAAGTGGCGTAACGTATCCAATTTTTTTCTTGAGGATTGTTTCTCAATACGACCTCCCAAGCAACATCCCACAAGCTCTTGAGACTGTTTCTGGCCACCCTGTAAGTAGCGTTCCCAGGTCAGCCTGAGGTCAGAGGTTCGCCCCAGATACTGGAGTGTTTACTGGAGCCACAATCTGGCGGGAGGCGGGCGTCGCCTTGACCGGGAGGTCGCCCGCGGTGGTCCACCTGCAGCGACACGCCGGAGGCCAGCTGCCGCTGCCGGCCACAGCTGCCGAGACAATGGCGTGCGGCCGCAGCTGCGGCCGAATTAATAAACGACAGTCACGGCCGCCACGCCGGAAAAGCGAAAAACAAATCGGCGCGGCCCGCCTGCGCCCAAATTGAAATGCCGTGTTCCGCAGGACGCGCAACAGCTGGCGGAGCGCGCCGCTGTCACTGCGGCCGCGCCGCCGTGCGTTTGCCGCGTCACCGCCGCCTGCTCCCCGCACTACTCCACGTCGCCTCGCCTCGCCGAGCCGAGCCGAGCGCTTTCATTTCAAATTGCTCCGGCCAGTGGCCCACGCACCTGGGTACAAAAGTCAGCAACAGCGGGTCACATGTTCGACACACAAACGACTGCATTTACAAACAGGGCTGGAATGCAGGGTGCGTCAAAACATGTATACACACTTTGAAGCGTCATAGAAAATTTATTTCCCGTTCTACAATGTTAAATTTCTGGAAATGGAAAGCTTAAAGTCCAGTTGGAAAAATAAATGTACTTTGTAACTTGCCCCCCTTCTTGCAGCGGTGTACCGTAGGTCTCTAGAAGAGCGCAGCGTTCCAAAGGATTGGAAAAGGGCACAGGTCATCCCCGTTTCCAAGAAGGGACGTCGAACAGATGTGCAGAACTATAGACCTATATCTCTAACGTCGATCAGTTGTAGAATTTTGTAACACGTATTATGTTCGAGTATAATGACTTTTCTGGAGATTAGAAACCTACTCTGTTGGTATCAGCATGGGTTTCGAAAAAGACGATCGTGTGAAACCCAGCTCGCGCTATTCGTCCACGAGACTCAGAGGGCCATAGACACGGGTTCCCAGGTAGATGCCGTGTTTCTTGACTTCCGCAAGGCGTTCGATACAGTTAACCCCACAGTCGTTTAATGAACAAAGTAAGAGCATATGGACTATCAGACCAGTTGTGTGATTCGATTGATGAGTTCCTAGATAAGAGAACGCAGCATGTCATTCTCAATGGAGAAAAGTCTTCCGAAGTAAGAGTGATTTCAGGTGTGCCGCAGGGGAGTGTCGTAAGACCGTTGCTATTCACAATATACATAAATGACCTTGTGGATGACATTGGAAGTTCACTGAGGCTTTTTGCGGATGATGCTGTGGTATGTCGAGAGGTTGTAACAATGGAAAATTGTACTGAAATGCGCGAGGATCTGCAGCGAATTGACACATGGTGCAGGGAATGGCAATTGAATCTCAATGTAGACAAGTGTAATGTGCTGCGAATACATAGAAAGAAAGATCCCTTATCATTTAGCTACAATATAGCTGGTCAGCAACTGGAAGCAGTTAATTCCATAAATTATCTGGGAGTACGCATTAGGAGTGATTTAAAATGGAATGATCATATAAAGTCGATCGTTGGTAAAGCAGGTGCCAGAATGAGATTCATTGGAAGAATCCTAAGGAAATGCAATCCGAAAACAAAGGAAGTAGGTTACAGTACATTTCTTCGCCCACTGCTTGAATACTGCTCAGCAGTGTGGGATCCATACCAGATGGGGTTGATAGAAGAGATAGAGAAGATGCAACGGAGAGCAGCACGCTTCGTTACAGGATCATTTAGCAATCGCGAGATGGTTGATAAACTCCAGTGGAAGTCTCTACAGGAGAGAAGCTCAGTAGCGCGGTACGGGCTTTTGTTGAAGTTTCGAGAACATACCTTCACCGAGGAGTCAAGCGGTATATTGCTCCCACATACGTATATCTCGCGAAGAGACCATGAGGATAAAATCAGAGAGATTAGAGCCCACACAGAGGCATACCGACAATCCTTCTTTCCACGGACAATACGAGACTGGAATAGAAGGGAGAACCGATAGAGGTACTCAAGGTCCCCTCCGCCACACACCGTCAGGTGGCTTGCGGAGTATGGATGTAGATGTAGATGACATTTCTGCGCACACCACTTGAATCTCATTACAAAGTGTGTCCAGGTTACGTGGTTTACGTTTGTACACCTTATCTTTTACTGTGCCCTATAAGAAGAAATCCGCCGGCGTGAGGTCTGGAGAGTGTGCAGGAAACTCGATTGGTCCCCTGCGTCCTATCCACTGGCATGGCACATTGTGATCCAGGTATGCTCGTACGTCCCTATGATACGCCATCTTGTTGGAAATAAAACTAATCATTACCGTATAATGCACGAATGGCAGGGAATATGGAGTCAGCAAGCATTGTTAGCTATGTTTCTCCAGTAACAGTACCTTCAAAGCGGAAAGGCCCAATGAGTCCCCTTTCAGACAAACCGCACCACACATTTACACCAGGCAAATTCACAGCCTTTTCAACTGTAATGTGAGGATTATCTTCAGCCCAGTACCCACAATTGTGCCTATTGACAGTTCCATTGAGTTTGAATTGGGCTTCACCCGACCAAATTATGCTCCCCATAAATCCCGGTTCACGTCTCACCATCTGCTGAACCCATTCACAAAATTCTAACCTTCGATCTGGATCGTCGTCACTTAGCTGTTGCACCAGCCTTGGAATGTACACAAGTAACTTGCCTTTCTTCAGAATGCGTAGCACACTACTAGCACCTACATTACTCTCACGTGCCGCTTGCCTTGAAGATTTTTGAGGCGAACGCTGAAACAGTTCGAACACCGCAGTTGTGGAATCATCACTTGTAGCTGTACGAGGTCGCCCTGATCGACCTTTATGCACATCACACATTGTTCCATGAATTTCTATTTTGTCTCGTAGACGTGTAATTTTTAACCTTGAAGGTGGTTCTGTACCATACTCACTTCTCCACTGTCTTTGAACCGCAGCTACATTCTCAAACTTCGAGTTCCACTTAATTATCTGCTTCCGCGCTTCAAAACTCAAACGCACGTCCGCCATGTTGCAGTTACTTCCTTGCCACTGCTGACACCTGTTGAAGGAACGTAACATTACTTTCTCACAGGTATTTAACCTTGTAGAACGGGAAATAAATTTTCCATGACAGTGTATACATTTTTTGACGCACCCTGTATATGGAGACACCGAGCATGTTACTGTTATTTACTTGTTTATTCATTTCATTTCAGACGTTGTCGAGGAATGGCCGATAGGGCTACGAGCAAAACACAAAATTACAGATCCACATATTCGAAGCACTAAGAGTTATATCTGCAGGGTGACAATTATTGAATTATATGAAATAAAATCGTCATAACTTCCGAACGGTTTACGTTAGGACGTTCAAACTGCACGACTGGCCGCGTGACGTCATGGGAACTAGTATACGCGTTAGCGACGAAGCCCACTTGCATTTGGATGGGTTGGTCAATAAGCAAAACTGGTGCATTTGGTGAACTGAGAATCCGTATTTCGCAATCGAGAAATCTCTTCACCCTCAACGGGTGACTGTGTGCTGTGTAATGTCCAGTCACAGAATAATCTGTGCAATATTCCTCGATGGCACGCTGACTACCGAATGGGAAGGTTTTGCAATATGATTTTATCCTCATTAACCAAAGTGACACTGATTTCGACAAGATGTGGTTCAAATAGGACGAAACGGGAGAGTGTTTGATGTCTTTGAGGAGCACTTTTGGGACCGCATTCTGCCTCTGTGATACCCAGAGGCCACTGGCATGGGTCTCGATTGGCCGCCATATTCTCCGGATATGAACACATGCCACTCCATTTTGTGGGGATATATGAAAGACAAGTTGTGCAGCAATAACCACAAAACTATTGCTAAGCTGAAAACAGCAATTCAGGAGGTCATCGGCAGGATCTATGTTCCTACACTTCAGAGGGTCAGGTATAATTTCGCTATTCGTCTGCGCTACTTCATCGCCAATGATGGCAGGCATATCGAACATATCGTAACCTAAATTCGAATATCTATGGTGACGTTTTCATGTTGAATAAAGTGTGTGCACGCCGTAGTTTGTAACTAATTTCCTAAGTTCAATAATTGTCACCCTCTATGTCAGTGCGTGAGAAGCAGCGCGCTGTAGTCAAATTTCGAATTCGAAAAGTTCTGCCACACATGTAGCGCCCTCTCCTTCAACTTGAGAACACCAGACAACCAGACCACACACGACCGCTGCGACATCTGGAACATTCCAACGCCTTGGGTTCATTATGATCGATCACCCTCCATACATTTCCCAGTTGGCCATTTCCGATTTTCATATGTTTCCAAAACTCTAAGAACAACTTCGAGGAATTCACTTCATAGTGATGAAGCGGTAGAAGCAAAGGTGAGAGTGTGACTCCGTCAATAACGTCAAACATTCTACTGTAACGATATCAACAAAATGGCCTGAATAAAGATGTAGAATGTCAATAGTGTTTGTTCTATTTCAAGAGCGTTAAGAGTTTTCATATAAAAAATTTGGACGCATCACTTCTCAGCTTGCCCAAGCATTTCGTATGGTTTCGGGCAATGGTCCATATAAATTAGTAAAAAAGTTTGAAACGCAGATCCACATAGTCTAAGCACAAAATAATGCTTGTACAAACAACTTTAAACGATGTGGATTCGATCAAGCTTGCACAAGAAGCTTGGCGAAGCTCGTGCCTCAAGCTTATCAAGCACGCGCCTCAAGCTATTTGATAACGAAATAAGTACAACGTTATGCTGAGCTCCACAATCTACAGACCACTGGGTGTCGTGAATGGACAGCGAAACCTGGGGTTCATATGGGTAGTATTTGCAGAGATAATGCTGATTCCTTCAGAGCAGTTTTTTGGCCCCTCACCTAGTACGATATCGATTTATGAACATCGATAAACTTTTTTTTCTGCGGAAATGTGAAGAATTAGTTGCGTTCGTAAATTTCTACCGAAAATGACCGCTTACAAATGTCGATTAATGAAAAGGATTGAACTAACTGTAAGACAAGCCGTGCTTCTTGTCACGGATTCGTTGAGCCAGCATAAGCGTGTGAGAGGGGTACGCAACAAATTATAGTCGAATACTTGTAGAAATTACCGACAGTAACATTCAAAGCTTCGTGCTTTTCATATTCAATATGAGATCAAAAGTGTCCGGACACCCCCAGAAACATACGTTTTTCATATTAGGTGCAGTATGATCCCACCTACTGCCAGTACTTCATATCAGCGATCTCGGTAGTCATTAGACGTCGTGAGAGACAGAATGCGGCGCTCTGCGGAACTCACGGACTTCGAACGTGGTTAGGTGATTGGGTGTCACTTATGTCATACGTCTGTATATAGCATTTCTACACTTCTAAACATCCCTAGGTCCACTGTTTCCCATGTGATAGTGAAGTGGAAACGTGAAGAGACACTTACAGCACAAAAGCGTACAGATCGACCTCGTCTGTTGATTGACAGACACCGCCGACAGGGTTGTAATGTGTAACATGCAGACATCTGTCCAGATCGTCACACAGGAATTCCAAACTGCATCAGGAACCACTAGAAGTACTATGACAGTTAGGCGGGAGGTGAGAAAACTTGGATTTCGTCGTAGAGTGGCTGCTCGTAAGCCAGACGTCACGCCGGTAAATGCCAAACGACGCCTCGCTTGGTGTAAGGAGCGTAAACATTGGACGATTGAACAGTGGAAAAGCGTTGTGTGGAGTAGCGAATCACGGTACACAATGTGGCGATCGGATGGCAGGGTGTGAGTAAGGCGAATACCCGGTGAACGTCATCTGCCAGATGTTACGGCGCCTTCCATGACCACCAGCGGCCTATGTCGGCCCCACATAATGTCACCCCAAAACAGCAGGGAACCTCCGCCTTTCTGCACTCGCTGAACAGCGTGTCTTATGCATTCAGCCTGACGGGGTTGCCTCCAAACAGGTCTCCGATGATTGTCTTGTTGAAAGCATATGCGACACGCATCGGTGAAGAGAACGTGATGCCAATCCTGAGTGGTCCCTTTGGCATTTTGTTGGGCCCATCTGTACCAGGCTGCATGGTGTAGTGGTTGCAAAAATTGACTTTTCCATGGACATCGGGAGTGAAGTTGCGCATCATGCAGCCTATTGCGCATAGTTTGAGTCTTAACACAACGTCCTGTGGCTACACGAAAAGCACTATTCAACATGGTGGCGTTGCTGTCAGGGTTCCTCCGAGCCATAATCCGTATGTAGCGGTCATTCACTGCAGTAGTAAACCTTGGGCGACCTGAGCGAGGCATGTTATCGACAGTTTCTGTTTCTCTGTACCTCCTCCATGTCCGAACAATATCGCTTTGGTTCACTCCGACACGCCTCGACACTTCTCTTGTTGAGGGCCGTTCCTGGCACAAAGTAACAATGCGTACGCAATTGAACCACAGTACTGACCGTGTGTGCATTGTTGAACTACAGACAACACGAGCCGAGTACCTCCTTCCTGGTGGAATTACTGGAACTGATCGGCTGTCGGACCCCCTCCGTCTAATAGACGCTGCTCATGCATGGTTGTTTTACATCTTTGGGCGGGTTTAGTGAAATCTCTGAACCGTCAAAGGGACTGTGTCTGTGATAGAATATCCACAGTCATCGTCTTTCTTCGGGAGTTCTGGGAACCAAGGTGATGCAAAACTTATTTTGATGTGTGTAATTTGCCCGGTGTTGCTCTGTGCGGAGTTACAAAGTTTCCACGTCAGATATTGGTTGCCACTAAAGGTACTACGCCTCACGTATTCCTTCGTGTAATACGCTACGTCGCCTCTGAGATGCAAGGGAGTGAGCTGAAAGCAAGTTCTTGAAAACCAAACAACAACACTCGGCAACTCTAAAAGGCCAGGTACTCAATTTCAGCGGCCTCGGTAGTCATTAGAGATCGTGAGAGACAGAATGCGGCGCTCCGCGGAACTCAAGGACTTCGAACGTGGTCAGGTGGTAGGGTGTTACTTGTGTCATATGTCTGTATATAGCATTTCCACACTACTAAACATCCCTAGGTCCACTGTTTCCGATGTGTTAATGAAGTGGACCCGTGAAGGGACACGTACAGCACAAAAGCGTACAGGCCGACCTCGTCTGTTCACTGACAGAGACCGCTGACCATTGAAGACGGTTGTAATGTGTAATAGGTAGGCATCTATCTACACCATCACACAGGAATTCCAAACTGCATCAGGATCCACTGCAAGTACTATGACAGTTAGGCTGGAGGTGAGAACAACTGGATTTCATTGTCGAGCGGCTGCTCATAGGCCACGCATCACGCCGGTAAATACCAAACGACGCCTCGCTTGATGTAAGGACGGAAAACACTGGACGACTGAACGGTGGAAAATCGTTGTGTGGCGTAACGAATCACGGTACACAATGTGGCGATCAGATGGAAGGGCATCGATATGGTGAATGCCTGGTGAACGTCGTCTGCCAGCGTGTGTAGTACCAACAGTAAAATTCCGAGGCGGTTGTGTTATAGTGTAGTCATGTTTTTCAGGGAGGGGGCTTGCACCCCTTGTTGTTTGGCGTGGCACTATCACAGCACAGTCCTACATTGATGTTTTAAGCACCTTCTTGCTACCCACTGCTGAAGAGCAATTTGAGGATGGCGATTGCATCTTTCAACATGATCGAGCACCTGTTCATAATGAACGGCCTATGGCGGCGTGGTTACACGAAAATAAGGTCCCTGCAATGGACTGGCCTGCACAGAGTCCTGACCTGAATCCTATAGAACACCTTTGAGATGTTTTGGAACGCCGACTTCGTGCCAGACCTCACCAACCGACATCGATACCTCTCCTCAGTCCATCACTCCGTGAAAAATGGGCTGCCATTCCCGACGAAACTTTCCAGCACCTGATTGAGCGTATGCCTGCGAGAGTGGAAGCTGTCATGAAGGCTAAGGGTGGTCCAACATATTGAATTCCAGCATTACCGATCGAGGGCGCCACGAACTTGCAAGTCATTTTCAGCCAAGTGTCCGGATACTTTTGGTCACCATAGTGTATAAATATTAAGTTATTCTACCAAGCAGCAACGAAAAAATCGATTAATCTGACATAATAAAGATGTCCAGTGCAGGTGTTCGACACAACAGAGATCCTTAATGACAAAGTTAGGAGATCTTTATTTCATCCATCACACTTCTTACGCAATGACCACAACACCAAAATTACAGGAGCTGCTGCGTACACAAAACGATACTTACAATCTTCTGTCTAGTGTACGATCGGCGAATAACAGTGGAAGAAGATATGAAACCCCTCGCCCCTACAGGCACATACTCACACACACACACACACACACACACGCGCGCCAAACGGTGGCTTCAAGAGAACAGATACAGGTCCACATCTTGTGTCACAAGACCGAGTGGGTAATGGAAGACGACCACCAGGACTAATACCACTTTGCTCTTCTGACATCAACCTGCTTCCTAACATCGAGGGCAAACTTAATGTTTCGTGCACGACTCTGTCGGGAAGTCGAAAGTTCGTGATGTCCAATCACGAAATCGCTGAGTCCCTTCCCCAATGCTTGCCGTCTTCGACTCTAATTACTTCGTCTGGACTATATATTAAACACCTTTCTTTCTAGCTTCCTTAAAGATTTTCATCGCTGTTTGTTCTTGTTGTGTTTCTCAGTGCGAAGGTTAGTTTGATGAGTTCTCCACGCCATGTGTCTTGTTGCAAGCCCTTCCAAACATGCGTAACTGTTGCATCCTACGTTCACCTGTACTTTCTTAATTTCAAGCCACGGTTGTCCTCTACAGTTTTTACCCCCGCCCCCCCCCCCCTCACCCGGTCCTCCAAACACACACTTTCCTCCTCACAAAATGAACTATTTCTTCTACATTTCCTTCTAGTCATACTGTACCGATTCGACTCAGCACATCTTCTCCCGTTATCAAATATACCCATACAATATTCACCATTCTATAGTAATATCAGAATTCGAAAACTTCTGTTCTCTTCTTGTGTTTACTAATCTTCCACGTTTCATTGCCACACTACAAACAATTACTTAGGAAAAAGACTTTACAACACCCATTTTGAATTCGATGTTAACATATTTATCTACTTCAGAAAACCTTTTGCTGCTGTTGCCATTCGGAATTTTATATTGTTCTTACTTCTGTCGCCGGCCGCTGTGACCGAGCCGTTCTAGAGGCTTCAGTCCGGAACCGCGCTGCTGCTACGGACGCAGCGGTCTAGGGGACTGATGACCTCAGATGTTAAGTCCCATAGTGCTTAGAGCCATGTGACCCATTTTTACTTTTGTCGTTAGGTATTTCCCTGCCCAGATGAAAAAACTCGTCTCCTACCTTCACCTCATAATTTCCTAACCTACTTCTGTCAACATCACTCCATCAGCCTTGTTTTACTTTTATTTTTGTTCATATTATACACCGAAGCTGTTGTGGACTGGCAAGACAGCCAATCCACAGTGACCGGTAACCGAAAGGCACGCGCTTAAACTCACGCAGGCTGGCGTGAGGTCTGAAACAGGATACGTAATGAATGCTATAAAGAAAAGTACGTAGCTGCTAGAATACTTAACTTTAATCCACCATTGGTGAACATTGGTCTTGTTACTGTACATGCTTCATTAGATACATAGCAAAGGATAAATGGCGCCTTGCTAGGTCGTAGCAATTTAGCAATTGACTTAGCTGAAGGCTATGCTAACTATCGTCTCGGCAAATGAGAGCGTAATTCTCAGTGAACCTTTCCTAGCAAAGTCGGCTGTACAACTGGGGCGAGTGCTTGTAAGTCTCTCTAGACCTGCCGTGTGGTGGCGCTCGGTCTGCAATTACTGACAGTGGCGACACGCGGGTCCGTCGTATACTAGCGGACCGCGGCCGATTTAAAAGGCTACCACCTAGCAAGTGTGGTGTCTGGCGGTGACACCACAGAAGCGTCAAAGAAATTGGTATGGTCATGAATATTCAAATACGGAGATATGTAAACAGACAGAATACGGCGTTGCGGTTGGGAACGCCTATATAAGACAACAAGTGTCTGGCGCAGTTGTTAGATCGGTTACTGCTGTTACAATGGCACCTTATCAAGATTTAAGTGAGTTTGAACGTGCTGTTACAGTCGGCGCACGAGCGATGGGACACACACCATCTCCGAGGTAGCGACGAAGTGGGGATTTTCCCGCAAGACCATTTCACGAGTGTACCGTGAATATCAGGAATCCCGTAAAACATCAAATAGCCGACATCGATGCGGCAGGAAAAAAATCCTCCAAGAACGGGTGCAACGATGACCGAAGAGAATAGTTCAACGTGACAGAAGTGGAACCGTTACGCAAACTGCTGCAGATTTCAATGCTGGGCCATCAACAATGGTCAGCGTGCGAACCATTCAACGAAACATCATCGATATGGGGTTTCGCTGCCGAAAATACATTCGTTCAAAAATGGTTCAAATGGCTCTGAGCACTATGGGACTTAACATCTGAGGTCATCAGTGCCTAGAACTTAGAACTACTTAAACCTAACTAACCTAAGGACATCCACACATCCATGCCCGAGGCAGGATTTGAACCTGCGACCGTAGCGGTCGCGCGGTACCGGACTGAAGCGCCTAGAACCGCTATGCCACAATTGCCACCAATGCACTCATGTCGTGAATACACGATACAAAGCATTACGCGTCGCCTGGGCCTGTCAACACCGACATTGGACAATTGATGACTGGAAACATGTTGGCTGATCGGACGAGTCTCGTTGCAAGTTGTATCGAGCGAAAGGACTTGTACGGGTATGGAGACAACCTCATGAACCCATGAACCCTGTATGTCAGCAGTGGACTGTTCAAGCTGGTAGAGGCTCTGAAATGGTGGACGTGTGCAGTTGATGTGATATGGGACTCCTAATACGTCTAGATACGACTCTGACAAGTGGCACGTTCGTAAGCTTCCTGTCTGGTCACCTGCAGCCATTCATGTCCATTGTGCATTCCGACGGCCAATTCCAGCTGGACAATGCGACACCCCACACTTCCGAAATTGATCCACCAAGCTCCACAGACAGGGAACATTGTGGATCTAGGATGCCTTCCAAAGTGCTGTTCAGTAGAGATCTCGGGACCCCCATACTCCTACGGATTTATGGACAGCCGTGCAGGATTCACGGTGTCAGTTCCCTCCAGCACTACTTCAGACGTTAGTCGAGTCCATGGCATGTCGTGTTGCGGCACTTCCGCATGCTCTCGAGGGCCCTACACGATATTAAGCAGATATACCAGTTTCTTTGGCTCTTCAGCGTATCTCTTCAGTAAATTATCCATTCTGACTGATCTTACCAGTCCTTCATTAGCTCTGAGAAAAGTACAGTGTCGTCGACGATCCTTTAAAATTTCTAGTTCACGTCCTTTTCCAAATTTCTATTCGATTTATTTCGCTGCTTGCTTAATGCAAACGACATGAAATACAACGTGCACGTAAGGTCGGTTGTACGGAAGGCGAATGATTGTCTTCCGTTTATTGGGAGGATTCTGTGAAAGCCCAGTTCATTTATTAGGAAGACCGTGTATAGAACACTTGTACAACACATTACTGAGTACTGTAGGATTGTATGGCATCCCAACCAGGTCTAATGAAAGAGACGTTACAGGTAGGTTCGATCAACAAGTGAGTTTTACGGGAAAACTCCGTCAACTCAAATGAGAGTCCCTGTAGAGAAGAAGAGGATCTTTTCGCAAAACCCTGTTTAGGAAGTTTGTATAACTGCCATTTGCTACATACAGTCTGCAGAACGATTCTTCCGCCACCAATCTATATCTCGTGTAAGGACCGCGAAGACGAGATAAGAGACTTTTTTTTTTTTTTCATCTGTCTTCTGACTGTTTTTATGTGGCCCGTTACGAATTCCTTTCCTTTGCCAGCCTCTTCATCTCAAGAGCATCAAATGGCTCTGAGCATTACGGGACTTTCAACTTCTGAGGTCATCAGTCCCCTAGAACTTAGAACTACTTAAACCTAACTAACCTAAGGACATCACACACGTCCATGCCCGAGGGAGGATTCGAACCTGCGAGCGTAGCGGTCGTGCGGTTCCAGACAAGCGCCTAGAACCGCTCGGCCACCTCGGCCGGCTCAAGAGTATCAGTTGCACACTACGTCCTCAATTGCTTGCTGGATGTATTTCATTCTCCGTCTTCCTCTAGTATTTGTACCCTCCAGAGGTCCCTCTGGTACCGTGGAAGTTATTCCCTGAGGCCTTAACAGATGTCCTATCATCCTGTCCCTTCTGCTTGTCAATGTTTCCTTGCCTCACCGACAGTGCACAGAACCTCCTCATTCCTTACCTTATCAGTCCAGCTAATTTTCAACATTCTTCTGCAGCACCACATCTCAAAGGCTTTGATTCTCTTCTGTTCTGGTTTTCCCATCGTCCATGTTTCACTACCCTGTAATCCTGTGCACCGGACGTACGTTCTCAGAAATTTCATCCTCAAGTTAAGACCTGCGCTTAATACTAGCAGACGTCCGTGCTAGTCTGCTTTTTTGTCCTCCTTGGTTCATTAGTCATACATAGGTTATTCTGCTGGCTAGGTAGCAGAGTTCCTCAACTTCTTCTACTTGCTGATCTCAAATTTTCATATTAAGTTTCTCGCTGCTGTCGTTTCTGCTTCTTCTGATTACTTTGGTGTTTCTCTGATTTAGTCTCAGTCCATATTCTGTACTCATCAGACTGTTCATTCCATTCAACACATCCTGCAATTCTTCTTTACTTGCACTGAGGATATCAACGTCACCAGTGAATCTTATCATTGATGTCCTTTCACCTTGAATTTTAATCCCACTCTTAGCCTTTCTTTTATTTCTCTCATTGCTTCCTCGATCTACAGACGGAACAGCTGGGGCGAAAGAGTACATCCCTGTCTTATACACTTTTTAATCCGAGCAATTCGTTCTTGATCTTCCAGTCTTATTGTTTCCTATTGGTTCTTGTACATATCGTATATTACCCGCCTTTCCTTATAGCTTACCCCTATTTTTCTCAGATTTTCGAACATCTTGCATCACTGTACATTGTCGAACGCTTTATCTATGTCGACAAGTTCTATGAACGCGTCTCGATTTTTCTTCAGTCTTGCATCCATTATCAACCGCAACGTCAGAATAACCTCTCTGGTGCCTTTACCTCTCCTAAAACCAAAATGAAAATCGTCTAACACGTCATCAATTTTCTTTTCCATTCTTCTGTGTATCATTCTTGTCAGCAACTTGGATTCATGAGCTGTTAAACTGACTGTGCGATAATTCTCGCATTATCGCCTCTTACTATCTTCGAAATTGTGTAGGTGATGTTTCTCCGATGGTATATCGCTAGTCTCATACATTCTGCACTTACAGCCGTGTTTTGCGTACAAGTTGTAAGTAACCTTCCTCTCCATGTATTTCATACCTGTATTTTATCTCAATCTTTCATAACTAACCGTACGTTGACAACTCACTGAAGTAGCAGAAGCAGGACAGGATTTACGTATAGCCCAGGTAGGCCAGGTCTAGGCCGCCGAGAGGAAAGGAGGCACCCGGAGACTTCGATCTGACCTATAGCGTAGTTGGCAGCGTAGCATTTGTTTCATTGTTGCATGCATTTACAGAGCAACAGTTAATGTCTCTGGCTGCATCTGCTGTATATAGACCTATGGGGTGGGTCAAAAAGTTACTACCCATCGAAACCCACTGAAAACACTAAAGTAATCTTGTTTGTAATAAATATAGATACCAGAGTACACTGCTATATTTTTTCCGATAATTATTGACACAAACACCAGAGTGCTCTGCTACTGATACAAGCATCTGACATTGTTCATTGTTGATTCTAACCGAGGGTGACGAAACGCCCTGGAAAACCGGGCTTGTCCCGGTTTTTGATCGTAGCATACTGTCTCGCGAAAAATGGTTTTGGGACGCCCAAATGTTCCGGAAAACAGGTTTTAAACATACTAGGGTTTACTGAAAAGTGATGCCTCCTCCTTCGTAACTCTTCAACAGTTGGCAGCATTTGTATGCGGCAGGTACTGGCTTGTTCCGTAGCCTCTTCTCTACAGCTCCAGTTGGCGGGAAGCCTTGGCATTGAACGGTTGTGTTGCTACAGTGTAAAGTATGGAACCCTGCGCAGACGGTGGGTCAATGCGATTTAAGCAACGTGCAGGCATTGAATTCTTGACAGCAGGTGTCACCACAAAGGAGATTCGCCAGAGAATGAAAGTAATTTATGGTGATTGTATTGATGTGAGTACTGTGCGTCGTTGGGCGAGTAAGTTTAAAGGTGTTGAGGCGGGAACATCTGACCTGCGTGACAAATAAAGAGGTGGACGTCCTGTGACAGTAACCATCGAGTTTCACAAGCAAAATGTTGACAGATTGATTCAGGACGATCGTCGTATCACTCACAGAGAAATTGCAAGCAAAATTGGCATTACACAAAAACGTATGGGTCACATTAATGCTCCACTTGGCTATCGGAAGATCTGTGCACGATGGGTACCCCGGATGCTGACTCCTGAAATGAAAGCGCACAGACTTGACATGTGCCAGGAACTCCTCTCGCGTTACGAGAATGAAGGTGACACCTTTCTCCATTCAGTAGTGACAGGGGACGAAACGTGGGTACACCATTACGACCCGCATACGAAACGTCAGTCTATGGAATATCCACACAAAGACTGGTCCCAGAAAAAGAAATTCAAGACGCAGTCTTCAGCTGGAAAAACCACGGCCACAGTGTTCTGGGACGCAGATGGTGTTATACATGTTGATTTCCCTGATCGTGGTACAACAATAAATTCAGAGCGTTACTTCACAACGCTGCGAACACTGAAACGACGGCTAACAGGGGTCCGAAAGGAAAATGGAAATGTTTTCCTGCAGCATGACAATGCCAAACCACAAACTTCAAGTGCCACCACAGCAGAACTTCAGAGACTGAACCTCACCACCGTACGGCATCCTCTATACAGTCCAGATTTAGCACCGTCTGACTTCCACCTGTTCCCGATAATGAAAGACGATCTGCGGGGACATCATTATGCTTCTAATGAAGACGTCAAGAGAACTGTGAGACTGTGGTTGCGGTAACATAGTGTCGACGTCTTCCGTGATGGCTTCAGAAAACTTGTCCATCGTTTTCAGAAATGTATCCAATTGGCTGGTGATTATGTGGAAAAGTGAATATTGGTAAATAAAGATCACATTCTAAGGATTATTTCTGATTTTGGTTTATTAAAATACTCTCATCCGAAACCAATTAACGAAGGTTGGGGCATTACTTTTCATTCAACCCTTGTAATTTATGAAATTTATCTCGATTAAACGGAATACGACATGAAAAATAAGGCATTTTAGATTGTTTTTCTAACCTCCCCAAAGTAATCAGAGTATCAATATTTATATACTGAAACAATAATTTATCTTGTGTGCTACTGTGGCTGGACGGTGGATGTATTGTTGTAACAGTCCTGGTACGTGGGTACGTTCAGGGTGAGGTTGAGTCCATTAGATCGCGGCTGGTTCCGTCCTGGTTGTCTCCGAAAGTGATTTAGTCACTCTGTTCTAACCTACTGTGAAGATGTTTTCTAATGAAGAAAGATTTTTTGATTTAAAAGCGTGGTACAAAGGTAGCTGTAATTTAACACTTGTACCTACAAGGAAGTTTGCAATTTACGGAAACGTTTTGTGAAAAACAGATCAGCAGAGAATTCCCACAGGTAGGCCATCAATAACTGACGAAACTAAGTTTAAAGTTTAACAAGTCGTTACCTGATCACTAAAGAGTCTAATCGTAGGCTATGTCTCGCTGAGGATGTTTCTTGAAATTTTGTGCGAAGAATTTTACATAAGACCAGGCTCAGACATTACATACCTCGTCTCATTCATGGGCTATTGGAAGACAATCGTTATCGTAAGCGTCAAGTTTTCGAGGCAGTGTTAAATGAGTTAAGAGAAGGTGGTAATAAGTTGTTTTCTCAGGTAATTTCGAATGATGAGGCAACCTTTAAATTATCAGGCAATGTCAACAGACAAAACTGCACCTGTTGGTATACACAGAGGCATAGAATTGTTTTTGAGGGAGTTACATCAACCCGGTTTTACTGTTTGTGGAATTTTTTTTTGGAAATGTGTGGTAAGGTCTTATGGGATCAAACTGCTGAGGTCATCGGTCCCTAAGCCTACGCACTACTTAATGTAACCTAAACTAACTTACGCTAAGGACAACACACACACCCACGGCCGAGGGAGGACTCGAACCTCCGATCTATTTTAAATTAAAAATCGAGGACGAAGAGATAAAAAAAAGGAAATACAATGTTGTTCAAATTTAAAGCTACAAACGGAAATTTTGCAATGTTGCGTTTATTTTGTCGCAAAACGCCGTAAACAGGTGATAGTACAGTAGAAACACTGTATAGAACGCAGAACGTAAACAACTGCAACATGCATGACGGTAGACAAAAATGTTATCCGGCCTTGCAGTGCGCCCCCGGTAGCTGAGTGGTCAGCGTGACAGAATGTCAATCGTAAGTGCCCGGGTTCGATTCCTGGCTGGGTCGGAGGTTTTCTCCGCTCAGGGACTGGGTGTTGTGTTGTCCTATCATCATCATCTCATCCCCATAGACGCGCAAGTCGCCGAAGTGGCGTCAAATCGAAAGACTTGCACCCGGCGGGAGGCCCTAGTCACACGACATTTATTTTAACGGATTTGCGCCACATTGTAACAACTGGTTAATGGGCTCAGCAATGGGTGTTGTCACCTCTGGCTGCAATACAGCGCTGACAACGACGGGGCTTGCTGTGAGTGATGTCATCAGTCTCGTGTTGAGGCAATAACCCCCATTCTTCCTGCAGAAGTGTACGCAAGTCTTGGAGAATGGTTGGTGGATGCCGATGTGATGAAACCGTCTCCCTAATGCATCCCAGACGTGGTCTGTGGGATTCAAATCGGGAGAGCGAGCAGCCCGCGCAACACGTGTAGTATTTTCTGTTTCCATGAAAACAGCAGCCATCCGTGCTCTTTGAGGTCGAGCATTATCTTTCATCAATATGAAGTCTCGCTTCCCACACCCGGGTTCCCGGGTTCGATTCCCGGCGGGGTCAGGGATTTTCTCTGCCTCGTGATGACTGGGTGATGTGTGCTGTCCTTAGGTTAGTTAGGTTTAAGTAGTTCTAGGGAACTGATGACCATAGATGTTAAGTCCCATAGTGCTCAGAGCCATTTGAACCAATATGAAGTCTGGGACCACACCACCTCGCAACAACTGCTCATGAAGTCCCAAGATATCGCCGCGATGCCTGACAGCAGTTAAACCTTGCGATTGACCCGTACAACTTCATGAAGTAGTCAATATCGGTGTCTTTCCACAATGTTTTGATTCCGAAATCGTGTTCCACGTTCCTTCTATTTGCTAATGCGTCGAGAATCACTCTCCAGACCAAACGGGGACTCGTCTGAGAAAAGGATATTGGCCCACTGTTCGACAGTCCAGGTGACATGTTGACAGCTTCACCCCAGACGCTGCCTTCTGTGAAGATGCATCAGTGGTACACATACAGAAGCTCTCCGACAATAAAGGATACTCTGCGAAAGGCTTCTGTACACCGTTTGTCTCGATAAAAAAGCGTCCAGTGGACGCTGCGAGATCAGATCCCAGTTTCCGTGCAGTACTAAGGCGGTACAGTAATGCCCTTACGGCCAAATAGTGGTCCTCTCCTTTTGATATCACACGTGGTCAGCCATGTCCTGGTCTTCGGGATCCTGTTTCGGTCTCTACAAATTGTCGTCACATCCGAGAAACAACAAAACTATTCACATTAAACCTTCGGGTCTCACCAGTTTGCGACTGTCCTGCTTCCATTTTTCTTATGGTCCTTCACCGCAGAGAGTCTGGTAGGCGTCTTCTTTGTACCATAGTGCACCGTCTTTGACTGAATACACAGTGATCGTGAATGTGTGACTGCTCGGCAAACGCTACCCTGTTTTATAGGTGCCCTGACGCCATCGTCGACCTGGTTGTCCATTGGCCGGAATGCCATCTTCCGTAAAGAACACGACTGTACGGACATCCGTCGATATTTTGTATGATTATACCGTGCGTTAGACACAACACGGGAAACAGCGGTTTGTTGCTCTAATTTTGGACACCAGTGTATATACATTTTAAAAACATATCCGAGGAAGGTGAAATTAATCCGATAAAAACACCGAAGCACTGCACTTTCACTTAAAACCTGGAGGACGTGCACTAGGGTGAGAGGTATTGCAGGAGGAAAGAGTATGTTCCCTCGGGATGACAGGTGTGGATAGAAAGACAGGGGTCTGTTAGAGAGGAAAAAAACTATAGAGATGGTGGGGAGTAGTGTGTTGTGTGGGTAAGGCAGTGGTTGCAAGAGGAAAGGGATGGGGAAGGATGAAGAGGGAAGGGAAAGAGAAGCCTCGATGTGGAGTGGAATAGGTGGGTAGGAGTTAAAGTTGGTAGGAGGGATGAACATCAGGGCGGATCTCAGTGTCTGGGAGAGGAGGTTGGTTGAAGTTGCTTTGGGATAGGATATGTAATGTGTGTAGTTGTAGGAGCGGAGGGGTGTGTTTGTAAAGGCGCGGCAGCATACTAGGATAGTTGACCAGATGGGAGACAATGGGGTGACTGGAGCAACAGTTCGCAGAATAATGTATCACTGTTGCAATTGCGACCAAGACAGGCCTTCTGCTTCTTAGACTGGTTACGCGAAACGTAAAGATAGGGAAACTAATGAAGGTTTCGCTGTCTGGATGTGCTTACGTGAAGAGTCCGATCATTGTGAGTCGTTCCGAAACCTTTGCTTGTGGGACGTCTTTGAATTTCTTCATCTAGCTACGGTTTTTCTGGCGTCACGGTAGGTGGCACACTTGCGACGTTTCGAGCGTCGTTTAAGAGCACAGGAAACTTGCACGAGAGGTGTGTGCGCAGGGGGTTGACCGACTGGGAAGGAGTCTCCCTGGATCGCGCCCTTAGCTTGCTAACCCTGGAGTTCCGCTCGCAGCATTCGGATGGCGGATGTTTAATTTGAGGAGCGTGCCTACGCCTGCTGGAGAGTCGTCGCTCTCCTCTCTTTCTGCGATAGTGGACCGTACTCTGAAATTTGCATCTACCTGTTTCCTGCTGACCTTAATTCTCCTGGTCCTGACGCAGAAACAACGGTAAGCACCATTTCTTGTGTGCGGTAAAGTGTCGCGGCGGTCCGTGAAAATCCCTGTGCCTTGTCACTGAATTTCGTGTGATGTTCTTGCCCTGAGCTGATTCGGATTGCAGCGCTGGCCGTTGTTTCGGCCGGAGTCCCTGATGTGGCTTAGCATTCTGGTAATAAGGACGTGCCCCAGTCAAACATTTACTCGATTGTTTGAGCTTCCATTTCATCTCGTTTTGATTGTGAAAGTCTTTCTTTACACGCACTGCTTGTGCCTGTATTTTCTACGTTTAGATATCTTCAAATTTTTTCTTTGTCTTCTGATAACCTTCATCCTTTCTACACTACTGGTGCTTATACATTCTGAGTTTAGGTATCTTTAAAATTTCTCATTGTCAGTTAATTTTGATCTGAAAAGATGACGTTTACCAGCACTAGTGGGGCGTGCACTTCCCGAATTTAGATATTTTTTAATGTTTTTCCTTGGTAGTTAAGATTAAAAGGCCCACGTGTATGTTGTAATTTATCTAGTTAAGTAAGTTCTACTCTGTTAACGAGTACTTTTGCGTCAAAGGTGTCAGTTTTCTGCCTTCATTTCCTCTTTCATATTTCGGGCCCATACGCTATTTTCTACTTATGCGTTATGTATATTTAACGTATTTTCTGTTTGTATGTTTTAGATCTGTGCTGAAACGAACAACCGTTCGGCCGTGGACCGAGCTCATGCCGGTACCGTGCGTTGGTTAATCCATGCATTTCAGCCAGTTTATTCGATTTCGATTTATTCTTGATTGCTCGTTTGAATAACTGCTGAGGTTTGATAATTTCCTAATGCTTAACTTCTTATGTTCTGTTATCTTGAAAGTTTTGTTTAATGATTGAAATGTAAAGACATTGGATGTCTTTGTTATGCTGACGTCCAAGCAGCCAAAACAATAGTGGGATCCAGCAACGTTATAAAGCTCAAAGAGCTTGTTTTTGTTTTGAAACTCTTTGTACTATTACAGAATCTTTCATTTAAAATTTGATCTCTGTGGTAAATAAATGCCCCTCGCTGCAGGTAGTGCCTAAAAGGGACAAACCAGTCTGCCACCCTACTCAGCGGAACGCGTCAGAGCTTTTAGTAGCTCGCTGCAACATACAGTCTTTACCTGCACATTACGAATTTAGCCTCCTCTTCAACCAACTAAACTACCATGTAACCCTCTTATCCGAAACGTGGTTAAAACCACACATATCCTCTGCATCTATTCATCTCCCAGGGTACACATTTTTTAGTGCAGACAGATCAAAAAAGCGAGGTGGCGGGGTCGGCGCGTATATACGAACAGATCTCAAAGCGAAAGTTTTATGTACGTCAAACCCTGCTGCAGAAAAAGAGGCTGAATTCATGTTCATCGAAATAAATATACAAAGTCGGAAGTTCTTGACTGGCGTCGTGTACAAGCCGCCAAAAATAAGCTCAATGAGTTCCTTTCAGTCGGAATTACATTCACTTCAGTGTCAATACGAACATGTCATCGTAATGGGTGACTTGAACATAAACCTGCTAAGAGACACTCCCTCCGCAATAAACCTAAGAAGATTGTTTAGTTGCAATAGCATGAACAGTCTTCCATTACAACCTACACACCATACGGCACACAGTCATACTCTTATAGACGTAATCGCAACGAAACAGACTGACAAAGTAAGAGATGTTGGTCAAACATCGGCCGCTGGCCTCTCAGCACATGATGTAATATTCCTGGCGTACTCTGTGCAGCCCCCAAGGATCAAATCGCGTTACATAACTTGTAGGTACATGAAACGTATTGACCTTGACGCTCCAACAGCCGATTGCTCAGAAATCTCATGGCATCAAATAATCAGAGAATCTACAATCGACGGCAAAATTAATGAACTTGGTGATAAACTGACTGCCCTCTATGACAAACATGCACCTGTACGCACAATCCGTGTAAGAAAATCTCCTGCATCATGGCTGACAGCTGAATTACGTCAAATGATGACTAATAGGGATGCTGCCCACAGGCGTTTCAAGGCAGATCCGAAACCTGAGCGTTTAGAAGAATATAGAAAGCTACGGAACAGAGTGAAACAATGCATTCGCAATGCTAAAATCAGGCATGCTCGCTCCCTTGTATGCAGCGGTCTGACGCCCACGACTCTATGGAAGAATCTTGGGGGTCGGAAAGGCAAAATCGGAAACTACTTTTCATGTGTCAGCTGACGAATTAAATGAATTCTTCTCTGCACCTCTGAATACCCACACGGCTGATAATTACCGCCCACAAGAACCCCCAAACGGGATAACTAACAACGATACCTTCCATCTAAAACATGTAACAATAAATACGACAAGAAAATCAATAATGAGAATGTCTTCTTATGCGATAGGCAATGACAGTATCGGTATAACCATGATTAAGAATGTTGCTGTCTTAGCTGACATATTTAATTTTTCCCTCATGAACTGAATATACCCCACTGCATGGAAAAGAAGCATAATTCGACCGATCCCTAAGATCGAAAACCCGCAACTGCCTACTGATTACCGATCAATTAGCATACTTCCTGCTGTTTCCAAAGCACTTGCATATATTGTTCATGACCAAATCACTGAACACCTGCATGAATTCGGCCTATATGACAAATTTCAATCCGGTTTCCGTAAACCTCACAGCACAAACACTGCTCTAACTAAAGTAACTGATGACCTGAAATATGCCATCGACAATCGAAAGGAACAATATTGACGCTACTGGACTTCAGCAAAGCTTTTGACACTGTTAACTTTGACATATTGCTCAGAAAAATGCAACAGCTTAATTTCTCAGATAGTGCAATGAGATGGTTTGCAAGCTACTTAAAAGACAGACAGCAATGTGTTGTCTGCGTAAATGAAAAATCTTCCTGGAAACATGTTTCCTCGGGAGTGCCACAAGGATCAGTCTTAGGACCACTTTTGTTTTCTTTATATGTCAACGATATTTCGTCGGTTCTGTCCTCCTGTAAATATCATTTCTATGCCGACGACCTCCAGCTCTACCTAAGCGTCAGACCTGAAGATGTAAACACTGCAATCGCTCAGATGAATGATGATCTGTCTTCAGTAGTGACATGGGCGAAAAACCTGGGGCTTAAACTAAATGCAAAAAAGACGCAAGTAATGTTAATAGCCAATCAGAAATTAATAAGTTCAGATTTCCGCGAACGGCTACCTCCTATCCTGCTCGACGGTACTTCAATACCATATCAGAAAACAGTTAAGAACTTGGGTGTAACTTTGGATGAGCGTCTCAACTGGGCGGAGAATACAGTGGCAGTGTGCCGGAAGACGTCTGCTTGTCTCTATGCTCTCAATAAGTTTCGGAACATATTTCCACAGGAATTGAAACGCCAGCTGGTGCAAGCACTGGTTCTACCGAACCTCCACTATTGTGATGTAATTCAACAAGGCATGAGTAGTGAAAACAAAAGACGGCTAGAACTAACCATGAATGCCTGTGTGCGTTACACCTGCAACATTCGCCGATATGATCATGTTAGTGCTACATACTCCGAGCTAGGGCGGCTGCGGCCGGACAAATTGCGTGACTACGACACTAATGTCTACTTCACCGACTCCTCGTCGCACAAGCATCCCAGTACCTTGCTTCAGAGATTAAAAACCTGTCATGCACATCATAATCGAAACACGAGGTCACTCTTATTTGGTATCCTAACTGTGCCCACTCACAAAACGAAAACTTTTGCAAACTCCTTCTCAGTTGCCGCTGTCCGCCTCTGGAACAAACTGCCCCTTACCTTGCGCAAAATTCAATCCCCTGCCGCTTTTAAGAAGAAGTTGAAGCATTTCCTACTATCATCCTCATAACGTTCTCCACAAAATTAATGTAGAAGGCTAATCCTCTCATCTGCCAAATAGCAAAGCTAGCGTCTCCTATCTTGCTTCTGAGATGCTTTCCTCTTCATCTATCTCTATTAGCCACGCAATCTTCTTTTCCTTTATATTTACTTAATTATGTTTCATCATGTCTCTCTATTCTTCTCCTCCCTTCACCATCAGCCTCCCTCATACTCCCTGCTGCTAGCACTCCTATCTAAAATCTGTCTCTTCAATAATGTCTAATTATAACAGTACTAATGATCTACGAATACAAACTCTACATGTATGTATTTTTCCAGGTGTGCCTTTGTAATCGTTTATTTCACTTTTTGTACTAGATGTAGTTTAACATGCCTACTAAAACATACGAACGTAAAATAAGTAGAATGCCTGGTTAGATGTAAGAGAGGGCCTGATGGCCCTAATCTTGCCAGGTTAAATAAATAAATAAATAAATATTTTCTTTATGCTCCCAGATCCTAGCTCCCTACAACTTCACACTACAAGGGTAAGATGCATTAGAAGACTGGAGAAGCGTTCTACGGGTCCGAAAATAAGACAACACAGCTCTATAAGTCAAGAAGCAGCTAGGGAGGGTTGAAAAGAGGGCTCGAGAAGAAGCTACCCAGTTGTCCGAGATATACGCGGTATGTGCGTGTGTGCATGTCTTCGTACTACATATATAAAACAAAAAAGAACCTAGTTCCTGAGACTGAATCTTTTCAATACTGTTTTAAAACCAAATTCATAGCTAAGATAAGTCCATGTAATAACAACCACTAGTACCGCGGTCGAAATTGGATGAATTGTATTTATTGTTTGATATCTCTTTAATTGAAGTGAGTCCTGGTTTCAGTGCACTGAGAAACAAATTTTGTGTTAACGGCAGCAAATTAGATTTTCCGTTATGATAACACAATGCAACGGAACCACAAGCAAGCGCAGTCGCTGCTAGACGCAAAACCGAATGAGAGACGTTGACGAAGACACGTTGTCAACAGCTTCCGTGCTCCCCCATTGAAGCATGCTTTCTTACGTGACAGCGGTTTGCTGCTCAGCCCAGTGTGGAAGCATGGCCAACGACTACGGTGTCGTCTCCTTACAGCCAGCAGTGCGAGAGTTGTTTAGACAGACTATACAGCAAAGATTATAGTCGATTGTACTTCGAGAGAAGAGACTATTACCTTGTATCGTATCAAGTGACATGTTAGTGTTCAGTAGCAGTAACAAATATGCATGACATGATTGTGGCAGTGGATTATTTCAAATTAAATATTTCGACTTGTTTAAGTTGTGATAAAGTAAATTTTGTATGTGTTGTAGTATCAACTCGGCGTGCTCCACAAGTAATCTAAGAACCTACCACTGTGCCGACGAGTCTTATTTCGTCCGGTACAACAATGTGAATGCAGCTGTACCACGTAAAGTAAGTGCAGATGCGAAATATTTTTCTAATCTGCACTGTAGATACATCAAACAGCAGTTATAACACTCAAAATTATTTGAAATTACGTTCAGTGCACATTTAAACGCATCTTTCAAAACAATAATAGAATTATCATTTCTAGTGTCCACATTATTCCTATTACTTTGTCTACCCAAAAATTGTCTCTCTCAAGCTCTCTGTGTTTCTGCCCGGCCCGTTACTGTTCGTCTTCAAGGCATAGCCTAAAACAAACACAGTTTTCGCATAATAAGGCAAGTCGTAGCTATTCAAAATTTACTTAAAATTTCGTGGTAACAGCGGCAAAATTTCACAAAGTTAGTCCCGTTTTCTCTTATACAAAAGTAAGCGAAAACTGACGCCAATAAACAACGTTATATATAGACTGTGTTTCCTTCTTAGGCTTCGTAACTACAATGTTTTGCCTTTCACTGCTGGTGCATCAACGACCTAGTACTAGCAGCTGTAGCATTGTCGTTGGCCGTTGTGCCTGTATTACTGCAAATGAACCATTTGCAACATTTAAACATGAAAGTCCCAATAATGCGATTTCACGAAACGTCGTTACTTTCGTGTGTCATTTCTACCTAACATCTGATCGGTACGTGGGGAGAAGTTGATACACATACGCTTTTTCAGCTCTCTTAACGGCTAGATTCTTACATTATTATTTCTTTCCTTTCTCAGACGCTATGTCTGGTTAAAAATGGAAAGTGACGCGGACCTTGATCAAGCGTGACTTCCTTTTAACTGTACGGTATATGTTACATTGCATTTAGGAACTTTCGGGTAATTGAACATATATCAATAATTACAGATTTCTGTAGTTGTGTATATACGTTTGGATGTAGCTGTATTGCGTTGATGTACTGGTGGATATTGTGTGGTATGACTCCTGTAGTTGATAGTATAATTGGTATAATGTCAACTTTAACCTGATGCCACATGTCCTTGACTTCCTCAGCCAGCTGGATGCATTTTTCAATTTTCTCTCCTGTTTTCTTCTGTATATTTGTTGTATTTGGTATGGATATTTCGATTAGTTGTGTTAATTTCTTCTTTTTATTGGTGAGTATGATGTCAGGTTTGTTATGTGGTGTTGTTTTATCTGTTATAATGGTTCTGTTCCAGTATAATTTGTATTCATCATTCTCCAGTAAATTTTGTGGTGCATACTTGTATGTATGTATGTATGTATGTATGTATTATTATTATTATTATTATTATTACTGTTATTGTTTCAGTGGCCTCCATGTGTAACCAGAATTAAAAATCGGTACATCAATTTTCGATTTTCACGTACTAATATTATATTTAACACTTCGGAATGTAGTTAAACGATTCTCAGGAAGACTGTTTTCATTTCAATATTAAACCACAGTTTTTGTTTTTAGAATCAAATCACAGCAATTCTCCACATTGCAGATGCGGAGAACTACTTCCAGTTCTACAATAACTGGTAGTCTGTAAAATGCAGCATCGGTCATACGAAATTATCAAAAAAATGTCCAAATGTGTGTGAAATCTTATGGGACTTACCTGCTAAGGTCATCAGTCCCTAAGCTTACACACTACTTAACCTAAATTATCCTAAGGACAAACACACACACCCATGCCGGAGGGAGGACTCGAACCTCCGCCGGGACCAGCCGCATAGTCCATGACTGCAGCGCCCTAGACCGCTCAGCTAATCCGGCGCGGCACGAAATTATCACACATGTCTAACGAATCTGGACATGCAACTATAGTAGTACTTAATTGTGTGCTGATAGAAATAAAAATCTGTTCACAGTTTAAGACTTTTAACTGCATTTGTTCATAGTTGCATATTATTCTACCGCAACACTGATATTCATTCACATAAAATAATAATTACAGAACACGAAAAAGTTGTTTCCTTACTTTTCTTTACTTAACTAAGACATTATTGCTCGACATATACAACTGCTTTGGAGATTCTCACGAGAGTTATACTGTTGGCGTTTGAGGATATTACAACACAAAACATCACTAGAATGATCTTCCTGTGGATTGTAATTTCAGTTGCTCCTAACTTGTTTCCAACTGCAGTTAGCTTTCTAATTACCACTTTTTCATCCTCTTTTGTGTTCCATAATATCATTAATAATTTTTCATAAGTTGCAAGAGACATCGTATTTCCCTGAGCAGATTAGCATGAGGTATCTCGTTCTTTTTCCTCAGCCACTCAGGTAGCCATTCTTTTCTTTTATTATTGTTTTGGTGGCAGTCTTCATTAATAAAATACCAACAAACTGATGTTGCTCTTTCCAGGCTGACAACGATGGGGAAAACGTTAGCACACTGGTCTCGCATTCGGGAGGAAGACTTTTTAAATCTGCCTCCCGCCATCCAGATGTAATTTTTTCGTGATTTCCGTAAATCTCTCAGGGAAAATACCAGAATGATTCCTTTGAAAGGTACGGCCGATTTACTTCCCCGTCCTGAACAAAACACCACCTCTAATGGTCTCGTTGTCGTCGGCACGTTAAACCCTAGTCTTCCCTCCATCGATATCCTGGCTTCTTGAATTCGAGTTGGCAAATGAAAACACCGTCGTAACTATTGAGGCAACGGCCTTGCCGCAGTGGCTACACCGGTTCCCGTGAGATCACCGAAGTTAAGCGCTGTCGGGCGTAGTCGGCACTTGGATGGATGTCCATCCAGTCCGCCATCCGCTGTGGCTATTTTTCGGGATTCACTCAGCCTCGTGATGCCAATTGAGGAGATACTCGACATAATAGCAGCAGCTTCGATCGAGAATACCATCATAACGACCGGGAGAGCGGTGTGCTGACCACACGCCCCTCCTATCCGCATCCTCAACTGAGGATGACACGGCGGTCGGATGATCCTGATGGGTCACTTGTGTCCTGAAGACGGAGTGGTGATTGATTAGCGTAACTATTGATAGTGTGATGGTAGCTTCAGCATATGGAAGGATTGATAGTATAGTATTGTTAATGAATACTGATTATGCGGAGGCCCCTTACGTACCGGGGGTGTCGGGAAACATGCGAACACGACGGCTTGAAAGCTGAGATTTGCCAGCTCGAGGAAGGTCTCCCTCCTCCGGAGGGATCTGTGTCCAAACCACGCCGCAAAAGTGGTGTCCGCAGATCTCTGTCAAACCCTGCTATCCGTATATCTCTGTGTTCTCATTTCTCCAGCATTCACATTGGAGGAGCATTAGGGCGTGGATTAGCATACAGCAGTCAACATTTGGAAACGAGGAAACAGAGGACAAGAGGAGTCGCGAAGAGTGTCATCAAACTCTGAAACAATCGCTAGGTGGGGAGCGGTGGTGCGCCCAAAGTCCCTGGCCTAGTGTCTAGCCGTCTGGGAGCAGGAGTCACCCTCCAGGCCCACCTGAGTAATTAAGTCGCTAGAGATTTGGTCCTTGGGATAATATGGAAAAATAATATTCAGAGGGACACTAAGAAGAGAACACAAGACAGCGTGGTGGAGGACATAGTTCTGTATGGAGATGAGGTACGGACTCATACGAGAAAAGTTGGGAAGAAAATCAGAACACTGGAAATAGACTTCATGAACAGCTCTCGGCAGTTAACCAGTCAAGATAGGATACTAAATGAGGAAGTATGGAGGCGAACGGAGATGACGTGCTCCATATAAAACTTTGGAGAACAGAGCATTTCAGTGATACCACCACTTGTAGACACTACCTAACCATAGGTGCAAGGAGAATGAATTTGAAGGCAACATTATACGAAGGGGGAAGAACGTAGGTGAAGATGAGATAGGAGATATGATACTGCGAAAACAATTTGAAAGAGCACTGAAAGACCTAAATGGAAACATCGCCCCTAGAGTAGACGACATTCCCTCAGAACTACCGATTTCATTGGGAGAGCCAAAACTATTCAACCTGGTGTGGCAGATGTATGAGACGAGCAAAATACCTTCTGTCTTCAAGAAACATGTTTTAATTCCATTTCCACAGAAAGCAGATACTGATAGTTGTGAATATCACCTAACTGTCAGTTTGTAAGTCATGGTTTCAAATACTAACAGGAATTATTTACAGAAAAATGGAGACATTGGTAGAAGTCGACCTCAGGGAAGATCATTTTGGATTGGAGAGAAATGTAGGAGAATGTGGGGCATTACTGGCCCTACGACTCATCCTAGAAGACAGATTAAGGGAGGGTAAATCTACGTTTACAGTTTTTGTAGATGTGGGGGAAAGTTTTGACAATATCGACTACAATACACTCTTTGAAATATGAATGTTTCAGGGGGGGCTATAAAGGGAGCGAAAGGCTGCATATTACCGTGTAAGGAAACCATACGGCACTTATAATAGTCGAGGAGCATGAGAGAAATACAGTGTTTGAGAAGGCAGTAAGACTGGGTTGTAGCCTGTCCCCTACGTTACTCAGTCTACACATTGAGCGGGCTGTAAAGGAAACCAAAGAAAAATTTAGAGAAGGAATTAAAGAGCAGGAAGAAGAAATGAAAACTTTGAGGTCTCTCTGAGACACTGTAATTCTGTTAGAACAGCAGAGGTTTTGCAGGAGCAGTTGAACGAAATGGACAGTGTCTTGAAAGGAGGGTATGAGATGAAGGTCAGTAAAGGAAAAACAAGGGTAATGGAAAGAATTAAATCAGGCGATGCTGATGGAATTAGACTGGAGAACGAGACACTGAAAGTAGTTGATGAGGTTTGCTATCTTGGTAGTAAAAGAACTGATGATGGGCGAAGTTTTTTTTTTTGGTCATCAGTCTACTGACTGGTTTGATGCGGCCCACCACGAATTCCTTTCCTGTGCTAACCTCTTCATGTCAGAGTAGCACTTGCAACCTACGTCCTCAATTATTTGCTTGACGTATTCCAATCTCTGTCTTCCTCTACAGTTTTTGCCCTCTACAGCTCCCTCTAGTACCATGGAAGTCATTCCCTCATGTCTTAGCAGATGTCCTATCATCCTGTCCCTTCTCCTTATCAGTGTTTTCCACATATTCCTTCCCTCTTCGATTCTGCATAGAACCTCCTCATTCCTTACCTTATCAGTCCACCTAATTTTCAACATTCGTCTATAATACCACATCTCAAATGCTTCGATTCTCTTCTGTTCCGGTTTTCCCACAGTCCATGTTTCACTACCATACAATGCTGTACTCCAGACGTACATCCTCAGAAATTTCTTCCTCAAATTAAGGCCGGTATTTGATATTAGTAGACTTCTCTTGGCCAGTTATGCCTTTTTTGCCATAGCGAGTCTGCTTTTGATGTCCTCCTTGCTCCGTCCGTCATAGGTTATTTTACTGCCTAGGTAGCAGAATTCCTTAACCACATTGACTTCGTGACCATCAATCCTGATGTTAAGTTTCTCGCTGTTCTCATTTCTACTACTTCTCATTACCTTCGTCTTTCTCCGATTTACTCTCAAACCATACTGTGTACTCATTAGACTGTTCATTCCGTTCAACACATCATTTAATTCTTTTTCACTTTCACTCAGGATAGCAATGTCATCAGCGAATCAAATCATTGATATCCTTTCACCTTGTATTTTAATTCCACTCCTGAACCTTTCTTTTATTTCCATCATTGCTTCCTCGTTGTACAGATTGAAGAGTAGGGGCGAAAGGCTACAGCCTTGTCTTACACCCTTCTTAATACGAGCACTTCGTTCTTGATCATCCACTCTTATTATTCCCTCTTGGTTGATGTACATATTGTATATGACCCGTCTCTCCCTATAGCTTACCCCTATTTTTTTCAGAATCTCGAACAGCTTGCACCATTTTATATCGTCGAACGCTTTTTCCAGGTCGACAAATCCTATGAAAGTGTCTTGATTTTTCTTTAGCCTTGCTTCCATTATTAGCCGTAACGTCAGAATTGCGTCTCTCGTCCCTCTACTTTTCCTAAAGTCAAACTGATCGTCACCTAGTGCATTCTCAATTTTCTTTTCCATTCTTCTGTATATTATTCTTGTAAGCAGCTTCGATGCATGAGCTGTTAAGCTGTTTGTGCGATAATTCTCGCACTTGTCAGCTCTTGCCGTCTTCGAAATTGTTTGGATGATGCTTTTCCGAAAGTCAGATGGTATGTCGCCAGACTCATATATTCTACACACCAACGTGAATAGTCGTTTTGTTGCCACTTCCCCCAATGGTTTTAGAAATTCTGATGGAATTTTATCTATCCCTTCTGCCTTATTTGACCGTAAGTCCTCCAAAGCTCTTTTAAATTCCGATTCTAATACTGGATCCCCTATCTCTTCTAAATCGACTCCTGTTTCTTCTATCACATCAGACAAATCTTCACCCTCATAGAGGCTTTCAATGTATTCTTTCCACCTGTCTCCTCTCTCCTCTGCATTTAACAGTGGAATTCCTGTTGCACTCTCAATGTTACCACCGTTGCTTTTAATGTCACCAAAGGTTGTCTTGACTTTCCTGTATGCTGAGTCTGTCCTTCCGACAATCATATCTTTTTCGATGTCTTCACATTTTTCCTGCAGCCATTTCGTCTTAGCTTCCCTGCACTTCCTATTTATTTCATTCCTCAGGGACTTGTATTTCTGTATTCCCGATTTTCCCGGAACACGTTTGTACTTCCTCCTTTCATCAATCAACTGAAGTATTTCTTCTGTTACCCATGGTTTCTTCGCAGCTACCTTCTTTTTACCTATGTTTTCCTTCCCAACTTCTGTGATGGCCCTTTTTAGAGATGTCCATTCCTCTTCAACTGTACTGCCTACTGCGCTATTCCTTATTGCTGTATCTATAGCGTTAGAGAACTTCAAACGTATCTCGTCATTCCTTAGTACTTCCGTATCCCACTTCTTTGCGTATTGATTCTTCCTGACTAATGTCTTGAACTTCAGCCTACTCTTCATCACTACTATATTGCGATCTGAGTCTATATCTGCTTCTGGGTACGGCTTATAGTCCAGTATCTGATTTCGGAAACTCTGTCTGACCATGATGTAATCTAATTGAAATGTTCCCGTATCTCCCGGCCTTTTCCAAGTATACCTCCTCCTCTTGTGATTCTTGAACAGGGTATTCACTATTACTAGCTAAAACTTGTTACAGAACTCAATTAGTTTTTCTCCTCTTTCATTCCTTGTCCCAAGCCCATATTCTCCTGTATCCTTTTCTTCTACTCCTTCCCCTACAACTGCATTCCAGTCGCCCATGACTATTAGATTTTCGTCCCCCTTTACATACTGCATTACCCTTTCAATATCCTCATACACTTTCTCTATCTGTTCATCTTCAGCTTGCGACGTCGGCATGTATACCTGAACTATCGTTGTCGGTGTTGGTCTGCTGTCGATTCTGATTAGAACAACCCGGTCACTGAACTGTTCACAGTAACACACCCTCTGCCCTACCTTACTATTCATAACGAATCCTACACCTGTTATACCATTTTCTGCTGCTGTTGATATTACCCGATACTCATCTGACCAGAAATCCTTGTCTTATTCCACCTCATTTCACTGACCCCTACTGTATCTAGACTGAGCCTTTGCATTTCCCTTTTCAGATTTTCTAGTTTCCCTACCACGTTCAAGCTTCTGACATTCCACGCCCCGACTCGTAGAACGTTATCCTTTCGTTGATTATTCAATCTTTTTCTCATGGTAACCTCCCCCTTGGCAGTCCCCTCCCGGAGTTCCGAATAGCGGACTATTCCGGAATCTTTTGCCAATGGAGAGATCATCATGACACTTCTTCAATTACAGGCCACATGTCCTGTGGATACACGTTACGTGTCTTTAATGCAGTGGTTTCCATTGCCATCTGCATCCTCATGTCGTTGATCTTTGCTGATTCTTCCGCCTTTAGGGGCAATTTCCCACCCCTGCGACAAGAGAGTGCTCTGAACCTCTATCCGCTCCTCCGCCCTCTTTGACAAGGCAGTTGGCAGAATGAGGCTGGCTTCATATGCCGGAAGTCTTCGGCCGCCAATGCTGATTATTTATTAAAATTTAGGCAGTGGCTGGGATCGAACCCGGGACCGAAGACGTTTTGATTATGAATCAATGACGCTACCCCTAGACCACGGCCGAAGTAGAGAGCACATAATATGTAGACTGACAATGGCAAGAAACGCTTTTCTGAAGAAGAGAAATTTTATGCATATAGATTGAAGCAGCGAGTTAAAATCTATACCAAGACCGAGAATCGAACCCCTGTCTCCGGCGCTCTTGTCAACTTCGTTAGCCACTAAGCTACCTTGGCACAGCGGTTTACACAACTGTAGGAATTATCCTGACACATCTCTCTTCTCGATCCAAATTCTCACTGTATACTGGGGCGGCATGCCAGTGCAATTCATGCAGCTGTGTGAACTGCTGTACCAGTGGAGAGTTCTGACACAGTCCTTACATATATGTGAGGAGTGTGTCAGAAGTCTCCATTACACAAGATGGGTTAGTAGCTAACGCACCTGCCTAGTAAGCGGGATACTGAGCTCGATTCACGTCCTTGGAACAAATTATCACTCGCTGCTTCACTCTGTATACATAAAATCGTAACTGTATGAGACCAGTAAAGGCTCTGAAACTGTGTAATTTCATTTGAAGAGAAATTTGTTAACATCGAATATAGGAAGTCTTTCCTGAAGGTATATCAGTGGAGTGTAGCCTGGTATGGAAGTGAAATGTGGACGATAAACAGCTCAGACAAGAAGAGATTAGACGTTTTTGAACTGTGGAACTACAGAATAATGCTGAAGCTGAGATGGGTAGAACATGTAACGGAGGTACTGAACACAATCGGGGGAAAAAAATTTGTTGCATGACTTGTCTGAAAGAAGCGATCGGTTGATAGGGCGTATTCTGAGACATCAACGGATCAGAAACATACCAGGTGTATAAGTATGGACCCGGAGTTTCCCCATAGATGGTGCTAGCCGTCAGTGCAGGGCCCGTGGGACCGCATCTGCAGTGCCATCTGCTTCCTGTAACGGCTGACGACGAATGTCAGCACACAATAACCGAAGTTGCATAAACCCGTAAACATGTCGCGTTTTGTGCCTACGAACTACGATTTGCGGACGCTATTGGTTTTCTATTATAATTTGAAGAAAACTGTTGCAGAATCGCATCGAATGCTTGTCGAAGCTTTCGGCGAACATGCTCTTGGGAAAATACAGTTTTTCAAGTGGCTCAAAAAATTCAAAAGTGATGATTTTGACGTGCGGAACGACGAACGCGGGAAATCACCGAAAAAGTTGGAAGACAACGAATTGCAGGCCTTATTGGATGAAAATGATACTCAAACTCAACAGGAACTCGCGGAAGAATTGAATGTGACGCAGAAAGACGTTTCTCTTCGGTTGAAAGCTATGGGAAAGATGCATAAAGTGGGAAAATGGGTTGCACATGAACTGAGTGAAAGGCAGCAAGCAAATCGAAAGACCACTTGTGAAATGCTGCCCGCCCGATACAAAAGAAAGTCGTTTTTCCATGGAATAGTGACAGCAGATGGAAAATGGATATATTTTGAGAATGCTAAGCGTCGTAAATCATGGGTGAATTCAGGCAAACCATCGACAACCACTGCAAGGCCAAATAACTTCGGAAAGAAGACAATTCTCTGTGTTTCGTGGTATCAGAAGGGTGTCATCTATAATGAGCTGCTAAAACCTTGTGAAAGCCTGAACACTGACCGCTACCGACGATTTAAATCGAGCATTACGTGAAAAACGATCGTAATATGGAAAAAAGGCAACACAAGATGATATTGCTCCATGATAAAGCCCCATCACACACAGCAAAACGGGTCAGGGAAACGATCGAGGCGTTCAGTTGCGAAGTACCAGGGCATGCGGCTTATTCTCCGGACTTGTCTCTGTCAGATTATCTTCTGTTTGTATCACTGGGACACGCTCTCGGCGAACAAGGCTAGAGTTGGTATGAGAATGTGAGAAAATGACTCGCTGATTGGTTCGCTTCAAAAGGAGACCTGCTTTTTAGCGTGGCATTCTGAGCTCTCCGGAGAGGTGGGAGAAATGTATAAATAGCAATGGAGATTATATTGAATAAAGTATTGTTTATCAGTTTCAAACAACAGATTTGTAATAATGGCAAACAAATCCCGGTTTCATACTTATACACTTCAGTGTGCTCCCTGCCGCCGTTGGATAAGCAGCTGCAGCAGGAAGTCGTATACTCCTAGCTCACTCATTTGTTACATAGTTTAATTCTTAATTTCTTTGCGTGTTTTTGGTACTTGCATTGTGTAATTCATAAATTTCGGGCGTATTATAGTATTTGAGAGTTGTAGCATCGCGTTTTAGTACCTGAATAGTGTAAATTCGCGTAGTCGTTTGTCTTCTGTTTTTGTTTTGAACGGCCAGTGTCGGTTCGTCACAGTCAGTGTGCTCCCTGCCGCCGTTGGATAAGCAGCTGCAGCAGCAAGTCGTATACTCCTAGCTCACTCATTTGTTACATAGTTTAATTCTTAATTTCTTTGCGTGTTTTTGGTACTTGCATTGTTTAATTCATAAATTTCGGGCGAATTATAGTATTTGAGAGTTGTAGCATCGCGTTTTAGTACCTGAATAGTGTAAATTCGCGTAGTCTTTTGTCTTCTGTTTTTGTTTTGAACGACCAGTGTCGGTTGGTCACAGTCAGTGTGCTCCCTGCCGCCGTTGGATAAGCAGCTGCAGCAGCAAGTCGTATACTCCTAGCTCATTCATTTGTTACATACTTTAATTCTTAATTTCTTTGCGTGTTTTTGGTACTTGCATTGTTTAATTCATAAATTTCTGGCGTATTATAGTATTTGAGAGTGTAGCATCGCGTTTTAGTACCTGAATAGTGTAAATTCGCGTGGTCTCCTTCCGCCGCCGAGCAGTGTCAGCAGTGCGCAAGTAGCAGCATTACTCCCGGTAGCTGACCAGTCCGGCTTTCGCCGCCGTGCAGTGCGGACGTGTTGTTATTTCCGCCTGCGGAGCGCGCGCGCTCGCTGTTGTTTACATTTCAGCGGCCGTCACTTACGTGTCGCTTACGTGCACTAGAATCATGGCCAACCGTTTTCGAAAATCAACTTTACGTTTCAACTTCTGCAACGACTACGCACGACCAAAGGCCTTGGAAGTGGAACGCTTCCTACGCGACGTTGCTAAGATCCCAGCTTCTGACATCTTGGGCATCCATTTGTCCATATTAAGCAGTACTGTGTACGTCAAAGTCGTCAATGACGCGGTATGTGAAAGAATACTTCGTGACACCAACCATGGATTACGCTTTTGCCACGCCGACGGCAATGTCGGAGCGGTCACTGTCGACCATGCCGGCTTAGGAATGCGCACCATACGAGTTTTCGAACTCCCGTTCGAGCTTCCAGCGGAAGACGTTATCGCGGCTTTCCGCCCCTATGGCACTGTACACGGCCACACTGCCGAACGCTGGGCGCAATTCCAAACGTACCCTGTTCTTAACGGTGTACGGCAGATCACCATCGACCTCCATCGCCACGTGCCATCTTACCTGCACATTAGCGGGTGCCGCGCGGTTGTCATATACGACGGCCAACCCAAGACCTGTTCCGGGTGCGGCAAAGAAGGCCACCTCAGATCTGAGTGTCTTCAGCGACGAATCACCCAATTGCCAGCCGCTACCGTGGCACCTCCGGCTCCGACTACGGTTTTACCGATCACCTACGCATCGGCGCTCTGTTCTCCTCCCACCGGCCGCCGCCCATCGGACCATGCACCGGTGACCCTTCCAGCTGCTACGGATACCGCTGGGGCCGACGCGTCGCGCTCAAAGCCTGACGCTACTCTGGCGCCACTACCAACAGCGACGACTTCCGACACCCACCAGCCTGAACATATGGACGCCCCTTCATTTGACGTTCCCGCGACGGCCTTCCTCTCAGAGCGACGCGACTCCCTCCCGTCTTCCGACACGGAGGGACGAACCCGCAAACAACGTTCACCTAAGAGGCGCAAGAGGAGGCGCCGTACGGTCTCGGAACGAGACGGATCACCTCCCCCCGATGCTCCAGAGGCCGTCCGACCCGACGAGGCCTCGGAGAACCTACACGACGATACGAATGACGACAACATGACGCCGACTGTGGTTACGTCGATGCCTACTCTACTGGCTCGCTCAGGTGCTCCTGAACCAATGGACTCCACAGATGCGACTGCCGCCGAGACGTCCTCTGCCCCTACGACCGAAGTGGAACGTACGACCATCACAACGACAACGCCTTCAATGGTGTGGAGTGAGGACGTCGATGAGGAGCCGGACCACACGCTGGGGACAAAGTTACCCCAGACGGAAGCATCGTTACGCCGCTGATAATGCCGTCAGGTGGCGTCCGGCACGACTCACCGTTGCCTCGTCCCTCTTCATCCTCCGCCGGTGGAGTTCCCCTCCACGGCGGGTTACAGCTCCAAACCTACCGAATAGCGACGATCAACACTAACACCATTAGCTCACCCGTGAAACTCCAACTGCTGCGAGAGATGATATGGGCGTCGGACGTCGATATCGCACTACTACAGGAAGTACACCTGGCCACACTACCAGACGTCGCGGGATATAACACTTATCCTTCTCCTGGTGACCACCTGGGACGCGGCGTAGCCATCTACGCCAGGGAAGGCATTCCAGTGGCCGATATCACATACCTTCCATCTGCCAGAGGCATGGCCGTCACCGTCATGGGGACGCGTATCATCAACATTTACGCTCCGTCAGGCTCCACCCGCAGACGCGACAGGGCCCTCTTCTATTCAGAAGAAATCGCTCCTTTGTTTCTTGGACGCTGCGACCATTACTTGCTTGGGGGTGATTTTAATTGTGTCTTGCACCCTAAAGATCAAGTGCCCCACTACAACACCTGTCAAGAACTGCGTCTTGTCGTCCGAGATCTGTTGCTCCGCGACACTTGGGAAGTTCGGCACGGCGACGCGCCTGGACATACTTACCAGACGAGTCACTCCGCGAGCCGCCTTGATAGAATTTACGTCTCTCGGGAACTCACACCTGCAGTCCAAGGTGCAGAACTTTGGCCCCTGGCCTTTTCGGACCACTGTGCCTACATCTGCAACATTCTCTTCCCCAAGCAAGTGGTCTGGCGTAGTCGTGCACCGTGGAAGCTAAACACCTCCCATCTTCATGATCCCGAATGTCTTCAACGTGTTACCGAGACATGGGCCACCTGTGAACGTCGCTTACCTAAATACTGCACGACCTTGACCTGGTGGCTAGAATGTGCCAAACCTGCCATTCGACGTACTTTGATTCAGTATGGAAAGGAAGTTGCTACGTGGCGCCGGCACACTACCGACTATTTCTACGCCGTTCTCCGCGACCTGGACGCCCAACCGCCCACCCCCGACACCCAGAGGGAACGCAGCAGGATTAAGGCGCAAATTGTAACTTTGACACGCCGTAGACTGCAGGGGGCTATGGTGCGAACCCGACGTCAAGATTCGGCGGAACAAGAACATCCGACCATGCATCATATCGCCTCCGATAGGAAACATCGACGACGACAACTCATCACCGAGATCACCACCTGTCGCGGCCAGCACGTCACTTGCCAGGCCGAAATCGTCAGTGCCTTTGTCGACCACTACCGCACAATGTACCAGGAGGAGACTACCAACAACCACGCTGAGGAGTCTGTGTTACCACACGTAACTCGCACCCTCACCAGCGACGAAGCGGACGAGCTGCTGGAGCCCATTACGCGTGACGAAATCCACGATGCAATCAAAAAAGGCGCTCTGAATAAGTCACCTGGTGTCGACGGATTGCCGATAGAATTTTATCGCGCTTTCTTCACACTAATGGCATCACGGTGGACAACGATGTTTAATGAACTGCTGACGATAGGGAACGCCGTACCGCCGTCCTTCGTCACGGGAATTATTATACCCATCCACAAGCCGACACCAGGTGTGACGACAGCACATTACCGTCCCCTGACTCTGCTTAACGCAGACTGTAAAATTTTTACACGCCTACTGGCAACGCGATGCCGCAAGATCCTGCCTAGCATTCTATCCCCGGAACAGACAACTCCGGGCGGCTCAGTTAATATACAAACGGCCACAGGAGAATGTCGCGATTTAATTGCACTGGCAGCGGCGTGCAGACTCCGCGCCGCAGTGGTTGCCATTGATTTTGACAGCGCATTCGACAAATTGCGGCATCTTTTTCTGTTCTCAGTGATGAACCGCATGGGTTTTCCACCAGCCTTTATCGACGTGATCCGGCGCCTGTACGGCACCGCCGAATCTCTGATTCAGGTTAACGGCCGTGTGGCGGAACCAGTGGCGATCCGGCGTTCCGTACGGCAAGGCTGCCCACTTTCGACCCTACTGTATGCCATAAGCCTGGAGCCACTCATCGGGAGTCTGACGAGCCACCTTTCTGGTCTCACTTTGCGACAGCACAGTTTTCGATGTCGTGCGTATGCGGACGACCTCCTCCTCTTGATCCGCTCACGGAGTGAAACACACACGGTACTTGATTTGATATCAACGTACGGCACTGCAGCGGGCAGTAACATGAATGTGGCTAAATCCGCGGCGATGCCCATTGGACGCGGTCTCCCACACGAAGACTTAGCACCTCTCCCGTGTGTACAACAACTACGATATCTTGGTATCATTTTCACCTCCACCGTGCGCCGCTCCGCTGCCATCAATTTTCGGCGTGCACTCCAAACTATCCGCACGACGGTGCGACAAAATCTTCTCCGACGACTCGATTCTTTACAACGTGTCCAATACCTCAATCAACATGTGGCGGCCAGAATGGTCCACATCGCACAGGTCCTCCCGCTGCCATCAACTATTGGACGCAGCCTTCAGGCTGCCCTCGGATACTTCCTTACAGCCGGTACGATCTTTAAGGTCCGCTGCGACACGCTGACCCTTCCCCCGCGAGCAGGAGGCCTCGGCCTTGTCAATGTGCGACTCCGAGCGGCGTCCTTGTACATGTCCACCATGCACAAGCAGTGGCACGGGGGCACCTCCCTTACGCGCAGCTTGCTGGAAATTCTTGTGCCCGCGACCATAACACCACCAGTACCAGTCGGACACATCAAGCACCATTTGACGCACATTTCTGATTTCATCGTCGACTTCAGTTATGCTCACACACACTTACCGACCACGCGTTCTCCTCGACCTAAAGATTTTTACACCCCTCTCCTTCGTTCCATATCCAGCAACAATATCGAACTGAGACATCCGTCCACGCGGTGGCCAACGGTTTGGCGCCACATCCACCAGCCTTTTCTTCCCTCCAACGTCCGGGCAACATGGTACCAAGTCGCAAATGAAAAATTCGCCACAAACCATCGCCTTCACGCCATCGGACTACAGGACTCTCCACATTGTTCCATTTGCAACCTCGTGGATGACGATGTCCATCAACTGACTTGTACTGCCACCAGTGACGTCTGGAAACTTGCCCGACAGTTCGTAGCCTGTTACCTCCGCGTTCCGCCGGACTCGATTGACCCATGGACTTTTATCCATCCTCAGAATACTTATTTCCCCGCCTCCAAAAATCATGCGATTGTCTGGGTCAAGGGATGGACGATCACCTACATGTATAATGGTGGCGACAAATCACGCCTTGACTTCTGGCAGTACTTACAAACCGCCCACAGTGAAGTCGAACAGCGACCGCGCTACCGCGCCTTCTTCGCTAATTACCTACACGCGATCTTTACTTCACCCCCGCTCAGTTGGATGGTGCCACACGCCGACAGCACTCCCGCCCCCCCCCCCCCCCCCCCTGCTGACATCTGAGACTCCTCGCGCTACTTTCTACATTGTAACCCACAGTGGAATAGGCGCATGGACACGCGCCTCCTTTCTTTAATGCACTACCCCAGACAACACTGGTCTTTCCCTCACCCCACTGTATATTGCTTCACACCTCTTAGATTACATCAGACCTATTATGCTTTTTTTCCCTACACCATGTTCATAAAAAAAAAAAAAAAAAAAAAAAAAAAAAATTCCTCGCCTTGTACGAGTATATTGTCTTGTGTTATTTTCGCCGGAAGGATGGCATTTCTGTTGTATTTAAGTTTGTACCAATAAAGATCTTTTTTTCCATTTACCCTTTTCCTGGTGAAAAAAAAAATATACATAAAAAAAATAATCAAAAAGCTACTTTGAGTGAGTGATTCAGGGATGGGAGGGGGGAGACATCGCGGCCAGGCCTCGGGTTTCGACCCCTGCCCGCCTTGTCTCCACCTACCCATATCTGAACACTCTTTAAAAAAAAAAAAAAAAAAAAAAAGTGGTCAGCGTGACAGACTGTCAATCCTAAGAGCCCGGGTTCGATTCCCGGCTGGGTCGGAGATTTTTCTCCGCTCAGGGACTGGGTGATGTGTTGTCCTAATCATCATCATTTCATCCCCATCGACGCGCAGGTCGCCGAAGTGGCGTCAAATCGAAAGACCTGCACCAGGCGAACGGTCTACCCGACGGGAGGCCCTAGCCACACGACATTTCCATTTATACTGCATTTACTAGGCAATCTTGTATTTTAATAACCGTTTAAATTTTGTAGATTTGTTTGCGCTCTCTGTAGATTAGTTCAGACGTTCTTTGCAAAACAGTTTCTAGCATGGATAGGGACTGCAACTGCTGTGTTCGGATGCAGGCTGAGTTGGCATCCCTTCGCTCCCAGCTTCAGGCAGTGTTGGCTTCGGTCACACAGCTTGAGGCTGTTGCCAATGGGCATCACTGTGGGGGTCCGGATGGGGGTTTGTCGGGGACGGCCAGCTCGTCCCACACATCCCCTGATCGGACTACGACTGTGGTTGCCCGGGATACTGCCCACATTGAGGCTGATCCCTCACCTGTGGTAGAGTGGGAGGTCGTCTCAAGGTGTGGCAGGGGGCGAAAGACATTCCGGAGGGCTGAACGGAAGGCCTCTCCAGTTTGTCTGACGAACCGGTTTCAGGCTCTGTCTCGGGCTGATACTGATCATCGGCCTGACATGGCTGCTTGTCCTGTTCCAGAGGTTGCCCCTCAGTCTGCAAGATCCGGGCGGTCGCAGAGGGTGGGCTTACTGGTAGTTGAGAGCTCCAACGTCAGGCGCGTAATGGGTCCCCTTAGGGAAATGGCAGCAAGAGAGGGGAAGAAAACCAATGTGCACTCCGTGTGCATACCGGGGGGAGTCATTCCAGATGTGGAAAGGGTCCTTCCGGATGCCATAAAGGGTACAGGGTGCACCCATCTGCAGGTGGTCGCTCATGTCGGCACCAATGATGTGTGTCGCTATGGATCGGAGGAAATCCTCTCTGGCTTCCGGCGGCTATCTGATTTGGTGAAGACTGCCAGTCTCGCTAGCGGGATGAGAGCAGAGCTCACCATCTGCAGCATCGTCGACAGGACTGACTGCAGACCTTTGGTACAGAGCCGAGTGGAGGGCCTGAATCAGAGGCTGAGACGGTTCTGCGACCGTGTGGGCTGCAGATTCCTCGACTTGCGCCATAAGGTGGTGGGGTTTCGGGTTCCGCTGGATAGGTCAGGAGTCTACTACACGCAACAAGCGGCTACACGGGTATCATGGGTTGTGTGGCGTGGGCTGGGCGGTTTTTTAGGTTAGATGGCCTTGGGCAAATACAGAAAGGGCAACAGCCTCAACGGGTGCGGGGCAAAGTCAGGACATGCGGGGACCAAGCAGCAATCGCTATTGTAATTGTCAACTGTCGAAGCTGCGTTGGTAAACTACCAGAACTTCAAGCGCTGATAGAAAGCACCGAAGCTTAAATCGTTATAGGTACAGAAAGCTGGCTTAAGCCAGAGATAAATTCTGACGAAATTTTTACAAAGGTACAGACGGTGTTTAAAAAGGATAGATTGAATGCAACCGGTGGTGGAGTGTTCGTCGCTGTTAGTAGTAGTTTATCCTGTAGTGAAGTAGAAGTGGATAGTTCCTGTGAATTATTATGGGTGGAGGTTACACTCAACAACCGAGCTAGGTTAATAATTGGCTCCTTTTACCGACCTCCCGACTCAGCAGCATTAGTGGCAGAACAACTGAGAGAAAATTTGGAATACATTTCACATAAATTTTCTCAGCATTTTATAGTCTTAGGTGGAGATTTCAATTTACCAGATATAGACTGGGACACTCAGATGTTTAGGACGGGTGGTAGGGACAGAGCATCGAGTGACATTATACTGAGTGCACTATCCGAAAATTACCTCGAGCAATTAAACAGATAACCGACTCGTGGAGATAACATCTTGAACCTACTGATAACAAACAGACCCGAACTTTTCGACTCTGTAAGTGCAGAACAGGGAATCAGTGATCATAAGGCCGTTGCAGCATCCCTGAATATGGAAGTTAATAGGAATATAAAAGAAGGGAGGAAGGTTTATCTGTTTAGCAAGAGTAATAGAAGGCAGATTTCCGACTACCTAACAGATCAAAACGAAAATTTCTGTTCCGACACTGACAATGTTGAGTGTTTATGGAAAAAGTTCAAGGCAATCGTAAAATGCGTTTTAGACAGGTACGTGCCGAGTAAAACTGTGAGGGACGGGAAAAACCCACCGTGGTACAACAACAAAGTTAGGAAACTACTGCGAAAGCAAAGAGAGCTTCACTCCAAGTTTAAACGCAGCCAAAACCTCTCAGACAAACAGAAGCTAAACGATGTCAAAGTTAGCGTAAGGAGGGCTATGCGTGAAGCGTTCAGTGAATTCGAAACTAAAATTCTATGTACCGACTTGACAGAAAATCCTAGGAAGTTCTGGTCTTACGTTAAATCAGTAAGTGGCTCGAAACAGCATATCCAGACACTCCGGGATGACGATGGCATTGAAACAGAGGATGACACGCGTAAAGCGGAAATACTAAACATCTTTTTCCAAGAAGCTGTTTCACAGAGGAAGACCGCAGTGCAGTTCCTTCTCTAAATCCTCGCACAAACGAAAAAATGGCTGACATCGAAATAAGTGTCCAAGGAATAGAAAAGCAACTGGAATCACTCAATAGAGGAAAGTCCACTGGACCTGACGGGATACCAATTCGATTCTACACAGAGTACGCGAAAGAACTTGCCCCCCTTCTAACAGCCGTGTACCGCAAGTCTCTAGAGGAACGGAGGGTTCCAAATGATTGGAAAAGAGCACAGGTAGTCCCAATCTTCAAGAAGGGTCGTCGAGCAGATGCGCAAAACTATAGACCTATATCTCTGACGTCGATCTGTTGTAGAATTTTAGAACATGTTTTTTGCTCGAGTATCATGTCGTTTTTGGAAACCCAGAATCTACTATGTAGGAATCAACATGGATTCCGGAAACAGCGATCGTGTGAGACCCAACTCGCTTTATTTGTTCATGAGACCCAGAAAATATTAGATACAGGCTCACAGGTAGATGCTATTTTTCTTGACTTCCGGAAGGCGTTCGATGCAGTTCCGCACTGTCGCCTGATAAACAAAGTAAGAGCCGATGGAATATCAGACCAGCTGTGTGGCTAGATTGAAGAGTTTTTAGCAAACAGAACACAGCATGTTGTTATCAATGGAGAGACGTCTACATACGTTAAAGTAACCTCTGGCGTGCCACAGGGGAGTGTTATGGGACCATTGCTTTTCACAATATATATAAATGACCTAGTAGGTAGTGTCGGAAGTTCCATGCGGTTTTTCGCGGATGATGCTGTAGTATACAGAGAAGTTGCAGCATTAGAAAATTGCAGCGAAATGCAGGAAGATCTGCAGCGGATAGGCACTTGGTGCAGGGAGTGGCAACTGTCCCTTAACATAGACAAATGTAATGTATTGCGAATACATAGAAAGAAGGATCCTTTATTGTATGATTACATGATAGCGGAACAAACACTGGTAGCAGTTACTTCTGTAAAATATCTGGGAGTATGCGTGCGGAACGATTTGAAGTGGAATGATCATATAAAATTAATTGTTGGTAAGGCGGGTACCAGGTTGAGATTCATTGGGAGAGTGCTTAGAAAATGTAGTCCATCAACAAAGGAGGTGGCTTACAAAACACTCGTGCGACTTATACTTGAGTATTGCTCAGCAGTGCGGGATCCGTACCAGATCGGTTTGACGGAGGAGATAGAGAAGATCCAAAGAAGAGCGGCGCGTTTCGTCACAGGGTTATTTGGTAACCGTGATAGCGTTACGGAGATGTTTAATAAACTCAAGTGGCAGACTCTGCAAGAGAGGCGCTCTGCATCGCGGTGTAGATTGCTCGCCAGGTTTCGAGAGGGTGCGTTTCTGGATGAGGTATCGAATATATTGCTTCCCCCTACTTATACCTCCCGAGGAGATCACGAATGTAAAATTAGAGAGATTAGAGCGCGCACGGAGGCTTTCAGACAGTCGTTCTTCCCGCGAACCATACGCGACTGGAACAGGAAAGGGAGGTAATGACAGTGGCACGTAAAGTGCCCTCCGCCACACACCGTTGGGTGGCTTGCGGAGTATAAATGTAGATGTAGATGTAGGACCACTGGAGGAAAGTGTTGGAAGTAAAAATCGTGGAGGGAGAATAAGACATGAATACAGTAAGGAGATTCCTAAGGGTACAGGTTACAGGGAGCGAAAGGCTATTTACAATTTGTACAGAAACCAGATGGCAGTTATAAGAGTCGAGGGGCATGAAAGGGAAGCAGCGGTTGGAAGGGAGTGAGACAGGGTTGTTGCCTGTCCCTGATGTTATTCAATCTGTATATTGAGCAAGCAGTAAAGGAAACAAAAGAAAAATTCGGAGTAGGTTTTAAAATCGACGGAGAAGAAATAAAAATGTTGAGGTTCGCCGATGAAATTGCAATTCTGTCAGAGACAGCAAAGGACTTGGAAGAGCAGTTGAACGGAATGGACATTGTCTTGAAAGGAGGTTATAAGATGAACATCAACAAAATCAAAACGAGGATAATGGAATGTAGTCGAATTAAGTGATGCTGAGGGAATTAGATTAGGAAATAGACACTTAAAGTAGTATAGGAGTTTTGCTATTTGGGGAGCAAAATAACTGATGATGGTAGAAGTAGAGAGGATATAAAATGTAGACTGGCAATGGCAAGGAAAGCGTTTCTGAAGAAGAGAAATTTGTTAACATCGAGTATAGGTTTAAGTGTCAGCAAGTCGTTTCTGAAAGTATTTGTATAGAGTGTAGCCATGTATGAAAGTGAAACATGGACTATAAATAGTTTGGACAAGAAGAGAATAGAAGCTTTTGAAATGTGGTGCTACAGAAGAATGCTGAAGATTAGATGGGTAGATCACGAAACTAATGAGGAGGTATTGAATAGGATTGGGGAGAAGAGAAGTTTGTGGCACAACTTGACTAGACGAAGGGATCGGTTGGTAGGACATGTTCTGAGGCATCAAGGGATCCCAAATTTAGCATTTGTGGGTAAAAATCGTAGAGGGAGACCAAGAGATGAATACACTAAGCAGATTCAGAAGGATGTAGGTTGCAGTAAGTACTGGGAGATGAAGAAGCTTGCACAGGATAGAGTAGCAGGGAGAGCTGTATCAAACGAGTCTCAGGACTGAAGACCACAACAACAACAACAGGTTACGATTGTTATTCGGAGATGAAGAGGCTCGCAGAGGAGGGAGTAGCACAGAGAGCTGCATTAAACCAGTTTTTGGACTGAAGGGGAGTTTTTGGACAACAGGTAGTCAAGGAAGATATTAAACTAGGAGTAGCCCGGAAGGAGAAGAAGAGCAAGGCTAGCACAAGGTGGAAGAAATACGTACCCGGAAGTAGTGCAAGGCAGAAATGTAGGACTGGACGAGTGGAACGTAAAGATCTGTGGAGGTCGAAAACGTGTAGCTCCTAGGGGGAAACCCCGTAGAAGAAAAACAGAAAAAGAAGAGAGAGGTTTGAGTCAAGTGTAGTGACAACTAGGCGTGCGCCGTGCAGGTGAACTGGCGGGAGTGTCGGGCACCGTTAGCCGGGGTCGCTCCCGGATCACGAGCTGCGAGCAGAGCGTCAGCCGCGGGGGCGAAACAAAACAAAACGACGACGTGGCCTGGTCTGGCGTGGCCGCCTCTGGCGCTCGGTTAAGGACAGCCGCCTGTGACAGCGAGATCTGCCAAGTCGAGGTTCGTCTGGGTCCACCTGCCGCGCACCGCGGGCAAGCCCGCTTCAAAACCTGCACAGAACAGTAGATAAAGAGATGCGCGAGGCCTTGTGTACATTGCACTGGTACATTCTTGTAACAAAGCTGCACGTCATTTCTAGACTCAAGTCGATACGATACGTGACGTGACACTTGCCGGTGCACAGTGCATCGGACAACTACACGATTTTCACAGATTGTTCGTGTGGCATGTTTAATACACCGACGGAAAAAAATCGCAACACCACGAAGGAGCTGTGCAACATCAACAAAAGTTGGTAGACGTACACCACCGGCCATTAAAATAGCTACACCAAGAAGAAATGCAGATGATAAGCCGGTATTCATTGGACAAATATATTATACAAGAACTGACATGTGATTGCATTTGCACGCAATTTGGGTGAATATGTCCTGAGAAAACAGTACCCAGAACAACCACCTCTGGCCGTAATAACGGCCTTGATACGCCTGGGCATTGAGTGGCTCTGAGCACTATGGGACTTAACATCTATGGTCATCAGTCCCCTAGAACTTAGAAATACTTAAACCTAACTAACCTAAGGACATCACACAACACCCAGCCATCACGAGGCAGAGAAAATCCCTGACCCCGCCGGGAATCGAACCCCGGAACCCGGGCGTGGGAAGCGAGAACGCTACCGCACGACCACGAGATGCGGGCTGGGCATTGAGTCAAACAGAGCTTGGATGGCGTGTACATGTACAGCTGCCCATGTAGCTTCAACACGATACCACAGTTCATTGAGAGTAGTGACTGGCGTATTGTGACGAGACAGTTGCTCGGCCACCAGTGACCAGACGTTTTCAGTTGGTGAGAGATTTGGAGAATGTGCTGGCAAGGGCAGCAGTCGAACATTTTCTGTATCCAGAAACGCCCGTACAGGATCTGCGACATGCGGTAGTGCATTATCCTGCAGACATGTAGGGTTTCACGTGGATCGAATGAAGGATAGAGCTACGGGTCGTAACATATTGAAATGTAACGTCCACTGTTCAAAGTGCCGTCAATGCGAACAAGAGGTGACCGAGACGTGTAACCAATGGCACCCCATACCATCGCGCCGTGTGATACGCCAGTATGGCGATGACGAATACACGCTTCCAAATGTGCGTTCACCGCGATGTCGCCAAACACGGATGCGACCATCATGATGCTGTAAACAGAAACTGGATTCATCCGAAAAAATGACGTTTTGCCATTCGTGCACCCAGGTTCGTCGTTGAGTACACCATTGCAGACGCTCCTGTCTGTTATGCAGCGTCAAGGGTAACCGCAGCCACGCTCGCCGAGCCGATAGTCCATGCTGCTGGAAACGTCGTCGAACTCTTCTTGTAGATGGTTGTTGTCTTTCAAACGTCCGCATCTGTTGACTCTGCGATCGAGACGTGGCTGCACGATCCGTTACAGCCATGCGGATAAGAAGCCTGTCATCTCGACTGCTAGTGATACGAGGCCGTTGGCATCCAGCACGGCGTTCCGTATTACGCTCGTGAACCGACCGATTCCATATTCTGCTAACAGTCATTGGATCTCGACTAACGCGAAGAGCAATCTCGCGATACGATAAACCACAATCGCGATAGGCTACGATCCGACCTTTATCAAAGTCGGAAACGTGATGGTACGCATTTCTCCTCTTTACACGAGGCACCACAACAACGTTTCACCAGGCAACGCCGGTCAACTGCTGTTTGTGTATGAGAAATCGCTTGGAAATTTTCCTCGTGTCAGCACGTTGTAGGTGTCGCCACCGGCGCCAGCCTTGTGTGAATGCTTTGAAAAGCTAATCATTTGCATATCACAGCATCTTCTTCCTGTCGGTTAAATTTCGCGTCTGTAACACGTCATCTCCGTGATGTAGCAATTTTAATGGTCAGTAGTGTATTTCTACGTCTGAAGCGTGGTGTCTATTCAAATATCGCGCCAGTCGCGTAAGACTGGCGTTAGTAGCGCACTTCGAGGATGCGGATCAGGTTTTCTTTAAACACGCGCTATAACGGTCGTGAACGCTAGGTTCCTTAGAGGCAAGACTGGACGTGGTGAGTTGTTGCTAGTCAAGAACGTCTTTAAGGAGACACAGGCGCCATTATCAAAAGCTCAGTGAATTTGAACGAGGTCATGTAATAGAGCTACGGGAAGCTGGATGTTGCTTTTGCGAGTTTGCAGAAAGACTGGCAAAGAATGTAGCGACGGTCGTGATTGCTGACAGTGGTGGTCACGAAACTCTACGATTGCAAGAAGACCGGATTCCGGACGCCCGCGTGGCAATTCGGAGAGCGAACAGCATCATGTTTGGCGTGCGGCTCTGGTGCATCGCACTGCAGCTGCAGTAGCAATTTGAGCAGCAGTTGGCACCACAGTGGCACAACGAAGTCGGTTACATCAGGGACAGCTCCGAGCCAGACGCCGTGCACTGTGCATTACAATGGCTCCAAACCACCGCAGCTTGCAACTTCAGTGATGTCAAGCGACAGCTCATTGGAAGGTAGGGTGCACGTCTGCCGTGTTTTCTGATGAAAGCTGGATCTGCCACAGTGGCAGTGACGGCAGTGAACTGGTGCAACCGACCTGTCTGCGGTCTAGACACACCGGACCTACACCTGGAATTACGGTCTCGTGCGAGATTTCATATGACAACAGGAGTGCTCTCGTGGCTATACCGCGCACCCTGACAGCAAATTTGTACTTCAGTCTGGTGATTCGATCTGTTGTGCTGCCATTCATGAACAGCATTCCAGAGGTTCTTTCCAACAGGATTACGTTGGTCCACATACCACTGTTGTAATCCATCATGCTCTATAGAGGATCGACATGTTGCCTCGGCTTGTTCAGTTACCAGATCTGTCTCCAATCGAGCACATATGGACATCATCGGAGGACAACTCCAACGTCATTCACAGACAGCATTAACCGTCCCTGTATTCATGGAACAAGGACAACAGGCATGGAACTCCGAACCACAAACTGACATCCGGAACCTGTACCACACAATACATGCACTTTTTCATGCTTGGATTCAATATTCTGGCGACTACACTAGTTCTCAATGTACCAGCAAACCACATTGGCAATGGCTTATCTCACACTTACATTGACCTGTGATGTTGCAATATTAATCGCTTAAGTATGTTACCTAGACAAATGCATTCCCTAAATTTCGTTACTCTACATTAATTGAAACTTCCTGGCAGATTAAAACTGTGTGGCCGACCGAGACTCGAACTCGGGACCTTTGCCTTTCGCGGGCAAGTGCTCTACCAGCTGAGCTACCGAAGCACGACTCACGAACGGTACTCACAGCTTTACTTCTGCCAGTACCTCGTCTCCTACCTTCCAAACTTTACAGAAGCTCTCTTGCGAACCTGGTAGAGCACTTGCCCGCGAAAGGCAAAGGTCCCGAGTTCGAGTCTCGGTCGGGCACACAGTTTTAATCTGCCAGGAAGTTTCATATCAGCGCACACTCCGCTGCAGAGTGAAATTCTCATTCCGGTCTACATTAATTACTTTTTGGTGTCGCGATTTTTTTTCCTTCAGTGTATGTGAAAGCGATTCTGGCCAGTTGTCAGGATAAAATAAGATGGGTAGCTCTCCAGAAGGTATGTTTGTCATTTTTAGCCTGTGTAATGACATATATCAGCGTAAAACTAAACTACTACCAATAATATCCAAACTCGTTAACTACAAAATTTCTCCTGCGTGGCTCCACTTTTGTAAATGACTCTCCTTCTACCTTAATAGTATAGCTAACGAGTTCCAACGTATTCGCGTGCACATACACGCATTTTTTTAGTGGACGGTCATATTTCTACCGCGCAACAACTCCACGTGGTAGAAATGGGTCACTCACTATTCCAATTATCTCATAAACTATCATCTGCACAAAAATGTCTTTAGAGCTTTCTGTAGAATCCTCGGGGAACTATTCGGGATTCTGATCATAGCTTTTTTCGCAAATTTGCAAATAACTATTTTACAAAATTTAATTTTCCCGAGAAATATTATTTTTCTCGCAAAATGCTCCAAAACTATTCAAATTCCCTACAGAGAACTCTCGAACTAAAATATATCTATCAAGAACTCTGAAGAAGAAGTGCATATTTCTCGAAAGTCGGATGCCATCTCCACCGGACTCACAATATTCTGCAATAATGCCCGATGCCGACATCAGTATACGTAGTTCGATGCGCGGATTTGTCATAAACAAAGCTGCTCCGTTGCTGATTGATCGGCTATCTAAAGATGCGCAGTGAGCTCGGAATAAAGACATCCGGCGTCAGTGAGGTGATTATTCCCGTGAGAAAACGAGACGTGTCGCATTTCATCGGCTTCTGGCATCTTGGGATCCATTCATTCCAAGAGTTCAGAAAATGACAAGTGAAGAGGATAAACATACGCCACATAAAGTAAAAGTTCAGCTTTTCGAACCATCTCCCAGTGGACAAACCGACAGAGACCTCTCTGAAGCAATAATGACACAAGCGACGAATGTGACTATGATTTTGACTGAGAAATGTAAAACAACAGATAAAACATTTCAATAGGGCATTTTTGACTTTTAATTCGTTATCAGCGACCTCACCGAATTTCTTCTCTAATCCGCTAAATTCATAATTTTTTGATCCGACAAATCTGATCCGCTGTTTTGCATTTTGTAATTCAGAGATCGGATTCCTGATCAGCGTCTAATAGAATCTAAAAATAACACAGTTTTGTAGTATTTTATAGTCATCTATGTATAATAGCAAGGTTTTTAAGCGAGCTAACCCACAACGTTGTGCCTGATCTGAGATAGACGGCCGGCCGCTGTGGCCGAGGGGTTCTAGGAACTTCAGTCCGGAACCGCGCTGCTGCTACGGTAGCAGGTTCGAATCGTGTCTCGGGCATGGGTGTGTGTGCTGTCCTTAGGTTAGTTAGGTTTAAGTAGTTCTAAATCCAGGGGACTGATGACTTCAGATGTTAAGTCCCGTAGCGCTTAGAGTCATTTGAACCATTTGAGATAGGTGACGTGCAGGGAGGCGATATTTGGAACCGAGAACTATCTTCTCGGGTACGGTGTTCTAAGTTAGAGAACTAAAAGGAATCGAATATAAACCCGAGAACCGAAATCTTTTACGAGAACAGGCCAGTTACTAGAAGCTACATACGCTTCAACCCCACCGATACCTCTACTCGTAAGGTTCCTATTTCTGTATGCATGCGTACGCAGTGTAAAATTTCATGCAATTTCCGCGAGCCACAATACGGTGCTTGGCAGTGGGTACCTTATACCACTATCAGTCATTTCCTTTTTTTTTCCTCTACGAAGTGGAGCGAAAGAAAAACTGCTATTTATGTGCCTCCGTCAAAGCCCTAATTTCTCTTATCTTGCCTTAGCGCTCCTTACGCGACATGTACGTTTGCGGCTGTAGAATCGTTCTGCAATCAGCTGCAAATACCTATTCTCTAAACTTTATCAATAGTATTTCGCGAAAAGAATGTCCTCTTTCTTCGAGCGATACCCCATTGAGTTCACGAACCATCCCCGTACAACTCGCCTGTTCATCGAAACTGCTGGTAACAAATCTAGTAGCCTACCTATAAATGTCTTCGATATTTTCCTCCTGGTAGGATCCGAAACACTCGAGAAACAAGAATGGGTCAAACTAGCGTCGTGTAGTCGCTCTGTAGTAGGTGGTCAGGTACGTAGCTTTTGGTTCGCACTGAAAACAGCCATCAAGTCAAGAGTTCTTTTTCGGAATGGAAGCTTAATAAAAGAAAGTCGTTGACTTAGCTGTAAACAAATGGAAACGAATACACATCCGAGAGACGAGACTTTTTCTCGTTTTGGTCTTCAGTGCTACCGCCATAAGCCGATCCTCAACGTGAAACGTGAGGTGTTGATCTTGGACGTTACGTTTAAATACTTGGTGTCTAGAAAAGGCGTAGAAGAAATTGGAATCGAGAAACCCAACACTTAGTGGAGTGCGATGGTGCAAAGGACTACCAACATTGTATAGCTCAGTATCAAATTGCCCTCTTCTTCCTCTCAAATTTTTGGAGCTTACCGTTGACGGTGGAGTCGTTACCTTTATAGAACGAACTACATTTGGACAACAACGAGCTGTAATGGGACGCGTTCATGTTGGAAGAACTGCGATAACATTCAACAGAACCCATTTAACGAAATCGAAGTTAAATTACCGTCAAAAATTATCTGGCGGCCTTCGACTTGGCGCACTCACAGATATGGTGTAAGCACGCCTGTTGTCTGGAGAACATGAGACGCACTCGCGCCAGCGGTAGGATACCCATTCAAACGGGCACAGTACACACCAGTATAGTGGTTCCAGAGTACTCTGTTTGAGAGATGTTTAACTCTACTCATAAGGGATATTTCACTGCCATGAATTATTATTGCGGCTGCACCATTAGAATAATAATGACGTCGAATTAAATCATATGCGGGCACTACAGATATTTGAGAAACGGTTCGATCGAAGGTTTTCGGTATAAGTGATAGTATAGAAGGGGACATGTATGTTATTAGCTGGTTAAACATTTGCAACTGATTTATTTACCGCGATGTTGAAGTGAGTATGTTTATTAGATCTGCATCTGCTAATTTTTAACTGCATTTTAGAGTCATTGAAAAGAGGAACATGATTGCATTAATCTCATTAGTGCCTTTCATGGAACTTTCCAGAAAATTTTCGAGACACTTTCGAAATCTAGGGATCGAAGCAACTTTTCAATGATCGTTAGAGGGTGTTTACTTTGTTGTAAAAGGGAAACATCATTCTATCAGTCTTTCCCTTTGTATTCGAAATGTTATTTTCGCGAGAAGTTTCAGTGCAAACACTTTTATTACATCACTGGGCTGCTTCTTTCACCAGCAGTCAAATTGTCTTGCAATCCAGACGTAACTCTAATAGCCGTCCCTTCAGTTACTCGGCAGACACATAAGTTACAGTAATTATCTATGGAGTGAAATACTCCAACTTTGCTGAATGCCGCTTCTTGAAAATCTAAGTGTCAATATCTGGAATAACTTGTAACAGTTAGATGCGTGCACGAGCACATTTGGTAGATGTGCGGAACGACAAGACAGTACATTAGACTGTAAGTGGTAATAGTCGAAAGGAAAATTCATAAATAGTCTCGCAAAACATTACAAATTTACAGTTTGCGAACCTCGTGTCACATGGCATTTATTAAGCCAATCCTCAAAATTCCAATGAATGTGGTATGAATGAAGCGTGAAAGAGCAATGTGACGAACGCGTTCCCACTTGCCAGATGGCAAGTTAAACTGGCGTCTGCTGTAGCGTACTTTGTTCCTGGCACTTGTAGATTCGCGTTGCTGCAACACGTATGTCGCTATGAGACTTCGCCACCATCTGTTGGATTTTTCTCTGGACAACACGCCAATGACATGGTGGTATACTTAGAAGAGTTCTGGACTTTCATTGTGGATGTATTGAACTGTAAAGCTGCCTAAGAAATGGCTGTGAAGGGAATGAGTTCGCATTCGCGAGGACGTGATCTAATCTTCTAAATCTACATTAAGGTTTTCCATGGTTTCCCTAAATGTCGTAAGATTAGTGCCAGGATCATTCCTCTGTAAACAACACAATCAGTTTTCTTCAGCATATTTCCCCAGTCACAGGTTATGCTCCGTCTCCAATGACCACGCCATCGGCGGGACCTGAAACCTTTACATTTCTTCTCTTTTCGTTCAATCGTTCAATTTTTTGCTGAAGTGTTTCATAAGGTCTTCCTCTCCCTTGCGTATCTCCAAATTGTTGCGTGATCTTCTTCTTCTTCTATTCAGCGATCACAGTGCCCTGTAGACTATGCGCTGCATCAACGATCTGCTTCCATCTTCTTCTGTCTCTCGTTGTTTCTCTCCACCCTGCGGGGATTCCTAATGCTGCGACTTCCTTCTCTACGTCATCTTTCCACTGTGTGCGATGTCGGCATAAAGGTCTTGTTGCTTGGAGAGTGGGAAGTTACTTCAGAATAAAGTAGTCCGTCAGCAACTTGAGTGATAATTGCGACTGCATTTTGTTGCTGACGTTACTTAATAATCATTAGGAAATAGGGAATTTATGACAGCACTAGAATATTCACTCGAATTCTACCCGAACGGAAGACTGGTTCCTCACGTCTTTGCTTTCGATTTAGTAGATAACTACATTCAATCTTCGCCGATAAGCGTTAAAGTAGCTAAACACTACGGTGTTATTATAATTCAATCGTCTTAGGCCAGCAGATGATTTGCCCGAAAATTAGACGAACATACTACTTTTTCTACAGATACACACTACTTAAAAAAAGTTGTCACTTTCGCGAAACCCTGTAATTGTCTCCAAATGCGAAGCATAAGTTTGAAATTTGGCTCAAAGGTGCCTACAGCCTTAGTCTGTAATGTCTCTGTCGGTCCATTATGGACGTTATATTACTACATGTATACTCCTATATTATGCAGGGGCCTGAAGATGGCAAAATGAATTGCCGAAACTGGTTGCGCTCGAAATAAAATAACCTAAAGTATAGGGCTGTTGGTAAAGTTTATTGAACTGAAACGTTAGTCTGCAATGGTGTAAAACCGTGACGCCCAGTTACGTCATTCTCGGGCTGGGCGTCGCTTCAAACAGCAAGGTGTCGAAACATGCGAAGAAAAAGCCCACAGCTCAGAATGTCATCTGGGCCCCACCATGTCCTTAGAGTAGGGCTGAATCGTTCAGGGGGTAAGGATGCGAGGTGCCGGGGTGGAGAACAGTTTGCACCTCTTTAATTCAGAGGAGTTTTGCATGAGAACGAGACATTCAAAATGGTTCAAATGGCTCTGAGCACTATGGGACTCAACTGCTGTGGTCATAAGGCCCCTAGAACTTAGAACTACTTAAACCTAACTAACCTAAGGACATCACACACATCCATGCCCGAGGCAGGATTCGAACCTGCGACCGTAGCGGTCGTGCGGTTCCAGACTGTAGCGCCTTTAACCGCTCGGCCACTCCGGCCGGCAACGAGACATTCACTCGACCCCCTCCTTATCTACCATCTAATTAATTGTGTGCGCAACGGTAACGGAAGGAAATGATGGTGGACCCTGCTAGTTGAAATAAGGAGTGCACACTCACAATAATTTAATAAAAATCGCAATCTACTAAAAAAAAGAGAACTTTATCATAATAAACAACAGGAAATGGGGTTCTGCCTATATCTACGAAATTATATACAGATTAAATATCACAATGAGATTTATGATCTATCAGAACATAAATGCACATGATTGTCGACACACAAAGTAGATTGAAGGATAGGGTATACTGAAATATTATGAGAACAAGAGTTGGCTCGAGTGCAAGGGGCTCCTCCTCTCTTTGAGGCAATAGATTGACGATAATGACTGGAGGACCTAATGAATCAAATATTAATTTTCCGACTATGTAGCAGTATTGCAATTAGTAGTGAGAGCTCAAACGGGATCACATGGAGAAACAAGCAAGGTGGACTTGTAGCAATGCGAGCGTGCGTGCTGCTGAGGGATTCAGCATAAAGCTGATAAGGTCCTACAATGCCGGAGCCGCAAAATACTGTACCAGTACTGAAATCTCCAGCACGTCGTCGGTTGGCAGCGTCCTGTTGATGTTGGCGCCGACTTCAGCCGTGCAGCAACTCTGTGTCAACCCCTGGCCGCGAAGGCTGTCAGAGAATTCTAAGTTCTTCCGAAAACGAGCGACCAAGTCGCAAGACCATCCGACTCCGACGAAGATCAGATCCCGAATCCCTTTTGTGATGCGATGCAAGCAGAGAATCCAGCATTGCTCAACTTCCTGCTCTCCTCGAAAACCGCGAATCTGTTCGCGCCAATAGCGACCATTCCCTATAATTTCGATGAGGGTGTTATGACGTCAACTAGCCTCAGTTTGTGTTGACCAGTCATGCCTGTTCTATTCAGCTGAGGGCACTGAACTTGCTGTTTAACCGGCTACAAAAACAACCTGCCTGGACCACTGGCCATCCGGCGCCAGTCAGTCGCACGCGGCAGGGCACAGTCCACAAGTATTCTCAGAATTGCCGCCCGGAGTGGCCGAGTGGTTCTAGGCGCTGCAGTATGGAACCGCGCGACCGCTACTGTCGCAGGTTCGAATCCTGCCTCGGGCATGGATGTGTGTGATAGGTTAGTTAGGTTTAAGTAGTTCTAAGTTCTAAGGGACTGATGACCTCAGAAGTTAAGTCCCATAGTGCTCAGAGCCATTTGAACCATTTTCTCAGGATCATGCGGACAGTGCAGTCAGTCGGTGCTAGGAATCTTCGTTCCGGACGCTCCGGAACGGTAAACACATAAACTGCGGCGACACTCAGACGTATCGCAGGTCGTTCCGCCCTGCATACAATAGGCGAAACTCGACCGACGTCAGTCGTTCCGCCAGGCACTTAAGCCGATTGTACGAACCCCTCAGAATTTAGGGAAGTGCAGCCCCCAACCGGAAATGCAGTGTGCCGCGTCCTCCGATGCTCGCCTCGCACAGGCCACCCAAGGAAGTAAAAAAACATGTTTAGGAATCAAGTGAAAAGTACTTTTTGAGCTCTCAGTACAAATACTGTCATTACAATAACGTTATTCGGTCTGTTACTACCATGCAATGACATAGAACGTTAATAAAATTGATGAAAATGAGAGGAGACGCGCAAAACAGGGCATGGAACCTCTCAAGGTGCCAATAGTGTCCAGCATTGTCAAGAATATCGTACTGTTGCTCTTTGCACAGCGAGTTGAAGTTTTCGACCACGAAATGCGCGGGAATCAACGCCGCAAGGGAAGAGGTGGTTTCACTGACGCCCTTTATGCCACTTGCCGAGAGCTTTTCGTGTCGACTCTGGGAGGCGGAGTATTCGAAATGTTTTCCGCCGACCATAAGGAAATCGCTCGATTCCAACGCTGGATGTCGCAGAGCTTACTTCCATAGCAGAGGCGTCAGAAGAACGGGTGAAATGTGGGTAAGAGGGGATTTGGCGACCTACCAATGGTGTGACAAGTCCACCGTGCCGTTGGGGAGAACTGTGGTGCAGTCTTCAGAAACCCACCTTATAGCTCACATGGATTTCTGAGGTGTGGCATTTCATTTTATTTCCTTTCCCTCGTCTTTTTTTTTTTTTTTTTTTTTCACTGTTGTCGAGACCATGCACTTTGAAGCGTCGCCCAACTCGAGTGTGACGTCACAGGTCGGCACGTTTCGCTCCGTTACAGAGGAAGGGTGTAGGCAATTTGAGCGAAATTTCAGTGAGAAAAAATTACAATGTTTGGCAAAACTGGCAACATTTCTATTTTGAGCAGTAGCACCAGCGCAAATCGACATAAAATGGGAAAACGTGGAAAGCATAAAGCGTTCTGTGTTCTTGATTTTCGTAAAGAAATATTTTCTTGGGATCATTCCTGAGAAGTTGAACCTGAGTACTGATTAGGGTTCGAAGCTGCGTCTCTGTCTTTTGCAGGCTGAGTACTGTTCTCCAAAAGTCAGGGACTTAGGATTGAGTCTCGGTCCGGCAAACAGTTTTCATTTATAAAAACTGTATAGCGTGGTGCACATTCCACTAGAGAGAAAAAAAATAACACGAAACGATTTTTACTAATCGGCGCTGTTTCTTAACCAAGCTTAGACGAGATGCAGTGGTATTTTAAATTGAAAACGATACGCTTAATTTATTAAAAACACTGCGGTCAATAAGTAGTACAACACTTTTTTACATTGCCCAGTTTCGTTTGAAAAAACGCCGAATTTGTTGTGGGAGATCGTGGAATATTGCAGCTTCAGCCCCTATAGTTTCACGTATTTTCGATAGGAGGCGGCGCCATACGTAGCGTCTGTCGCGGAGGTGCGTTCCAAACAGAGAGCTGTCGTTCAGTTTCTTTTGGCGGAGTACCAGAGCTTCTCAGATATTCACAGGCGCTCGCAGGACGGTTTCCGGAGACCTGGCACTGAACAAAAGCACGGTGAGTCGTTGGGCGAGCCGTGTGTCATCATCGCAGCGAGGTCGCGCAGACTTGTTCCAGCTCCCGCGGGCCGGCCGGCCGCACTCAGCTGTCTCCTGCATGTTGGAACGTTTGGACATTCTCCTTGGAGGTGATCGTCACATCACAGTCAAACACCTCGCTACACAACTGGGCAGCTCTGTTGGTAGCACTGACACACTAGTCCACCACTTGCGGTACTCAAAGATGTGCCCATTGGGTTCCTCGGTGCTTAACAGAAGACCATAAAGACCAACGGAGGACCCTGTGAGCAGAGTCGGTTGCGCGTTACGATCCTGATTGTGACAATTTTTTTAACATCGTCACAGGCGATGGCACATAGGTTCATCACTTCCAACCGGAAACAGAAAGGCAATCCATGGAGTGGGCACCACACAATCTCTCCTCCGAATAAAATGTTCAAAGCCACACCCTCAGCTGGTAAAGTCATGGCGACGGTCTTCTAGAACTCAGAAGGGGTTATTCTCTTTCATGTCATCCCTCGTGGTACAACGATTAACTCAAAAGTATATTCAGCTACCCTCAGTAAACTGAAGAAACGACTTTAACGTGATCGTCGCCACAAAAATGCAAGCGAACTTCTCCTTTTCCGCGACAACGCAAGGCTCTACAGAAGTTTGCACACCGAGAGAAGCTGACAAAACTTCATTGGGCTGGTCTTCCTCATCCGCCTTAGAACCCGGATCTCTCTCCTTCCGACTTCCGTCGGTTTGAGTCAATGAAGGACGCACTCCGCTGAAAGCGGTACGTGAGGTGGCTGATGTTGCAACACGTTGGCTCCGATTCCACTACTGGAGTGGTACGGTGCGGGGATACAGGCCACCCCAGTAAGGTGTCACCGAATTTGGAGCCAAAAGAGTGGGAAATAATATGGTGCGTTGGAATCCTGAATAAAACCGATCTGCTTTCAGAAAAAAAGTGTGTTGCATTGATTACTGAATGCACCTAATACAAACAAAAATCAGGTGGGAGGTTGTCGCTCGCCAAGGTATGATTTTTCCAGGAATTAAGAAAGACCCTGTTATTGAATCTTCACTGACAGCGACTGATGCAGGCTCTAAATATCGTGCTGAGGCTCACGGAAGAAGTTGGCTTTCTTCAAAAGTTAATTATTGGTGATGAAGCAACTTTACTTAAATACGGATCTAGGGATGTAGTCCTAAGATCCAGATCTCGAGCAGCCTCGAAAATTTTCTTCATATCTTCATCCATTTCCGAGACACAGTGGTTCAAGGTAAGTGTAGACTGTAGTAGTAGGACAGAATGAAGGGACTGTGGCTGGAATACAGGAGACAATGACAGATGTTGTCACCTAACGCTCCTGTAAAGTGAACGCAGTGCCATAAAATACCGAAGATTATCGGGTTCTCTTTCCTCAATGAAAACGGTGGAACAACACACTGTTAAGCATCGCCGACATTGTCATGCTACAACAACGGCTCTATAAACAGGTGGGAGCAGTTCTGACTTCACCCACGAACTAAATTTTTTTCGCAGTTACCGGGACCACGTAAATGTCCGAATGCCATAACAGTGGATTGAGCGTGCAGTGGATAAATATCAACCCCGATCTCAGGTCTTCCTATTGCATTCCATAAAGGATGATGTGGTCGTACCACTATCTGGGTCGACGTTAACTGACCCCCGGACACACATCACCGCAGCTGTTGCAATGATTGGGCGAGACGTTGCATCAAGAATTGGGGATGACTATCATTACGAGTTAGTGTGCAAACTGAGCATTTGATAAGTGCTGAAAACAGCTTTTGACGTGGAAACGTCTTTAAAAGTATTCTAGAACAATTATCGCTAAGGGCACGGGAAAAAACTATGTTGTTTTTTGTTTTCATTATCATTTACGAATTCGAAGCCATGCGACGAAGTATCGTCCATATTCTGAACAGCAGAGAAACGCTCCCATCGGAACAAAAAAAAAAAAAAAAATACGAATATGTTCCTATTTATCTAAAAGACTGACTGAAAAATAGGATACCAGCTGCCTCATTCTGTCTTACTCAGCCCTTTAAATACGTATTTTCCCAAAAAATCTGGCATGTGAAAATATTTTTAACAAGCAGCTTCCACAAGCAAACTTCCACAAGCTCCCCTTACTATAACTCGTTCCCAGCCACTAGTACGTCGCTGCACGTCGCTCACACCCATCCACTCCCAGGTGCCCTTTGTCACTCACTCATTCAGCCTAACTCATTATCTTTATCTCTTTGTACCTCTCTGTCATTCTCTCCTGTATTCCAGCCACAGTCCCTTCATTCTGTCCTACTGCTACAGTCTACACTTACCTTGAACTTCAGTGTCTCGGAAATGGATGAAGACATGAAGAAGATTTTCGAGGCTGTTCCAGACCGGGATCTTAGGATTACATGGTAAAAAAATTACAGCCGTTTGTTGTGCATAGCTGCCTCGGAATCCCCGACTGGGTTTCGGCACCGAAGAAACAAGTTTTTGGGGCATTTCTCAATAAAGGATAAAGAGTTTTGAAAACAGGGAGATGGTTCTTCTCGATAAATGTCTCGAGAATATACCATTAAACTTTCAGAAATTTTCTTTGCTTATTTATAATTTAGATTTCGTCTCGGTTTTCCGAGTAACCGCCCTTGAGCTAACGGTGCCTCTGTAAATCCCATGACCCCCCACATAGACCATATCAAATACAAAAAGAACCAATCGATTTGCTGCATTTCCTTAGCAGCAGGTAGTGCGTGATATTCATTTTTTGACCCTGTACTATAGGACAGTGGCAGTAAGTTGATCCTTCCTTTGGGTACTCAAATAGTCCCTGGCCCAAGGGACATCCGAGAAACTTGATCTTGCCTTTTTATCACCAGCAGAACCCGCGATACGAGCACCAGGAAATCCCGTCCTTGTTGTTGTTGTGGTCCTCAGCCCTGAGACTGGTTTGATGCAGCTCTCCATGCTACTCTACCCTGTCCAAGCATCTTCATCTCCCAGTAACTACTGCAACCTACATCCTTCTGAATTTGCTTAGTGTATTCATCTCTTGGTCTCCCTCTACGATTTTTACCCTCCACGCTGCCCTCCAATACTAAATTGGTGATCCCTTGATGCCTCAGAACATGTCCTACCAACCGATCCCTTCTTCTAGTCAAGATGTGCCACAAATTTCTCTTCTCCCCAATCCTATTCAATACCTCCTCATTAGTTATGTGATCTACCCATCAAATCTTTAGCATTCTTCTGTAGCATCACATTTCAAAAGCTTCTATTCTCTTCTTGTCTAAACTATTTATCGTCCATGTTTCACTTCCATACATGGCTACACACCATACAAATCCTTTCAGAAACGACTTCCTGACACTTAAATCTATACTCGATGTTAACAAATTTCTCTTCTTCAGAAACGCTTTCCTTGCCATTGCCGGTCTACATTTTATATCCTCTCTACTCCAACCATCATCAGTTATTTTGCTCCCCAAATAGCAAAACTCCTTTACTACTTTAAGTGTCTCATTTCCTAATCTAATTCCCTCAGCATCATCCGACTTAATTCGACTACATTCCATTATCCTCGTTTTGCTATTGTTGATGTTCATCTTATATCCTCCTTTCAAGACACTATCCATTCCGTTCAACTGCTCTTCCAAGTCCTTTGCCGTCTCTGACAGAATTACAATGTCATCGGCGAACCTCAAACCTTTTATTTATTCTCCATGGATTTCAATACCTACTCCGAATTTTTCTTTTGTTTCTTTGACTGCTTGCTCAATATACAGATTGAATAACATCGGGGAGAGGCTACAAACCTGTCTCACTCCCTTCCCAACCACTGCTTCCCTTTCATGTCCCTCGACTCTTATAACTGCCATCTGGTTTCTGTAAAAATTATAAATAGTATTTCGCTCCCTGTTTTTTACCCCTGCCACCTTCAGAATTTGAAAGAGAGTATTCCAGTCAACATTGTCAAAAGCTTTCTCTAAGTCTACAAATGCTAGAAACGTAAGTTTGCCTTTTCTTAATCTAGCTTCTAAGATAAGTCGTAGGGTCAGTATTGCCTCACGTGTTCCAGTATTTCTACGGAATCCAAATTGCTCATCCCCGAGGTCGGCTTCTACCAGTTTTTCCATTCGTCTGTAAAGAATTCGCGTTAGTATTTTGCAGCCGTGACTTATTAAACTGATAGTTCGGTAATTTTCACATCTGTCAACACCTGCTTTCTTTGGGATTGGGATTATTATATTCTTCTTGAAGTCTGAGGGTATTTCGCGGTTTTATAATATTAGTTATGCATGCGACAGCAGATGGCCGCTTATTTTCGTGTCGGTCCGGCGTGTTTGCGGGCTTATCATCGAGCGGGACGCGGTCTATTTAGGCTTCAGATTCACTCCAGTTCAGGAGACACTTACCCGTTACATTCGTCGGTTGAATTCAGTGTCTCGTGAGTTATCCTGGGCTTCTATTGAGCCTTGTCATTTGCCTGTTTGATACTTTACTGTCTTCACTGTTTCATCTACCAGAGCTACCATTCATCTTCTACAGTTTTTCTCTCTCTTTTTGAGTCAATAGTTGACAAATGCTGCCTTTGACACTTTACTGCTGTGGTTCTTTCAGCTTATGGAGATCCCATACCCTTAATTTAATTGCTTTCCGCAAGTTATTCAGTTTTAATTTGCAGTTCGTAACCAATAAATATGGTTAGAGTCCACAAGTGTTCACGGAAATGTTTTCCAGTTCAAAATTTCGTCTGTCTTATAAATTACATAATATATGTGATACTTCCCATGTCTCTAAGTATGTTCCCGGGTATAAACTACTTCCATGCGCTTTAAAACAAGTGTCTGCAATGATTAAATTGTGCTCAGTGCGTCATTCTACCTGGTGATTTCCTCTTTCACACCTTTCTCCCAGTCCTTACCCTCCTACTATTTTTCGTTCTCAGCCTTTTTTTTTCTACTGGATCCCATGCCGAATTAAACCTTGGTCTTTCTTAACTTACCGAATAGTTTCCCCTAACTCATGCACTTTTTTTCAGTCTCTTTAGAATCTACGGAACTACTAGCATATATACTTGTTCTGGGTCTTAGCTTTGTGTCTTTTCTATGTAGGTCTGTCAGTCAGTACTACGTCTATTTCACAGGTTACCTAATACAGCTATAACAACTTTTCCAAATCGGAAAGAACATTTTGACTTATGCTGTGTGGGTGGAACAGATGCGTATGATACTGAGTCGCACTGCATACTCCTCTCGAAAAGAGTGAAAGGTATCCTATAGCAATACTCACAATTACAAAATCGTGACAACATTACGACGCCACTGAGCCTCTTGTTGGCACTGTAGGATGTGATGCTCCTGATTGTGCGAATGGCTATCACCATCAGAAAATACTCGTCTTCTATTGACCGTGATAGAAAAAAAAAAAAATCAGTACCCTGAAAGGAGGATGCCTGTGGTCTTCCATTGCTCGTAACTGGTAAGTTTTCTGCCCAAGCACGACAAACAACGGACGTCGTCAGTTCATCGAGTTTCGTGGCCACCAGTGCTGGCGAATTGTAGAGTCATTTAATGAGTTGTAGCATGAGGGACAAGAGAAGTGGACAAAAGTTGAAACAATTTAAATCATCATCAGGTTGATGACAACATTTGCGGTTTTCTCTTATTCAGATTTCGCTAGTTGTCGGCGAAACCTTTTCAGAAACTTTGAATGTGCCCCACCACCTTGTCACTGTTTGCATACTACAGTGGCCTCTAGAGGAAATGTCCTCCACTACATGTGTCGCCACTTTGCTTCGTAACACTGCCCGTCTCTACAGGAATGCGGTGTCCCAACAGCTCATCTGCAACACGCACAGCGTTGACGTTTCCCACATGTAGGCCCCTGTCGCCACAGGGGAAAACCAGGAAATAATCCCCGCACCTTTTTACAAACGATTCTCTGAAGCCCCTCTGGGGAAGTGACATTCTGTCGCGACACTCCAGATTTCCTTGCGTTTCACCAGAGTCAGTACGAAGAAGTGGCCGTTCATAGAAGTTATACCACCTGGCTCACGCGTCTCCGTCGCCACTAAGAAGCGATGAAAGTCTTGCATAACATTATCCTACTCTCGGATGAACGTCTCGGTAGTGGTATGGCAATAGCTGTCACTTATTTTATAGAATACTCAATCGCACTACTTGTGTCAGTGAGCGTAGCTAATAGTCGTATTCTCCAAGTTCCTGTAAAAAAGATCGGTTGGTTTCAGACAAACCATTTCCAAATACTATGTTGCTATTTTCTTTCCAATAGATGTTTTTCTCGTTTTCTTGCCTTATAGTTTCAGCAGCTGATTGTTTTAATAACTCGTGTACCAGCAATGTATATCATTTTGTTTAGTTTAAACGATTCGTGCCTACTCTTTTTCTAAACGTGCATAGAATATTTACGATGCAGAGCATGTAGTGGTGGTACAAGAACACGAACGCCAATTGATGAAAGAAATTTTGTCGCAAACGACGCACAGGCTGCTATTTTAAGAAAGTATTTTATTTCTGGATTTTCTTCGGTCGACTGCGGATCTCCTAGTAAGCATACGTACAGGTTACGAACAAGAGCGGCAACAAATAACAGGATGGGTTGCCCCATTTGAAGACCTTTAGAGTACTCTCTCTGATCACAAGTGTAAGGAAACTCCGATACGAGTAGATGTCACAGGAAGCTGACAAGAGGACCGTACAAACGTCCCTTCACCAACTTATTTCATATTGACAGGGTCCTTAGGGCACGATTAGGATTACAACATTTGTAAACAGGGAGACGCAACTCTCAGCCGTTTTGAGAAAATCGAGTTTGAAAATTTTAGACGTCCATATACAGGGTGTTACAAAAAGGTACGGCCAAACTTTCAGGAAACATTCCTCACGCACAAATAAAGAAAATATGTTATGTGGACATGTGTCGGGAAACGCTTAATTTCCATGTTAGAGCTCATTTTAGTTTCGTCAGTATGTACTATACTTCCTCGATTCACCTCCAGTTGGCCCAATTGAAGGAAGGTAATGTTGACTTCGGTGCTTGTGTTGACATGCGACTCATCGCTCTACAGTACTAGCATCAAGCACATCAGTGCGTAGCATCAACAGGTTAGTGTTCATTACGAACGTGGTTGTGCAGTCAGTGCAATGTTTACAAATGCCGAGTTGGCAGATGCCCATTTGATGTATGGATTAGCACGGGGCAATAACCGTGGCGCGGTACGTTTGTATCGAGACAGATTTCCAGAACGAAGGTGTCCTGACAGGAAGACGATCGAAGCAATTGATCGGCGTCTTAGGGAGCAGGGATTCTTCGTGCAGTTGACGATAACCCTAATGTCAGCGTCAGAGAAGTTGCTGCTGTACAAGGTAACGTTGACCACGTCACTCTATGGAGAGTGCTACGAGAGAACCAGTTGTTTCCGTACCATGTACAGCGTGTGCAGGCACTATAAGCAGCTGATTGGCCTCCACGGGTACACTTTTGCGAATTGTTCATCCAACAATGTGTCAATCCTCATTTCAGTGCAAATGTTCTCTTTACGGATGAGGCTTCATTCCAACGTGATCAAATTGTAAATTTTCACGATCAACATGTGTGGGCTGACGAGAATCTGCACGCAATTGTGCAATCACGTCATCAACACAAATTTTCTGTGAACGTTTGGGCAGGTATTGCTGGTGATGTCTTGATTGGGCCCCATGTTCTTCCACCTACGCTCAATGGAGCACGTTATCATGATTTCATACGGGATACTCTACCTGTGCTGCTAGAACATGTGCCTTTACAAGTACGACACAACATGTGGTTCATGCACGATGGAGCTCCTGCACATTTCAGTCGAAGTGTTCGTACGCTTCTCAACAATAGATTCGGTGACCGATGGATTGGTAGAGGCGGACCAATTCCATGGCCTCCACTCTCTCCTGACCTCAACCCTCTTGACTTTCATTTATGGGGGCATTTGAAAGCTCTTGCCTACGCAACCCCGGTACCAAATGTAGAGACTCTTCGTGTTCGTATTGTGGACGGCTGTGATACAATACGCCATTCTCCAGGGCTGCATTAGCGCATCAAGGATTCCATGCGACGGAGGGTGGATGCATGTAACAAAGTGTTTGAAGTCGCGCTCCTGACCTCAACCCTCTTGACTTTCATTTATGGGGGCATTTGAAAGCTCTTGCCTACGCAACCCCGGTACCAAATGTAGAGACTCTTCGTGTTCGTATTGTGGACGGCTGTGATACAATACGCCATTCTCCAGGGCTGCATTAGCGCATCAGGGATTCCATGCGACGGAGGGTGGATGCATGTAACAAAGTGTTTGAAGTCGCGCTAGTACGTTCTGTTGCTGTGTGTTTCCATTCCATGATTAATGTTATTTGAAGAGAAGTAATAAAATGAGCTCTAACATGGAAAGTAAGCGTTTCCAGACACATGTCCACATAACATATTTTCTTTATTTGTATGTGAGGAATGTTTCCTGAAAGTTTGGCCGTACCTTTTTGTAACACCCTGTATACTTCCTATGGTCGCTAGCATTCAAGCGGCCAGTATTCGAGTGAGCAAGCGCTTATAACTAGTTTTGTAATGGCGATGTCTCTGGATTGAATTCCGGTCCCTGTCCTTTTTTTTCGTTCCCCGTAATTCTGACAACAGATGCATGTTGTAAGCAACGAAATTATGCGATGATGGAGAACCATTTATGAAAATAAACCAAGTCAGTTCTTCAATAAGCTCTTTGATAAACCATACATATGCAAGAATTCGGCTTTCACTATATGTGCTGTACATCGCACTAATTATTTGTCAGTATCAACCAGATTCGTGCAATGCTTCGTAGGTTACACATTATGCTTTTCACAAACGTGGATATAATACAGGGGCTGCCCAGAAAGTAATGCACCGCATTTTTTTCTCGGCCGAAAACAATGCTACAAATGCGAAACGTTGCGTATGTCAGAGGTGCTGACTTGAAAATATATATATATATATATATATATTTGGGGGGGGGGGGGGCAAGAATCATTTTATTAGGTACGACATTTGACAGATAACTTTGCGTTTCCATCTACATGTTCGACACTCCAGACCAGTCCTATTTGCAGATGACACCAGTGTATTGATTGAAGGTGGAAATAGAAAGGCTCTTAGGCTGTATGCTGAAGTCACAAATGAAAAGATTTCAGAGTGGTTTGTGAGTAATAAGCTACTGATTAACCATTAAAAAAAGAAAAAAACCGCCACTATACAATTCCACACATAGCAAAATTAAAAATCTATCAAAACCAAATGTTTCTTTGGAAAACCAAAAAATGAACCGTCACTGAAACAAAATTGCTTTGTTTACTTACAAGACAATCTGAAATGGAATTCCCACGTCACATTCTCAAATTCTGAGCTATCTAAAATGACCTATGCAATGAGAATTTATGGAACAACACAAGTGCTGAAGGAGAGAGGTACCGGCCGTAGTGGCCGAGCGGTTCTAGGCGGTTCAGTCTGGAACCGCGTGACCGCTACGGTCACAGGTTCGAATCCTGCCTCGGGCATGGATGTGTGTGATGTCCTTAGGTTAGTTAGGTTTAAGTAATTCTAAGTTCTAGGGGACTGACGACCACAGATGTTAAGTCCAATAGTGCTCAGAGCCATTTGAACCATTTTTGAAGGAGAGGGGTGTATTATGCACGCATACTTTACCTTTTGAGTTACCATATTCTTGGGAAATTCCCCTCACAGCATAACAACTTTCAAGAAACAAAAAAAGATTGTGAGGATAATGAAAAATGCAAACAACTGAAAATCATGCAAACTGCGATTGGCTGGCGACTAGCCCCTACCCCTAGACTCGCTGAATCGTCAATCACAACGTCATTTCAGTCGGAGTATATGTCAGTAGTGGCACAAAACAAATACATAAATAAAGTTGAAGAAACATACCTTAATTTTTGATGGCAAATGTACTCCTCCTCAGATCATTCCTGTATATGAACTCGTCACATATGGCATCAAGGTCGAGTTCATCGATTCATCTTTATGGGCGTTGAGAAGGGCGATGGCATTAAGATGATCCTGCCTCATTATAGAACGAAGATATGTTTTCACCCTCCGCAGAGAAGAAAACGATCGCTCAGCGGTGCAGGACGTTACTGGAATCGTCAGCACTACACGTATGAATTTCACTAGTTCAGGCAGTCGGTCAAACAGGTGGTTTTCCTGTTTTAGGAATTTCACTATGTCATCCAACGAACTAATATTCGCAGAATCACTATTTCCGATAATCTCATGAAACACGCTTCGGTGGAGAAGCAAGCGTTGCTTCGTAGAAAGATAAAATATCAAATGAATGTTTGTTATCACCAAGAAGAAATTGTTCAATTTGATTTACAAACATGAATGACTGAGTTTTGAACCGTGATTCCAAGAAGCTGATGGATGTATCCATTGTTTCATAATACAATCTTCTATATTTGTCACATACTTCAGTGAATGTTTCTACAGATGAATTGATAGAGTCATCGTATTTCTGAGGAACTTTTCTCCTACGGGGTAATTTTCGGGAATCAACATCCATATCTTGACATTTTCAAGTTACCTCACCCCAGAATGATTCAAAATTGTTTCTCATAAATTTAATAGAAGTTTCAAGAGTGGAAATTACCTTATTGGCCTCCTCTAAGTGTAGGGATTTCCTCTGTAGTGCTATGTTTACGGTATGAATGTGACCAAACAGTTTTACCAAAAGTGATAACATGAAAAAGAAATCATATGTCTGCATATTAATCAAAAAGCCATTTGCTTTGACGCCAGTGTCTGAATTGTCATTTCTTGAAACATTTAGAAAAAAATTCCTGAAGTTCTGTATAGTTGGACAAAACTGAAGAATTTTGCCAAGTATCTTATGGCCCACCCTGTAGGACAGGGTGGTTTCAGATTTGTAGAAGCATCTGCCTTCAGATGAGCAAAAAGATCTAATCTTTTAGGTGAATCTCTCACAAAACTTATTAAGTCCTTCATAACATTCAATGCATTTCAACATTCTGGAACTGCTTTCACAGTGTCTTGTAGTGTTAGATTTAAACAGTGTGCAAGGCAGTGCACAAACATATCTCTCTTCTCGATTTCCATAAACTTTGCCTGGACACCATTGTATAATCCTGCCACGTTAACTGAACCGTCAAAGCATCAGCCCCTACAATTAGATGTAGGCAAATCAAATCGTCTTAAAATGTCGATAATAATATCAAACAGAGCCTTATCTGTGGTACTTTGCATTGAGTATAGCCCTAAAAAATATTCTTCTATCTCTAGCGAAGTATCAACAGATCTTATACAGATACTAAATTGCTCATTCGTGGCTATGTCTGTTGTTTCGTCTGCTAATATTGCAAAATACTCTGCAAACTTAATATCCTTCAATAATTTTCTAAGAAGTATATGACTTAAAATGATGAAAATTTTGTTTTGTACATCATGGGATGTCCATTTGTAAGTTTCGCACTGTAGCCATATTAAAAGTAGCTGGTTACCTTCACATCGAAGGCGTAATAAATTGTCAAAGTTACTTGTTTCATCAGTATGCTCACGTATTGCAAGCCCCTGCACTGCTAAATAACGGAAGGAAGATATGATTTTTAGTAAACAAGCTTGGTTTTCTTTCATTTGTGTCAGTTTTTCTTTGGAAATCTGGCTAAATACTTTGACATTCGATTTTAAGGATCTGAATTTTAGTACAGCTTCTCTGTGGCAGCCCGATGCTTCATGTACTTTCAACTTTTCTACCCCTTTCTTCCAGTTCGAAAAACCAGTTTCCATGAAAGTTTTTTCCATTTTGTGAGAAAACTGAAAACGATTTTCTTCAAATATTTGTCTCCAAATTTTGCAAAAAATAACATCTTTTACCTTATTGTAATCGATCCATGCAAACTGCTGTTTCCAAGAGGGCTGATAACAGCGTCGTTTTTTTTCCAGGAACAGTGTTTTTTTTTTTTTTTTTTTTTTTTTTTTTGTCACCGCCACAGATCCGTCGCTATCTGTGTCTTTGCTGTCACACACAGCACCACTAACTCTGGGTCTAGCTTCACCATCGCTAACACTTGCCACATTGTCATATTTCTTCCTAATTATAAACTTGTCCATTTTAAACTGGACAGCGAGGGACGAAAGATTAACAACTGAACCGAGTCACAGTAAGACTAACTGACCATTGGCGATGCCCAGCTCCGGAATATTTACGTTCGCTGCCAACATTAGCAGCGGCCTGCGTAACAGTACTGTGCGCCTAACAAGAAGTAGCCATGTAACAATAGTGTTGATTATTGTCAGGGCCGGCGCTAGGAAGGGGGCCGGGAGGAGGGGCGAACCGTGCCATCGCCCAGGGCGGCAGATTTTTGGGGGCGGCAAATCCATCTTGCGTAAATGAAGCAATGTGAGAATAAATTGGAAATACAAATTATTCATAAAATCAAGGGTCTTATTGAAATTTATCTATGGTACAGAAGCAGTGTGCTCCGATTTACGGAAGAAACGTTTCCTCCAACAAAAATGGCTTAAAATGTATTGCACTGTAAACGTATCACTGACTGCTTCTTTGATCTTAAAGACATATTCACAACAAAGAGACGAATGGGTGTGATATGTGAAAATAAGGCGTCATGTATGAAATATATTGTGGGAAAAGTTGGCTATATCGAAAGGGGGGTGGGGGGGGGGGACGCTTGACATGTTCGCGAGGGGCGGCAAAATCCCTGGAGTCGGTGCTGATTTGTGTGGTGTTGTACCTAGTGACTGTCAATAGAATTTACAAAAATGAATGGTCTTTAACGTTACCTAGCCCTTCTAGCGATCGCCATCATATTCGGTGTCACTATTGCTCATTAGTTTCTTTTACAAGCTGCCAGCAGGCTGTTGTGGGAGGTAGTGGAGCTCGTCCTAGCAGCCAAAGCGCTGCAAGCTCATGGTGAGCTTTCGTTCCCCGCATACCTCCGTACAGTAAAAGTGTGCGAATAGTACAAATGCAGGGGACAAATCCTGTCACGACAGTCCGTCATAAGCAGAGGTTGGAGGAGTAGCAGAAAGGAATACGCTATAGCTCGTAAAATCGGTATTTATTTTCCTACACAATCATTACATACTATTACGCAAAAATGTATGTGCAAGTTTTAACAAATTTCCCAGTAAAGGATGAGGAAGAGGGCGAGAGCGGTGAGAAATGCATGATTGACTATTGGGGGGTGGGGGGGGGGCGAGGCCCCTACTTTTTAACTACTGGGGGGGGGGGGGCACAAAGTACCTTGCCCCCCCCCCCCCCTAAGTCGGCGCCATTGGCGTATGCATTATGCATTGTTTGAAGTCTCCTGAGTCAGCGTGCCAAGTTTCCGTCACTTCCGACAGATAGCGTAGCTGCAGGATAGTTTCAAAATGGCGTCTGTAGGTGATATACGTTACAACAAAGTCCCGTCATTGGATTTCTCACTGCAGAGAAAGAAACTGTGCGGAGTATTCACAAACGCTTGTGCAAAGTCTATGGAGCATCCGCTATCGTCAGAAGTACAGTTAATCGCTGGGTAAAGAGGGTGCCGTCATTAGAAGGTGATTCGGCGGATCTCCCAGATTTGCAGCGGTCGGGGAGACTATCCACAGCTGTCACACCTGACGTAGCCCCCTCGGACTTCCACTTGTTTGGACTATTACAGGATGCCATCCGTGGAAGATATTTTTAGGACAATGAGGAGGTGATTCACACAGTGAAGCACTGGCTGCGCCACCAACACAAGTATTGGTACCGACAGGGCATACACGCCCTTGTTTCGCGCTGGAGAAAGGCCATAGAAGGGAATGGAGATTACGTGGAAAAATAGGGTGTGTAGATAAAACACCATTCTTTCGTGTGTGTTATTCTCATTATGTTCAATAATGAACTGTTGAAGGAAAAAAATGCGGTGCATTACTTTCTGGGCATCCCTCGTAATAAATAAAATTGCTGTACTGACGTGACTGAAAGTTGTTGTTATCTGTTTTCAAATCCAAAAGCCTCACGAAAAAAATGTTTTGTTCTTTTTTCAAGTTAACTACTATGAAAAAATAAATCAATCAAATATTGATAATTCGCACCGTCATACGAAATTCTTTGTTAGAATTACGTGGGAACGGAAAGAAAATTGTCTACTGGCAGTGAGATTCGATCCATGGACCTAGCACTTAGCAAACTAAGCGTTTACTTGCTCTGCCTGCGAACTTCTTAGCTAATAACGATCATTCTAAGTATATAAGACCGCCAAAGATTTTCAAATTTGGTTTTCTTGAGAACGAGTGTACTTGCTTCTTCCTGCATGCATCTGTTCAAGAACCAGCAGTGCCCTACACATCCCGTCAGTATGAATCAAATCAATGAGGGGAATTCCTGGGGTCCCCTTGTGAGTGCTAGTACAAAACAAGGCGGAGAAATGCATTTTGCTATTTGTAGGAGAACTAGGCCTTTTTTTAGAAAAAGTCCAGACAGCAGATGCCCTTGCTCATAAAATGTTCCCATCGTAGAAACTTTTTCAGTCACTTCACAAAAAATAAATTCATTCACAGACAAAAAGCTTTGTATTAGGCATAAAAATCGGAAAGAAAACACACGGACAAGTAATACTGTAATTTAATTTTATTCATCATAATCGATGTTTTTTGAAAGGCCTGCAACTGCCTAATTATAAAGTGAACTGATACTGGAATTAAGACAGATCCAGCAATCCTTCAAAAAAACATTCAGCCAGTAAAAAAATAAAATACAGCTCTGTGACGTAGAAATTGTCTTTAAACTTTACAGTAACTTGCATTACAGAATACTGGTGGTGAGTTATAGAAATCCAGGATGTAACATTATTGTTATATGAGAGAACTAGTTGTTATTGTCGGACTTCCTTAAAGGATGGAGGATCAGATATATGTACCAAAGAAAAACATAGTTTGAACTCAAGCATGACCTTACCACAGTTACTGATGAGGTACGTTTTGAAACACGAGGTATTGAACTAAGAGGTACTAGCAATAAAAAAAGAGAATAATCATTCCCTATGTATTCCAATCACTTAGCGGTAGTGTAGACACCTTTTTCAATAAATTAACTAAAATTCTGGAAAACGTTTTACTGCCAAAGTATAGGATAATCTTATCTGGAGACGTAAATGTAAACAAACCAGTGGTAGCCTCATAAACATTCTTCAAGTATTGGCATGTCGCTGTTGGTCAACACTTCAACAAAGGTAACAAAAACCCCAGCATCAGTGATGGATCAGCTTGTCACTAACACAGACAGGGAACATCGTATTGTATATTTAAAAGATCTTTGACTCTTTGATCATTTCTGCCAATTAATTAAAGTAAACGCTACGTTGGAGGCCTACAGAAGACCTCTTTCAAAACGCAGAATTTCAGTTTTTCCAAGGATAGTGCTAAACCAAAGCTGTGACGAAGTGTATACAGAAGCAACGTAGATTCAAAACTGTCTACATTCTGTACAATTTTAAACTAAACTTTGAGCAGTCATTCCAAAAGTTCGCACATCGATAACAATGCCTAATAAGAACAAGAAGATAACAGCAGGTGTAGTAATAAAGTCCTCCCAGACCGTGAAATAACTTTCAATAAGTAAAACCCATAGTATTACAGAGTTCCTAAGCCGTTACAAAAGAAACGAAAGGATTTACACGAGGGTTTGCTTGCTACAAAAAAGTCGACAGAAGCAAAAGAATACTTAATGCTGAAAATAAAAGCAGTGTCTTCCGGAGGGTTGTAAAACGAGAAACAGGAAAACGGAAACAGAATCAAGATAAATCGATAAATGATCAACAGAAATAGCAGATTTTATGAATATGAATGGATATTTTTCCTGAATACCAGAGAAACTACGACAAAATGTAAAATATCAAAAGTTCCTCCAGTGAAATTTTGCAATAGATTCAATGATGATGTCATCTACCACAGAGTATTAAACCAGGAAAACGTTCAAAAATTTAAATAATAATAATAATAAATCAATTGAAATCAGTTTTTGTGTTTAAAGACACCATATGCGATACACAGGCTCCATTAGTTGACATAATAAATGGGTGTTCAAGCTCAGGTAACCATCTGCAGTATCTCTAACAGGAAAGAGTTGTGCTTCTACTAAATAAAGGTTATACGGAAGGTACAGAAGTCTAAAGGCCCATTTCTCTGCTTCCGCATTCTCAAAATAATACAATCCATAATGAAAGACAGATTAATGAATTACTTGAATAAATACAAGTTCCTCAGTGATACATAGATTGGTTTTTTGAGTAACAGAAATGTAGAATGAATCATAGTAGAGATTACAAAAGTGATACCCTAGACGAAGATGAATGTGTCACAGATATGTTTCCACATCTGTCAAAGATCTTCGGCGAGTAATAATTCAAACGGTCGATACTTCGTTATGAAAATACTCTTAAATTGTCTGCGCGTAATTTACACATACCTTCGCCGTTTACAAGAGCCTGGAAACAATTTTTGTCACTCATTCAGAAAGCGATGTAGAGCATACTTAACATAATTTGCAGTCGGCCAGTCCACATTATTTTTTGTGCTCATTGAAAGGGAATGTTGTTACTTGCGATTTAGTCAGCAGTATCATGAACTATGACTACAGATAAAAGTTTTGAGATTTAACTGATTGATATAGTCTGTAAAACGTCATACACACAAAATATAAGTCTTAGTATTCCGTGTAGCATACCTGTCGGGAACAGCACTATGAACGGTTCAGAGGCGACTTCTACGATAAGTCCTAAGTAAAATGTTCTATAGCACTCACTTCTAATCACCAAAAGTCAATTGCTCGCCATTTGCCATCGGTTTTGTCAACATTTCGTGCGGCACACAAATACTTACTTCCATGAATCTAAGCTATCTAGGACGAGGTACAGGATGATTGTAATTAAAGTTAAACTTTCAGAACGCTGTAGAAAAAACACCACTGGCCAGAATGACAAACTGCAACGGAATATTATCGAATAGGGCGGAAAACGTATGGCAGAACGAAGAAAATAGTGTGAAAATTGATCAATAGATTGCGTTTTTTGTGTCAGAATACGTAAATGAAAACACCTGTCATGCGCACGACCCACTGAAGTTGGTATAAACACGCCGGGTACACAGCTTTTCCTCCTTTCGCATCTGCCATGACTGTGTCAATGCAGGATCGCGCTCTGCCTGTAAAGCTGTATTACAAGAATGATGACTGTGCACTCGTCGCTGTGCAAGACTTCCGGAAACTGAGGGGTTCGAAAAAAAGACGTTGGTCCGATGACTGCCGTCGGCATGGAGAAAATGATTTGGAAATTCTAAAAGACGTGTTCTTTTGGTGTGCAACCTGGTAGAGGGAGGAAACGAACTGATTCGATGTCAGTGGAAACAGTCGCCACAGCAATGCAGGAGGAGACGAGTGGTGGTGTGCAAACGTGTAGTGCGCGGAGAATTGCCCGAACACTGGACATACACTGGACATACCCATGTTCACAAGTTGCTTCCTGTTGACCTGCCAGCAAGAGAGACCTATGCTTCGAGAATTTCTTCCTCTCATAGAAGTGGACAATGATTGGCCGTGGAAGATTTTGTGGAAAGGCGAAGCCCACTTCTATTTGACAGGATATCTCAATACACAGAATTGTCGAATATAGGCAACGGAAGCTCCATACGCTAATCAACCAGTACCAGTTCATCCTGAAAAGGTCACTGTGTGCTCCGGGTTTACGGCATCATTTGTCATAGGGCCATATTTTTTCGAAGAGACAGGTGCTTCTGGCCCTGTTACCCGTACCGTCACTGGTAAGTGCCAGTAGTGTCTTTCGCGCAACCACGTTATTCCAGCTCTCCAACAGCGTGGATGGGATCATTTTTATGCAAGATGGCGCACATCCGCACATTGAAAATTAACTTAAGCAGCTGCTGAAGCGCCATTTCGGAAATGCTAGAATTATTAGCCGCCATTTCCCTGTAGGGAATCACCTGATCTTAATCCGGGTGACTTCTGGCTGTGGGACTATCAGAAAGATGTGTTCAGTGTTGCGATTGCAAACTTAGTTGCACTGAATGCAAGTGTTATGCAACACATTCTGAATGTGACCTCGGTAACACCTCCATCAGTTGTGGAACATGCTGTTTCTCTATTTCAACTTGTTTCAGAAAACTGTGGCCAGCATATTGAACATGTTTTGCACCAGTCGCACGGAAATTAATAATCCGATTTGATTTTGATTTGTGCTATTTATGCGGTTTTTCGCCTCAGGACAGTTAAAAACCAATGTGAGTGATGCTCTTAATGCGATTTTTGGCCTCAGGACAATCGAAAAACGATTTTTCCCATCCGATGTGATATGACCTTTCCGTGGTGGATGGGCTTACGTGACTATCAGTATCACACATGTGGACCCATGCGTACTGAGTAGTGCAGTTTGTTTAACGTCAAACGTACACTTTAGGCACTGCTGCATGATTCATTTGTCATTTGTAGTCGACGACTATTAAATTATGATGCCTACAGCGCCATCTATTGCTACATTTTGTAATTATTTATTTTTCTTCTGCCATACGTTTTCACTCTTCTCCGATAATATTCCGTTTCAATCTAACGTCATTCTGACCAGTGGTGTTATTTCTACAGCGGTTTGAAAGTTTAACTTTAATTATAACCACTCTGTACATCTTCGCGACCTCAGTTCCTACATTCATTCAAGTCTGCCCAGCTCATCCAAGGTGCGACGCAAGCAGGCTTTTCACTGATCATCACAACAAGAATTTAATCGAGTGCAGCAACTCTAACTTTCTATTACAAAAACAAATGATATTTCTAAACCCAAATTTGGTTTTTACTAAATAAATTGAAAACTAATTAAAGGTGGCTTATTGACGTCACATATTTAACGTTTTTGCAATCAAACTGAGGCTACATACGAGTTTTCAGCTTTCTGGGTGTAATATTTAGCGCCTTCTACCTATCGTAAAAACGCCGATTTTAATCAAAATTTTGCTTGATGTGACATATGCTTGCATATTCTGAACAATTTTTAGCTTTGTAGTCTTATTATCCATCGTCATTTATTTTTTTCATTAAGATCATATATTTTGCCTAAGAGGGGCAGCAGCCTTTTCAGTATCGGCAGGGGCAACAGTCTGGATGATTGACTGATCTGGCCTTGTAACACTAACCAAAACGGCCTTGCTATTCTGGTACTGCGAACGACTGAAAGCAAGGGGAAACTACAGCCGTAATTTTTCCCGAGGGCATACAGCTTTACTGTATGATTAAATGATGATGGCGTCCTCTTGGGTAAAAGACAGAGATTTAGGAACCTGGTTTTAAATTGTAAGACATTTCCAGGGGCAGATGTGGACACTGACCACAATCTGTTGCTTATGAACTGTAGATTAAAACTGAAGAAACTGCAAAAAGGTGGGAATTTAAGGAGATGGGACCTGGATAAACTGAAAGAACCAGAGGTTGTACACAGTTTCAGGGAACAATTGACAGGAATGGAGGAAAGAAATACAGCAGAAGAAGAATGGGTAGCTTTGAGGTATGAAATAGTGAAGGCAGCAGAGGATCAAGTAGGTAAAAAGACAAGGGCTAGTAGAAATCCTTGGGTAGCAAAAGAGATAATGAATTTAATTGATGAAAGCAGAAAATACAAAAATTCAGTAAATGAAGCAGGCAAAAAGGAATACAAACGTCTCAAAAATGAGATCGATGAGAAGTGCAAAACAAAATGGCTAAGCAGGGATGGCTAGAGGACAAATGTAACGATGTAGAGGCTTATCTCACTAGGGATAAGATAGATACTGCCTACATGAAAATTAAAGAGACCTTTGTAGAAAAGAGAGCCACTTGTATGAATATCAAGAGCTCAGACGGAAACCCAGTTCTAATCAAAGAAGGGAAAGTAGAAAGGTGGAAGGAGTATATAGAGGGTCTATACAAGGGTGATCTACTTGAGGACAATATTATGGAAATGGACGAGGATGTAGATGAAGATGAAATGGGAGATACGATACTACCTGAAGAGTTTGACAGAGCACTGAAAGACCTCAGTCGAAACAAGGCCCCGGGAATAGACAACATTCCATTAGAACTACAGACAGCCTTGGGAGAGCCAGTCCTGAAAAAACTCTACCATCTGGTGAGCAAGATGTACGAGACAGGCGAAATATCCTCAGACTCCAAGAAGAATATAATAATTCCAATCCCAAAGAAAGCAGGTGTTGACAGACGTGCAGATTACATGAGTTTGATAAGCCACTGCTGCGAAATACTAACACGAATTCTTTACAGACGAATGGAAAGACTGGTAGAAGCCGACCTCGGGGAAGATCAGTTTGGATTCCGTAGAAATGTTGGGACACGTAAGGCAATACTGACCCTACGACTGATCTTAGAAGAAAGATTAAGGAAAGGCAAACCTACGTTTCTAGCATTTGTAGACTTACAAGGGGAGGCCGCCAATTGTGAAATTCAAATTCGATTCATACTGCACATAATAAAAGCTCATGGCCAGAGGTGTAATGTAGCAAAGCACCGAATACACTTCTCAGCCGTTGTCGAGAAAATCGACAGTTAAAAGAAACCGTTGCGGTGAAATACTCTCTGCGATTAACAAGTCTCTACAGCCTTGTGGCGCAGCGGTAAGCGCTGGGGTTCGTAATGCGATGGTCGCCGGATCGAATCTCGCGCAATGCAACCTTTTTTTTTTAGTGTTTGTTTTTTGTAATTCAAATGTGTAATACACACACACATATATATATATATATATATATATATATATATATATATATATATATATATATAAATTCCCGGCAATCAGTTTCAACAATTATGCATATAATAAGTTGTTGAGAGTCGTTTGTCGTGGAAAAACTGGCGACTTCGAACATCATTATGTTTTCCGCAAGCAAAGTTGTATTTCACAAATGTTACTAATTGTCTTCACAATGTTAACCACGTATAGTTAACGGAAGACGTAGAAACGATATTCCGAAACGAATACGTATAGCGTAAGTCAAACGTTCGAATTGGAATAGAGACCCCACGAACACAAATTTGCTGTGGCAGGTATGAAATATAAACTCCGTTACTCGCTCGTTACACTTGAAGGACAGATGTTGAATGGGCCGAAACGAGCTGCCGCATAACAGCGTAGTAACCTGCTAACTTCGAAAGAAGGTAGATGCGGTCCCTAGCGCAACTTATAACATCGTTAAAAATCAGTGCGGATGTGGGAGCTTTGGTACAGCCTGTTAAACGGAAAAATGGAGGCGGTGCAACTGGAGAGCGATCCGCCTTAACCAACATGCATAAGCAATTCATTAATAGTTATATATTATATATATATGAAGTACAAAAAACTAATAAATAAAATATTGCATGGCGCGAGATTCGATCCGGCGACCTTCGGATTAGGAACCCGAGCGCTTACCGCTGCGCCACGACGCTGTAGAAAATTATTAATCGTAGAGAGTATTTCACCGCAACGGTTTCTTTTAACTGTCGATTTTCTCGACAACGGCTGAGAAGTGCATCTTGGTGCTTTGCCACATTACACCTCTGGCCATGAGCTTTTATTATGCGCGGTATGAATCGAATCTGAATTTCACAATTGGCGGCCTCCCCTTGTTAGAGAAAGCTTTTGACAGTGTTGACTGGAATACTCTCTTTCAAATTCTGAAGGCTATTTACAGTTTGTACAGAAAGCAGATGGCAGTTATAAGAGTCGAGGGGCATGAAAGGGAAGCAGTGATTGGGAAGGGACTGAAACAGTGTTGTAGCGTCTCCCCGATGCTATTCAATCTGTATATTGAGCAACCAGTAAAGGAAACAAAGAAATGTTCGGAGTAGGTATTGAAATCCCCAGAGAAGAAATAAAAACTTTGAGGATCACCGATGACATTGTAATTCTGTCAGAGACAGCAAAGGACTTGGAAGAGCAGTTGAACGGAATGGACAGTGTCTTCAAAGGAGGATATAAGATGAACATCAACAAAAGCAAAACGAGGATTATGGAATGTAGTCGAATTAAGTCGGGTGATGCTGAGGGAATTAGATTAGGAAATGAGACACTTAAAGTAGTAAAGGAGTTTTGCTATTTGGGGAGCAAAATAACTGATGATGGTCGAAGTAGAGAGGATATAAAATGTAGACTGGCAATGGCAAGGAAAGCGTTTCTGAAGAAGAGAAATTTGTTAACATCGAGTATAGATTTAAGTGTCAGGAAGTCGTTTCTGAAAGTGTTTGTATGGAGTGTAGCCATGTATGGAAGTGAAACATGGACGATAAATAGTTTTGACAAGAAGAGAATAGTAGCTTTCGAAATTGTTGTGCAACAGACGAATGCTGAAGATTAGATGGGTAGATCACATAACTAATGAGGAGGTACTGAATAGAATTGGGGAGAAGAGGAGTTTGTGGCACAACTTGACTGGAAGAAGGGATCGGTTGGTAGGACATGTTCTGAGGTATCAAAGGATCACCAATTTAGTATTGGAGGGCAGCGTGAAGGGTAAAAATCGTAGAGGGAGACCAAGAAATGAATACATTAAGCAGATTCAGAAGGATGTAGGTTGCAGTAGACACTGGGAGATGAAGAAGCTTGCACAGGATAGAGTAGCATGGAGAGCTGCATCAAACCAGTCTCAGGACTGAAGACCACAACAACGACAACAGGTAACCTATCTATAAGTGATTAACTTTGCAAGATCACAACTTAACGTAAGCGCGATATAAGCCATTGCAAATGAGAAATGCTGGTATATTAATAACCGCTGTAGCCGCAAGAACGCTGAAAGCAAAGATGCAAACATGCATGCATTGTGTTGTACAGTGGCCAGATCACAATTTGTGGTACAGAGTTCCATGTCTGTTGCAGTTGGTGGGTCAATATAGGGACGGTTCATGCTGTATGTGGATGACGCTCAAACTGCCGTCCAGTGATGTCCCATATGCGCTCGTTTGGAGATGGATCTGGTGATCAAACAGATCAGGACAACATATTGACGTCTTTAGAGCATATTGGGTTACAACACCGGTATGTGGCGAGTGTTATGCACTCGGAAATCATCCCGTGGTAGGCTGTTCATGAATGGCAGTACAACACGTCATATCAACTGACGTACAAATTTCCTATGAGGGTGCGTGGGATAACCACGAGACTGCTCCTGCGGTCGTATGAAACCACACTCCAGACAATAACTCCAGGTGTGGGTCCAGTGTGTCTAGCACGTTACACCACTGTGGTACCAACTGCCGCTCAGGTTGCTTCTGGAGAGCCAAACGCCGAACACGGTGGTCTTCCCTCTAGATAGCTCCACGTGGCCTTCCAAAGACTTCTTGTGACTGTACATTCTATTGCCTACCGTTGCCAGAATTCATGTACAGCGGCTAGATTCCTGTCAACTCTTTCTGAAATATTGCAGAAGGAACATTCATCTTTTCGCAGTCCTATTAGAAGATTTCGTTCAAACTTAGTGAGGTGTTGATAATGGCGTCTTTTTCGCCTTAAAGGCATTCTTGACTAACAGTAACTCACCACATCTAATCTTTAAGGTAACTAAAGCTCACGACCGTTACAGCGTGTATTTGAAGGAAGCATGATTTGTATTCTCATACTGGCGTTACTAGCTTCACTCTTATGCGACTGGTGCGAAATTTTAATATACATTACCTCTCAGGTGTAGAAATATAACTAGCATCTTTCGTTTATGTCAAACAACTCCTTCTTGCTGTTGCAATTTCTTTCCGTTAGAGTATATATATATATATATATATATATAGCTTTACAGGCAATGTTAGACATGTCGAAAAATTTCTTTTTGCTGATGGCAACGACATTATAATCAATGATAAAACACTAGAACGTCTACTGGAGACAGCAAAGGGAAACCAAAATAATGTTTATAATTCGTCATCATTCAATAAACTTACACTCAAATTAAAATAAACAGAATGAGTTTCTACTTAAAAGGGGGAAATAATACATTAAAATTAAATGTGGATGAGACTTTCAGAGATTATATAGAAAAGCAGGAATTTTTAGGAACTTATATTGGCCATACGTGGCTCACATATGGTTACCTCCTCCGTCGCGAGGACCTACCTCTGTGGCTACCAATTGACAGTCGTCCATCTCTTGCTGGACTGCCCACTTTTAGCCGCTCTGCGGCGGACTTTTAACTTTCCCAGCACCCTACCTTCGGTGTTGGGCGACAATGCCTCAACAGCAGCTTTAGTTTTACGTTTATTTGTAAAGGTGGGTTTTATCATTTCATCTGAGTTTTAGTGCATGTCCTTTGTCCCTCTGTGTCCTCCACCATAGGGCTTTTAGGATGGAGGCTTTAATGTGTTCCAGAGTGGCTGGCTTCTCCTTTTTTATTCTCATGTTCAGCAAGCCATGGTAATCGGCTTTCTTGTTTTTAATCTACTCTCCCTGTTTCTTGCGTCGCTCTGTGTTTTTTTGTCCTGTTTTGTCCATTGTAATGTTTGTTACCCTTCTGCCGTTCTTCTGGTTCTTCCTTTCTCCTGTTATTTTGACATACGTCTTCTTTGTTTTCTTCTTTCCCTTGGGTAATTGTTCTACTGGGAACAAGGGACAGATGACCTCGCAGTTTGGTCCCTTCCCCTCCCCTCCCTCCCCCCCCCCCCCCCCACTGCCCCTTTTAAACCAACCACGCACGCGCAGTAACACATTAAACACATATTAAAATACTTTAACATTACTTATGGTGATTCCAAGCCTTATAATAAATGCTAAATCAATATCTACCCTGGTGTCTGGGAGTCCCTTTTATTGGAACCACAATATTTTCCTTTCCTTCACTGTGTAATTCCTTCCTTTCACTTTGAGTACTAGTTTAACCTCTATTCCTCCGTTTTGGAGGAGTTTCCCTTTCCATTATGCGATATTGTGTATTATTTGCATGTAATAATTATTTCAGTAATGCCCTATTGTCGCAAACAAACCATAGAGCTACTTCAATTATCAGCAATTTACACAAGTGCACGCCAAGACACAATAGAGAGTTGGCTTATGACTCATTATTTGAAAATCGATGTTGGTCTTAGACAAGAGTGCCAGCTGTAAACAGTGTTTCCCGCAGTTCTGGTGCTTGTGTCAAAATATATGTTATTGGCCTTAGTATTTACTGCGAAATTTCTCCAATTTCTCATTTTTTTTTCATTTTTTGGCGCTTAATACAGTTACTGACAATTCTTGACCTATATGAAATAAAATCTTCATAATTTCTTAACGGTTTGCATTAGGACGTTGAAAACGCACGGTTGGCCACGGAGCATGATGGGAATTACTATGGGTATGCATGGTTTGGTTTAGCGAAAAAGTCCACTTTCATCTGGATGGATTCGTCAATACGCAAAATTGGCGTATTTGAGGGACTTAGAATCCTCATTTCGCGATCGAGAAGTCTCTTCACGCTCAAAGTGGTGTGCAGTGTCCAGTCAAGGAATTATCGGTGCGATATTCCTTGATGGCACGACTACTACCGAATCGCTCATGATGGTTTTGGAAGATGATTTCATCCCCCTCATCCAAAGAGACCCTGATGTCGACGAGATGTGGTTGATGCAGAACGGAGTTCAACCCCATCGAAACAGGAGTGTGTTTGATGTCCTGGAGGAGTACTTTGGGGACCGCATTCTACCTCTGAGGTACCCAGAGGCCACTGCCATGGGCCTCGATTGGCCGCCATACGCTCCGAATCAGAACACATGCGACTCGAGTTTGTGGGACTATCTTAAAGACAAGGTGTACAGCAAAAACCCCAAAACCATTGCTGAGCTGAAAACATCCATTCAGGAGGTCATCGACAGCATCAATGTTCCGACACTTCAGCGGGTCATGCAGAATTTCGCTAGTCGTCTGCATCACATCATCGCCAATGATGGCAGGCATATCGAACATGTTATAGCCTAAGTTCGAATATCTTTAGCGACGTTTACATATTGAATGTAGTGTGTGCACGCCGTAGTTTGTAGGTAATTTAGACTTTTTCATCTAGTTCAATAATTGTCACCCTGTACATGGTAGATTTGTCTCCACACTGAGGAACTGAAGGCTGCTACAGGGTTAACACCGCATTTAAAAAATTCCGGAAAAGTTTCATTACATCCGAGTCGTCCGTGCGTTCCATTTGCTCCTTTTTTGTGGGTACTGGCTCTTCTATTGCGCTCTTGCAGCTGTCACAGCGTTTCGAAACAACGTGCGCAGCTCCGTCTTCCTATTCAGGGGGGCACGCGACGGCGCGAGGAGCGCATTCAGGCCCGCAGTCACGTCGGTCGGTCGACGGTGCGTTATCAGCGCCAGCCGGCCGCAGCTGCGGGAAGACGCGACGTCGCTCGCCGCTCGACGGAACTCCTTAGAAGGCTGTGGGAAACGAAAGCGCCGCATCTCCTGTTACCCGCGGGCACATGAAACGAGCTTAGCATAAGGACAATGGGGACACGGCGATTGCATCTCCGGGCTGGCCTTGGACGTCAGCCTCGTATGAATTTACATTGCCCGGGCTACTCCTATCTGGCAGCTCCACCTGTTGCGGCGTGCGAGAGGCGGCCGACCAGTGACAGCAACGTTGTAGCTTAATTTCTCGCTGCGCGGCTCACACACACACTCACACACACACACACACACACACACACCTGTGCTGAGACAGTCTGGGAAGCAAGAGCGCTGCTCTCTCTCTCTCTCTCTCTCTCTCTCTCTCTCTCTGTCTCTCGCTCTCTCTCTCTGTCTCTCTCCGTCGCTCTCTTTTCGTGCCCCGCAGCTCCATCTCACACAGACGTCTCGTCATACATACAGATACACACACATACACACAAACACACACACACATTTAAGGCATCTGCGAGAGCGTTTTAAGATTAGCATTAACACTAACGCTTCGATACTTCGGGTGACTGACAGAATAATGTTACACTCATTGGCCAAAGAAAGAAAAAAACATAACACGTTGGACTGGTCAGACTCAAGAAATGCAATCTCAAGGATACTGCCATAGTTGTTCGACCTCGAAATGCTTTTAAACGCACGGTGTAACGCATTCTTGACGTTGAAACTTTTTTTGCCTTACTTTTCACATTCCTAGCGAAATTAGTTCAATGTAAAATGTGTAGCAGTCATCACCCTCTGATTCTTTTTTTCTCTTTTTGTAGAATAGTAAACAGTGAATAACTTGCACATTGAAAGCGTGGTTTAAACGCTTATAAAAACTCCTTCTTAAGAAGGAAAATATGGACAAGATGTATTACATGTTGTGGCAGAGGTACGTTAAAATATAGCCGAAAGGCATAAATAAAATACAGAATTTCACCTCAATATTAAATTAAAACATGTACAACATAGTTGTTGTCATATGGTGGTATCTCGTCAATGTACAGTCAGTGCATTCATCCATTACTACCAAATACCTCACCAAGATACAGTCAGTGCATTCATCCATTACTACCATACACCTCACCAATGTACAGTGAGTGCATTCATCTATTACTACCATATACCTCACCAATGTACAGCCCAGTGCATTCATCCATTACTACCATATACCTCACCAATGTACAGCCAGTGCATTCATCCATTACTACTATATACCTCACCAATGTACAGTCAGTGCATTCATCCATTACTACCATATACCTCACCAATGTACAGCCAGTGCATTAATCCATTACTACCATATACCTCACCAGTGTACAGTCCAGTGCATCATCCATTGCTACCATATACCTCACCAATGTACAGTCCAGTGCATTTATCCATTAATACCATATACCTCACCAATGTACAGTCAGTGCATTCATTCATTACTACCACATACCTCACCAATGTACAGTCCAGCGCATTCATCCATTCCTACCATATACCTCACCAGTGTACAGTCCAGTGCATTCATCCATTACTACCATATGACAACTATGTTATGCATGTTTTAATTTAATATGAAGGTGAAATTTGATGTTCGACTGACACCTTTCAGCTATATTTTAACGTAAATCTGCTACAACATGTAATTTCAGATGCCCAAAATTTCCTTCTGAAGAACATTTTTTTTTTATAAACGTTGAAAGCAGGTATAGTATCCAGATTTCGGCTTTTATGCCGTTATCAAGTACAATGCTAAAAGTTGTCAGACCATTATTAAGCCATATCTGTTAAGGCAGTCCAAAGCAGGCCCTTACTAAGTCGTACATGTTAGGTAGTGTAAAGCAGGTTAGCACTGCACTTGATAATGGCGTAAAAGCCGGAATATGGGTAGTACAGAAGATAATTATAATGATACAAAGCTATAAGGCGGCTCACTCTTTTAAAAAGTATTTCACGAATGTGGCTCAACGCCATCGAAACATTTTCATGGTTAAGAGGGTTTTAATACACCTTCCAGTTTGCAACTTATTGGCTGTTTACTATTTCTACAAGACGATTTCAGTCTACAGTTGATACTTCAGCCATGTACTATATATATATATATATATATATATATATATATATATATATATATATATATATATATATATAGTGTTACAAAAAGGTACGGCCAAACTTTCAGGAAACATTCCTCACACACAAATAAAGAAAAGATGTCATGTGGACATGTGTCCGGAAACGCTTAATTTCTTTGTTAGAGCTCATTTCAGTTTCGTCAGTATGTGCTGTACGTCCTCGATTCACCGTCAGTTGGCCCAATTGAAGGAAGGTAATGTTGACTTCGGTGCTTGTGTTGACATGCGACTCATTGCTCTACAGTACTAGCATCAAGCACATCAGTACGTAGCATCAACAGATTAGTGTCCATCATGAACGTGGTTTTGCAGTCAGTGCAATGTTTACAAATGCGGAGTTGGCAGATGCCCATTTGATGTATGGACTAGCACGGGGCAATAACCGTGGCGCGGTACGTTTGTATCGAGACAGATTTCCAGAACGAAGGTGTCCCGACAGGAAGACGTTCGAAGCAATTTATCGGCGCCTTAGGGAGCACGGAACATTCCAGCCTATGACTCGCGACTGGGGAAGACCTAGAACGACGAGGACACCTGCAATGGACGAGGCAATTCTTCGTGCAGTTGACGATAACCCTAATGTCAGTGTCAGAGAAGTTGCTGCTGTACAAGATAACGTTGACCACGTCACTGTATGGAAAGTGCTACGAGGGAACCAGTTGTTTCCGTACCATGTACAGCGTGTGCAGGCACTATAAGCAGCTGATTGGCCTCCACGGGTACACTTCTTCGAATGGTTCACCCAACAATGTGTCAATCCTCATTGCAGTGCAAATGTTCTCTTTACGGATGGGGCTTCATCCCAACGTGATCAAATTGTAAATTTTCACAATCAACATGTGTGGGCTGACGAGAATCCGCACGCAATTGTGCAATCACGTCATCAACACAGATTTTCTGTGAACGTTTGGGCAGGCATTGTTGGTGATGTCTTGATTGGGCCCCATGTTCTTCCACCTACGCTCAATGGAGCACGTTATCATGATTTCATACGGGATACTCTACCTGTGCTGCTAGAACATGTGCCTTTACAAGTACGACACAACATGTGGTTCATGCACGATGGAGCTCCTGCACATTTCAGTCGAAGTGTTCGTACGCTTCTCAACAACAGATTCGGTGACCGATGGATCGGTAGAGGCGGACCAATTCCATGGCCTCCACGCTCTCCTGACCTCAACCCTCTTGACTTTCATTTATGGGGGCATTTGAAAGCTCTTGTTTGCGCAACCCCGGTACCAAATGTAGAGACTCTTCGTGCTCGAATTGTGGACGGCGGTGATACAATACGCCATTCTCCAGGGCTGCATCAGCGCACCAGGGATTCCATGCGATGGAGAGTGGATGCATGTATCCTCGCTAAGGGAGGACATTTTGAACATTTCCTGTAACAAAGTGTTTGAAGTCTCGCTGATACGTTCTGTTGCTGTGTGTTTCCATTCCATGTTTAATGTGATTTGAAGAGAAGTAATAAAATGAGCTCTAACATGGTATATATATATATATATATATATATATATATATATATATATATATATATATATATATATATTCTTTCTGTGTTGGCTACCTTGGAAAGTCACGACAATTTCAGCTTCTTACTACACACAGCTGCTCTGTTACTCTATCAGTCAAGTGGCGTTCACCGTTAGCGGAAACCGTATCTACTTTCTACTTTTACGATTGTCGTATACACTGTAGAAGTCTGAATAGCTCCACAGTAATGTTAGCTACAACAGCCGAGGCGAGACTTAAGGGCTTGAAGTGCACCGTAAAGACACGATCCACCACCTGAGTTAACATTTCTTTACATTTGGTACAGTAAGGCGGACATCTGCGGGACCTCTCCTTCTGACGGCGGGGCAGTGGTTTGTCGCTTTGTTGGCTTCTTACTGCAGGATGGTTCAAAATAAAGCGCATCTACTCACGATGGTCCAGTGTGGGCTGTAATCACCGTATGGCAGGGAAACTTTGTAGATATGATAATGCGCTAATGCTGTTCCGACTTACGCCAGAAGAAAAGTACACTCCTGGAAATGGAAAAAAGAACACATTGACACCGGTATGTCAGACCCACCATACTTGCTCCGGACACTGCGAGAGGGCTGTACAAGTAATGATCACACGCACGGCACAGCGGACACACCAGGAACCGCGGTGATGGCCGTCGAATGGCGCTAGCTGCGCAGCATTTGTGCACCGCCGCCGTCAGTGTCAGCCAGTTTGCCGTGGCATACGGAGCTCCATCGCAGTCTTTAACACTGGTAGCATGCCGCGACAGCGTGGACGTGAACCGTATGTGCAGTTGACGGACTTTGAGCGAGGGCGTATAGTGGGCATGCGGGAGGCCGGGTGGACGTACCGCCGAATTGCTCAACACGTGGGGCGTGAGGTCTCCACAGTACATCGATGTTGTCGCCAGTGGTCGGCGGAAGGTGCACGTGCCCGTCGACCTGGGACCGGACCGCAGCGACGCACGGATGCACGCCAAGACCGTAGGATCCTACGCAGTGCCGTAGGGGACCGCACCGCCACTTCCCAGCAAATTAGGGACACTGTTGCTCCTGGGGTATCGGCGAGGACCATTCGCAACCGTCTCCATGAAGCTGGGCTACGGTCCCGCACACCGTTAGGCCGTCTTCCGCTCACGCCCCAACATCGTGCAGCCCGCCTCCAGTGGTGTCGCGACAGGCGTGAATGGAGGGACGAATGGAGACGTGTCGTCTTCAGCGATGAGAGTCGCTTCTGCCTTGGTGCCAATGATGGTCGTTTGCGTGTTTGGCGCCGTGCAGGTGAGCGCCACAATCAGGACTGCATACGACCGAGGCACACAGGGCCAACACCCGGCATCATGGTGTGGGGAGCGATCTCCTACACTGGCCGTACACCACTGGTGATCGTCGAGGGGACACTGAATAGTGCACGGTACATCCAAACCGTCATCGAACCCATCGTTCTACCATTCCTAGACCGGCAAGGGAACTTGCTGTTCCAACAGGACAATGCACGTCCGCATGTATCCCGTGCCACCCAACGTGCTCTAGAAGGTGTAAGTCAACTACCCTGGCCAGCAAGATCTCCGGATCTGTCCCCCATTGAGCATGTTTGGGACTGGATGAAGCGTCGTCTCACCCGGTCTGCACGTCCAGCACGAACGCTGGTCCAACTGAGGCGCCAGGTGGAAATGGCATGGCAAGCCGTTCCACAGGACTACATCCAGCATCTCTACGATCGTCTCCATGGGAGAATAGCAGCCTGCATTGCTGCGAAAGGTGGATATACACTGTACTAGTGCCGACATTGTGCATGCTCTGTTGCCTGTGTCTATGTGCCTGTGGTTCTGTCAGTGTGATCATGTGATGTATCTGACCCCAGGAATGTGTCAATAAAGTTTCCCCTTCCTGGGACAATGAATTCACGGTGCTCTTATTTCAATTTCCAGGAGTGTAGTTCGAATTCTGACCACGACTTGCAAATCTGGCGCTGTCCAGCATCTCTTCGACAGCTCCAGTGCTCATTTTGAACAAATTGTGTAAGCTCTAACAATAAAATCAACGTTATGCATTCCTCAATAGTTTGACATTTCCTGCCCACATTCCGTTCCTAATCCATTACATATGGAAACATTTCTATACGTCTGTCTTGCATCCACAGTGCCAAACTTTCACATGGTAGCCAAATTTTGAATTAATTATTTACACCGTAAGTCGGGTCCACACTAATGCATTTCAATATCTGCCCAGTGTGATATCATCCAGAGATCGTGGTGCCACACCAAAGTCGGTAACACGAATCGGTACCACAGACAACTTATACACAGGTCTTTGCCATAGGACTGCTTGATAATTTATTTTTGTTATTAGCTATGAAAGCATCACTTGATGCACGGAGTAACAAACTGTTCTCATGAGATACAACGTTCGACATTTGCAACAGTACACGTTCATCTGAAACTTCATAACTGTCACTTTCCTGCAAGATTTTGTTGACTGCTGTGGCTGATGTCTCGAACAGATGTGAGCTCTTGCATGCTTGACACTATATTGACGTCAGCGTGAGGGCGCTGCTGTTGCTGAAGGGAAGGCGTGATTAGTGGAGCGTCGCCCCATTTGTCATTGCGGATTGCAGCGAGCCCTAAGTATTTATTTATTTATTTATGTCATAAAATAGACTAACACACTGAAGCATCGAAGAAACTGGTATAGGCACGCGTTTTCAAATACAGAGATATTGAAACAGGCAGAACACGGCGCTGCTGCTGGCAACGACTATATAAGACAACAAGTATCTGGCGCAGTTTTCAGATCGGTTACTGCTGTTACAATGACAGGTTATCAGGATTTAAGTGAGTTTGAAGGTGGTGCTACAGTAGGTACACCAGTGATGGGACACAGTACCTTCGAGGTAGCGACGAAGCAGGGACTTTCTCGTACGACCATTTCATGAGTGTACTGTGAATATCAGTAATCCAGAAAAACATCAAATGTCCGACATCGCTGCAGCCGGAAAAAGATCCTGCATGAATAGGACCAACGACGACTGAAGAGAATCATTCAACGTAATGGAAGTGCAACCCTTCCGCAAATTGCTGCAGATTTCAGTGCTGCCATCAACAAGTGTCAGCTTGCGAACCATTTCGGAGCCTAAGGCCCACTGTGTGCCCTTGATGACTGCACGACACAAATCTTTACACCTCGGCTGGGCCCGTCAACACCGACATTGGAGTGTTAATGACTACAAACACGTTGCCCGATCAGACGAATATCGTTTCAAATTGTATCGAGCGGATGGACGGACACGGGTTTGGAGACAACCTCATGAATCCATGGACCCTGCACGTCATCAAGGACTGTTCAAGCTGGTGGAGGCTCTTTAATACTGTGTGGCCTGTGCAGCTCGAGTGATATGGGACTTTCGATAAGTCCAGATACGAACCAGGTACCGCCGTTTGAGTCTCGTACAGATTCCCGTATGGAGGACATAGTGATAGACATCCCTGGGGTTGTGAAGCAGCTGAATGGGTTGAAAATAAATAAATCGCCAGGTCCTGATGGGATTCCAATTCGGTTTTACAGAGAGTACTCTACTGCATTGGCTCCTTACTTAGCTTGCATTTATCGCGAATCTCTTGCCCAACGTAAAGTCCCGAGCGACTGGAAAAAAGAGCAGGTGACGCCTGTATATAAGAAGGGTAGAAGGACGTTTAACTCGGTGCCCCACTGCAGACTCCTAACTAAGGTACGAGCATACGGGATTGGTTCCCAAATACGTGAGTGGCTCGAAGACTTCTTAAGTAATAGAACCCAGTACGTTGTCCTCAATGGTGAGTATTCATCGGAGGTGAGGTTATCATCTGGAGTGCCCCAGGCAAGTGTGGTAGGTCCGCTGTTGTTTTCTATCTACATAAATGATCTTTTGGATAGGGTGGATAGCAATGTGCGGCTGTTTGCTGATGATGCTGTGGTGTACGGGAAGGTGACGTCGTTGAGTGAGTGGAGGAGGATACAAGATGAGTTGGACAGGATTTGTGATTGATGTAAAGAATGGCAGCTGACTCTAAATATAGATAAATGTAAATTAATGCAGACGAATAGGAAAAAGAATCCTGTAATGTTTGAATACTCCGTTAGTAGTGTAGCGCTTGACAAAGTCACGTCGATTAAATATTTGGGCGTAACATTGCAGAGCGATATGAAGTGGGACAAGCATGGAATGCCAGTTGTGGGGAAGGCAGATAGTCGTCTTCGGTTCATTGGTAGAATTTTGGGAAGATGTGGTTCATGTGTAAAAGAGACCGCTTATAAAACACTAATACGACCTATTCTGGAGTACTGCTCGAGCGTTTAAGATCCCTATCAGGTTGGATTGAGAAGCAATTCAGAGGCGCGTTGCTAGATTTGTTATTGTTACACAAATGCTTCAGGAACTCGGGTGGGAGTCTCTGGAGGAAAGGAGGCGTTCTTTTCGTGAATCGCTACTGAGGAAATTTAGAGAACCAGCACTTGAGGCTGACTGCAGTACAGTTTTACTGCCACCAACTTATATTTCGCGGAATGACCACAAAGATAAGATAAGAGAGATTAGGGCTCGTACAGAGGCATATAGGCAGTCATTTTTCCCTCGTTCTGTTTGGGAGTGGAACAGGGAGAGAAGATGCTAATTGTGGTACGATATTCCCTCCGCCACGCACCGTATGGTGGATTGCGGAGTATGTATGTCGATGTAGAACCTAACAGGTGACACGAACGTAAGCATCCTGTCGGATCAGTTGCATTCATTCATGTCCACTGCGCACTCCGACGGACTTGGGCAATTCCAGTAGCACAATGCGACTCCCACCCGAGTTCCTGAAGCATTTGCGTAACAGTAACAAATCTAGCAACCCGCCTCTGAATTGCTATAGAGTGGCTCCAGGAATACTCTTCTGAAAAATGTTCAAATGTGTGTGAAATCTTATGGGACTTAACTGCTAAGGTCATCAGTCCCAAAGCTTACACACTACTTAACATAAATTATCCTAAGGACAAACACACGCACACCCATGCCCGAGAGAGGACTCGAACCTCCGTCGGGACCAGCCGCACAGTCCATGACTGCAGCGCCTTAAACCGCGCGGCTAATCCCGCGCGGCTACTCTTCTGAGTTTAAGCACTTCCGCTGGGCACCGAACTTGCCAGACATGGACATTATTGAGCATATCTGGGACTTATGGACAGCCCTTTAGGATTCACGGTGTCAATTCCATGCAGCGCTACTTCAGACATTAGTCGAGTCCATTGCTCGTCGTGTTGTGGCACTTCTGCGTGTTAACCATGGTAACGTATTGTATTTTTGGTGTTTCCATATTTTTGTCCATCGCCTGTACGTTTTCGAGTTGACAATTAAAACGTTTTGACTACTCTCATAAAGTGATGTTATTTACACTACTGGCCATTAAAATTGGTACACCAAGAAGAAATGCAGATGATAAACGGGTATTCATTAGACAAATATATTATACTAGAACTGGCATGTGATTACATTTTCACGCAATTTGGGTGCATAGATCCTGAGAAATCAGCATCCAGAACGACCACCTCTGGCCGTAATAACGGCCTTGATACGCCTGTGCATTGAGTCAGACAGCGCTCGGATGGCGTGTACAGGTACAGCTGCCCATACAGCTTCAACACGATACCACAGTTCATCAAGAGTAGTGACTGGCGTATTGTGACGAGCCAGTTGCTCGGCCACCATTGACCAGACGTTCTCAATTGCTGAGAGATCTGGAGAATGTGCTGGCCAGGGCAGCAGTCGAACATTTACTGTATCCAGAAAGGCCCGTACAAGACCTGCAACACGAGGTCGTGCATTATCCTGCTGAAATGTAGGGTTGCGCAGCGATCGAATGAAAGGTAGAGCCACAGGTCGTAACACATCTGAAACGTAACGTCCACTGTTCAAAGTGCAGTCAATGCGAACAAAGAGGTGATCGAGACGTGTAACCAATGGCACCCCATGCCATCACGCTGGGTGATACGCCAGTATGGCGATGACGATTACACGATTCCAATGTGCGTTCACCGCAATGTCGCCGAACACGGATGCGACCATCTTGATGCTATAAACAGAACCTGGATTCATCCGAAAAAATGACTTTTTCCCATTCGTGCACCCAGGTACGTCGTTGAGTACACCATCGCAGGCGCACCTGTCTGTGACGCAGCGTCAAGGGTAACCGCAGCCACGATCTCCGAGCTAATAGTCCATGGTGCTGCAAACTTCGTCGAACTGTTCGTGCAGATGGTTGTTGTCTTGCAAACGTCCCCATCAGTTGCCTCAGGGATCGAGACGTGGCTACACGATCCGTTACAGCCATGCGGATTAGATGCCTGTCATCTCGACTGCTAGTGATACGAGGCCGTTGGGATCCAGCACGGCGTTCCGTATTACCCTCCTGAACCCACATATTCTATATTCTGCTGACAGTCATTGGATCTCTACCAACTCGAGCAGTAATGTCGCGATACTACAAACCGCAATCACGATAGGCTACAATCCGACCTTTATCAAAGTCGGAAACGTGATGGTAAGCATTTCTCCTCCTTACACGAGGCAGCACAACAACGTTTCACCAGGCAACACCGGTCAACCACTGTTTTTGTATGAGAAATCGGTTGGAAACTTTCCTCATGTCAGCACGTTGTAGGTGTCGCCACCAGCGCCAACATTGTGTGAATGCTCTGAAAAGCTAAACATTTGCATATCACAGCATATTCTTCTTGTCGGTTAAATTTCGCGTCTGTAGCACGTCATCTTCATGGTGTAGCAATTTTAATGGCTACTAGTGTAGTTGAAATCTCACTCGAGCTCCACGTGATTGTTCGATGTGTGACACACCTCAAGGCGACACAGGTATTCATCGTCACGATATACGCGCTCATGCTGGACAGTCAGGCGCTGCAATTACGGTGTAATGACTTGCCTTTGTGTGGAGGACCTAAGGAAAGCGGCGCCAGCGTGTCGTGCGCTGCCTTGGCAGGTGGGACACCCAATTAATACCTGCGGTGACACTCGCCCCGTACTGGGAACCCGCGGCGCCCCGCTGCGCCCGGCCGTGGCGTCACCAGCCGCTCACTCCTGAGTCACGAGCGGCGCGTCGTGACGCCGCCCAAGGGCGCACTCGGCCGCCTCCCGGACGGGTCGAGGCCGAGCGACGCGTCACACACACACACACATTCAGGCCCGCGAGGCCTGCCCGTCCGCTTGTAGCAGTTGCTGGTGCCGGAGAATCGCAGAAGCCCGCCACTCACTCTGTGATGTCAGCTTTCAGTTACAGTGCTTACCCACTTATTGTCCTCCGAGTCGCCTTCGGTATCTGAAACACTAGTGCTGCGTCAGATACTTGTTGCAAGAAACCAGTATTAACTTCATTATCGACGGTGCTCTCAGGACATGCTAGTTCGCGTCTCGTAGTACGACAAGCTCCTGATTATCTGGCTAGTATATTATCCAACCACAGTCAAATAATTTTTGAAAAAAAAAAAAAAGATAGAAACGAGGCATACAGACTGAAGAGCCAAAGAAGCCGGTACACCTGCCTAATCTCGTGTGGGGTGCATGCAGATGCGCAACAACACGACGTGGCTTGCACTCGACTAATGCCTGAAGTAGTGCTGAACACATCTACATCTACATCTACATCTACATCCATACTCCGCAAGCCACCTGACCGTGTATGGCGGAGTGTACCTTGAGTATATCGGTTCTCCCTTCTATTCCAGTTCGTATTGTTCGTGGAAAGAAGGATTGTCGGTGTGCCTCTGTGTGGGCTCTAATCTCTCTGATTTCATCCTCATGGTCTCTTCGCGAGATATACGTACGAGGGAGCAATATACTGCTTGAGTCCTTGGTGAAGGCATGTTCTCGAAACTTCAACAAAAGCCCGTACCGAGCTACTGAGCGTCTCTCCTGCACAGTCTTCCACTGGAGGTTATCTATCATCTCCGTAACGCTTCGCGACTACTAAATGATCCTGTAACGAAGCGCGCTGCTCTCCGTTGGATCTTCTCTATTTCTTCTATCAACCCTATCTGGTACGGATCCCACACTGCTGAGCAGTATTCAAGCAATGGGCGAACAAGTGTACTGTAACCTACTTCCTTTGTTTTCGGATTGCATTTCCTTAGGATTCTTCCAATGAATCTCAATCTGGCATCTGCTTTACCAACGATCAACTTTTTATGATCATTCCATTTTAAATCACTCCTAATGCGTACTCCCAGATAATTTATGGAATTAACTGCTTCCAGGTGCTGACATGCTATATTGTAGCTAAATGATAAGGGATCTTTCTTTCTATCAATCCTGCAGGGCTGTCCAGAAATCCGTAAGAGTACGGTGGTATGGAGATCTCTCTGACCACGTTGCAAGGCATCCCAAATATGTTCAATAATGTTTGGGGGCCAGCGTAAATGTTTAAATTCAGAAGAGTGGTCCGGGAACCACTCTGTAGGAATTCTTCATGTGTGGGGTGACGCACTGTCCTGCAGGAATTGCCAAATTCCGTCAGAATGCACAATGGACATGAAAGGATGCAGGTGATAAGACAGGATGCATACGTACGTGTCACCTGTCAGAGTCTAGACGTATCAGGGGTCCCATATCACTCCAACTGCACACGTTCCACACCATTACAAAGCCTCCGTCAGCTCAAACAGTCCCCGACTGACGTGCAGCGTCCATGGATCCGTGCATTTTTCTCTATACCCGTTCTCGTCGATCCGTTCGATATAATTTGAAACGAGACTCGTCCGACTAGGCAACATGTTTCCCGTCATCAACAGTAATATCGGTGTTGACAGGCCCAGCCGAAGCGTTAAGCTTCGTGTCCTGTAGGCATGAATGGCACACTAGTGGGTCTTCTGCTTCGAAAGCCCATATCGATGATGTTCCGTTGAAGGGTTCTCACACTGACACATGTTAGTGACCCAGTATTAAAATGTGCAGCAATTTCCGGATGGGTTGCACTTCTGCCACGTTGGACGTATCTCTTTAGTCGTCTTTTGTCCGATTCTTGCAGGATCTTTTTCGGTCGCAGAAATGTCGGAGATTTCGCGTTTACCGGATACCTGATGTTCACGGTACACTCATGAAATGATCCTACGGGAAAAATCATTGATACCTCGGAGATGCTGAGTCCCATCGCTCGTGCGCCGGCTATAACACCACGTTCAAACTCACTTAAATCTTGATAACCTGCCATTGTAGCAGGAGTAACCGATCTAACAAATGCGCCCGACACTTGCTGTCTCAAATAGGAGTTTTCGACTGCAGCGCCGTATTCTTCCTGTTCACATATCTCTGTATTTGAATAGGCATGCCTATACCAGATTCTTTGGCGCTTCAGCGTAATACAAATTACTGATTGTGAAACAGGAAGATGACCAGAAGATCACGGTGAACAAAGGATGCAAGTTAGAGTAAGAGGCCAAAGACGAGGCGAGCGATGAATCTGCTATAAGACGCAGAGAGGGGTGAGAGTATGCGATGTTCTATCAGTGATTAGAATACTCAGTTAAATGTACAAAGAAGTTGGCAGTATGGGCCCACTTATCAGTATGACAGGGGACACTATGTGGCTTGGAAGCACACACTAGTCCCGTTGGGAAGGGTGTCATAAAAACGTTGTATCATCTCCTGAGCTAAGATATCCGAAACTGTTGGAACTGGTCCCTGATATCCTGGATGCTGCGACTGGACGGAGCTGCCTTCAGAGCCGGTCCCACATATTTTCCAATTTGGTCATATTGCTGGTCGTGGGAGTGTCTCAGTATCACTCACACCGTTCATAGAGACATGTACTGTGAGTGGACAAGTCTGTGTACTATTGAAAAATGGCATAACGATAGTGTCACATGGGGGGTAACACATCAGGACGCAGGGTCTGCGCGACGTATCCTTGTACCGTCAGAGGTGCCTCGGTCACTACCAGCCCTCGAACTGAAGTCATAATAGTGTCTCCTCACACTATGAAGCTAGGAGAAAATCTCCTACACCCCTCCAAAAAATTGGAGGAATGGGATCTCTGCCCAGGTGGCCGCCAGAGTCGCTGATGAAGGCCATCCGGCGTAGTGCAGAACCGAGATTTATCGCTGAACATAATACGGCGCCAGTTGTCAGCAGTCTGTGCGTCCCACTCGTGGAACCATTGCGAGCACAGCCGTTTCTGTTCTGGTGCTGATGGCAAACTACGCACAGGAGGGTAACTTCTGAGTCCGGCTGCTGATAGTCTGCAGGATACTGAAGAACGTTGCACGGAGTCCAGTTGTTCACTGATAGCAGTCGCAGAGGCGAAAGTGTTAGGACGTACTTGCGGCACAATACAGCGATCCTTCCTTGTGGTGGTCAGACGAGGTCGACCGAAACGTTGACGAGTACGCTTAGTCTCATGTTCCGGGCCACTGTCACATGCGGGTGCCCTGTGAGTCTGGATATTACACATTCAGACCAGTCGGGCTAAGGGAGATCCATAATGAGGACCCTTTCAAGCCCTATCATTTGCTTATAACTCTGTGTCACACAAATACACAGCATTTGTGTATCGTTCACGCCCCTTGTATACTCTAGTGGTAACCATCCTATACACACTAATGCATTCTGTCACAGAAAACTGCAACACTAATCTTTAAGGTACCAACCGATGGTGTGTACATGCATCATGTTACATTGACATCCGATCATGTCTTCTGGGTGTTTCACTAATTTTGTCGCGGAGTGTATTTGCTCAGTATGAGAATTTAGATTTAAGTGACTTAAGCCTGTCTTAAAAAATACCTTACTTCCAATATAAATTTATGTACATATAATTATGCCATAGAACAGCATGTCTGAAACTTAAAAGTATTTGTTATTAGGCCAGTCTTAAGAGCCGACGGCTAGTGTGTTCCTTTTCATCTATGTTCATTTTCCTCTATGATAGATGTTAAGGTTTCAAGAAGTGCAGAATTAGTGACCAATTACTTTTAAACCTTGTTCGCAATGATGGATTTTTGCAGTGCTAGTTGTACTTAGTTTGTATTCAATGCTGTAGGGAAGTTTGGAGAAATTATTTGTTAGCTTGCTCCAGTTACTCACTGAGAATATATTGAGACGAAGTGAGGGTGAGAACGTATATTTCTAGTTATTCTAGGAGATACTTTTCCTTGGCTTTGCGAATTGTATATAATGCCTCTAATTAACATTTAATGTTAGAAATACAATGTCCATACTGATGTACCCCATCAGCCCAAAAAGTTCCGTGATTGGTGGGCCGTGGCGAACAGGCGCCAGTGTTATTTTGTTTATGTATCGTTGAGATCGATTGTGGTTGAGCTAAGCTATCTTCGCTTTTTGCGTATCTTATTCTCCGGGTTGGCGCTTGAGGCGAGTTGGTCGTTAGCCTTCGACGGGTAACCCTCAAGATCGCGTGACATTCGCGGGGAGACGAGTGTCAACGGCTGCCGAACGAGCGTGATGACCGTTACATGAAATTGTTGCGCGTTTTGGTGACATTGGCAGCTTGGAGATACAAGTTCTGTGACTTCGCTGAGAATAAAATTTGAAGTGAAGCCGTGAAGCTGTGGAACCCGCTCCCTCGTATTCTGTACGTGATATGGAGTAAGTGGTCGTAATTGTGTTTTGTTGGCCGACACACTCGAGCCATTTATACTTTATTATTGTGGTGAGACTTTCATAGTCGAACCTTAATATGGTATGGAAGAGTTCAGTTGACCTAGTTAAATGGTGGCCGTTATTTGAAAGTTTCCTCAGAAGTTTTATTAGTGCTTAGTGTCTCTTGTGATCAGATGATTTTATGTTGGCGTTTTCAGAGCCTGCACTCTATTAATATCGTTGTCCATGTGTAAAATACTTAAGGTCAAAGTTGCGATTTAGTCAGTAGTGTAACGCGTTCCTTCACACGCTTACCCATATGTCGAGTCAAAGGTTCTGCCAAGTGTTCCTATGGTTCAGAGTTATTGGAATGTCTTTGTGATTTGGGCAGAAATTTTTGATTGCGCCAACGCCTTGGCTGGGGGTGAAATGTCGTCTGAGGTCTAGGCCTGGAAGTGTTTAAGAACCTGGCCACTATCGGGAGTTCTTCACATATCGCCTTCCAAAGTTCGGTATTTATCTTCCTTCCGCCAAGGCAGGCTGGTAGACATATAAATACAGCCGGCCGCTGTGGCAAAGTGGTTCTAGACGCTTCGGGCATGAATGTGTGTGATGTCTTAGGTTAGTGAGGTTTAAGTAGTTCTAAGTTCTAGGGGACTGATGACCTCAGATGTTAAGTCCCGTAGTGCTCAGAGCCATTTGAACCATATATAAATAACCTCATGCTCATAAATTAAGGATAATTGCAGAGTGTGGTGCAACACAACGTGGCACTACACAAAACTGGCGCTAATAGCATAGGCACATAGGGAACACACATGATACAGATCTTCCCTAAGCACATGTGCTACAAAACGACACTGTTTCCTGCGCTTGTAGCCCGACATCAATACGGGATATGATCAACATGCACACGTACACAGGCCGCACGACTGGTTGGCATACTCTGGATTAGGTGGTCGAGCAGCTTCCGGGTTATTGCGTCCCATTCTTGCACCAGTGCCTGTCGGAGCTCCGGAAGTGCCCCAGGGGTTTCAAGATGTGCAGCGATACATCGACCGAGAGCATCCCAGACGTGCTCGAAGCGGTTTAGGTCTGGAGAACAGGCAGGCCACTCCATTCGCTTGGTATCTTATGTTTCAAGATACTGCTCCACGATGGCAGCTCGGTGGGGACGTGCGTTATCATCCATCAGGAGGAAGGTGGGACCCACTGCACCCCTGAAAAGGCGGACATACTGGTTCCAAATGACGTCCCTGTACACCTGACCTTTTACAGTTCCTCTGTCAAAGACATGCACTGGTGTACGTGCACTAGTCATAATCCCACCCCACACCATCAAACCACGACCTCCATACAGGAACCTTTCAAGGACATTAAGGGCTTGGTATCTGGCTCCTAGTTCACGCCAGATGAAAAGCCGGCGAGAATCACTGTACAGACTATACCTGGACCCGTCCGTGAACATAACCTGGGACCTCTGTTGCAATGACCTTGTACTGTGTTCTTGACACCAGGCTTTACGGGCTCTCCTATGATCAGGAGTCAGTAGAATGCACCTTGTAGGTCTCCGGGTGAATAAACCATGTCTGTTCAGTCGTCTGTAGACTGTGTGTCTGGAGACAACTGTTCCAGTGACTGCGGTAAGGTCCCGAGCAAGGTTACCTGCAGTACTCCGTGGCCGTTTGCGGGCACTAATGGTGAGATATCGGTCTTCTTGTGGTGTTTTACACTGTGGACGTCCCGTAATGTAGCGCCTGGACACGTTTCCTGTCTGCTGGAATCGTTGCCATAATCGTGAGATCACACACGGAGGGCCCGTGCTACGACCTGCTGTGTTTGACCAGCCTCCAGCCGCCCTGGTATTCTACTCCTCATAACGTCATCAATATGTGTCCTTTGAGCCATTTTCAACACACAGTAACCATTAGCACGTCTGAAAACGTCTGCACACTTGCTCGTTGCACCGTACTCTGACATGCCCCAAGACACCTCTGCGTATGTGGACTGCTGCCAGCGCGACCGTGCGACGACCGCAGGGCAAATGCACCGCATGGTCATACCCCGAGGTGATTTTAACCCGCAAACCTCCCACCAGAGCGTTGTTTCACCATATATCAGCATTATCCTTAATTTATGAGCCTGAGTGTATATATTGTATGTAACCTGTTCGTACATGAACCTGTTTCCTTAAATATTACATATAGGCAGCTGTCTGTACCTTAAGCTGCATAGCATCCGCTGATTTCCTTGTGAAACTCTTTCTAGTAATCTTTCTATTAACACGTCTGAGTACGTGAACATTTATTTTTAAAGATCAGTGTTCCTGCTGTAGTTTTTTTATTTAAGTGGTTCTATCATGTAATTGGATCTTAGCTTGGCACTAGTGTTCAAGTGTCATTAAGTCACCCTTTACTGGTAATTCTTTTTATTATATGTATTTCGAGCGAAATCCAATATCGGGGTTTGAATTTCTGAAGTTTGTTAGTAATTCTGTTTTCGTAATAAGGGACTGTTTATTTGAGTAGCGAGTACGTTGGGTTTCTAACTGTATTTGCAAAGTTTTATCTAATGGCTCATCCACAATTTGTAATTGTAAAATGCCTTAAAAGGCGTAATGTCAATAAATTGTCTTAATTATAAATTGTGACTACCAAACATCATTTCATCCCGCTTCCTCTTCTATGGTATTTAAGATATGGTGTTTAAGTGTGGTACGATTAAGGAAACCACGTACCAATTGGATTAATAAAAAATTGAAGTTAAGATGGTGGTTTTAGTGCTTGTAGTGTTCTACATAGCCTCCCTCCACCTGGTTAAAACGCAGAGAACGTCGTCCATACAACCACGTGAAATTGTCAGAAAAGTCCTTTTTTGGAATGTTGTTCGAACTGCGTGTCACATTCGCGCCTCCTAAAGTCTCGGCGAATCATCAGAGACCCATTCTGCGTTTTGTGGTAGATTCGTGTTATTAGGAAAAGTTTCTTCCAAAACAGAACTGTCCACGTTTTTCATTTCAATCAAGTCGTGGCAGGCATACAAATTTCACCGTTTTTGTTCAGGAGTTGAGATGTCGGAGACAAATTTAACACATACTTTTTTCTTCTTCAAAATATTCTGGTGAATTTCTTGAATCCCCGATTGACAGATTTTACCCAGTTATGGCTTGTGACAACTACATTGACTCACTACGACCTATCGTCCACTGCTTAACACTGCCTGCTCGCAACTGACCGGACAAATGGACAACTGTTGTTTGCAACTGCTACTTCAAGCTGCTGCCGTAGACATTGCACTGGCGACGCAATAAAATCGCTGTCGGATCATTTGGATGGGCGGTGTATCTGGGTGTCAGTTCAAGGTATCTTATATTAAAGTTTCTGAAAGTCTGGCCTTAATTGCATAACAGCTGCGGAGTTCAACAGTGTAAAATAATATCATAGGGACACTGAGGGTCCTGTCAGCTAGTGACTGTGGGGAAACGTAAGAATAACAAAACTCTACTTCACATTAGATGGTAATGCACTTATAACTTTAAATATTGTATTTTACGTTCTGTGATTATACAGTGGGATTACAAGTGAACTAAACGTGTATAGTTTAAGTTCTTTGTTAGAGATTTTAATAGAAAGTGATATAACACTGTTCTTGGTACAATGTGTATAACTATGACTGGATGTGTTCGAACAGGTATTTTCACGTAAATGTTCTACTTTTAAAGGACAATAGGGTAAAAACATAAGGAGAGGTTTATGCATGGACATGATAATAGATCTCTATACTAGAGTAATACGAATTGAATGCACTTTAATGTATAATGTCTTATGATATGGCACTTTCATACTTTTTTCTGTGCGCATTTAATGACAATGGCCTAATTAGGTTTCGAGAGGGTGCGTTTCTGGATGAGGCATCGAATATATTGCTTCCCCCTACTTATACCTCCCGAGGAGATCACGAATGTAAAATTAGAGAGATTCGAGTGCGCACGGAGGCTTTCCGGCAGTCGTTCTTCCCGCGAACCATACGCGACTGGAACAGAAAAGGGAGGTAATAACAGTGGCACGTAAAGTGCCCTCCGCCACACGCCGTTGGGTGGCTTGCGGAGTATAAATGTAGATGTAAATGTACCTCATACATGCCTACATATTTCAATTTTAACTCTGCGGGGTCGAAAGCTGATTACTTTAGGTAATTTTTTAAGAAACGAAGACTATGGCATAGGCTACTGAAAAGCAGTGGTAGTTTTGATATTTCGAATGTCAGATCAAACACCTTTCAGCTGTCTCATTTCCGATCTATTATTGGACTACCAGTTTCGGCGATATATTGTGCTTTCTTCAGGCCCACTGACCGAGGTGTGGGAGGATCCCATCCTCGGCTCTGGTCGAAATAAGGGCCAGCATACAAAGAGTGGAATCTGTGAATTTCTGATACACCTCAAACAACACCAGCCGCAGATGGCGTAATATATCGCGAAACTGGTAGCCCAACAAAATTATAATTTTTTCATAATGCGGGGCCACAGTCATAACATATTTCTTCAAAGTCAGTACCGCCATTAGACTCTTAATTTACAGTGTTACATTTGCACTTACACGATCATGATTTCGGCTTCGAAGTGCCATTATCTTAGCCAATTTATAACACTTAAATCACTTGATAATGGCGCTTTGAATCTGAAATCATGACTGTCTAAATGTAAATATAACACTGTAAGTAAACAACAGTCTAATGGCAGTACTTACTTTAAGAAACAGAATTATAGTTTGGAAATTCGACATTCTGTACTGAACAGCCGAGGTCCCGCACACATCTCTGAAAAGATGGACATATAAAGTTTTGATATTTAATTTAAAAGGAGAAGAAGCACACCTTTTTACTCTATGTTAGCACACAGACAATATTTTCAGTGATGTGCAGTTTGACTATGGTTTGGTATTAATGAAGTAGGCAGTGTAGTGGAATTGTTGATTTAGTGAGGTTGATTTGTAGTGATGATTTGTAGTTATAAGTAGTCGTCATATCTTTGCAATGCCTTAAGATCTCCATCGAATGGTCTTTCACATTTCCTGCTCAGTTCATGAAACAAGCACACGCAAGCATTTGTAAGGTTGACCAAACATATACCGTCTACAGAAAAATAGCATTTGGAAGTCGGCCTGCGATTCCTCATCCAGATTCAAGACAAAAGTTTTTCTGGCAAAATCAGATCGGGTGCATTTAGAAAAGTGTATGAAAAAGAGAAGTTGGCAACACTGTTACGTCGCACAGCGTATCGGGATGTACAGAGGAATACATATCACTCCACGTGACCTCACCAGCCGTCGTATTCACTGAGCAGGCTACTGGGTGATCAAACCCCCATCTTCTATAGCGTGTGGTACGAATCCTCATCAGGTTCTTTTTTTTTTTTTGGCGTCCGTTCCCTATTTTTCATCACTGACAATGTGGGGCGGCGCGTTCATTTATTTAAACAATAGTAATTTATTTTATTATGGTTGTTTATTTGTTGACTTTGTTCGCCGTCTTTTTCACGCGAGCCTGGCAACTAATTTTGTGGTCAGCCAGAAAGCGATGGAGAACATACCGACCTTAGTTTCCACTCCGCATGGCCACATTTTGTTCCAGTCCACTGAAAGAAATGTTTCTATTCTCTTTCTATTTAGCGGGATCAGGACTATGACTATTAATTAAGCTATAAAGTTGTAGTTCAAACATATAACGAGTAAAGTCTCTCACGTACAATACTTTGAAATGCACTATGTCCTATTGACTGTAAATCGTTATATTCTAAACAGCACAACTAGCAGTTCAGAGGCGACTTCTACGGTACTTTCGTACCATATTGTCTTTCGCCCTGACTACTAATACTCAAATACATGTTCAAAACAAATGCTCGCCACAAAAGTAGAAATAATAGTCACCACTTGCCACGCAGATTTTTAGTTATCACGGACTCCTCACTGACAGTTACAAAAAAAAAATTGCGAATTCTAAGCGATCCAGGACGGTGTACAGTCCTCACGAGTTCACTATCCGTTATTACAGAAAATACGCGTTTTGTCACAATTCGTCTCTGACTTCATCCGAGGCAGAGCACGATCCGACATTTAACAGACGTGTATCTTACAGTGGCTGAGTGCGAAGTGAACCTTTTTCGTGCTATGCTAAGCTAATTCACGGAGTTTCATGCTCCGGTGAGTTGCAGGGTGTGTGGATCACACCTTCCCTACTTCTTCCTTGGTGTGTTGACTGTGCTCTTCTCGTTTGAATCGTCCTCACGGTTGCGCTGCTGCTAGTGAGTCTTCTTGCTAATGTTGCGGCGCGCCTTCACTCCAGCAACAGGTCTGGACACCTTGTGGTCGGGCGCCAGTGCACCTGGTTGCCCAGGTTGCGGACGAGTTCGTTCTCCGACATCCGCGCGGCAACATAAAAACGATGCGCCGCTTGCCGGAATCGTTGTGTAAGCAGCGGGACTCCCGCTATTCTGCGGAGGTCTCCGGTGCTGAAGTCTCGTGGCAGGTGGAGCGCTAACCTAAGCGCCTTGCTCTGGACCGTCTGCAGCTTTGCTATCGACGAGTCGGCCGCGTTGCCCCGCACCACAGCAGCGTACTCTAACACAGGTCTGATTAGTGTCAGGTACAGAGTAATGCCGCAGTGTGGGGGCAGGGTCGTCGTTGGCTTGAGTAAGGGGTACAACAAGCGCAATCTGCCGAACCCTTTACCCCTTACTTCCCTGATGTGCGCCTCCCACGTCAGGCGCTGGTCCAGAGTGACGCCTAGGTAGCGCCCGGTGTTCGACCACGGGATGGGGCCTCCCACGATGCTGAGTGGCTGGAGGTCGGCAGGAATCTTCTTCCTAGTGAAGATTGCCGCCTGACGTTTGGCTGCGTTAAACTTGAGCCGCCATTTGGTGGCCCAAGCTCCGAGGACGTCGCAAGCCGATTGCAGGCGGTGACGCATCAGCCTGGCGTTGATGCTTCTATAGTCAGTCTGTAAACTCAAGAGCGAGCAGCGGTTTTGGTGGGGGAAGTGGCCTTTCCCGGAAGAACTCTGCCACTGGCCTACAGGGGCACCCAAAATCAGTTGCCCGTTACTTGTCTAGCGGTGAAGCTCGGCGCGCAGTGATATACGTCGTCTCTGTTCGTGGAATCTTAGGTGCCAGTGTCAGTCAATTGACTTTGCGAACTCATTGATATACTTCAGTATCCGGAAGTTATGGATGATCGCCCTGCATTGCAAGAAAATGTGCAGAATACGAAGAAGAGGAGGTATTTGCGGAGTAACGAGCGTTCGATCGTTTCTAACGTTATTAAGAACGTGTGTTAAGGAGGCGACACAAAAGAAACTGTTGGCTAATATTTCCAGTCCCAATCAAAGGGCTGCAGTATATGCAAATGACAGCCTCGCCGCAATAGGACGCATAAGGAAGGAACGTGAAAACAAGCCGCATGGTTTCCTTGAATCGCCGCGAAGGAAAACTAATAATTTAGGGAGGAAACCCATCGTTAGAGACAGTTTCACAGAATCGGTCATTCGACAAACGATGGAGAACTTTTACATAAACCAAAAAAATAGTGCCCACATTACGGAAATTATTTACTGCCGTGAAACAAAAAATACATTTTGCTTGGCACAAAGATGTTTTACATAAGACGTTGCGTGAAATGGGATTTACCTAGAAATACTTTTCAGACATGTTTACGAAGACAGTGACAAAAAAAGAAGTGCGAATCGAACTAATACAATATTATAAATTTCTGGTTACTTTTTAAACACTCATCGTGCTCCAAGAATTGTTAAGTTTCAATGCAGCCCTTCAAAGAAAACGTTTACCTTTTAGCAGAAACACAAAGCAAGGACAAGCCTTAAATTCTACAGATTGATTGGACTATATCTGGTTCGTCTTACGAATAGAAGAACATACGTTCACATGAATAGGCATTCGGCTCTATGTTTGTAGTAGTATCCTGACTTCCGTTAATATTATTATATGTTAATATTATTTGCTCTATAATGTTTTGTTTCGAAGAAGCTATCGTTTTTGTTTTCCTTATACTCTTAACGCATTTGCCTAAAAATAAACACAGGCAGGACGTATCTTCACACGGCGTCGCAACAGATTTAAAGCGCGCGCCGCGGCAGGGACTGTACTACGTTGTGAAACAGCCTGTAGAAGCGCCCTGCGACGTAGCAGGGTCGGCAGAGTGGGGACTCGCTCGCTCGCTCTTCAGTTTACAGACAGACTATACCGTAGAGCGCCGTATCGTCCGCGTAGAGCGCCAGTGCACGCCCTGCCTCCTCGGAACGTCGGCGTTGTACAGAGAGTAGAGCGAGGGGCCGATGACGGACCCTTGCGGTACACCAGCTGCTATGCAGCGCGCTGTCGACGGCCCGTCGTCGGCGCGCACGTGGGAGGTGCGCCCAGTCAAGTAGGATTTGAGCAGGCGGGCGTAAGACACCGGCAGGCCTTGTGTAAGTAGTTTACACACAAGACCGTCGTTCCACACGCTGTCGAAGGCTCTGGAAACGTCCAGGAGTCCTGAAAATGAACAGCCTTGGAAACGACCTTAACTTCAAAGCTAAACAGCTGAAACGCATCCAGGCCAAAAATATTCGAAGCCGACATAGGCGACCAAGCACCGAGAGGGAAGTGACATCTCAGGAGAGCCCAGGGGGGTATACATCGCCATATTAATAAGGGAGATGGTGGCACCAGTGTCGACCTGAAAACTGACATCCTCAGTGAAAAGGCGGAGCATGAGGAAAAGCTTCCGTGCTGACGGGTCATCCTGTGGGACTATCGATTGCAGAGCATGGACTTTGAGGCCCAGGAGGGGCAGGACAGGAGCAAGTCGAGTGACTATGACAAACCGATCGGATGTGGTCCTCCTTGTTTCACAGCGTGCACATTTTCCAGCGGTGGGGACAATCAGCTCGAGAATGTGCAGTAAATCACTGTGTACAAGTGGAAGTGGGCAGTGTGACCGGCGACGAGGGGCGACCGGAGGCGCCGACGCCTTAGATACATCGGACAAAGAGGAGTCCCGACAGCGCTGGCCTCTGTCGGCAGGGCCACGTCGACGTCGCGACGGAGGAACCCACTGAGACGCATCGATTGCCGCCACTTGCGGCCGCGTCATAAGACGCTCGTTAGCCGCTTGAGCAATTTCAAAGGAGTGGGCAATGCGGAGAATCTCTTCCAAGGAGGGGTTGTCGAGTTTCAATGGCGCAGTACGGACTTCAGGGTCGGGAGCCAGCTGAACCACCACATCCCGGATCAGGGAGTCCGCATACGAAGCCTTACACTGCTGATTGGTGCACGTAAACTCGCATCGACGGCTGAGACCCTGCAAGTCCGTGACTCAGGAACGATATGATTTATCAGACTGTTTATGGTACTGGTGGAATTCCAGGTGAGAGGCGACCGCATGGTAGTGTTGGGAATAATAGCGCGTCATCAAAAGGCATATCTCCTGGAAAGAGAGAGCCACAGCATCAGACAACGATGGTAACTCGCGGAGAAGAAAGAATGTGTCTGGGGTGGCCCAAGACAAAAACAACGACCGCTGCAAGGAGTCATCTGTGACATGAAAAGCCGTGAAATGTTGTTTCAGCCGATGTAAGTATGTTTCCCAGTCTTCTTTAGCGTCATTAAATGGTGGGCATGACGGCGGACGTGGGAAAGCGTCGGACACCCGAGGACTCGGAAGCTGTTGTGACAGTGCGTCCCAGGCATCGAATTTGTCCGTTAGCAACCGCAGCGATTGTTGTAAGATGTCTAACTGGAGCTGCTGCTACTGCATGGGCTGCTTCTGTTGCTCCAGAAGACAGACCAACTTCAGTCCACGCTAACAACTACCACCGTTTACCTCATCGCCAAAATGTTGAATCTGGTTGTGGGATTGCCGAGAACGAAAGCCCGGCGGAACCAAATGGGAACCGCCTGCGAAAAAACAAAACAAACAGGGAAGGACGGACAAGAACAATGATGGACGACCTAGTAAGACCTAACAAACAACAACACGCAAATACCAATCGGGTCACAAGAGAAACCTTACGAATCTACCACGTCCACTCGCACACGGAAACCAAGTAAACACGCTGTCTGTAGACGTGATGGCGATAGACTAACGCGAATATCAGACTGCCTGCTGAGCGAGAGGCAGGCGCTTAAATACCTGATAGAGTATGTTGCTATTGGTCGCTGGGACCACGTACTCCACCGTGGGGCCCTCACATCATATACAGGCCCGAAGCGCGCGCATAGCCACGGCTTACGGCGCGATGGCTGTAGAGACCTCTAGTGGTAATCGAGATCCATGCCGTCTGACGCGGATTCGAAACCCCGCGGCACTCGGTACCAGAGATATAATTCTTGAAAACGTTCAACAATTACTTTGGCGAAGTACCTGTAATATTGCATGGCAGGTGCAGATACCTCAAAGCGTGATTGTTGAAGTGTTGCACGATGAAGAAGTGCATCTGTGTCATTACACCTTAACTCAACATCAGCGGCAAGAAGACCTGATTCCACAAGCACAGTCTCTGAATTGCTTTTGCACCAAATGGAAGATAATGAACATTTTGTAAATAACGTGATATGGGCTGACGAATCTAGCTTCACTCATGAAGGTATTTTCAACCTTCACAAAAGCCATTATTGGTCAGAGGACAACCTACAAGTCTCCCATGAACGTGGCTTTCAGGTACACCTTGGCATAAGAATAAACCTGTGGATTGGAACTGTGGGTGGAGTGCTTTTGGGCCCTTATCCATTGCCGGTCATGCTGAATGTGTCCCTGTATCGTAAGTTTCTTTACAATACTTCGCCTGACGCGGTAGAAAACATTCCACTTGGTGTTCGACGAAGGCTGTGGTTTCAGCACGATGGCACACCACTACACTTTGCAATAAATGTGCATAATTACGTAAATAAAACGTTTCCAGGGGAATGGATTGGTCGTGGAGGTCCAGTGTTCTGGCTTCTACGTTCCCTGGACCTTAAAGCCAACATTGCTCGTACGCATACATACCGTCTCTGTGAAGATAAGCCTGGGCATCAAGCCTACAGAATCAAATTATTGCGGGTAGCATAATGTGCAATCTAGTGTACCCTACTTATTGAGTTTTTTGTACGTTATTGGATACAGACAATTTTACTGTATTCGCTGTTATTTTTATTGACTTGATTTGTGCTGTGAACGAACAGAGTGGACATTTACGTCTGTAAGAAGTTCATGTTATATACTAGTGTTTAAAAAGAGCTAATAGAACGAGAAAGAAATACACAATATATCACACTGTGAAGGTGTGAATTGGAAATAATTTTATGGCAATTTTTTGCAAACATCAGCGAGTATGCGTAGCCGTTTACTACTTCGTTGCTTTATCTCACTGAGCCAACTGGTCACGTCACATAGAGTGTAATGTTCATGCTATGTATTGTACACTGTGCTGCGCACAGTTACGGATTTCCCATAGCCTCGATTATTTTCTATTAAACCTGTTGGCGGGGTTATGTTTTCCAAGATACACTTGTGTCTTGAACTGGGATGAGGAACAGCATGCCGACATCCAAGTGCGACATTTTTTCTACTCCCTGTATCTCCTTGTACGTGCAGGCCTTCAGTGTGGATAGTCAGCTTTGTTTGTTTTCTGAGAGGGAGTCGCGGGTAGCTCTTGCGGTGCACCACGCATTCCTTCTCTTTCATTCTAACAAACACATACACACACACACACATACACACACACACACACACACACACACACACGCACACACACACACACACACACACACACACACACACACACACACACACACACACAAACTAAAAGTCGTTCACCTTTCATCATTTTAAAAATGAAAGTGTTCCAAGGAAAGTCTTTTTCTACAGTTCACTTCGGTGCTAGAATTGGTAATAATATGGGGGAGGAAGAGGGGCAACAGATGGCACGGGGTGGGGGGGGGGGGGCGGAAAGAGCGGGTATACTAGCTGTATCTGATTGCACTCAGGGGTAATAGTCCAAAAAGAATTAGGAACCACTGTTTTAATTGGACCATTGTCTCTAGAGATCTTACTCTTGTCTAGAGTACACATCGAGGTCTAGTTTCATGGATATCTAACTACATGCTTTTTCGTACATTGTCATGCGCCATATGATTTACACTGAAGCGCTAGAGAAAGTGGTATAGGTATTCAAACACAGAGATATGTAAACAGGCAGGATACGGCGCTGCGGTCGGAAGCGCCTATAAAGGACGGTAAATGTCTGGCGCAGTTGTCAGATAGGTTAGTGCTGCTACAATGGCAGATTATCAAGATTTAATTGAGCTTGAAAGTGGCGTTACAGTCACCGCACATGCGGTGGCACACAGTAGCTCCGAGGTAGCGATGAATTGCGGATTTTCCCGTCGACCATTGTGTACCGTGAATATCAGGAATCTGGTAAAACATGAAATCTCCGACATCGCTACGGCCGGAAAAAGATCCGTCAAGAACTGCAGCAACGGCTGAAGAGACTCGTTCAACGGGACAGAAGTGCAACCCTTACCCAAATTGCTGCAGATTTCATTGCTTTGCCATCTACAAATGTCAGCACGCGAACTATTCAACGAAACGTCATCGATATGGGCTTTAGAAGCCGAAGGCTCTCTCATGTACCCTTGATGACTGCACAACACAAAGCCTTACCGCTCGCATGGGCCCGTCAACACCGACATCCCGGCCGGACTGGCCGTGCGGTTCTAGGCGCTACAGTCTGGAACCGCGTGACCGCTACGGTCGCAGGTTCGAATCCTGCCTCGGGCATGGATGTGTGTGATGTCCTTAGGTTAGTTAGGTTTAAGTAGTTCTAAGTTCTAGGGGACTGATGACCACAGCAGTTAAGTCCCATAGTGCACAGAGCCATTTGAACCATTTGAACACCGACATTGGAGTCTTGATGACTGGAAACGTGTTGGCTGGTCAGACGAGTCTCGTTTCAAATTGTATCGAGCGGATGGACGTGTACGGTTATGGAAATAACCTCGAGAATACATGGACCCTGCGTGTGAGCAGAGGACTGTTCAAGCTGGTGAAAGCTCTGTAATGGTGTTGTGCGTGTGCATTTGGTGCGATATAGGACCCCTGATACGTCTAGATACGACTCTGACAGGTGACATATACGTAAACATCCTGTCTGATCACTCGCATCCATTCACTTCCACTGGACTTGGGAAATTGGAACAGGACGATGTGACACCCCACATGTCCAGAATTGTTATGGAGTGCCTCCAGAAATATATATATATGGGATGCCTTGCAACGTGTTGTTCAGGAGACATCTCCACACCCTCGTACTCTTAAGGATTTATGTATAGCCCTGCAGTATTGATGGCGACAATTTCCTGCAGCACCAGTCGAGGCCATGCCACGTCGTGTTGGGGCACTTCTGCATGCTCTAGGCACTAGTATCAGTTTCTTTGGGTCTTCAGTGTATATACATGTGGGTTACGTGAGTGGTTATTTTTAAAGAAATCTTTATTACAAACCATAATAATTTTACAATGTTAATCCACTTCCTTATCTGATTAGTGGGTCATAATAATTATACAACTGATATAATTATGTTCCAGCTAATTACAATTTTCAAGTGAACTACAGTTAGTGTTACATACAATGGGCATTTAATTTCAAGTATCTAGGGCTTATATCTATTTCTTATAACTAGTTCCTATCACCTGCAGCGTCACATGTGTGCCAGTGAAAGAAATTAACCTACTTTTGATAGCCTTGCTCATCGAGCTAAAACCGAAGAGCGGTGCCCCTGGCACTGGGCAGGCCACGATGTTGACTCGCTGCAGTTCCCTAGCACAGTTTCCTAAAAACTATGTCCTACAAACTAACTTATCCTATGTCATATCCGGTGCATATCCTTATCGGTAGCATTGACCCCCACTCCCCCTAATCCTGCACATGGCGGATTCCAGCTATGATGGAAAGCCGGGCAGTCAACGCACAGGCGGTAGGGGAATAGGGCTCGGGACGCAATCGGTGTTGGTTGTCTCAGTTATTTAGTTCATGTCCCTCAAGTATTCTGTTAAAACTTTCCGTCATACCTCGTTAGCCAATGTATTTAGCAGTTGGAAAGTCTCCTCACGTCTAAGCAGTTGATATGTGTCATGGTTTGGAAGTCTGTCTCGAAGTGTAGTCGCAACATCATTGAAGAGGGGGCACTCGTAAACCACATGGTCGGGATTACCCTCTGACACGCCACAGTCACACGCGGGTGTAGCCCTCTTCCCAAATCGACATAAGTATATCGGGTAGGATCCATGGCCAGTGAGAAAATGGATCAATCCTCGTGTTGGCTCAAAGTATTTCATGTCCAAGCGCTCCCTCACATCTGGTATGAACTGGAAAGTTCCACGTGCAGTTTCTTCTAGCTCCCAAGACCCCTGCCAAAGTTCCTCCCCTCTTTTCCTTATTTCCTTTTTGTCCTCCACCCTCATACCCATGATGTCTACAGTTTTCTCATAATTGCCCTTTTTTGCCCAGTACCAAGTCGCTTGTTCCCTTATTTTGATATCCAGTGGGCAGAATCCCATTATGACTAATAGCCCCCCCCCCCCCATGGAGATGTTCTGTAGTCCCCCCAAGGATCTCAGTATCATATTTCTCTGGACCCTTCTCACTGTCATGGCGGGCACAACCCTCGTGAGCCTATGTGCCCAGACTTCCGAGCCGTAACTCACTATTGAAGTTAAGGTACTGTTATGGTAAAGTTTAATAAGGTGTGGGGGGAGATGGAATCTTTTGTTTCCTATCGAGATGAGATTGTTTAATATCTGCAGAGCTCTCTGGGTTACGGTATCAATGTGTTTCCCGAAGTTCCACCTCTCATCAATGATGACTCCTGGGTAGCGTGTCTCACGTCGCCAGAGAACTGGTGAGCCGTTAATTCTGACAGTGGGACTTCTAATTAGATGTCCTTTTAACAACAGGTATGTGGATTTGCTGGATGAGATTGTCATTTTAGTCATGTGGCACCATTGTTGGAGTTTCTCTATGGCTCTCTCAATTTTCGGTTCTATGTCTTCCCGGCTGTGGCCGCCGACCAACAGGAGGAGGTCATCCGCGTAGGCTATCACCTCTAGCACATCTTTGTTTTGTTGTAAACTGTCTAGTGGTGGCTCCATGCGGATGTCCCAAAAGAGGGGTCCTAAAACGGATCCTTGGGGGCATCCTTTAGTGATTGCTTTTCCAACACTCTCGCTAGGAAATGATAGCAAGACCTCCCGATCCTTACGTGGGTGGTTGTGTAACTGAGTGACTTTCACGCGACGAACTGCGTCGGAGGAGCGCGACGCGGCAGGCGGCGGTGGGCGGTGGGCGGGGGCGGGGGTCGCCGCTCCACGTAGGGCGGCAGGTGGCGGCTCGACTCGGCTCGGCTCGCCCCTAATTAATCACGACTGTGTGGCTGTCGGGACGAGGCGGGACGGCGGGCACGGCGACGGCGGCGCGCCGCTCGGCGACGTCTCTCTTTGTGGCGCGCGGGACCCCCTCCGCTGCCGCTGACGACCGTATTTATGGCCGGTGTTTTCTTTATGGGATTCCTGTGTAATGAACTGTGTGCATTACACGCTACAAAAAGGCGCACAGCGGCTGCCCTGCCTGGCTGCAGCGGCCGCGCCTAACGAGCGCCTAGGCTAGGCCGGGCCGGCGGTCAGTAGCGGGCAGCCGCCGCGGCGGGCACATCTCGTTAGCCACCTTCACGCCTCAGCTGGGCAGGAACACTAGTAGCGCACAGACGCATTCCTAAGTGCTACGAGGTCAGTGATGGAAAAACCTGGCGCGAGATCGTTAAACTCGCGCACAGAGCAGAGTCCAAAGCGACTGGAAAAAACGCAGGTGTTTCCAGTATGGTTAAGGCGCAAAGAAAAAGATCTGGAAATTCTTCTTTTTCTCCTTGCTCTTGTTAATATTCTTCTATCTGCATGTATACGTCTGCATCGGGTGGCGCAGGGAAACGGGAAATTTCGAAATAACGTCATTTCCATGAATAAATTCATAAAACTAGTAATTCATTAACGAAAGTGAATGTATTCAGTTGCCATTATTCAGTATGTCTTTACAATCAAAATGTCCAAAAGTGTCTCTTTACTTTTTAAAGATGACATAGGAAAGATGTGCTCCCATTCGGCGTTCACACTCTAACAGCCTGTTATGAAAACTCTGGAATGCGCGGTGTAGCAAATCTTGCGGAGTGGCAGTCATTTCGTTTTCAATGTTCTCCTTCAGTTCATGGATTGTTGCAGGACGTGTACGGTACACCTTGCCTTTAAGATATCCCCACAGGAAGAAGTCGCACACACTAAGATCAGGGGATCTCGAAGGCCATGCAATGTCACCGTTACGTGAAATAATGCGTCTTCCAAACAACTGAAGAACTGCTGCCATCGATTGTCGAGCAATGTGTGACGTGGCTCCGTCCTGCTGAAACCGCATGTTTTCGACGTTAAGATTAAGCTCGTACAGTCTCGGTGTAAAGAATGTTTGAAGCATTTCAACATATCGAGCGAATGTTACTGTCACTGCACTACCATCCTCACGTTCAAAACAATAAGCGCCGATAACACCATGACATGATACAGCTCACCATATTGTGACCTTGGCGCTATGTAGTGGTCGCTGGTGAAACTCATAAGGATTGTCCTGTGCCCAATAACGAAAATTATGTTTATTCACGAATCCGTTCAGGTGGAAATGGGATTCGTCTGATATCCATAAGTTACCAAGGAAATTCGCGTCCTCGTTGATTTTAGCCAATATCTGGCCACTAAACTCCATACGTGACGCTGGCTCTCGTTCATGTAAGTGTTGCACAATCTGCAACTTATAGGGATGGAAGTCTAATTCGTGCAGTATTCTTTGTAAGCTTCGTCGCTTAATCCCTAGCGAAGATGCGTGCTGTCGAACGGAGCGGCGAGGACTTCTCTCGATTGCAGCTCTAGCAGCTGCAATGTTCTCTGGGGTATGTAGCGTTGGAATGCCACGTGGAGGTTTCTTTTTCAAGGCAGATCCCGTTTCTTCAAAATTACGCACCCACGTTGTAATCGCATGCGCAGATGGGACACGTCCATGACGTCAAAGCTGGTAATGCTGTCGAAATGTTCTCTGCGCGGCAGTCGCACTATCACCATTTTTGTAAAACGCTCTCACAGCTATTGCACGTTCCGAACCAGTCCAATTCTCCATTATTACTAAATGGCAATGCGTTCACATCAATTGTGCAAAGTTTCGAACATCTGCCGGCGCTACAGTGCTGCCAACTGTAACGTTCAAAATTTCCCGTTCCCCTGCGCCACCCTGTACAAGGATACCCTGCAATCACACTTCAATGCCTAGCAGAGGACTCATCGAACCACTATAATTCTCTATTATTCCAATCCTCAACAGCGCGGAAAGAAAGAACACCTGTATCTTTCCGTGCGAGCTCCGATTCCCCTTTCCTACGAGTAAGTTCCGACTGATCGCGAAATGGAAACCACTTTGAAAATCAGAAATATTTTCTCTGCAACAGTTAGCTACAGCTTCCAGCCACTGCTCTACATAGTGACCACTCCGACTTGGACATTTGTCGTAGCGTTGTAGCAACATTCCAATACCCTCGTCATAGAAGGCAGCCGCCTGTGCTTCCCGCCAATTCTCTACGCTCATCTATAGCTCGTTGTCTGTGCGAAAATGTTGTCTTCATAGCCAGTAGTTAATGTGAGCAGAGATAAAACACAGAGGGAGTCAATTACGGGCTGTAGTACGGGTGATCAAACACTTCCCATCGAAAACGCTGCAGGAACATTTCCATTGCCCCTGCACATTGCGACCGAGAATTGTCACAAAGTAGGAACCGTATGACAGTTCTGTACTGTGGGCTGCATAACATCATTCGAAATCTCTCACCACGACCTCATACTTGGCGGGAGACACAATTTTCTACGCATCTTTATGTGCTCACCATGCGCCCAGAACTGAAAAGAGCGAAGTGATGTAACCGACAGGCATACTAGAGACATTGTCGAACACATATGTGCAAAGCTTTATCAGATTTTCACAGACATTTCCATTTCTTTTCCGATCGGAACTTACTTTCCGGATATCCCTCGTATTACGATGATCGTTCCTCCCTATGTACAGGGTGACAATTGTTGAATTATATGAAATAAAATCAACATAATTTCTGAACAATTTGCGTTAGGACGTTGAAACTGCACGGTTGGCCGAGGGACATGATGGGAATTACTATGCGCATGCATGGTTTGGTTTAGCAACGAAGTCCCATTTCATTTGGATGGGTTCCCCAATAAGCACAATCGGCGCATTTGGAGGACTTAGAATCTGCATTTCGCAATAGAGAAGTCTCTTCACTCTCAACGAGTGACTGCGTGGTGTGCAGTGTCCAGTCACGGAATAATCGGTGCGATATTCCTTGATGGTACGATGACTACCGAACGGTACATGAAGGCTTCGGAAGATGATTTCATCTCCATTATCCAAAGTGACCCGGATTTCGACAAGATATGGTTCATGCAAGACGAAGCACGACCCCATCGAAGCAGGAGAGTGTTTGATGTCCTGGAGGAGCACTTTGGAGACCGTATTCTGGCTCTGCGGTACCCGAGGTCACCGGCGTGGGCCTGTGGGCGCCGTACTCATCAGATCTGAACACATGTGACACCCTTTGGTGGGGATACATTAACGACGAGGTGTACAGCAATAACCCCAAAACCATTGCTGAGTTGAAAACAGTCATTCAGGAGGTCATCGACAGCTCGATATTCCAGCACTTCAGCGGGTCATGCAGAGTTTCGCTATCGTCTGCGCCACATCACCGCCAATGACGGCAGGCATATCGAAGGTGTCCTCACCTAAATCCGCATATCTGTACTGACGATACGGTTGCACTATCGGTCGGAGGATGGCTTTCACGTATTGAACAACATCGCCTGATTCACTCGGAGACGCCTGGTCACTTTCCTTGTTGAGAGCCCTTTCCGGCACAAAGTAACAATGCGGACGCGGTCGAACCGCGGTATTGACCATGTAGGCATGGTTGGACTACAGACAGCACGAGGCGTGTACCTCCTTCCTGGTGGAATGGCTCGAAGTGATTGGCTGTCGGACACCCTCCATCTACTAGGCGCTGCTGATGCATGGTTGGTTACATCTTTGGGCGGTTTTAGTGACATCTCTGAACAGTCAAAGGAACTGTGTCTGTGGTACAACATCCGCAGTCAATGTCTATCTGCAGGTGTTGAAACCAAGGTGATACAAAACTTCTTTATGTGTGTATAAGGGATTTCATAAGTCACGACAGGCATACGTTTCCCGGAATTCTCTAGCGCTTCTTCATTTACTTGTCAATATTTAAATTTAATTAAAAATAGTAAGTAGTTAAACAACATGAAATTCACTAAAACGTCATGCAAAGAAACATGTTTTTTAACTGTATTACCTCTCAAATGTCATATAAATTAAATAATATGACTAGTGATGAAAATACAGATTAAAAATTAAGTTTTTACGAGGATTCAAACATGTGACCTTCCATTTGACCACCACGAACTCTAACAGTCAGCACTTACGCAAAGATACATCCGTTAGATAAATGACGCGTAGAACCTCTCGCGATTTTCTCGGAATTGCCAGATTAGTGCGCCTTTCGATCTGCACATTATGTCGTTTTTATGGCCTAATACGGGTTTACAAAGTTTGAAGTAAATCTGATCCCAGCGTCGTGGCTTCTCCTTGTTAATTTGATGTAGCGCAATAATTATGGCATATAAAGAAAAGACATTCAGTCGTTTATCGAGGGAGTGTAAGATATGCAAATATGAAATTTTTTCATGTAATAGTTTTCTTAAAATCGGATGATAACTATTTTATAGCAGCTGGGAAGTCCGCATGGTCCGAACTGGGCAGTTGTGAGCGACCGTCTGACGGATATAAGAGCCAATAATTCGGGAGCGAAATGAAATATCTTTCTGCTCCTAATATTGTAAGAATTTCGATATCTTATTTACATTTCATTCCCTGTAATATATGGCCTAAAACCAACCATACACAAAGTTTACTCAGTGCGTCTTTACCTCTGCAAACTGTTTAAAATTTCGTGCAGTGTTTTACTTAAATTAATGCATCGCAGTACGTATGACGGACAATGAAAAGAAACTCATTAGCCGGCCGGTTTGGCCGAGCGGTTCTAGGCGCTTCAGTCTGGAACCGTGCGACCGCTGCGGTCTCAATTTCGATCCTGCCTCGGGCACGGGTGTGTGTGATGTCCATAGGTTAGTTAGGTATAAGTAGTTCCATGGGACTGATGACCTCAGATGTTAGGTCCCATAGTACTCAGAGCCATTTGACCAGTTGAAGAAACTCATTTATCACGTCGTAAGATGTGCAACAATAAAATTTGTTCACCTAAATTTTTTCTAAAAATCAGGTTATAAGTATTATATGTCGGCCGGAACCTGTCTCTCAGCCAAAGTACCGGCACTTAGCGAGCAGTACAGCCAAACAAAAGCCTTCTCAGCACGGAATGCAGAGATCATGTCTATAGGAGCGAAAGGGTTTCTACAGTATCAACAGCAGAGCTACCAACACAATTTGCTGTGGAACGCCTGAAGTTAATCCTGCAACAGTCTACGACTTTACATCTAATGTCATGCTGCATTATTCCAACTAAGGAATCGTCAATGCATTAATCAATTTCGCTTGTACCCCATGTGGTGATACTTTCCTTACTAAGCATTGGTGTGGTGTAGGAAGTCAAGAAATACTACAGCTACCTGTTCTACTTGATTGCTTTGGTCCATATTTTTAAAGAAAGCGTGAGAAAAATGCAGCTTGGTTTCGTGCTACCGATGGATACATAATCCACGCTGGTGGGCAGAGAAGAAGTTCTTCTGTTCGAGATACCTCATAACGTTCGACTTCAGAACACGTCCTAAGATTTTAGTGAAGCTGGAAGTCAACTATGAACGTGTGTTTTATGGGTCATTTCTGCTAATTTTTGGAGGCGAATCTAACCTGTGCTATCTTCCAATTAGCCGAGGAAGCAAAATTAGAATGCATTGTCTCGTTGACATCCAGATTGTTGGACACGGAGCATTGTCTCGGATTGGACAGGGCAGGAATGGGAGGAGAAATTTTCAGTTGCCTTCTTCGTGGAGTCGTGCCGCCATTCGCCTCAAATGTTTACGAGCACCCAAGTCGAGGTCGGGATTTGAACTGTTGTGTAGAGCGTCAAACGTCTACGTCTGACCGACAGGCTTTACAACGATGAGTTGAGACTTTTCTTCCAGGTACTCTGCACGACGCTTTAGCTTTTATGTTCGGGCAACGGTTAGTTCATTAGAGAATGGGTGTAAATCGTAGATTTGCCTGCCAAGTAAGTGTTGCGACACGGGCTGACCAGCCACGTGGTGGAGGCGTGGTGCTAAGCTAGGAAGCGACGACCTGGACTCTCGGTTGTAATCAGCGTGGCGTGACCCAGCCCGAGCTGCCGCGTAACGAACCGGAGCAAGCAGGCTACACGGCACACGTCGGCGATGTGCGTGGGGAACATCAGCCACTGCTCCCGTCTCCTCCTCTCCCTGCTGGTTGACTGCCGTCATGGACGTACCTGAGAGGCAATAAATATGTGTAGAGGGGTGTCTGGGAAAAAGTCTTCACAGTATGCACTGCAACTTTCGTTCCAACCATGCTTTTTTCCAATGCTCTTCATTTCACACAAATCATTATAAAAGTAATTGATATATAAGGTGAATACTATGGTCCATCCCGTTAATGTTAAGTTTCCTAATTTCGTCGCCCATTTTTCAAGATTACTTCATGCAGCTTAAGAAAATTTTACAGCGTTCTTACGAATCATGCACTTACTCCTCTAGTACGTATTTTATAAGTTAGTACAGATTTTTTGTATATTTCCTGTTACATTTCTTCCTTAAATTTTTGTGCATTTCACTGGTAATACACTCGTGGTGTCTACCATTCTAGAAGTATAAGTAGCACAAGGATACTGCAGGTTTCACATAGATTATATAATGGTAAGACAGAGATTTAGGATCCAGGTTTTAAATTGTAAGACATTTCCAGGGGCAGATGTAGACTCTGACAACAATCTATTGGTTATGAACTGTAGATCAAAACTGAAGAAACTGCAAAAGTGTGGAAATTTAAGGAGATGGGACCTGGATAAACTGACAAAACCAGAGGTTGTAGAGAGTTTCAGGGAGAGCATAAGAGAACGATTGATAAGAATAGGGGAAAGAAATACAGTAGAAGAAGAATGGGTAGCTTTGAGGGATGAAGTAGTGAAGGCAGCAGAGGATCAAGTAGGTAAAAATACGAGGGCTAATAGAAATCCTTGGGGGACAGAAGAAATATTGAATTTATTTGATGAAAGGATAAAATATAAAAATGCAGTAAACGAAGCAGGCAAAAAGGAATACAACAAAAATTAGATCGACAGGAAGTGCAAAATGGCTAAGCAGGCATGGCTAGAGGACAAATGTAAGGATGTGGAGGCTTATCTCACTAGGGGTAAGATGGATACTGTCTACAGGAAAATTAAAGAGTCCTTTGGAGAAAAGAGAACCACTTCTATGAATATCAAGGGCTCAGATCGAAACCCAGTTCTAAGCAAAGAAGGGAAAGCAAAAAGATGGAAGGAGTATTTAGAGGGTCTATACAAGGGCGAGGTACGTGAGAGCAATATTAAGGAAATGGAAGAGGATGTAGATGAAGATGAAATGAGAGATATGATACTGCGTGAAGAGTTTGACAGAGCACTGAAAGACCTAAGTCGAAACAAGGCCCCGGGAGTAGACAACATTCCATTAGAACTACTGACAGCCTTAGGAGAGCCAGTCCTGACAAAACTCTACCATCTGGTGAGCAAAATGTATCAGATGGGCGAAATACCCTCAGACGTCAAGAAGAATATAATAATTCCAACCCCAAAGAAAGCAGGTGTTGACAGGATCAGTTTGGATTACGTAGAAATGTTGGAACACGTGAGGCAATACTGACCCTACTACTTATATCAGAAGCTAGATTAAGGAAAGGCAAACCTACGTTTCTAGCATTTGTAGACTTAAAGATAGCTTTTGACAATGTTGAGTGGAATACTCTCTTTCTAATTCTGAAGGTGGCACGGGTAAAATACAGAGAGCGAAAGGCTATTTACAATTTGTACAGAAACCAGATGGCAGTTATAAGAGTCGAGGGACATGAAAGGAAATCAGTGGTTGGGAAGGGAGTGAGACGGGGTTGTAGCCTCTCCCCGATATTATTCAGTCTGTATATTGAGCAAGCAGTAAAGGAAACAAAAGAAAAATTCAGAGTAGGTATTAAAATCCATGGAGAAGAAATAATAACTTTAAGGTTCGCCGATGAGATTCTAATTCTTTCAGAGACAGCAAAGGACTTGGAAGAGCAGTTAAACGGAATGGACAATGTCTTGAAAGGAGGATATAAGATGAACATCAACAAAAGCAAAACGAGGATAATGGAATGTAGTCGAATTAAGTCGGGTGATGCTGAGGGAATTAGATTAGGAAATGAGACACTTAAAGTAGTAAAGGAGTTTTGCTATTTGGGGAGCAAAAGAACTGATGATGGTCAAAGTAGAGAGGATATAAAATGTAGATCGGCTATGGCAAGGAAAGCGTTTCTGAAGAAGAGAAATTTGTTAACATCGAGTATAGATTTAAGTGTCAGGAAGTCATTTCTGAGAGTATTTGTATGGAGTGAAGCCATGTATGGAAGTGAAACATGGGCGATAAATAAACAAGAAGAGAATAGAAGCTTTCGAAATGTGGTGCTACAGAAGAATGCTGAAGATTAGACGGGTAGATCACATAACTAATGAGGATGTATGGAATAGAATTGGGGAGAAGAGGAGTTTGTGGCACAACTTGACTAGAAGAAGGGATCGGTTGGTAGGACATTATTCTGAGGCATCAAGGGATCGACAGTTTAGTATTGGAGGGCAGCGTGGAGGGTAAAAATCGTAGAGGGAGATGAATACACTAAGCAGATTCAGAAGGATGTAGGCTGCAGTACGTACTGGGAAATGAAGCAGCTTGCACAGGATAGAGTAGCATGGAGAGCTGCATCAAACCAGTCTCAGGACTGAAGACCACAACAACAACAACAACAGGGTGTTATAAATAAACTGTAAAAAAAAACTCTCGTGTCTATTTTCTATAGGACCTGAGGAAACAGGTAATCTGTCTGTGGAAATTTTGTATTCCAGAAATCGGAATAGAAATTAATTTAAATTAAAACACATATTTGACTATAAACTATAGTTCAAACGCAGCACCACTGCAGTCCACATCATCTTCTGCATCATCTGAATACATCATCTTCGTCCTCATCAAAAGACCTAGAGCGTCCATGGAAAACTTTTGGGCCTGTAGCTCAGTTTCGTCGACTCACTCCTTGTCCGGTTCCTCCAGTATGGTGATTCGTTTATTTCAACCAGTCTTCACTCCCAGCTCCTTCAAGACTTTTAGCCTAGTAGTTTACCGTTATTAAGTATGATGACAGCGTCATATACACCTGTCCAATGTATGGAACCCCAAAAAGACATTATTAGGTACTCTTCTCCGAACTACAGTGTTGAATGACTCATTCACATCTTCTGTTTTTCTGGTCAGACATTTCTTCAATAGATCTGAAAATTGCCTCCTGTAAATATTTTTGTAGGTAAACTTATCTAAAGTTAAACGTGATTCAGCTTTTTGATATTCACACCACTCGCCTGAACAAATGCTGTGGATCACCTTGTCATCTGTTGATATTTTATGGAAAAAGAGTGCCTACACAGACTGTTTCATAGTTTCTATGTTGTTTCCGTTGCTTCTTATGGCTTGATGATATTGTCTGGCAGACTGCTAATAGTCTTGTCGTCAGACAGCAGTGTCTTCGACAGCTATAGTTCTCCGTTATACCAAGAATTTCGCACGAACAGCGTAAACAAGGGTCAGAACAGTTATATCAGGCCTACCAACCAATACAGCAGGATTTCTACCACAGTCTTCTAGACCTTATGGCACGTGAGATATTAAATTTTTAACTGAGTACTTGTTTATGAAGTCCTAAAAATGTCTTACAACACAAATTAAATTAAATATACCTCTAGTGAACCAAATGTAATAAATTATACACCAAATTAATTAGCAAAATCCAAATAATATTTCTGCATTTAAAAAAGGGAAAAATTAAAATTTTTCAAGAAAGTAGCCATTTATACTGCCCTTAAATCCAGTGCTGCACTTTCACTGTACACTGATGACCCAAAACATTACAACCCCCTTCTCAATACCGTCTTTGTCCACCTTTGGAATGCAATGCAGAAGGGATTCTACGTGACAGGGATTCGACAAGTCCTTAGTAGGTTTCCAGAGGTATGTGGCATGTCTGCACACAGGCTATACAGTTCTCACAAATGTGGAGCTGGTGACTTGTCCCAGAAGCGTTGCATTCGGTTCATGTCAGGACAAGAACCAACGAGAGTTGCCTATTGTTCTCCTCAAACCGCAGTCTGCCATAAAAGTCCACTGCGCTCATCGGCCAGCGTCCGTACACGGTAACAGCATAGCCAGATTCGAACATCGATCAGGTGTAACAAGAAACGCGAATCATCCGGCCAGGCAACACCTTTCCATTAGTCCATGATCCAGCTTCGATGATCCTGTGCCCACTGTTCTAATTGACGATGTCGTTACATCAAAGTGGGAGCTACGTCGAGGGTTCTCTGCTGCAGAGCACCATGTTCAACGGCGTGAGCTCAAAGGTGTGCTCCGAAACATTTGTGCCTGCAGCAACATTGTGCTCTGACGTCAAACCTGCCACCGAACGCCACCTAGCGTGCTTTAGAAAGTGGTCAAGCTTCCGACAACCGTCATGGACGTCTACTCGTGGTTTCACCGTCACTGAACCACTTTTCTCATAAATGCTTAGGATGGTAGCATGCGGAAGGCAGACCAGCCTGGCCGTTCCCGGGCGCCGAGCCATGTAACAGTCTGTCGCTTACGTCAGTGGATTTCCCGATATACGGCCTGCGTCGTCGCTAGAATGCACCCCCAGTGTTTGCCTATCTATGTTTATGTTCCACTGAAGTACCACAGGCTTTGCCCGTCTGACTTCTAGTATCGCTGAATGATATTTAGAAGAATAGCTTTTGTAGTTTATCTAAATCATGTTTGCATGGATGACTTTTCTCTGTAACTGTTATGCGATAAATTCTCTGGTTAATGTTGAGTTTGGTCGCTTGTCTGAAACATCAGGGTAATGGGTTACCAGCTGGTGAATTTGTTGGTGGGTCGAAGTAGGTTCCTTTTCATAGAGTTTTACTGATTTTCTTTTAATTTATGTGTAGATTGATGGTTCTTCTAAGAGGTATTTAATGTGTATTTTTGGTGTGTAGCGGTCTGCATCGATGATGACGCGGAGGATTCTGTTTTGGAGTCTCTGAATTTTTTGCAGATGTCCGTCTGCTGCCATAGACCAAACTTCCGATCCATGTAAAATACTCTGGAGGATAACTGACCTGTACAGTCTTAGTTTCGTTTTTATGCTGTCCCCCATCTCTTAGGAGTGAGTACAGTTGGATAAAAGCAGTGCAACCTCTGCTTCTGGATCTGTCTATCTGCTTTGCGAAGGTTAGGCGTTTGTCTAGTGCAAGGCCGGCCGAGATACGTAGCTGAGTTGCTCCATTCTATTTCCTCGTCGGCTACAGAAATCCGTCTATTTGGGGGAGTCAACTTACTCGTGAACATAACTGCCACGGACTTCTCAGGATTGATCATTATTTTCCAAATGTTGCACCATTTCACGATTTTGTCAGAGTGCTCCTGTAGATTTCTTGCTATGAAATTGAGGTTGCTGCTACTCCTGTAAACCGCCATGTAATCGGCATACAGCGCTATCTCACCACCTGCCAACTTTGTCACATCGTAAGTGTATAGCAAGTATAATATGGGACCAAGTACTGAGCCCTGCTGTCGTGTACTGACATTGGTGGTAGAGGGAGAAAAGGGGTTACTAGTCAATCTGCGCTCCCGAGCGGTACAGAGCAGAAGGCAGATGGACAATCCACAGTGAAGGCATTTGACTGTTTCCTTCTATCTGCGCCAACACTGGTACAGGCATTTGCTAGAAATGCAGGTGGTGAGACTTGGTAGGGAACTCGTTGTGGAGACTCTTGGACAAACAGAGTTTTGAAACAGTTGTTTTTTCCAGACAGGACTAACTAGTACACTGGAGGCTAGGTCTAGGGTTAGAAAAAGCATGAATAACACTGTTACAACAGACGCCAGTGCAGAAGTCCAGGAGTGGATGCTAACCACAGTAGCAAACATTAGCAGCATCTTAAAGCAACAACTTAGTTGCAAAACAAAACATACTGAATGTGACACTGTTCACTGAGGCACTCCAAGTGAGAGAGCAGACTTACGTGGAGCTGGACCGAGGCTAGAGTCGACGGACGTGGATTCGGCGCCCAGATCGTCTGGCTAAGAACTCCGCCAAAATGGGGAATCTAGGGGTTTTAAAGAGTCGCGTGGGAGCACTCTTTTTCCTACTTAAAGCCACCCAGCCAATCCCGCAGGTCCGCGTCTGGGGGCGTCTGCATTTTCACAGGGCTCTCCCCTTACAGTTTACTTCATGTAACAATACCTCTCCTAGTTTCGTCTGCCCTCAGCATCGTCTCTGCTTCCGCGCATTGGAGTGCCTGTCCTGCTTTCTCACAACTTCAAGATAACACTACATTAGCAAGGAATAGTCAATATATTACACCTCCCCTCATGGAAGAAATTTGTTGACAATCACTTGTCAAGAAATTTGTGAACTGGCTTCTGTTGTGCTTGAAACATCTTATCTCTAGAAATGATATTAATTATATTCACTTTTTGCGAAACCCTTCAGTCTATGAACAGTCCTTTAGTGTCTTGTCACACATAAACCACTTTTCACTGCACACATAGATCATAACTATAAATTGGTTCTCTTTTGTCCAATGTACTTTACATGAAAACATCGTTGTCACATATTGTTTTACAAAATGTCCACTTTACAAATACATCACATATACATATATAGCCAAAATTTAATTTATTTAGTTACTTATTTGCTATTCCCGGTTAATATTTTTATTTATTACATAACATTTTTTTCATCACAGATACACAACAATATAGAAGTTGTATGTTACATTTAATATAAGCAATATCAAAAGAGTATACATTTTTACATTATTCAGTTTACATATGGTGACGAATTACAATATTGGTTTCTTATGTACTAAGGGGGGGGGGGCGGAATTTGCATCGGTAACAGGATACTTTCTTCATTGAGTGCTGAAGTAGCAGAGTCCTCATTTCGCTCGTCACTACCTCGACTGCTCCGGATGCATGTCATTTCTGACACTTTGCACGTACTTACTGTTGTTGTTCGCACACATATTCAGTTCCACACGTATTTGAAAAAATCTCGGAAACATTTGCAATATCGGTAAAAACGACATATAAACAAAATAGTCAGTATTACAACTCCTATGTAAGACCAGAACGAATAATGATACCAAGACATTTCCGAGAAACTGTACTGTTCTTGGAATGCTGTCTCTTCCTCTCTCGGGGCAACGAACAACCACTGATCCTGACTCAAGGGGGTCCATGTACTATCATTCAATTTCACAAACTTTTTAATGCAATCGCTAGGAATTTCCTTTATGGGTTGCAACATTCTAGCTTCATACGTTTCATGTTCGTACGTGGACGTTAAAACAAACGTTTGTTTACAGCCGGCCGGGGTGGCCGAGCGGTTCTAGGCGCTACAGTCTGGAACCGCGCGACAACTACGGTCGCAGGTTCGAATCTTGCCTCCGGCATGGATGCGTGTGATGTCCTTGGGTTAGTTGGGTTTAAGTAGTTCTAAGTTCTAGGGGACTGATGACCTCAGATGTTAAGTCTCATAGTGCTCAGAGCCATTTGAACCATTTTTGAACTAGTGTATTTTCGGCAGTGAAACCCCATATCGATGATGTTTCGTTGAATGGTTCGCACGCTGACCATTGTTGATGGCCCAGCATTGAAATCTGCAGCAATTTGCGCCTTTTCTTTTTGTTTACAAATTTTTCGAACACGATCTATTTCCTTACACAATATTTGAAAATTCGCTACTCAGTTTGACACAGTGCCGCTTAGCTTCGTCAATGAACAAATAATCTTTTTCTGGCTGTATGTACACGAATTAGTTCTGATTTCCATCAACTTCTGAAGGTAGAGGTAACACTTTGTATGAATTGAACAACTCATTCTCCAGTAATGGAGTATTTAGTATATTGCCTGACAAGAAAGCAGTAATATCAATTATGCGTAGCAGTTGGTAGCCACTCAGTTCTGTGAACACAATTGGGAACTTCTTACCTCTAATGTCATCCCGAATTAATTGTAAGTATTTAACTATTTGAACTGGATTAATTATACGAGGTTCCTGTACTCCTTTTTGTGCATTTACAATTGCAGCAATTAACAACTCGTATTCCCTTTCTAATTCCATAAATATTGACACCAACTGTATCAGTTGTTCATTAACAGTAGTAAAAACAGCTAAGTGTTGTATTTTTTTGATCTGTGCTATTAGCATATTCATTCATGTATCTATGAAGTTTCTCCATGTTCTTGACAATAATTTCTTCGTTACGTACAAGGCTAGATACTTTGTGATTGAAACTTTTCAGAGTGACTTTGAATACGGTAACTTGCTCTTTTGTCAGCTTAAGCAACTGCCTCTGTTCGCTTTCAGTTAATCTTGGATTTGAAAAACGAGGCATCCTGTTCGTCTAAGGTTCCAAAGAGAATTTTACTGATTTCTCCCACAAAATTCAAGACACCTCTATTTCTACATGTCTCATGCCTTGTTAATTGCCCAATTAAACCTTGTGCAGTTCCTATCTTTCGGGCATGCCATTCTAAAGCCTGTTTTACTGCTGTCCATTCCCGATCACCAATTCCCAGACTGTTTAATTTCAGTTTACAATAACTTATAGATAAATGTGCATATCTCTATGTTTCATCAGCTTTAGCTTGCAGTTCTCCTAAATGAGTATAACTCACGATTTTCCACGCCACACTGTAGACCTGTACCTTGTCATTGCTGTCATAATACAAGCCTGCGGACGAAGGAAACTTTCCCACACTAAAATCTTGATACTGTCCGAGGGTGCACACGGCGGCGATACAGCTCACCAGGTACCCCACTCACGTCAGTTTCCTCATCTGTAATTTCAAGACAATCCGGTTTCGGTAGAATTCCTTTAATCTGTTGGCATGTACTGTTAAAAATTTGTTTCTTCTTAAACGGATAACTACATTCGGTCCTTTTGTCCTTACTATAGTGAAGGGACCACGCCACTCGGTGTCTAGCTTACGACTTCTACCTCTTCTGACACTTTCATCGTACAACAGAATCTGGTCACCTGTTTTGAAGTCTTTTGGGTTCTTCGTTCTATCATAGTATTCATGATTTTTCTGTTTACACTGTTTGTTATGATCGCTTGCTCACTGGTGCATTTGCCTCATTTTCTCTTTTGATTCAAGAACATAATCATCGTAATTATACGTAACACCTGTGGGATCTCTTTGCAATGTTCCAGATATGTTGCATTCTCTACCGAAAAACAACTCATAGGGTGTATAGTTGGTTGCACTATGGGGTGTGCTATTGAAAACGAAGACAGCGAATTGAAGCCAGTCGTCCCTGTCTGTTTGCTGTCTGTTGATATAGTGTATCAGGAATTCTGTTATGGTGCAGTGCGACCTTTCCAATGCACCGTTCGACTGCAGATGGTAACAAGAAGTTCGTACTCTGTCAACCCTTAACATTTTGCACACTCTCTTTAGCGCGTCACTCAAGAATTTGCTGCTGTTATCACTGAGTATTACCAAAGGCATTCCAGACTTAAAAATTATTTTTTCCACGAGGACGTGAACCGCAGTGTCTGCCGGCCTGGGTGGCTGAGCGGTTCTAGGCGCTACAGTGTGGAACCGCGCGACCGCTACGTCGCAGGTTCGAATCCTGCCTCAGGCATGGACGTGTGTGATGTCCTTAGGTTTGGTAGGTTTAAGTAGTTCTAAGTTCTAGAGGAATGATGACGTCAGAATTTAAGTCCCATAGTGCTCTGAGCCATTTGAACCATTTGAACCACAGTGTCTGCGTCCTGTTTTTCTATGGGTTCGGCCACAATGAACTTCGTTAGCGCGTCTTGAAGTATCAGTATATACCTGTTGTTTTTCTCGTTAATGGGCCGACAATGTCAATATCACACCGATCAAAATCCCCCTGCGGCGTTGGTGTTATAACCAAAGGCATTTTTGTCTTATTCTGTGTTATTTTGTTTTCCTGACAACTGGGGCATTTTCTAATATAGTTCTCAATGTCCTTCTTCATACCGGGACACATTTGGTATTTTCGTATACGATCGTAGGTTCTCACGATCCCTTGATGACCACCTATGGGTGCGTCAGGGAATCCTCGCAAAATTTTCCCCTTTTCTGCATCGGTTATTTCCTGTTGTTCGTCTACCTGACCTACCAGTATTTCCTCACTTTTGGTTATACCTTCCGCCTTAACTGGCTTCGTTGGTGCACTGTCTCCTTGTGAGTCCGGGACCTGCTCTATGGCTGCCTCTTCGACCGTGCCCTGATCTAGGCTACTGTCGCTGTCTGAGCGGTTATCAGACGCGCTGAACTCTCTCACTCTCGAGAGTGCGTCAGCAACCTGCTTTTCCCCATTTTCTACACAATTTCGTAATCTTATTCTTCTAATTTCAGTCTCATCTTCATTAAACGTGAAGACGGATCGCTGATATTTCCGATCCACTGTAATGGCTTATGATCAGTACAGATGGTGAATTGCGACCAAACACATACGGTCGGAAATGTTTGACAGCCCAAACCACGGCCAATAATTCCCGTTCAGTTGTTTTATAATTTCGCTCTGCGTTGTTTAGGGTTCTGGATACAAACGCCACAGGGAGTTCTTTGCCTGTTTCTCCTTGTGATAGAACAGATGCTATTGCAAATGAACTAGCATCGGTTGTAATGATAAACCTTTTTGAAAAATCTGGATACTGTAATATTGGGGGGTTAAGTAGCTTCTCTTTTAGCATTCGGAACGCATTTTCTTGCTCTGCGCCCCATTCATACTTAACACCCTTTTTAAATAATTCATGAAGTGGTTTTGTACCTTTGCTGAAGTCACTCAAGAAACATGGATTATACCCTATTAATCCAATAAAAGATTTCAATCCTTTTGTTGTCTGTGGCTGCGGAAACTCTGCCACTGCTTTCAACTTGTTTGGATCCAGTTTTAACCCATCTGCAGTCAAAACATGCCCCAAATATGTGACTACCTTCCTTAAGAATTCAATTCATCAACCTGCAACTTCAAATAAAGTTGTCTTAGTCTCTTGAAGGCTTCGCCCAATTGGGAATTGTGCTCTTCCAGTAATGTACCAAAAACTACTATGTCAGCTAAATAAATAAACATCTTGTCAACCTGCAACCCCGTTAATACGGCATTCATCAATTTTTGGTAGGTGCTGAACGAAGTCCGATGGGCATTCTTGCATACATATAATGAGCATATGGTGTACTAAAGGCTTTTTCTCCAAATAACATCTGATAATATCCTTTTGCCAAATTAATCGTTGAAAAATATTTTGCTTTGTCTAAGCCATACAGAATTTCATCGATACGTGGAAGTGGGAAGACTGTGTTGACAGTAATGCCATTTAGCTTCCTGGAGTCCACGACTACTCGCCATTTCTTTTTACCTGATGCATCCCTCTTTTTTTGAATCATAATTTAAGGAAAGTTGAAAGGACTGATATAAGGAACGATTATATCGTCCTCTAACATTTGATTTATCTCTTGTTGCAACGCTCCTTTCTGCACTTCCGAGATTCGGTATGGGAGGGGGGGGGGGGGGGGGGGGGAGACAAATAATTCACACCTGTGCCTCAGGAATAAATTGTATCCTATGTCGAAGCATCTCTGTATGTGTCAAATTGTCTCCTGGTAGATGGAAAATATCATTATATACAGAACACACCTCTATTATGGACTGTATTTCTACATCATTTAAATGATCCAATCGTAAATTCTGCTTCAGTAAACTGATTCTCGACTTTTCCTTGCTCAAGACTTCTACGTTACGCAAGTTCTGCTGCGGACTAGCGCTGAACTGTGGAACTCCCTCCACTGTAATCCACTGTATCTCAAGAGAAACTGCCTCCTCTCGTGTATTTAACACACTAATTAAACGCTTCTGGGAGGTACACTACTTCTAGCAATTCTTGCTTTCCTACAATGCCTTCCTCTAGTCTAGTATCTTCAACATCTATCCTCAAAACCCTCTCCTCGCGAGGACCTAACTATCTTTCCCATCTGGCCTGTCCTAGGCTCGGTAGCGACTTTTTCTTGTCTGTGACGTGTCTGTATACTGGTATCCTGTGTACTGCATTCTCTCTCTGCAGTTTCATATTCCATCGGTGGCTCCTTAAGCCCTGGCTCTTGTGTACGTGGGCTTGGTGTCTCCACCCCCGTACACAGTTTAACGGATCTGACCTTAATCCACAATGTTCCTTTTGCGTAGTCAGTCACTACACCATACTCCGTAAAGAAGTCTCTTCCAGTTAAACCATCATAAGGAATACCCAATTCGCCTTCTACCGGATGAAACTTACGTTTGACTCTTAACTCGTGATCTATTTCAAGATCTAAGACTGCTGTCCCATACGTGTGCATGGCTGGGTTCGTAATACCTTTAATCTTTATACTTTCCTCAGGTCTATACCCAACCTGGTCTTACAGATACTTGATATTAAATAAACTAATCTGAGCTCCATTATCTAGAAACAATTTTAATGGACTTTCTGTACTCTGGGGGCACCTCAATTGTACAAACTCATTTTTTCTCTCACAGTCGAATTTAAATACCTTCCCTGGTTCAGCATAAGTCGACTGTAATCTTATGCTTCCCAGTCGTTTCCCTGCTTCTTGCTCTTCACGGGTGACCCTGAGTTCTCATTACATTCTCTAGCCAAGTGTCCTAGCCTATGACACGCAAAACACACAACTGATTTCGCTTTCTTGCAGGGACCTCAATGTCCCAATAAATTCCAACTTTCACTTCTAACTGTTTTTGATGTCTCTGATTCTCGACACGCTTGCGCTGATTCGACTTTTCGAATCCGTTTCTCAAGTTGGCAGTCCGTTTCTTTCTCTCTAATGGTGTTTATTACAACACTAGTATCGTCTGCAAATAATATTCAGTGTCAAGTGCAAGGTCATTCACATATACAACGAATAGTAGTGGTCCTAAAATTGAACCCTGTGGGATTCACTTTGTGATTTCTCCCCAGTCACAAAAATGTTGTAACGTTCCAACACTGTTTGAATTATTCAGCATAACTTTTTGCATTTTGTTTGTTAAGTATGATTCAAACCACCTATGTGTAAATTCCATGAAATTTGTTTTTTGCTAGGAGAACCACTTGGGACTGGAAGAGCAAAAGCGGAAACCACCCTCTGCCACACACCATCAGCTGGCTTGAGAAGTATAGATGAAGGTGTAGATGTAGATGTGGATGAACGCAGAAAAAGCTGTACAGAGGCGCCGCAGCAGCGGCAGCTGAGACGGCTATGGCAGGGCGGCCTCCCTGAGGGCGCCAAAGTCCTGAGGGACGTTCTGCGGTGAGCCACAGTCACCCGGCACGGCCTCCCACCCGCCGCGGTTTCCCACGTGAGGCGGTACAGCGCACTGGGAATTACGCTCTGGCTCTAATTGAGGGACAATTCTCTGCGAGAAATGCTTCTTCGTAAGGCGCTAACTAGATCACTCTGAAATGGGTGCACGCCACAGCGGCGATTAAAGGTACAGGGGCTATCGGTTGACCCTGGCCCTAAATAAATAACATGCAGGGGATTGACAAAAATATGGAAACACTTAAAAATAGCACATTACCGTGTCTAATGCGGTATAGGAAAACAGTTGCCATTCAAAAAAGCTTCCGGGAATGGATAAATTCAGGGTCTTCAGGTTTCAGTGCAATCTTATACCATTCTTCCTGCAAAACAGTGGCAAGTTCAGACAACGATGATAGAGGTGGACAGCGATCGCGCACCCTTCCCTCCAAAGCAGACCACAAAGGCTCAATAATACTGAGATACGGTGACCGTGGTGGCCACGGGGGTGCAGCAATTAAACCTCGTGTTCACAAAAGGACAATTCGAGCTGTGTGAACGAGGGCCCTGCGCCATCTTGGAACACAGCATAGCTATTGGGAAAGGAACATGGTATCATGGGTCCCCATAGAACACCACGATCTAGCTGCCCAAATTGTCACCGAAACCCCCCCCCCCCCCCCTGCAACTCTCCCATCTCCCTCTCCCGACCCCACGATTCATTCTTGGAATGTAAACTTGGAAACAGTGTGAAACAGGACTCATCCGACCAAATGACGTTCTTCCATAGATGAGATTTTATGGCTTCCGCACCACATTTTCTTGTTACGGACATCTGCATCACCGATGAGTGCTTGTTGTATGCCACCTCGTCCTGAATTAACTGCTTATGGAGCTCCCTTCGTGTTGTTCTGGTGCTTACAGGTTCCGCGACTGTGACATTCTGTTTTGCAGTGACTTTGGCAGCTGTCGTCCCCGTATTTTTCGTCAATTTTTCGTCACAGTCCTCTTCATTGGCCTTCGGTCACGACCACTCAGTTCACCCTTTCGTCCACCGAGCGAGCTGGCGCAGTGGTCGGCACAGCACACTGGACTCGCATACCGGAGGGCGACGGTTCAGACGCGCCTCCGACCATCTCGATTTAGGTTTTCCGTGATCTCCCTAAATCGCTTCAGGGAAATGCCAGAATGGATCATTTCACAGCCGATTTCCTTCCCCGTCATTCCCTAATCTTATGGTCCCCTTCCCCAAATCAACCACACTTTCGTCCGCGTCGTGACATAGCGAATGATGTTTTTCCGCTTTCCCTGTTCGACCGATTCTTGAGTGTTATTCATCAGCCTGGAACCCTTACCAGGCTGCATTAACGAAAGAGAGAGAGACAAGAATCGCTCAGTCGGCACCAGAGCGTTATGGGGATGCTCGACAAGCTCCAGGTCAGACGCTACCAAAGAGGCACTGTGCATCACGGAGAGGTTTACTGTCGAATTTCTGAAAGAGTCCAGTCCGGGAGGAGTCGGACAAGATTCATCACCTCCTACCACATACGTCTCTCGAAATGATCACCATGAGAAACATCGACAAATTAGAACTAATGCAGAGGTTCATCGACAGTCATTCTTCCTAGGCGCCATTTGTGAATGCAACTGGGAAGGAGCGCTCGCTTATCGGTAAGAGAAGCACCCTCCACCACACATTGTCAGGTGCTTGCGGAGTGTAGCTGTAGATATTAACTCTACATACATCCAAAAAAGTCCAGAGAGTTGCGGAACCTGTACAGAAAATTGAAATACAGATCAACACAAACTTCATTTCCGTCCTTTTTATTGCTCATGGAAACCACACATTGCGTGTTGTACCACCATACAGTGAGACCTTCATAGGTGATGGTCCAGACTGTTGTACACAGCGGTACCTCTAGTACCCAGTAGCACGTCCTCTTGAATTGATGCATGCCTGTATTCGTCGTGGTATACTATCCACAAGTTCATAAAGGCACTGTTGGTCCAGATTGTCCTACTGCTCAACGGCGATTCAGCGTAGATCCCTCAGTGGTTGGTGGGTCACGTCGTCCATAAACAGCCCTTTTCAATCTATCACAGGTATGCTGAATAGGGTTTATGTCTGGAGAACATTCTGACCACTCTGGTCGAGCGATGTCGGTATCCTGAAGGAATTCATTCACAAGATGTGCACAATGGGGGCATGAATTGTCGTCCATGAACACGAATGCCTCGCCAATATGCTGCCGGTATGGTTGCTCTATCGGTCGGAGCATTGCATTCACGTGTCGTACAACCGTTCGGCGCCTTCCATGACCACCAGCGGTGTGCGTCGGCCCTACATAATGCCACTCCAAAACCTCAGGGAACCTCCGCCTTCTGCGATCGCTGAACAGCGTGTCTTAGGCATTCAGCCTGACGGGGTTACCTCCAAACAGGTCTCCGACGACTGTCTGGTTGAAAGCATATGCGACACTCATCGGTGAAGAGAACGTGATGCCAATTCTGAGCAGTCCATTTGGCATTTTGTTGGGCCCATCTGTACCACGCTGCATGGTTTAATGGTTGCAAAAATGGACTTTGCCATTGACATCGGGAGTGAAGTTGGGCATCATGCAGCCTATTGCGCATAGTTTGAGTCTTAACACAACGTCCTGTGGTTACACGAAAAGCACTATTCAACATGCTGTCAGGGTTCCTCCGTGCCATAATCCGTAGGTAGCGGTCATTCACTGCAGTAGTAGACCTTGGGCGCCATGAGCGAGGCATGTCATCGACAGTTCCTGTCTCTCTGTATCGCCTCTGTGTCCGAGCAACATGGCTTTGGTTCACTCCGAGACGCCTAGACACTTCTCTTGTTCAGGGCCCTTCCTGGCACAAAGTAACAATTCGCACGCAATTGAACCGCGGAACTGACTGTATGTGCATTGTTGAACTACAGACAACACGAGCTGAGCACCTCCTTCCTGGTGTAATGACTGGAACTGATCGGCTGTCGGACCCCCTCCGTCTAATAGGCGCTGCTCGTGCACGGTTGTTTTACATCTTTGGGCTGGTTTAGTGAAATCTCTGAATCGTCAAAGGGACTGTGTCTGTGTTAGAATATCCACAGTCAACGTCTTTCTTCAGAAGTTCTGGGAACCGGGGTGATGCAAAACTTATTTTCATGTGTGTAATTTGCCCGGTGTTGCTCTATGCGGAGTTACAAAGTTTCCACGTCAGATATTGGTTGCCACTACAGGTACTGCGCCTCATGTATTCCCTCGTGTAATACGCTACCTTGCCTCTGAGATGCAAGGTAGTGAGCTGAAAGCAAGTTCCTGAAAACCAAACAACAACAGCAACACTCGGCAACTCTAAAAGGCCAGATACTCAATTTCAGCGACCTCGGTAGTCATTAGAAACCGCGAGAGACAGAATACGTTGCTCCGCGGAACTCACGGACTTCGAACGTGGTCAGGTGATAGGGTGTTACTTGTGTCATACGTCTGTATACAGCATTTCCACACTAATAAACATCCCTAGGTCCACTGTTTCCGATGTGTTAGTGAAGTGGATCAGTGAAGGGACACGTACAGCACAAAAGCGTACAGGGCGACCTCGTCTGTTCACTGACAGAGACCGCTGACAATTGAAGACGGTTGTAATGTGTAATAGGTAGACATCTATCTACGCCGTCACACAGGAATTCCAAACTGCATCAGGATCCACTGCAAGTACTATGACAGTTAGGCTGGAGGTGAGAACAACTGGATTTCATTGTCGAGCGGCTGCTCATAGGCCACACGTCACGCCGGTAAATACCAAACGAAGCCTCGCTTGATGTAAGGACGGTAAACACTGGACGACTGAATGGTGGAAAAACGTTGTGTGGCGTGACGAATCACGGTGCACAATGTGGCGATCAGATAGCAGGGTATGGATATGGTGAATGCCCGGTGAACGTCATCTGCCAGCGTGTGTAGTACCAACAGTAAAATTCCGAGGCGGTCGTGTTATGGTGTGGTCATGTTTTTCATTGAGGGGGCTTGCACCCCTTGTTGTTTGGCGTGGCACTATCACAGCACAGGCCTACATTAATGTTTTAAGCACCTTCTTGCTACCCACAGCTGAAGAGCAATTTGAGGATGGCGATTGTATCTTTCAACATGACCGAGCACCTGTTCATAATGCACGGCCTATGGCGGCGGGGTTACACGAAAATAACATCCCTGCAATGGACTGGCCTGCACAGAGTCCTGACCTGAATCCTATAGAACACGTTTGAGATGTTTTGGAACGCCGACTTCGTGCCAGACCTCACCAACCGACATCGACACCTCTCCTCAGTCCAACACTCCGTGAAAAATGGGCTGCCATTCCCGAAGAAACTTTCCAGCATCTGATTGAACGTATGCCTGCGAGAGTGGAAGCTGTCATCAAGGCTGAGGGTCGGCCAACATCATATTGAATTCCAGCATTACCGATAGAGGGCGGCACGAACCTGTGAGTCATTTTCAGCCGTGTGTCCGAATACTTTTGATCACATAGTGTAGATTATAACAAACGCTTTATAAAAAGTACAGTGTTGTTGAAGAGTCCGTAACACAAAATATTATCCATAATTGTCCTTGATAGTGACTACTAATCACTCAGCTAAACAATATGGAGAATATCAGAGTTAAATGTAGAATGGGAAATCGTATGCCGAGCGCTTTCTTTTACTTAAAATCGCTAATGTACAACAAAATGTTCGATAGTGAACTGTCAGTGATATCATTAACCAACCTCAAGGGAGAAATTCTCTCAGTGCAGGGAAAAACAAAAGAGAATTTGCCAACAAATTAAAATAACTGAATATTATTTGTGGAATTCTATTACAGTAAAATTGTGGGAAAGATTCACTGCTCGACTGTTTGTTAGAAAAATAAGAGGCTGGAATTTAGAACTTGAAAATTACAACGTTAAAATTAAGCATTCGAATGAGAAAATGGAAAGGAACTAATACAATTTTTTTTTTACCATCTGCAGGAAACTTTGTGATACTTCAAAAAAAAATGTTAGCAAACGTACCTTACAAATAAAATTGTTATCGTGCAATGATGATTTCAGGATTTAAAAGGGAAAAACAGAATTCATGAACATTATGCACTTAGTTCTCCTTCTGATTGGTCCTTGGCTGCAGAAAACGTAATGAGATGCGTGGGTCCGTTTTGAAGCAAATACTTTGTTTGATTCCCCGAAGTAGTTTCAGTTGTATGTGAAACACACAACAAACCACTCAAGCAGTGACGTAGACAAAATTTTCGTACCTACATTCAAATATAAGCAGGTTGCATTCCGTAACAGTTCTACAAGGTGAGCCCAAATTCTATGAAAACTGTTTCGTAATTTGTTCACGCTTTTTTCTGAGATTTTTGTAAAATGGACACGTGATTCCCGATAGCTCGTTACAGAATAACCGCATTTAATTTGATTTCTTACATCCATTTATCTTCGTATCTGAAAATATCTGCATAACGGTGCAAATCTCGATAATAATCGCTGTTTGTATTGTTTGGGAACAGTGTTGTTCCATGTGCTTACGGTACCTGCTGTTGACAAATGCGACGCCCACTTTAGTCTGGGCCCTCAAGCTTGCACTCAGTGCTGCTGGACTCTGTCTCTGTTTAGTTTCCTCGGCAGGGTTACCTGCTCGTTAACAGTGTTCGAAAGCAATGTGGATGGGTACTGCTGAGGGGTTGGCCGACATGCATCCCGTGCACTGCTCCACTGAAAGTACTGGAAGAGCGGCAGAGTGATGTTACGCCCAGCTGTTCCAACAGCGACGAGAACCGCATGACAGTACTTTTGGATTTGTCTGAAAGTTTTCGGATCGTATGTTTTGTTGACTGGATATAAGAGGGTTCTCCACTGTCGTGAAAGTGTTGCCACAGAAATAAATCGCAATTATATTACTATTATGCAACGAACCACCGAAGGCCACATATGTCTTGTACCAGAACAGGCAGAAAATATCCCTGAAAATGTCCGAAATTTTGTCGCTGCAGTTCGCGTTCACGCAGTATATTTTATGTATTACAAAATGAAAGAAACTCACTGATAACGAACATTCACCTTAACTAGTCTGGGGAGAACCACCAAACATATGCATCAATGCGGACACACAAATACGTATGTAAATGCAGGCGTAAGTCTCACATTGAAATATATATAAAAAAAGCACCAGACACAAAAATAAATATAAAAAGCAAGAAAACTTAAATATTTTGGATAATTCATAAAAGAAAATGAACTGGGAAAAAGTGAAATAGATTAGGTGAATCTGTGGAACAGAAAGAGCATGTGGAGTAACTAATTTCATCTACAAAAATATGCGTCTATGTAGACACAAAATATTTGGCAGTTGTACAAGCAGAGGTTACAGCAAAAATTGATGTCTCTGAGAACAGTTAAGTATTTAATTATACTTTGGATAGGCTCAAGGTATTACAAAGAAGTACTGAAGGAAAATTCGTTGTTGTAATGCAGACGAAGAACAAACAAAAAGGTAAATAGAAAGTGATAAGTAATGGGAAGGTGTCGACGTATTTAAAAAAACATCTGATGTGACGGTAAAGAGAAGGTTGATGTTTCCTGAGTACCCCTACAGAGTGAGAGAACAGATTAACAAAACCAACTGTATGAAATTCCTGGAACACACATTTGCTATAGCTTGGATCACAGCACTCAAAAAATATCTCGAAAGAAAAAATAATGAATTAAAGGAAATATGAGAAGGACAGTCTTAAGAAACATTCTAAGGTTGGAAGAGTGGTAATGCTGAAAAAAAGACATCAGGAGTTGTATCGATGGACAGAAAACGGCGCTGTGGGGTTAACTTCAAAGAGAACTGAAGAAGCGGAGAAGAACAGACGAAGAAGACGAATTGAAGTTGGATTGTGACATTCGTTTGTCAATTCGGAACAAATGACACCCGTCTCTTCCACTATGTAGAGCAGAGGAAGTAAATACAAATGCAGCATAAGCCTCATTCTTGTGAGAAATATTAAAATTCTGAAATAATGTTGATCGTCCACCCATACTTTCTCTATGCCCAAATGTTTGTTTTTCAAATATAGAATAAAATGTTTTCGATTCTTCATCAATGTTGTATCAGTTACAAGGAGGGAACAGAATCAACTCTCGTTAGACTTTGTGGAGCTGACTGGAGCACGGGCGGAATAACACAAGAGGCCGAAACCAGGAGAGATGTGAGCCAGGGTTGCTCATCATCACTCCTGATATAATAATTTGTTTATTGAAAGGCACTGAGGGAAGTAACGGACTTTCTACGAGTGGAAGTAGTTTGCCACAGACAAAAAACCATCCCGATTCATTTGCCGATGACGAGCAGGGGTCAGCGTAACTGGATCGGGTGTTTAATGCTGTGCCACGTGTACTAACTCTTACCTGTAATACGGGCATAAACAAAAAGGAAACAGCCGGCCGCTGTGGCCGAGCGGTTCTAGGGGGCTTCAGTCCGGAACCGCGCTGCTGCTACGGTCGCAGGTTCGAATTCTGCCTCGGGCATGGATGTGTGTGATGTCCTTAGGTTAGTTAGGTTTAAGAAGTTCTAAGTCTAGGGGACTGATGACCTCAGATGTTAAGTCCCATAGTGCTTAGAGCCATTGGAACCATTTGAAAAAGGAAACAGAGGTAATAAATAGTGTGCATAACAGGTCCACATGGTTGGGGGATTAAATGTCAATTTCCTTTGTGATATTCGTTATCGGCACAATGTATTTGATAAGAATTACCTAGTCTCATGCATTGTAGATTTTCATGTTGCACAGTGTCACGTGCGTCAAGACGCCACAACAACGAGAACTTCAACTTGAGCGCCTGTAAGAAAACGAGTAGGCTGCCCGGGCCACAGCCCCGCAAGGGGAGTGGCCTACCGCAGCGGCCGCAGGGGCTGTCTCGCCGGGCAGCTGTGATTTAGTGGCGCGGCTATCGGCAGCGGTCAGAGCTCTGCGCTGCGGAATTACTGACCGCGTCCCTCGAGGAGCCGGCCGCAGCGAGTGTCTCGGCAGTTAATTAAGACGCGGGAGGTGTACCCCACTCCCGTGGGTTCCGTGCTAGGCAGGTACGCAGTACATTTTTAAGCACTGAAACTACCAAACATTAATACAACAGACTATTAGATTAGATCTGGAAGAAACCGCCGACAAAATCCCCAAGAAGCACGTAAAAGAGTCACTGAGTGATTTGAATGCCCAGTTAAGCAGGGGAGGAAAATTCAGATGCACAAGTGGAAAACATACGACCCGTCAGAGGATCAACAAGAATAGAGACTACCTGATAAGCTTCTGCAGGAATTTCGACCTCAAAATCGTGTCAACGCGATCCCAGAAACACCACAAGAAACTACGAACTATAAAGTCTCCCAGTAATGCCCTATGAAAATTTCAGATGTATCACATAGCGATATACATGAAAAACGCCGGAGAAATTATGAATGTAAGAACAAGGAAAAGATTTTTCGAATCAGATCGTCACCGACTCCTAATAAAAGCGAAATTTATACCCAACAGACAAATCAAGAGATCCAACAGAACTTTCAGAACAGCTCAGGCGTACTACAAACTAAACAAGAATGACATAACAGAAAGAAATTAAGAAGGTCGACGGAACGACTGGTCATAACTGTCAGAAAGAATGAAAAACTGATAAAATTTGGGCAATTACCGAGAAAAAACAAACATGTATGGTAGAACATGACATGCGATAGAGCCACAGAAGATACAAACCTGGAAAACATTTAACACTCGTAGAACATCCATTCTATTTCATTCGGTTTTGGAGAAAATAATGGGACAAAAGAGTTAAAGGGATAAAGATCGGGAGACACAAGGATAGAACCGTCAAATAAAATGTCTGGCCATTGCTGATGATATAGCCACCATAACAAATAACAATAAAGAAGCAAAAGAATGTCTAAGGGCACTACACGGAGTGTCAATCAAAACAGGACCATAAATCTCATATGAAAAAACACAGTGCATGGACACAAAATCCACAGGTAACGAACTGGTAACGAAGTATGGAAAGGTAGCTCAAGTAGAATGTTTCAGATACCAGGGATATATTATACAGAAAAAAATGACTGAACTCGACATCCAATGAAGAAAGGACCAGGAAAATATAAAAAACAGAGACTTTCATCGAGCCATTACAATAAAATAATTATTTTCATCAATGCCAATTGAAAAAATTATGCAGTATATTACACTTACCAGAGGCCTTGTATGCCTCAGAAACAAGAGTACTGTAATCGAGGGAAGAACGAAAATCAAGGATATGGAAAAACAAGAAATGAAAATACTGAGAACGATCTATGGGCCGGCTCAGAAAGAGGGGATCTGAATATAGAGCAGACAAAAGCTCTGTACGAACAGACAGAGAAGATTACAAACAACATCAGGAAAAGAGGGACGAAGTTCTACGAACAGATACATAGGTTGAAGAAAAACGCCACGGACGACCTCAAGAAACTAAACATCTCCACAGAAGTGACCGACAGGAAAAACTACAGAGAAAAAAATTAGAAAACGGATTTTTCAGCAAACAACCGAACAGAACATAACACAAAAGAAGTGAATAGAAGACAGGAATAAGAAACACAGTGAATATATAAGAGGCTTTTGGGGAGAAAGAAGAAAGAGAGAAAAAAGTGTCATAAAAACATTGTGTTGTAGCGCTCTCCTTAGAGGGAAAATAACAATAATAATAATAATGAGGCAAAAGGTTATGACCACTCGCTTAATAGCGTGTTGGTCCACCCTTGGAATGCAACGCAGCCGTTATTCTGTGTTGCATGGACCCGACAAGTCCCTGGTACGTTTCTGCAGATATGTGGGACCAGACGTCTACGTACTGACAACATAACTCTGGTAAATTACGGGCTGATGATCTGTGGACGTGGAGGTGACGCCTGTTAGCCTCCCAAATGTCTTTCACAAGGCTTCAGATATGGCGAATTTGATGACCAATAAATCAACGGGAGTTTATTATCACGCGATTCACAGCACTGTAACACGATTCTGGCATCTTGACACCGACAGTTATCCTGCTGGAATATGCCATCGCCGTCGGGGAAGACATCAAGCATGGAGGAATACAGGTGATCAGTAAAATCTTCACGCAGTGCAACGTTGACACGGTGCTTTCGATTACTACCGTATGTCCCATGGGAACCCCAGGTGAATGTACCACACAGCGTAATAGCGCTCGCCACCGGCCTGCGTGCGTAGCGCAGTGCTTCTTTCGGCAGCCATTGTCTTGGATGATTGCGTACTGTATCACATACGATCATCGTGAATCATTCGACCAAGCAATAAGTTTCCACTGATTCACTGTCCAACCTCAATAACCCCTTGGCCACTACAATGATAATTGGCGTTGTCGTTCTTACAGTCCATTTTCGCATTGTCGGTAATCCTATTTCCACTGCAGTCGTAACTGACGATGTCATTGGATCAGCATGTTAGCACATAGGGGTCGTCTGCTGAGGAGCCCAACGGTTCACCAATGTGCGCTGAAGACCTGTGCCTGCTCTGGAAGACCTGTGCCTGCGCCAACACTGTTCTCCGTCAACATATTTCCCACAGATTGCCACCCACCCTCCTTTACAGACCAGTCATGTCACCGGCCTCCACATCCTGTGGTGAGGCGTGGACATCCAACACTTTGTCACCTACTCTTGGTTTCCGTAGATGCTCGCGACAGTAGCACACCAACAGCCGTTCAGCTTCGGCGTTTCCGATTTGCTCAATTCCAAGCTCCGGTCGAGGACAGCCCTCTTTGTCAAAGTCGCTTATATCAGTGGATTTCCCCATTTGCATCCGTATCATTGCTGTAGTACTTGTCCATTTACATCTGTTCCGCTCATATACTCTCCTTACCGCGTCACTTGCTCCCTGAGATCCAGGCGCCATTCAGTCCAGCATTGGACAGCACTCATGATGCTTTCGCTAATCGGTGTAAACAGTATGCATGTAACTGCTTATGGTATCGTTGTGCCAGTTTCGAACGCAGCGACTGTTTGCGCGCTGTCTCGCACGTGAGTCGGGCAGCCGCCACGACAGAGAGAGAAGTTGGATGCGTGGGCCGCTAACTGCTGGACGAAGCATTTGGAAGAACAGTATCCATTGCTATGCGTGCGAAGGTAGTGCCAGAATATTTACTAAAAAGGTGTACGGAAAAGTATTTACTGTCGAATTTTGAAAGTAATACACCAGGACACCGTTGTGTGTATCAAACATTGAACTATGTCACGAAACCATTCCGTGAAATACACTACTGGCCATTAAAATTGCTACACCAAGAAGAAATGTAGATGATAAACTGGTATTCAATGGACATATATATTATACTAGAACTGACATGTGATTACATTTTCACGCAATTTGGGTGCATAGATCCTGAGAAAACAGTACCCAGAAGAACCACCTCTGTCCGTAATAACAGCTTTGATACGTCTGGGCATTGAGTCAACCAGAGCTTGGATGGCGTGTACAGGTACAGCTGCCCATGCAGCTTCAACACGATACCACAGTTCATCAAGAGTAGTGACTGACATATTGTGACGAGCCAGTTGCTCGGCCGCCATTGGCCAGACGTTTTCAATTGGTGAGATATCTGGAGAATGTGCTGGCCAGGGCAGCAGTCGAACATTTTCTATATCCAGAAAGGCCCGTACACGACCTGCAACATGCGGTCGTGCATTATCCTGCTGAAATGTAGTATTTCCCAGGGATAGAATGAAGGGTAGAGACGAATCGTAACACATCTGAAATGTAACGTCCACTGTTCAAAGTGCCGTCAATGCGAACAAGAGGTGACCGAGACGTGTAACCAATGGCACCCCATACCATCACGCGGGGTGATACGCCAGTATGGCGATGACGAATAGACGCTTCCAATGTGCGTTCACCGCGATGTCGCCAAACTCGGATGCGACCATCATGATGCTGTAAACAGAACCTGGATTCATCCGAAAAAATGACGTTTGGCCTTCGTGCGCCCAAGTTCATCGTTGAGTACACCATCGCAGGCGCTTCTGTCTGTGATGCAGCGTCAAGGGTAACCGCAGCCATGGTCTCCGAGCTGATAGTCCATGCTGCTGCAAACGTCGTTGAACTGTTCGTGCAGATGGTTGTTGTATCTGTTGACTCAGGGATCGAGACGTGGCTGCACTTTCCGCTATAGCCGTGCGTATAAGATGCCTGTCATCTCGACTGCTAGTGATACGAGGCCGTTGGGATCCAGCACGGCGTTCCGTTTTACCATCCTGATCCCACCGACTCCATATTCTGCTAACAGTCATTGGATCTCGACCACGCGAGGAGCAATGTCGCGATACGATAAACCGCAATCGCGATAGGCTACAATCCGACTCTTATCAAAGTCTGAAACGTGATGGTACGCATTTCTCCTCGTTACACGAGGCATCAAAACAACGTTTCACCAGGCAACGCCGGTCAACTACTATTTGTGTATGAGAAATCGGTTGGAAACTTTCCTCATGTCAGCACGCTGTAGGTGCCGCCACCGCCGCCAACCTTTTGTGAATGCTCTGAAAAGCTAATCATTTGCATATCACAGCATCTTCTTCCTGTCGGTTAAATTTCGCGTCTGTAGCGCATCATCTTCGTGGTGTAGCAATTTTAATGGCCAGTAGTGTGTAAAATCCGATGCAGGATTCTGAGATTCAAACGATCTTCAAGAGGAAGTTACTGTGGAAACTGCGTTTATCAATTTATGCGGCCCAGTCACGTTAACATGATCACTGACTGTGACCGACGTCAACGTGCAGTACCCGCTCACAGACGGCAGATGGCAGCACTAGTAGTGGAGCGTATATGAAGCGTGTCGGGGGGACGTCGAAAACAGTGCAGTCCTTGTCGTAATGCGGAAACGGAGCGATTTATTTGACGCCCAAAAGAGCATCATCATAGGCTTCCAGGTCAAGGATGAAGGCATATCCGAAACGACTGAGTCTGTAAATATTCGCGTGCCGCCGTAGTTAATGTATGCCGTGCATGGCAAAGTGGTGCTATCCAAAGGCGGCGCCGAGGCAACAGTGGTGCTCCACGGGCCATAAATGGCAGGAGTGAACGGCGGCTGCGGCGACGAGTACCGGCGGATAACGTGCAGCTGCTGGGCAGTCGACCGCCCAGGTGCACCGAGGGTCGAACAACAGTGTCTCCTCAGCGACTGTTCAGCGAACGTTGCTGCGTATGGGTCTCGCAGCAGACGCCTTGTCCAGCCACCCACACTGACTGCTGTTCACCAGCGACGAAGGCTCGAAGGTGCACCGACTGGCGGCAGGTGGATGAGTCACCTTTTATGCTACATCGGCCAGACAGCTATTGGTGTGTACGGCGTGAAACGTATGATAGCTAACACCCTGCAGCAATCGTGGCAGGGGTCAGAGCGGCGGGCATTCCCTGGCTGATCTCGTCATTCTGGAAGGCACAATGGACTGACACAAGTATTCATCTATACTTGGGGACCACGCCCGTTCCTACAAACAGTTGTTTTCCTCGACAAGATGACGTCTACCAGCGGGGCAGTGTAACTTATCACACGGCTCGCAGAGTACGTCACAGTTCGAGCAGCACCATGATGGGTTTGCCGTACTTCCCTGGACACCAAACTCCCTGGGTTTAACCACAGCCGAGAATTTCTGGGACCGCCTCTATCGGACTTTGCGCCTCATGGATCATCTACCGAGAAACCTAAGGCATCTGACCACAACATTGGAGTCGGTATGGCTCCACGCCCCCGCCGGTACCTTCCAAAAGGTCATTGACTCCCTTCCTGCACGTCTCGCGGCGGTCCTTGCTGCAAGAGATGGTTGTGCAGGCTTTCTACAGGTCGTCACATTAATGTGACTGGACAGTTTATTTGCTGTATCCTTCGAGTTTATTGAAATGAACTTAAGTATGAGAATTTCTGTCGGTAAGCGATAACAACAGTTCGCTAGTTTTGAGAATTCTGGCTAGGATAAAACATCAGTATATATTACTTCGCAGGGAAAGCTCGCCCCAACAGCCGAGCCCATTAACGAGCCACTTCCGGGATTCAGGGAGGCGAATATGTCCCGGATCTAATCCTCCTCGCGGATTGACGATGAAAGCTGGTGTGCCGGCCAACTTGAATATGGTTTTCAGGCGGTTTGCCACATGCATCTACGTGAATACATGGCTGGCATCCACATCCCACCTCAGACACATGTTACACAAACATTTCGTCCCGGGGGGATAAGTGGCGTCAGGAAAGGCATCAAGCAGGAACTGTCACTAACATTGCCAAAATCGATACAACAACACCTACAGGTCGGTGAACACACAGACACACCGATCATTCTTTCCTCTTAAACTGGAATATTCGCTATTGTAGTGTTGGGCAGTTGGATGTGAACAGCTCGTAGCGTTGCGCAGTTGGAGGTGAGCCGCCAACAGTGGTGTATGTGGGAAGAGAGATGGCAGAATTTAGAGAGCGGACGATCTGGACGTGTGTCCGTCAGAAAAACGAAATTTGTAAGACTGGATGTCATGAACTGAAATATATATATATATATATATATATATATATATATATATATATATATAATGACTTTTGAACACTATTAGCCGGCTGCGGTGGCCGTGCGGTTCTAGGCGCTCCAGTCCGGAGCCGCGCTGCTGCTACGGTCGCAGGTTCGAATCCTGCCTCGGGCATGGGTGTGTGTGATGTCCTTAGGTTAGTTAGGTTTAAGTAGTTCTAAGTTCTAGGGGACTGATGACCACAGCAGTTGAGTCCCATAGTGCTCAGAGCCATTTGAACCATTTTTGAACACTATTAAGGTAAATACATTGTTTGTTCTCTATCAGAATCTTTCATTTGCTAACTATGCCTGTCAGTAGTTAGTGCCTTCAGTAGTTAGAATCCTTTATTTAGCTGGCAGTATTGGCGCTCGCTTTATTGCAGTAGTTCGAGTAAGGAAGATTTTTGTGAGGTAAGTGATTCATAAAAGGTATAGGATATTGTTAGTCAGGACCATTCTTTTGTAGGGATTTTTGAAAGTCAGATTGCGTTGCGCTAAAAATATTGTGTGTCAGTTTACTGATGATATGAATAAGTAAACAGAGAAATGTCTGAGTACATTCAGTTTTGCTCAGCTGTTTGAAAATCAAATAACGTAAGGGATTTAAAAGCACAGTAATTCATAAATTTTTCTAAGGGGAGGTTTCAATGTTACAAACTTTCATGGGTGTCGGAGAAGGGTAAAGGTATCAATTTGAGCTAAGGGACGATGATCAGGAAACGACAGAATCGAAACTTATAACTGAAAATCGTTATGATACCTCTGACAGTGGATTACATATACGGTACCGTTGTTGCTAAAATTGTAGGGTACGTATCTTTCAGAGCTGGTAGTATGGATCAAGCAAGACAATTTTTAGTAAGCATGGGCTGTAAAATGCATACCTTAAGAGTTAGGACCACTTGTTCGTCTTCGATAGTAAGAAACTCATCTCTTCTACTGCAAGCTCTTTGGTTCGCAAATTTTTGAAGAAGCTGTAGGGAGCAAAGCGCTTCTACGTCAATTTAATTTGGACTCTAAAGTGCTATGGTCACATGTTCAGTAGAAGAGACGTGTTTCACAGTAGCTGGCTCTTAAGGTATGAATTTTAGAGCCTAAGTTAACTAGTCTTTTTTTCTTGTTTGATCCATGCTACCATCTCTGAAAGCTGCCTACCGTACAGTCCTAGCAACAACAGTACCAGTACATGTACGCTTCTGTCACACGTTATTGGCACGATTTTCGGCTATAACATTCGCCTCGGTAGTTTCCGACCAGGTTTCCTCAGATCAAATCGCTACATTTACACTTCGCTGTCGTCCCCGAAAGTGTGGAACACCACGAAATCACCCTGTATAATGACACGGCCTGCTGTTCGGACACTGCAGCAGGTGACATATCGGCTTTAGCCGAGAAACGGCTAGACGAATTGCAGAGACCTTGGAATAATCGTTGCCCCATTTAGCACTTAATGATCTTCCACCGTCAGAGGATGGTATGGCACTTAGTCCCACCGTCACACGTTCAACGTGCACTACAATTATGTCATTGCAATGATGTCAATGTAAGATAGAAAAATTTTACCCATACAGCAAGAAGGTAAGATCCCTATCCACTGGTGACGCTGTACCACAACCTACTGCAAAAAAAAAAAAAGCACTTCAGATTAGAGATGTGCGATGTTGGCGAATCATTGACGTCTAAACTTCGACGACTGATAATAACGAACTCCAAAAATCAATGTTTCTAACATTGCCATTAAAAGACGTATGTATATAATGTTGTAAATAACACAGCTAATGTCATATTTATTAATCAGTAGTTACAGCAATTATCTCCAGACTGTAGTGCTTTTTATTACCAGCCGGTAGCTCCATTAATGACCGAGGCCCAGGCGTGAATAGCAGATTTCCTCTGGCGTCCATTCCTTATTAAGAAAGCGTTAAAAAACATTTAATCATTATAGAACCCAGGGGCAGATTCGAACTGTAGCCGAGATTATGAACCAAATAACCGCGGTCACGGTCTGCTTGCTTGTATACTTAATGAGCTGATAAATTTGATAAGCAAACTTCCCCCACACCAGTAATTTTCCCCGCGTTTCCAAACCGTTCAAACCGATAGACGAGTCGTCAAGGAAAAGGGCTACAGGATGAGAAGGTCCGTAGAGTTTTTAGGTTTCCGGCAACCAATTTAGTAAAATAGTCCCAAGTTGACGTGTTCGCTCACAAGGAAGTCAGTGACCATTGCGTTCAAACTTTGTCCACCGCCATGTTTCCCGACAAGAAGACCTGTTCCGGTCCCCACTGGCTCCACAGCGGAATGACCAATGTAAAAGTCATGAAGTCCCCTGCATCTACCCACCTGCAATTCCTCGCTGGTCAAGTTGGCTCCAAGGAACTACTTTCTACCGGTGCAGTCACTGCACAGTGACTCCAACGTGGGACTAAAGCCGAAGGATACACTCTTCCAAGCCCACTGTGATGTAATATCTAGTCGGGAACGATTGATTTCTGACATCGTGAAGATTGGCGTGAAAGTTGCTCAGTCTTAGTTGCAACATGTGCTGGACTTCGTTGCCTTGGAAGTCAGACGTGTGCAGGAAACTCCCGACAGCAGTTTGGTGGCATCTCTTACAAGGAGAGGTTCCCAGCGGTGGGAGCGGCTTTTTGAAACCATCTATACGGTGTTGTTGGTTAAATTCCCAGGTATTACACCCTGCAAGCATTCACCCTGGTGAACCCTTGTTTGCGAGTAACCGACGAAAAAAAATTTCAGAATTTTGCGTGATGATCTACAGCTTTATTAAGTAGTGTTGTAGGAACTGCTTGCTCAATGCTCAATGTAAAAGTAATGGGACTAACATCATATGCGAGAGATTTTGGGTTCAAAACCTATTAAGTGTTTCGAATTTTTTTCATTTTCAAATATTTATGTAAATGACATTATTATTTTTATTTAATTAATTCGTTGAAATGTATTTTTTTATCTCTAACCTTTTTCATGTCATTTTATTCACCGTATTAACTTTTTCAGTTGCTGTTAGTTTTAACCGGCCGCGGTGGCCGTGCGGTTCTAGGCGCTTCATTCCGGAACAGCGGGACTGCTACGGTCGCAGGTTCGAATCCTGCCTCGGGCATGGATGTGTGTGATGTCCTTAGGTTAGTTAGGTTTAAGTAGTTCTGTGTTCTAGGGGACTGATGACCTAAGATGTTAAGTCCCATGGTGCTCAGAGCCATTTGAACCATTTTTTTGTTATTTTTGATGTCCATCCTTCACTTTCAAATAGGAAACTTTGTGCATATGCACTTAATTAAGTATTTTTGTTTATCTGGCTTAATATTTAAACAACTGAAAATGCCGTTCCATCGGTTAAAAAACAAAAGACGAAATAATCTATTTATACGCGCAAAGGTGTCAAAAACATAATTTTCATTACAAGATGTACATTTTATTAGATGGTAATCATAAATTCTTCTAGCACTCTGCACAAACAGCGTAGATGCAGATTTAAACAAAAGAAGAGATTGTAAGTAAAGCGAAATTCAAACAAAAAAAAATTGGAATACAAATAATGAATGCAATAATACGGACGAAAATATGGAATGATGCATCGGAAGAAATTAAACTGATGTTAATAAATGGCAGCCATTAAAATCACATGTACAAAGATTCCAATTGGAAGACAAACGATCCGAATTAAACACGAGAGCAATTGAAAAATTTAATACGGTGATTAAAATAATCTGACAAAAGAATAGAAATTAAAAATATATTCAAATCAATTAACTGAATAAAAATAATAATGAAAGTCATTTGGATAAAAATAAAAAAATAAAAAAATTCAAAGCATTTCACGAAATTGGAACCCACAAACGCTCACATATGAGCCTAGTACTATCAGCATTACGCTTCCCAATCTATCGCGAGCACATTCCCTTTTAAAGCTATGTAGCACCACGCAAAATTTCCAAATTTTTTTTCCATCGGATCATAACCTACCTCACAGTATAGATGATTTCAAAACATCTATCCCGGCGCTGGTGGCCTGTCCTTGTTAGAAGATGCTCGCTGTTTCGGTGATCGCTGTAACAATACGTACTCAAATCTGATTATGTAAGCAACCGAACGTTAGCTCACCGATACTTTTGTGGTAAGCGACGCGATCACGAACTTCCATTGTAACTCCCCTGTGTGTTTTATGTATTCTTTACCCGATGGATAGCTTTTTTGTGGCAGTAGTAGTATAGAATTGTGGATTCATGGCCGTTCCCATATTGTGAAGGTTACATCACCATTTCCCAAGTGCTGGACGTCAATATATAAATCTTGATTTAAACTGCAACACCTCCGCTATTCTACTGTTGCCCTTCCACTTTTCCCTAAGAAACATAAACAAGCCACTATTGAAACACCTGTTGTAGGTTGCGAAGTTAGATTTTCAACGGTCAAAGGGACAGGTAGGCTTAGCAGGTAAACAGTAATATTTTTGTAAAATTGCAGGAAGGAGCGGCAGAGCTGCAGGTACGCTTGTAATCGTCGATAGGAATCAACTATCATATTTCCATTTTAACTGAATTTGACATAAACTGACTGTTACTGCTCACTCTAGATTAATGTAACACGGAATGTTCCTTCATTTTCGTAAGGTTTTAGTTGCAACGTAAATGTTAAAATAAAAAATAAACCCTCAATAACTAGTCGGCGAATGCGACGTTCCTGCACTGCTTCATCATTTCTTAAACATCTAACAAATACACAGATAGCGTGAAAATGTAAGGCTGTTGAAAAAGTTTATTATTAGCAATAATTAACTTTCAAAGTAACAAATGAAAAGAGGAAAATTATTCGAGGACTGAGGAGCACAGATATCTGAAAAACCGTAATTGCTGATATGTCGGTTTGCTTTATAAAAGTTCTTATGTTCACATGGATCAAATGTAATCCTACGTATCTCAAACGGAAAATGTGCTTACATAATTTGAAGTATCGTTTTTAGCAATTAAAAGCAGTTTCAAACAATACTGCTACACACTGACTGACACCACGATATCACGAACCTAATGAACCATAGGCAATGTCCGTGCCTTCGTTCGCAAGTATTGCTTCCCCTGTTCCCTATATCCACGTTTGACAAGTCGCAAGTCTGTGGTAGTGGTATCTTTGTGACACACATTTTGAAAAAGTTTAGTTTCAATGAAGAAATAATTATTTGACGGTGGTGACAAGTAGCCCGGTTTTCTTAACAACATCGAAGGTCGAGATTCTGACTTTAATAGCGATGTTCCGATGATCTAACCCTTAATATCGATATTAAAAAATCTATTTTTAAGACCCCAACATCGACTTTTTTGCGAACACAGATGATCACCGTACATCCCTTCGTCAGATTGGTGTGTGAGCAGCTTCTGTTCACAGAACTGTGCAGAAGCTCATCCTGAAAGCTCAGAGTGTAGCTGTAGTGCGTAAATGTCTATTCAGACACTGCAACGGGCTACTGCAGTCCGTTCGATAAAGTCCCAAACAGTTGAGACTGGAGTTCTGAGAATCCTCTTGCGTTGCACTGAGGCCCTCTGCGTGGCGTGGAAACAGGAGTGTGTGCTGTGGAGCTAATGCGCTTGTTGTATTGATCTTTCCCTACGAAACCATAACTTCTGACATATGTGATCAATACACTGTAACCTTTTTTCACACAACGAACAACTAACGAAAAGACATACGGCTCTTTTATGCAGGATATAGCAAGGGCAAACAACTTTACAGATTGTACCGACACCTTGACCAACGACGGAAGCAGAAAGCGCGATTGATGCCCTCTCTCGCATTTCTGTCGCAGTACCGGGATGAAGGAGCTACCCAATGTTCTTGAAAGTTTGAATTGGATTTACTTTAAACAAATGAGCAACTGAATTTACGTTTAACATAAGAGCAATAAAGTACTTACCAAGCCAGCAGAAGTCACTCGCTAAGCCGGCCGCGGTGGTCTCGCGGTTCTAGGCGCGCAGTCCGGAACCGTGTGACTGCTACGGTCGCAGGTTCGAATCCTGCCTCGGGCATGGATGTGTGTGATGTCCTTAGGTTAGTTAGGTTTAAGTAGTTCTAAGTTCTAGGGGACTGATGACCACAGCAGTTGAGTCCCATAGTGCTCAGAGTCATTCACTCGCTAAGCTAAAAACAGTAAACGAAATTGCGCACTCTTAATTTATGCTGTACTTTTAGTTATTAGTTCTCCTAGTGACATTTTATATTATTTTAAGTGAGTTAAGTTAATACAGAAAACATGTGCCTTATAAGTTTTAACTAATGAAGGTTATTATTCAAGAAAATTATTAAAGTTTGTGAAAGAAATGCCCCTGGGTAATTCCTGTACAGTATTTGTAATATTCTGCCCGTTAACAGTCCTATGATATTGTAGCTATGCGGACAATGGAGAATGTAGCCGACGACAATACTGAACTGCTGTTTTCGCTGCTGTTTGCTAACTAAGAGCCGTTCCCAGAGCCACGGATAATTATGAGACAGGCAACAGCTAGAACTGCAGTTTCCTCCGCCTGTCCACTCCGACCGCGCTCTCAATATTCGCGGGTTAGTGAATTAGGCGCGCCTACACTGGCGCGATCACAACTGCACGCCGCGTCTGCGGGAGCGGCCAACAAACACTTCGGCACTCTTTCGTGTCTCAAGCTGCTCTGCTCCCTCTCTGTTCGCAGTGCGACAGAGACTCTCCACACGCAAAGATAAACAACGGCACTGCTAGTGCCTTTTCGTCTTTGCTATCGCTACAGTTAAATAAAGCTCCTTGGCTATTGCCCAGCAATTTACAATATTTACATTGTAACCACAATCAATTATATACATTCACTAATAAATGCATTATTACATTCATTACATAATAAATATTGTTTCTGTAACAAAGCTTACACATGCAGAGTTAGAAGTACAGTACAAGTTATCAACGGATATTAAAAGGTGAAAAATTTCGGATGGTGCAGAAGGAATTTTATCTGCATTTTCGGTGTTACAACTAAAAGGAAGATATGGGGTGCTATAGCAATGAAACTTAGTATTGACAGTGAGTAAAGATTGTTATTATGTCATTCTGTTATGATAAAAGTAATTCACCATCATATCTCGCACATTTCTTGACAGTGGTGATATTAGATGCAATTGTTTGGATTCCGTAACAGCTAATAACACTTTACTTTAAACAAAAATTTTAAGAACAAGACAGTTTCTTTAATTCACTTTCCTTTATGTCAAGGTAACTATAACCCTTTCCTCTGTTGAATGGAAGCTGGCGCAGGGTACTAACAAGCGTGCTTCGATTTCTTTGAGAAGGTAATCAAATGTAGACGCAGATATTCTCGTCCATTCACGTAATTTATCAGGAATCGATAGTACATTCTCATACAGTGTATTAATTCTCCAAACAGTTTCTCTTTTGCACTAGAACACTTGGACCCTTCCTTACACTGAGTAAGCCGACTTTCAGAAATGTATTTCCTTCCAGTGACTGTATTGTTGGTCTGATCTCTGCAGAACACTACGACACACCACTGAACAAAGAACTGCTACACAGGACACTACAGCATCGGGTCACGTTATGATGTAATTGAGCATTCTACCTGCTCTCCACCATATGACACTCATGTCATAGCCTAAGACCCTCGGTGCCACCTACCCACCTTTGTCGAGCACTTTAAAAAGACGACCTGTGATGGAGTCCTGGGCGCCTGTACAGAGGCAATATCTCGACACGCCTCCGACTCTGCATGCCTACTGGCAGGCGCTAGAGCGTAGCCCTCCTGCAGGGATGTAGGACCACATCACGGGTAGTCTCAGTGCATGATATGCTCAGATTGCTCCAGTGATTTATTTGTTACTACTTTTATCATCTGTCATAATAAAAAATAATATTCACTATTGTAATAATAATCTTGAGAGTCAAGGTCGTAATTGCAATGAGGATGTCTCATCAACGCAGTTTCTCTTGTTTTTGTTTGAAGAGTCCGTAATGTATTTTCATTGAAAATATATTTATTTCGTGTTTTGTTTTGTCCACCTTAGCAGCTACTGTATTGGCTCCCGTCGCTTTTCACTAGCGTGTACAGGGTGTTTCAAAAATGACCGGTATATTTGAAACGGCAATAAAAACTAAACGAGCAGCGATAGAAATACACCGTTTGTTGCAATATGCTTGGGACAACAGTACATTTTCAGGCAGACAAACTTTCGAAATTACAGTAGTTACAATTTTCAACAACAGATGGCACTGCGGTCTGGGAAACTCTATAGTACGATATTTTCCACATATCCACCATGCGTAGCAATAATATGGCATAGTCTGAATGAAATTACCCGAAACCTTTGACAACGTGTCTGGCGGAATGGCTTCACATGCAGATGAGATGTACTGCTTCAGCTGTTCAATTGTTTCTGGATTCTGGCGGTACACCTGGTCTTTCAAGTGTCCGCTGTTGGATCACCTGCTGCACTAGCTGCGCGTTGCCCTTTGTGGTTGCCGTACGCGGTCGCCCTACCTTTCCAGTACGTTCATCCGTCACGTTCCCAGTCCGTCGAAATTTTTCAAACAGATCCTTTATTGTATCGCTTTTCGGTCCTTTGGTTACATTAAACCTCCGTTGAAAACTTCGTCTTGTTGCAACAACACTGTGTTCTAGGCGGTGGAATTCCAACACCAGAAAAATCCTCTGTTCTAAGGAATAAACCATGTTGTCTACAGCACACTTGCACGTTGTGAACAGCACACGCTTACAGCAGAAAGACGACGTACAGAATGGCGCACCCACAGACTGCGTTGTCTTCTATATCTTTCACATCACTTGCAGCGCCATCTGTTGTTGAAAATTGTAACTACTGTAATTTCGAAAGTTTGTCTGCCTGAAAATGTACTGTTGTCCCAAGCATATTGCAACAAACGGTGTATTTCTATCGCTGCTCGTTTAGTTTTTATTGCCGTTTCAAATACACCGGTCATTTTTGAAACACCCTGTACGTAGCGCCCCCAGGGAAACTTGCCACGCAGTCGCTCAGCCATCAGTGCAGGCTGTCTCCTGGCGTTACTCGTCCACCCTCGTCTGCATTGTTTGCTACGCCTGGCCTGGCTTTCTGGTCGAGCCATCAAATGCACACCACTTTCTCTCGCGCCAGTAGCTGGCTTTTCGGAATGTCCGTTGGAGGGCTGTATTCATTACTACTTGAACGATTATTAAGGCCACCCTGAACTTTTGTAGCATGACAGTTTAATTTGTAAAAGCAATACAGCAATGACTTGAGGCAAATTCCGGGATGGTTCCTTTAAAAAGGCACGGCCGACTTCCTTCCCCATCCTTCCCTAATCCGATGGGACTGATGACTTCGCTGTTTGGTCTCCTCCACCAAATCAATGAACCAACCTTGCTAGACATAGAACTGTAATACCTCAAAAATACAGACCATATTCACTCCCATCCATTTGTTCAAGAAGTCATCGATCTCTTGTCGGTTTAAACCTGAAGCCATTCCGCAAAACAAGTAACCACAACGCCCAAGTTACTGAGAAAACGTAAAGTAAAGTTTGTAACAAATTTGAACTAGTCATTTCATGGGGACCGTATCCATACAATGTTGCGATTCTGCAACAAAGAATTAACTTCAATTGTTTACGGAAAATAACATAATTTCACGAAAAACTCTATCTGATTGTACACTGTTCGAGGAAAAAAGTGAAGCACCCAGAAGACGTGGCGACAACAAAATGATCTTCCCAGTTTGAGAGAGTATGTGATGTTATGTCAACGATTTCAGTATAGAGTCAAATTTAGAATGCACTTAGCAGTACGAGACCACTTATCAGTATGACGTTGCATCCCATCTGACGTGGACGCATGAGCTGCTTCTGACGGGAAGGGTGTCGCAAAGCTGTTGCACCCTCTACTGGGGCCAGTTGGCTCTCAAGTGTTGTATCCTGGGTACTGGCACTGCTCCCAGACACGTCCTACTGGGGAAAGACCTGGGGATCTTGCCAAACAGGCGACTACCTCGGCATCACACAGAAAATTCGTACAGAAATCCGTCATATGTGGACGAACGTAGTCGCGTTGAAAAACCGCATCACGATACCGTAACGTGGTAGGTAACATATCAGAATACACGATGTCTGTGACAAGCCGTTGTGCTCTCACAATTCCCTCAATCACCACCAATCGTGGCCTGAAATCATATTCTGTGTCTCCGTAGGCCATCACATCAGGAGTATCACCGCTCTGTTTCTCCAAAGTATTGGAAGATTGGCACCCTTCTCGAGGTCGCCGCCACACTCACCTATGATGGACATCTGAGGTAGCGCAGGACCGCGATTCGTCGTTGAACACAATGCGACGCCATCCGTCAGCAGTTGCGTCCTTCCCAGGCAAGGGGCCACTACAAACGCAGCCATTTGTGTTGTGGCGTTAACAGGTGGCCGCGCATGAGGTGGTAATTTCTTACTCCGGCTGCTGAAAGTCTCTGATGAATGGAGCAGAATGGCAGAGAATATTGCAGTGTTTCAGTTACTTGTTGTCAGATGGCAGGCGCGGATGTGACGTGGCTACGATGTGCCTGGTGAACAATGCGACGTTCCCCCTGTACCAGAAGTTAATATGCAGCGAGGAGTGGGTGTTAGAAAGGTAGACTGACACTTTCAAACTTTTTTTAAAACTAGACATTCACTAGTGATTACTAATTATTAAAACATTTATCGCAGTCTTGCTGCTGGCCGAAGTTGCCGAGCGGATTTAGGCGCTACAGTCTGGAACCGCGCGACCGCTGCGGTGGCAGGTTCGAATCCTGCCTCGGGCATGGATGTGTGTGATGTCCTTAGGTTAGTTAGGTTTAAGTAGTTCTAAGTGCTGGGGGACTAATGACCACAGAAGTTAAGTCCCATAGTGCTCAGAGCCATTTTTGCAATCTTGCTTTTTGGATACAACTTCCGTGTATTACATATCCCAGCAGATAGTTGGTAAATAAATTTCAATAAAATAATTCACGAAAACTTGCAACTAAATAGGATCACTTCCTTCTAAAATTTTAATGTACAGGGTGATTATAATTAAAGTTAAACTTTCAAAACGCTGTATAAATAACACCACTGGTCAGAATGACGTCAAATTGCAACGGAATATTAACGGAGAAGGGTGAAAACGTATGGCAGAAGAAAAAAATAGTGTAAAAATTGATGGCACGGTACGTGTCATAATACGCAAATGAAAACACCTGTCATGCGCACGACCCGTTGAAGCTGGTATAAACACGCCGGGTACACGGCTCTTCCTCGAACGCCACGACCCTACCCTGCAATCTCCCGACGACATCTCCCGCACCGCTGTCTTCCTCCACCAGACCTTGTCTGACGCCGTAGCCGCCCATATCCCTACCAAAGCCATCCACTCTCTCCGTCCAGCCCTGCCCCCACAGGCCGTCCTTCTCCTGCGTAAATCCCGCCGCCTCTACCGCTCTTTTCTCCGCACTCGTGACCGGGACGCCCTCACCCGCCACCGGCAATTACAACGACACATCCTCAACATGCTTACTGCGAAGAAACGCCGTGCCTGGCGACAGACATGTACACAACTCAACACCACGCTCCCCATAAACTCTTCCAAGTATTGGTCTGCTTTCCACCGCCTTACTGGGACCCGCCCCACCTCCCAGTACCATCTCCTCCTTAATGACCGTCCCTTTCCTGACAACCTCAGTAAGGCCAACCACTTTGCCTCTCACCTCTCCGATGTTTTTTTCCATTCCAAATGATCCCCACTTTGATTATTCCCTCTTCCCTGACGTCATGGACCGTACGAATACCTCTGTCCCTCCCCTTGCTCCTAGCCTCCAGTACTTGGGCCACACACCACCATCTGAACTTAACGCTCCCATCACTACACAGGACATCAGCCTCACACTCAGCACTAAACGCAACACTGCTCCCGGCCACGACCGCGTTACCTACCGCCACCTCCAACCCTGCCTTCCCTCCTTCCTTGCAGTCCTTGCCGCCCTCTACAACGTAATCCTTGCCACTGGCTTCTACTCCGACCTGTGGAAAACCTCCGATATCCTGATGTTCTCCAAACCCAACAAACCTCCATCTTATGCCACTTCCTATCGCCCTATATGTTTCACCTCGGTCTTCAGCAAGCTCTTGGAATCCATCCTTACCCGGTGAGACACCCTACAGGACAGGACAGGTAGCTTAAATTGTGGAAAGGGGCCAAAATACGCGGCTGTCAGTTACACTCGAACATGCAACTTTATTTATTTGACCAAACATTACAAGAGCCAACAAAATTTTTAAAAAGCACAGCATTAATTTACCGGCTGAATGCGCCATACAATGTCATGCCTTAAGGGCAAGACCACTTTAATTTAAAATCTGTTAAAAGTCAATAACTTAAGACTGAATCCAAAATCAGAAATTTAAAAGCCAGAAGGCCTTATCTTAAATCATTTCTTTCAGTTAGGCTTAAGGTCCAACAATCTCACACCATAAGAGTAAAACAATTTTAATTTTTTTAAAAATCGACTTAAGGCCCATCTCTTAAGACTCCAACCAAAATTAAATTTTTAAAGAGCAAAGGGCATTATCTTAAAACAGTTCTTTAATTAGGCTGAAGGCCCAAACAATCTGACACCTTAAGAACGAAACAGTCTTAATTTAAAAATCGGCTAGAAGCCATACAAATACAAACAACAAGAACAAATAAGACAAGCAGTACACCCAACGGCGCTCAGAAGTTTCCGAGGGTCGGCCTGGAATTCAAACACTGACGCTCGCTTGGGTGAGACAGGCGGTCGGCCCAACCATTCTCGATCCGACGACAACCCAACCGACGGACAGTCAACGGACCCACCGACAAGACAACTTCCGCTCCACCCGACCAGCATACAACAGGGAGTTCAATGGTACAACGTAGAAAGTATTGGCGCTCACAACCAATTACACATTGAGCTGTCAAACTATACACTGTGCTGGACAGCGACAATACGATGAGGAAAATACACTGCCTGAAATTTACGTCAACGGCCAGGGCAGGTAACCGGAACTTGAACGGCTCTGAGCACTAAGGGACTCAACTGCTGTGGTCATCAGTCCCCTAGAACTTAGAACTACTTAAAACTAACTAACCTAAGGACATCACACACATCCATGCCCGAGGCAGGATTCGAACCTGCGACCGTAGCAGTCGCACGGTTCCGGACTGCGCGCCTAGAACCGCGAGACCACCGCGGCCGGCTGAACTTTAACGGCCACAAAGAAGAAGATTCCGCTGTTGCACTTCAATTCAAAATAACCAAGTACAGTTAAACTCCACTGGACGGTGGTTAAAATTTGCCAACTTGAAAACACACGCTTTGCTCGTGGGAATGTCCCAACAGCCGACAACGAACTCCAAACGACACAGTGAGAACAGTCGTGACTTGCAGGTAGATAAAGTCAAAACTCAACTTTCGTGAGCAGGATCGGTGAGCCACGAACCTCGTAGCAATGGGAACAGCACAACACACTCCGACCGCGCGTCGCCGCCGCCAGCGGCCTCGGCCAAACTATGCGCCGCCGACATTTCCTCGCTGCTCCACTCCAACAGACCAACTGATCACACACCGCATAACCGGAACTATAAGTGCCAGGCCAAAGATAGTACAAGGTGCGAATATCGATACACCCCTCTGCTGCCACTCGCGGACAGAGAGGATAACAGCATAATCGCGGTAACCGCGTGTGACTAAACACAGAATAGCAACCAAAGTTTAATCCAACGCATAACATGAGACAGCCACGGCTCAACCTCCCCCTCTCAAACGGGGTGATTCAACCCATGAGCTACCTGAAGTTAACTAGGCTAAGGTGAACCCGATACTGCATACCTGAACCGTTCTCCTTGACCAACAGATTTACCGGGCCTAAAATACGCACGATAGTGCAAGGCCCCAGAAAACGAGGAATAAATTTACTAAGATTCCCGCCACGCACCTGCCTCCCGGGAAATTGCGGACATGAACTTGAACCCCTGGCCTACCCTTAAAGGTTTCTCGATTACGATTATAAGGATCAGCTTTTTTATTATGGGCTCTGAGTATATTACGCCTAGCCCGGTTCCAGTTCTCCTTGATAACACGAGGACTAATATCGGCTAGAATAAGATCTTGAATTCCTCACAAGTTCGAAAGAGGGGAATTAACCGGATAGGAAAGAATCAAGGAGGCGAGCGTAGCTCTCAAGGCTTCATGATTGGCGGTATTAAAGGCAAAACTAAGCCAGGGAGGACTGGAGTCCCATTTACTATGATAAATAATCAACGTGGACGTAAGATTTCGGTTAACTCTCTCCACAAAGGGCCCCTGGCGATAATACGGGGTGCTCGCAATATACTTGACACCGTTCTGATAACAGAAGGCCTTGAAAGGAGCCGAAAGAAAAGCAGAGCATTATCGGTAACAAGCTGATTGGGTGGGCCAAAAACACTGAAGACATTAGTTAAATGAAAAATAGTGGTGGTAGCGGTAATGCTACGGCTCGGGAGGAGCCAAGTAAATCTGGAGAACGTATCGATAATAACTATTACATATCGATGACCCTTCTTAGTACGACGCAAAGGTCATAAATAATCAATGTAGAGCTTGTGCATAGGACAGGACTCTCGTTCACAACTCAACGAACCCTGTTGAAGAGCATTCTTGGTTTTGGCTAAACTACACAAACGGCATTGGTATATCATCTCTCTCACATCCAGGTCCAAGGAGGGCCAAGTTAAATGCTCCTTGATTTTTTGGAGACTCTTATAAGTACCTAAATGGCCAACCACCAACGAATCACGAAAATAACGAAAAACCGGGCGCACCAAAGATACAGGCAAACAGATGTTGCACTGCTTAGCATCGCCCACCCTCTTATAGAGATTACCACTCTTAACAACATAGTCATCCGTCAGCTCTCCTGCCAACACACGTTGCTTAATGGGAGTCAAAAAAGGGTCCTGATCCTGATGCTGAGCCACATCTTCAAACAAGAGGGGTATTTCACCCAACACCATACAATTAAAACTGTCTCCCGCTACCTGCTGGTTTCTCTCACTAGGTGTAGTTTCGGCGGACATCCAGCTGAGGACATCCACAAGGATATTTTCAGAGCCCTTCACATGTTTAACTTCAAACTGAAATACCGAAATGCATAGTGCCCACCTGACAATACGGCCAGTTTTACGCGACCTAGCCAACACCCAGCTCAAAACCTGATTGTCGGTTTCTAATTGGAAAAGCCGATGTTCAAGGTAGAAGCGGTACTTCTCTAATGCAAATAAAACGGCCGAGGCCCCGCACTCCATCAGTTAACCGACGAGACGCGTAGGCTAACGGTTGCCTCTGCCCCTCAAACTCCTGGAGGAGAACAGCTGAAATACCAGCGTTAGAAGCGTCAGTTTGAACAACAAACCTTTTATTAAAATCGGGTTGTAACCTCCCCCTCACTTATCGACCTTAATGACAGTGAAAAATTAAACCGCGTGTACCTAATGGAAATTTGGGAAAAAGCAATCGTCACCGAAGTCAATTTGTCGGTAAAGAGGGAGGAAAGGGTTACATCTAAATGAAAGGAAAAATGCAAATGAATCTGGCGGAAATTAATTTTGAAGAGGAGTAAAGTTAATAAAGAAAGTAAATGTGTGGCCGTTACGTTAACAATTAACTAGCGGTAATTAGATATTTGAGATTTGGGGGAAATTACGGTCGCCAGTCCTAAGGACAGTTACTATAGTAACTGAAAAAAGAAAGCTTATTACACATATAATTAGCACTAGAAGCGTGGCAACTGAAGGTTGACACGTGTAGTGTGGAAACTGAAAGATTGTCAGAAGTTATAAATTTCGCTACACTCTGACTTAATTTAGCAAAATAATTAATAAAACCGGAAAATCGAAAGTTAATTTAGTGACTGAAGTTAATAGTGAGCTTTCTTTCTGAAGCACATCGAAATTCTGTAAAATACGGTTGGTCTTGGACTACCTCAACAATCATTTCAAAAGCTACTTCAATCTACACAATTTAGAAATAAGAGATTTAACTTTGAACTTGAATTAAATGATTCTGAACAATTAACAATAGTAAAATTTAGTACGTACCAAGCTGAGCTGCAGTCACAGGTAACTAAAATACGGTAACAAAACTCGCACTCTTAATTTGTGCTTGTGCAATCTAAATATTGTAGCCAGCTATGAATACCTTAACTGAACTTTGAAATTAAAGCAGTGAAATCGAATGATGCTGGCGTTTGAATTTCAACGACACTCGGGCTCATTTCGGAAAAGGAAGGGACCCTGCTTGGCAATGCAATTGGGACAATGAGCAACAAAGGTTCATGTTAAGTTGCTGTAATTTTGTGATGCAACAATTTTAAAAGTTTGAAAAGCTGAGGTCTGCCATACAGTTCTAAAACTTTACGTGCTTCCAGTCTTCCTTGTTGGCTGATTGAAGGTTTTAAACCGTCGATCGAGGAGGTGGCGACAGTCGCTCATTGTCGGCCGTCGCTGTTGCAGAAGGTGGATGTTGGCGCGCCTTCTTCTCGACACGGTCACCAGACGAAACGGGCTCTTGATGTGCGCCAGCTAATGCTTCCCGTCCGCGACACCATGTCAGAAACTATCATAGCAAGTCGAGCGCAATTACATGTTGCCAAACCCCGAAAGCGCGGCAACTCGCGGGACCGTCACACAACACACCTGCTCCACTGCACCACCCCAGCCAGACTCTCTCTGCTCTGCCCGCGCTCCACGCGGCAGAGTTAACACTACCAAAGATCCTTAACACTTTGGTTCTCCACACGACCTATCGATGTAATGGTTCGATAGCATAGTTTCCCTAGGCCAGACCCAGCGTAAAAATACAAATAATCTTTACACAACAAACCAATTATACACCGACATAAATGCATATATATACAAATAGTAAAACAATTACAATATACAAAGACACAGAAACGTCATATATTCAGGTAACAAAATAGGGAAAAAAATTATAGTACAATAGATGGAAATACGAGGATATGCATTTCCGGCGTTACAGGGTACCCCAAGAACTGGAGGATTGGCTGGCTATTGCTGCCTTAATGTGCTCAAAGGCAGCCTCCTGGGCGGGTCCCATTCAAAACGCGCGCCCTTCCGGCGTATTAAGGGTGCCACCAACTAAGCGGAAATGGGAACGAAACGCCTAAAGTAATTTGCAATGGGTATGAATTTAGCAATTCCCCGCTTATCAGTAGGCGGAGGCAAAGCCCGTAAGGTTTTAGTTCGTTATTTGACAGTGCGAATACTCTGACCCGACACTATATGATCTAAAATAGATACCTGCTGCTTGACTAGCGTCATCTTACTAGGCTTAACGGTCAGCTCGGCTCCCTGTAATCTCAAAAGAACTTGCTGTATATGCTCCAAATGATCCTCAAACGAACGACTATAGATAACCAAGTCGTCCAAATAATTGTACACACATACTAACTTTAAGTCGCCAAGGATATTATCCAACAAACGAGTAAGCACAGCCGCTCCAGTTGCTAGTCCAAAAGAAACTCTGTTGAACTCAAACAAGTTCCAATCAGTACAAAATGCGGCAACATGTTTACATTCTTGAGCCAACGGAATCTGATAATAGGCCTGATTCAAATCAAGGACCATAAACCAGTTAGCGGCGGCAAACCAATTAAAAGAATTATGCAGATCATGTAGGGGTACCGATTCAAGGAGAACCTTAGCGTTTAAACGGCGGTAGTCAACCACAGGTCTGAAATCGCGCCCCTGATCTTTAGGTACAAGAAATATTCGGGAAACATAAGCAGATGTAGAAGGCCTAATCACTCTTTGTTGGAGCATCTGAGATATTTTAGCCTTGAGTGTCTTCACCTTACGGGGTGAGAGGCGGTATGGGGACTGCCTAACCATTGTCGGACAGACGGATATAATAATCAAGAACGGTAGTAACACCCTAGTTATCACTAAGGAGCTGGCGAAAACGGTGCAACAAATCACGTAACTGAGGATCCTGGTGGGGCAAGAGATGGGCCAGATCAAACTCGTTAGCTACGGCCTCAGCGGTTCGCCATGACTGTCTCAATGCACAATCGCCCTCTGCTTGTAAAAGAATACTGACTGTGCACACGTCGCTCTACAGAAGTTCCGGACACTGAAGGGTTTGAAAAAAGGCGTTGGTCCGATGACTGCCGTGGGGCTGGAGAAAATGATACGGAAATTCGAAAAAGTGGGTTCTTTTGGTGTGCAACTTGGTAGAGGGAGGAAACGATTTGATGCGATGTCAGTGGAAGCAGTGGCCACAACAGTGCAGGAGGACACGAGTGGTAGCGTGCAAAAAGTGTAGCGCACGGAGAATTGCCGAACTTTGGACATACCCTTGAGTACGGAGCGTAAAATCCTACGAAAGATCCTTGTTTGTTTACTATCCATTCAAAATTACCCATGTACACTAGTTGCTTCCTGTTGACCTGCCGGAAAGAGAGATCTTTGCTTTAGAATTTCTTGCTCGCATGGAAGTGGACGATGATTGGCCGTGGAAGATTTTGTGGACAGACGAAGCCCACTTCCATGTGATGGGGTATGTCAATACACAGAATTGTCAAATATGGGCAACGGAAAATCCACACACAAATCAACCAGTACCACTTCATCCTCAAAAGGTCACTGTGTGATGTGGGTTTACGGCATCATTTATCATAGGGCCGTATTTTTTCGAAGAGACAGGTGCTTCCGGTCCTGTTACCTGTATCGTCACTGGTAAGTGCTTTGAGTGTCTTTTGCGCAACCACGTCATTCCAGCTCTCCAACAGCGTGGATGTGTGGATGGGATCGTTTTATGCAAGATGGCGTACCTCCGCACATTGAAAATCCAGTTAAGCAGCTGCTGAAGCGCGTTTCGGAAATGCTATAATTATGAGCCGCCATTTCCCTACAGCCTCGCCGTCACGATCACCTGATCTTAATCCGTCTGACTTCTGGTTGTGGGGCTATCTGAAAGATGTTGTGTTCACACCTGTACACCCATGCACACTGAGTAGTACAGTTTGTTTAACGTCAGACGTACACCTTGGTCATTGTTGTATGATTCTTTTGTCATTTGTAATCGATCACTATTAAATTACGATGCTTACAGTGCCACGTTTTGCTACAATTTGTGACTATTTATTTTTCTTCTACCATACGTTTTTACAGTGGTTTGAAAGTTTAATTATAATCACCCTGTACTTGAAATTACTTAAACGAAACACCGTAAAAGCCTAATGACTGTGGTTATGGACCGCAGCTGCCGACCCGAGGGCGTCACGTGTGTGGATAGCGATTGGTCGATGCCTCGTTAAATGCCGGAGAGCTGAACTACGGCGGACAGTTCTCTTCAGTGCACCGAGTCTACAAGCTGAAGTGTTCGTCCGTGGTCTTCGAGACTCAGGCTCCGTAGGCATCGCAGGCCAGCTCAGGACTCTACAACGGCATCACTCACAAGCACAGTGACAGGAACTTTAATATTTTAGAGGACTTCTAATAATTTCCATTGTATAATTGTGCTAGACATTTCACAAGAAGATGTATCTTTTAAGTTGAGTATTTCTTCATATTTAATAAATAGCATTATGTTACTAATTGTTGGGAACGTTTCCGATTGAAGATAACCTGCTCGGTCCTCCTGCATTCCCAACAATGACCATTTAAACAATTAAAATTTACTTGAAACAGCTCGACGGGAAAAACCATAAGACCGTAATTATTATTTACACAGCTCTGTATAACAGGCAAAATTATCTATTAACCATGAAATACTAATTAAAGAAATTTTTGCAATTTATGTCCACACCTCGCACATCAAACAATGAAAGGATCCCTCGTATTGTCACAATGAGGTAGCATTAACAATGCTTAAGGTTACATTACATTACTAACACTTGACAAGGATTAGTAAATTTCCGAAGCTTGGTTGACCAACCAGACGCGCCAGCAGCTTCAAACCCGCTACGTAAACAACCGCCACGCAACAGACATCGGCAAATGGCGCCGGACTAGTACTACTGACAGTATTCACTGGATATCCTCGAACGTCATATTATATCAGAGATTTCATCAGGTAATCTGAAAACAACCAATGTCACTAAGAGCAGATACAATCAGAATTTACCAAGTTACGAAGCTGCATAGAGAGACTAATCTCCTCCACATTTTTTAGAACAACAACACAGTGTTCACAGGTTATAATTTAGTCAGTCATATAATCACTCTGCTTGTATCATACAGAAATACCTCATTCCATACCCTTCCGCTCAGACGTGGCATATGACGTACATATAATCAGAAAAGTTATGGAGAAGTAAGAAACGGCTGGATCGAACATACGAATTACAGCTGTATAAAATCCATGTTTGACCATCAGCTGCTTCTATTTGAAACCCAAATATCGACCGGTTTCAGTCACAGACCATCTTCACGGATTAGGGTTAAACCAGTTCAAGCCACAACACCACATCTGTCACTTAAATACTGGCCACGTCTCTTTAAGTAATGACAGGTATGGTGTTGTGGCTTAAACTAGTTTAACCCTAATCCGTGAAGATGGTCTGTGACTGTAAACGGCCGATATTTTGGTTTAAAATAAAAGCAGCTGATCGTCAAACATGGATTTTATACACTACTTGACAGCTGTTGATAGTCACCTTCCAGATATGTTTAGAATTACAGCTGCTCCTAAAAGAGTCAACTGTGTGATGTAAGCACAACCGTTAGCAGCAGAATGTTTACACAATACTGATTTGTTCAAATGGTTCAAATGGGTCTGAGCACTATGCGACTAAACTTCTGAGGTCATCAGTCGCCTAGAACTTAGAACTAATTGAACCTAACTAACCTAAGGACATCACACACATCCATGAAGCAGGATTCGTCGGCTCCAGACTGTAGCGCCTAGAACCGCACGGCCACTCCGGCCGGCTACTGATTTGTCACCACTAGGATCCACAACAGGCTGCGATACGCGTTATACACCAGAAATGTAGCCGTAGAACATACGATTAGACGTACCGCGTTAATCCTTTGCTGTCCATAGGTCACCAAGCATACTAATGTCGTACTAAATCCAACAGTCTCCACCTAAGGCCACAATTGCACGACATCTCCACATGAATACGCGTACGTAAAATCTGGATAGAGAGCGATCTCTCCCAAAGTCTACAGAGTGCCTTTAGCCAGACCAATTCGCAAACAATCCGTACTGAGCGTGCCGAGGAGGAACCAGCCGTCTCGTCGTGCTAACTAACACTGAGTGCCATTCTCAGCCTCCAGCTCCGGTTTCCGGCCCAGAAAAAAGTGCGCACCATGCTTGTGTCAAAGATGCAGGCCGTCACTCCGCGGCACATTCCCTTGTGGTTAGACGTGGTTGACCAGAACCATGTCGAAGAGTGTGCCTGCTCTCGTATTCCCATTTAGTCCACCAATGGGCTACTGTCACGTCCGTGTGCCCCGGATACTGAATGACTTGGCCAGCCGTCCAAGCGCGGACCCGAAATGAGCCTGCTTCCAAACTCTGCCAGAAGTCGATGTCGCTGTCTCACACGAGTAGGCAGCATCGTTTCCTGCATATTGATCACTCAACATACGACACTGTTCACTCCTTTTATGTATCATACAAGAAACAACACCAACCACGCACAACACTAGTACACTCTGCCGCCCGTCTACCTGTCACAAGTAATTGGAACTCTAATCATCGGCATATCAGTCGATGGTGTTTTATCGACATCCGACGATGTCTTTTACGTGCATCACTTTTTTTTGTCAGGCAGTGTAGAAAATAGAACATTACCCATTAAAGAGAATGTTAGTTCTGTCTGATATGAATCTTAAATCCGGTTTCTATGCTTCGGAAACAGCTCACTTCACACTCATGTATCCTTGCAAACAACTGACCAGTACTCGCAACAAGGCCATCCAGAACAATGGTTCCCTACTAGGTTCAATTATCCCCTAAGGGGTAACATGAAGTTTTCTAATTGGTAAAAACTAAACGACTTGATTCTGTTTCAGTCACGAAACTAAATTATATTCAAAAGATCATTACTATTATCACAATTGTGTAAGACTCTAATACTGATTATATACTGAAGCGCCAAATAAACTGGTACAGGCATGCGTATTCAAATACAGAGATATGTAAAGAGGCAGAATAGCGAGCTGAGGTCGACAACGCCTATATAAGACAGCAAGTGTCTGGTGCAGTTGTTAGATCGGTTACTGGTCCTACAATGGCACGTTATCAAGATTTAAGTGAGTTTGAGCGTGATGTTATAGTCGGCGCACGAGCTATAGGACACAGCATCTCCGAGTTAGCGATGAAGTGGAGACTTTCGCGTACCACCATTTCACGAGTGTACCGTGAATATCAGAAATCCGGCAAAACATCAAATCTCCGACATCGCTGCGCCTGAAAAAAGATCCTGCAATAACGCGCCCAACGACTACCGAAGAGAATTGTTGAACATGACAGAAGCGTAACCCTTCCTCAAACTGCTGCAGATTTCAATATTGGGCCGTCAATAAGTATCAGCGTGCGAACCTTTCAACGAAACATCATCGATACGAGCTTTCGGAGCCGAAAGCCCACTCGTGTACCCTTGACGACTGCACGGCACAAAGCTTCACGCCTCGCCTGGGTCGCTCAGCACCGACATTCGACTGTTGATGACTGGAAACATGTGGCCTGGTCGGACGAGTCTCGTTTCAAATTGTGTCGAGCGGATGGACGAGTACGGGTATGGAGACAACCTCACCAATCCATGGGCCCTGCATGTCAGCAGGGGTTTGTTCAAACTGGTGATGGCTCTGAAATGGTGTGAGGCGTGTGCAGTTGGAGTGATATGGGATCCCTGATACGTCTAGATAGGACTCTGATAGGTGAGACGAACGCAAGCATCCTGTCTGATCACCTGCATCCATTCATGTCCGTTGTGCATTTCGGCGGACGTGGACAATTCCAGCAGGACAAAGCGACACCCCAGACGTCCAGAACTGCTATAGAGTGACTCCAGGAACACTCTTCTGAGTTTAAACATTTCCGCTGGCCACCAGACTCCCAAGACATGAACGTTATTGAGTATATCTGGTATGCCTTGCAACTTGCTATCCTGTAGAGATCTCCACCCCCTCGTACTCTTACGGCTTTATAGATAGCCGTGCAGGATTCATGGTGTCAGTTCCCAACAGCACTACTTCAGACGTGAGTCGAGTCCATGCCACGACGTGTTGAGGCACTTCTGCATGCTCCCGGGGTCCCCACACGTTATTAGGCAGGTGTACCAGTTACTTTGGTTCTTCAGGTATCAATCATTACTTTTTCTCAGTTACTGGCATTAATTCGGTGGAGGTCACAGGTTCATCGCATACTCCACCCACTATACACAAATGTAGTGCTTTGTTCCGTACATTGCTCATGATAAAAGTGAGACCTACACGTAACGAATGCTAAATATCTCAAGAAAATGTCTTCTCCAACTTGTAGATACTATCTACCAATTGCTTCTTTACTCGTTTCGAAACAGATAAATGAGTTAAATGACAGCGCAACACAGCAGCAGTAACTACATAAGGCTATATGAAGTATTATTATTGTTTATTAGACTAGTTAGAAACGAGGCATTAACAGCCTGAGTTCGTCAAGTTTGTTCCCGTTCAGAGGTAAGGAGTCCATTGATCAAGTGATCTACAAACGGTAAGTACAGTGTACACATCTGAACTTGTTTGATACAGACTCATCTATCGAAGCACAACTTACGCGGCTTCATAGCTCAGTCAGTAAGAGCACTGCCCGCGAAAGGCAACTTCCCAGGTTCGAGTTCCGAACGGGCACCCACTTTTAATCTGCCAGGAAGCTACACTCTGTATTTACGTTAACCCATGAGGTCCAACTCTTGTCTTGTTCGGCCGGGCCGCTCACAACTAAAAAGTGTGTAACCCCGTTGGGGAGATAATGGCATCCTGCTGTTGATAGGATTTGCCCCTCCATTACCTGCCGAGTTCCGCTCGCGGGCAGCGTCACGCCGCCTGAGGGATGGGATGCGGTGTGTGGTGGGCGCGGCCCTGTCGGGTCGTGACGCATCGCCGCCGCTCACGGAAGGACGAGGGAGGGCCGCGGTTCGAGTCCGCTGCGAGCCGAAGCGGTCGCAGCGTCCCCCGTAACTCAAGGCAAATAGTGACGGATCGCCACAAACGTTCCTACGAGGGTTGCCCAGAAAGTAATGCACCGCGTTTTTTTCTCAGCCCAAAACAATGATACGATTGCGAAACGTTACGTATGTACGAGGGCAGTTCAATAAGGAATGCAACACATTTTTTTTCTCGGCCAATTTTGGTTGAAAAAACCGGAAATTTCTTGTGGAATATTTTCAAACATTCCCGCTTCGTCTCGTATAGTTTCATTGACTTCCGACAGGTGGCAGCGCTGTACGGAGCTGTTAAAATGGCGTCTGTAACGGATGTGCGTTGCAAACAACGGGCAGTGATCGAGTTTCTTTTGGCGGAAAACCAGGGGATCTCAGATATTCATAGGCGCTTGCAGAATGTCTACGGTGATCTGGCAGTGGACAAAAGCACGGTGAGTCGTTGGGCAAAGCGTGTGTCATCATCGCCGCAAGGTCAAGCAAGACTGTCTGATCTCCCGCGTGCGGGCCGGCCGTGCACAGCTGTGACTCCTGCAATGGCGGAGCGTGCGAACACACTCGTTCGAGATGATCGACGGATCACCATCAAACAACTCAGTGCTCAACTTGACATCTCTGTTGGTAGTGCTGTCACAATTGTTCACCAGTTGGGATATTCAAAGGTTTGTTCCCGCTGGGTCCCTCGTTGTCTAACCGAACACCATAAAGAGCAAAGGAGAACCATCTGTGCGGAATTGCTTGCTCGTCATGTGGCTGAGGGTGACAATTTCTCGTCAAAGATTGTTACAGGCGATGAAACATGGGTTCATCACTTCGAACCTGAAACAAAACGGCAATCGATGGAGTGGCGCCACACCCACTCCCCTACCAAGAAAAAGTTTAAAGCCATACCTTCAGCCGGTAAAGTCATGGTTACAGTCTTCTGGGACGCTGAAGGGGTTATTCTGTTCGATGTCCTTCCCCACGGTCAAACGATCAACTCTGAAGTGTATTGTGCTACTCTTCAGAAATTGAAGAAACGACTTCAGCGTGTTCGTAGGCACAAAAATCTGAACGAACTTCTCCTTCTTCATGACAACGCAAGACCTCACACAAGTCTTCGCACCCGAGAGGAGCTCACAAAACTTCAGTGGACTGTTCTTCCTCATGCACCCTACAGCCCCGATCTCGCACCGTCGGATTTCCATATGTTTGGCCCAATGAAGGACGCAATCCGTGGGAGGCACTACGCGGATGATGAAGAAGTATTGATGCAGTACGACGTTGGCTCCGACATCGACCAGTGGAATGGTACCGTGCAGGCATACAGGCCCTCATTTCAAGGTGGCGTAAGGCCGTAGCATTGAATGGAGATTACGTTGAAAAATAGTGTTGTGTAGCTAAAAGATTGGGGAATAACCTGGTGTATTTCAATGCTGAATAAAACAACCCCTGTTTCAGAAAAAAAAATGTGTTTCATTACTTATTGAACTGCCCTCGTATTATTTGAAGTCTCCTGAGTGAGCGCGCCAAGTTTCCGTTACTTCCGACAGAAAGTGTAGGTGCAAGATAGTTTCAAAATGGTGTCTGTAGGTGATGTACGTTACAAGAAACTTGCCTGAATTTCTCGCGACAGAGAAAGAAATGTGGGGGAATACTCACAAACGCTTTTGCAAATTCTGTGGAGCATCTGCTGTCGACAGAACTACAGTTAGTCGCTGGGCATGAAGAGTGAGGTCATCAGAAGGCGGTTCGGCGGAGCTCCACGATTTGTAGTGGTCGGGGAGACCACTGCATGTTGCAGCGAGCTGCTGATGTCTTTCGCGAGGACAGACGCAGTAAGACTCGGCAGTTGGCGCCGCGTCTGTCAGTCAGCAAAGGAAGTGTGGATGCAATTATCCGCATTCTTGGATATTCAAAAGTGTGTGCACGATGAGTCCCGCGGTGTCTAACGGTGGATCACAAATCGCACAGAAAACACATTTGTCTCGATTTGTTGCAACGTTTTGAAGCTGAGGGGGAGGCCTTCTTGTCCCGGATCGTGACAGGTGATGAAATCTAGGTTCACGATTTTGAGTCCTAAACAAAACGACAGTCGATGGAATGGTGCCATTCCCAATCCACAGAAGAAAAAATTCAAAGCAACTGCTTCCGCCGGTAAAGTCATGATCACCGTGTTCAGGGACTGTGAAGGTGTGATTCTCATTGATGCGAAGTCAAGAGGCGGTACCATTAATTCAGAAACATAAGTCAACACATAAACAAAATTCGACACGCGCTTCCGGCGACTTCTGCGCCACAGCAGCACGATAACGCGCGGCCCCACACAAGTCTGAGGACTGCTGAACACATCGCAAAACAGGGTTGGAAGTGTTACCCCATCCACCCTACTGCCCCAGCCTAGCCCCCTCGGACTTCCACTTGTTTGGGCCATTAAAGGATGAGATTCGTGGAAGACATTTTGAGGACGATGAGGAGGTGATTCACACAGTGAAGCACTGGCTCCGCCACCAGAACAAGGATTGGTACCGACAGGGCACACACTCCCTTGTTTCGCGCTGGAGTAAGGCCATAGAACGGGGTGGAGATTACGTGGAAAAATAGGGTGTGTACATAAAATACCATTGTTTCGTGTGTGTCATTCTCATTATGTTCAACAAAGCACCGCTTTTCTGTCAATTCTAAGCTCGTGTCATACAGCCGCTTACCACAGAAGAATGAACTTTTTTTTTTGGAAACGTCTCAAACCCTTTTTTGTAATCGGCCCAAGTTTTGGATTACTAGCCCATTTTCTAATACTGTTAATGTCTCGTGGTGCACCTTGAACCAAAGAGTCAACAACGACCATGGAAATTAACTGAAAACTGGAAATAAACCAATAACTTAGGATAGACAGCAAGGGCACTAAACGATTGTAAGGGCCATTGATGCTGTAACATAAATGGAGCGCGTTTCTCAATACAAAATATACGCATGCCTTAAATATATTGTCTGCCAATATAAGTCAAGTACCCAGAACTTCTGCTCGGATGTCAATGTAACCTTGTACAATTACGCACCAGCAAAAGCGGCAGCCAAATGAAAACCGAACAGCTGCCACAGTGGAACCTTGGAATGGTTCCACTCAAAAGTAATCACTGCACGCGTTAACACACTTATCCCACCAGGACATGAGGCGATCAATCCCTGTTTTACAGAACGCGGTCGGCTGCTGAAGGATCCACAATCTCACCCGCTTTTGCACTTCCTCGCCCGACTGAAGCTTAAGTCCACGCATGGTTTTCGTCAGAGATGTGAAAATCGGACGGAGAAAGATTCGGGCTGTGCAAAGGATGTTGTAGTAGCAGAATGAAATTTTCATTCTGCAGCGGAATGTACGCTGATATGAAACTTCCTGGCATATTAAAACTACGTGCCAGACCGAGATTCGAACTCGGGACCTTTGCCTTTCGCGGGCAAGTGCCCTACCATCTGAGCTACCCGAGCACGACTCACGACACATCCTCACAGCTTTAATTCGGTCGGTATCTAGTCTCCTACCTTCCAAACTTCACAGAAGCTCTCCTGTGGAGCTTGCAGAAGTAGCACTCCTGGTACAAAGGGTAGTGCAGAGACGTGGCTTAGCGACAGCATGTGGGATGTTTCCAGAGTGAAATTTTCACTCTTCAGCTTAGTGTGCGCTGATATGAAAGTTCCCGAAAGATTAAAACTCTGTGCCTGGCCGAGACTCAAACTCGGGACCTTTGCCTTTCGCGTGCAAGAACTCTACCATCCGAGCTACCCAAGCACGACTCACGACCCGTCCTCACAGCTCTAAGTCCACGAGTACCTCGTGTCCTACCTTCCAAACTCCACAAAAGCTCTCTTGCGGGCGTTGCAGAACTAGCACTCCTGGAAAGAAGGATATTGCAGAGACATGGCTTACCCATCTCCAGCAGACCTTCTGTGAAGTTTGGAAAGTAGGAGACGGGGTATCGGCGGATTTAGACCTGTGAGGACGGGTCGTGAGTCGTGCTTGGGTAGCTCACATGATAGAGCTCTTGCGTACGAAAGGCGAAGGTCCTGAATTCGAGTCTCGATCCGGCACACGGTTTTGATCTGCCAGGAAGTTTCGATGTTGCAGTGTTTCCCAAAGCGTAGCATTTGTTTGACTGGCAGTGCGAGGGAGGGCGTCATCGTGACCTCCTTCGACTGTAGGCACTCGAGGTTCTCGAGCGTCGAACCACAATCAGCATGCAGCGCTATGAAGATACTTTGCGGAAACTGCGACGCGCCGTAAAGTCAAAACGCCCAGGAAAGCTGTCAGACGGAATCATCCTGCTGCACGATAACGCCCGCCCCCCACACTGCTAGTCGGACGAAGGCTACGGTTCAGCAATACTGTTGTGAAACTCTGCAACATCGTCCGCGGGGCACGGATCTTTCACCGTGTGGTTTTCACATATCTGGTGCCCTGAAGAAAGACGTACATGGACGTTGCTTTCAGTCGGACGAGCAAGATCGAGAGTGGGTTCTGTTGCCAATCCATCTGCCGCCGACCACTGTGGAATTGATCATATCATCTTCCAGTGGGATAAGTGTGTTAACGCGTATGGTGATTACTTTTGAAAGGAACCATTCCTTGGTCCCGTTGTGGCGAGTGTTCCGTATTCACTTGACTGCCACTTATAAATTGTTAGAGTCACAGTTTTCTGTGACAGGCAGAACGGCCACCAGACTGCATTAGTGTTGTTCGTGTTTAGTATTGTCATCAGGCTTGGTAGCGTATATAAGGGGCGCGGACGGCGTGAGGTGAAGAGTGATCAGTGTGAAGGACACAGAGGTGCAAGGCAGAGTTATCGGCACCATACTTTGAAAGTCTCTGGTAATCCATTACGGACATTGGGACTGCAGCCGCGTACATAGTACTTGAACAATGATAACAAAACAACTAGTTTCGACACCACATGGTGTTATGTCCAGGCCCCGAAAGTAACCTGCCATCCGCAACCGTTTTCGTGTGCAATGAACAGAATCGTATGCAGCGGGCCAAAATTAACTGGATTCCGTACCTTCAGTGGCAACAACAAGTCCAACATGGGAAGACGACAACTGGAACTCATTGCACATGAAAACGGTTGTGTGCGGCAGGTCACGTTGGGGCCTGAAGATGACACCATCTGGTGTCGGAACTGGTAATACGTATTAAAAAGAATAAGCGGCGTTAGAGTCAAATACAGCCGCTAGTTTTGTTATCATGATTCAAGTAAGACTTTCAAAGGGACCTCACTGTGGCTCTTCATTTGACCGACAGATCGGATCGTGCAGTGCCCAGATTTGTGCAGCATTCGAGTGATACTGGCCCGACACTGGACTGAACGGATGTTCTGGTCGGCCACGTCTGACCCCTATAAGGAAGTATCGCCGTACTGCGTACCCGGTGCGTTGTAATCGCTTCACATCTGCGGTTCCCATTCGAGGTAACGGACTCCCAGAAACACTCTATGTCATCCTGCAGCATGGGTTGGAGACTAGCGGCGACACAGCCGAGGGATTACCGCTGCGTGTCTAGGATTGCATCAATATTCTCGACACAAACGGCGCGTTTGGAGCCTCCCGTGGCCGCGAAGCACGGACTGCTGACGCACGGCGTCCCATTGAGTTCAGCTGCCGAACTACTTCGGAAGACCATCGTCAGCGAATATGATGGGGCCCATCCTTCCAACGGTCTGAAGAGGCGCGTAAGTGTCACTCCTGGCGTCACAGTGTGAGCGACCATCGGGCATGACTTGCAGGTCTCGGCAGGTAGTGACTGAGGGAACTCTGGTGGCACAACGGTGAGTCCCGGACACCCTGTATCCTCAACAGTTAACTCTCATGCAAAAGAATCGTGGTGCCACTTTGAACATCCGCATACGGCACATGTCTCTAAGAACTATTTGCCAGATGTATTCCCGAGCAGAACAAGATGTCCATATCCCTCTGGGGTAGAACATGTGTGGTACCAGCTCTGACGTCAACTTCGTCTCGCTGCCAGCATCAAGTTACCACGGGTCACCTACAGCACTTGTAGGCCAGCTTGCCTCAGGAGTGAATACAACAACTTTATGACACACTTCCACACCGAATCAGTACATATACACTGACGGAAAGAAATCGTAACACCAAGAAGGAGTCATGCGTCATAAACGAAAGTTGGTAGGCGTGTTTGTACATCTGAAAGACGTCTGATAAAATTTCTCGCCTGTCGGAGAAGAGTGGCGCAAGTAGTGCCACTATGAGGAAGCAAATCGGATTTGCTTAAATACTCGCTGTAAAAGTTGGTCAACAATGCCTTTAAGGCGGCAAAGACGCCATTATCAACACCTCACTGAGTTTGAACGAGGTCGTGTAATAGGACTACGATAAGCTGGATGTTCCTTCTGCGGTATTGCAGAAAGACTTGGCAGAAGTGTAGCCATTGTACATAATTGCTGGAAGCGGTGGTCACGAGAATGTACGGTCGCAAGAAGACCAGGCTCCGCAAGGTCACGTGGCACTGCCGACAGGGAAGACATTGTGTTCGACGTATGGCTCTGGTGCATCAAACTGCTTCTGCAGCAGCATCTTCAGCATCAGCTGGCACCATAGTGACACAATGACATGTTACAAATCGGTTACTTATGACAGCTTCGAGCCAGACACCCTGTAGTGTGCATTCCACTGACCCCAAACCACCACCACTTGCGACTTCGGTGGCGTCAAGCGAGAGCTCATAACATCGCAGTGTGGAGGTCTGTTGCGTTTTCTGATGAAAGCTGATTTTGCCTCCGTACCAGTGATGGTCCTATGCAGGTTAGAAGGAGACCAGTTGAGGGCCTGCAAACCAACCTGATTGTGTGCTAGACACACTGGACCTATACCTGGAGTTATGGTCTGGGATGCGATTTCTTATGACAGTAGGAGCAATCTCATAGTTATCCTATGCACCCTGACTACAAATTTCTACTTCAGTCTAGTGATTCGACCTGTTGCGCTGCCATTCATGACCAGCATTCCAGGGGGTGTTTTCCAACAGGATAGCGCTTCCCACATACAGCTGTTGCAATCCAACATGCTATACAGAGTGTCGACGTGTTGCCTTGGCCTTCTCAATCACCAGATCTCTCTCCAACCGAGCACATATGGGACATGGTCGAGAGGACAACGACAGCGTCATCCACAAACAGCATTAACCGTCCCTGTAGTGACTGACGAAGTGCTATAGGCACGGAACTCTGACCCACAAACTGAATTCCAGCACCTGTACAACACAATGCATCCACGTTTGCATACTTTCATTCAATATACTGGCTGTTATATCGGTTACTGATGTACCAGCATTTCACATTTGCAGTCGCTTATATCGTGCTGATATTAACCTGTCATCTCCCATATTAATCGCTTAAATATGTTACCTAGACAAAAGTATTCCCGAAAATTCATTACTCTACATTAATGAACTTTTGGTGTAGCAATTTGTCTTCATCAGCGTATTTAGGTCACAGGGGATGTGATGTCATATTGACAAGTGAGCTCATACTCTCATGTCCTTTGTAAATTTGACTCGATACTGTCATTATTGAAATATTACCACATACCTTCTCAAACCGTGATGTTTAATTTCGTTTCATCTTGCCCTCCTGTATGATTCATGATTTTTTGCCATTTTGCCATGCAGTGTAGATTACAGATTACATGTGGAGATTTTCGTTACTCCATATTTGTTACACGCATATTTATTACAGCCCAGAGAAGAAAGGTTGTGTCGCTATTTTTCAGTGTACTGGTACAAACTGTTTACCTGGAGAGCATGTGCAGCATGGGGGAGGGTGGGATAGATCAGCCACCATTGGCGTTAGCTATTCTGGCAATATTCAGAAGACATAGGACACCAAAATCGATTTGGTCGTTCAGCAGGAGTTCAGGATTGTTTTTCTCGGGTTTTTGTTTATTTTTTGTTTATAATATTTCTAGTCCTGAAAGCATTTGCCCCATTTTGTAATATTTCAACATCCATGGAATATTTCTAGTTGGCTTCTAAAGAATTACGCGCAAAATGTGGAGTCACTCAGCATTTTCAAAAAAGTTCAAGTGTGTGTGAATTTCTACGAGACCAGACTGCTGAGGTCATCGGTCCTTAGACTTACACACTACTTAAACTAACTCACGCTAAGAACAACACACACACCCATGCCTGAGAGAAGACTCGAACCTCGGGCGCGAGGGCCGCGCAATCCGTGACATGGCCCCTCAGACCGCGCGGCCTCATCATTTTCCAGTCTGTGATGTTACTCCACTTTATATTTTTTGGTAGTTGTAGATTCTCTGTTCCATAGTACATTGCAAGACATGAATAACATCTGTGGAACGGAAACACTACGATATTGTCTTCCAATCTGAAACTTGTGACATACCAAATAAAAGACTGTGAAACATACTTAAAAAACTCATGTTTTTTCTGTAATAGTCGCACTATTTCAGCAATAATCCAAACTCAAATCAGATAAACAGATCCCTGCCGACCGTTACACCTATCGATAGTGGTTGTGTTAACCCTCCAAACTATTCTTACGATAGATGACCATCATTCATGGAAGTTCTTGTTTACGTACCTTGCAATGTGAATCATACTGAACGCAGAATTCCTAAGAACGAGCCTTTAACCTCAGTTAAGCTGCTCCTTTGTCCCTTAACATGTCTTTCAAATGACGGAACACCTGTCATACGTCACTAGGTGGGACTTCGTCAGTACCATTTGACTTCCAGAGGCTCTAAGGCCTAGATGTCAACTGACTCTTACAGTTCACACTAATCATTATTACAGAACACCCTCCAATTTCGGCAGCGATTGACTGCATTTATGCATTAAATTGTTTATTAATTTGTATAGTAAACATTCTAAACATACATTTATTAAAATTGTTAATTAAAAATAATTGCCATTACGTGGCTGTTATAATCAGTTCATGTAGTACATGTAAGCTGTCGGTAATAAACCTACTTTTTCAAGGGCAATTTCCAAGCTTGTCACCAAGGAACATTCCAGCATGAAATTCGATACGATATAATTTGTTGATAACAAATCTAAAACTGTCTCGAGTGCAGTATTACAACCGGAATTACAAAAAGGCAGGAGAGCTAATACTACAATACAAGGCATGAATCAGCAGTTCAGCAAGATGACCTCACTGTGGAAAGAACATATCGTCGACCAGACAGCACTGCAAGGTGCCATAGCTACATGTAAATCTTACACATGAACGCCTTACAGCCTTTCGATACTGCAGAAAAGCAACAATCTGAAGATCTGAAAGATACAGTTGGGACACCAACGTGTGTTGAAGATCGTTGAGAAACCTGGAAAACAAGGTCACACCCAGTCATTCTTGCCAATACATAGCATCATTGTCTCTGACAGACAAGTACAAATATTGGGTTCCCAAGTCCCTCTGTCTTCCATCTGCAGTGAGCCAGCATCGAGGCAGGACCTAGGTTGTGCTGTCCATCATTCACCTGATGTCTGCTACCTTTGAAACTACAGCCTACCTGGTCCGCTTGACTTAGCCGCTGTGAGATGCGAACCGGTCATCTGCTGACTTGAAGACTTGGAGCCTTCTACGATGTACTTGCTAGCGCCAAATTGGTAGTACTTAATGTACCATCGTACTGTCACTGTACTGGGGTGACGTGCTGGCTGGTGCTGCCCCTCACTCACATCTGTGAGCTGATACTGGCGACTGCAGCCTTCCTCTGGTGAAGAGGCCATCCCATCAAGAGCTCCAGGTGGCTGACTGGGGCACTCCCTACAAGGTTCTCGATTGTTACCTAGACAAAACTGTTGGGCGTCGGTGCAGCCGATCGGGTAGGCTACCCTGTACAGCGTCACTCCTGCTCTCTCAGATGCCGAGACCTTGTCAACGTCCTTAAGATACTGCTGAACTGCGCACATATTCACATTACACTCTGTGTGTTGTGTCTGCTGCCCTTCTCAATCTTATGCTATGGAGAAGACAATTCAGTAATAAACTGAAGCTAATAAATGTATAATTCGCAAATTCTGTCCCATTAACACCCACAGCACCTGACAGCCCCTCCACCACTGTGCTCAATTATTCATAATCCTGCACCTGCAAGAGTCGCAGCCTGCCGGCACTTATAACAAGAAACGAAATAAGCACACTGGATCAAAAATTAGTTACCCCAGCAGACATCATTCTAATACTGAATAAATCCACCTTTAGCCTTGGTAAGTTGGGTGACTTATCAGGCAGTCAAACTGTAATAGGATGCCAGAGCGTTCATAAAATCAGTAACATAGGTGTGCAGCCCTGTGAACACAACTGTTGTCAGCTTGGAAGATGGGAGTTTTCACAGCATACTCATCGTCAAGATGTGGAACAAAAGGAACACTTTGTCACTGAGAATGTTAAATTAAGCATCTTGTTTTACGTTCATAGCAGCCCGAATAATTGGAGCAAAATTTCTCCATACACTACGGGTTCAGTGTCTCACTGGGCCATCAGAGCATTCAATCATTTGGAAATGGGAAAACCGTCTCATCACATTACACGCCCCCAGTCAACTGCTATTCAGTTTCTGTTTTCTTTGACCTAATGAAGACATGAAGTTTTACATGTTACTGTGAGCTATGTCCTTTTTGGAGGTACCTCAATCCAAAATACGTCTACTGCTTGCTGTACCCTTTGCTGTGTTTGCTGATTTAGATGCACCTGCTTTTGCTTACAACAGCAAAACCTGTTGGGTTTGAAACCAACTGGCATTGACAAGAAGCGACACTCGTCTCTCGTTCTGTCAGTTAGGGTATTTTTACGTCCATTGTTCTTGCTTCTCATTACATGGCTGCGGAGTGGGCAGGGACACGTCCAAACGTATCTTTCTGCCATACTGTCACGTCTCCACGTCGACCCATCTTACTGTGCTGGTTCATTACCATCGACTGGCACATTCAACCCTATGCCAACGTATATGAATCACGTGGCTACCTTGTACCAGTTCTATTGCTCCTATCGCCCTCCAGAGCTACCAGTATAATCTGACGGACACGGCAGGCATCAGTTTACGAGTATATGCTGATGACGCTGTGGTGTGCTGGTATGTGTTATCCTTGAGTGACTGTAGGAGGATAAACGATGGCTTGGACAGATATTCTAGTTGGTGTGATGAATGTCGGCTTGCTCTAAATCTAGAAAAATCTTGGTTAATGCGGATGAGTAAAAAAGATAATCAACGATCGAATGCAGCATTAGTAGTGTCCTGCCTGACACAGTCATGTCGGTTAAATATCTAGGCGTAACGTGTATAGGGAGAATTTTGGGAAAGTGTAGCTTATCCTTCAAGGATACGGCATATAGAACACTAGTACGACCTATTCTTGAGTTCTGTGTGTGTCAGTCGGATTAAAGGAAGACATCGAAGCAATTGAGTGGCGTAATGCTGGATTTGTTACTGGCATGTTTTATCAGTACCCAAGTATTACGGACATGCTTCGTGAACTGAAATGGAATTCCTGGAGATAAGAGGATATCCTTTGTGAGAAACACTATCGAGGAAGTTTAGAGAACCGAGATTTGAAGCTGAGTGTTGAACGAAGCTGCTGCCGATGACGAAGATAAGAGAAATTAGGGCTCATGTGGAGGCATATAGATAGTCGTTTTTCTTCGCTGTATTTGCGAGTGGAACAGGAAAGGTAATGCCTAGTAGTGGTACAGGGTTCCCTCCGCCATGCATCGTACAGTTTCTTGCGGTGAATGCATGTAGATGTAGATGTGTCCTCCTTTAACGAAATTACTAATATTTTGTCCTGTTAACTAATTTATTAACGCCATACGTGATGAGCTATCACTTGTGTTGAGTGGTACTTAAGATAGGTAAATAAATTAGTGAAATCAGTGTGAAGTGAAGTATAAATTAGAAAATAAATCAAAAACTCAGTTTAGTTTAGAAGAATTACACACTGGCAAACAGCGGACAGAGCAGCAGTGACAACGGCTGGCGCTTGCAAGTCAGCATGTTCAAGAGAAGCCATCGCCCTTCCCACATAAGCGGACACTGTCGATTCAGCAGTCAGGGCATCGCCCGACCGGCTCACATGTTTCTCAGTTGTCACATGTGAGCAAAGGCCCTCGCCTACATTCCAAGAGCCAATGACCGGCGTTAAGAAGATTCTTCGAGAAGCTTTTCAACGTGACAGAAGAGGCAATGACCGTGAAGTCGTTCACCTCCAGTGAACTGAAGTAAATAAATACGCGAGACGCAGTGGGCCCGATAGCAGTTTTCAGTTCAGTTTCGGAGCTGAAGACCGTCATGCAGGAAGAGACTACATCGTACACAGAAGCACCAAGTCCGCCGCTGTAATGGAATAGCAAGCAGCAGCCTCGCCGCCAGAAGACAGAAGCTAGATTGTATTTGAAGACTGATTTTTACGTACCCGGGTGACTCGTGAGGACGGGAAGGAGACGGCCTCACATCAGCAGTCACCTGTGAGCTGGGATGAAGATCTGACAGCCGAAGACTGGCAAGCTGGAGTCCGTTGTTCGAGTCCGGGACACTGGCCTTCCCCCGCCGCGCCGCTCCGCTGGCCGACGCACAACACTGACACACACGGTCGCTTAGAGAAGAGAAACACTGGGACGCCACATCCAAGATATCACCATCCGATTCACGACTTCATTCTCAATAATTAAACGGGCCACAGCACGATGCGCGTCTCCACTCATCTGGGCGAAACGGCGGCACTAGATACACACCGCCAGGCGTAATCAGACGCCGCCGCTCACGCAAGCAGAAGGCTTCACAAACAACACAGCTGCCGCTCTCTGAGCCAGAACAATCCAGTAAGGAAACCGTTGTACAAATCTTTCAATAAAAGTTATCTTATGTAAAATGCTGTTTTATTGTACCACATACCCGAGCCAAGGAAGAACCCACCCTGCCCACATATTGTTAAGAGAGAAAAAGTGATTTATTAAGTGTTTTTCATCCTGACATAATGCTTTAGAATCAAATGCCCTTTGCAGTAATGCTGATCTTGACAACTGACTAGCATCAACAAGAGAAAACCCAGTTACACTTGAAAGTGGCACACATTCCGAAAATGTGAAATAAATGAATCGATTTAAATTCCAGCCCAGATGGAACGTATTGGCGTTTCTGAAACACTACAGGACTGAATATATCTCACCCATTAAAACTGCAGAGTGAAAATTCGATCTGTATATTGTAGGACTATGGAGCTATATCTACATACACTCTCCATAAGTCATCATGCGGTGCATGACGCAGGGTACCTTGTACCATTGCTAGTCAGCCCCCTTTCAGTAACACTCGCAAATGAAGCGAGGGTAAGATAGCCATCTCTATGTTTCCGCATGAGCCCAGAGTTCTCATATCTTGCCTTCGTGAGTCTTGAACAAGATGTATGTTGGAGGCACTAGCATCGGTTCGTAGTCTGTAGCAAATGCCGGCTCTCGAAACTTTATCAACAGCGTTTCGTGAAATGATCGTCCTCCACCCTCCAGGGAATCCCATTTGAATTCACGCAGCACATCCGTAACACTCGCGTGTTGACAGTACCGTAAACAAACCCAGCAGCACGCCTCTGATTTCCTTCGATGCCCTCCATTAATTCAGCACTCAAGGAGTACCAAAAGATAGCCTCCACTGGTGTTGTACTCGCCGTCTCTTCGTAAGGTGTCAGGCAAATCCAACACCTTCCATGAAAAACCCTGACATGATAAGCAAATCCAGTTGTATGTCACATAGCTCCGAATAAATCGTGACATTAAATTAACCAAAGTAATATGAGTAACGAGTGAGCAAATGGAATACCACAGACTAACACAAGAATGCCTAAATGCATGTCATACCTTCCCACCGTGGGACAGACGCAGTTCCGAGGGGAGAAACGAGAACAGAAGCCGAGAGCAGAACCGTGTTAAGCTGGAAGGCCCTACAATAAGGGACGGACGGACACTCACGTCGCCAGCTAACCGCTAGGACCACACCACCCGCAAGTTTTAGCGTGAGACTTTTTCGCGTCTCTGTTACGTCAAGACCACCCCCCAGCCGATGTTAAAAGCTAGAGCCCTCCAGAAGAACAGTATAGATCTTACGATAACACAGAAAGGGCTACACCACCCGCAAGTATTAGCGTGAGACTTTTTCGCGTCTCTGTTACGTTAGGACGACCCCCCAGCCCATGTTAAAAGATAGAGCCCTCCTGAAGAACAGTATAGATCTTACGATAACGCTAAAAGGACCACACCAGCTGCAAGTTTTAGTGTGAGACTTTTTCGCGTCTCTGTTACGTTGCAAACTTTAAAAACATTGCCCCACCACGAAAAGTATAACGTTTCTCATTGGATAGACAGAAATTTTGTAGGCGGAGCTTACGGTTAACATTGAGACCCTGATTGGTCAAATGAAAACACAGCCAGATAGTTTTTTTTAAACCAACTTCGGTAAATTGTAGTAAGGAGAAGTTAGGAGAGGAGTTCCTTCCGAGACGGCGAGGTGAGCGGAGCTGTGCTGTCCGCCGCCCCCTGACGAACACCGACAAGGTAATGAATGCACATGATGCTGCATTTTTGAGCGCATAAGGCTTCACTCAGAACTGCAGAAGTCTCACCTGTTACATCCCCTTTTTGCGTAATACTAGTCTCGATCGTCAATTAAAGCTCATGGTGTTCACATTTGCCACTTGAAGTAAAAATCTGAAATGCGATGATTTTTCTGTTATATAGTTATTGAGAAGCCACGTCAGCCACTGTAATTTACGACAAGTTAGATAAGTAATTAAAGATAATTGAGGGTCACTGTAGACCATTTTGATACTTTGCTCTTTTGTGAAACTTAATTTAAACCTAGATTATAGATGTGATATGGCATAGGTCATCCTTCGATCCATTGTAGAACTTGGAAACCCACTCAGGGAATATTCGTTCACATTTTTGTTGAACGCAGTTGGTTTTTACCATCCTGTATTAAAACATTTCCTTTTATCAATAGTGCAATTTATAAACGTTGTTTTGTGAGTAGAATAAAATTTCCAATGGTAAACTTAACTGCTTTTTCGACGTTATTTTACCAGCTAACTAAAAATAGGAAAGCCTTGAACCCCTTCCACTAAATTTAGTTAGTATTAAGATTCTTTTACAGGGAGTGCAGTAGAGCTGACGCTGAAATCATTAAGTATTTGGTTATATCATCGCTAGTCTCACTGACCTCTTCTGAATTCTACATGTCATGTGTGGTCTGGCGTCTCCTTACCAGCAACAGGTCCCAGGTTCAAACTAGTCAATTCCCTAAAAAACACGCTCAGAGCGTCGTTGCGCGAAAGTGGTAGGGAGACACGATATAGAACAAACAGACACCACGCAGAATGTTTAGATATTTAATAGATGAGTTACACGCCCCTAGAAACCTCCCAATAAACGGAAATAGATCGTTCGTCTATCCTACAACATACCTTTCTCGCTCGTCCCATTTCATGTCGCTTTGCAACCTTACACCAAGACATTTAATCGCCATGACTGTATCAACAAGCACAACACTAATACCGTATTCGAACATTAAAGGATTGTCTTTGCTAGCTATCTGCAGTAAACTACTTTTCTCTCTTTGCTACTTATCTGCATCAAATTACTTTTCTCTCATTTGGATCAAACCGTCATACATCGTAAGCGTGAACAGAAAATCCGCCTACAGAGTCTTGCAGGCGCATTGGTATCGACCGACCGCCGTGACATCCGCCGCCAATGGCATCACTGGATGCCATATGGAGGGTCACTGGGTCAATACATTGTTCCCCTGTCACTTTTCCTGCCTGAAGCCGCAAATGCTCGGGCAAGTAGCTCCTCAGCTGCCATCACGTTTCAGTGCTCTTCTCAAGGAAAAATCGCTGGTGATATCGGAAATAGAACCTGGGTCCTCCGCCTGGCGCACTTCATCGTACCAAATAGAAATTTTGTATACTCTGCCCTGTATCCTCATAGAGTCATCCAATGAAGACAGTTTTCTGGACACTACCTTATCATCAGCAGGCAGTCGCAGATTGTTGCTCACCACACTGCGATCATTTACGAGCGCTATTCGGAAAGGAAGTCCAAATCGGGCGCGAAATGGAATTCATAGCGAAAAATTGCACAGATGTGTCAGGCAGCTAGACTAATATGCTGTCGATCTCTTCATGCCACTCTTTTCGGTTCTGAACGCACAGTTAGCTTGTAAAGATGCCTATAAACAGTGTCTCCCGCCAAATACGAGGCCCTGGTGAGAGATTTCGCCTGATGTCATGCAGCCCACATAACATAAGTGTCATGCGTTTCCTTCTTTACGGCGCTTCTCAGATGCACTCTGCAGAGGCAATGAAGATACTCCTTCAGTGTTTTCGGTGGCAAGTGCCTGATCACCCACAATGTAGCCTGTAATTGGCTCCTGCTGAGTTTCATTTCTGCTTACATGAACTGCTGGCTATGAAGACAACATTCTGGCCTACAGTAGAGAATTGGTGGAAAGCACTGGCAGCTGCCTTCATACGACGAGGATGTTCGAAATCTGGTACAATATTTGTCTAAGTCGGAGCGGCGACTAGTTTGTAGGTGTAGCTAAGTGTTGCAAATGAAACCGTTTTGATTTTCGCGATGGTTTCCACTTCTGGCCGATCGGACCTTACTTTCCCAGTAGCACTCATAGGTATGTAGAGGATAAGAGCGATACTACCACATTTCCCTGAGGCACTCCTGATGATACTTTTGTCTCCATGATTTGGACAACTTACTGGGTTCTAATACTTAAAAAGTCTTCGAGGGTGCGGGTAAGCAGGAAATAATTGAAGCAGCGCTCTGCTGAGGGAGAACTTTGCGGAGGGATGGGAAGAGAGATGGGCTTCACTCAGGCAAGGACACACACACACACACACACACACACACACACACACACTGAGAGAGAGAGAGAGAGAGAGACTGATGCAGGCAAGGGTCCAGGGGATCGATCTGGCAGAACAGATGACGTGTACTAAACGCCGTCGGTCTTCTGTAAAGGGGCATAAGGTTTTTTTTATACGCGACTGCGTTAAAAAAATCCACGTCGAATGTATTCAAATGGAGGCGCGCGGCGGAGACTCCCCACGGTAAGATTGAGGTTGACTCCAATTTCGGCGACGGTGAAATACCGCGGGTCCAGAGGGTACGGTCCCCAGGGCGCAATGGGCCGCGATCTATGGCCGGCGCCGATATGAATTTCAAAGCTAATTTTCCGGGCGGGCGCCGGACCGGCCGGCTGCCACCACAGTCGCGGGGGCGGCGGGGGCGGAAGGCCGCCCCACGGACTGAGCGGAAGGCAGAGAAAGAGGAAGAGAAAGAGCCGCCTCCGCTGACTAATGGGAGCCGCCGCCGGCTCCACCGGCCGCCCGCCGCTGCCCAGCTCCGCCACTGCAGCGCCGCTGCTCCTGATTAATAGACCGCGGTGGTCAGTCCGCGCTCGCGCACGGCATCGCGCCCGTCCAGCGAGTCTCGCTCGGCGATGCGCCGCATTCCCCGTTCTCCTACGAGGGCTGTCGTTTCAAAAGAGCAACAAGTGTCTTGTGACGGCTCGCAGACAGAACAAGCTACTACTGCAGATTCAGTTTTTTTAGTTGGCTGATTATTAATTGAGTGTTAATGGATCCCCTCCTCGACTAGCTGAATTAATTTATTATTGGTACTTGACAGCAGTGATTTAAATTGATTGCTGGGAGCCATTTACCGTGACGTGGCATCATTAACTAGAGCATCTCCTGAAACATGACAGCTAATTTTTTTTATTCGAGTTCCAGTCGGTTGGGAAATGGAACCTTGAGTTGTTGTGTGTGACGTAGGTAGGGAGAGGCCGGCTACAGAGTGGTGTGGCAACAGTCGTCGTAGCAAAGGTGGACAGTAGCAGAAATGATCAGCGAACAAACTGGAACCATGTTAGACGTTTCGAGATTTCCTCTAGGATCGACGGACTGGTTTCTCTTGATAGAATGTCTTTGGTGTTGGGGGTGAGGCGAGCGAGAGAAAGAGCGCTCGTGGGCAGGGACAGCCAGTGGCTCTGCGCGCGTTCGTAATGGCTGGCGAGAGGTGGTGCTTTGGTGAGGCTGCTGGCAGCAGAGGAGCGCGCGCGTGTGTGTGAAGGAAGCCACATGCACAGACTGCCGCTAATTCGGACGAAGAAGGCGGCAATCGACGGCAGCCATCTTGTATAGGATGGCGCTTTTGGAACTTTTGAAACTTTTGGTCATTGAAAACAAGGGGACTGATTTCGGTGTCGCCTGATGAAATGATCTTCTTCTAGAACCTCGTAGAACTGTGTTGTGAAGCTGATCTTCTAAGAGAGGGAAAAATATGGACAGCGTCGGTAAAGAATAAGTTGATTTGGTTTGGTGGAAATAAGGCACGAACTGTAAACTGCTGTTCTAGGCGCTTCAGTCTGGAACAGCGCAACCGCTACGGTCGCAGGTTCGAATCCTGCCTCGGGCATGGATGTGTGTGATGTCCTTAGGTTAGTTAGGTTTAAGTAGTTCTAAGTTCTAGGGGACTGATGACCTTAGACGTTAAGTCCCATAGTGCTCAGAGCCATTTGAATCATTTTGTAAACTGCTGTATTCCTCGAGAAGGGCCTGTTGTTCCGCTAGTCAGCCGTGAGAAGTGTGGTACGAGTATTACAAATACACGATCGGTTCAGTGACCGGAGATGTTAAGTAATTTGAAGTAAGGTTAGCCTGTACATCGTACTTTGCCGACCTGTGTGACAGAGCGGTTCTAGACGCTTCAGTCTGGAACCGCGCGACCGCTACGATTGCAGGTTCGAATCCTGCCTCGGGCATGGATGTGTGTGATGTCCTTAGGTTATTTAGGTTTAAGTAGTTCTAAGTTCTAGGGGACTGATGATCTCAGATGTTAAGTCCCATAGTGCTCAGAGCCATTTGGACCATGGTACTTTGATAAACTGTTGTCTTTTCTGTTAGTGTTAACATCCAACTGTGTACAGTTATATAGTACGCTGGAATTTTTCTTGATTGAGGACTGCGTGTATTGGCACAGAGGAGTAATTACCGGAAATTGTGGAGCGCTCTCAGGTTAATATGTTGATAACTTTTCTTGGTGAATTTTATAAATTACATTTCCATTGGTTAATTAACTGTAAATGATCATGTGAGAAGTTAAGCTGACCACTTTATGCGTGAGTCTTGGTTACATTATTTATTATCAAGTGCTCTTGTACATAATTTTGGTAGAGGGATTTAACTTGTGGGAATTTAGTGGCAAGTGTCCTCTGGAGTTGTCAGTTCATATGAAAGAACGGTCTTCTGACACTGTCTGAGTTTTTTTTATTTAAACTTAAGGGACTGAAATGCAACTATGTTCAATGGAGGTTGTTTTAGAAAATTGTTTTAAAATTGTTGTTTAATTTTTTTGATACTGTCTTTGCATAATCTCTTAGGAAAACAAAAGTATATCAGTGCAAGATGAAATAGATTAACTAAAAATTATTGGATCTTAAATAAAGGAAGAGACTAAAACTTGCTTTTAACAAAATAAATGAAATGGTAGGGCACCGTGTTGACTGTTCAGCCGCTGTACAAAACGGTTGTTGGGCTACTGAAAATTAATAATCTTTTGTAATAAGGAGTGTTCGAATTTCGGTGTACAACCAGTGTGCTCCACTTCCCCACTAAATCTGTGTTCATACCTTTCAAAACTGACGCAGTAAACGGAAGATTTACTTAATTTATATTTCTTCAAGTGTAAGAAGACTCATTACAAATAACGCAGCAGGAAACAGTCTAGCTCTCAATGTCAACAAGGAAGAGGTTCTCTGTACAATACCACGAAATGGACGATGGAGTCGGAATCACGACTAGGTGGGGTGTGCATGCAGACAGGTAGCAAAGTGGCTCCAAGTGCGAGTGGGCTGTTTGCCGACGGCCGCCCTATACTGCGGCAGCAGAGGGCGCTCAAAGTCCAGGGCCGCCGTAGGCACGGCCCAGCGGGCACGCATCACTGGGTCCGCCAGATCCTGCACGTCTGTTACTGGTGTCGGACAGAAACCTGCAAAGCCATTGCCAACATTGATGCCTGTAGTGTGGTACCGATAGGTGATACCATAAAACTGGAAATCAAAAATATTTTACTTGCAACATTTAGCTACACCTCCCAGCTACTTCTCTACATAGTCGCCGCTCGAACTTAGACATCTGTCGTAGCGTGGTACCAGAACCAATCTTCCAGTACCCTCGTCATAGAAGGCGGCCACCTGTGTTTTCCGGCAATTCTCTACACTGATTTTCAGCTTCTTGTCACTGCCAAACTGTTTTCCTCATAGCCAGCGGTTTATACGACCAAAGAAATGAAAATCAGGAGACAAACCCGGCCTGTATGGTGCTCCCTTCCCTGTCTGCCCGCCACATGACAAACGTCTGTACGTCCTGCTTCAGAGTTCCCGCAGCATTGCCAGACTTTTCTGTTACTCATGGCAGTTACGTTGTGTGACACGCATGGAAATGAAGCAGAATCCCTCAATTTGAAGAAATGTACACTTTTAGGGAGACTTTATTGACCTAGGCATCTTTACGTGTCCACTGTGCGCTAAGAACTCGAAACTGATACGTGACTCGATAGACGGTGATACTAGACACAAAATGCAACATATCTGGGCAAAGCTTCGTCTTATTTTCATTGTGGTATTAATTCCGCCACCGATCGGACCTTGGAATGAACAATAGCCTTCGTTCATACGCATATACGGAATGATTCAAGAGGCAAAAATCAGGAAAGGTGTAATGCACGGTTTCTCATTCTATCCACTGACATTTGATTTGTATTTGAAGAGAAATGAGGCGAACAAAGGACTATCTCCACGCGGAGGTTTTTTGTTAGGGACAGAAAATCGACATGATATGGTTCGCTGACATAGCAGAAATCGTAATAATTGAGTAGAAAGCGTATATGGTGTTTCATAAAATGGAACCTGCACTGGCCCATGGTGCACGTGCTGAAGAGGTGAATGTTAAACCAGAAGAAGAGATTCATAAAGTGGTAGGCGAATCTCTCTAGCTCAGAAGTAAAACGGATAAAGAAGGAAGAGGCAAAAAAAAGGAAATAGCAAGATTTTATACCAAAATCTAGAAGTCCGAGTATAATTCCTGAGACCAAAAAAATATTCACGAAAAGTTATGAGGGGTGAATATCGAAATTATTTGCAGATCGGTTACTTACGGCGCTAACAGATTGTAATGGACCTTAACTTTGCAAGAATAATAGTTGGTTTTAATGAATGGGACCATTGGTGGAGAGTTCACAGAAAACAGGTTTAGAACCTAGTAGATGCAGTGGTGCAAAACAATTCGCGTCCACGACATACAAAAAGTTTCTTTACAAGCTGACCAATGAAAACGATTGTATTTCCATTTCTGTGTTCGTATTAAGTAATTGCAAATGGTTTGCAGAGGACCTGCTGTAATCGCTGCATGACGATTGAGACGCCAGATACTGTAGCACGCAGACTACTTTTAGCAAATAAAAACAAATAATCCACGACCCAGACTCACACTCTCGACCTCCTGCATGCTAACCCAAAACGCTACCCACTGCACCAACTGCACAGCACTACTGCCATATCCTGAAAGAGTTAGTTACACTATACGTGATTACAGTGTTGCAAGATTGCCGATCTTTAACGTTCATTTACTGCCCGAAATATGAGCAGGACGAAATTTTATGAGAGACATTTTTGTACTGCCAGTATGTGAGGAAATGCGCTGCGAAATCCGAGTGAGCAAATTTTTCTTCACTGTGTATAATTGTGTATCGTTTTTTTCTGAGGCGGAAATTGGGGACTAGCCCAGCAGTTGGCTAAACGACCGCGAGAAGCCACCAAAAAACTACACTCAGGATGACAGGTCCAATTGCCACAGTCGTGGAATCGATCTGTATCTGCCTACCTTTCCTATATCGCAAGTTAGTGAGCTGCGCGTTAAGCTATATCTGACGCATACCGCGTACAACTAAAGGTGGAGAGAGACGTTCGACTCAGACATGTAGAACAATATTTCCGTGTTCAGGTTTATAGGTTACAGTCTGGAGATGATTAATAGCAATGAATTACTTGGAGCTTCTATAGCACAGCTTGCTACCAGTTCTCTAGTGATTTCTGCAACGAGGAAAATAAAGGTCTACGTTTAGTTAGATTGAACTCAAGACGGAAGTTTCGTTTGAGGCAGTCTTGTTTGACGTGATCCGTTTTATTACACGTGAAGCATGCTGGTAGTTGCCCCATATATGTGATGTATGCTCGATAGCCCCCAGTACTCATTACAGATGGGATCGGTTTTTTTACTTCCATTTTGATTAGTCTGATTCCACTAGGCGCAGAGAACGGACAAAAATCTGCCCAGACTTCGTTCCGAATTGCACCAACGTTTCCATAAGGCTGAAGTTTGAGTTTTATGACTTAGTTTGGAACTTCATGGGGACGTTAAGGACACGCACATTTGTCAAGTCGCCCTCGACTGGACTAACGGTAAACTTAGCGATAGAGCCTGTTGCTAATATTAACTCAAAGCGACCAGTACACTAAGTTAGAGCAAATGATGAAATAGAAAATCGACTGTTTAGTATTCAGTTGCACACAGTCTACTTCATCTCTTTTTAGTTTCATGTGTAGTTATCCATCTCTGGAGATCTGTTGGCCGCTCGATGTCCTTGTCGAATTCCATTTCACAGTATTCTTCCGAGGGAAGGTTCCCGTTGTTGTTTATTCGTATACTTTTCACGCACTTTGAGAAGTGTGAAGACTATCACTATCCGAGTAGCACAGTATAGCAGAAGATACGCGAGGTGTCACCAGTTGCACGCGACTAGTAAACACTGGCTGTAGCACACACACTAGTAAACATCGAGTGACAGATCGCTACGACGGCCGGAGCGGAACTGCTCTAGGAGCAGAAACCTTGGCTCACACATCACACTGCCCGGAAAACAAAACTGGAACAGAACCGATCAGTACTGAGTGCAAGCATCAGGGCGAACAGTGAAATGCGTATTACTGTTTTCGGCCGGAAGTACGGTGAATGAACAGAAGAAATTTGTTTCTAAATAAGATACTCACCATATACCGTCGACATTAACACAGTTGTGTAGATGTTTTTAATGTGCCAGTGCCAGACTGATGATCCAAAAGTATCGGGTTCTATCCCCAGGCACTTTTTAGATTTTTATCTGCCTAGTTTCACCTCTCTTCCGTTTGGCAACGTTCGTAAATCACGTGTAAAATGGCGAATTCCACCGCGCTCCCCAATAAACGTTACAATGTAAGTCCCCTTTAACTGGCTGTGTGACTGTAACCAAGGGCACATTACATCTAAGGTTATCATGCCTAGTAAACCACTGTGGAGCCTTAGGACTGATGACAGACTTACCTTATAGCTAAAGAGATAACTGGCTTCGTGCTTTGCTGTCAGAGAGGTCACAGTTCGTAGTAATGACGGAAAGAAATCGAGTAACACAGAACTGATTTCTGGTGTTCCTCAACGTAGTGTTACAGGCCGTTTGCTGTTCCTTATTTATATAAACGATTTGGGAGACAATCTGAGCAGCAGATGACGCTGTCGTTTATCGACTAGTAGAGTCATCAGAAGATCAAAACAAATTGCAAAAAGATTTAGAAAAGATATATATATCGTGCGAAAATTGGCAACAGACCCTAAATAACGAAAAGTATGAGGTCATCCACATGAGTGCTAAAAGGAATCCGTTAAACTTCGGTGACGCGATGAATCAGTCAAATCTAAAGGCCGTAAATTCAACTAAATACCTAGGAACTACAATTACGAACGACTTAAATTGGAAGGAACACGTAGAAAATGTTGTGGGGAAGGCTAACCGAAGACTGCGCTTTATTGGCAGGCCACTTAGAAAATGTAACAGATCTGCTGAGGAGACTGCCTACACCACGCTTGTCCGTCCTCTTTTAGAATAGTGCTGCGTGATGTGGGAGCCTTACCAGATAGGATTGCCGGAGTACATCGAAAAAGGTCAAAGAAGGGCAGCACGTTTTGTATTATCGCGAAATAGGGAGAGAGTATCAGTGAAATGATACATGATTTAGGATGGACATCATTAAAAGAAAGGCGAATTTCGTTGCGGAGCAATATTCCCACGAAATTTCTATCACCAACTTTCTCCTCCAAATGCGAAAATATTTTGTTGACGCCGACCTACAAAGGGAGGAACGATCACCACGATAAAATAAAGGAAATCAGAGCTCGTGTTCATTCTTTCCGCGCGCTATACGAGATTGGAGTAATAGATAATTGTGAAGGTGGTTCGATGAGACTTAAGTGTGATTTTCAGAGTATCCATGCAGATGTAGATGTAGAAGTTGCACCACGCCACAGACACAAATTGGAATACAGCAAACAGACACGTCAATGACCGGGCGGACACTTCATAATTTTGTAGAAAAAAAAAATGTGGAGCACGAGGGAGGCTTGAACACGGATCTCCCTCTTCACAGTCCATCGCCGTAACCACCTAACTCCGACTCGCTGATTGTACAGAGTCGACCGATGTTACACATCTTGAGTTTGCACCGTTCAGTCTTTCTATTTTGCCTCTTTTTTCGTAGTTCAATACACCTTGTTCCTGTTTACATGTCTCACCTGTGTTCAGTTGATGACGGCCTATCTACTGGGTCATCTTACCACCAAATCTGAGGGTGATGTGAGGGGGAGTTTCCCTTGTTAGTTGTCCGTGCATCATCTCCTGCCAGGCGGATGACACGCTAATGCTAACTTCGGAAATCGTGTCAGTACATCTTCGCTCAGAATGTTGCGGCATTTCTTCAGCCTATATTCAAAAGGTTCTGCTTCCAGCAACTTGTAAAGAAACTGGTTCTCTACTTCTAAAAAAACCCTTTTAAATAATAAAACATGACCTATACAAGAAATCTGACTACCCCTGTTAGCCATGGACAAAAAAAAAAAAAAAAAAAAAAAAAAAAAAAAATTGGCATAGTCTTTGTCAGAGCGTGCAGAATCTTATGTGGGGCCAATAAGACGTCAATTTTAATCTAAATATGGTGCGCCAATGTTTACGTAATAAAAAAATAATTTAGGTAATTCAGAACAATTATTATTTAGATGCGATACATCACTTTAACGGGGGCCAAATGAACAATTAAAGTCAATATAAATCCAGTACACATGCAAAAGTAAAAAACATTATTGTAGGGGCCTCCATAGACATAGCACATCTGCTAGATGCCCACGAAATATGTTGTTTTGTTTTGAAGCTGACAGCCAATGAGAAAATAGCTGCAAAAATACTATTGGTCAGTTTTCAAGCAGTAATGGCGGACAGCATCAGCTGGTAATATACGTAATTTTATGGTAGCTAATTAAACTGCACAAAAAAATAAAACATGTACTCCCTCCAAAAGAAGTTACACACAAACATTAAAATAAAATTATGATGAGCAGCAAAATGTCTGAAAGAATTTTGAAAGAAAATTATTAATTGAACTTTAATTTGGCGGGTTTTCAACACTGTCAACAAGACGAAATAATGGAAAGAATATTTATTGGAACTAAACAATATTGAACCTTGATATTGAGACAGTATTTTTAAAATAGATAATTTAACTGCAATCGTCTTTCATTTTGAAATGAGAGAGAGCGAAATAACTTTCTTTTAATGTCTTAACTGTTGCTACAGGCAATGCGACGACGTCAGCGGTGGACGCGCGGACGATGTGTGAAGTGAATCCTGGTTCGTGGCGAGAAAATAATGATGGATACTCCTGTTTCATTAATATTCCAGTTACGGCGGTGGTCCACGTCTCCGTTGTAGTCGAGTCAGCTGGCAGCACTGGCGCGATAATAATAGTTCCAGTGTGTGCGTTGTCGTTACGCGACCGACGGTTTATTATTAAAAGTTTATTAATCACGCAGTGCGGGTGGGTCGGAATTATGCAATGTCTTTAGTGTGTACGATATATAGCCGGTTAATGCCAATACTTCGCACAGTTCTCTCACCGTGTTGCCACAGGAAAACAGTCACATGTGTTTATCACTATAACAGTTCGTTAAACATCAGTTCAATTTACGTCGTCGTCTTTAACACAGTTTGGATGATATAATAAATGTTTCTTCATCAAATCACAGCACTGCTCTTTTACTTAACATTTTGGTTTGTTCCACTTTCACGCAATTCTAACACTTAGTGTCTCCACACGACAATGGTGTCTGGTTCACGGCTAATTGTCAGAAGTTCACACAGTATGTAAAATCGTCACCGCAAACACTAGATATACCTTTCAGGTTTTGCTGTTCACTTAATAATGCACTATCTCCTATTAACACAGCGGACGCACTGTAACTAATTATACCTCCGCGTATCACCGTCTTTCACGCCGAACTTTTCAACGTTTTTCCACCCGCGAACCGGCCACGTACCACAACAACTCGCGCGCTCTCTATCGATAGTCGTTCGCTCTCTCTCCGACACAGTACTTCTCCTAGCCTAACCAAAGATTTACAAAGCATATAAAACCAGAACATTCATATTCGTGCAATATAAAATATAAAACAGTTGCAAAATTAATGAAGAAACAATGTGACATATTAACAAATAAAGAATAGTTGAAATAAATGATACATACGTACTATGACAAGGTAATGCACAAAAGAAAAAAATTATAGACTTTCGGGGAAGGCAATGTCTTTACAAACTGTCGTACTGTTTTGTGTCTCATGTAGTTGCGACTCGAACAATCTGTTCGTCTACTCAGAAATTTCTGCACTTCGTATTTTCTGGAAAGGCCTTTTCGTAGGATTCCCCATGAAGAAATCCTGGAAGAACTTCTATTTCAGTTACAAGAGGGGAATATTTACCTTTTCTAATGTGCGTGTTTAAAAAAGTTTAAGCTCAGCAGTATTTTCGATGTATGAAGCTATTTTGTTTCCTGTTTAGAATTCCTTTCGTTGAAAACGACTGTAATCTAATGACTGGCAACAGTTGCACATTTACACATGTAAATTAGTTTATATTTCCATTGACGATGTCAAACGAAAATAAATAAATAAATAAAAGAAACGAGTTCATTGTAAGGTGGTTGGGGTAAGTTTCGAAAACAAAATGGATCAAGTAAATTTAGTTACTTGAATGTAAAATTTCCGAAGCTTGCAATGGGGCAAAGCATCTTCTCATATTGATCTACGTTTGTTTCGACAGGATTCAGTAATACAGAACTATGATCTTCGTTTGTTGCTTTACCATAGTAAGAAAATAATTCATCTAAATAAAACTGCAGAATCCAAAACAGTACCAAACATTTTGTCCAAAAATAAGAGATTTATAGTGATAAGCACGCCCAGGCGTTTCTGCATGCAACAGACCTGGCGTTCGCCGTGCCTAGCTGACGTGACGTCACCAACAATCGCCGAGGCCTTCCTTTGAGTCGGTGTTGCTCTAACCCTCTACGCACAATCATCGTGATGGTAGCCGCGCCGGTGGCACTTTGGAACTCGCGAGCGCCTCCTTCCACTGATTTCTTGCCATTTTTTACGACCACCCTCCGCAGTGTTCGACGATCCGTCAGCACATGAGGCCTGCCTTGACTTGGTTCAGTCGTGGCTGCTCCTTCGCATTTTCACTTCGCAGCAGCGTCACTAAAGTCGACTTGGGCAGCTTTAGAAGGGTTGAACTGTCAATGACGAGTTTGCTACTCAGGTGACACCCAACGACTAGTCCACGTTTGAAGTCACTGACCTCTCCCGACCGGCCTGTTCTGCTGTTGCCGCTCCTCCTGACAACACAATACTGGCCGCGTCCTTCTGAACTGATGAGTCCGCCTCTCGTGACATTTAGTGGAGGGTTCCGCATTACATAGGGGTGTATGGATGCTTTGAATCAGATAGCATATAACGTATGGTATGGTGTAGTCTGTATGACGCAATTGACCAGTTTACAGCAACATATCTATTAGTGCCTAAATCAGTTTGAAGGCCCAAATAACTGAAAGAAGATACCTGTTCTTTACGGTAATTTTGGCCTTTGCCATAAAAATCCATTACTTCAGCTTCGTTTTAAACATCCGAAAATTATACAGGCTACTTCTTCTAAGAGAGTACTTCGGCGGATATTTGCAATTTCGTTTTCGCAAAGTAGAGATACTGGCTTTATTGATGTGTATTAACAGGGGGATTGAAACGGGAAGAATAACCGGTACTCCAGCAGCGACTAAGTAGCGCTGGTGCATTGCAGTAGCACTCAGCGCCGGCCTGGGTGGTGCGTGAGTCACCGCTGGACTATTGGTTATTCTTCCTGTTTTAATGTCCAGTTTAATACACGTCGATCAAGCAACTACAGCACTAGATTTCGGACAGCTCTGTCCAATGGCCAGCTACACATTACAAAGACAAAATTACAAATACCTGCTAAAACTCGAGAGAAAATGCGCCTGACGACTCATGGGAGAGACATCCAGTATAATCTACACACACCCACCAGCCAGATCATTATGACCACCTACCTAATAGCCGGCACGCCCACCTTTGGCACGGATAACAGCGGCGACAGGTCGTGCCATGGAGGCAATGAGGCTTTGATTCGTCGCTGGAGGGAGGTGGCACCACATCTGCACACACAAGGCACGTAATTCCCGTAAATTGCGGGGAGGGGGAGATGAGTCCTGGCGTCACGTTCAGTCACATCCCAGGTGAGTTCGATCGGGTTGAGATCTCGTGAGCTGGGGGACGGGAGGGGGGGGGGGGTGTTAGCACATCCATTGTAACTCGCCACTGTGTTCCTCCCTGGCCTTGTGAGATGGCGCATTATCGTGTTGAAAAATTCCACTGCCGTCGGGAAACATGATCGTCACGAAGGGGTGTCCGTGGTCTGCAATCAGTGTATGACACTGCTTAGCTGTCACGGTGCCTTGCACGAGCTCCACTGGACCCATAGATTCCCACGTGAATGTTTCCCAGAGAATAATGGAGCCGCCACCAGCTTGTCTCCGTCCAGTAGTAAAGCTGTCAGGGAGCTGTTCCCCTGGGAGAAGACATATTCCCGCCGTCCCATCGGCATGATGGAGAAGGTATCGGGATTCATTAGACCAATGCAACACTCTGTCACTGCGCCAACGTCGAGTGCCGGTGGTCACGTGCCCATTTCAGTCGTAGTTGCCGATGTCGTGGTGTTATCATTGGCACATGCATGGGTCGTCGGCTGCGGAGGTCCATCGTTAGGAGTGTTCGGTGCGCTGTGTGTTCAGATACATTTGTAGTCTAACAAGCATTTAAGTCTAATGTTAGTTCTGCCAAAGTTCGCCGCTTGTCCTGTTTTACTAGTCGAATACCAGACAAGTCATGCAGTTCCCGAAATGCTCGTGCGTAACCTCCGGGTCATCAAAATCTGCCCTCAATCAAACTCAGATAGATCGCACGCCCTCCTCATTCTACACACGGACAGCAAGGTCCCTGAAACTATATACAAGATGGCCGGCCGGAGTGGCCGAGCGGTTCAAGGCGCTACAGTCTGGAACCGCGCGACCGCTACGGTCGCAGGTTCGAATCCTGCCTCGGGCATGGACTTGTGTGATGTCCTTAGGTTAGTTAGGTTTAAGTAGTTCTAAGTTCTAGGGGACTAATGACCTCAGAATTTAAGTCCCATAGTGCTCAGAGCCATTTGAACCATATACAGGGTGAAAAGTATTTAAACCGACAAACTGTGGGAGGTTGTAGGGGACATCAAAACAAATATTTTTCCCTAATTTCATTTTTTCCTATGAGGATTATTTAAACCGGTGGAGGCCGTATTACGCTCTTCAGTTGTTAGAGGTCGTTTTGCGATCTTCAGATGTTAGAGGGCGTATTACGCTCTTCAGTTGTAGGCAACTGCTGTCCACCAGTGTAGTAGTGCATTGTCTCTGTTTACTAATGGAGCGATACACCTGGAGTGAGTACACTGATATGGTTGGCGCGTACTACGTAGCGCACCACAACGGACGAGCTGCACAGCGGGTTTATCAACAACAATACCCTAATCGCCGTATCCCGCATCATACGAACTTTGCTGCTGTGTACCAACGTCTGCGTGAGACCGGGTCACTTAGCAGATTACCTGGACAGAGACGCCGTCGCACGATAAGAACGCTACAATTTGGGGAAGCTGCCTTGCATCATGTGGAGCGGGAGCCTTCAATCAGCATTCGTAAAATTGCACGTAACATGGAGACGAATCAGACAAATGTAAGAACAGTCCTTCGAGAGCAATTGTTACGTCAAATTCACTTACAGCGTGCCCACAGTCTGGAACCAGTTGATTATCCACCCAGAGCACAGGTTTCGCAGTAGTATCTGGAACAGTATGAAATGCATCCTACATTTCCATCCTCTGTATTGTTTACCGATGAAGCAACTTCCGGGCGTGATGGAGTCTTCAACATGTACAATTCGCATATTTGGAGTGAGGATAACCCACATTCCACAGTTACTAGCGCTCATCAAGTGCGGCTCTTCGTTAATGTGTGGGTCGGTGTTGCTGGGGACTGTTTAATTGGGCCGTATCTGCTACCTAGGCCATTAAATGGCAGGCACTACTACAATTTTCTCGCCAGAGCATTGCCAGAATTTCTGGAAGACGGCCCGCTCCCTACAAGACAACGAATGTGGTTCCAACATGACGGGGCGCCGGCACATTTCAGTGGTCGTATGCGTCGATTCCTGGACCGACGGTTCCCAGAATTCTGGGAACAAATTTACATGTCAATCGATGCATTTTTGAAAATCTACTGTAATTGAAACTGGGTTGTGTTAGTCTGTTGCCTCTTGGTCATTAAAAAAATGAAAAAGCGTTTTTTGGTTTATTTGATTTGCCGCCAGAGAAATCTTCCTCTACTGGTTTAAATACTCCTCATAGGAAAAAATGACATTAGGGAAAAATATTTGTTTCGATGTCTCCTACAGCCTCCCAGAGTTTGTCGGTTTAAGTACTTTTCACCCTGTACACAAGATGCGGATGTCTCAGTAGCAGTAATTCCTCACCAGGTGACGTTGCTATCGTCTGGACGGGTTTATGTCGATAGTACACCGGTGGTCATGATATGCTGGCTGAACAGTGTAGATAACTGAAATTCTGAGGTGCATGTTGTAAGCCATGTTGATTTTGTTTCAGTGATACGGAATTTCTGCATAAGTCAAAATGTTTAGAAGATACTTTTTTTAGTAATTTGATTCCGTTGTAAATACAGCACTTCCAATTTCAAATAACGGCAACAAATCGTGAAGAAATATTGGAAATAGAGTGTGGTCCAGAAGTAATGGTCAGTATTCAGGAACATGACAGGAAAGATCACTCGAGGCGAAAAAGTCCAGAAAGCATGGGCTCCATCGTGCTTGCGTCATCTTTGCTGCTGTGAAACACGTCTCTTCTACTGAACAAGTGCTCATCGGTCTTAAGGCAAGCATATTAGAGTTTACTACATAATTTTTTTCTTGTTTTGATCCATACTACCTCCACCCAAAACATGGAAAGCAAAGAGATTGTAGTAGAAGAGATTTATTTCAAAGTATTGAAGATGAAGAAGTAGTAATAGCTCGTAAGGTGTGCACCTTAGAGCCCATGTTTCGTAGACTTTCTGCCTGGAACAGTCGTTCTTGTCGTTCCCTCGACGACTGATCATTTGCCTTGGACGCAATGTATTTATTTTACGCCTCTATTTATTAATGCCGTATTTTTGTTCCAGTTACGAATGATGCGAGTGAAGAACGATTCCTCGCAAGCTCTTGAATAAACTAGAAACTTTCCAATTTTAACTTCACGGTCTTTTTACGATATATACGTACGACGAAACGAATGTTGGATGACTTCTGGAACGTAAGCTCTCGGCATTTTAACAGCAAACCACACCATGATTCAGATTGCCTCTTTTGTAACATCCGGCACTGGTGTTTATGTGCATCTCCACAACGCTTTCGCTTTTGCTAAACGAACATGTGATGAAATGTGCTTCTCTTTTTTGAATCTTCTTTATTTCAGCTAACAATCTTACCTCCCAGTGACACAGACTAAGGCGCAAAAATAGAAGGACGTTTTTGTAAGCTAACTCCTACATAAGTGGTCTGCAATTCCCAAGGATTCTTCGAATAAATCTGTTTGGTATCTTCCTTTCCTATGATTACTTTTATCTGGTCGTTCCATTTTAAATCGCTCCTTACTCATTCTTCAAGACATTTGTAGGATGTGATTGCTTACAGTGACTGTTTGGCAATTATGTACTCGTAAAGCAGCGCGTAGAACGTTAAATTCGTTCATTTTACGGGTTAACAGGCTGTCTTTGAACCAAATCAAAAGTGGTTCAAATGGCTCTGAGCACTACGGGACTTAACTGCTGAGGTCATCAGTCCCCTAGAACTTAGAACTACTTAAACCTAATTAACCTAAGGACATCACACACGTCCATGCCCGAGGCAGGATTCGAAGCTGCGATCGTAGCGGTCGCGCGGTTCAAGACTGTAGCGCCTAGAACCGCTCGGCCACCCCGGCCGGCAGTCTTTGCACCAAACATCAAGCTGCAGGTCTTCGTGGATTTCACTACAACGTTCTACCATTGCGACTTGTCTATAGAAGAGCATCTTCCGCGGACTGCCTTATGAGCCTTCCGATGTCATCCGCTAATTCATTTATATATTTCGTGAATTACGATTGTCCAATTACATCACGTCTGGTGACGCCCAAATCTACTTTTACGTCAGAATATTTCCCACCATTAACCTCCTCAGTTCTTATCTAGCTTAAATGTTGCATCCAATTTGAATGTTCTTCCAGTTCAGGGAGGAAACCAAAACTCGCTGTGCATATCTGTGGGGTATATTTCACACCGTGTGCCTTCCGTGAACCACTTGTTGTCGTCTCTGCATGTTCGCAGTACGTGTCAGAAACTCCTTGAAGAAAACATTTCATTGAAGTGTCAGCATGCCTTCGAGAAATAAGAATATTTTTTTAAAACAGTTTTGGACTAGAACGTCTTTAAAATATACTACAGTATACTAATATACCTCGTACTATCGAACAAATGATCGTTTATTTCATCATGACAACACAGCGATACATCTTTTTCAAAGAAGCATTGGATTTACTTTCGGCAGCGTCCTGAATTTTTACATTCTAGTGACATTATTTTCATAATTTTTAAGTTTTTGCTTTCGAGTTTTCTGAGTACTGCACATATTTCCGCTATTTTCAAACATAAATAGTATTCACTTAGAACATGACAAAAATTATGGTAATTGCATTAATCTTTTTTAACAGTAGTATTTTGGTTTTATTTTGTCCCAGAACATCGAACTTATCACCAATATAAACATTTCATTCATAGATCCTAATCTTAGGACTATGGAGGTTAAGAACGTCATGCTGTGTTCCATTCGCAAGGAACTTTCCAATCCAGTCACAATTGCTGTCCAGTGTTAGAGAAACATGGCTGTGTAGGTTAACTTTCACCCTTACTCTTAGATACTGCTTAATATACCATATAGATTACACAGGCGATCTTTCTGTGATTTTTCCTTTTTGCTACTGCTTAATTATCCGGTATAGATTACACAGGCGATTTATATGTATGAAACTTTCTGGCAAATTAAAACTGTGTGCCGGACCGAGACTCGAACTCGGTACCTTTGCCTTTGCGGGCAAGTGCTCACACTTCTTGCAGAAGCACGAGGCTAGCAAGTTTTAAAGGAGAGCTTCTGAGAAGTTTGGAAAGTAGGAGATGAGGTACTAATGGAGTGAAGCTGCGACGACGGGTCGCGAGTCGTGCTTGGGTAGCTCAGATCGTAGAGCACTTGCCCGCGAAAGGCAAAGGTCCCGAGTTCAAGTCTCGGTCCGGCACACAGTTTTAATTTGCCAGAAAGTTCCATATCATCACACACTCTACTACAGTGTTTATTCTGGTTTATCTATGTGTTGTACTCCACTGGTAAGAGAATAAGCAGATTGTGACTGTACCTATTTTATGTGTTAACCAGCATCCTCTGCATATCCTCTCCATTTCCCCAGATAATCTGTGTGTGCGTGGGAGAGAGAGGGAGAGAGAGAGAGAGAGAGAGAGAGAGAGAGAGAGAGTGCACCTCCTCCTTTCTCTCGACGAACGTTAGGAGATGTCTATCCCCCACGGTCTTAAAAAAATGGATTCCGAGGTAAATATATCCGCTAGTTTTTTGAAGCAGCACTCTGGATCCTGCCGCTTTCCTGGAAAGACTTATTTTTCCTCCGAACATGTTTTGCTATGGTTTTTGTTCTGGTTTGAGCGCATAAGTTTGTGTCAGACATGAAGACTGTCAGGGGAAAGCTTTTTGTTCCCTTTCGTTGAATTTTTCATTTAATTTTTGTGGGCGTGTAATGCTTTAAATGGTACTATATGTTGGTCCATACCGGAAGTGACCATGGGCCATCTGCAGTGATCTCCATTTGATCGAATACCTACTGTGTTTTGCTTAAGAATAATGTGTCTTTCTCTTTGCAAGAACAACGATAGTAATTTAAATCATTTCCTGTAGCCTATCCAGATAAAGCCTTCCATGTCATGAACCACATGTGGAGAGTAGTATTTGTCTTTTACCACTTAAGTCAATGGGATATGGCAGCTTGTTTGCGTACTCGACATACAGGGCCGGCCGCGGTGGTCTCGCGGTTCTAGGCGCGCAGTCCGCAACCGTGCGACTGCTACGGTCGCAGGTTCGAATCCTGCCTCGGGCATGGATGTGTGTGATGTCCTTAGGTTAGTTAGGTTTAAGTAGTTCTAAGTTCTAGGGGACTGATGACCACAGCAGTTGAGTCCCATAGTGCTCAGAGCCATTTGAACCATTTTTGACATACAGGGCGACCGAGAAGTCCTCGTACACCTGTAACTCCTTTTTAGTATCAAATGCTAAGCTACTTCTTATCAGTTGTTGGAGTTTATGTTGAGAAGCTGTCGCAGTCGCAGTCGAGTTTTAATTTGTAGCCATGATAGAACTGAGCGTTTACAGTTACGCTATTCAGAAGCGCTTTGTGAGAAGTGTGTGGGTACGTGGACACACTCGGCAGACAATGAGTCAGTTTACGGGAGTACTCCAGCAAAGATTTAACAAGGCTCCACTGTGAAAAGCAATACTTCTGGGTGAAAAACCACGTGCTTTTGCTTTCGGCAGCGTTAAAGACAGGTCGGGGAGAGAAAGGAAGAAGACACGAGAAGAAACATGTGCCGGAGTCTCCTCCGGCCGCTGTGGCGGAGCGGTTCTAGGCGTCTCAATCCGGAACCGCGCTGCTGCTACGGTCGCAGGCTCAAATCCTGCTTGGGCATGGATGTGTGCGATGTTCTTAGGTTAGTTAGGTTTAAGTAGTTCTAAGTCTAGGGGACTGATTACTTCAGATATTAAGTCCCGTAGTGCTTAGAGCCATTTGAACCGGAGTCTCTACTTAGATTGAACGATTTCCTAAGAAGTTGAAGCGTAAACGTGCTTTAGAACTCGAAGTACCGAGGACAACAGTGCGAGATCACATTTAAAAAAAAAAAAAAAAAAAAAACAAAAAAACAAAAAAAGCCGTTAAGGTCAGATCTTCTCGACCGGTGCTCTTAAATGCGTTAGAATGCCGTGCTTTAACTCAGTTTCCAAATGGCATTGAACTGTATGGATCTGTGTTTACAGCATGACGAGGCACATACCGATTTAAACTTTCCTCTCTCCGTCCGAAGAGGCCTCGGAAGGCCGAACGGTATCGACCGACCGCCGTGTCATCCTCACCGATTAGGCATCACTGGATGCAGTTGTAGAGGGATATGTGGTCAGCATATCGCTGATGCCGCTACTTCTCAATCAAGTAGCTGCCCAATGTGCCTGACAAGGGCTGGGTGCACCCCACCTGCCAAGAGCGCTCGGTAGACCCCGATGTCACCCATCCAAGTGCTGGCCAAGTCGGACAGCGCTTAACTTCGGTGATCTGACGGGAACCGGTGCTACCACTGCGACAAGGCCGTTGGCAACATATCGATATATTTGACACTTAATACCTAAGTAAGTACTTGTGCTAAAACAAATCAGATCGCCGACTGGTGTGGCCGAGCGGTTCTAGGCGCTACATTCTGGAACCGCGCAACCACTACGGTCGCAGGTTCGAATCCTGCCTCGGGCATGGATGTGTGTGATGTCCTTGAGTTAGTTAGGTTTAAGTTGTTCTAAGTTCTAGGGGACTGATGACCTTAGCAGTTAAGTCCCATAGTGCAAAGAGCCATTTGAACCAAATCAGATCAATTAGCATTCGATACTAGAGAGTACAGAGACCCTCTTCTCCACCTGTAGATCCACCTACCGATCCTTAAGCTCTTTCATACGATCAGAAAGAAACGGCAAGACGCAATATGAGACTAACAAGCTAGCATTAGCTATTCTCGTGTACTGTACATTAGGTGACATTGTAGAACTGTATCGAACGATTTAAGGCAGTCGAGGAACACGACATCCTCCGGTGTCGGCACGAAACGCTTTTGGGTCTCCTCGAAATGGAACAGCGCGTTCTAGACAAGATGTTGGCCATCCTGACAGCGCTGAACATTAGCGGTCGGGTCACGCCAACCCTTTTGAGAGAACGCACTTTGGATGATGAGGAGCGGGAGTTTGTGGGCCCGCGTCTCCTCGGCTGGAGGCGTGGTTCGCGACTGGAGACCAGAGTTGGCGGCCGGGTGGTATCAGATGGCAGTTACAGGAAATCGCCTAATTTCCTGGCTGCAGATCGGCGTGCGTGCCGGCCCGCCATCCATCACGATTTGTTGAAAACTTCCGGCGCGCGAGGACGCAGTGCCGCGCCGGTACCGAACAGCACGGTGTCGGCCTGGGCCGCGGGGGGCGGCGGGGGCGGCGGGGGCGTAGGCGGAGGAAGCGGTGTCTTCTCGCGTGAGACGGCGCGGCGGACGCGCGACGGCGGCGTTACCGTCTCCAGCACGGCAGCCCGGCACGCCGGCGACTATCCTGAGCATCCACGTCTTGAAACGTAATTCAGGCTATACGAAATAGCAGTACGATCCCAGTTATTCGCCAATACGAGACCCTCGACTCTCAACAAATATATTATTCCGGGGAGTGTACGTTAACGTACGAAAGCAGGTTGTAACAAATGAATGACGATGTATGGAAGTTTGGATCTGGTCGTGATTCGTGTACAGATATCCGAAACAGTGTAATGTTGATGCATTAATTTGTTCTGATATCGGTGCTAATATTCAAGACAATAAAAGCGCGTTAAAAGCTCTGAGCTATCTGGGGAATTTAACCTTGCATTACTGAGCAACTGTTTCACCAGGTATCCAGTCTAGCTTACCAAATTCCCAACCAGACTAACATTAATTATAATCTTTTAATAGTCATCTTACGACAACCGGTGATATATATATATAAGAGAATTTAAATAAAAAGAAATAAATCAGTTTATATTTGGACATTTATTTTAACATTGATCATTGTTCCGTTAAAATTTCAGCATATTAAACTTGATTCATAACTAAACTGCTGCCTTATTTAGGATTGTGAAAATGTGAGTTTGTAATCTTACGGAACACATCAAATATGGAGCCAAGACTGGGAGACTGCATACAACACTGCATTCATAAAATAACACACGAAGAACTTTGAAACATATGCAAGAGGAAATTAACTGCAACCAACCGATTCAATTTTCACCCAAAGAAGTTACGTTCGTAGCGCAATCCTGTCCGTCATGAAATTACCACACACTGGTATACTAAATTCATACTAACTCTCTGTGAAATCTTCCCGAAAAAAATAGCTGAGGGCTACTTTTATGACTACACCACATGCTTCACGTGGTCAACTTGCTTTACACAAAGGGTGTAACTCCACAATAATTTTGATAATTAAAATAAATTACATCGAAACACAAATTACAAAATAAAAACCTCTAACTGGTTACTATCGTCTTACTATTAATCTGATGGGTCAAACAATTGTATAAGCACGTGGTACTGGTCTCACAAAGTACACCCCACGTGGGTTGAACATAGAGAAAAGTTGCTATATTGAAAAATATTGTCAAGACGAGACGTTATAATCTCACGCACATTCGCATTTAAGATTGACGATCTTAGTTAGAGTTACGGATCATCCACACGTGGTTCCACTTTACTCACAAAGTAGTGACAAAGCAACTACTGGAAGATATTCTGAACTTCACACTCGAATTACACTGCGTTGCAATTTAAGATAACATTAGATATTTTAGATCTAAACCTGAAATAAAGATGATTAAATTTTCAGTTAGACTGAACTTAAGAAATCCATTGTCCTACGGACTTAGCAGAGACGCGCTTAGCCGGAGATCTTACCACTTCAGACGCTCGCCGCGGACAGATTGCCGTGGGCCCCTACCAAGGGTGCTTCCAGATACAAAACGGAAGTGCCCAGAGAGGCAGCTTCCTATACCAATATGACAAGGGACGGACAGGACCATACTAAGAATAGAAACCTCTTTGCTTTTAGAAAGCGTAGCTACCTGTTCTGACGTTGGTCCTACTGTTCTCTAGCAGACAGGCTTGTCTGCTACCATCAAGCATGCAACTAGAAATACATTTGCTCATTCATTCTTTCACACAGAAGGGAAGGGGGATGATAGCATCTTATCATATACACTATATAAAAGAAAGCGGATGTAGGTTCCGTATGAGACTGTGTGACATGAATTACATTTAAACTTTGTTTTAAAATGTAGTAGTGTGACAGATCGTTCTTGTTTCTGTGTAAAAGTAACACATTCCACTGCTCAGTCTCCTCCCAGATAGTCAGAAACACCACAGTAAATTTAGAAGAGGAATTTATGCCGTAAATGACTACAGATTTAAGAAATTAACATGAAATGAATCCAACAGAGACCTTTTAACAGTTAAGGTGACCGCTCACGTAATGCAGGAAATCTGGGTTCGAGGCCCAGTTCGGCACAAATTTATATCCGCAGTTGCGAATACGTTTCCTGTAATACAGTCTATCGGCAAAGTGAAGAGAACAAAAGCTCCGTCATTCCTCTTCCACCTATAGTACATCTCGAGGAACACATAACAGCTCTCCACGAAGAGGCTATACTCTTCCTTCGTTCCGCGCCTTTTAAACAAACGCCCAAGCATTGTTGGCTCAAACTGAACCACACACTGAGTACAATTAATTTCTATTAATAAGTAGCAGACTAGGTTCGTTATCTGTATAGCAATACAGAGGACCATAGCCGAAGTACAGACGATCTACATCTATATCTATCTACATCTTCATGGATACTCTGCAAATAACATTTAAGTGGCTGGCAGAGGGTTCATCAAACCACCTTCACAATTCTCTATTATTCCAATCTCGTATAGCGCGCGGGAAGAATGAACGCCTACGAGTATATCTTTCTGTAAGAGCTCTGATTCGTGGTGATCGTTCCTCCCTATGTAGGTCCGTGTCAACAAAATAATTTCGCATTCGGAGGAGAAAGCTGGTGATTGGAATTTCGTGAAAAGATTGAATCTTAACGATACACAATATCTGACAGGAAGGATGCCACAAACCCCTTGTATGAGGGGCATTCAGTAAGTAATATCAAATACTTTGTCTGAAAGCAGTGTAAAACGTCGTGTTCTCCTGACCTTCATTGCTTACACATTCCGCCCTCACAATCTTATTCCGCACATCAAGACGCTTCATTCGAACCAAAACTCGATAAGATAAAGTCAATGTTGTATGAATTCATGTAAACGATATGAAAATAACTAATAAATCGCAAGTGCGCACCGTGGTTGAAATACTCGAGGCTGGAGTACACACATGCATTCCAGACACGACGGTTACGGAAGCTTTTAGCTCGAGAGAGGCAACCACACGCCAGGAGGCCTGTCCCAACCCATCTACGTCGGCCGGTGGCCGCCTGTGGAGCGGACAGCATTCGCCCGAGGGAAAGGAGGAACGAACCCGTGTTCGGCTTAAAAGCAACTTCCGCTACTTTGGGTGGGAGCGACCAGCCTACACATTCTTTACACATAGCATGCAGTTTCAGAGATTTTCACAGGGAGACAGCAAACGCCAAACGCCGATACTACAGATTTCCAGATTGGTCGCCTTAAACGAAACGTCATTCTCCCGTTTTAGAAGAGCAATGCTGATTGGCAGACGATATTTCTGAGGCCTTGAGCTGAAGGAGTAATGGAAGAGACCGAAAGATATACCCCTTCACGTCTGACGTGGAGAGGCGCCATTCCGTTGTCGCTCTTGGAGCGAGGAACAAGTCTCTCCTCAGTACTTGACTGGGAGAGCACCTCTGTCGAGAGCGAATCGAAGTGTGTCTCTACATTGAGTCCTTGCGATTAAGCGTTGTTCAATGTGTTGGTCGACACTCTTATTGTGCGGTGTGAATGGACAGAGTTATAGTTAAACGCCTGTGAGCGAATTTTTGAGCGGCATTGTGGTGGACTGGTTATCTGACCGGTGTACCACGCCAACAGTTAGACTAGGGGCGAATAGGATTCCTTGACTTCATCAAGGCGTAGGGAGATTTTGATTGGTACAGGTCAATCCACATAGAAGGAGAGTTAGCTTATTTGTCAGCAGCGAGCGGCGCAGACAGCAGTCATCACAGCTTATGGTATTGTGTGCTACAGCTATAGCGAGCCCCATATTTCCTCCACAACAGTACACTTCACTGCATTTCACACGCGACAGCCTCGATCGTACCTCGCAACATTCTAAAGGATAATTATTCAAGTTGAGTAGGAGCGCCTCTCAGTCATTCTGCCAAGTCTATACTTTGTATAGAAATTTCATTAGCGAATCCTACCCTTGAGAGGTAACTTCACATTCCGAAAAGAACCAGGATATAACTTGTTCAATTCGTAACTAAAAATGTCATTGTGATTTCTCAGAATTTTTACAAAATAAATAATGATTTTCGTTAGTTTCATGTTTTTCTTACACTAACTAGCACTAGTCCAGTACCCAAGTATCCCACTAGTTACGTAAGAAATTTTGTGAATTTTGTGTCATTTCCTTACAGCGGACGACTCCAGGAGATATTTATTGCTGAAAGTTTTTCAGGCATTTCTCTTTAGAACGTTAGGAGCGTCTGTCTGATTTCTCTAGTAGTGTGGGGGGTGCAAATTGCATCTTGCAGGAGCCACAGGGTAAAGGGTACATCTCAGATTAATCCGTTGCGCGGAATAACAGAATAGCAGATCAACCCCACGCTCACAACAGGTTGGTTTTATTCAGGATTCCAGCACACCATTTTATTCCGTATTGACTATAAAACCCAGTTTTTGAACATAACCTCCTATCAATGCGATGACTTTCACGCGGCCTTACCGGGAGTGGCTGGTGTCCGCACGGTACCACTCTACCAGACGACGCCGAAGACAACGTCTTGCAGCATCTGTAACCTCCTCATCATCCACGTACTGCTTCTCACAGAGTGCATTATTCACTGCGCCAGACAGATGGAAGGCGGAGGATCCGAGATACGGGCTGTAGAGCGGATGAGGGAGAACAGTCCTGTGAAGTTTCGCGAGCTCCTCTCTGATGCGCGGACTTGTGTGAGGCCTTGCCTTGCATTGTCATTGCTGTCAGTTTTGTGGCGACGAACATGCTGAAGGCGTTTCTCCGATATCCCGAGGTAAGCACAATACACTTCATAATTGATCGTCGCACCTTGAGGGAGTACATCAGACAAAGTAACCCCTTCAGAGTCCCTGAAGGGCGTTTCCATGACGTTACCGGCTGAGGGTGCAGCTTTGAACTTACGAGGGCAGTTCAATAAGTAATGCAACACATTTTTTTTCTCGGCCAATTTTGGTTGAAAAAACCGGAAATTTCTTGTGGAATATTTTCAAACATTCCCGCTTCGTCTCGTATAGTTTCATTGACTTCCGACAGGTGGCAGCGCTGTACGGAGCTGTTAAAATGGCGTCTGTAACGGATGTGCGTTGCAAACAACGGGCAGTGATCGAGTTTCTTTTGGCGGAAAACCAGGGCATCTCAGATATTCATAGGCGCTTGCAGAATGTCTACGGTGATCTGGCAGTGGACAAAAGCATTGTGAGTCGTTGTGCAAAGCGTGTGTCATCATCGCCGCAAGGTCAAGCAAGACTGTCTAATCTCCCGCGTGCGGTCCGGCCGTGCACAGCTGTGACTCCTGCAATGGCGGAGCGTGCGAACACACTCGTTCGAGGTGATCGACGGATCACCATCAAACAACTCAGTGCTCAACTTGACATCTCTGTCACAATTGTTCACCAGTTGGGATATTCAAAGATTTGTTCCCGTTGGGTCCCTCGTTGTCTAACCGAACACCATAAAGAGCAAAGGAGAACCATCTGTGCGGAATTGCTTGCTCGTCATGTGGCGGAGGGTGACAACTTCTTGTCAAAGATTGTTACAGGCGATGAAACATGGGTTCATCACTTCGAACCTGAAACAAAACGGCAATCAATGGAGTGGCGCCACACCCACTCCCCTACCAAGAAAAAGTTTAAAGCCATACCCTCAGCCGGTAAAGTCATGGTTACAGTCTTCTGGGACGCTGAAGGGGTTATTCTGTTCGATGTCCTTCCCCATGGTCAAACGATCAACTCTGAAGTGTATTGTGCTACTCTTCAGAAATTGAAGAAACGACTTCAGCGTGTTCGTAGGCACAAAAATCTGAACGAACTTCTCCTTCTTCATGACAACGCAAGACCTCACACAAGTCTTCGCACCCGAGAGGAGCTCACAAAACTTCACTGGACTGTTCTTCCTCATGCACCCTACAGCCCAGATCTCGCACCGTCGGATTTCCATATGTTTGGCCCAATGAAGGACGCAATCCGTGGGAAGCACTACGCGGATGATGAAGAAGTTATTGATGCAGTACGACGTTGGCTCCGACATCGACCAGTGGAATGGTACCGTGCAGGCATACAGGCCCTCATTTCAAGGTGGCGTAAGGCACAGCATTGAATGGAGATTACGTCGAAAAATAGTGTTGTGTAGCTAAAAGATTGGGGAATAACCTGGTGTATTTCAATGCTGAATAAAACAACCCCTGTTTCAGAAAAAAAATGTGTTGCATTACTCATTGAAGTGCCCTCGTAGAAGAAGTGGTATGGCGTTAATCTGTGGATTGCCATCTTGTTTCCGGTTCGAAGTGATGAGCCCGTGTTTTATCGCCTGTGACGGAGTTCGACAGAAAATTGTCACTATCAGTCTCGTAACACGCAAACAACTCCGCACAGATGGTCTTTCGTCACTCATTTGGTCTTCTGTTGGAAGAGTACCCCAGCTCGTGGACGAGTGTGTCGGCACCATCAACAGAGACGTACAGTCGTGCGTAGAGGTGTTTGATGTAATCCGCCCCTCACCTCGAATGAGAGGGTCCGCACGATCCCACACTTCAGGAGTGACAGCTGTGTGCGGCCAGCCGCATGCGGGAGATCGGACAGGTTTGCACGGTATTGTCGCGACGATGACAGACGCGTCGCCCAACGTCTCACTGCCAGGTCTCCGTGGACATTCTGCAAGCGCCTATGAACATCCGCGACGCTTTGCCTTACCGCAAAAAGAAACACATCGACACCTCTGCTTGGAACGCACCTCCGTTACAGACTCCATTCTGAAGACCACGTACAGTGCCGCCACCTCTTGTTGTTGTTGTGGTCTTCAGTCCTGAGACTGATTTGATGCAGCTCTCCTTGCTACTCTATCCTGTGGAAGCTCCTTCATCTCCCAGTACCTACTGCAACCTACATCCTTCTGTATCTGTTTAGTGTATTAATCTTTTGGTCTCCCTTTACGATTTTGACCCTCCACGCTGCCCTCCAATACTAAATTGGTGATCTCTTGATGCCTCAGAACATTTCCTACCAACCGGTCCCTTCTTCTAGTCAAGTTCTGCCTCGAATTCCTCCCCAATTCTCTTCAATACCTCCTCATTTGTTATGTGATCTAGCCACCTAATCTTCAGCATTTTTCTGTAGCACCACATTTCTAAAGCTTCTATTCTCTTCTTGTGCAAACTATTTATCGTCCATGTTTCACTTCTATACATGGCTACACTCCATACAAATACTTTCAGAAACGACTTCCTGACACTGAAATCTGTACTCGATGTTAACGAATTTCTCTTCTTCAGAAACGCTTTCCTTGCCATTGCCAGTCTACATTTTATATCGTCTCTACTTCGACCATCATCAGTTATTTTGCTCCCCAAATAGCAAAACTGCTTTACTACTTTAAGTGTCTCATTTCCGAATCTAATGCCCTGAGCATCACCCGACTTAATACGACTAGATGCCATTATTCTCGTTTTGCTTTTGTTGATGTTCATCTGATATCCTTCTTTGAAGACACTGTCCATTCCGTTCAACTGCTCTTCCAAGTCCTTTGCTGTCTCTGACATAATTACAATGTCATCGGCGAACATCATAGTTTTTATTTCTTCTCCATGGATTTTAATACCTACTCCGAATTTTTCTTTTGTTTCCTTTACTGCTTGCTCAATACACAGATTGAATAACATCGGGGAGAGGCTACAACCCTGTCTCACTCTCTTCCCAACCACTGCTTCCCTTTCATGTCCCTCGACTCTTATAACTGCCATCTGGTTTCTGTACAAATTGTAATCAGCCTTTCACTCCCTGTATTTTACCCCTGCCACCTTCAGAATTTGAAAGAGAGTATTCCAGTCAACATTGTCAAAAGCTTTCCCTACGTCTACAAATGCTAGAAACGTAGGTTTGCTTTCCTTAATCTTCTTCTACGATAAGTCGTAGGGTCAGTATTGCCTCACGTGTTCCAATATTTTTACGGAATCCAAACTGATCTTCCCCGAGGTCGGCTTCTACTAGTTTTTCTATTTGTCTGTAAGGAATTTGCGTTAGTATTTTGCCGCTGTGGCTTATTAAACTGATAGTTCGGTAATTTTCCCATCTGTCAGCCCCTGCTTTCTTTGGGATTGGAGTTATTATATTCTTCTTGAAGTCTGGCCGCCACCTATCGGAATTATATAAAACTATAGGGGCTGAAATGGGTATATTCCAACACGTCCCACAACATATTCCACATTTTTTCAATCGCAACTGGTTGAGAAAAAAATCGTTTAATTACTTACTCGAAGCCCCTCGTAACTTCTCCTGAGACAAGCTGGCCCACAGCTGCTGTAACTGGTGCTCGAAATTCTCCATACTGACAAGGAGCTGACGTCAGAGATGGTCCCACGTACGTTCTGTCGGGGACAGATCTGGGGATCTTGTTGGCTACGGGAGTACCTCAGTGTCACGCAGACAGTGTGTCATATGTAAACGAGTGCTGTTCTACTGAAAAATGGCACCACAATACTGTCACAAGAGCGGTTAAGACGTGAGGACGCAGGATGTCCGTCAAGTACCGTTAAGCTGACGGAGTTCCCTCAGTCTCTATCAGCCGCGACCTGCAGTCAGACACGATGGTTCCCCACACCACAACGCTAGGAATAGCACCACTGTGTCTCTCCAAGATAATGGAAGGATGAGATCTGCCCCCAGGTTGCCATCGTATTTGCTGACGGTTGCTGTCTGGGGTAGTGCGTAATTAACAAGTATTTCAATATAGCCATCTTTCATGCTGTAGCAAAAGCCGCCACTGCACGCGTCTCATACCTCGGACCATGATTGCAGCCGTCCAGAAGCTCATCCTGGCTTTAGCTTCCCGGGGTAAACCCGTCTTTGCCCGCCGCTGTCCGTCCCTAAGTCAGCGAGTGTGTGGCTGACCGTGAAAGCACCTTGCACCACTTACTCCATCGGCTTGCCCCAACCGAGACTACTCTCGCATTTCACGTTTCAGAATTTTAATCCGATTTTTCCGCAGTATACTGGTTTAGTTAAAATTTCAAGAGCTCACAGTTCATCAACATCTTTGACTCAGCACTGCCGTCTTAGGAGGAGATTACTGTTTAACGTTCCGTCGACATCGAGGTCATTAGAGACGGAGCACAAGGTCGCATTAGGGAAGGATGGAAAAGGAAAGTGACCGTGCCCTTTCGAAGGAACCATCTCGGCATATCCCTTAAAGCGATTTAGGTAAACCACGGAATATCTAAATCAGGATGGCCGGACGCGAGTTGGAACCATCGTCCCCCAGAATGGGAGGCCAGTGTATGTTGCCCCTCTCGGTACAGCTGACTTAGGAAGTCCATAATGTTCAATAGCATGCATGTATGCCATGTTCTATAACCATATCTTCGTAATTTTGTAGTAAAACTAAATAGTTATATTCTGTTTCATGGTAACATACTCCTTGGTTTAATATCACAGATGCTTCGCTGGAGTCTGCAGAAGACATTACCGAGCGACAGATAACACCAAGATCGATACTTCACAATAACATCGAACGAGTCTTTGTTCTGACTGCCATTTCGCTCCTACGACAGAGTGGTGAAGATTCTAATAACAGCGTGTTGAAACTATTCTTTTCAAATTTGTAAACAGTTGGAAACAAGGTACAGTTAGCTACAGCAGCGAGTGAAAGCGAATACGCCACAAGACAGACAGCTATTTAGCTATTTCACGTTTTTGTGGTGGCATCATAAAAACAAAGCAAGTGATCAGTCTCTTATATGGGTTACCCGTATCTTTTTCCGCAGACAGGCCACAGCACATGCCAAAACAGAATACAAGTAGACTAAATATTTCGGCCATCCAACTGTTCGCCATCTTCAGGAGAACGCTGCTGGTGCTGAGTCCCGCTGAAAATTGATACCAACGCTGCAAATCGTCGTCCTATACACGTCTCCGTACCGTACACGGCGCATTGCCCCCCGCCCCCCCCCCCCCCATCATAGTTGCTGCCCTCGAAGAGTGGGCGGTTGGAAGAACATCGGCGGCAACGATATATTGCACCTAAAGACTATTTTCACACTAGGACTGGCTGCATAGAAGAAAGTTCTGTTTTGATGCTTGCTAGTACAGGGTTCCATGTCGTGCTAAGAAGAAAGCCATTGTCTCTATTAATCAAATTGTATGTCAGCCTTATTTCAATTGCCTCTGTATAAATACTCTCCCAAAAGTCGGAAGTGTTGGCAACTATCACCGTCTCATCAAATTTCATTCCGTGTCCCTCGTTTAAGCAATGTTGTGCTAGAGCCGAATTTTCTGTCTGTTGTAGCCTCGTATGACGGCGATGCTACGCGCACGTGTCCTGAACTGTGCGAATCGGCCGATATAAGCCTTCGCACACTGACACGGAATTTTATATATGCCAGGCTTCCGAAGCCCCCAAATCGTCTTCCTCAGAGCCGCGTGGTGCCCTAACGGTGGAAGGTGGATGGAACACAGTCTTAATGTTAAAACTCCTTAAAATTCTTTCAATCTTGCCCCAACATAAAGCATAAAGCCACAGACCTGTGATCCTCTTCATGCACTTCCAGGGATGGTCCAAACTCCATAACTCGACGAATCCGCTTCTCAGAGTGTCGATTTTCCTTAAAAACAGCCACCAAATGTGCAAGTTCTTGGGTTAAACTCTCGACGTCGGAAATGGAATATACTCAGCGTATCAGAATCCTAAGGACGCCACTGCATTGGATAGTAGATGGCAACTCCTAGCATGCAGATACCGATCGGAGTGTGTCGGCTTTCGCTGAACACTATGTCCCAGAGTACCATCTTGCTTTTTGTAAACCATGACGTCCAAAAGTGGAAGCATCCCACCATTTTCAACGTCTATGGTAAATTTGATTCTGGGATGAAGGTACAAAAATCTGTTGAGAGCATCATGTCTATGAGGCCAGTCGATAATGTTGTCATCTATATACGTCCAGAAACACATTCGTTGCAAAGCTGAAGTTCTCAGTGATGTTTCCCCGAAGTCCTCCATAAATAAAGTGGTGACTATGGGCGATAAAGGACTACCCATATCAACTCCGTCATTCTATTGGGAAATGTTGCCGTTAAATGAAGAATACGTGGATATCAGCACATGAGGACAAAGATTCACCAGTCTTCATCTAGATTTTCACGAATCAAACTCAGGGACTCTTCCAGAGGGACCCGAAGAGTCTTTCAAGTCTTACTACGCCGGGAAAGCCTACGAAGTCAGAATACAACTATATATATATATATATATATATATATATATATATATATATATATATATATAGTTAAGGCTCACCGGCAATTTGCCCATCTTTTTCTGTGTGGATCCACAAACAGTGCCAGAACTCTTACGGTAATCGGCGGTAAAGCCGCGAGTAATGAGTATGATGGGCAGGGGCACTATGAATATAGCGCAGGACAATAAGTTGCGAATGTGGGTCTCACGGGAGGCGTGCCAGATATAAATCCCTGCAGTCGCACTATCCCGCTGTGTTCTCATGAAATTTGAATCACCAGTTTTCTCCTCCGATTGCGAAAACATTCTGTTGGCACCCACCTACATAGGGAGAAATGATCATCACGATAAAATAAGAGAAATCAGGGCTCGCATGGAAAAATTTAAGTGATCGCTTTTCCCGCCTGCCGTTCGAGAGTGGAACAGTAGAGAGACAGCATGAAGGTGGTTCACTGAACCCTCTGCCAAGCACTTGATTGTGAATAGCAGAGCAGTCACGTAGATGTAGATGTATCCTCTGTTTCCTCGGTTCTCACACGGATAGAGCGTTTGCCATGTGAACTGGAGATTCCGGGTTCGGGTCGCGGTCGAGGCACACATTTTCAACTGTCCCCGTTGGCTTATATCAACGCCTGTATGCAGCTAAGCCCCCCATGAACCATGGACCTTGCCGTTGGTGGGGAGGCTTGCGTGCCTCAGCGATACAGATGGCCGTACCGTAGGTGCAACCACAACGGAGGGGTATCTGTTGAGAGGCAAGACAAACATGTGGTTCCTGAAGAGGGGCAGCAGCCTTTTCAGTAGTTGCAGGGGCAACAGTCTGGATGATTGACTGATCTGGGCTTGTAACATTAACCAAAACGGCCTTGCTGTGCTGGTACTGCGAACGGCTGAAAGCAAGGGGAAACTACAGCCGTAATTTTTCCCGAGGACATGCAGCTTTACTGTATGATTAAATGATGATGGCGTCCTCTTGGGTAAAATATTCCGGAGGTAAAATAGTCCCCCATTCGGATCTCCGGGCGGGGACTACTCAAGAGGGCGTCGTTACCAGGAGAAAGAAAACTGGCATTCTACGGATCGGAGCGTGGAATGTCAGATCCCTTAATCGGGCAGGTAGGTTAGAAAATTTAAAAAGGGAAATGGATAGGTTACAGTTAGATATAGTGGGAATTAGTGAAGTTCGGTGGCAGGAGGAACAAGACTTTTGGTCAGGTGATTACAGGGTTATAAATACAAAATCAAATAGGGGTAATGCAGGAGTAGGTTTAATAATGAATAAAAAAATAGGAGTGCGGGTTAGCTACTACAAACAGCATAGTGAAGGCATTATTGTGGCCAAAAGAGACACAAAGCCCATGCCTACTACAGTAGTACAAGTTTATATGTCAACTAGCTCTGCAGATGATGAAGAAATAGATAAAATGTATGACGAGATAAAAGAAATTATTCAGGTAGTGGAGGGAGACGAAAATTTAATAGTCATGGGTGACTGGAATTCGTCAGTAGGAAAAGGGAGAGAAGGAAACATAGTAGGTGAATATGGATTGGGGGGAAGAAATGAAAGAGGAAGCCGCCTTGTAGAATTTTGCACAGAGCATAACTTAATCATAGCTAACACTTGGTTCAAGAATCATGAAAGAAGGTTGTATACCTGGAAGAATCCTGGAGATACTAAAAGGTATCAGATAGATTACATAATGGTAAGACAGAGATTTAGGAACCAGGTTTTAAATTGTAAGACATTTCCAGGGGCAGATGTGGATTCTGACCACAATATATTGGTTATGAACTGCAGATTGAAACTGAAGAAACTGCAAAAAGGCGGGAATTTAAGGAGATGGGACCTGGATAAACTGAAAGAACCAGAGGTTGTACAGAGTTTCAGGGAAAGCATAAGGGAACAATTGACAGGAATGGTGGAAAGAAATACAGTAGAAGAAGAATGGGTAGCTCTGAGGGATGAAGTAGTGAAGGCAGCAGAGGATCAAGTAGGTAAAAAGACGAGGGCTAGTAGAAATCCTTGGGTAACAGAAGAAATATTGAATTTAATTGATGAAAGGAGAAAATATAAAAATGCAGTAAATGAAGCAGGCAAAAAAGAATACAAACGTCTCAAAAATGAGATCGACAGGAAGTGCAAAATGGCTAAGCAGGGATGGCTAGAGGACAAATGTAAGGATGTAGAGGCTTGTCTCACTAGGGGTAAGACAGATACTGCCTACAGGAAAATTAAAGAGGCCTTTGGAGAGAAGAGAACCACTTGTATGAATATCAAGAGCTCAGATGGCAACCCAGTTCTAAGCAAAGAAGGGAAGGCAGAAAGGTGGAAGGAGTATATAGAGGGTTTATACAAGGGCGATGTACTTGAGGACAATATTATGGAAATGGAAGAGGATGTAGATGAAGATGAAATGGGAGATAAGATACTGCCTGAAGAGTTTGACAGAGCACTGAAAGACCTGAGTCGAAACAAGGCCCCGGGAGTAGACAACATTCCATTAGAACTACTGATGGCCTTGCGAGAGCCAGTCATGACAAAACTCTACCATCTGGTGAGCAAGATGCATGAGACAGGCGAAATAGCCTCAGACTTCAAGAAGAATATAATAATTCCAATCCCAAAGAAAGCAGGTGTTGACAGATGTGAAAATTACCGAACTATCAGTTTAATACGTCACAGCTGCAAAATACTAACGCAAATTCTTTACAGACGAATGGAAAAACTGGTAGAAGCCGACCTCGGGGAAGATCAGTTTGGATTCCGTAGACATGTTGGAACACGTGAGGCAATACTAACCTTACTACTTATCCTAGAAGAAAGATTAAGAAAAGGCAAACCTACGTTTCTAGCATTTGTAGACTTAGGGAAAGCTTTTGACAACGTTAACTGGAATACTCTCTTTCAAATTCTGAAGGTGGCAGGGGTAAAATACAGGGAGCGAAAGGCTATTTACAATTTGTACAGAAACCAGATGGCAGTTATAAGGGTCGAGGGGCACGAAATGGAAGCAGTGGTTGGGAAAGGAGTGAGACAGGGTTGTAGCCTCTCCTCGATGTTATTCAATCTGTATATTGAGCAAGCAGTAAAGGAAACAAAAGAAAAGTTCGTAGTAGGTATTAAAATCCATGGAGAAGAAATAAAAACTTTGAGGTTCGCCGATGACATTGTAATTCTGTCAGAGACAGCAAAGGACTTGGAAGAGCAGTTGAACGGAATGGACAGTGTCTTGAAAGGGGGATATAAGATGAACATCAACAAAAGCAAAGCGAGGATAATGGAATGTAGTCAAATTAAATCGCGTGATGCTGAGGGGATTAGATTAGGAAATGAGACACTTAAAGTAGTAAAGGAGTTTTGCTATTTGGGGAGTAAAATAACTGATGTTGGTCGAAGTAGAGAGGATATAAAATGTAGACTGGCAATGGCAAGGAAATCGTTTCTGAAGAAGAGAAATTTGTTAACATCGAGTATAGATTTAAGTGTCAGGAAGTCGTTTCTGAAAGTATTTGTATGGAGTGTAGCCATGTATGGAAGTGAAACATGGACGATATCCAGTTTGGACAAGAAGAGAATAGAAGCTTTCGAAATGTGGTGCTACAGAAGAATGCTGAAGATAAGGTGGGTAGATCACGTAACTAATGAGGAGGTATTGAATAGGATTGGGGAGAAGAGAAGTTTGTGGCACAACTTGACTAGAAGAAGGAATCGGTTGGTAGGACATGTTTTGAGGCATCAAGGGATCACAAATTTAGCATTGGAGGGCAGCGTGGAGGGTAAAAATTGTAGAGGGAGACCAAGAGATCAATACACTAAGCAGATTCAGAAGGATGTAGGTTGCAGTAGGTACTGGGAGATGAAGAAGCTTGCACAGGATAGAGTAGCATGGAGAGCTGCATCAAACCAGTCTCAGGACTGAAGACCACAACAACATCAACATGCAGCTAAGGGTTTTCATTTCATTGTAAGAATACAACTAGTTTAAGTCTATGTGCAATTATGTTAAATGTTTTTATACTACCATTTTTGCCTGATGATAAAATGAGAACCCGAAACACGTTGCAATTTAAACAATTTAAGCAAGATAACAAACAATCGTGACAGGTGGTGTTTCTAAGAAAACGTGTTGATTAGTTTTAACAAACAGTCATGGTCGTATAGCTCCCAGTGTACCTTAAAGAGACCGCTCTCATTGCGTTAATTATTGTCACAAGACCACTTTCCTAGGCGTTGGTGGTGACTATGGGACAATCGGAACATCAGCAGGCAAACTGCGAGGCACTCCATTAGCTGGCGGTGTGCAGCCAGCGAGTCGACACCAAGAGACTGTGGGTGCTGAACGCGCGATACGGCAGCAGCCCAGACGTCAGTGGGGCTGCGCTCCGCCCCTGCCAGCAATGGTTTTCACTGGTAGTCATTGCTAGCGCCCACGATCAAAGTATTGGTAGACCTCCAAGTACGCGTTGGTGTACTCTACACGAGGAGTAGTAACAGAGCGTTCTCTGTAATTCTGGGGCACGCTTCTACATTTTATTGGCCACATCAGACTGTTTGATCCGGAAGTAGAATTATTTGGTAGCAACCTTCACCGCTGTTGTGTAAGGCACTCTTTCCCAACGCTAAAACATTTTTGTCTGAAATCATTCCACCTATAAGTAACGTAGTGTCCCAATATTTCCATTTGTATGCACACTAGGTCGTAAATCTTCTCGTATTTAGGTTGACCGATGATGCTAATATTGCCAACATATATGGCAAGGCTGAAGCAGTTCTTACCCCGTGGATACCGTTCATTCTGATGGATCTCCTTTCGACTATAAAACATTTCGAGTTCCAGTGAGACTTGTGTTCCCAGTAACAATCAGTGAATCGCTAGGGGCCTCTGTTAAGTACTGTGGAACCACCATACTTCTCCTACCAGCATCTTTATGTTGCTTGTTCAAGTGTGGGTTCTGCCACGAACTTATTTGTGCTTGCATGTTGAGGAGAGAGTAAAATTAAAGTTGTATACAATCAAGTTTCGTGTTAAATTAATATTACAATGAACTTGTAAAAGACGTTATTAAAAATTTCTTTTTATAATATAAGTTAATTTCAGTCCTCTCCAGAGTACCAAAAATGGGATTAAACAAAGTAATTGGACAATGCTGGATAATATGCTATTAATAAAATGCAATAATATAATATTTTTCCCTTTGTTTTTGCCAAATCAAATGTCGTAACACCCAAAATGCATTGACCTGTCCGATATAAGAGCATACACTGCATCTGAGCTAAGGCAGCGACGGTTGGGAATGCATGTACGTTTTATAGGGGAGGGAGTGCCGGGGAAACGATTTTTTACAAAATAAAACTAAAAAATAGAGAAAAACGGTATTTATTAATCAACATTCATACTGCTGCTACTGTTTTGTAGTAGGTACTTAGCTGGTAGAACATCCACTGAGATGAATATAGTCACGAGATACCTCCCAATATCGTGTCGGACCTCTTTTGACCGGCGTAGTGCAGTAAACGCAACGTGGCATGGACTCAACAAGTCGACGGCAGTCTCCTGCAGAAATATTTTGCCACGCTGCCTCTGTAGCCGTCCATAATTGCGAAAGTGTTCCCGGTAAAGGTTTCTGTGCACGAACTAACCTCTCGATTATGTCCCATAAATGTTCGATGGGATTAATGGTGTGCGTTCTGGATGACCAAACGATTTGCTCAAATTGTCCAGAACGGTCTTCAAACCAGTCACGAACAATTGTAACACGGTGATATGGCGGACTGCCATTTATAAAAATTCTATCGCTTTTTAGGAATATGAAATCCATGAATGGCTGCAAATGATCTCCAAGCAGCCGAACATAGCCAGTGCCAGCCAATGATCGGTTCAAGTGGACCAGAGGACCGAGTCCATTCCAAGTAAACACACTCCACAACCCTATATGGAGCCACCACCTGATTGGACAGTGCCTTATTGACAACTTGGATCCATGGCTTTATGAGATCTGCGCTGTACTCGAACCCTAGCATCAGCTGTTACCAACTGCGTTCGGGACTCATCTGGCAAGGCCGCAGTTTTCCATTCGTCTGCGGTCCAACCGATATGGTCACGAGCCCAGGAGAGGCGCTGCAGGCGATGTCGTGCTGTTAGCAAAGGCACTCGCGTCGGTCGTCTGCTGCCATAGCCCATGAACGCCAAATTTCGCCGTACTGTCCTAACGGATATGTTCGCCGTACGTCCCACATTCATTTCTGCGGTTATTTCACGCAGTGTTGCTTGTCTGTTAGCACTGACAACTCTACGCAAACGCCGCTGCTCTCAGTCGTTAAGTGAAGGCCGCCGGTCAATGCGTTATCCGCGGTGAAAGTTAATGCCTGAAATTAGATATTCTTGGCACATCCTTGACAATGTGGATCTCGGAATATTGAATTCCCTAACGGTTGGCGAAATAGAATGTCCCATGCGTCTAGCTGCAACTGCCATTCCGCGTTCAAAGTCGGTTAATTCCCGCCGTGCGAACACAATCACGTCGGAAACCTTTTCACATGAATCACTGAAGTACAAGTGACAGCTCCGCCAGCGCCCTTTTATATGTTGCGTACTCAATATGTCGCTATATGTATACGTGTGTATCGCTACCCCATATATTTTGTCACCTCATTATACACTCCTGGAAATTGAAATAAGAACACCGTGAATTCATTGTCCCAGGAAGGGGAAACTTTATTGACACATTCCTGGGGTCAGATACATCACATGATCACACTGACAGAACCACAGGCACATAGACACAGGCAACAGAGCATGCACAATGTCGGCACTAGTACAGTGTATATCCACCTTTCGCAGCAATGCAGGCTGCTATTCTCCCATGGAGACGATCGTAGAGATGCTGGATGTAGTCCTGTGGAACTGCTTGCCATGCCATTTCCACCTGGCGCCTCAGTTGGACCAGCGTTCGTGCTGGACGTGCAGACCGCGTGAGACGACGCTTCATCCAGTCCCAAACATGCTCAATGGGGGACAGATCCGGAGATCTTGCTGGCCAGGGTAGTTGACTTACACCTTTTAGAGCACGTTGGGTGGCACGGGATACATGCGGACAAGCATTGTCCCGTTGGAACAGCAAGTTCCCTTGCCGGTCTAGGAATGGTAGAACGATGGGTTCGATGACGGTTTGGATGTACCGTGCACTATTCAGTGTCCCCTCGACGATCACCAGTGGTGTACGGCCAGTGTAGGAGATCGCTCCCCACACCATGATGCCGGGTGTTGGCCCTGTGTGCCTTGGTCGTATGCAGTCCTGATTGTGGCGCTCACCTGCACGGCGCCAAACACGCATACGACCATCATTGGCACCAAGGCAGAAGCGACTCTCATCGCTGAAGACGACACGTCTCCATTCGTCCCTCCATTCACGCCTGTCGCGACACCACTGGAGGCGGGCTGCACGATGTTGGGGCGTGAGCGGAAGACGGCCTAACGGTGTGCGGGACCGTAGCCCAGCTTCATGGAGACGATTGCGAATGGTCCTCGCCGATACCCCAGGAGCAACAGTGTCCCTAATTTGCTGGGAAGTGGCGGTGCGGCACTGCGTAGGATCCTACGGTCTTGGCGTGCATCCGTGCGTCGCTGCGGTTCGGTCCCAGGTCGACGGGCACGTGCACCTTCCGCCGACCACTGGCGACAACATCGATGTACTGTGGAGACCTCACGCCCCACGTGTTGAGCAATTCGGCGGTACGTCCACCCGGCCTCCCGCATGCCCACTATACGCCCTCGCTCAAAGTCCGTCAACTGCACATACGGTTCACGTCCACGCTGTCGTGGCATGCTACCAGTGTTAAAGACTGCGATGGAGCTCCGTATGCCACGGCAAACTGGCTGACACTGACGGCGGCGGTGCACAAATGCTGCGCAGCTAGCGCCATTCGACGACCAACACCGCGGTTCCTGGTGTGTCCGCTGTGCCGTGCGTGTGATCATTGCTTGTACAGCCCTCTCGCAGTGTCCGGAGCAAGTATGGTGGGTCTGACACACCGGTGTCAATGTGTTCTTTTTTCCATTTCCAGGAGTGTAGTTTGTGCGAGAGCTGCAGATGTTTTTTGCCTCAAACACATAACGTTCAGTTACATGCATTCATTTCTGTATTCACATTTTAGTATGTAGAATTACTACTAGTTGTATTCACCTGCGTATCACTTTTCCAGATATACTGGACATGTCCTGGTATTACAGTTTAAAAACAACAGTCATAATTCACAGTTTCAGATACCATCTGGAGTACCCGGCTTCGGTCAGGGTGTTGATTTGAGATTGTGTGGTAGCTGGAATAAAACGATAAACCTTAAAGTATGAGAGGTAAAAAAAATATTGAAAACACATTCTAACTATTTACAATAATTGTTAAACTATGACAAGTAAAAAAATTGTTGGTAAAAGGCTGTTAAATTTTGTGTTCTGATGCGGCGTGCTTGCAGTTTTTCTGACGGCATCTTTTATGAAGTAAACTCTCTATCCATTCTCCAAATGTACTGCTAGATATTGCACAGCTGGTTCGCGTTCATGTATGGTAAAACCGAAAATCCGCCACGCTGCTTCGTTACTGTTTATGTTGTCCTCCCATTTGCTACATGAGGATCTCGTCGTTTCTGTTTTGCTGTTCGCTGTCTTTGGCTACTCGAAATACTGCCATGTGTGCTTGGATCATTTTAGAAAGTAACGTGTTATATTGACCACCCATTGATTATCTATTTCCAGTTCGTCGCTGCCTCGTATTCGTGCTGTGAAGCTACAATTTTTGGGTGTTCGTCTTCTGTATTTGGGATAGCCATCAACTCTGGTTTGTGTGTCGTCCAAGTACGATTTTGGGTATTTTTTGTACATTTTCCATCACTCATACATGGCGAATTGGTGTTTAATGGCTCGCATAGTCCATGAATCGCCGGCCGGGGTGGCCAAGCGGTTAAAGGCGCTACAGTCTGGAGCCGCGCGACCGCTACGGTCGCAGGTTCGAATCCTGCCTCGGGCATGGATGTGTGTGATGTCCTTAGGTTAGTTAGGTTTAATTAGTTCTAAGTTCTAGGGGACTGATGACCTTAGAAGTTAAGTCCCATAGTGCTCAGAGCCATTTGAACCATTTAGTCCATGAATCGTGTTTTTACTACTATGTCGTACAGTTCCTGATCTTCCTGTGGATTGGGAAATTCAGCTTGGATGATTTTCTCAATATCCATGGGGTGAATTCTGCCGCGTAGCCATATGAGATTGTGTGAGTAAGGCAGTCCCCGTTTTTGCCAATCAATTCTGTACATTCATCGTCTAACGCTTTCAAAGATGTGGTATTTTGTAATGACTTCAATCAATCTGATTTGTTTTTGTTGCTAAATTCAGGCTATTATGTCGTGTCGATGCACGGTGGCTTGTCTCTATCTTAGTTGTTCTTTGACTTCTGGATACGACGAGTTGCATGTGAATGTTATGAAGAGGTCAGGTCGTCCATATTTTCTTATGTAGGACATGGTATCTTGAGTGTATTCTTGCATATGTCTCGGACTTCCTGTGTACGATGAGGGTAAGATCACCATTGTTACAATGTCGTCATTATTTCCATCATTTATGACTGCGTCTCGAAAGAGAATGTATTCTTCCCTTTCTTCTGATTCATTCTTATGTAAAGCATCTGTTCCGTTTCTACTTTTTTTGCATACATATCGACCATAAATTATTTGAATAAGCGGCAAGTGTTGAGAATGTTGGTGTATGTTTCATTATCTCGGATCATTAAGCGATAAACATAGAACTCCTTGGAAGTGACTTTTTTTGTTTGTTTCTACGACTGTTTCAGACTGGACTTGTTTCCCACTAAATGATATCCGTTCTCTCCGTGCAGAAATAGTAACGGATATTTGAGGGCATCATATGAACGGTGTGTCTGGATCTTCTTCATCATACAGTTATGTCATGGTTCGTGTTTTCATTGTCCACAATGGCGACTCCATCTCTCTGAGGTGCAGTAAATCGACGTTCGTGTTCTCCAGATGGTCTTTCGTCAACTTGAATTATAACTTTACAGTCATCAGAATGCATTCGGTGTAGTGTTGATTTGAATATGTGAATCAGTTAAAAAAGAGATGGGGCCCCTCCACGCCCGCACCAACGTGGTGACCAAACCAAAAGTTCTACTGTCACCTCCGTAAACATGTTAGTTGTCTAGTATGTGGATCACAGGATGCTGGGCTGTGATGTTGTCCGTGCGTCTGGGTAAGACTACGCATTAACACGGTCCATCAGGTGATAGATAGTGGACGAAACGCGAGTGAGGGTAGCGATTTGAAGAGCAGAGGGAAAAAAGTGCCATGGCTCGTGCCGTGGGAAAAAAACCTCTGCGACAGTGGGATGGGTAGTAAGAGCAGTAGTGGCTTACTAGCTGCGATAGCTCATGCAAGGTTGGATTAGTTAGTATAGGTATCATGCATCGTTACCATGACAAGCGATGGCGATGTGTCCCAGTTGCTGCTGCTGCTGCATCCCTGGAACAATCAAGATCGTTATACAGTAGTGGGAGATCGGCCATAGATCATCTCACTGTGTGGGGGATGTGTGGAGCTTGTTTGCATGCGGTGTACGGTACGGCTTCCCTGTGTGGTGCCAGTTATTCGGCAGTGTATTCCAGCTGGATATCCAGTAATGGCGTCTGATTAACAGGGGCTCGCCTGTGCCGTTATGTTTGCGTATGCTTGGCCATAGATGTTATGTCCTTACAAGTATATCTTTTGGTCTTTTATGTTTCCATCTATGGTTGTGGTCGAAGTTCCCCAGATTCAGAATAAACGGGTTCTGCGAATGTCTAGAGTTTCTGTATAGTCTTGTGGTGAGTTTGTGGTTTACCTCCGTGAGAGTCTCAAGTCGGTATTCCCGGTGAAGGTCCGCGATGCGTGTGTATCGTGGAGCATTGCTTATGATTTTGAGTACTTTGTTTTGTATGAGCTGCAGACGGCGCAGGCGTGTAGGCGCAGCGTATCCCCAGACAGGAGCTGCGTACGTCATCAGGGGTCGGATAAGTGTCATGTACATGGACCTCGACACCCTTCTGTTCAGTGTGCTACGCCTGTTGAGCATAGGATAGAGCTGTTTGAGCCTCGCGCTAGCTCGGTTGGTCATGTGTTGTATGTGGTCCCCGCAGAGTAATTTCCGGTCCAGCCAGACACCGAGGTATTTGACTTTCTCGCGGAAACGTATTGCGCGTGCATGTAGAGTTATTGGTCTGCAGTAGCGGTGTTTGCGCAGTTGCTTCGGTCTTCTAGTGAACAGAACGGCTTCGCACTTGTCGACGTTTACTCTAACACGCCATTTCTCCAACCAAGGCTCGGCCACTCTGAGTGCAGTCTGTAGGCGTGACGTAATGTTTGATGGTTTCCAATCTTGCGCGAGGATGGCGGTGTCATCCGCGTAGATTGCCATCATTGTGTTGTGTGTGGTTGGGAGATCGTTTACGTAGAGGTTAAACAGTAGGGGCCCTAGGATGCTTCCCTGGGGTACTCCCGCGTGTATACCGTGTCGTGTTGATTGTTTTCCCTGCACGTCAGTGTTGAAACTCCTGTCTGTGAGGTATGAGTGTATTAGACGCAGCAGCCCGTCAGGGAATCCCGCGTCGCTGAGTTTGCGGATGAGGCCGTTGTGCCATAGACGGTCGAAAGCCTTTTCGATGTCCAGGAACACTGCCCCTGTAGCTTTGTTTATGTTGAAGCCATGTGTTATATGTTCAACGACCCGTAGGAGTTGTTGTGTTGTGGAATGGTGATTCCTGAAGCCGAATTGCTCCGGTCTCAGGATGTCATTTGTTATGCAGTGCCTAGTGATGCGTTTGAGAATCACCTTCTCAACAATCTTACTGAGCGAACTCAAAAGGCTGATGGGTCGGTAATTTTGTGGGAGGCTGTGATCTTTCCCCGGCTTCCTGAACATCAGGACCTTGGCCGTCTTCCAAAAGGCGGGGAAGTGTTGGTGTTTTAGTATGGCATTCGTTATGTGTGTTAGGTACTCAGTTGCTTTATCCGTGAACTCCTGGAGGACACGGTTTTGAATGCCATCATGACCAGGGGCTTTCCTAGCAGCGGAATGCATTATAGCCCAGGAGACTTCGGCTGTGCTAGCATGTCGAATGTCGTCGCGCGATGGTTGGGCTAGAATGCGTGTAACCTCTTGGTCAGTAGCAAGTGTGAACACTGGGTCTGATGGTACCAGGTTCGGTGTGAATGACGCTGCGAGTGTTCGAGCCATTAGTTCTGCTTTCTCTTCTGCTGAGTATGCAGGTCCGTCAGGCCCTTGAAGCGTTGGGGTGTATATTTTCTCCCTGGTGAAGTGTCGGGCTAGCTGCCACACGCCAGGTCGTGCGGTGTCCAGCCCTTCGAGTTTTTGATTCCACTGTTGTGTTCTATGTGTTTGTATTTTATCGTGTATGATGCCCTGTAGTCTGTTAATGTGCCGTTTGAAGTACGGACGCCTGGTGCGCTGCCATTGTCTCCTGAGGCGATTCCTCATTGAGATTAGGCCCAGGATTTCCTGGGGCAGGGCCGCACTGCGTTGTTGTGAGGTGCAATAAGGTATGGTGCCTGCCATTGCGTCCCGGACGGCGTTGGTGAGGGTTTCTACTGCCTCGTCAATTTGTCCTGTTTCGTTAATTTCGTGTATAGGTGGGATGTGGCTATCAAGCGTTTGCTTGAACAATGTCCAATTCGCACGCCCGTAGTCCAACATCTTGCGTTGTTCCGTGTGCTGCAGTGTTTCCTCAATGTATAGTATTACAGGCTGGTGGTTTGAGGGCAGACCGTTTTCAACGGCAACGTTGAGTGTCGCTGTAATGCCCTTGATGAGGGCCATGTCTATCACGTCTGGCCTGTGTCCCCTCTGATAGGGAATGTGCGTCGGTTCAGTCGGCGCTAGTGTAATGTAGTTTCTGCCTAGCGAATGTTCGTACAGTTTTTTGTCGTTGGGATTTCGTATGCGCGAATTCCATTCTGGGTGTTTTGCGTTCAGATCTCCAGCGACTATTACTCGCGGTGAAATGTTGAGTAATGTGCTGATATCGCGTGTTGAAATGCCTACAGGGCTGTTGTATACCGATATCAGTGTGGTGTAGGCTCCGTTGAACTTGACTCTGACGGCCGTAGCCTCGATTTTTTCCAGTTCAGGGAGCTCTATGTTTGTGTGCTCAATGTCTTTGTGTATGACGATTGCAGTTCCACCTGCCACGGCGTCGCCCGGTCGGTCGGTACGATAGACGCAATAGCCAGGAAAGTTTAATTGTTTGTGCGGTTTAAGTTTAGTCTCGATCAGTAGCGCGACAAGGATTCCCTTGCGCTCCATGAACGCGGCAAATTCTGCCCTTTTGTTGTGGATCGAGTCTGCATTCCAGAACAGGATCTGTGATAGTGTATGCGGGTCTGCGTTATGGGCCGGGTGTGGTATATTATTCATGTAAGAGTGTCAAAGAGTGTTGTGATGGCAGTGTGTATGACAGCCCAGTATTGCCCGAGTTCGACGCTCATGAACTGGGTGATGAGTGTAGTGACGGCCGTCAGCACCTTGGTAAGGATTTGAACGGTCGTGTGTCGGGGGAATAGTGTTTCCAGTATTCCCCCAGGTGGTGTGTTGGTGTTGGGTGTGGCAGCCTGAGGTGCTGTTGTGGAGTTAGCGGCCGCTTGTGCGGGTATTGGTGTGTTGTTAGGAGCGGCATTTGTGCTTTGTGGCAGAGGTTGTGGCGCCTGTGTTACTTCTGTGGTGAGGGGGATGGTAGTGTGAGTTACAGTCTCGGTGTCTTGTTGACTGTTTTCCTGTGTGTTGCTGTTCCGTTGTTGCTGTGTTGCCTGTTGTGGTGATTTCGTGTTCCCCGCCCTGTGTTTGCGTGTGCGTCTATTCCTCCTCTGGGCTTGGGGTTCGGGGGGTTCTTGTGTGGGTGTGTTTTTCTGTATATGGTGCGTTTCTTCGCAGCACGTGATTTCCGGGAGTGGGGTCGTGTTGTTTGGGGGCATAGGTGTTGGTACCGATGCTTGCGTGAATCAGTGGCTTGTATTTGTTTAAGATCTTCCGAACATCTTGGACTACTTCTCATCTCAGTCCACTTGTATTTCTGCTTCGTTGATCAATTTCTGTTTCTTCGTTTCCTATGAAATATACTCGCAAAAATTTATGGTCTTCGTCGGGTAGTGGCCGTAACGATTCCATGTTGTGATAGATTTGTCTTTCGATGGAGAAACATAATCGATTTCATCTCTGTTAGTGTTGATCGAAGTGACACCGAAAGAAGCCATTTGGAAATAAGCGTTGTACGCTTTTAGGCGAGGGTTGGAACTTTAACAGTGGCAACTTTTTATTAATAAACACACTAAGTACACTTAACACACTTTTCACATTTTATTTTCGATTTATATTCAGTCACTGTATCACTTTCACTACTCACACTTCACTGTTTGTTTTTAGTCACTCATTGCACTACTTTTTCGGTTCATTCTTTAGTCACTGATAAGAAACTGACGTTTGAACCCACGAGGGGTCTTGCTTTATAGACCCCTACCAATGGGTAGTCCCATCCGTGGCGAATTCCAGAACGTACCAAAAAGAGTTCGAATAGTTTACAATGCTCCACAACATTCTGTAGAATGTTCTGGAATGTTCCACAATGATCTGCGATGTTCCGGGATGTTCTCAAACATTCCGAAATCTTCTCGAATGTTCCAAACTATTCCCGCACATCCGAGAACTTCCCGGATTATTATGGATCATTCCGAAACATTCTGGAATGTTGTGGAATGCTCTCGAATACTCTAGAATGTACTGGAATGTTCTGAAATACTCTAGAAAGTCCTGGAAGTTTCTAGAGATCGAAACTCCCCAGCCCTTATACGAGGGTTGGATCAGGTCGTAGGTTGTGTTCCAAAAATGAACAGCAAAGAGACAGAAGAGATTTTGCAGGACAATGCTCAAGCACGTACAGAGCAAGCTGTTACTGATGTGTTTGACTGATGGGGCTGCTAAGTGCTATACCACCTACTGCACTCCCCTTACTTAAGCCCTCGTAATTTCAACTTGATTTCTAAACTGAAGGAAACACTTCACGGCATTCGCTTCAGAACTGCTACAGATTCGTCGGGCAACTGACAGCGCCATTCGAACTGTCAACACAACTGGCACTGCTAAGAGTATCCTACGACTTCCACATCGGGTTATACACAATGCTGGTGAGTACTTTGAAGGTCAGTAAAACTTTGAAATATGTATCTGTATTGTACGAGCTGTAAATAAATAGTTGCCACTTTTAAAGTTCCATCCCTCGTATCTTTAAATGTATACCCTGATAGGTGGCTACACTGAGCCACAGCGCCAGAGATTGCGCCAAAGAGTTTTATTCCGCCGCCTCCACTGGCAGTTCTTGTCGAGAAGTCGTGGTGGAGAGTGCTTGTCGAGATGTGGCAGTAGTCAGTGCTTGTGGAGTAGTAGTAGTGAGTCGGTGTTGAGATGTTGTAGTAGGGAGTGCTTGTTCCATGTTTTATGCAGTTGTTTGATGGGCTAGACAGCAGATGTTGTTCGAATGGAGATATTGTAATGATCAGAGTGCTTTTCGTCAATATATATGAAGGTAAAAAAAATTCCCTTTTTTTTATTATTTCAAAGGCCTAATTAATCCGTCATTACAGGTTCAGTCAACAAAGCATTTGGCTTGTGTTCTTGTATTAGAGTGTAATTCTGGTTTCCTTACTCAATTATAGTATTTTTATTTTTTTTAATTACTTCAGCATAAATGGTATTTAAAATGTCTTGTCTTATTGAAGAAGAACCGTGCCAGATGTGTACGTTGAATCACACTTCCACACACAGAACAGTTACACTTGTGCTTTGGTTTCGTACGTTTTATAGTTGCTGGGGACTTAATTAATTAATTGTGTTAACGTAAATTTTCTTTCATTCTTTGTTGTTATTCTATGCAGTCGCCGGCCGCGGTGGTCTAGCGGTTCAGGCGCTCAGTCCGGAACCGCGCGACTGCTACGGTCGCAGGTTCGAATCCTGCCTCGGGCATGGATGTGTGTGATGTCTTTAGGTTAGTTAGGTTTAAGTAGTTCTAAGTTCTAGGGGACTGATGACCACAGATGTTAAGTCCCATAGTGCTCAGAGCCATTTGAATTTGACCCATTCTATGCAGTCAGATTGCGTACTATACCAGACAGGGCCAACCGTTTACGAGACTGCGTAACCGGACAGTTAGCTACTAAAAATAAAAATTATTTTCATTTATATAATTAAGCCCCCATGCACGTGGCGACCGCTGCTTCGGATCATCCCTTGGAATTCTTCTGATTGTAAAAATAGTAGACAGTAGTATTGTTGTAGTAATTTGTAGTTTAGTAATTGTAGTCTATATTGCATGTGTAGATTTGGTAATTGTCATTCTTCTAATGGTATTTTTTGCAGAATTTAATTTTTGTTGTCTTGTATACGGGTTTGACAAGTTTGTGCAGTTGGGAAGATTTCAATTGTTCGTTAATCGTGTTTGAGGGAAGCAATTCGTGTGAATGATATTGTTGATGATAAAGGGTCATTGTGTGTAATTTTCATATAGTGACGAGTTTTGTATGTTTTGTAAATGATTACGCTATCGATGAAAAAGGCAAAAATGATGAATAGGGAGAATGACGAAATTGTTAACATGGCGAACTCGCCAACACAGGAGAACAGTATGATGAATGATGAAGTTGAAAACAATTTAATAAGTCGGGAAGATAGTCCGGGACCATTTCAAAATTTTTCTCAATCAGAAAATTCACAGAATACGAGATTAACGGCAGAAGATTCTGGAATAGTATCGAACACAGATAGCTTTACAGCTATGACGAAGGAAGCTGGTTTTGTGGGAAATGTTAGGGGCGAAAGGAATTTTGAACCAGTTCATATGGAGCAGTTGATGGGTGCAATATTAAATTTGGGATCACGGTCAGACACACTGGGATCACAAAGGGGAACAGTGGAAACACGGTTAGACTCATAAATAGGAACAATTAGAACTGAGATGGGAACAATGGAAACACGGTTAGACTCACTGGGATCACAGTTAGGATCTGAATTAAAAACAGAGATGGGAACTTTGGCAACACGGTTAGACTCACAAATAGGAACAATTAAAACAGAGATGGAAACAATGGAAACACTGTTAGATTCACGAATAGGGACATGTTTCAAAAACATGAAAGATGAATTAAAGAAAGAAATTAGAGAAGAAGTACAACCGATTTTGAATGCTCACAATAATAGATTAATTTCAATAGAAATCAGACAAAAGGAACAGGATAGAGAACAGGAAGAAAGAGATCGCGTGATAGTACAAAAATATTCAGAGTTAAATTTACAACGTGCACACGATAAGGAGGAAATATTTGAAAGAATCGAGGAATCCGTACCAAATGACAGATTAAATAACCTAACACAACAATATGAACAGTTAACTAATAAATGTGTCAATACTGAAACCCGAGTCGCGACACTTACAGAAGACGTAAATAAACAGAAAGAACAAATAAGTGATTTATCGGAAAGAGTGGAGGAGATTTCAGATAAATTGACAAGTCTTAGCTTAAATGGGGACAGAGATTCGGATGATACAGCTCCATTACCATTTGCAGAAACTGAAGAGTACCAGAACATAAATAAGCGTGTTGAAAATCAGGGAAAATGTAATGAACGCGTCAAAAGGGAATTTGAGGCATTATGAAAGCTAGTCAAACAAATTGAAGGCGAAATCGTAGGAAAAGACAGCAAAAGAAATTTAGAATCACAAATAGCAGAGGGGTTTGAAGAAAGTAATTTGTTTCATTTACGGGATGCAACAAGAGAGCGCCAGGCGTGCGAACTTGACAATAATCGACATTGGGACTGGGACAGACGCGGTAGGTCTTTGTCGCCACGAGGAGAAAACTTTGACTATAAACACTTTTTGACTGTTCGGAAATTTAAGATCTTTCGCAATTCTAAGAATGACATACATCCATGTTCATGGATAGATCAATTTATGTACGCACTTCCACGAAACTGGCCACTAAGTCACAAACTGGAATTTATGTGCGGCTATTAAGGTCCTCAGGGGATTCACTACACTAAGTGAATATGTGCCGTAGCGTGCATAGGGCCCCGAGCTGTAGTGGCGCTATTTAAAATGGCTCTGAGCACTATGGGACTTAACATCTGTGGTCATCAGTCCCCTAGAACTTAGAACTACTTAAACCTAACTAACCTAAGGACATCACACACATCCATGCCCGAGGCAGGAGTCGAACCTGCGACCGTAGCAGTCGCGCGGTTCCGGACTGAGCGCCTTGACCGCGAGACCACCGCGGCCGGCGTGGTGCTATTTCCCTTTTAGTTTTCTGCACCGCTGCCTACTCTTTTACTATTCTTTGCATCTGTCAAAACAACTCTTCGACTATCAATCTATCTAGAGAGTCGGTAAAGAATAACCGGATATGACTATTTTGCCCAAAAGTGATTTCGGAAATTACCATTTGGACTTACTGTATCTTCAGCAGCATTCATTCGTAGTTTAAACGAAATTTTACCTGTTTATCTTCGTGACAATGTTACATCATATGTTGACGATATTCTTATTGCTAAACATTCTTGGAGTGAGCACAACAAAATTTGGGATTCATTATTACGTATTTTTGCAAGAGTTGGCATTACAGTGAACTTAGAAAAATCTGAATTTGGTCGTTCTCAGGTGAAATTTCTCGGTCACATTATTTCTACAGAAGGTATTCTTCCTGATCCAGAGAAACTAGACGCTATTCGTAATTATGCTGTTCCTACCACAAAACGTGATGTTCGTAGTTTCCTTGGTGTCTGTAATTTTCTTAGACGCTTTGTTAGATTGGACAATTTGGCCACACCTCGTTTATGTGAACTATCTGGAAAGAGATGTAATTGGTGTTGGGATGAGGAAGCTCAATCAGAATTTGAACAACTTCGTGATGCTTTAGTTGCTGCTCCACTTCTTTCACATCCGGATTTATCTAAAGATTTTTGTTTGGCGACTTCCTAATGACTCAACTTCTTTACCGCCTATACTGATATTAAAAAACAAAGCACCGACAAATCGCATTTCTGAAATCGTTCCTTTTCCCCCTTCACGGAAACTGCGGCATTCTGAAGTTGTCAACCTGGCTCTGGAAAATACTGCGTCTGCGGCTGCTAGAAGAGAGAAATCAGCTAAGCGTCCTGGTCGTTTAAAAACTTTTTCAGTTGGCCAAAAGGTGTTAATTAAGTCTCATCGTTTGTCTCACAAAGGAAAAGGCTTGTGTCGCAAATTTTTTCTGCTTTATACGGTCCATATAGAGTTCGCAAAATTATTCATGATAACACTGTCGAAGTAGAAACTCTTAAATCTCGACGCTCTAAGGGATTACATCATATATCTAATGTTAAAATTTTGGTGGAATGACAACAGTTATACGTAAACATGCAGTGAATACAAGGATACCGCGCTGTGTTTTGGCGGCGGCACATACTCAAAGCAACAGTCAAGTCTGCGCGCCGCACAAGGCAGTCGTTGACCGTAAACAATTACTTCCTACGTCACGTGTACCTACAGCTGATCCAGCGCTCAGTGCGAATGCACTGACAGCCGTAAACAAATACACAGTCTAATTTCTCTGACATTAAATGAAACAATAAGTTTACTGTTACCAGTCACCGTTTTATTTATTTCCACGACGCGTTTCGAAGGTTTAAACCTCCATCATCGGGTGGATTTACATTAGTAAGTATTACATTTGTGTGTGTGTTGTGTTACGATTTTTGGAGGAACTTGTGGCACTGCCTAGTGGAGAAACGAGACGCTATTTCAGAATATGGTTTAGGATTACTTTTGACGAAAAATTAAACTGATATCTAATGGTAAACATTAAATAAGTAAACTACAGTACCTTCAGTGATCACAGGTTCCTTTTGCTGTCGTAACACATCACATGTATACTGCCAGATTTGTAAACAAATATGGCGTCTGGAATCAGCTGGGTGCAAGGTTCGTATAGCAGAAGTGAAGACATAATCGCAAAGTGCAAAGAATATACATCATAACAATATTATTACAGAATAATTGCTTCAAGCATTTGGCGGTGTTTGTTTTGAGGTGTCAAATATATGTGTGTGTACTTCAGGTGGTATATAAATCTAATTCTGACAAGTTAAAACAACAAACATTCGTACTCGTTTATACAATCAGGTGAAATGTTAAAATGGCTTAAACTTCATACTTATTGATAACAATTATGTGAAATGTTACAGACTATAATTACAATGATCATATTGGCTACAACAGTAAAATCATACATACATTACACTCTTTGATTGGGGTTAATAAACAGATGTGAAGTGAGGGGCTGGAGGCAGAAGGAGAGGTAGAGAGAGAGAAAAAGTGTGTGTGTGTGTGTGTGTGTGTGTGTGTGTGTGAGTGAAAGGGAGAGGGAGAGGGAGAGAGAGAGAGAGAGAGAGAGAGAGAGAGAGAAAAGAGTGATTATATGAGAGGAAACATTTACATGGCAAGGAGTCTTAAGATTGCATGTTGCATATATTAGCTGCCTAAAGGTTGGGGTAATACATTGGTTAATGCTATAAAATATGCAGATAGATATACATTTGTGCCAGTAGTTGATGTACATACAGTTTTAAGCTGACAAGGGGTACAAGCTGTTGGTGTTATGAATTATCTGTGAATGAGGTCAATCTCTTGTACTCTTGGCAGCTGTCAATATTTATGGTAAATATTAGGTGTGTGTGTGTGTGTGTGTGTGTGTGTGTGTGTGTATGTGTGTGTGTGTGTGTGTGCATTTTTATGAGTGTACGCAGTTGCTGAAAACGGAGATGATACTATTGTAAATATTGTCATTTTTGTCATTTAAGGTAGATTCTGGCTGTTTCATTTGATGTTTGTATATTTGGAGTGTTTCAAGGATGTCTAGTTTTCTGCCTTTTGGTTGGATGTGTAAGATGCTAATACTTGTGTTGTTAACATGGTGTTTTGTTTCATGTAGCTATTGCTGATGTGTGATATTTTTTGTTTTTTAGTGCTGCCATGTGTTCCTTGAACCTAATCTCAAATGATCTGCCTGTCTGGCCTATGTAGAAGCAGTCACAGTCCAAACATTCAATTTTGTACACACCTGTGTGATGAAGTGGGTTTCGTGTGCCTATGTTGTGGGGTAACTTCTGTCCAATCTTGTTGTCTGTTGTAAAGGATATGCTTATGCCTTTCCGTTTGAAGACATTGGCAATCTGGTATGAAATGTTACCCAGAAAGGGGATTTTATGGAAGATGTTATTTTCTTTTTGTTTTTTGTGTTGTGATTCCTTTGCCATTATTGAGTGTTTTAGGGTGTCTACTATGGAGCTGTTATAACCATTTTCAATAGCTGTTTGTTTTATTATTTCAATTTCTATGATTAAATTCGGTATAAAGCTATAGTGACTTGATAAATTATGTTATTAACGTTCAGTATTTTTCAGGATACGGTTCTATAAAATATTTAAGAACTTCAGGTAAATTCTGTGTGTGTCCGACGTTAAGAGGACTTGCTATCGAGAAAATTTCAGGAAGAATGTAATTTCCAAGAAGAAACTAATAAACTAAAAGGGTAACTGTTAATTGAGTTTATTTTTCAGGTAACATATTTCCACTTAGGTACGTACTTTAGACGTAATTTGCTGCTCGCGATTACGTGATTTATACTTTGTGTTAACTGATTTTGACAATGATTGATTAATGAACAGGGTTGTTACTTGTGTATATAATGCATCGCTTGGCTGCACTGCTTTTTCACTGATGTCATATTTTTTTATTATGTGCCTGCTGTGCCTATTTATTTAAATTATAATTGTCACCTGATTAATTGTGCTGATATGGTTATGTATGTAAGTTATACTTTGTGATTTATCTGCTTGCGCTTTCATTTTTACTTATTAAGATTACATATGAACATTTATTTGCTTACGCTGATATGACGCTAATGACCTGTTTATTATGTAAGATACATATTTGCTGCTTTGCGTATGGATTGCATATTTATACATTTCTGTTTGTTGTCATAACTACTCTTTAATTTGGTATATAGAAATGCTGATATACTGTGTATGAACATAGAGTTTAGGTCACACTATGGTATTAATTATAGATTGTTCGCTTGGCAGAGCCTCGTTGTAGGGATTGTGCTTGACATTCTGTTCTCTACTGGTACATATACTCGCTATTGCAGTTTTGCTTACGCTTAGTGCCTTATATTTTAAGATAAGAAAATGAGCTGCTGTAATTCGACGAACGACATTAGTACAAGAAACTTCACTGAAGTCACATGAGCTGGAGGTTTTATGGAAGCTGTATAAATTTATGCTAATAGGTAGGAAGCTAACGACATGACATACCAATACTAGGTTTAGACCATTAACAATTATTACACTGCATTCTTCGTGAGCAGTTGAAATAGCAATTGACACTTGACAAAAAACATACTCCACATGTTTGCTTCTGCCATGATTCTTGAAGTGGTGTACACACTGTGAAATATTACGATTTATTCACTAAAGTCTTATGTGATCTTTCATACTACGTACTCGCACCTACTTACTGAGAGTTATTCAAACTAAAGGCTGTTAGAAGTCATGTATGCATTTCTTTTGTTTAATGATGGACAAGGTAACCAAAATGTATCTTATAATTCATAATGAGTAGAAGATTTGGGTCAGATGGATTACACAGAGGTTGTGTGTGGACACTGTGTCTTCGGATTGCATGGGATGATGAATTGAAGTTTGCACTAGGATTTTATCTGTACTTGTTCGAGGAGACTGACTAGAGGAAAGAGTTGTTATGGAAGTGAAATGATATTGGTAATAAGGTTTATATGTATTGACGTATTGAAGAGGTATTATTGAGGTATTGAGATTGTGTGAAGTTGATGATTATTGGAGTTTCGGTGGACAAGAGGTAAGGTAAATGATATTGATGATAAGGTTTATATGTATCGACGTAAGAGGTATTATTGAAGTATTAATATTATGTGATGCTAATGATTATTGGAGTTTTGGTGCATAAGAGGTAAAGTAAGTGAGGAGCATATTTTTTTTGTTGGTTTATATGGAACAAGGAGGATGAAGATGGCAGACTAGAACACTCAAGTAGAAGGAAGATTGTCTACACACACACTTTGTTAAATCACTAAGCAGTTTATACTTTTTTTTGGAGAGAGGAAGTATTTTCATATCTTGGTACACTGACAGTTGTTCAGCAACCGTACATTTTGATTTGGCTTGGCAAACATTGGTCTTGACATGATGACTATGACGTTGACTAACTATTATTGACTGTTATACATTGCTGCCACCACTACTTGATACACATGATGAACATCAAATTTTGACAGAATTGCATTCACACAGTTAACACTATTCAATTACACAGTAGCACTAATGTGGACGAAAGATGAGTGAGTGTGTTTTGTGTGTTTTCCCTTCCTAATCCCAGATAATTGGTACCGACCTATTTCCTAAATATTGTTTTACTTGTTTGTTGTGGCTTGCACTGACACCCATAAATATTATAGGTTTACTGATATTTGTGTATTTGTAATAGTTAATATGACAATTATCTGATATAATTTGTGTGTTTATTATAATTTGTATGTTTAGTGTAAGAGCATTGATAATAATTTTGTAAAAGCCATTGTGTGTGCATTCAAACTGTTGTTCACACCTGCACCTGTTCAACATTGATGTGGGACACTTAGGAATGTTTAATTTCTGCTGATGAACTGTGTGATCAGTGATAGTGAATATTATGGACTGTTACTCGCACTTTTTCTACATGATTGGTGCCACTAGGACATGTATAATTTCTGCTGATAAACTCTGATGAACAGTGTGATTAGTGATAGTGAATATTATGGACTGCTGTCTGCATCTGCTCAACATTGCTAGGTGCCACTGATGAAACTGTTTCTACTGACATAATGTCACTTGTTGCTGTCTGCACCTGCTCAACATTGCTGGGTGCCACTATTGGAACTGCTTCTACTGAAATGAAGTCACTTATTGGTGGCTGCACCTACTCAGGATTGCTGGGTGCCACTAATGGAACTGTTTCTACTGAAATGATGTCACTTGTTGCTGTCTGCACCTGTCAACACTGCTGGGTGCCACTGATGGAACTGCTTCTGCTGAATGATGTCACTTGTTGGTGTCTGCACCTGTTCAACATTGCTGGGTGTCACTAATGGAACTGCTTCTACTGACATAATGTCACTTGTTGGTGTCTGCACCTGTTCAACATTGCTGGGTGCAACTGATGGAACTGCTTCTATTGAAATGATGTCACTTGCCGGTGTCTGCACCTACTCAACATTGCTGGGTGCCACTGTTGGAACTGTTTCTACTGAAATGATGTTACTTCTTGCTGTTTGCACCTGTGGACCATTGCTGGGTGCTACTGCTGGAACTATCAACTACTTGTTTTTTGAATCATTGAAAGCATTTTATGTGAACATTTGTATAAACTGATTTTTTGTGTATTGTGTAAACCATTATGTAAAGTCACATGTATGAAGGAATTTGTATTGCTTACTGTATTTTATATATTAGGTTATTGAAAGGTCAGTGCAAAGCCAAAATTTTATCTAATTATGTGATATTTACGTATTAATATTATCTCTTATTTTTGTCTGTATTTTTGTGGACGAATTTGGTGGTATTTTCACCACCAATGCTGGCAAAAATATCATCAAATTCTGGCCCGTGGAGGAAGGGCAGCCGGCCGCGGTGGTCTAGCGGTTCTAGGCGCGCAGTCCGGAACCGCGCGACTGCTACGGTCGCAGGTTCGAATCCTTCCTCGGGCATGGATGTGTGTGATGTCCTTAGGTTAGTTAGGTTTAAGTAGTTCTAAGTTCTAGGGGACTGATGACCACAGATGTTAAGTCCCATAGTGCTCAGAGCCATTTGAACCATTTTGAGGAAGGGCATATGAAAGGTGGCTACACTGAGCCACAGCGCCAGAGATTGCGCCAAAGAGTTTTATTCCGCCGCCTCCACTGGCAGTTCTTGTCGAGAAGTCGTGGTGGAGAGTGCTTGTCGAGATGTGGCAGTAGTCAGTGCTTGTGGAGTAGTGGTAGTGAGTCGGTGTTGAGATGTTGTAGTAGGGAGTGCTTGTTCCATGTTTTATGCAGTTGTTTGATGGGCTAGACAGCAGATGTTGTTCGAATGGAGATATTGTAATGATCAGAGTGCTTTTCGTCAATATATATGAAGGTAAAAAAATTCCCTTTTCTTTATTATTTCAGTGTCTTAAATAATCCGTCATTACAGGTTCAGTCAACAAAGCATCTGGCTTGTGTTCTTGTATTAGAGTGTAATTCTGGTTTCCTTACTCAATTATAGTATTTTTATTTTTTTTAATTACTTCAGTATAAATGGTATTTAAAATTTCTTGTCTTATTGAAGAAGAACCGTGCCAGATGTGTACGTTGAATCACACTTCCACACACAGAACAGTTACACTTGTACTTTGGTTTCGTACGTTTTATAGTAGCTGGGGACTTAATTAATTAATTGTGTTAACGTAAATTTTCTTTCACTCTTTGTTGTTATTCTATGCAGTCAGATTGCGTACTATATCAGACAGGGCCAACCGTTTACGAGATTGCGTAACCGGACAGTTAGCTACTAAAAATAAAAATTATTTTCATTTATATAATTAAGCCCCCATGCAACCCTTCAAGTAAAAAGGGGAACCTTCTTCATGGATGGGGAATAGAGGGCTACCACACCATGTAACTCCCTTGATCCTACCGGGACTCGTTTCTGAGTTTTAGCGGCACGCACATTGTACACTTACTTCATACTTACAAGTCTCGTTTGACATGATGGGACAGGTAGTGGGCCTTGGTCTCTCATAGCTGAAAGCATCCTGTCACTTGCCTCAAGGAATTTTGAGAAGCCACAGAAAACCTAAATCACTATGACCGAAAGATTACTAGAACCTCAACGCCCCCCCCCCCCCCCACACACACACACACAAATAAACTAGGGCAGTCTGCCACAAAACATCGCAGAGCTCGTTCCGTTTATCCCTGTATTTTTTGTTTATACATTCCTACAAAGAAATGTAAATAATATAAAAAGCTAGAGTTGTATCGAATCATTCTCGACAACGATCAATGAACACACTACACACACTATCATCTGACATAAGCGGCATTACGATGATGTTTGGCTTTCATTACGTATTCCGCAACATCCCATTCCTTAACTAACCCTAATTATAACCAGTAGAGTTAATTGACGAAAGGGGCACGGGTTAAAATTTGTAAGACTTAAAATATTATTCCCTCGTAGTAGCTGGCTTGGTTTCGTCTTTTCTTGACCGCGAACATCAGGAATCCCTTAAGTACGCTAATCTGATTCACACAGGGAAATCGGACTTTTTTAATCAAATGATGTGCAGGTTCTAAGCAATTACTGCAATTCGTAGTTATGTCAGTGAGAAGGAGTATCGCCCAAGCCGGTTATTCTCGCTCATACAACAGGGCTCACCCACTTGGGGATCATACAAGAGCATGTTAATGAGATTAATGCTAAGAACTAATAAAACAAGAGTCATTATTTGAACGAAATAAATTATTCGCACTTATATGTGTTTGCAATGATGTACACACCTTATCACACAAAGGCCAGCAGAAAGAAAAGTAACGAAGGAAGTGACAGACGAAGATAGACAGACAAATGACAGAGATCACATCACAAACGTATTGTAATTTATGCTCCTTCCTCTAGATTTTGAATCACTATGGATTCGTGTTTCATAAATAAGACTCTTTTCCTTGTCGTTAAAGGTTCAGTGCATAATTAATTAATTACATTTGGTCAAAGTAATTTTACTAGCACAATAAAAACAAGAAAAATACTGATATGTCACCATAATTTGCTTGGCTGAATAACCTATCACTGTATAGAATGAGTGAGAGAATCTGTCAACTCATATTATTACTGGGGATAACAATTTGCAGGGGTAGTAAGTGGAACGATCACATAGACCCTGTAAAGCAAATAGCAGACTTCTGTTCATTCGTAGAATACTAGACAAGTGCAGTCAGTCTACAGAGGAGATTGTATACAAAAGACCCATCTTAGAGAACTGCTCAAGTGTGTGGGGCCAACACCAAACCGGAATAATAGGAGTCATTGATCATATAGGAAGAAGGGCAGCACGAATGGTCACAGTTTTATTTGACCAAGGCAGAGGGTCATAGAAACAATAAAAATCTGTAAGGGCAGACGCCTGAAGATAGACATCAACTATCGCGCGAAAGTAAACTTAAAAAGTTTTGAGATACAACTATAAATGAAGAACTTGGGAATATACTCATATCAAAAGTTTTGCATCACCCCGGTTCCCATAATTCCTGAAAATAGACGTGGACTTTGGATATTGTATCAGAGAGACTATTCAGAGATATCACTAAACCCGCCCAAAGACGTAAACAACCATGCATGAGCAGCGCCTATTAGACGAAGGGGTTCCGACAACCGAACAGTTCCAGTCATTCCACCAGGCAGGAAGTACACGGCTCGGGTTGTCTGTTGTTCAACAATGCCTAGATGGTCAATACCGCGGTTTGATCGCTTCCGCATTGTTATTTTGTGCCAGGAAGAGCTCTCAACAAGCGAAGTGTCCAGGCGTCTCGGAGTGAACCAAAGCGATGTTGCTCGGACATGGAGGAGATACAGAGAGACAAGAACTGTCGATGACATGTCTCGCTCAGGCCGCCCAAGGGCTACCTAACGATTATGGCTCGGAGGAACCCTGACAGCAACGCCACCATGTTGAATAATGCTTTTCGTTCAGCCACAGGACGTCGTGTTACGACTCAAACTGTGTGCAATAGGCTGCATGATGCGCAACTTCACTGCCGATGTCAATGGCGAGGTCCATTTTTGCAACCACGACACCATGCAGCGCGGTGCAGGTACGCCCAACAACACGTCGAATGGACCGCTCAGGATTGGCATCGCGTGCTCTTCACCGATGAATGTCGCATATGCCTTCAACCAGACAATCGTCGGAGTCGTGTTTGGACGGAACCCGGTCAGGCTGAACACAGTGCAGCAAGGTGGAGGTTCCCTGCTTATAAATTATAGAGTGCAGCAATCAGTCGTCCTTTTTAGATTTTATTATGCAAATCCACATCTCGGCTAGTAGCTAGCCATTCTCAATGCGCTATCTTTTATCCTCAGTGCATGTAAGTCCCTGTTGTTCGGGCGTCAGTCACAGTTCTTTGAATACGGCTGTTTTGGCGTGGCTTTCGGTGGGGCCAACGTACGCCGCTGGTGGTCTTGGAAAGCGCCGTAACGGCTGTACGATATGTGAATACCATCCTCCGACCGATAGTGCAACCATATCGGCAGCTTATTGGCGAGGCATTCGTCTTCATGGACGACAATTCGCGCCCAGATCGTGCACAACTTATGAATGACTTCCTTCAGAATAACGACATCGCTCGACTACAGTGGCCAGCATGTTCTCCAGACACAAACCCTATCGCACATACTTGGAATAGATTGAAAAGGGCTGTTTATGGATGACGTGATCCACCAACCACTCTGAGGGATCTAAGCCGAATCGCCATTGAGGAGTGGGACAATCTGGACCAACAGTCCATTGATGAAATTGTGGATAGTATGCTACACCGAATACAGGCATGTATCAATGCATGAGGAGTGCTACTGGGTATTAGAAGTACTGGTGTGTACAGCAGTCTGAACCACCACCTCTAAAGGTCTCGCTGTATGGTGGTACAACATGCAATGTGTGGTTTTCATGAGCAATAAAAAGGGGGGAAATGATGTTTATGTTGATATGCATTCCAATTTTCTGTACATGTTCCGGAACTCTCAGAACCGAGGTCATGCAAAACTTTTTTTTGGTGAGATGATCAGCTATCATTACCGTATGGACCACAAAGACAAGATTAGATTAATTACACAGAGCGCACACAGGTATTTGAGCAGTCATTCTTCTCATGCTGCATAGAGGAATTGAGTGTGATGCAGCCTTAGTAACTGGTACAATGGAAAGCACACTCTGCCATGAACTCGAACGCGGTCTCCAGGGTATGCTCGTACGAGCTATGAGTAGGCGTCTAACCTAGTTTTTAACAGACAGTATCCAATACATACTCTGGGTTTTTAGAACCCACACTGAATTGGAAATTTTCTGGCCCATTAAAACCGTATACCAGAAAAGGACTCGAACCTGGTGTCGTGCCAACACCTCTCCACACAGACAGACTTCACGACCCTTAGCCGCGGCGGCTTGCTATGATAAAAATACTCGCCTCTCATATCAAAGCAGTATCATGTCTGGCGATACTGAGAGGTACTGCATGACAGTTGATTGTCCGATGGGGTCCAGTTAACTTCATCACTTCTAGCCGCTTTGTCCGCCAGGTGCTGGTCTGTGAGTCACTGCCAGACCTGATGTTACCAGAGTTCGAGCCAGAATCGTCCAGATGGGGCCACATCCAGAGTGCCTCCATCTGGCCTCTAGCCATTTGCATGGGGTTGTGGGTTCAGAGCCAGCATGCCGCATCCTTGACCAACTGCTATATCAGCTGGCTGTCTGTCTGTCCACACATGCATCAGCGGACTGCTGACGCCTGCTGTCAGCACTGGGTCCACAGTGTCGTACACTGACATTGCAATCAGCTGAGCTAGCGGTTCCACACAGCAGTCACCTAACAGCTGTCCACACATGCACCAGCAGACTGCTGATGTCAGCACTGTGTCTGCAGGGTCATAAGCTGACACTGCACTCAACTAAACTGACATTCCCATGTGACGACCACGCAACAGCTGTCCACACATGCACCAGCAGACTGCTGACGTCGGTACTGTGTCTGCAGAGTCATAAGCTGACACTGCACTCAGCTAAACTGGCATTCCCATGCGACGACTATGCAACAGCTGTCCACACACACACTGGCAGACTGCTGACTTCTGATGTCAGCACAGGGTCTGTAGAGTTGTATGCTGACACTGCACTCGGCTGATGGAGAGCTCCCGCCCACCGACCACGCACTGCTGGGGCCAAGTACACTGCCTTGGACTTTCCTGGGGTTAGCGCACACCTTCGAGGCACCACCAACAGCTACTGCCTGAACATCTCATTGAATAAAGAGGTATCTGCTAATGAAGCATGTTTGAGTCTATGACAACTGAGCAATTGATTGTTTACACCTAACACCCTGCATGCAACCCTGAGTCGACCAGTCTTATTCTACACCCTCGACACTTTTGCGCTGGGAATTTTGCCTTTACTGAATTGACACGTCTGTTTGTGTGGTGAAGTAGCTGCTTCGGTGGAGAGGGGAACACGGGGGAGGGGGAGGCCAGCTGACAACCCCTGCCCCTCGAGTTCTACGCTCTTGTTCCGATAGCTCAGTTCGGAAACTCTCTGTACGTGATATTACTTGTGGCACGTCTGCGTTGCTGGCGTCAAACCACTGCAGTACCGAGACCACTGTGGGCGCCGGCCGATACATCCATTTGTGAGGCGTTCGCAAGTGGCGTGTAGCGAGCAGTGCGGGACGCGGCTAGCGACTGCCGGGACGGCCACTAATCTGGAAAAGCGACTTCCCGTTCGCCGCCCTCCTCATTGCGTTCTCAGCTACTCTGTAATTCCCGGCCCGTGGCGAGCAGCGGCTAGCGTGAAGCCGGGCAGTCGCATTCGGGGCGAGTTACGGCCGACGCCACAAAGGGAGCGGCCGGCCTTTGTCGGGAAACCGTTTCCTCTGCGGTGCGCGATGTTGACATAAAAGGCTATCGCAGTAAATATGTGGCCGGCCCGCGACTCACGTCGTGCTATTTATCCTGCCTGCATTCCGGCCGCCCCCGGGGGCAGGCGGAAGGCGGAAGGCCCAAGGCGGAAGGCGCGCGCGGGGGCGGAAAGACAATGGCGCCGCCATCAGAAATCGATTCCTCGATCTCGACAAACTTGGGCGCCCTCCGAGCTGCCTGTGGAGGAAGGGGGAGGGGGGGGGGCAGGGCAGGGCAGGGCAGTGCCGCCCCGACACTCGCGTTAACGACGTCGAGCTATCGACCAGCGGCGGTGACGCGGCGTCTCGCAAATGTACCGCAGTCCCCGGCAAATGGCCCGTACTCGCGTTCCCCGCCTCTGCTTCTACGCTGATTTCTCTTGAGCTTAAATTCAGATAAAGACTGTTTGACAATGTTGATGGTTACTCTAATTAAAAATCAAATGTTCAAATGTGTGTGAAATCGTATGGGACTTAACTGCTAAGGCCATCAGTACCTAAGCTTACACACTACTTAACCTAAATTATCCTAAGGACAAACACAAATACACCCATGCCCGAGGGAGGACTCGAACCTCCGCCGGGACCAGCCGCACAGTCCATGACTGCAGCGCCTTAGACCGCTCGGCTTACTCTAATTACATTGGTTTCTCGTTATCTCTTCGTTTCGTCCAACTAGGGACCATTTTCGATAAAAATAAGAAAATAAATACACAAAGAACACTTCTTCCTTCTATCTCTCTCTCTCTCTCTTTCTCTCTCTCTCTCTCTCTCTTGTAAGCTGCCTGGTAGGTTGGAAGATCTTATGAACTATCAATTTTCTTGACAACTAGCTGGTTGCCGTATTGATTCAGCATCAGACTATTTGTTCAGAGCATTCTCATACAACTTACTCTTGAGTTTCCCTAATTGTGAGCCTATGTGACATGTGTCCTCTGGCACTGCTACTACCACTCTTCCATATAACTGATTCAGTGAAGCTGTGCTTGAAACGGATCATGAAATAAAATTGTTTATGATTTACACTGGGTTTGTTATATATGAGTTCATCAAATTTCTGCTGTTCAGACAATGCCATTTAAGATTCACAAATAAAAAATATGAGAAAGTAAAATGAGAGGCATCGTTTATCATAAGATGATGGAATTGTCGTGTACACTCTCTTTATTATGAGCATGATGTGATGCTGGATCCTGGTTACTGCAGTCTTGGATTATAATTCGAGAAATACTGGGAAGATGTTGTATGGAAACGGACGTGACATATTCATGTGGAGAAGAAGTAATATGTGGGATGAATGTCTAAGGAAATGAGCGGGATGCTAGCTGGACTCTGAGAGTGTGGTTGGAGCCTTCAATTTGGATAGGAGCCAGATGTCAGGGACGGTTCATAGTCTGGAAGACTGGGAAAGGGCACGTAGTAGCAGACATATACTAGGAGGAACTTTGAGAGAGGAGCAATATTGGCTTAGACCAGGAAGGTAGACAGTGCGTCTAATTTTTAGAACAAGGCAACACCATGACAGACACTACGAATATGGTAAGGATTTAGTAATAGTGTTCCTAGACGATGAGACGGTACATTATAGCGTGAAAAGAAGCAACATGTGATAAACCCTTCAGAAAACAGGAACTGGAAGTCTGGCTATGAGAAAGACAATGTATCAAATAAGTGTGGGTTGTGTAAAAGTAAGATGAGAGATGACAGATTGGTTAGGACGTAAAATTGGGCTGAAGCAAGGGATTACATTATCCCCGTTATTTTTCTTCAGCGTTGTGGATGATATAATGGTAATAAGGCCGTACTCGTACCGTGGTGAATCACGGACAGTGGTAAAACTGGAACAGAGGGGTATCGAAGCGTTTGAGATGGTGCTACGGAAGAATGTTAACAATTAGGTGGACTGCAAAGGTGACGAAGGGGAAGGTTCTGTGCAGAACTGGAAAAGAAAGGAACATACAGAAAACACTGACAGGGAGAAGGGATTTATTATAGGACATGTCTTAAAGCATCAGGGAATGACCTTCTTGGCATTAGCGGGTAGTGGTGGCTGTTATCGCCGAATCGCCGAAACAACGGGGTATCGGTTATATCGTTTTCTTTTTCTGAGCCAGATTAACCTGACTGTTTAAGGCTCTCAAAATAATCGGTTTCTGGGATAACAAATTTTACATTTTTTATTCCTATGAGTTTCTGTAATAAAGGTAGGACTCGAACAAAGATTGAAACATTTTGATTCTCTTAGTTTCAAGACACATCTAATTAAAATATTAAATTAAATAGGCAAATAAGAGAAAACTTTGTCGAACGGTCGCTGCTTTTCTCGAAAAGGGATAAGTGGCTGACTTTGCAAAACATCACCATATTCTCGCACCCATTCAAATTTCTTGAAACTCTGCTCAAAAATCGTTTATTAATCGGGAATAATACCACTAAATGGGCATTACGCATAGTCATGCTAACGGAAGAAAACTGGGGTTGAAGAATTCTGTTTTTCGTGGTAATTTTCCGTTTTCAAGGGCTACAAGCAGATAAAAGCATATTATGTACAGACAGGCAGCTGATCAGCTACTCTCTATTTTTATTGTATACTCTATATGAACTGTTGTTAAGTTTTTCATTTAATTTCCTTCCTCTTTTATCATTTCATAGGAATGTCGGACAAGTCTTTAATCCCTTAAGCCAGTGAAGCACTGTACTTCATTAGCTACGTCGCTTTGTAGAAATACTTACAGACTAGGGTTGGTGCATTGTGCAATGCAACGGATGCCCAGCAACGACAGTGAGAAACAACCATCTAGACCAGATGGGGACAATTCCTGCACTCTGCATGTGTACGCCTACCTTAAGCCACAACACACACAACAAGGAAAACTACTGTCTCAGCAATGCTGCACCAATTATTATGCCACGTTTTCGTTGCTTGTTTTTAGCTGTTGGCGTTTTTATGAAAATAGCACTGATTGTTTTGCCATTTCCACTAACAATGCAGTACTTCAAACCAGTGCAAATTTTAAGAATAAAAATTACTCCTTCTCTAAAAAAAGTTTTATGTAAAAAAGAAAAATTTTAGCACTGCTGCTATGGATAATTGATATTTCGGTTTTATTACTCTGTTATTGGTGAAACAATAAAAAAACTTTTGTAACCGAGACCAAACAAAAAGCGAAAGTACTGGTTATTCAGAGATAAAATAGCGGTATCTGTTGTAACTGGATGATTTTTCCCACCCATACAAGAAGGAGTAGTAGATGTTAAAAACTGTTGAGGAAAACAGAGATTGGATACATCCAACAAATAATTGTGGACGTAGGATGTAAGTGCTATTATGAGATGTGGAGGTTAGTGCAGGAGAGGAATTCGTGGCAGACCGCATCAAACCAGTCAGAAAATTGATGACAAAAAGAGAGAGAGAGACAGACAACAAGAAGGAAAAAAAGGGTAACCTGGATATAGACTTTTTATTTAATGTAGAATTATCTCTCGAATTTTTGGCAGTCATTGTCTGCGACTCCACTAAACTGTAGATTTAAAATTGCCAACTGAGACAAAAAGGATTTCAGCAATCATTCTGCGTTTTGGATTTTCCTGGTTGTGACTCTTTTCACGAGATATTGTACCGATTCCTTTGAGCGGCTGCTGTTTATGAGCTGACGTACAGTCGAGAACATTGCCAAACTAATTTCTTCTAAATTTTTATGTCTTTTTCTCGTTTAGTTCTTACTGAGCTGCAGGAAGAAGTCGGTTCAGCAGCCTGGATTCCATTGCCAGTTCGACACTGCTCCTGTTTCGAGCCCTCCTGTGTCGTGATCACAGATAGGTACGACACAGTCACATGCGTGAGTAAAAAGACAAAGGGTCCTTCTAAGAACCTTCAGTTCACCAACATCCTCAGTGCCTCCCACCCGCCTTTGTTGAGCACTTTAAGATGCACCTGAACAGAGACAAGCTGTTAAGACGCCCAAGGTGCTTACAGTCAGGAAACCCCTTCAACACGCCTCCGACTCCGGATGGTGTACTAGCAGGCACAAGAGCTGCAGCGTAGCCCGCCTGCAGGCGCCGGGGACTCTAGTCATAGCTTCTGTCTGTACAGGGAGACTTAATGAGTGAGGTGTGCAACAAATGTGGGTGTGTGGCATCGAGGCTGTTGCTGAACTGGGTGGTCTTAGAGGAACCCATTGCAATTTTATTCACAGATGAGTCGATGTCGCACCCCTCTGTGATCACACCACAGGAGGATGTGAAACAGAAGGTATGAAAAAGCATAGACACCCTTTGCTGCATCAGATCACGTTCAAATTTTGTAGAATGGTTTCGAATGGTCCCTAGTTGTTCCACCCTGTACACAGGATGAGAAACTGCGGTCGCACAGCACTCCAAAGGCGTGCGATTGTATTCAGTGGAGTTGCTGGCCCACAATGCCCTTAGAGTAGGGTTAAATTGTCCGGGGATATCAGCAGCGTCAAAGATTGAGAAGAATGTCGTCCTGTTGCTCATAGCACTGCGAATTGTCGTTTTCGACCGCGTAATGTGTGGGAATCAACGTCGCGAGGAAAAGGGGCACTTTTATTGACGCCGTTTCTGGTGCCCTTTATGACGCCCTCTCAGGCCTTTTCATGTTGATTCTGAGCAGTGGTGTGTCTGGAATGTTTTCCACAGTCACCCATAAGAAATCCGGGTATTTTAAAGCTGGCTATCGCGGTTCTGACTTACACTGCAGAGCCGTCAAAAGAACGGGTGAAATGTGGGTACTTTGGGAGTGTGGCGACCTTCCAGTGTCTGAGGCGTCAGTGGTGCCGTTGGGCAAAATTATGGTGAAATTTGGTGCCACCGTGACATTACTAACGCACTTTACACGAACTTCCGGCCATTCTTCGCGTGTGTGGACACCTCGCTGTTTGAAGCATCGCCAAGCCAGGGAGTGACGCCGCAGGTATCCCACGCCTTGGACCGTGAACCAAAGTTCAAAATTCTGTCTCGAAATAGGAAACGATTACTTTGTTTCGAATTAGTGGTCCATTAATTGTGTTGCGCTGAGTCTAAAGTAAAGTCGCCCACCTAATTTTTCTGTCTGTATGTGAATACTAATTTGAGGAACTACTGCGGGGATTTTAATACGGTTTTCAGTGATATACGTGTTCACGGGGAAGTTGTGGGTGTATAATTTAGCACTGCTGCGCCAGGTAAGTCCTCCGGAAATACATAAATTGTACTAGGAGTGCAAAGAAGTGACAAAACGCTAGTCTTTGGTGATCGATACACCCAGTTATTTGTTTGAGTTGACTGACTGCAGTTGTAACTAAGTGATGTTAGCACAATACCTGCTTGCGTTTTGTGACGTACACAATTCTACATTTTGAGCGTTTAAAAGAAATTAGTTAGTTTTACGTCTGTGCTACTATAATAACAGTGCCAACGCAAACTAAAACAACAAACAACGTGGCATAAGAATTGTAACAGCATTGGTGAGTCAGTACTGTCCGTTTTCAACTTTTTTAGTCCTGTCTTCCTCAGTTGCCTGTAATATTACGATGTATTGATAATTTTTACTTATGGACCGTTTGACAGCAACTGAATAAAACAGTAAAATTGTGTGTTATTCAGTTGCTTTCAGACGGTCCATAAGTAAAAATTATCAATATACCGTAATAATACTGTCCGTGTATCCGTGTGTCTTGGCTTAAGGTATGCGTGTACTGCGGTGTCATTACTGGTCATCCTTTGTATTGTAGAATGACACCAATCTCAGCCTGGAAATATTTTTACAATGTGACGTACCAATGAAGCACAATGCTTCGTTTGCGTTAAAAGATTAAAGATTTGTCTGATCTTTCTATGAAATGGCAAAAGAGAAAGGAAATTATGATAACAATAATAAAATAAAAACTAAACAATTCATCCATAGTATTCAGTTAAAATAGAAATTAGCTGATCTGCTGCCTATGTCTACATAATATCCCCTTATCTGATCGCAGTTCTTCAAAACGGGCAAATTAAAACGAGAAATAGAATTCTTCAACCTCAGTTTTAATTCTTTAGCACTGACTAATTGTAATGTCCAAATAGTGGTATCATCCCAGATTATCACGTAGTTTGCTGTATTCGATTTGCTAGAAATGCCTCAGTTCAATCAGAAAGCAGGGGTCTGATATTGCGGGCGATCGTATTTTGTTCATTAGGCGACATTGCGGAACCATATCGGCTTTTGCGGAGCTCTCCCTCGCGTTCGTGCCGGCGCACGGCGCGAGATGAAAATGGATTGCGGCCGGAAAAGTGTGGCGCATCGGGGGCAGCGGTGACCGGCGGACGCGGCGTTCAGCTGACAGAGCCACGGGAAACAAAGGCAGGCGTCGCGACGTCCCGCCGGGAGATTAATGACGCGGCGCGCCGCAGTAATCGCAATTAATGCCACCTGCCGCAGCGCGCGCCGTACCCCACACACCGGCCCCAGGGTTGGCCGGTCTGCGACGTCCAGCGCTCGTCTTACAAGTTAACGCTGCCGGCCTCCACATCCAAGAACCTACTGCGGAAGCCACTGCATAGTGCGTGGCAGAGGATACTTGGTGCCAATTAGTCTCTCCTGGTCCAGTCCACACATACAAGTTCCGCATGTGAACATCGTTTTCCACAAAAGTATTAAAATCTCAGATTAAAACTGTGTGCCGCACCGAGACTCGAACTCGGAATCTTTTGCCTTTCGCGGTCAAGTGCTCTACCGACCGAACTACCCAAGCACGACACATGATTCTTCCTCAAGGCTTTACATCTGCCATTACCTCCTTTCTTCCGCGGGTGCTAGTTCTGCATGCTTCCCAGGAGAGCTTCCGTGAAGTTTGGAAAGTAGGAGACGAGGTACTGGCAGAAGTAAAGCTGTGAGGAGTTATTGTGAGTCGTGAGTGCCTATCTCAGTCGGTCGAGAACTTACCCGTGAAATGCAAAAAGCCCGAGTTTGAGTTTCGGCTGGCACACAGATTTAAGATTTCAGTAGGTTTCATATCAGCGCACACTCTGCAGAGTGAAAATTTCACTCTGGAGAATAGCGACAATTGACAAAAGAAGCCTTCAGCAGCTTCTAACAAGGAGAGGTGCCCAGTCGTGTGATCGACTTATTTATACGGTGATGTAGGTTAGGGAAAAAATGGTTCAAATGGCTCTGAGCACTATGGGACTTAACAGCTGTGGTCATCAGTCCCCTAGAACTTAGAACTACTTAAACCTAACTAACCTAAGGACATCACACACATCCATGCCCGAGGCAGGATTCGAACCTGCGACCGCAGCAGTGTAGGTTAGGGACCAAGGTATCACGTTCTGCAGCCATTCACCCTGGTGGGCTCTACTCTGGGAGCAATCAACGAAAAAAGAATTTCTGAAATTCGCGTCTCGCACTACAGCTTCAAAAATGACATAAACTGAGGGTCTTTTTTTATTTATGTTCGTGTAGCGTAATGGTTAAGGAACAGTCAGTGACTTTGAATATTTTTAGCTTTAAATCTTTATCGAAATGACTTTGATCGTTTATTTTTATTCAAGTGTTTGGTTTAACGATTTTTTTTATTTATATTCCTTTGTCAACTAATGGTAATCACCATATTAATTTTTTTCATTTTACTTTCTATCATTTTTTCTCCTTGTAACCTTTGTGCATGTGATTTTAATTATAGTTATGTATTAACTTCGATTTATTTTCTTCCGTTTTATCATCTTTTAATTCTGCCCATTGAGCCGTGGAATTTAGCTGGCGCGCCAGCGTATTTGCAAGTACCTCGCCTTCGCGCTCTTATCTTTGCTTGTGGCACGTACTGAGTCTTGGCTGCCTTATCTTTGCCGGAGGAGTTAACTGGAGGCTCTCGCCAAGGACGGGACAGTAGGCGTTCGACGTTACCTGAGGCCGGAGTGCGCTTCTAGTGGAGCGGAAGCCGACCACGTGTATGGGGCGGCTTGGTGGAGAGCCTCTCATGTCGCCTGGGAGGAGGCTTGTTGCCGCCTTGGGTTGCGTGCTGCCACTTCCGGACATGGCTGTCTACGGTCGTCCGCTGCCTTATTGCCGCCTGCTGTACCCGACGCAAGCCATATCGGACATCCAGCGAAACGTTAAGTGAGATTGTACTTAGGGCATGTGTGTGAAGGTGTTGAGGGCTGCTACCTCACTTCTGGTAACTGTAAGCGCATCGGTGTTACCATGGAAGTAAACATGGGCCTATGAAGAGTTCATGGTGTTCAAGACGGGTGTTAAATATAACGCACGAGCGTGCCTCTTCCTGCTCGTGCGAAATTGTTATTTGATGTAATACGTAATGAGCTGCAAGGCCCAAATCTGTTTATCAAATGTACTACATTCGAGTGTTTGGTAGCCTTAGTGCAGTGAGCCCCAGTAAAGATTATTATGAAATTTTCAGAATTTTGCTCGATACGGTTTTCACTGAACAGTGGGGCATAAGAGTTCACGTAATTTAATTGTGACTAAGATTGGAGCGTCCGCTGGCCTTGCTAGTAATTGTAAGTTGTTGTTTTTTTTTAATATCTTAATAGCAGGCCATTCTCCTTAAGGTTATTGATAAGATTTGCGCTGTTGGTTGTACCCTGCCTGTGTAGTTCATTCGTAGTGGGGCAAAGGCAGTGCGCCGTTTTATTAGTGAATAATTTAACCTGTTATATCTTTTGGTGGTTGTTTACATTGTCCCTGCGGACCTGTACTGTGCGCTTGTTAAATGTTACAGCTGGCTGGCTGGTGTTTTTGAGTAAGCGCTACCTATCCACCTATGGGTACCGGGGCTGTGAAATCCTTGGTAGCGGGAGGTGACTCCGGGTCGAAGCTCGAGAAGTGGGTCTTGTACGAATTGCCGCCTTCTGCCTTGGCTTCTCCAAGCTAAGTTTTCGTTCTGCCTTCGAGTGACCTGGCGTCACTCCTCACCAATTAATTCTGGCGCTAATTATGTTTACTTGGGTATTTATTATATTTAATAAACCTTGTCCCAAGAGCAACATACAATAGTGAAAGGTTGTTGCTGTGCTACTCTTAGTAAGACTTCGCGCTGACTAATTGCGTTGCTCGGCCTTGGAGCTGAAGTTTGATACCTTAGTAAGCCTTACTGATATTTATTGACTCCTGAGTGTGAAGCAAATGCCTTTGTATTAACTTCATCCTGCCCTTTATTGGGTGCATCTGGCAGGTTGTTGTTTTGGTAAATGTTTTGAGATCATCAGTTCTCAGTGTCCGGAGACTAGTCAGAAATATTGTGTCTTAATTTAAGTCGTCAGGCGCATAATTGTCAGTGGTTTTAAAATTTTCTTATATATGAGATAGACTTTGTTTCATAAAAAGACATTGTCAGCAGAGTCACTAAATTCTTGTGACTTACTATTCTTATTACCTAAAGTAATAAGGATTAAGATATTGTTGTTTTAAAGGAATTTATTGATTTGATTGTTGAATAAAACGAGTGATAAAAAAAGGGGTCCAGTCCTTCCTATTGTTTCCCTATTCCCTAGTGGAAGAACGTTTCACCCATGTTATTACATTCCTTATTCGTAAACCTCTCTTTGCTTAATTTTGTTTTATTTATCACCTCCTCCTTCGTTTAAATCTTCGTTTGCCTTATTTTATCCATAGTGCAATACGAAAATATATTTCAAATATTTGTTCGATAGTCACCATCCAAAAGATATATGCATCTTGCAACGAAAAATAAATAGCCGAGCGGTCTAGGGCGCTGCAGTCATAGACTGTGCGACTAGTCCCGGCGGAGGTTCGAGTCCTCCCTCGGGCATGGGTGTGTTTGTTTGTCTTTAGGATAACTTCGGTTAAGTAGTGTGTAAGCTTAGGGACTGGTGACTTTTAGTAGTTAACTCGCATAAGGTTTCACACACATTTGAACGATTTTCTTCACCATTGCACTGTCAATATAAGTAGATTATTTCGACTTGTTTTTTAACTTATAGATCGACACTTTCAAATGTTTCATTATTACGCTGGCTAAGTAAAAAAATTAAAATCTAGTGCACAAAGATTCCAAGTATAAAATAGTCGTTGAAAGTGAAAATAAGGGCAAATGAAATACTTACTACGATGACTGGTGTGACATGACAAAGAATGCTAATAAAAAAAATTTACATTTAAACCACTTGCTTGAATTAAAATAATGATTAAAATCATTTCGATAAAGATTTACAAATAAAGAATTGGAAAACACCTGACAAAATCTGAACCCATTCTATCATATGTAAGTACTACACCTTAAGTAGTATGCTACCGAGAAATCTGTATACCATTCTTATTATCAACCTGTAGAGTGTCACGCGAAATTCCGAAATTCTTTTTTTGTTGACTGCTCGCAAATGAAGACCCACCAGAGGAATGGCTGCAGGGTACCTTGGTCCCTAACCATACAAACGGTTTCAAAAAGTCGACCTCACGTTCTGGGACCTCTCCTTGTAAGTGCAATAAGAACGTACCATAAGACAATCCTAATGGCCGTTGTGAGTTAGGAGTCGACTGTATGGCGTCGTATATTTATTTATTTCTCAAGTAAAGACCTGTTACCTGTTGTTATGTAGCAGGTCGTACATTGTGCGATTTTACATGTTATGTCATACAAATTCAAGGATAAGGTGTTATGTATATACGAGGGCAGTTCAATAAGTAATGCAACACATTTTTTTTCTCGGCCAATTTTGGTTGAAAAAACCGGAAATTTCTTGTGGAATATTTTCAAACATTCCCGCTTCGTCTCGTATAGTTTCATTGACTTCCGACAGGTGGCAGCGCTGTACGGAGCTGTTAAAATGGCGTCTGTAACGGATGTGCGTTGCAAACAACGGGCAGTGATCGAGTTTCTTTTGGCGGAAAACCAGGGCATCTCAGATATTCATAGGCGCTTGCAGAATGTCTATGGTGATCTGGCAGTGGACAAAAGCACGGTGAGTCGTTGGGCAAAGCGTGTGTCATCATCGCCGCAAGGTCAAGCAAGACTGTCTGAACTCCCGCGTGCGGGCCGGCCGTGCACAGCTGTGACTCCTGCAATGGCGGAGCGTGCGAACACACTCGTTCGAGATGATCGACGGATCACCATCAAACAACTCAGTGCTCAATTTGACATCTCTGTTGGTAGTGCTGTCACAATTGTTCACCAGCTGGGATATTCAAAGGTTTGTTCCCGCTGGATCCCTCGTTGTCTAAACGAACACCATAATGAGCAAAGGAGAACCATCTGTGCGAAATTGCTTGCTCGGTATGTGGCTGAGGGTGACAATTTCTTGTCAAAGATTGTTACAGGCCATGAAACATGGGTTCATCACTTCGAACCTGAAACAAAACGGCAATCAATGGAGTGGCGCCACACCCACTCCCCTACCAAGAAAAAGTTTAAAGCCATACCCTCAGCCGGTAAAGTCATGGTTACAGTCTTCTGGGACGCTGAAGGGGTTATTCTGTTCGATGTCCTTCCCCATGGTCAAACGATCAACTCTGAAGTGTATTGTGCTACTCTTCAGAAATTGAAGAAACGACTTCAGCGTGTTCGTAGGCACAAAAATCTGAACGAACTTCTCCTTCTTCATGACAACGCAAGACCTCACACAAGTCTTCGCACCCGAGAGGAGCTCACAAAACTTCACTGGACTGTTCTTCCTCATGCACCATACAGCCCTGATCTCGCACCGTCGGATTTCCATATGTTTGGCCCAATGAAGGACGCAATCCGTGGGAGGCACTACGCGGATGATGAAGAAGTTATTGATGCAGTACTACGTTGGCTCCGACATCGACCAGTGGCATGGTACCGTGCAGGCATACAGGCCCTCATTTCAAGGTGGCGTAAGGCCGAAGCATTGAATGGAGATTACGTTGAAAAATAGTGTTGTGTAGCTAAAAGATTGGGGAATAACCTGGTGTATTTCAATGCTGAATAAAACAACCCCTGTTTCAGAAAAAAAAAGTGTTGCATTACTTATTGAACTGCCCTCGTATAACAACTTAAACAAGTGAGTATCTCGGTCGGCACACACACACACACACACACACACACACACACACATATATATATATATATATATATATATATATATATATATATATTATTTAACGGAAGAAACAAGAGATGGAAATGTGATGTGACAGTTCTTCCCTTTATATCTTCTGCTTGTATGGTTACGTCTGTTACATATGTATCTTGACAGTGGTAATACTTAATTTCATGTATTGATTACTTAGGTTATAATTTTTCCGAACTTAAGGTAATAGTGGAGATTGGGAGTTGATTTAAAATGTCATAGCCATAAAGGCAAAGACAGCACAGGGTCTTCGGTGCCAGTTTTCCTCGGAAGGATGGTGGTGCGGTGTTGTTGCTGGCAGAAACAGTGAAAGAAGCCTCAGAATTAGTTATTTATTTCCACAGGTTACAATCAGTGTCTTGACTCGCTGTTGTCATCGGCTGTCAATGTCCGCCGATGATTCGCATCATAGCGGCATTCAGCCCGCTCGAGCTGCTGACGCCACACTCCCCGCACGCGGCCGGTTGCTGGTATGGCGGTATGCCGCCCGCGATGGCTCCGGCGCTGGGCGTACTGCGATGCCGTGGCAGTGAGTGAAGGACGTAGATATGTCAAAATGGGAGCTGCGCTGTCCCCTCCCACTCACCGCCGTTCTTTTTCATCTGTCGAACAGCGATTCCAGTTGTCGTGTAGTCGCGTAGTACGGCGATCTTGGCCTGCCGTTCAGGTAAGCCCTGGTCAGTCCGTCGAAGTATCGAGAATGCTGGTGTCCTGAGCCGGGATGATAGGGAAGACCTCCGGGCACACCCATCAGCGACAGCAGCAGGCTGTGGTGCTGAAAATGGTTGTTCAAATGGCTCTGAGCACTATGGGACTTAACATCTGAGGTCATCAGTCCCCTAGAATTTAGAACTACTTAAACCTAACTAACCTAAGGACATCACACACAGCCATGCCCGAGGCAGGATTCGAACCTGCGACCGCAGCAGTCACGCGGTTCCGGACTGAAGCGCCTAGTACCGCACGGCCACTGTGATGCTGAACTCTGCGACGGGTGATTATGGTGAGGAGGTCATCTCTCCCGATACCGGCTGTTATTGTTCAGTAGCGTGCAGGAAATCTACAGCAGACCTGTGCCAGACGTCACTTTACTGTAATCGGGGAATCGAGAGTGAACGTTATGCATGCCATCGATCAGTCTGACCGACTACCTTACGAGATAAAATACCGGGGCGCTTATGGAGCGAAGTAGTGGTCAATGTTTACCTGATGGCTCTTGTCGCGATATCCTCCCCGATAGCTGAATGGTCATCGTGACTGATTACCGCCCTACGGGCCCGGATTCTATTCCTGCCTGGGTCGGGGATTTTCTCCGCTCAGGGACTGGGTGTTGTGTTGTCTTCATCATCATTTCATCCCCATCCGGCGCGCAGGTCGCCCAATGTGGTGCCGAACGAAAGTAATAAGACTGGCACCAAGGCAGCCGGACCTGCCCCGTAAGAGACCTCGCAGCCAATGACGCCAAACGCTCATTTTCATTTTTTACTTGTCACGATCGCACTGGTCTCGCCAATACGAAGGTATCAGCGGTTCTCCGTCTGCCGTGCTTGCTTAACGTGTTTGTTATAGTATAGGGCTGCTTCGTAAAAGCAATTGGTTTGCATATTTGCAATAGCAATAGTATTTCTTTCATCACGTAGCGATGGTGACGTGAACCTGTCTAGCTGCTCTGCCCTACTACATTTCTGCTCAGGTCTGCTGTCTGGATCGCCAGAAGCGTCAACATTGTTTTTTCATAAGTTACAATCAGTGTCTTGACTCGCTCTTGTCATCGGCCCAGACTCAGTGATAAAATGTTGTTTTTCGCGCCTGCCTCGCGTCGACACCGCCATAATGCAAGCGAGATAGCTTATCCTATCTGACAGAAACAATGGCCATGTATACGTTATATTGCAAAGGCTTTAAGGCGGGACAACAACGAAAAAGTAGAGTGCAGTGCTATGTGTGAATACCATAACACGCTTTCGAGATACAGTAGAAAAGAAGGAAGAATACGCCCATAGCTCGTACCCCAGTGGTTAGCGATGTGACAGTTGTACAGAGGATCCGGTTTCGATTCCCTGTACTACCAGGGATTTCTCCTCTGTGGGAGGACTGTAACGGCGTGTGAGAGGTGGCACGAGCCCCCTCTCATATTTCTATCTTACGATTCTCCTCTCTAATTGCATGCGGTGGAAAGTTGCTATTCCTTCACACGCGGACTTCCCACGCAGCGTCTCTCGTCACCCAGGTGGTCCGGTGACAGGCGGGCTCAGCGGATCTCGAGAGGGTTAAGCCGACGGGTGTGAGGGAGTCGAGTGAATGCTTTCCATACGCCGACATTGTCAAGAAACACGCCCGCAGGGGCCTGAAGGAGCGGCTGGGCTAGAGGTTCCGTTACTGCGCAGAAACTTAGCGAAAACACTTTCTGGCGGGCTACCAGCGAGGCGTGGGAATGACTTGTGTACCCAGGCAGTTGTGGCGGGAAAATTCCCGCGCCTTCTGCAAAATAGTAACTGTGATTGGCTTGCTCAGGGCATAGCTCCGTGACGTAGCAAAATCAGCGCAGAAATTGGCGCCAAGAATCTCCATTGGTGGAATGGTAGTGCTCCGGCAATAGAGTGGAATTTTCCGCCGGTTTTCGAGTTGCTGATTGGAATGTTTAACCACGGCCACTGTCGTGGGGCGGGAATGTTCTGTGTTCGGCCTGTATGGGTGCTCAGTAGTGGTCGGCTCTCGCCTTTCGGTCGGAGTAGGTTACAGGACTGAGCTCTCGCTGCTCGGGTCAGCCTGCCTTCCGTGGGCTGTCTAATATACTTTTATTTAATTGTAACTGTTTGACGAAGTTGCTGTAGTTTCGACTTCAACGTAACTTTCCGAGTACAGTTGGCAATTGATCGTTCTGTGTACAAGAGGCCTATGTTGTCTGTCTTGAGCAGTTTTGGCTAATGTTGACTGTATCGGAGTTACTGGGTGACTTCGCTTGTTAAAATGAATCACTGTACCGTCAGTGATTGTGTGGCGAGCCTTCTTCGTCTCCCTCAGAGGCGCATTTTTATTGCTAGGAAGTCTTTAGTCTGGAACAACCAGGCCAGGATAATTTGTTTCGGGCTATACTCGTGACATTATCATCACCACGACGGGACGTCGAAGCAACCAACCATCGCTTCCAGTACGCCAGATCGTGTCCTTGCAGCTAAGAAGACAGTTTGGTAGTGTATGTCCGCAGCACCGGCAGATAGGGATTTTCCTAGGTGATAATCAGAGCTCAGCAGAGCGCGCCTGTTCGTCTTTTTTCTAACTTTGTTCTGTCTTGGGTAGCAGCAATTAATGTTGGGTTGGCTGTGTGTCTCTCTTAAGATTTGAGTGGCAAGGAATTGGCTCCACATACCACTTCGTCATAAACCTCGCAATCTAGTTTAGGGACAACTTCACCTTCACAGCGTTTGTTTGAGTATCCAATTTGAGCCAATTTGATGTATTATAAATGTTTCATGTGTTTTTGTTTATTATTTTGTGTTTAGTCTTAATAAATCATATTGTTATTTTGGACGGAACTTTCATTCTGTTAATCGGTAGAGCAACCCTATCATTTCTCACTACGTTAATGAAACCTTCCTTTATTTAACTTATTTATCAAATTAAATTATTGCAGGTGCCAAACTCTTTTCTACTCCACTTGCAGGGTTGATTACAGTCAGTTCGCGTATATTTTTAATCCATGTGCAACAGCAAAAGTCGGAGTTAGAATAGGGGGGGGGGGGGGGAGGGGCTTAGAGCATCATTTACATATGTAGATTCTAGAAGAAGTTAAATACACTGCTAGCCCAGGCACCTCGCACGTGCACTCAGTCAGCAGATGCTAGCAGAGCGAAGAGGAGGGGCTCCAGGATCTGGGAAACTGGCAACGGCCAGAATAGCAGTGTGCTGATCCCACGCCCCCCCCCCCCCCAGCCCCACCCATTCAGCATTCGACGACACCTTTGCCAGAAACTGACACGATGGTTGGTTCGTACCGAATGGGCTGTTACGACCAGAAGACAGGGCTTTAGTTCTAGTTCTTCATGGAGGAGTAGCATTTTACGTCACTCGATGACGACTTCATTAGTGACGAAATGTAAGTTGGGGTTGGGGAAGGAATTCAAATCATCATTTCAAAGCAACCGCGCCGGAAATTCTGTTCGAGGTTGACAAATCGCACTGAGGGAAGGGTGGTACAAGAGACATACATTGTGGTCAAAAAAGTCATGGGATACCACATACGTCGCTTCGGACCTCCTTTTGCCCGGAATAGGGCAAACTCGATGTGGTATGGACTCAACAAGGGATTGGAAGTCCCCTGAAGTAACATTGCGGCATGTTGTCTTATAGCCGTCCATAACTGCGAAAGTGTTACGAAAGTGTTACCGGTGCAGGATTTTGTGCACGAACTGACCTCTCATTTACCTCCCATAAATGCTCGATGGGATCCATGTCGGGCGATCTGGGTGGCCAAATCATTCGCTCAAATTGTCCAGAACGTTCTTCAAACTTATTGCGCACAATTGTGGCCTGGTGACATGGTGCAATGTCATCCACAAAAATTCCATCCTTGATTGGAAACAAATGGTCTCGCAAGTAGCAAAACATAAAAATTTCCAGTCCATGATCGGTTCCGTTGGACCAGAGCACCCATTCGATTTGATGTGTACACAGCCCACGCCATTATAGAGCAACCTCCAGCTTGCTCAGTGCCTTGTTGACGACTTGGGTTAATGGCTCCGTGGGGTTAGCGCCACACTCGAACCCAACCACCAATTCTTACCACTGAAATCGGGAATCATCTGATCAGACATCGGCTTTCCAGTCGTCTAATGTGCAACCGATACGGTCACAAACCCAGGAGGGGAGCTGCAAGCGATATCGTGATGTTAGCAAGGGTACTCGAGTTCCTCGTCTGCTACCATAGCCCATTAACGCCAAATTTCCCCGCACTGACCTACCGCATACGTTCATCGTACGTTCCACAGTGATTTCTGCAGTTATTCCACGCATTGTTGCTTGTCTGTTCGCACTGACAACTCTACCCAAACGCCACTGCTCGCGGTCATTAAGTGAAGGCCGCCGCCCCTGCATTGACCGTGGTGAAAAGTAATGCCTGAAATTAAGTATTTTCGGCACGCTCTTGACACTGTGTAACACGGAATACTAAATTCCATAACTATTTCCGAAATGTAATGTCTTATTCGTCTAGCTCCAACTACCATTCCGCGTTCCGAGTCTTAATTTCCTTCGTGCGTCAATAATCATGTTGGCAACCTTTTCACATAAATCATCTGAGTACAAATGTCAGCTCCGTCAATGACCACCTTGTTACACTGAAGCGCTAAAGAAACTGGTATAGGCATGCGTATTCAAATACAGAGATATGCAAACAGCGCTGCAATCGGCAACGCTTATATAATTGCGGACTCATTTACAGACTTTATGTCTTCAATTAATAAACGCCTATATAAGACAACAAGTGCCTGGCGAAATTGTTAGATCGCTAACCGCTGCTACATTGGCAGGTAATCAAGATTTGAGTTTGAATGCGGTGTTACACGCGGCGCACGAGCGATGGGACACAGCATCTCCGAGGTAGCGATGAAGCAGGGATTTTCCCGTATGACCATTTCATGAGTGTACCGTGAATATCAGGAATCCGGTAAAACATCAAATATCCGAGATTGCTGTGGCTGGAAAAAGATCCTGCAGGTACAGGAACAACGACGACCGAAGAGAATCGTTCAACGTGACACAAGTGCAACCCTTCCGCAAATTGCTGCAGATTTCAATGCTGTGGGCTTTCGGAGCCAAAGGCCCACTCGTGTACCCTTCATGACTGCAAGACACAAAGCTTTACGCCTTACCTGGGCCCTTCAACACCGACTGTTGATGACTGGAAACACGTTGCTTGGTCGGACGAGTCTCATTTCAAATTGTGTGGAGCAGAGACAGTCTATGAATCCATAGACCATGTATGTCAGCAGGGGACTATTCAAGCTGTTGGAAGCTCTGTAATGGTGTATGGCGTGTGCAGTTAGAATCATATGTGACCCCTGTTATGTCTAGATACGACTCTGACAGGTGACACGTACGTAAGCTTCCTGTCTCATCACCTGCATCCATTTATGTCCATTGTGCATTCCGAGAGACTCCGGTAGTTCCAGGAGGACAAGGCGACACCCCACACGGCCAGAATTGCTACAGAGTGGCTCCAGAAACACTCTTCTGAGTTTAAACACTTCCGCTGGCCACCAAACTCGCCAGACATGAACATTATTGAGCATATCTGGGATGCCTTGTAACATGCTGTTCAGATGAGCTCTCCTCGCCCTCATACTCTTAAGGATTTATGGCAGCCCTGCAGGATTCATGGTGTCAGTTCTCCGGCACTATTTCAAACATTAGTAGAGTCCATGGTACGTCGTGTTGAGGAACTTCTGCGTGCTCGCGGAAGCCCTACACGATGTTAGGCAGGTGTACCAGTTTCTTTGGATCTTCAACGTATATTTTGTGTACTCGCGATACTACCGCCATTCGTAAACTTGCGTATCGCTGCCCATGACTTTTGTCACGTCACTGCACAGATATATGCGAGAACACACACACACACACACACACACACACACACACACACACACATACACACTCGCTAGTGTCTAGAAATATATGAAACTCCATCACCAGTGCAGCGAGTCCTTCGAGTAACTCCCCGTGGTGCGCACAGACACTTAACTGCTCACTACCTGTTGGTCTTAATAAAGTGACCGGACTGGGCATTTCCCTAATCTTCACGGTGTCGTCGGAGAGAAGGATTTGACACGCGGGTCATTAGTCGGCCGGCGTGTCTCAGTGTTGGGACAAGCCGGCGAGGACCCCCTGCGGCGGCGGCGTTCGTGAGAAGAAGTAATGACAAGGGCGTCAACGAGCCCCCGGGGCGCGCCGTGCTTTATGGGTAATTTCACTCCGGCCGTCCCCCTGTCGCTGCTGCGTCTTCCCCAGGCAATCTGTCCGGCGCGGCCCCATCCGCCAGCGTCTCCCCGCCGACCACCGCCGCCCACCACCGCAGCGGCGCTCTCTGCCCCTGGTAGAACAGCCACCTCCGGTCGCCCACCTCACTGCACACGACCTACACCACACGCTATTAATCCCCGGCTACCATATCCTGCTACATCGTACCGGTCAGTCAAACAAGAAACCGTACGCATTCACTTATCCGTTGACGGGATTCCCGAAGTGTCCGATTCCACCCGTCTGCTTTGACCCATGACGTAATCAATATGGCGGAAATAGTTATTCTAAGCGTCTCTAATATGGCGCTTAAGATGCCACTACATACACACGGCAACAAACACGAAAATGCGTGTAAATAAGACAGTAACATCTCCCTCCGAAAATACAATCAAACTAACGGAGCAGCCGCGGGAAATTGGGGGTTTTAGGGAGGGGAAAAGATAAATATGACAGTAAAAACAAGACACACCAAGATCCCAAAACACTAAAATGCCGAACAAAAAAAAATTACAAAATCTACAGGAATCAGACACTTCCCTTGACCTATTTTGGTCAACTGCAGCTGACGATACCGAAACACCAACAGCAAAAACTACGAACATTGGAATCAGAGATTTCCCTTGCCACAGCTGACGATACTAAAACACCAATATCTACATATAAAACTACGAGAATTGGAATCGGTCATTTCCCTTGACCTATATAGGTCAACCATAACTATTGATACGAAAAAACCACCACCTACAACTATGAAAAACAAAACCAAAACCACACCGCCTCAAAAATTCAAAAGTCAAACATTCCTACGTAAATTAAAACACATTCAATACACAAAAAAAAACAAGACGACATCTACAAACACAACCAACTCATAAACTCCGCGTCGTAATGACGTCACACACCACAACACCCTTACATCATAGGTCAAAGCAGACGGGTGGAATCGGACGCTTCCGTTGACCCCCGTTGACTGATTACAGTAACGATAATCAGTATACAATCAGTGTAGGAAATAACAGCGTCGATTGGAATAGTTGTGTGCAGTGTATACGTAATAGTATAAGATCCAGTGTACTGATTAATTCAGTCAAATGGTATCGCATTTCATGTTAGTAGTGCAGTACTTAACGCCAACGGCCCTGCCGCATTGATAACAGCGGTTCCCGTCAGATCACCAAAGTTAAGCACTGTAGGATGGGTGACAATCCGGTCTGCCGAGTGAGGTTGGTAAGTGGGGTGAATTCAGCCCTTGTGAGGCAAACTGAGAAGCTACTTGATTGAGAAGTAGCGACTCTGGTCTCGTAAACTGGCATACGACTTGGAGAGCGGTGTGCTGAACACACACCCCTCCATATCCGCATCCAGTGATGCCTGTAGGCTGAGGATGACACGGTGGCCGGTCGGTACCGTTGGGCCTTCATGGCCTGTTCGGGCGCAGTTTAGTTTTAGTACAGTATATAACAAGACACCAATTGTTCAGGTGGCAGAAGGTGGTATAAAGGCTGAAACATGTACGTTCGAAATGTGATTGGTATTATGTAACTGACAGTCGTCTGAAACACAACTGTTAGAGTGGGAATGGAATGTTAATGTGTATTTTTATCTCGTCACTTATGCGCTTTGCCCCATACTGAATTTATCTGAGTGCGAGAATATGAATATAATTTAGCTGCGAGAATGTAAACTGTCGATAACGTTAAACCAAAGCAAAACTGCATGAATTTACGTAACTGAATCTGATGCAACACTGTTGATTTGAAATTGGCCCTGGTAATAAATCAAAACTTGATCCATTTGAAAATAATGGTCACTGTGCTTAATGAATCCTATCCCTGAAATAATAAAATTTCTTACTTTTATCTGCGCAATGGCAACGCTCTTTGCAATGCTCTCTGTTAGTACTTTAAATTGTATAGTTACCAAACAGCTATTGTGCAAAGATGTTGCTTACCATACACTTTAATTAAATCGAATATGACTAAGAGCATAACTTCTTCAGAAAAATAGTTAATGAAAAATGTCATGGATCTGGGAACGGACATTGACTTCCGGTAAGTAATAATACGGCACTAACTTTAAAACTTATATTTTGCCCCTTTGAAAATTAATAATGCTCAGAATCAACACACTCAATAAACTGATTATACATTTACAATTAGCTCTACAAAATCACTGGATGCTGAAGAATACTCAGTATTGTAGAACACTCAGTATAATGTCGTTTATTGAAACTGAACTACACTTCACGAACAATCACTATCTACACACAAAAACAAATAACTTGTAGACGACCATTCATCAAGAGCGTCGGTGAGGTCTGTCGGAGCTGGTCCTAGCTCGGCGAGGAACTCGCTGCACTGCTGCTGCGTTGGCCTTATAATGCCGGCGGAGTACTCCAACTTTCCCTGTATCTGTGAGGCGACCTCTGCAGAAAAAGGTAAGCATTAGTCTCTAGCAAGTTCTGTTTGTTTTGAAGAACTGTTTTCCTCTTGGTTGCGCCTGCAAGTGCTTGTGCATGTTATATGGTACACATGGGTGTTTTGAGTGTAGTTTACCTGGCAGGGGCCGTCTGCAGCAGACGTAACAGATGTGAGTGCTATACATTGTCTCAATCATTACTTATGAACACGCGTGCTGCTTTAGAAACAAAACAATTTTCTTTACCTTCATTATTTCCAAATTCTGTTGACATTCCTTTTACAGTTAACAAACATTATAATATCTTGCAAATAAAAAAATCATTATTGGCCATAGCAAGTAAGTATATATCCAGTACACTTCAGATAAACAGATCTTTACACTTGAGAGTCCTGCATACATCCTTCGATCTAAAATTACTCTAACACATTACCCAAAATACCTTAAGGATACAGTGCACTTTTCTGGCTCAATATTACGTAAAAATTAACACCTATTTCTTTCAGGCACTGTTTACAATGTATATGTTTTACACATTTTTGTTGATATCAGGTAATGCAGCACACTTTCTAAACAAATTAGAAGTATTTTGAATATTTTTGAACCTGCTTAGAATTATTAAAAAAATTACAAAGAAATTGATGCAATTTTTTTCCAGAATGTTTTCTCAAATTGAGGTACCATTTAATACAATATTACACATTTGAAGGAGACCAGATTTTTACTACATATGCATGACATGATGGCTGGGAGACTAGACCCATTTAACTCCACGTATTATGTATATTACAAAGATAAAAAAATCACATCTTACATTTTAATTTTTATAATTTTTTTCCTAATAAAAATGTTATTTTTTTTATAATTTAGTTGATTCTGCAAGAAAGCTTAGGTCTACTACATAAGTATAGACTACTGCAAGTTACAGAAAAAAATTAGAGTAATACTTTATAAACTTTAGGAAATATTTGTACATGAATTCTGAAAAATACAACTTGCAGTCATGCACCCGTTGTCTGTCACACGCAAGCAATTGATCTGCCATATTAGAGCCACATGTTATGCCTAAATTTGTCAGGACTTCCAACCTTCTTATCAATTCATCTTTGAAACATATTACTGCATCTAGTACACCAAATTTTAATGTATTTAGTCCTACAAAAACATTCTTGGGTAATCTTTCCCATATGCAATGGCTCCAACTTTCATTTGTATTCTGAGTGCCCCCATGAAGACATTTACTAAGCAAAACAGGGTCACTCAGGTCTCTAAAAATTGGTTTTATTTCATTCACAACAGCTCAGGAAGAGAATGCTTATGATGGTATATTTGATCACTTTCTTTTGATTTTTGGTAACCACACCAAGAATCTGGGCAAAGTCTGTGAATAGGGTGCTCATCTGTGGACAACTTAAGAAAGTAAGTGTCCCATACAGCTTTCCTCATTGCTGTAACATCATTCAGAGGTGCAGTTTGTCTAATGGCCAGTCGATAATAACTCTGAAAAAGGTCTGTTTCAGTTTCTCTCAATCTACCTCGACCAGACAGAGATTTCCATCAGACAGCAACTTTCCTTTCATTTCTCTTCGTAGCCTCCTCAATCTAGCACCAATCCTCTTTTGCACATGTCCACAACACTCCAGTGTTTTTACCAAGGTATCACCATAAACATTGAACTCATTGATTTTATTTAAATCTTTAGAGTCCCCATCGCCTAGGTACTTCGTATATGTAACATTATAAATGGGCACCGAACTCTGAAATATTTCTGGAGCTCCATCACACTCCGTATCTTCACTGTAACCATCCAAATTCTTAGAACACTGATGTTCAATATGTCCTTCAGTGTTACCATGATAAGTGTGGCAGTACTTAGATAAGCACTCAACATCGACAACTTTTCCATTCTCCAGAGAAGTAGCACTTACACCATTCAAGGAGCGATGTCCTCGACGTTGCCATGTCCCATCAAGGGCAACAGCAATGTCCCTGGTTCCACTAGTATTTGCAGATTCTACTTCTGCACGTTTCATGGATGCTGTAGACACAACCGTCAAGGCTCCTAAAAGTATTTTTATGTGCTTGTTGAACCAACTGGGAGGAGGCGGAAGGTCCATCAAACCACAAAACGTTTGAGCTGCCTTTTATCCTTTTCCTATAGCACGCACTGCGTAGACTAACTTCAATTTCACATCATATGAATTATGCACGATGTTCGAAATCATTTTCGAGGTAGATTTATTGCAGGATCTACATAGAACAACTAATTTTGACGCTAAACCCTTCCTACTAATTTCTTGTTCAGTTATTTCCAGACAGCCTACACAATCACTTTGTTTAAGTTTCGCCACTTATTTTATCAAGGAAAATAAGATGCCCACATCAACAACAACAAATTCACTATAAACAGTGTCATTGTTAACACAAATTTTGAATCACCAGGAGGCGTGCCATGTCGAGTTTCTTCCCTTAAGAATTGATACGTAGGTTACTGTCAACAGTGTGGCTTGCTTTGTTTGTGAACTGGTTACCACGGAATTTCCTTTTATTGAATTTCTTGATGCGTAGCATAGTTCGTATTTATTGTACACTAAAGGATATGTACTTCCACAAATATATGTAGCATGTAGCACATGGTCAACAAACATTCAGTAAAACGTGAACAAACTGCTTCAACGAAAGAAAAGTAAATGCTAGCAAAGATAATCATTTACAGACACTAGAAACCTGCACTGTTACCAACATATACAATGTATGATACGTATAATAGCTGGAAACAGAAAGTTCACAATTCTTTTCTAAATAGTACTGGTTTCTGTAACAGAAATAAAGGGGGCGTGGCAGCATACATGACTGTATCTTTAAAATTTGGTATATATAGGTCATTTTTCATTTGACCCCTATAATGTATTTATCCATGTAATCAGGAAAGACTATTTAATTTAATAAAGTTATTAAAAAATTCCGACTTTTACACCATTTATAAGTACCCTGTATCCTCAAATCAGCGATCGCTGTTGAGCAGCAACACTACTACACAATCGATACTACATTTGATCATCTGTGGTTCAACACAATAGTTTCTTACAAAACTTGAATTAATTTACCCTGTGTATATTCAAATGGTACAAATGGCTCTGAGCACTATGGGAATCAACTGCTGTGCTTCAAAATGGTTCAACGGGCTCTGAGCACTATGGGACTTAACATCTTAGGTCATCAGTCCCCTAGAACTTAGAACTACTTAAACCTAACTAACCTAAGGACATCACACACATCCATGCCCAAGGCAGGAGCCGAACCTGCAACCGTAGCAGTCCCACGGTTCCGGACTGCAGCGCCTAGAACCTCACGGCCACCCCGACCGACTGTGTATATTCCTTTCAAGGCAGTCTGCTCTATGCGGTGTTAGTGTTTGTTTACGAGTCTTTATTGCAAATAGGAAAGAGACATCATTAGTGTGTGTGTGTGTGTGTGTGTGTGTGTGTGTGTGTGTGTGTGTCTGGATCTTATGGGCGCCCAACGTCGAGGTCATCAGCACCCTTCTTACACTTATTAAAACAAACGAATGTGGAGATCAACTAAAACTGTTGTACACGTGTGCACTCGAAATGTCGACACAGTCATTCTATCTCACACCATTAGTGTCAGTATGTCTTGTGTACATAAACCACGACTGTGGCAATACCAAGTGTAAACAGTTACCATATAATAAAAATCCAAAAATCGGTGCATACGGGAAAAATGGGACTGTCTAATCGTCAGATCGCCAAAAAGTTGAATCGTTAAAGTAGGGTGCTCGATAATTTCGTTAGATTGGGCGCACGGCATGGACAGAACGGAAAATATGGGCAAAGTAGAAATCTGAGACATCGAATCGAATACTTCTCTGTGAAGCAAGAGCCACATACTGTTATTTTTCTCAGCTTGTTACTGATACACAGTTGCCAGTAACTGTCAGACGTGTACGAAAAATTTTATCTAATAGGAAACACCTTGCATTCAAGAAACGACAGCAGAAACTCGCATTAACACTCAAACATTAACAGGCTACATTAGTTTGCTAAGAAACGTATGTCATGGACTTCAAGATGGGACAATGTGATCTTCAGTGATGAGAAGAAGTTTAATTTATATGGCCCAGATGAATTTCAGTATAACTGGCTTGATCTCAGAATAGAGCAGCAGGTAAGAACGTGCAGATATTTTCGTGGTGGAAGTGTTATAACTTGAGCAGCCTTCTGCGCTAAAGGCAAATCGCGCATTTATTGGATGAAAACCAGAATAAATTGTAACATGTACACTGAGACGTTAGAGACAGAATTGCTAAGAATGTATGAGGACCTGGGGGACGGAAGGCTATGATGTTTCAACAGACAATATATCTCTCCATATTTCTGCCAGAACCAAAAAAGTGCTTTGAAGATAAAGATATCGGTGTCTCACCCTGACCTGCACTAAGCCCGGATATGAACCTTCTGGGATACCGTGGGGGAGTGCGTGCAAGGTATGTTTTTTGCAATGGAAGACAGTTTGAGGTCTTATATCAGCTGAAAACTGCTATACGAGAAGAGTGGGCGACAATATCACTGCAAGAACAGCCAACCCTGACAAAATCATTGCCGAAGAGAATTTTTGAGGTAACTAGGAAGAACGGAGGTTTGCCGTAGTACTAATAATCCAATAACACAACAGGTCAGTGAATAGCTTTATACCAAAGCCCATGTAGGAAATACAAAAGCATTATTTTGTTACGCGTGTTATGAAAGAAACTATGTAATTCTGTCTTGATTGCTTATTTCTTACACTGAAGAACCAAAGAAACTGCTACAACTTCCAAATAACGTGTATTGCCCCAGCGAGCACGCAGAAGTGCTGTAACACAACGTGGCATGGACTCGACTAATGTCTGAAGTAGACCTGGAGGGAAATGACGTCATGAATCCTGCACAGCTGTCCAAATTCCGTGAGAGTAATCCGTGAGAGTTCGAGGGGGTGGAGATCTCTCCTGAATAGCATGTTGCAAGGCATAACAGATGTGCTCAATAATGTTCATTCTGGGGAGTTTGGTGGCCAGCAGAAATGTTTAAATTCAGAAGAGTGTTCCTGGAGCCACTCTGTAGCAATTCTGAACGTGTGATGTGTCCCATTGTCCTGCTGGAATTGCCCAAGTCCGTCGGAATGCACAATGGACATGACTGGATGCAGGTGATCAACAGGGTGCATACGCACGTGCCACCTATCTGAGTCGTATCTAGACGTGTCAGGGATCCCATATCACTCCAACTCCACACGCCCCACACCATTACAGAGCCACCAGAAGCTTGAACAGTCCCTCGATGACATGCAGAGTCCATGGATTCATGAGTTGGTTTCCATACCCGTAAACATCCATGCGCTCGATATAATTTGAAACGAGACTCGTCCGACTGCAGCGAGATTTGATGTTTTGCCGGATTGCTGATATTCACGGCACACTCGTGAAAGGTCCTACGGGAAAAGCCCCACTTCATCGCCACCTCGAAGATGCTGTGTCCCATCACTCGTGCGCCTACATCAACACCACGTTCAAACTCACTTAAATCTTGATAACCTACCATTGTAGCAGAAGTAACCGATGTAACAACTGCGCTAGACACTTGTCTTATATAGGCATTGCCAACCGCAGCACCATATTCTGCCTGTTCACATATGTCTGTATTTGAATACGCATGCCTATGCCAGTGTGTCCGTTTCGACTACTTTCATGATAAGTTCGATACACCTATGCTTCAGACGTTGTACTATTACTTCGTAGTGGCACTGCTTTCTTACTGGTTTCCAGTACTGTATTTGTTCGCATGTGCTAATATAGACACGCTACAAATCACGTTCGTAAATTACGAGGTATCGGTAATAAGCTGATTATTTCAAGGTAAAAAATCTCTGAATTCAATTAACATAATATTTGAATACACTATCTGATCAAATGCATCCTGGTAGTACCTATTAAACTAAACTCAGGCCAAACGGATATGGGGGGAGGGGGGCAGGAGGAAGGGCACGTGGTCAGCACACTGCTCTCCCGGTCGTATGTCAGTTTACGAGACCGGAGCCGCTACTTCTCAGTCAAGTAGCTCCTCAGTTTGCCTCACAAAGGCTGAGTGCAGCCCACTTGCCAACAACGCTCGGCAGCCCGACAGTGCTTAACTTCGGTGATCTGACGGGAACCGGTGTTACCACTGTGGCAAGGCTGTTGGTCTGATACCTATTAGCGGACGTTAAAGTGAGCTGTGTCCACTGTTCACTTTACGGTGAACACTTTCGGTGAGGTGTCTGAATGTCTCAGGAAGTATGGCAATCCATCTCGAGATCCGGGTCTGGAGCGAAATGGACGCTATAGCTCATCCTAGAGATGTTCCATTGACCTCACGTCCTGATTCTGGACAGGTTAGTCCACTACATGAATGTTGTTGTCCATCAGTCATTGTCTCACACACGGTGCTCTCTGATAGGGTGCATTGTCGTGTTGATACAAGCAGTCGTCTTTTTCAGACTGTTCCTCTACTGAAAAAAGAAGACAGTGCCGTCAGATATGTTCATATCCTTCCGCATTTAGTGTTTTCTTACGTTCAACAAGGTTTCCGCACCCTAACGACAAAACACACCGGCATACTGTAACGCCACGTTCTCCGTACTTCACTGTTGGCACTACACATTACGGCATACAAAGTTCTCCAGATATTCGTCATATCCAGCTGTTCCACAGTATTGCCATTGAATATGCCTTGATTCATCACTCAAACTCACTCGTTTATGGGCATCAGCTGTCCAATGGCGAAGCTCTTTACAGCACTTCAAGCGTCGCTTAACCGTGACTACAGAAATGTGTGCCACTACTATACCGCATTCTTCTCGCTCGCCACACTGCTGGTAGCACTTTGGAACTCATGAGAGATTCCTTCCGCTGATTTTATACAACCACCTTCTGTCTGGTCTCGGTTTAGCTGTTGTCGTTTCTTCGCGTTTCCACTTCACAGTCACCAACAGTCGACTTCCGCAGCTTCAGAAGGACTGAAATTTGCCTGACGTATCTGCTACTCAGTAGCCCACATTCGACGTCACAGATTTCTCAAATAAGAGTAATTCTGCTGTTAACTGCTTCTCTACTGGTAACGCAATATTCGCGGCTTCCTGGCGATACGGCTCTCCTTACATGTAGCGGTCAGTTACGGATCACATATGGGTGACGGGATAGTTTTGATCAGATAATGTATTTGCGAAAGGTAGTAGTAAAGTTGTAGTTATAATTTCTGAAAACTAAAGCTTCAATCATAAAACTTCCTGATGTCATTATCCTCTCTCTATATATTTACTCTTTTATGTTACACATTTTTCCCAACGATGTAAGAGTTTTCTTGTGATCCACTATCCCCTCGTTTGTGATACACGCCGATCTTCGATGGTCAGGGCCTCCACTTCTCTTACGATTTCCAGCTCTTTACAGACAGATGGTCTGCCACGTTCATCTTTATTCAAACTTATTTGACCATACTGGAAGTATACGTGTCACCTACGGCTGCGTGATTTGACGGTGTATTGTCGGCGTACACTTTCATCGACACAACATGAGCATTTGAAGCGTTGTTGCCCTTCAGATGCAGAGAACGGATTATCCCAGGATCCGTCACATTAGCAACAGGCTCCTCTGTTTTGATTTGGTGCCACTAGCGGGGTCCCACAATATTCGATCGCGGTGTTGTCATTGTGTACCACCAGCTCTTTACAGACAGATGGTCTGCTACGTTCATCTTCATTCAAACTTATTTGACCATACTGGAAGTATACGTGTCACCTAACATCCAATTACCAACAAACATAATACTAACTTTATGTTTACAGCTCATAATTTTAACGTTATGAATAGCTATCGCAATAGTGGAATTTGCAAAGATATTAGATAACACGAACTCGGCTACGTGGCTTGTACCTAGAGGTCAAGCATACAAAAACTGCAAAGAATTCTATTCGACTGTGGCGCCCGTGACAATCCACTGTAGATTTAAAGATTCACAGTGGCTCCCTTAACTATAATCTACCGAAGATTCCGCGAAAAGAAAAAACTGTGCCCAGGATCTGGAAGGAAGCACAGGTCACATTCGTCTACAAGAAGGATAGTAGAAGTGATCCACAAAACCACCCTTGACATCCAGTTGTAAAATCTTAGAACATATTCTGAGCTCAGCAATAATGTCATGTCTCGAACAGAACGACCTCCTCTAAGCCAACCAGTATGGATTTCGAAGACAGATCATGTGAAATCCAACTCACCCTTTTCTCATATGACATACAGAAAGACTTGAATTGAGGCAGTGATGTAGATGTAGTATTTCTTGATTTCCGAAAAGCAGCTGCCTCAGTACCACATCTACGCTTACTATGAAGAGTACGATCGCATGGAGTAATAAGTGAAATTTCTGAGTGGACTGAAGATTTTTTTCGTAGGGAGGACGCACCAAGTTATCTTAGGTGGAGAGCCGTCGACATATGTAAAAGTAACTTCGGGTGTGCCCCAGAGAAGTTCCAGCGCCCTTGCTGTTTATGTTGTATATTAATGACGTTGTGGACAATTTTAATACACTACGTGATCAAAAGTATCCGGACACTCCCAAAAACATACGTTTTTCACATTATGGGCATTGTGTTGCCACCTACCGCCAGATACACCATATCAGCGACCTCAGTAGTCATTAGACATCGCGATACAGCAGAATGTGTCGCTCCGCGGAACTCACGAACTTCGAACGTGATCAGGTGACTGGGTGTCACTTGTGTCACACGTCTGTACGCGAGATTTTCACACTCCTAAACATCCCTAGGTCCACTGTTTCCGATGTGATAGTGAAGTGGAAACGTGAAGGGATACGCACAACACAAAAGTGCAGGCCGACGTCGTCTGTTGACTGACAGAGACCGCCGACAGTTGAAGAAGGTCGTAATGTGAAATAGGCAGACATCTATCCAGACCATCACACAGGAATTCCAAACTGCATCAGGATCCACTGCAAGTAGTATGACAGTTCGGCGGCTGCTCGTAAGCCACATATCACGCCGGTAAACGCCAAATGACACCTCGCTTGGTGTAAGGAGCGTAAACATTCGATGATTAAACAGTGGGAAAACGTTGTGTTGAGTGACGAATCACGGTACACAATGTGGCGACCCGGTGGCAGCGTGTGGGTATGGCGAATGCCAGGTGAACGTCATCTGCCAGCATGTGTAGTGCCAACAGTAAAATTCGGAGGCGGTGGTGTTATGGTGTGGTCGTGTTTTTCATTGAGGGGACTTGTTGTTTTGCTTGGCACTATAACAGCACATGCCTACACTGATGTTTTAAGCACCTTCTTGCTTCACCGGGCGGTGCGGCCGAGCGGTTCTAGGCGCTTCAGCCTGGAACCGCGCGACTGCTACGGTCGCAGGTTCGACTCCTGCCTCGGGCATGGATGTGTGTGATGTTCTTAGGTTAGTAGGGTTTAAGTAGCTCTACGTTCTTGGAGACTGATGACCTCAGCTGTTAAGTCCCATAGTGGTCAGAGCCATTGGAACCAACCCTGTCCGCAGCTCGTGGTCGTGCGGTAGCGTTCTCGCTTCCCGCGCCCGGGTTCCCGGGTTCGATTCCCGGCGGGATCATGGATTTTCTCTGCCTCGTGATGACTGGGTGTTGTGTGCTGTCCTTAGGTTAGTTAGGTTTAAGTAGTTCTAAGTTCTAGGGAACTGATGACCATTGATGTTAAGTCCCATAGTGCTCAGTGCCATTTGAACCATTTGAACCAACGCTCTTGCTTCCCACTGTTCAAGAGCAATTCGGGGACGGTGATTTCATCTTTCAATGCGATCGAGCACCTCTTCATAATGCAAAGCCTGTGGCGGAGTGGTTACACGACAATAACATCCCTGTAACGGACTGACCTGCACATGGTCCTGACTTGAATCCTATAGATCACCTTTGGGATGTTTTGGAACGTCGACTTCGTCCCAGGCCTCACCGGCCGACATTGTTACCTCTTCTCAGTGCAGCACTCCGTGAAGAATGGGCTGCCATTCCCCTAGAAACCTTCCAGCACCTGACTGAACGTATACTTGCGAGGGGGAAAGCTGTCATAAAGGCTAAGGATGGGCCAACACCATATTGAATTCCAGCCTTACCGATGGAGGGTGCCACGAACTTGTAAGTTATTTTCAGCCTGGTGTCCGGACACTTCTGATCACATAGTGTAGCAACCCCAGAGTTTTTGCAGTTGGTGGAGTTATCTGAAATGAAGTACTGTCTCAAAGAAGCTGTATAAATATTGAGTCAGATCTTAATAAGATTTCAGAGTGGTGCAAAGATTAGCAACTTGTTTAAATGTCCAGAAATGCAAAACTGTGCATTTCACATAACGAAAAACTTAGTACCCTATGTCTATAATATGCGTGAGTCACAGTTTGAATCGGCCAACTCATACAAATACCTAGGTGCAACACTTTGTAGGGATATGAAACGGACTGATCATACAGGTTCAGTCGTGGGTAAAGCAAGTGGCAGACTTCGATTTATTGTAGTGTTGTGGCTGTGCCCTCTCGTAATGCTTTGTGGTTCCTGGCTGGAGGAGGAGAGGGTGGTATGATAGATGGGTGGCCGGTATCCTCTCACTACAACACTAAATGCACACGTGGTTAAAATACACTTTATTATTAGAACCAACTGAGTACTTAACTTCAATGATGTCCAGTCTGAAGTTCTGTGGCCAAGAGCAATCAAATAACATGTACAAATTCTTGAATCTTGTCAGTGTCATATCACAACTATATACAGTGACTAACGTTCCCTGACAGCTAGCTAAGGTGCGAGGCGACCACTATCACTGTGGAAGACAGGAGTGCAGTGCGACTTATGGAGATGCAATCCGAACTGAGCCTCGTTGCGACGTACTGAGGTACTAAGATTGAGAGATTGAGACAGCTCGGTCGGCGGCGGCGACCTATATGCACGCTGCCCAGGGGGCGTTATCGTCGCGTAGCCTGGGGCGTGTCTTGGTCTACTCTCGTCATAGGCGCGCCTAGTTCAGCGCCTGCGATACAATGTTTTCTAGTGCCGAACGGTGTGTTGGCGAAGCAAGCACAGGCAGAACACTGGGAAAATGCAATCAGACTACAGAATGCATTGCTTGCAGCCTAGAATATTGCTCGAATTTGTGTGATGCCTACCAATCAGGATTAACAGAGGATATTGAAGTATACAGAGAAGGGCAGCACGAATGATCACAGACTCATCTGAACCGCTGGAGAATGTCGCAGAGATACTGAAGAAACTGAACTGAAACTGAACTGTCAGACTCTTTGTAACCTAGCAACTACATTACTTAGTACCGTATAAATATAACCACTCTATTTTGCAATTTTATTTAAAGGCTTCAACAGTAATATTAATAACGTAAGGGCTTACCCAAATTTAAACCAAAGTAACTCACGCCACCCATAAGGCGACATGAATTAATATATTTTCGTCGTTAATCAGAGTAAAGGTAAATGAGATTATGCAGAAGGCAGTGGGTAGGCATATGTCGAACGATCGGTACAGAAGGCTCTGAGTCGTCTGGAGCAGGAAGACACACCGGTTGTCGTGGCCGGATGTCGACGGAAGTGCCAGTTGCGCGGAAAAATGATACGTTTCTAATACTTTGTAGAAAAATTTCAGAATAATAATACTGTTCCGGTACCTCAGAAAGCACGCGGGATTGTGAATGCTGAGGGGAACCCCCCTCCCCGTCGAACTTCGATGGCGATATTGCGAGATTCGGCGTCGAGAGAAAATAGCCCCACTTGTTCTTAACCCTTCAGATTAAGAAAGATATATTTTTAATGTAATCTAAAGCACATAACTGAGGACAGGGCTTAAGAAAACGATCTCCTCTCTTACATGCTATTTTCTTTCATTAGTTTATAAAATGAGTAAAGAGTGATTACCCATCTGCGCCGAGGTACGAACAAAGTGGAGGGAACTGCTGGTTTTTCGTTGGCACGTTTACTCCGGAGAGTAGCTCTGGGTCGTTCATGATTGACAGACTGGTATCTGACTCCTCCGATGAAATGTTAACTTCATTCGGTCAGTAAGTACTTTAACAGTACAAATGGCTTTCCAGGGACTGCTCCGAGTGTCTGGAACAGCAGTTGAATAGCGACATGTTATTCCGAAATTTAACAAGCCAGTAAAAGCATACGTGAGGCAGATTGTGTGATACGAAGTCTCTTTGGAACTGTGGCGATCTTTAGACCAACGGTAGAACTGTGTATCGCAATCAAGATGCAGTCTTATCTTCATGGGTAAGTGATTTCTTGCATGGGTCGGCACTGGTGTGAATTTCCGATAAGTCTTCAAGGTTTTACTGTACGCAAGATAGCCACAGAATCGAGTGCAGTTAAACGAATCTAAATTCAAATGTGGTAATGTGTGGTAATGTTCAGGCGAGTGAAGGTTTGTTGTAGTTGCATCATTAGAAGTCCCGTATGGCAGTGAAAAATTAATTGTTTAACTCTGAGTGAAACCGTTACCTAAATTCTATGTATGTAAAGAGAAGACAGATTGTTCTAGAAGGAGCTAACGTATATTGCATTATTCTGAAGCATAAAGTCTGATTTATTGAGAAGATAATTTATGAACATAAATGAGAGCTGTGTTATCATTTGATTGCTCTTAGATTAAGTACAGGTGCCAAACATTACTGTAATAGCAGTCCCTTGCAGCTGTAACACGTGCTTATTGGAGGACGCGGCACGTCTGAATTATATTTTATTTATCACGGTAGGTCCGTGTTCTTATTTGCTGCAACACCCTTTTTCATTACAATATTACTTGGTTGATTTGTTGCTTCCCAAGACTGCTTTCAGTGAGTAGCATCGAGAGCGGGAGAGCAGAACTACCTTTGAGAGGCAAACATCTTCGAGAAATATAAAGTCCATTGTATGTGAGGATTACGACACGTGAACAAACGACAATTGGACGCTGGCCCGCTGCGCGCCTGATTTAGTAGAAATGTATGTCACCAAGGCTCTCAAGTGACTGATCACTGGCGCCGATACCTTAATAATAGTATGCAACGCATGCTGTATCATATTCCAGCATTCGATTTAGTCATAATAGTAGTCTGGTGGAATAAATCTCAGAGTAAGAAGCTGCTCCACCGACCCTGCTAGCTTCCATCTTGGAGATAATTTACGCCTATTCCAAGGAAGTCGACTTGCAGTGTTTCAAAACCCGGCTTTAAATGATGACTCTAGAAATTTACTAAAACCCCATACGTATAAGGATCGTGAGGACAAGATCAGCACGCATGGAGGCATTTAAAAATCATTCTTCTCGTGCTCCATACGTGAATGTAACGCGAAAAATGCCTAATAACTGGTACAATGGGTCTTACCTCTGCCATGCACTTCACAATGGTATGCGGAGTGTAGATATAGATATAGATGCATATTAATGGCCACATAAAGTTTAATTAACACTGATGACTATACGGCTCTGATATTCAAAGTCTTGGCGTAAAATATCAGAAACTGCTTCGAGAGATAAAGAAATAAAATCAGAAACATATCTTTCATTTTCACATCCTTTTGACCGGTTTAACATTGTCAATTTCCTTACACTCCGTGGCGATCTCTTTATCTCATAATACCTACAACACTCTACATGTATTCCTATCTTTATTTGACCACAGAACAATAATGCTCTAATATTTCTACCTGCAATGCTAAAGTAATTTCCCTTGAATGCCTTAACACATCTGCCTCCACCATTTCCCCTATCTCCTGTCTCTGTGCCTTCTCGTTCCCTGAAGTTTGTGACACATTTTGTTCACGATGCTGATGACATGAGTAATGATACACCAGAAGAGAAAATAAACATTTGTCGTGTCCCCATATACGATAGGCCAGAAGCATCCCCTTGATGTGGATAGTTAAAGGAAACAAGCAAAAAAAAAAAAGTATAGGAGTGGTATGCGATGACAAAAGTTATGATTTCCGCGATGACAAAAATTATGATTTCCAGATTAAAGGACAATTTTCTAGGTACGTTATTCCATTCCTCCCCGAGTGCAGTTTGTCAGTGTCTGTGGGTCTCAACTGTGTTCCCATATTTTTCAGGTCTTGTGAATACGCACATAGTGTCTTTACAATATAATGAATACTCTGTTGATACCAATTATTCTCCCTAACAACCTGGACAGCAGTGTAGTCTCACTCTATCTGGAAGGTACCCATTGAGTCCCGTAGACAGAGGCATTATCCTCGAGGAAGGGCAGGTACGAACAAGGAATGCACAGAGTAGCAGTCCTTTTACACAGGGATCCAGGTGTGTTCGGAGGTTGCCATTAGTGTCTCTCAGCGGGCTAACCGTTCCGCGTCCCCTATATGGGAGCTGACGGAGGATAGACAGTTCCCCTGCCTGTTCGCAATTTTAAGGTTGAAATGGAGGTAGAGTCCAGTGGACTGTTAGGACAGTAGAGAGCCTCACTCTCTCTCTCTCTCTCTCTCTCTCTCTCTCTCTCTCTCTCCTTCACTCATTCTCTGTGGGTGCTGCATTTCGTTCCCCCAGTTTTGCGATTTGTGCATTAATATTGTCACTGTGTGCTGCAATTTGTGTCTTAATATTGTCATTAATAATGTCATTTTGCACTGTAAATGGCGCAGACAGTATTCTAAGTAAATCAGTCAGATCTGGTGTCTTTTCACTTTTAGTTTCTACTGCATTCTCGTGTTCAGATCCTACAGACCTCTCTGTGGTGATTCAAACGTATCCCTCGATTCATTAGCATAGCCACTGTCTTTGACAACATCACTTATTTTGTCATGTTTAGTACGTGCGACATTCATAGCATCGATCTGTTTATTGACGTCCACATGATATTGTACGTAATTTAATTCAGGCGTAGTGCCATCTGTTGGTGTGCTGCCTCAACTGCTCTCGATTGCATTCTGTTCTCGCGTACTAGATTTCTTTCTAGTTTCCTGTCCATTTTAATTACTGTTAAATACTGATATCCTTAATTTTCAATTTAAGCTGAACTTTCACTATCCATTCTGTCAAAGAATGTACAGGTTCGTACCGCTGGATGTTTTATATTCACTCTATGTTTGTAAAATGCTAACTACTTATAATTTCTTCCGTCTGTAGTTGTATAATCCTGTACACCTCCCGTAAACTCGACCCTCCTCACCCGCTCGTCTCCCCAATCCTCACCCACCCCCACCCGCTGCCGCGCCTGTATTCCCATGTCCCACCTGGTCTCCATCTCTCAACCCTCCTTAGCCTCTCCCAAGGTGGCTTCCGCCAGCTCCCCCTCCCTGATGATGTCCTCCTCCCCTGCATCTACCCCTCCTACCAACTTTGATCCTCCCCCCCACCTCCTGTGTCCTTTCCTTTAGGCACCCTCCCTCCCCCCTTTCCCTTCCCTTCTCTTTCCTTTCCCCCCTCCCTCCTACCCTCTCCCCCGGGCTTCCCCTCCCCCTTCCACCCTCCCCCTCTCTCCTTTGCCCATGGCATCTCTGCTCTCCCCTCTCCCATTTCCCCTTCCTCCTCCTCCACCTCCTCTCTTGGAAGGTCCCTGGACTCGTACACGCTCAGTGAACATTCGCGCGCCGGAGATCATCACCATCAGTGTTTAGTGTGTGTGCATCGTTTTGTGTTTCGTGCAGTTACAACTCAACTGTTCACATGTGCCATCGCCGTTCTCCGTGTTTTGTGCGCCGTGTCTCCAAGTGTTAGTGTTTTTTTCGTCCAACGTGAACGGCTTCTTGTTTATTGTTTTTTTGTATCTCCATTTTTTGCCCGCCGTTTTTTGTACTGTATATATCACCTCCCTGTCATGTTTATTGTTCCACTTAAGGCTGAAGAGCAGCGTACTATACTGCTGACAGCCCGCCTGTATAGGTGTTTAAAATTACAATAAAGGAAAAAAAAATGTAGTTGTATATTACACAATGTCCTGTCACGGGGCGCCACGTATAACACTGCAATACGGATTTACGTAACTAATATAATCAAATACGAAGTTTGGTTTTATGCATATTAGGCCCCTACAGAACAAATAGTCGTCACGGAAAAGCAACGTATCTGTCACGGAAAAGCCACGTATAACACTACCGTCTGCTACTGCTGTACCATAACCTTAAAATTGGAGGCAGGTTGTGAAATAAAACTATCTTATTAAAGCAATTTTGGTATAACGCGACAGAGCAGTGTTACCCTCTGAGAGAAATTTTTGTTGTGTTGACCGTGTTGTACCTAACGGAGGTGGCTTATCGGAAATAAAAGTCAGAATTACGTAAATATTCGAACAGTAACAAACAATATTTTTGCTAATCTACACTGTTTAAAGAATAAAGAAAACGGTCGCCAGCCTAATTAGGCAAGAGAATGGTTAACATTCTTGTTTAAGAAAATAGGGATGAGTAACTTCAACGGACAAACACAACCTATATTTTGCCACACGCGAGTGCAATGAACTCTGACACCTGCATGTGTTCACGGTTAAGATTGGAAGCTGACAGAGCAGAACAGACTATTTGCATAAATATAACAGATAACATTACACACTATTACTTTTCACACATTTTCCTAGCTGACATAAAATCGTAAATGTAGTTCATTGCAAAATTATGAACTGACCACAGGTTAAGTCTCTCTTAGCTAAGTACTATTTTATTTAGGATGAAAACTAATTGGAATTCACTAACAGGTTACTTCTCACTGTCTTTTGAATAAAGAAATTATTGTTTTCAGAAATAGTGGTCTTTCTATTTAATAGTTATTTATCATGAGCATAAAGGATAACCTGTGGATTCTATTACACTATTAATATGCACTTTCATTACCCAAAAGAAACAAGTACTTAGCAAGCATGAGTATATAACTTTCCACTATTGCAGTTTTCCACTTTTACTACAGTGAGACACAATGTTGACAAATTTGCAAGAAGCTGACTCACCTTTTAAAATTTACTATAGGCAGCACTATGATCATTAACTAAGCAAAACTTTATAAGCCTCAGTTTTAAGTACTTTTATCTTTAAAGAAACAGCAAATTGTCTTTATTACCATACTCTTCTACTTTCAAGCAAATGATTAAATAGGTGACTTTGAAACTCCACAAAACTTTAAATTGGACTGTTTCCATCACAGGGAGGCTTTCACCAAACTACATTTACTGCCTCCCACAATTTCACTAAATCCACAGTAAATCTGAATACTCCCTTCTTACCAAAGATCAAACAACATTATTTAATTAACTGTTTGGCTTTGATGCTTTCATTTTTTCCACAAACTAGGACACTCGGTAATCATAGTTCAAATAGAGAGGAACCTGAGAGGTGTTGTCATAGGGAAAAAATCAAGGTAGGTACATGAATTCAGTTATAAGTTACCTTATATTTATGCACACTAAAACATCCAATGAGCTGATCCTTCACTGTACATTACTATAGTGCTGCATTATAGTGATTGCGCAATGTGGTGGCGATTGCATGTTGGTAGATGGATTTGCAGGTAGAATTGCTGTACTCTGTCGTTTCTTGGTGGCGATGACAGATACTAATTCCAGAATAGTTCCAGCTATTAATCCATCCATCCGAGGCATTGGAAAGCGGCAGGAAAAGCCTCTCTCGAAACCAGCACAATACACAACTTTTACATGGGCAGTGCACAGTTTGGTAGCTCGTCCCCGACTAACTCTTGGTTCCACCTATCCTACGTAGCCAACCACAATTTGCGCGCGCTACACAGTTCCGTTCCTGAGGGGAACCACTACACCTTTTTCATACAAACTAACTAAGCATCCTAAGTGAAGGTCAGCAGTTTACATAACAGCAAATAAACATTTTAAATAAAACGGAACATTTGCATATATTGGTAGTTCTACTCAAAATTATCCACATTTAAATTACAATTATATACAGTAAGTTTTGCCTCCCTCCAATTGAGACAAAGAATTTAAATGACAGATACATTACATTGCATAAAATCAAATCATGACATCAAAGTTTTTACAAAGAAATGAGTATACAATTTTGAGTTATCGATTCAAACACATTTACAGAAGCTCAACGATGTAACATTAAATAAAACAAGAGGCAAAATAAATCAGTAGAGCATTAGATCTATGGCGTTACATTAGTATTTCTCAACTATCTTTCCCATGCTGTCAGAAAATACATTGAAACTGACTTATACAAAATTTGTCACAGATCAAATACGAGGGCTTCGGCAGCTGCCGCCGAGATCAGTGTTCTGCCTGCAAGCGATCCTTCCACTTGATGTGGCGATTACAAAGGGCGTCCGATGTGGAAACAAAAATTATTTCTGAGAGACAAGTGTGTAAGGAATAAAACTATACCAACAGATTTAACATAAATTTTTATTTTACTCGAAGAAATCACGAAAATCACCTATTTCTCATGCGTTCAAAGAGGACTACCCATTAAAGACTCTTGGGAGGTTATTACTACTAACTGCATTTCTTGTAATATTGTTTCAAGAATGTATATACTGTTTGCTTCTCTACACTCTGTCGTTTCCTTTTACAAAGTGAACTGAAATGAAAATATTCCCATTCGCTTTCCAATACCTTAGTGCAGCGTTCAGCTTTTTTATTTCCTGCGTGAAGCTGAGACATTACTCGCTGTTTCTACTGTCATTTACTATTCTTTGGTGGTACCCAAAGCAGCGAAACATAATTGAAAGCAGTCAGGTGCGTATTCTAGGGCCTCAGCTGTGATTTTATGATGGTAACTTAAATTATCGAGTATTTTTATTTTAGTCTCCTTACTGCGTTGGTTCATACTGTAAAATATTTTAAAAAAGTAATTCAGACATTTAAACAAGTGCACTACGAGAAGAAGATAGCAATGTCAGGGAACAAAATAAAAACAATATGGGATATAGTGAGAGAGGAGACTGGTAGGACCAGAAAGGAACAGGAGCAAATAGCCTTAAGGGTAGACAACACATTAGTAACCGATGGGCATAGTGTGGCAAATCTATTTAACGAGTACTATATATCCGTTACTGATAGAATGGGGTTATCATGATTAGTAAATAATGCCCTTGAATATCTGAAACTAGCCTTTACAAATAGCTCCAGGTACATGAATATGTAACTCACTTCACCAAAAGAAATAACTTCCGTAATAAAATCTTTAAAAACAAAGCATTCTAGTGGTTATGATGAAATATCAACGAAGTTAATTAAGGCATGTTCTTGTGAGTTTAGCACAATTCTAAGTTACTTGTGTAACCAGTCAATTATAACTGGGACATTTACTGACTGGCTAAAATATGCAGATGTTAAGCCTCTATTCAAGAAAGGGGATAAAGAGATACCATCAAACTACAGACCGATTTCACTTTTGCCAGCATTCTCAAAAATTTTAGAAAAAGTGATGTACAGGCAGCTTATCTACCATCTGACCACAAATAACATATCAAGAACACAGTTTGGATTTCTGAAGGGTTCTGATATCGAGAAGGCTATTTACATCTACAGTGAAAATGTACTTAATTCTTTAAATAACAAACTACAAGCAGCAGATATTTTCTGTGATTTGTCAAAGGCATTTGATTGTGTGAACCACAACATCCTTTTAAATAAATTAGATTTCTATGGTGTCATAGGCAGTGCTGCAAAATGGTTCAAGTCATACCTCGCTAACAGGAAACAAAGTGTGTCAGTGCAAGGGACTAGTGAATTAAGTCATCAGTCATCATCAGAATGGGAAGAAATTACATGTGGTGTCCCACAAGGATCCATCTTAGGGCCATTGCTTTTTCTTGTGTACATTAATGATCTCTCATCAGTTAGACTGCCAGAAGCAGAGTTCGTTTTGTTTGCAGATGACACAAGTATTGCAATAAATAGTATGTCGAGTGTAGCTCTAGAAATATCTGCTAATGATATTTTCATGGATATTAATAAATGGTTTAAAGCCAACTCACTGACATTAAACTTCGAAAAGACTCACTATATGCAATTCAGAACCTGTAAGAGGTTTCCACCCAGCATATGCATAAAGTACGAAGAAGAGCAGATAGAAGAGGTTGACAGTCTTAAATTCCTGGGATTACAAGTTGATAATAAATTCAGTTGGGAGGAGCACACCACAGAACCGCAGAAACGCCTTAACAAGTCTGTATTTGCAATTCGAGTGTTAGCAGACATAGGCGACATAAAAGTGAAAAAGCTTGCATACTTTGCCTACTTTCATTCCATAATGTCATATGGTATAATATTTTGGGGTAACTCTTCAAGTCAAACAAAAGTTTTCAGAGTCCAAAAGCGTGTAATACGTATTATTTGTGGAGTAAATTCACGGACGTCCTGTAGAAACCTCTTCAAAGAACTGGGTATACTAACTACTGCCTCTCAGTATATTTACTCATTAATGAAATTTGTCCTAAATAATATATCTCTTTTTCCAACAAACAGCTCAGTTCATACATACAATACCAGGAACAAAAATGATCTGCACAAGGACTTAAAAGCACTTACTTTAGTTCAAAAAGGGGTCCACTACTCAGGAACACTCATCTTCAATAATTTTCCAGCAAACATAAAAAAATTAGTTACAAATAAAGATCAGTTTAAAAGGAGCCTGAAAGACTTCGTAATGGCCAACTCCTTCTACTCCATTGACGAATTTTTTAATAGAAACAAATGATGTATTGTATATACTCATACTATTAGTATTGTTATTTCAGCTTTAAAAAAGTTGACATGTTCCACATCCACGAGGATCTCCACAGCACGGATCTATGGAACGAAAATAAACTAATCTAAGACATTTTTAAAAAAAAAAAAAAGAAAAGAAAAAGGATCACCACAACCTTATGCAGACGGACAGGGAGAGTGGTAGGAGGAGAGGGACAGAGAGAAGGGTGAAGGAGGAAATGGAGACCGACATGGGGAAGGTGGAGATGGACTAGTAGAACACTGGAATAAATTCGTACCCCGGCAACGCCGGTTACTCAGCTAGTTCCATAATAAGAATTCGTATCAGAGCTTTATGACAGACTCATTCATTACTTGTTACCAATAGATTGTAAGCGTTTACGAGCATCACTGTTTGCGTGTGCGAGAACGCCGGTGAGTTCTAATTAGCAGTAGAGCCTCGCGCGGGGCCGCGTCGGCGGCCCTGCTATTCTCCGCAGGCCTTCCCGCTGCCGCCTCAGTCTTGGCGCTTCCGCCCATTAAGCGCGGGCAGCATTTTAGCGATGCAAATTCCGCGCGCCCGCCGCAGTTCTTTGAGGCCGATAGCGGGCCGCTAATGTGATTGGCCGAGCGGTCACTTGGCCCGGGCCGCGTCGGCGGAAAGGGTGCGGCCCTGGCGACTTGGAGCGGCCGGCACAAAGGAGGCTAATTCTAAAGCGCCGAAAACTGATCTGCTGATGCGATGCCCGCGGCCGCCCAAAAGGCGGCGCCGCTGTTCACGCACGCACACACACACACACACACACACACACACACACAACACACGTACATACACTGGCCGGCACCCGACCGGCCCGGTTTGTTCGCTTGAGTTGCAGGAATAATCTCTTAATGCTCCAGGCGGAAGCAGAGGTCATCAAAAGTCCATCAGATGAAGAGTGGAGCCGAGATGAAAGAGTGTTTTGAGTCCCGCGCGGGGGTAGCTGCGGTGGCGGCGGAGGCGGGGCGCGGGGGCGGCCCGGAGTGACCTCGCGCAGCGGCAGCCACGCCCGCCTCCGGAGGCTAATCAGGACCGTCGCAGCCAAAGGCCAAGCGGAGCGCTTAAAATCCGCGAGGGACGTCCAGGCAGACCGGCGGGGACGTGGCGGGAGACCCTGGTGCGCATGCGCTCACTGGTCGGCAGTCTTCCGACCGAGTCCAATTAGGCCGCACTTTGCCCACTGTACCCACCAACCTCTAAATACACTACTGGCCATTAAAACTGCTACGCCACGAAGATGACATGCTACAGGCGCGAAATTTAACCGACAGGAAGAAGATGCTGTGATATGCAAATGATTAGCTTTTCAGAGCACTCACACAAGGTCGCCGTCGGTGGCGACACCTACAACGTACTGACATGAGAGAAGTTACCAACCGATTTCTCATACACAAAAAGCAGTTTACCGGCGTTACCTGGTGAAACGTTGTTGTGATGCCTCGTGTAAGGAGGAGAAATGCGTACCATCACGTTTCCGACTTTGATAAAGGTCGGATTGTAGCCTATCGCGATTGCGGTTCATCGTATCGCGAGATTGCCGCTCGTGTTGGTCGAGATCCAATGACTGTTAGCAGAATATGGAATCGGTGGGTTCAGGAGGATAATACGGAACGCCGTGCTCGATCCCAACGGCCTCGTATCACTAGCAGTCGAGATGACAGGCATCTTATTCGCATGGCTGTAACGGATCTGGTCGTACGGTAGCGTTCTCGCTTCCCACGCCCGGGTTCCCGGGTTCGATTCCCGGCGGGGTCAGGGATTTTCTCTGCCTCGTGATGGCTGGGTGTTGTGTGATGTCCTTAGGTTAGTTAGGTTTAAGTAGTTCTAAGTTCTAGGGGACTGATGACCATAGATGTTAAGTCCCATAGTGCTCAGAGCCATTTTTTTTTGTAACGGATCGTGCAGCCACGTTGAAAGGTGGCTACACTGAGCCACAGCGCCAGAGAGTTTTGTTTCGCCGCCTCCACTGGCAGTGATTACTGAGAAGTAGCGGAGGGCAGTGCTTGTTGAGAACTCGTAGTAGTCAGTGCTTGCTGAGATGTCGTAGTGAAGAGTTCTTGTCGAGAGGTCGTAGTAGGGAGATCTTGTTGAGATGTGGTAGTAGCCAGTCGGTGTGGAGATATTGTAATGATTAGAGTGCTTTTCATCAATATAAATGAAGGTAACAAACTCCTTTTTTTTCTCATTATTTCAATGTCCTGAATAATGCCTCATTACAGGTTCAGTCAACAAAGCATCTGGCTTGTGTTCTTGTATTAGAGTGTAATTCTGGTTTTCTTGCGCAATTATAGTATTTCTAATTTTTTTTATCACGTCAGTATAAATGGTATTTGAAATTTCTTGTCTTATTGAAGAAGAACCGTGCCAGATGTGTACGTTGAGTCATACTTCCACACACAGAACAGTTATACTTGTGCTTTGGTTTCGTAGGTTTTATAATTGCTGGGGACTTAATTAATTAATTGTGCTAACGAAAATTTTCATTTCATTCTTTGTTGTTGTTCTATGCAGTCAGATTGCGTAATAATACTAGTCAGGGCCAACCGTTTACGAGACACAGCGTAATCGGACATACAGCTACCAAAAATAAAAATGATTTTCAAATTTAATAATTAAGCCCCCATGCACGTGGCGACCGCTGCTTCGGATCGTCCCTTGGAATTCTTCTGATTGTAAAAATAGTAGACAGTAGTATTGTTGTAGTAATTTGTAGTTTAGTAATTCTAGTCTATATTGCATGTGTAGATTTGGTAATTGTCATTCTTCTAATGGTATTTCAGAATTTAATTTTATTGTCTTGTATACGCGTTTGACAATTTAGAGCAATTATTTCAATTGTTCGATTAATCATGTTTGAGGGAAACATTTCGTGTAAATGGTATTGTTGGAGATAAAGAGTCATTGTGTGTAATTTTCGTACAGTGACGAGTTTTGTATGTTTTGTAAATGATTACGCTATCGATGAAAAAGGCAAAAATGATGGATAGTGAGAATGACGAAATTGTTAACATGGCGAACTCGTCAACAGAGGAAAACAGTATCATGAATAATGAAGTGGAAAACAATTTAATAAGTCGGGAAGATAGTCCGGAACCATTTCAAAATTTTTCTCAATCCGAAAATTCACAGAATACGAGATTAACGGTAGAAGATTCTGGAATAGTATCGAACACAGATAGCTTTACAGCTATGACGAAGGAAACTGGTTTTGCGGGAAATGTTAGGGGCGAAAAGAATTTCGAACAAGTTAATATGGAGCAGCTGATGAGTGCAATATTAAATTTGGGATCTCGGTTAGACTCACAACTGGAAACACGGTTAGACTCACTGGGATCACAAATAGGAACAATTAAAACAGAGATGGAAACAATGGAAACACGGTTAGATTCACGAATAGGGACATGTTTCAAAAACATGAAAGATGAATTAAAGAAAGAAATCAGAGAAGAAGTACAACCGATTTTGAATGCTCGCAATAATAGATTAATTGCAGTAGAGATTAGACAAAGGGAACAGGATAGAGAACAGGAAGAAAGAGATCGCGTGATAGTACAGAAATTTTCAGAGTTAAATTTACAACGTGCGAAAGATAAGGAAGAAATATTTGAGAGAATCGAGGAATCCGTACCAAATGACAGATTAAATAACCTAACACAACAATATGAACAGCTAACTACCAAATGTGTTAATACTGAAACCCGAGTCACGACACTTACGGAAGACGTAAATAAACAGAAAGAACAAATAGGTGATTTATCGGAAAGAGTTGAGGAGATTTCAGATAAATTGACAAGTCTTAGTTTAAATGGGGACAGAGATTCAGATGATACAGCACCATTGCCATTTGCAGAAACCGAAGAGTACCAGAACATAAATAAGCATGTTGAAAATCAGGGAAAATGTAATGAACGCGTTAAAAGGGAAGTTGAGGCATTACGAAAGCAAGTCAAACAAATCGAAGGCGAAATTGTAGGAAAAGACAGCAGAAGAAATTTAAAATCACAGGTAGCAGAGGGGTTTGAAGAAAGTAATTTGTTTCGTGTACGGGATACAACAAGAGAGCGCCAGGCGCGTGAATTTAACAATAATCGTCATTGTGACTGGGACAGACGCGGTAGGTCTTTGTCGCCACGAGGCGAAAACTTTGACCATAAACGCTTTTTGACTGTTCGGAAATTTAAGATCATTCGCAATTCTAAGAATGACATACATCCATGTGCATGGTTAGATCAATTTACGTACGCACTTCCACCAAATTGGCCACTAAGTCACAAAGTTGAAATTATGTGCGGCTATTAAGGTCCTCAGGGGATTCACTACACTAAGTGAATATGTGCCGTAGCGTGCATAGGGCCCCGAGCTGTAGTGGTGCTATTCCCCTTTTAGTTTTCTGCACCGCTGCCTACTCTTTTACTATTCTTTGCATCTGTCAAAACAACTCTTCGACTATCAATCTATCTAGAGAATCGGTAAAGAATAACCGGATATGACTATTTTACCTAAATGTGATTTCGGAAATTACCGTTTGGACTTACTGTATCTCCAGCAGCATTCATTCGTAGCTTAAACGAAATTTTATCTGTTTATCTTCGTGACAATATTACTTCATATGTTGACGATATTCTTATTGCTAAACGTTCTTGGAGTGAGCACAACAAAATTTTGGATTCATTATTACGTATTTTTGCAAGAGTTGGCATTACAGTGAACTTGGAAAAATCTGAATTTGGTCGTTCTCAGGTGAAATTTCTTGGTCACATTATTTCTACAGAAGGTATTCTTCCTGATCCAGAAAAATTAGACGCTATTCGTAATTATGCTGTTCCTACCACAAAACGTGAGGTTCGTAGTTTCCTTGGTGTCTGTAATTTTCTTAGACGCTTTGTTAAATTGGACGATTTGGCCACACCTCGTTTATGTGAACTATCCGGAAAGATTTCTAATTGGTGTTGGGATGAGGAAGCTCAATCAGAATTTGAACAACTTCGTGATGCTTTAGTTGCTGCTCCACTTCTTTCACATCCGGATTTATCTAAAGATTTTTGTTTGGCGACCGACTCATCATACAAAGGCCTAGGTGCACATTTATTTCAAGAGATAGAAGATAACGGCGTTGTAGTGCAGAAAACTATTGCCGATCTGTTCTTGCCAAATGCAAATTATGTCAAAAGGCTAAGCCGCCAACTATTTCTCACAGAGCACCGTTGTTTCCTATCATTCCAGCGAAATTAAAGAACATGGCTGCAGTCGGTTTGTTCGGTCCAGTGGTTCGTTCTACTAATGGTTTTGCGTACATTTTCGTAGCAGTGGAGTTGACATCAATAATGTGTGTTTTACACCGTTACGCAAAGCAACAGCTCGTTCAGTATCTAATGCTTTCATTAACCATTTTCTTAAAGAAGTTGGTCATGTTGATAAGGTTATATCAGATAATGGATCACAGTTTCGTTCTAAAATTTGGCTCCGTACTCTACGGCGTCGTAAAATTAAACCAATTTTCATTTCACTTTTTCACCCTCAATCTAACGCTTCAGAGAGATGGATGAAGCAAATCAATAAATTGTGTCGTCTTTATTGTCATCAGAATCACAGAACGTGGGATCAGTATCTTCATATTTTTCAAAACATTCTGAATGAACTTCCTAATGACTCAACTTCTTTACCACCTATTCTGATATTAAAAAACAAAGCACCGACAAATCGCATATCTGAAATCGTTCCTTTTCCGCCTTCACGGAAACTGCGGCATTCTGAAGTTGTCAACCTGGCTCTACAAAATATTGCATCTGCGGCTGCTAGAAGAGAGAAATCAGCTAAGCGTCCTGGTCGTTTAAAAATCTTGTCAGTTGGTCAAAAGGTGTTAATTAAGTCTCATCGTTTGTCTTACAAGGGAAAAGGCTTGTGTCGCAAATTTTTTCTGCTTTATAACGGTCCATATAGAATTCGCAAAATTATTCATGATAACACTGTTGAAGTAGAAACTCAAATCACGACGCTCTAAGGGAATACATCATATATCAAACGTTAAAATTTTTGTGGAATGACATACTTTCGAGAAACCAACAGTTTACGTAAACATGCAGAGAATACAAGGATACCGCGCTGTGTTTTGGCGGCGGCATATACTCAAAGCAACAGTCAAGTCTGCGCACCGCACAAGGCAGTCGTTGACCGCAAACAATTGCTTCCTACGTCACACGCCTACAGCTGATCGAGTGCTCAGTGCGAATGCACTGACAGCCGTAAACAAATACACAGTCTAATTTCTCCGACTAAATTCAGTATAAAGCTATAGTGACTTGATGAATTATGTTATTAACGTTCAGTATTTTTCAGGATACGGTTGTATAAAAGATTTAAGAACTTCAGGTAAATTCTGTGTGTCTCCGACGTTAAGAGGACTTGCTATCGAGAAAATTTCAGAAAGAATGTAATTTCCAAGAAGAAACTAATAAACTAGAAAGGTAACTATTAATTGAGTTTATTTTTTCAGGTAACATATTTCCACTTAGGTACGTACTTAAGACGTAATTTGCTGCTCGCAATTATGTGATTCATACTTTGTGCTAATTTCATGTTCTATGAGTTTGCTTGTGAAGCGACGTGCTTGCGTACATTTGCTGACTTTTGTCAATGTTTTATTAATGAACAGGGTTGTTATTTGTATATATTATGCATCGATTGGCTGCAATGCTTTTTCACTGATGTTATATTTCTTTTATTATGTGTCTGCTGTGCTTATTTATTTAAATTATAATTGTCACCTGATTAGTTGTGCTGATATGTATGTAAGTTATACTTTGTGATTTATCTGCTTGCGCCTTCATGTTTACTTATTAAGATGGGATATGAACATTTATTTGCTTATGCTGATATGATGCTAATGACATGTTTATTACGTAAGATATATGTTTGCTGCTATGTGTATCGATTGCATATTTATACATTTCTGTTTGTTGTCATAACTACTCTTTAATTTGGTATATAGAAATGCTGATATACTGTGTACAAACATAGAGTTTAGGTCACACTATTGTATTAATTATAGATTGTTCGCTTGGCAGAGCCTCGTTGTAAGAATTGTGCTGCATCCACTTGTTGACATTCTGTTCTCTACTGGTATATTTGCTCGCTATTGCATGTTTTGCTTACGCTCAGTGCCTTATATTTTTAAGATAGGAAAATGAACTGCTATAATTCGACATAAACGACATTAGTACAAGAAACTTCATAGAAGTCACATGAGCTGGAGGTGTTATGGAAGCTGTATAAATTTATGCTAATAGGAAGGAAGCTAACGACATGACATACCAAAACTAGGTTTAGACCATTGACAGTTATTACACTGCATTTTTCGTGAGCAATTGAAATAGGAAGTGACACTTGACACAAGAAATACTCCACATGTTTGCTTCTGTTTGCCATAATTCTTGAAGTGGTGTACACACTGTGAAATATTATGATCATTCACACTCCGTAATCGTACTTAATTACTGAGAGTTATTCGAACTAAGTCTGTTAGAGGTCATGTATGCATTTCTTTTATTTAATGATGGACAAGGTAACCAAAATCCATCTTATAATTTATAATGAGTAGAAGATTTGGGTCAGATGGATTACACAGAGGTTGTGTGTTGACAGTGTGTCTTCGGATTGTATGGGATGATGAGGTTTGCATTAGGATTTTATCTGTACTTGTTCGAGGAGACTGACTAGAGGAAAGAGTTGTTATGGAAGTGAAATGATATTGGCGATAAGGTTTACATGTGTCGACGTATTGAAGAGGTATTATTGAGGTATTGAGATTATATGAAGTTGATGATTATTGGAGTTTTTGTGGACAAGAGGTAAGGTAAATGATATTGATGTATCGACGTAAGAGGTATTATTGAAGTATTGAGATTATGTGATGCTGATGCTTATTGGAGTTTTGGTGTATAAGAGGTAAAGTAAGTGAGGTGCATATTTTTTTGGTTGGTCTATATGGAACAAGGAGGATGAAGATAGCAGACTAGAACACTAAAGTAGAAGGAAGATTGTCTACACACACTTTTTAAATCAATAAGCAGTACATATCTTTTTTTTTTTTTTTGGAGAGAGGAAGTATTTGCATATCTTGGCTCACTGACAGTTGTTCAGCAACCGTACATTTTGATCTGGCTTGGCAAACATTGGTCTTGACATGATGACTATGACGTTGACTTAACTATTATTGACTGTTATACATTGCTGCCACTACTACTTGATACACATGATGAACATCAAATTTTGACAGAATTGCATTTACACAGTTAACACAATTCAATTACACAGTAGTACTTAATGTGGATGAAAGATGAGTGAGTGAGTTTTGTGTGTTTTCCTTTCCTAATCCTACCCACATATCCCCTAAATATTATTTTATTTGTTTGTAGTGGCTTGCACTGACACCCATAAATATTATAGGTTTACTGATATTTGAGTATTTGTAATAGTTAATATGACAATTATCTGATATCATTTGTGTGTTTATTAGAATTTGTATGTTTAGTGTAAGAGCATTGAGAATAATTTTGTAAAAGCATTTGTATGTGCATTCAAACTTTTGTTCATGCCTGAACTGTCTGATTAGTGATGGCGAATATTATGAACTGTTACCTGCACTTGTTCAACATTGATGTGTCTTACTTAGAAATGTTTAATTTCTGCTGATGAACTGTGTGATTAGTGATGGTCAATATTATGGACTGTTACCTGCACTTTTTCAACATAATGGGTGCCACTTAGAAATGATTAATTTCTGCTGATGAACTGTGTGATTAGGATAGTGAATATTATGGACTGTTACTTGTACTTTTCTACATGATTGGTGCCACTAGGACATGTTTAATTCCTGCTTATAAACTCTGATTAACAGTGTGATCAGTGATAGTGAATATTATGGACTGCTTCTACTGAAATAATGTGACTTGTTGCTGTCTGCACCTGCTCAACTTTGCTGGGTGCCACTGATGGACTGCTTCTGCTGAATGATGTCACTTGTTGGTGTCTGCACCTGCTCAACATTGCTGGGTGCCACTGATGGACTGTTTTTTTACTGAAATAATGTGACTTGTTGCTGTGTGTACCTGCTCAACATTACTGGGTGCCACTGATGAACTGCTTCTACTGAAATAATGTCACTTGTTGCTGTGTGTACCTGCTCAACATTACTGGGTGCCACTGATGGACTGCTTCTACTGAAATGATGTTGCACCTGCTCAACATTACTGGGTGCCACAGATGGAACTGCTTTTACTAAAATGATGTCACTTGTTGGTGTTTGCACCTGTTGACCACTGCTGGGTGCTGCTGCAGGAACTATCAACTATTTGTTTTTTTTTTTTTAATAATTAAAAGCATTTTATGTGAACATTTGTATAAACTGATTTTTTGTGTATTGTGTAAACTATTATGTAAAGCCACATGTATGAAAGAATTTGTATTGCCTACTGAATTTTATATATTAGGTTATTGAAAGGTCAGTGCAAAGCCAAAATTTTATCTAATTATGTGATATTTACGTATTAATGTTATCTTTTACTTTTGTCTGTATTTTTGTGGACGAATTTGGTGGTATTTTCACCATCAATGCTGGCAAAAATACCATCAAATTCCAGCCCGTGGAGGAAGGGCATATGAAAGGTGGCTACACTGAGCCACAGCGCCAGAGAGTTTTGTTTCGCCGCCTCCACTGGCAGTGATTATTGAGAAGTAGCGGAGGGCAGTGCTTGTTGAGAACTCGTAGTAGTCAGTGCTTGCTGAGATGTCGTAGTGAAGAGTTCTTGTCGAGAGATCGTAGTAGGGAGATCTTGTTGAGATGTGGTAGTAGCGAGTCGGTGTGGAGATATTGTAATGATTAGAGTGCTTTGTATCAATATAAATGAAGGTAACAAACTCCTATTCTTTTTTTTCTCATTATTTCAATGTCCTGAATAATGCGTCATTACAGGTTCAGTCAACAAAGCATCTGGCTTGTGTTCTTGTATTAGAGTGTAATTATGGTTTTCTTGCGCAATTATAGTATTTCTAATTTTTTTTATCACGTCAGTATAAATGGTATTTGAAATTTCTTGTCTTATTGAAGAAGAACCGTGCCAGATGTGTACGTTGAGTCATACTTCCACACACAGAACAGTTATACTTGTGCTTTGGTTTCGTAGGTTTTATAGTTGCTGGGGACTTAATTAATTAATTGTGTTAACGAAAATTTTCATTTCATTCTTTGTTGTTGTTCTATGCAGTCAGATTGCGTAACAATACTAGTCAGGGCCAACCGTTTACGAGACACAGCGTAATCGGACATACAGCTACCAAAAACAAAAATGATTTTCAAATTTAATAATTAAGCCCCCATGCAACGTCTCGATCCCTGAGTCAACAGATGGGGACGTTAGCAAGACAACAACCATCTGCACGAACAGTTAGACGGCGTTTGTAGCAGCATGGACTTTCAGCTCGGAGACCATGGCTGCGGTTCCCCTCGACGCTGCATCACAGACAGAAGCGCCTGCGATGCTGTACTCAACGACGAACCTGGGTGCGCGAATGGCAAAACGTCATTTTCTTCGAATGAATCCAGGTTCCGTTTACAGCATCATGATGGTCGCATCCGTGTTTGGCGACATCGCGGTGAACGCACATTGGAAGCGTGTAATCGTCATCGCCATACTGGCGGATCACCCGGCGTGATGGTACGGAGTGCCATTGGTTACACGTCTCGTTCACCTCTTGTTCGCATTGACGACACTTTGAACAGTGGACGTTACATTTCAGATGTGTTACGACCCGTGGCTCTACCCTTCATTCGATCCCTGCGAAACCCTACATTTCAGGAGGATAATGCACGACCGCATGTTGCAGGTCCTGTACGGGCCTTTCTGGATACAGAAAATGTTCGACTGCTACCCTGGCCAGCACATCCTCCAGATCTCTCACCAATTGAAAACGTCCGGTCAGTGGTGGCCGAGCAACTGTCTCGTCATAATACGCCAGTCGCTACTCTTGATGACTTGTGGTATCGTGTTGAAGCAGCATGGACAGCTGAACCTGTACACGCCATCCAAGCTCTGTTTGACTTAATGCCCAGGCGTAACAAGGCCGTTATTACGGCCAGAGGTGGTTGTTCTGGGTATTGATTTCTCAGGATCTATGCACCCGAATTGCGTGAAAATGTAATCACATGTCAGTTCTAGTATAATGTATTTTTCCAATGAATACCAGACTAGGCACGCAGACTAGGCACGCATACTCTGCAGCACTGTAAGTGTTGATACTGCCACCGTCCTCAGAGTCTGTGGTCGGGAACATCATGTGCCATCACTGATCTTGCGAATGATATTATTCCTATCTTTAACCTTCATTCTCGTATTCTTGTCAAGCCGCTAGTTCTTCAGAGTAGGATGTAGTCCGGCTGCCAGATATTTTGGATGGGGCGTATTAATTAACTGTGTTCTCTGCCATGTTATGTTGATTTACAGACGTGCCTGATTGTACTTTAGATGAAATGCACACAGTTGTTGACTGTTAGAGTAGAGGGTATCCAACTCTCTTGATGCATCTGTTACGCGGGCTTCAAAATATTCAAAAGGATTCCCTTGATTCCCTGATGCCAGATCGTCGTCATAAAGGAAACTCCCTGTGTTGGACGGAAATTGTTGGTCATTGGTATAGATGTTGAAATACGTATGTATTCAGTAGCAGCGATGGCGAGGCATGACAGAATCTCTGGCCAAAGAGTTATTTATCGTTGCTAGTCTGCGCTTGACCGCGCGAGAGTTCAGTCTGTGCTAGTAGCGCGCGCGAGATAGTCGGAGTTGTGTGAGAGGAGTCGGCGGGCGTCGACATGGTCTCTGGTCAAGGTTCGGGACGAGGTACATGTTTTAAATAAGGTAATGAAGCAGCATTGCGCACATCTGATAATGTAATGTATATTAACTGTAATTAATTTGTTCAAGAATTGCCCCAATAATAATTTTGTTGTGCAAGTAATTGTTTTAAGAAAATAATCATTACAATTGAAACAATATTTCCTTTGCTTTTCCTCCCAGAATCAGTTTATCAGGTTGATCATTGCACAGGGCCTAAGGTCAGCGCAGATGACCTTATAAAATGTAGCAGGTTGATCTTAACGTTAATTTTGTAGGAACTTAACACTTTTTCACATTTTCATTATCATTGAGTTTTATTACTGTGGGAAGCTAACATTTGGGTCTATTTGCATTTTTATTCAATTCATATCATTTAAAAACAATTACGGGGAGGTTACACTTAGCACGATGAGTATTCACATTTAAATATTTTCTATCATACATTTTGCGGGGAGGTTACAATGTTGAATAAGATTGATCAAAGAATTCTTCCTTGCGGTAAGCCATTTCTTTGATATATCTTAGTTATAAACATTACCTTGCATTTATCCATATATAAAGAGACTTGCTATTCATTACAACAATCATATTTCCTCGACTGAGTGATTGTAGTTGATTTTCTATCCCACAGCCATTTATTTCGATATGCATCATTTTGATATTTGACACAATTGAGAGGAGTATTGCTCTGCTGCTGGAAGCAAATGAGATGCCGTTAGAACTGTGGAGGGTATACTTCAGCTTCCATTTCTTTTTTAGACGTTTCCACTTCTTACATGACAGTTAATTAACAAAGATTTCAGAACTTGCACCTATGTTATATGCAGACAAGTATGTGTTCAACAGAAAACTACCACCAGTAGTAGAATTTTACTATGACTGTTTGCCTTTTTATGGATATGCGGCCGTTTCTCCAAATTTGAGTTACTTCAGAGTGCCCTATTTTTAACACCTTAGTGACGGTGAACATTAAGACGAACCTCCCATACATCCAAGGCGAAGTGAATGAGAAAATTGTAGCTGACAGTTTAGCAAAATGGCCATCTTCAAGACAGATTTACATAGATGGATCTAAACGAAAAGACGGAGCAGTAAGTGCCTTCCTAGATAGCAAGACTAATCGAGGGTGCTAATTCAAGCTCCCTGAAGTAATGTTCATATTCCATAACTTCCAACGATTTTAGAGGGACTTAAATGCGCAAAATAAATAATCCTGGTGAACAAATTTTTTTCGAATTCTCAGTTTCATGAGATTTTTTTACTGATTCTTAATATTTTTGCTATGCTAATTTAAAATCTGATGTTGCTTTTGTTCTGCATGCTTTAGTTTTCATGGAATTCGAACTTTTGCATTCCTGTCCTTTGTGGGTAGATTAATCACTTATAAAGGGGATGGGACAAGCATATGGCGGCAGACTGTTGCTGGAGTATTAAACGAGGTCTCAGTGAAGTATTCCACAAACTGAAGAGATCGAAACGAATTTAGGCCCGTCTCCAAACTTGCAGATGAAGTGTTAGTCTCTCTGTGTGGTAAAATAGAACGTCATAATATCAAGAGCGGGAGGAAGTCGCTGATATTTTACGGAGGAAAATAAGCTTTTTTATTGCCATAATGTCTCAGTTCTCCTCTAGCAATTAGGAATTACGTGTATAGTGGAGAGCACTGGGGTTTATTCGTAGACAGTTCAAAACGCAGTCTGAAGTGTGTCCTATTACGTAATGAAAAAGTCTGTCCAACTGTTCCAGTTGGTAATACTATGAGGATAATGAAATGACAACTGTGATTGACCCACAAAATTACCAGGAACACAAATGGATAATGTGCGTGGATCTCAACACGGTTAATTTGCTGCTAGGTCCACAGAGAGGATCTGCAAAATATTCCTATTTTGTTTGCATGTGGGCAGCCGAGCACGGGATAGCCACTGGAGGCAGACGGCGAGGACCATACGTGACACGCTGCAAGCCGGTATGTCAAATGTTGTCAACGATCCAATTGTCAGTCAAGAAAAAATAATTTTCTCTCCACTCCACATCAAAGTATGTTGGATTAAACAGTTTCTTAAAGCAATACAAGAGACGGTGAACGCTTCCAACATGTGGTCAGTACTGTTCTTGATTCGCCCCTTCAGAAGATAAAGGCAGGAATGTTGAATGGACCCCAGTTTTAGGTATTTAGAAGTGATAAAGGATTTATCACAGAAACGAACATCAAGAAAAGGGCTGCATGCGTGTCATTCGTGACGGCAATGGAAAACTTCCTTGTTAATAAAAGATCTGCTAATTGTGAAAGTCTCATAGGTGATATGTTGTCAGCGTTTCATACTCTGGGATATAATACGAATGTCAAACTCCATTTTCTATATTGTCATCTAGATAATTCCTTGACAACTTAGCACACGTCAGTGACAAGCAAGACTACGGAAGAGCGCTCTCAAGATGGCACAAACACGTGATATAAGACTATGGCTTGAGTAGTAAATGAGATCTGCCTGATATAATCCAGAAACGGAAGAGCTTGAAATAAAAATTTATGCCTCAATGGACTGTGTTTCAGTTTGTACCAGTAATTCATATTTAATTTGTATTATCCAGCTATGTTCAAGAGACTTAAATCAAATCTTTATCCTTGTGCGTTATCATTTAAAGATGGAAACATGAAATACTGACATTTGGCCATTGCAGAAAAACTGGAGCTATCAGAAAAGAAACGACCTCAGATCTGAAATCAGCACCCTTAAAACAGATAACAACAACTGCTGACAGCAATACAATAAAAACGTATTTGTCCTCCGTAATCATTATTTTCCAGATTCAGGTGCAACATTGATTCTGTTAAAAAGCTACGATGTCTATCTATCTATCTATATCCGAATCCCGCTCCAGCTACTGCCGGGTCTGGGTGCTGACGAGTCCTCTCCATTTGGCTCGGCCCTCCCACCACTTTTCTTCCTCCACTTGCTGCCAGGTCACACCTCTCCTTTCCACAGATATTCTCACTCCCATTTTCCACCGTGTTCTTGGGCGCCCTCTAGGTCTTTTCCCATCCATCTTTAGTTCTTCCGTAATTTTGAGGAGTCTCTGCCCATGCATCCTCTTAACATGCCCATACCATCTTAATCTCTTTCTCTCAATTTCTTCTCTCATACTTTCTTGTTTGAGGTCCTTTCTAATATCTACATTCCTTACTCTGTCCATTCTTGTTTTTCCCTTAAATGCTCTGAGAAATTTCATTTCCCCTGCTTGCAGTCTGCTCCAGTCCCTTTCTTTCATTGTCCATGTTTCTCCACCATAGGTGACAATAGGGAAGTAATAATTCTTATACATCAGGAGTTTTGTTCTTTCTGAAACTTCATTATTCCAAATCAGATGTTTTATTGTTTGGTAGAAATTACCTCCCTTCTGTAACCTCCTATTAATTTCGTTAGTTATTCTTCCATCCCTAGATATTTCACTCCCTAAATAAGTGAAACTTTCTACCACTTTGAGGGGTTCTCCATGCAAGGTAATATTTCCATTGATTCCTTTCTCTCTTCCAAATACCATTACTTCACTCTTATCTTTATTTATTTTTAATCCATACCTTTTCATTATTTCCTTCCACGCATCAAGCTGTAACTGTACATCTACCTCTTTATCGCCCCATATTACCATATCATCTGCAAAAATCATCTTTTTGTCTTTTTCTTGTACTATATCTTTAACTGCCCTATTCATTCCCTCCATCACAACATTAAAAAGCGCAGGAGATAGAATACTTCCTTGCTTAAGTCCTTGTCTTATTTCGAAGTATTCAGAGTTCCCCAATGGTGTTCTAATTCTACAGTTGTGGCCTCTGTACATTGTCTTTATAACATTAATGTATCCATCTTCTATATCTATCTTCTTCAGTTCTTCCCAGAGTCTTTCCCTGTCAAGTGAGTCATATGCCTTTTCTATGTCTATAAAAACCATTATCACCCTTTTGTTATACTCCCAACTTTTTTCCATCAGTTGACGGATAGAAAATATCAGGTCGATTGTGCTCCTTCCTTTCCTAAACCCATGCTGTTCTTCACTCAGCTCCTTTTCTATCTTTTCACTTATTCGATTTAGTAAAATTCTTTCAAAAATCTTGGCTGTATGACTCATGAGGGTTATTCCTCTGTAGTTTTTACAAAGTCTTTTATTGCCTTTCTTGAAGATGGGAACAATGTCTCCTGTTCTCCAGTCGCCAGGTATTTTACTATTTCTCCACACGCTTGATAGTACTCTATTCAGCCACTGCATTCCCACTGGACCTGCTGCTCTTATCATGTCCACTGATACTTCATCAGGTCCTGGGGCTTTCCCCCCATTCATCTTCTTCACAGCTTTTTCCATTTCTTCCTGTGTAATTCGTCCTAATTCTGCTTCCCAACTTCTCTCAATTTCTCCATTATTTGTTGTTTCCGCATGTACCTGCTCCTCAGCGTTTAACAGCTTCTTAAAATGTTCTTTCCAGAGATCTTTTATATTCCCTGGATCTTCAATAATGGTACCGCCCTCTGTTTCCATCTTTACTGGTACTTCAGAAGCCTTCCTTTTATTTTTCATCATTTTATAGAACAACACCCAAAATTATTTCATTATCTCATATATAACATTATAGAGGAATTTAAGGAGTTTTCTAACCCAGATACGACTATCGTTACGTTCTGGATGAAGGCGTACAGCAGAATAAAGAAAGAGGAAGAATTACACCCTATGGTCAAGGAAGTTGTGTGCAGTGCGTTAGTGAAATACACTCCTGGAAATTGAAATAAGAACACCGTGAATTCATTGTCCCAGGAAGGGGAAACTTTATTGACACATTCCTGGGGTCAGATACATCACATGCTCACACTGACAGAACCACAGGCACATAGACACAGGCAACAGAGCATGCACAATGTCGGCACTAGTACAGTGTATATCCACCTTTCGCAGCAATGCAGGCTGCTATTCTCCCATGGAGACGATCGTAGAGATGCTGGATGTAGTCCTGTGGAACGGCTTGCCATGCCATTTCCACCTGGCGCCTCAGTTGGACCAGCGTTCGTGCTGGACGTGCAGACCGCGTGAGACGACGCTTCATCCAGTCCCAAACATGCTCAATGGGGGACAGATCAGGAGATCTTGCTGGCCAGGGTAGTTGACTTACACCTTCTAGAGCACGTTGGGTGGCACGGGATACATGCGGACGTGCATTGTCCTGTTGGAACAGCAAGTTCCCTTGCCGGTCTAGGAATGGTAGAACGATGGGTGCGATGACGGTTTGGATGTACCGTGCACTATTCAGTGTCCCCTCGACGATCACCAGTGGTGTACGGCCAGTGTAGGAGATCGCTCCCCACACCATGATGCCGGGTGTTGGCCCTGTGTGCCTCGGTCGTATGCAGTCCTGATTGTGGCGCTCACCTGCACGGCGCCAAACACGCATACGACCATCATTGGCACCAAGGCAGAAGGGACTCTCATCGCTGAAGACGACACGTCTCCATTCGTCCCTCCATTCACGCCTGTCGCGACACCACTGGAGGCGGGCTGCACGATGTTGGGGCGTGAGCGGAAGACGGCCTAACGGTGTGCGGGACCGTAGCCCAGCTTCATGGAGACGGTTGCGAATGGTCCTCGCCGATACCCCAGGAGCAACAGTGTCCCTAATTTGCTGGGAAGTGGCGGTGCGGTCCCCTACGGCACTGCGTAGGATCCTACGGTCTTGGCATGCATCCGTGCGTCGCTGCGGTCCGGTCCCAGGTCGACGGGCACGTGCACCTTCCGCCGACCACTGGCGACAACATCGATGTACTGTGGAGACCTCACGCCCCACGTGTTGAGCAATTCGGCGGTACGTCCACCCGGCCTCCCGCATGCCCACTATACGCCCTCTCTCAAAGTCCGTCAACTGCACATACGGTTCACGTCCACGCTGTCGCGGCATGCTACCAGTGTTAAAGACTGCGATGGAGCTCCGTATGCCACGGCAAACTGGCTGACACTGACGGCGGCGGTGCACAAATGCTGCGCAGCTAGCGCCATTCGACGGCCAACACCGCGGTTCCTGGTGTGTCCGCTGTGCCGTGCGTGTGATCATTGCTTGTACAGCCCTCTCGCAGTGTCCGGAGCAAGTATGGTGGGTCTGACACACCGGTGTCAATGTGTTCTTTTTTCCATTTCCAGTAGTGTACAATGAAGTGCCAGATGACGATCTCCCGCGTACCACAAGATTGTAACCAGGGTGCGACGGAACGAAAACTGCACTTGCCTTACAAAATTATAGGGGAACACTACGCCGCATTGGGACCCAATATCCCATCACGTGCTTGGCACCAAAATTGCAAACAGAGTAGAAACTTTAGAGTGACAATGAAACGACTTCGATTTAATCTTGGGAGATTCCGGTAACATCACTACCGCCTCAACAGGAATCCATTTTTATCTTGTGTGTGCGGAAGTGAGGAAAATGTTAAAACACATTTACTTCAGCTATGACGGAAGCTATCAAGATACCACGATACTACTGCAACGTGCGATGGCCCTCCTGCAACGCATTACCAACGTACATACAACGCGTTTTTGAGGCAGACTCTTACACCATTCTATAGCAGAAAGCCATATAAGAATATAGGATAAATCTTTTTAATATTATAATATAGTAAATGAATATGTATGTTTTTTGTTATCAAGCCTCCTTTTACGTTAATGTATTTATTTTAATATGTTTAGGTCACGGATTTAATTTCAGGTACAACGAACACAATTGTCAATGTTTATTGTAATCCCCCTTTTATCACTTGTTTACTTATAAAGATTTCTTATCATTACTCACTTAAATGTCAAAAAATCATTCCGAGAACGCCCAACTGCCATTAATAAGTTAAAAAATACAAATAAAACAATGAGTAACCGTTGTATTGTCTTTCTTAAGAAGAGAAACCGACGTAGCGGAGCACGCATTATGAGAGACAGACCAGAGATTAAAATTCGACACCCAAGTTGTCGCTGTGAGGAAGAGCTACCGTGCCCACTTGTTCAGGAAAGCCACAGACATTCACAACCATCATAACAGCCGGCCGGGGTGGCCGAGCGGTTCTAGGCGCTACAATGTGGAACCGCGCGACCGCTACGGTCGCAGGTTCGAATCCTGCCTCGGGCATGGATGTGTGTGATGTCCTTAGGTTAGTTATGTTTAAGTAGTTCTAAGTTCTAGGGGACTGATGACCTCAGATGTTAAGTCCCATAGTGCTGAGAGCCATTTGAACAATTTTTATTTTTATTTTTTTTTTAACATCACAATAGTTTTAGCGAGAAAGGGTAAAGGGAGTCTGGATTCCAGTGCCGCAACGAAAAACTGTTAGAGGTAACAGCAGTAATGACGGCGGGAAAAGCCCCGTCTGACGATGTTGCGACAGGGACCTACCTGACCAAAGGTCTCCGGACACCTGTTAGTGGACATTAGTATGGGCTGTGCCAACCCTTCGCCTTTATGATGGCACGAAACCTGCTGGGGACACGTTCAGTTAAATGTCTGAACGTTTGTTGAGAAATGACAGCTCATTCTTTCTCAAGAGCCGAAAGCAGATAAGGTAAGAATTTTTATTTATTGCCGGCCGAAGTGGCCGTGCGGTTAAAGGCGCTGCAGTCTGGAACCGCAAGACCGCTACGGTCGCAGGTTCGAATCCTGCCTCGGGCATGGATGTTTGTGATGTCCTTAGGTTAGTTAGGTTTAACTAGTTCTAAGTTCTAGGGGACTAATGACCTCAGCAGTTGAGTCCCATAGTGCTCAGAGCCATTTGAACCATTTTTTTATTTATTTTTCACAGTTATAGCCTATTATCTGGGAACCTAACCAGGCCATATAACTGACATTTTCGTGGATGCATAAATATAATGCACATATTAATTAATACATTATTCCTGGTAGTTAATTAAGAAAAAGCTAATACGACAAAATGCTGATACTACAATTACTTCTGCTACTGCAAAACTTCAATAAAACCCTTAACTAGTTACCCAACGACTAATACCACTGAATAGTACTACAAAATCTGTTCTGTTTTTCTTCATTACTTTTCGTGCATTTAAACTGCAGACGAGTGTTTCCGCTGCTCGATCCGTTCGCACACCACCGCTGCCAACAGCCTCTCGTCTGCTGGATTCCTTGGACTTAACGGCAGCACGTCAGCAGCGTTTCCACTATAACAAATAATTCCACGACTCACTGTTACCTCTTAGAATCCACACTTCCGTAATAACTTCCACGAAGTGATGTAAGTTCTCGAGAAACCACTGAATTCAGTGGTCGCCAACCGCCGTTGTGTTCTCTCCATCTGCAGAGTTTGTTTTCCAGTGGGGCTGACAGAATATTGACGCGCGGCTGAGTGCCTCGTCAAGTCCCCCCCTGGCCTCCCTCGATGCAGCGGATGCAGTGTCGTCCACGACGATCCAGTCTGGCTCGTTCCTCAGTGCTGCTGTGGCATCCAACATCGTTAATGCTTCCCGTCTTCGTCGAGCGCGCAGTCCCACTATGTGTGTTCTGGAGTGCCCACACTGCCACAAGTGCAAATATCATACATCTGCCTTTTTACTTTGTGTACATATGTAGCATAGGTCAATGAGCGGTCAGGTAATGTATCAGTCCACTCTATGGGTTAGGCAGAAATTCGTATGTTCCCTTGCCTTTCCCTGAAGTATCCCACTCATTTTGCCGCGGTCGTAGTATGCGATATTTTACTAACGTTTCGTATTGGCCTCAGTTCCAAACACTACCTTCGTACGTCCATATGATTGCCTTTCTTTAACCAGTAAAAGGCTCCCCTTTCCCTAATTTCCAAGCCCAGTGGGCATATTCCTAGAATTACCAACAAAGCTTCATTTGGGGTAATGCAGTAGGTGCCGGCTAATCTTAGTAGCATTCCTCGTTAAACTGGTCTGATTAATGAGGCTGACTTCAAAACCTGCAATCTATGAGCCCAAGTTCTCGTACCATATCCTAGGACTGATGTTAGTATAAACTGGTGGTATGCCCTGTTTGTTTTCAAAGGAAGCCGAAACAGCCTGTCTGCAATGGTTACAATTTTGTTCGTCGTGGGGTGGCTCTGAGCACTATGGGACTTAACATCTGAGTTCATCAGTCCCCTAGAACTTAGAACTACTTAAACCTAACTAACCTACGGACATCACACACATCCATGCCCGAGGCAGGATTCCAACCTGCGACCGTAGCGGTCACGCGGTTCCAAACTGAAGCGCTTAGAACCGCACGGCCACACTGGCCTTTGTTCGTCGTGTTCGTACCTTTCCAGCCTGCCTCTTCTGTATGAAGGGCTTATTTCAATAGTGGTACAAGTCCATTTTTGTTCATTCTGAGACACAGAGTCCTAAAGTTAAATGAGCGCTGAGAAATCTGCAGTTGAGATACCAGAAACATTCAAGCATATGGCTTCTTGCTAGAAATGAATCTTTTTTTCTGTTTGTTAGGACCATTAATGTCAGAAGCATTATAGACAGAAAAGTGGAGGTAATGGACCTGTACCACTATTGAAATAAGCCCTTCATATGATGTGCAGAGTTACGTCGTTCGTCCAGGAACACAACAAGATATCTCGTTACTGCGATTTTTCTAATAGTTGCATAATTTAATTTTATGGTTTCTTGCTGCATTCCCTTTCAGCTGTAGGTACGTAGTTTTGTGAGCTGCTAGCGACAATTCGACACTTGGAGACCATCACTGAAGTTCATGGAGCGCTGCATTACATTTGATTTCTGTAATAGTTCTGGTGTCAGCGGCTACAGCGAACAGCACATCATCAGCAAATGCTACCAGTCCGGTTGCGTTGCCGATGTCACGTAGCGTCTGTAGTATGGGCTCCGAAGCGACCTCCGAATACTCTGAACCATACACTGATCCCTGTAGGCAGCTTTTGTTATTGTCCTCGTTGTTTCCTTTCCCAGGAATACTGAGGAAGGACGTCTCCCGAGGCAGTAGTCTCTGAGCGCCTCTGAGAACACTCCAGCACTCTTAGGCGACCAGGGAGCGACGACCACCACAGATTTTGGAAAGCGCCAGCGAAATATCCATCATGACGATAGTGTACGTAGAATAAAGGTACCTGTCCGTAGCGTGATCGCCTTATTAACTGCGTTTTCAGTTGACTTGTGTCCTCTAAACCCTGCTTATCCCGTCTCGCAGTCTATGATCTTGTAATCTTTTGCATAATTATTGAGTGGACTGAGTAAAATAGTAGAAGGTAGTGACGCTGGGTGCTGGAGTCTAGGGTGGAGTGTACGTTGTCACTCATCCCACAGGTGTTCCATCAGATTCTTGTCGAGGCTCTGGGCAAGGCAGTCCATTTCAGGAGTTTTAGTGACCGTAAACTACTGCCTCAGATCGTTCAAATGGCTCTAAGCACTATGGGACTTAAAATCGGAGGTCACCAGTCCCCTAGACTTAGAACTACTTAAACCTAACTAACCTAACGACATCACACACATCCATGCTCGAGGCAGGATTCGAACCTGCGACCGTAGCAGCAGCGAGGTTCCGGACTGAAGCGCCTAGAACCGCTCGGTCGCAGTGGCTGGCCTGCATCACATATGACTCTTTATCACAGGTTGCCGGCTGGTGTGACCGAGCGGTTCTAGGCGCTACAGTCCGGAAGCGCGCCACTGTTACGGTCGCAGGTTTGAATCCTACCTCGGGCATGGATGTGTGTGATGTCCTTAGGCTAGTTAGGTTTAAGTAGTTCTAGGTTCTAGGGGACTGACGACCTCAGCAGTTAAGTCCCATAGTGCTCAGAGCCATTTTTTATCACAGGTTGTTTTGTCATGCTGTTACTAGTGAACATTCTCTCCGTACTGTACCTCCACTGCAGTACGTAATACTTTTAGCGGGATTTAGCATTTCCTTCAGCGGCATAAATGGACTGCATCCTAATCACGAAAAACACCCTCTCCTCGTCCGCAGCTCGTGGTTGTACGGTAGCGTTTGCGAGGTGCCGGGGCAAGCAGTGTCTTTAACACTAAATTCTTCTAGAATCACCATATGTAAATGATGCTCTAAGCCCCCCCTATTCTAACTCCGACTTTTGCTGTTGCACATGGATTAAAAAATATATGCGAACTGACTGTAATCAACCCTGCAAGTGGAGTAGAAAAGAGTTTGGCACCTGCAATAATTTAATTTGATAAATAAGTTAAATAAAGGAAGGTTTCATTAACGTAGTGAGAAATGATGGGTTGCTCTACCGATTAACAGAATGAAAGTTCTGTCCAAAATAACAGCATGATTTATTAAGACTAAACACAAAATAATAAACAAAAACACATGAAACATTTATAATACATCAAATTGGCTCAAATTGGATACTCAAACAAACGCTATGAAGGTGAAGTTGTCCCTAAACTAGATTGTGAGGTTTAAGACGAAGTGGTATGTGGAGCCAATTCCTTGCCACTCAAATCTTAAGAGAGACACACAGCTAACCCAACATTAATTGCTGCTACTCAAGACAGAACAAAGTTAGAAAAAGACGAACAGGCTGAGCTCTGATTATCACCTAGGAAAATCCCTATCTGCCGGTGCTGCGGACATACATTACCAAACTGTCTTCTTAACTGCCAGAACACGATCTGGTGTACCGGAGGCGATGGCTGGTTGCTTCGACGTCCTCGACCGAAAGGCGAGACCCGACTACCTAGAGCATCCGTACAGGCCGAACACACAACATTCCCGCCCCCACGACAGTGGCCGTGGTTAAACGTTCCAATCAGCAACTCGAAATTCCACTCCATTGCCGGAGTACTACCAATCCACCAATGGAGATTCTTGGCGCCAATTTCTGCGCTGATTTTGCTACGTCACGGAGCTATGCCCTGAGCAAGCCAATCACAGTTACTATTTTTCAGAAAGCGCGGGAATTTTCCCGCCACAACTGCCTGGGTACACAAGTCATTCCCACGCCTCGCTGGTAGCCCGCCAGAAAGTGTTTTCGGTAAGTTTCTGCGAAGTAACGGAACCTCTAGCCCAGCCGCTACTTCAGACCCCTCCGGGCGTGTCTTTTGAAAATGTCGGCGTCTGCAAAGCATTCACTCGACTTCCTCACACCCGTCAGCTTAACCCTTTCCAGATCAGCAGACCCCGCCTGTCACCGGACCACCCGGGTGACGGGAGACGCTGTGTGGGAAGTCCGGGTGTGAAGGAATAGCGACTTTTAACTGCATGCAATTAGAGAGGAAAATCATAAGATAGAAATACGAGAGGGGGCTCATGCCACCTCTCACGTTCTCGCTTCCCGCGCACGGGTTCCCGGGTTCGATTCTCGGCGGGGTCAGGGATTTGCTCTGCCTCGTGATGACTGGGTGTTGTGTGACGTCCTTAGGTTAGTTAGGTTTAAGTAGTTCTAAGTTCTAGGGGACTGATGACCATAGATGTTAAGTCCCATAGTGCTCAGAGCCATTTGAACCATTTGAACCACCCTCTCCTCCATACTTGATTGTTCGCACTATGCATGATGGCAGGTAACGTCGAACCAGGCATTCGCTGAACCCAAACTGTTCCGTTGGACTGCCACAGAGTACAGTGCGACTCATCACCCAAAGTCACTCGCTTCCAACTCTCCGCGGTCCAGTGACGTTGCTCTTTACACCACCTCAATCATCGCTTACCATTGACTACATAAATGTGTCGCTTATGAGCAAGTGTTCTACTGTTGTACCTCATTCTTTTTAACTTTCTACCCACAGTCCCGCGCGGGCTACCCGCGTGGTCTAGGGCGCCTTGCCACGGTTCGCACGGCTCCCCCCCGTTGGAGGTTCCAGTCCTCCCTCAGGCTTGGGTGTGTGTCTTGTCCTTAGCGTAAGATAGTTTAAGTTAGATTAAGTACTGTGTAAACCTAGAGACCCATGGCCTTAGCAGTTTGGTCCCACAGGAACTTACCACAAATTTCCAAAAAGCACAGTCATTTTACTAGTTGAACTGCTGCTAGCATTCTCAAACTCTAAATCGATTTTTTCCGCTGATTTCATGTAATTCTTTCAGAAACCCTCCACAACGCTCAGCACTTCCTGTCCGTTAGCACGGGAGGTGCACCTTACTTGGTTTGGCTGCGGTAGGCCTATTACCTTCACGTCTTCACTTCACAGGCACAGTTTTAGAAGGGTTGAAATTTCTCTGATGGAGTTGCTACTCTGGTGACGTCCATTGATTAGTCCACATTCGAAGTCACTGAGCTCACCTGGACAATCCATTCAGCAGTTACTGACAACACAACACTCCCTTCCTCCTTTTATGTTGGCGGGTACGTCTCGCGTGACACGTAGCGGTCTACTCAGCATTGCATAGGGGCGTCCGGATACTTCTGATCGAAAACTGTATAACCTCCGTTCGCGGGCTCGATTCCAATCCGCTACCAGCAACGCAGGCTGAACCTTTGACTGATGGCAGCCACTCGTGACGGAGAGACGTTAGAACAAATCCTAAAACAAACATCAACCAAAGATACCGAGTTAAAAGCCAATAGGTAACACGGACACTGACAATACTGGCTTAATTTTATCTTCATTACACAAGTGGCTGTAAATAGCGATATCGTGCAAGCCGTGAGAGCGCTGCGAAACGTTTTGTGTGCAGTTCATCGAGTGGTGGGCACTGGTCGTGCCGAGATTCCTGGGGCAGCAGAGCCGTCCCGCGCCCCCGCCGTGAAGCGGACAGCCGGACAGATTCCCGTCGCCCGTGCAGCTCTGCCACACGGATCCCTCAACGTCAGATTACGGCGGGCCGCGGCGTGGTGCCGCAGCATCCGCGTGGCTTACCCACGGCGATTAATACCTTCTTATCCTGTCCGGACTCCTCCACAAACAAAGGTCGCAAAAGAGTCACACGAGACAACTCGTAATTCCCTCTCCAACAGCGGCGCTTTTTCCCTTACTCTTGACACCGCTCTTAGTACACGTCTTCTTCGACCGTCGCTTGACGATGTATACTGTTAGCGGAAACAGACAGAGACGAAGAGAAAAAGAGTACTGAAGCTTCGTGCGTTAATCATTCACTACTAGCCATTAAAACTGCAACACCACGAAGATGACGTGCTACAGACGCAAAATTTAACCGACGGGAAGAAGATACTATGATATGCAAATGATAAGCTTTTCAGAGCATTCACACTATGTTGGCGCCGGTAGCGACACTTACAACGCGCTGACATGAGGAAAGTTTGCAACCGATTTCTCAAACACAAATAGCAGTTGACCGGCGTTGCCTGGTGAAACGTTGTTGTGATGCCTCGTGTAAGGAGGAGAAATGCGTACCATCACATTTCCGACTTTGATAAAGGTCGGATTGTAGCCTATCGCGATTGCGGTTTATCGTATCCCGTCATTGCTGCTCGCGTTGGTCGAGATCCAATGACTGTTCGCAGAATATGGAATCGGTGGGTTCAGAAGGGTAATACGGAACGCCGTGCTGGATCCCAACGGCCTCGTACCACTAGCAGTCGAGATGACAGGCATCTTATCCGCATGGCTGTAACGGATCGTGCAGCCACGTCTCGATCCCTGAGTCAATAGATGAGGATGTTTGCAAGACAACAACCATCTGCACGAACAGTTCGACGACGTTTGCAGCAGCATGGACTGTCAGCTCAGGGACGTGGCATCGGTTACCCTTGACGCTGCATCACAGACAGGAGAGCCTGCGATGGTGTACTCAACGACGAACTTGGGTGCACGAATGGCAAAACGTCATTTTTTCGAATGAATCCAGGTTCTGTTTACAGCATCTTGATGGTCGCATCCGTGTTTGGCGACATCGCGGTGAGCGCACATTGGAAGCGCGTATTCGTCATCGCCATACTGGCGTATCACCTGGCGTGATGGTATGGTTACATGTCTCGGTCACCTCTTGTTCGCATTGACGACACTTTGAACAGTGGACGTTAACATTTCAGATGTGTTACGACCCGTGGCTCTACCCTTCATTCGATCCCTGCGAAACCCCACATTTTAGCAGGATAATGCACGACCGCATGTTGCAGGTCCTTTACGGGCCTTTCTGGATACAGAAAATGTTCAACTGCTGCCCTGGCCAGAGCATTCTCCAGATCTCTCACCAATTGAAAACGTCTGGTCAATGGGGGCCGAGCATCTGGCTCGTCACAATACACCAGTCACTACTCTTGATGAACTGTGGTATCGTGTTGAAGCTGCATGGGCAGCTGAACCTGTACACGCCATCCAAGCTCTGTTTGACTCAGTGCCCAGGCGTATCAAGGCCGTTATTACGGCCAGAGGTGGTTGTTCTGGGTACTGATTTCTCAGGATCTATGCACCCAAATTACGTGAAAATGTAATCACATGTCAGTTCTAGTATAATACATTTGTGCAATGAATACCCGTTTATCGTCTCCTTTTCTTCTTGGTGTAGCAATTTTAATGGCCAGTAGTGTAAAACCACGAAACGCCTCCCTTGGATAAAAAGTGAAAGACCCAGAAGACACGGTCGGGTGTCGCCTTAACTTCGTACACGGGCACACCGTCGACGGGCGTGTTAATGATTAGAGTTGCAATTTTCTGGGAGAGGTAGAACGGCTGCCAGAGTGCATTAGTGTTGTCACCGGGCCTGGTACGCAATACAAGATAGGTGAACAGCGTCAGATTCTGAGCGATCATTATGAAAGAGTCGGAGACGCCGCATACTCGTGTGAGACCTCATTATCAGCATCTGACAGAGTTGGAAAGACGCTTCATTGTGTGTGTCTCCATTTGGGAGGTTGCTCGATCGTCCATTATCCGGATTTGTGCGGCATTCGGGTGTGACTGTCGTGTCGGCTACTGTGGGAGTCGGCGCCAACACAAACAAGGAAGGAGAGATATTAGTTTTGGAAATAAAACCGCCTTTTCTTGCGGCAATTTAATTTGTTTTTTCCAGAGGCGTTCCGCAGTGGGATCTATAACGATAGAGTTTTGTTATTTCTAGGTTATCCAACAGTTCACGTTGCGTTTTTCATGTAAATAAGTAATTACTTACAGTTTACTGTGATCTGCGTTTCCTCTCATCTGATCTGCAGGACGCACTACTACTACATTTCCGAAACATAAGAACAATTTTGTATTCCGAACTTTTTCACACTGTTCACCATGTTTCTATTTCTTTTTTCTGTGGTGTACTATTATCCTTTTGCCACTACATATAGATATTTGTTCGAACATTGTGATGTGTGGTTATGTCTCTTAGGTGTTCTGCAAATGTGGAGTGGTTTGTCTCATACTTCCAGGCACTCATGCGTTCTTTGTATCTGACATCAGATGTTCTACCTGTTTGCCCTACCTGGCTGCCTTCACAAGTGTTACACTGTAGTTGATATATACGTGCTTTCTGGTATATCTCTCTGTTTTTTGTTAGTGTTGGGGTTTAATTTTGTATAGAATCGTCTGTTGTCTATGCTACGTTTATTGGTTCAAATGGCTGTAAGCACTATGGGACTTAACATCTGAGGTCATCAGTCCCTTAGAACTTAGAACTACTTAAACCTAACTGACCTAAGGACATCACACACATCCATGCCCGAGGCAGGATTCGAACCTGCGACCATAGTGGTAGCGCGGTTCCAGACTGTAGCGCCTGGAACGGCTCGGCCACCCCGGCAAGCGCTACTTTTATTCCCTGTCTCTCGAAATGTTGGTGATTTTATGTGTGAGGAAACGCAGATCACAGCAAACCACAAGTAATTATTTACTTATGTATAAAAAAAACGCGACGTGAACTGTTTGATAATCTTGAAATAACAAAACTGATCGTTATAAATCCCACTGAAGATGCCTTAGAGCAAGAAAAAGACGGAACGCGTCTGGGAAAAATAAATTAAGTTGCTGCAAGAAAAGGAGGTTTTACTTACAAAACAAGTATTTCTGTGCTTGTTGCGGAGGACGGCCACGCAAACAAACTTGGTAAGGAAGGAGAGAAGTTGCGATGGTAGGTGGCAGGAATCCAAAATGATCTGTACAGAACACTTGCAGATTGATAGAGCACTTTATTTCTAAAAATGAATGAAACATAACTACCTTTATGAGGTGGCTTGATGTGTTTCCTTTGCCACCTACATGCACGTACTTTGACACACTATTACTGCTTGCAGAACGCACGCTAAGTATCGTCTTCCTATTACCAGCGATGGGCGGCTGGTTAAATGAGCGTTGACAGGAGGCGCTGAACTCTGTCTTCCTGGAGGTGTCGAGTTTCCCCTCTTTTCCCATTGGCGCGCGGTTCGGCGCCTTCTTGATGCCATTTCGCGGCGCTGCGCTGGTGGGTGTGCATTCGATGCCATAGGATTCCACAGTGACAGTGGCCCGGTACTTGACTGCATGAGAACGTGAGGGCAGGCAAACGTGACGGCAAGGTACTGGTCGATCGTGTCTAACCACCACAAGGGGGGCTCCTGAACTGTGCACCAAACACATCGTAACCCCCTTCACATCTGACCCTGCTATCCGATCACAAGTAATGGACTCCCTGCAACACTGTGTCTCATTCTGCATCCTGCATCTGAGACCAGGAGCAGACAAACTAGGGAAGTGGCATCGCGTGTGTAGGCTGCCGTTAACACCACAATACAAACGGCGGCATTTGGAGTGGTTCCGTGACTAGGAAGACTGCACTCCCGATGAATGCCGGCGCACTGTGTTCAGCGACGAACCGCGGTTCTACATCTCCGGATGACTACCACTGGCGAGTGTGGCAGCCATTTAGCGAGAGGTTCCACCTTCCAGTGTTCTGGAAAGGTACAACGGTGCTGCTCCTGGTGTCGTAGTGGGGGAAGCCTTCGAGTACGACTTCATTTAACAGCTGGCGCTGAGTGAGGGAACTCTGACAGCACAACGGTACGCCTCGAACATCTACACCCATACGCTTTACCTGTCGTACAGTAGTATAATGCTACCATTTCTCAGCAGGTTCGCCTAAACGTGGTACGAGACTGTGCGAACTGTCTGCTTGACTCTGAGGTACTCCCATGGTCACAGGATCCCCAGAGCCGTCCCCCATGCAACGTGCGTGGGATCGTCTTGGTGGCCAAATCTGTCCAGTGTCCAGTGTACAGGATATCAGGGACCAGTTACAACAATTGCTGGCTAGCTTGCCTCATGAGGGGGTGCCACAGCTTCGTGAATCTCTTCCCAACCGAATCACTGCGTGCATCCAGGCTGGAGGGGGTGCAGCGTCGTACTGGTAAGTGCGCTCCTACCGGCAAATACGTCGAAAATTTGACTCTATTTTGTAATCGCTAAAATAGTATTATATTCCCCCCCAACCCTTAAGTTTCGTTGCATTTGCTTCTCCTCTTCTGGATGCTGCACTTTCCGTTTTTTTTTTTTTTCTTTTGTCTGGCAGTGTATATGCCATAGTTGCTGGTAGATGATATATGTAAATTATTGCATTTTCAGGTAAATGCAACCCAACAGAATTTGTTCTTTCCATTTATTATTTGGTCCCTGTTTACTCGCGATGCATCAACCCACTCTCTAGAGACTACCGCGGGTTGTGTTTAATTACAAATGTAAAACACCCTTTTACACAAAATATACACAAATAATTTAATTATATGTTTGTCAGGATCGCAAATGTTTCATTAATTCCCTGACCCCTTTTCAGCCACTGGCCACCTTCTAAGGAACTGTACAAAGAGGAAAGCAAGTATCAGGAAAACAGTTACGAGTGTAAAAATATTAGCAGTCATTAGTTCCAACATGGCATTACCAAAAATCGATACGATCTGGCTTGTCACAGTCACTCATAGAACGTGTAACCTCCCCACCGTAATTTTTTTTAAATGTAATGACAATACTTAATAGAAATGGGAGCCAAGTGTAACCTCCCTAGCAATTAAATTCAATGACAATAAAAGTGAGGATCGCAATCTGACACAAATGTAAGTTCTTCACAAAAAAATTAAAGTCCATTCAGTGATAAGAAAATCTCAGTGATAATGATAATTCAATTAAACCGAAATATCGGTCCTTGGCCCTGTGCAAAAATCAAAAATTAAATTCTTACCTCATTACAACACCTAGTCAAATTTCTGCTCTTGTTGTTGCGCACCGCTTGGAGGGACTGCATTGCAAATAATAATATTCCCTTTTTTTTTCTTTTGTAATCTAATTGAAAACTGAAACTTTTGTTTAGGGGAAGTGGAACGAAATAGTTACTTCAATTAAATGAAAATTTTATGTAAAATTGCTTTTGAAATCAAAGTTATTATTGGGGGCACTTGTTGAAAATTAGTTACAATAATTAAACTTTACATTATCCGATGATTATCTTAATTAACAGTATACCTCATTCAGCATCTTGACCAGTGTTGTCGCCAGACCACATCACGCAATCCCACTGGACTGCTACCATTGACCGACCGCTCTGCATGACGACTACTAGTGTACTGCCCGCCACTGGACAGAGCTACTGCTCGCGACGACTACTGACAGAGTACTGCTCTCAACTAGACAGAGCTACAGACTCGCAACGACTGACTGACAGACTGAGAACCGCTCGCAACACTCGCGCGGTCAAGCGCATACTCTCTGGTCACAGATGCTACAATGCCTCGCCATCGCTGCTATGTTACATACGTGTTTCATAACCCTCCACTGGGGGGGCAAAAATTTGGCAGCGATGGTGAGTCATTTGGACTTGCCAAGCGCGGCAAAATTTTTCTTTAACTAACAAAATTCTACAACTTACAGAATATTTAAATGTTGTGCACACGCACTAAGTACAAAATATAACAGACAAAGACAAAATGTGAGTACAAAACATAGTAGCAAATCAGAAAAATGTATATACAAATTATTTGACAGATAACAAAGTGCACAGGCACTGAAAAAATTCTTTAGCATATTCAGAACTAATAAACAGACCGGCAGAAAATCGTGTTGATAAGTGACATGAGTGTACTCGCACTGGAGTTGAGAACATATTAGCAATTGACGAAATGTATATACAATTAGTAACAAATGACATAAGTGCATACGCATTGAAGTATTGAATATACAGAATACTACAAATCATATTGAAAAATGAGAAAAGTGTACAGGCACTGAAGTTCAGTAGAAAACATATTAACACCTAACAGAAGTGCACATGCACTGTAGTTCAGAAAATAAAAAAATGTATATACAATATAAAAGACAAAAGTGCACATATACTGTACTTCAGAACAAATCAAAAAAATGTCTTTAGCATTTTGGCAATAAATAAACATAATAGCAAAAAAAAAATCATGTCGACCAGTGACATAAGTGTACTCGCACTGGAGTTTAGCGAATTGAAAAAATGTATAGCCATGAACATAAATAATGTTAGCAAAAATGATTTTCACTATGTGACAAGAATTAGGATAGGAAAGGGAAGGATTGCATCATGGTTGTAGCACTTTAGATTGCACACAGCTGTTCTGAAAGTCCATATCTTTCCACAGAAGTACAACACCAAGTGACACAACTTGAAGTTCTTTTCCCCTCAGAATTTATCAGTGTAGCCAAGACACTGAACTGTCGCATTAATGTTTCATGTTTTCATTTTGGCAGTACATTAGGTACACCAAACAGTGGGACCATAATAACGTCTTCATCGCTCACGGTGGTGGACAGCATGTCGTGTCAACACCACGCTCTTACAAGGCACACCAACGTAGAATTAGTGCAAAACCAAAGATAGTGCTCCATGATCACTAGGATAAACAGGACAAATGGACATTGCAGTAATTCAGGGTAGTTAGCTTATGAGGTGAAGGACATTAAGTCACATAATATTGACAATTACAGTCTTCATTAGTAGTTTGTGGCATTCATAGCCCAGTTATTGAACATTTCTGTACCAAGTATGTAGTATTACAGAAAAATGTTCATTAATTGTTTTACATAGAATCAGTAACCTTCTTTTCCTAGTTACAAAGTATAGCATGGTTAATTAATCATTTGTCATTCCAATAGTATTAATCATTAGCCTTTTCCTAATTACAAAGCATTATTAAACAGTCACATTCCTTTCCAGTTACAAAGTATGGCATCGTTAATTAATTATTTGTCATTCCAATATAGTAAGAGTTATTAGCCTTCTCCTAAGTACAAAGCATTATTAAACAGTAATTAAGATTCATTAGCCTTCTAATTACAAAGCATAGCATCATTTGTCATTTCAATATAGTAAGAATCATATTCTTTTCCAGTTACAAAGTATAGCATAGTTAATTAATTATGTGTCAGTTAATTAATCATTTGTCATTTCAATAGTAATAATCATTAGCTTTTTCCTAATTACAGTTAATTAATCATTTGTCATTCTAATATAGTAAGAATCATTAGCCTTCTCCTAATTACAAAGTATTATTGAACAGTCACATTCTTTTCCAGTTACAAAGTATGACATAATTAATTTTATATATATATTTTTTTTATATTTTTAAGAAGTCATTACTGAAGTGACATACTATTCAGAGTTGATTCTCCTAATTACAAAGCATTATTAAACAGTCACATTCCTTTCCAGTTACAAAGTATGACATAATTAATTTTATATATATATATATTTTTTTTTTTATTTTTAAGAAGTCATTACTGAAGTGACATACTATTCAGAGTTGATTCTCCTAATTACAAAGCATTATTAAACAGTCACATTCCTTTCCAGTTACAAAGTATGACATAATTAATTAATTATTTGTCATGCCAACATAGTGAGAATTATTAGCCTTCTCCTAATTACAAAGTATTATCAAACAATAGCATAGTTAATTAATTATGTGTCATTCCAATCTAGTAAGAATCATTAGCCTTCTTCTAATTACAAAGCATTATTAAACAGTCACATTCATTTCCAATTATAAAGTATGGCATAGTTAATTAATTATTTGTCATGCCAACATAGTAAGAATTATTAGCCTTCTCCTAATTACAAAGTATTATTAAACAATAGCATAGTTAATTAATTATGTGTCATTCCAATCTAGTAAGAATCATTAGCCTTCTTCTAATTACAAAGCATTATTAAACAGTCACATTCATTTCCAATTATAAAGTATGAACATTGAAAACAAGAGCTAATTAATGGCATAATTAATAACAATTCATTAAGTGACACTAATTATTGGCACTCAGTGGCCATCAGGTATCGAATAGTATAAAGCATTGTTCCTCATTCATTATTATTCAGATCATTACGAAGTCATTATTAAAAATCAGTTAATTATAGTCATAGCATTAATAATCATGGGGATTATAAGTAGTCTCATTACAATAACAGTGGCAATTACTAGCCAGTTACTAAGCATTATTTTATATATATGTGTATTTTTGTTGTCTCATTAAGAAGTCATTACTCAAGTGACATACTATTCAGAGCTAATCAGTATTATTCAGAATTTTCTCAAACTGGTGTCAGTATTTGGGACTGTTAATACATTTTTTTGTTAGCAATGCATTGCGTTGGGATCGATAATTAATTGCTGAGGCATAACACTTTTTGCTTTTGACCTATTGCTGCAAATGAGGATAGGTAACGTCATTCGTCATGAGTCAGCTGTAGCAAGGTTATGTAACAAGGCAGTATATGTGATTACATTTATAAATGGTAAACACAAATGGGTAAAAAAAAAAATGCAAGTACTAGAACAGGTATAATAAGTAACAGTTTTAGTAAGTATCATGACAAGCATCTCCTGGAAAAAATACAAAATGGATTATTGACCTGAAAGAAGAAACGCACACTATGCTGAAAAGTAGTGAACTTCGAATTAACAAGTAGTGAAATGTGTATAAAATGTGTTCCATAGCTGTCCTTTCCAAAACTTTCCGTCATCCTACTATGCAATATAACACCTGCTGTCAAAACAAACTGCAACAAATACTTAAATAACTACATAGCATAAATATAAAACTCCAACATTATCCTCATCTGTAAAAAAAAAAAAAAACTTCATTATCAATCACTTCATTACCCATATTATCATAACTTCATTATTATCATCACCTGTAAATAAAAACTTCATTATTCATAATACCATATCCTTCATCATTATTCATCAGTATTCATTATCATCTGCAAAAAATCACTTCATTACTCATTATACAACTATTCCTTATCTCTAGCATATTTCATCATTAAAACTAAGATGTGTAGTTCAGTCTGACAGCCTGCATCAATTACCTTGTATTCTGAAAGAAAAAATTAGTTAAGACTGCTATTCTACGATGAGTATAGTATATTCTTGTTAATCCTGATCCATTTACTCTTCCTCATAAAGTTATTGCATCTTCTTTCGTTTATTCCGTAGGTGAAATTCCCATTAATGTTAAAGTTATTTCTTAGAATCATCATTTCTTTCTGAAATTGATGAACAAAGATTAATGTCCTGCATTTAAATCATATACCCACTAAATAATGACTGGTTTATGGTAACATAATTAACCATACAGCATAACATGACAGAAAACGTAATATGTCAAAGACATTGACAGTGTTCGAAGCCAAAATGTACAGAGAATATCACAATGCAGCAGCAAAATGTAAAACAGTCACGATGTTGAGATGTCATAAGGCAAAAAAAAATGTCAAAGTCACTGGTGTGTTATATCATAACTATTTCACAGTGCATACAAACAAAACTGAAAACAATCATACATAAAAAAATGGAAAATGTGCACGGTCTGATGTGTAACGACAAGAAAAGCGACCTGCTAACCTTACCTTGCCGGGCACTTGCCAAGAAAAAAATACGATAATCATCAGTAATTAGTCAGGTGAATATAATTGCATTAGTAAATGGCATCATAGTGTGTTGAATCATACAGTGGTTTCACTCAATAAACGGTTTAATGTTTGAGATATGGTGATTGCCTTTCGATTTTCTGGTACTCAAAGTTTCGACGTGTACAACATTGGGGTGAGGGATGCTGCGAATCCGATATGGACCTGCGTATAGAAGTTCAAATTTACTGCACTTACCTTTTATTTTGCTGGATAAATAGTGTGTACGTACTAATATCTTCTGTCCAACGTGAAAGTCGCGGCGTCTACAAACCTGTTTTTGTTGTCTTCTCCGGCGCTCTGCGGCACGTTTGATGTTGTTCAGCGCAATGTCAATTATTTCGTGGTGTCTTAGTCGACGACATTTAGGGAAGTTTACTAATTCTTTAATTTTGTTTGGTGGTTCAACGTTTTTCAGTATAACAGACGGAGATAGCATAGTGGATTCATTTGGAATGGAATTAATTACATCTTGGAATGAGAGTATGTGTGTATCCCAATCAATATGTCTTTTGTGGCAGTATATTCGGCACAGCTTACCAATTTCTTTCATTAATCTTTCACAGGGGTTCGAAGAAGCATGGTACTTGGATATATAGATCGGAGAAATGTTTCTAGCTCGTAACATGCGCGTCCATGTACTAGAACGAAATTGAGATCCATTGTCAGAAATTACTTTCATCACATGCCCTACATGAGATAGAAAATGTTTTACAAATGCCTTCGAAACAGTTTTGGCAGTAGCTTTGCGTAATGGAGTGAAAGTAACAAATTTTGAAGTGAGCTCAACAGCGACAAAGATGTAGCAAAAACCTCTGTTAGTTCTCGGAATCGGACCAAAAATATCTACTGCGGCCATATGTCTTAATTTAACAGGTATAATGGGATATAATGGAGGAATATGTGAAGTGGTGTCTGATTTAGCTTTCTGGCAAATTTTACAAGACGCTAAAACTCGTCGTATACGTTTCTCCATGTTGGTAAAATAACAGTTCTGTCTCAGTACAAGAAAACATTTTCGTGCTCCGTAACGTGCGTAACTTAAATGAGTGTACCAAATTAATTTGTTAACCAGTTCGTCAGGAATGCATAATAACCAATTGTTGCTGTCAGGATGAGAGCGGCGAAACAGAATGTCATTGCGTACAGTGTAGTGGTTCCTAATCGTAACATTTTTCCTATCTTGCCAAAGGTGTTTAATTTCTTTCCACACATTGTCTTTATTTTGTTCCTTTGCTATGTCCTGTAATGACGATGAAATAAAATTTTCAAATGCAACTTGTTGAATGTACATGACACTGAAATTTGTTTTACAGAAGTTGGTTGCTACGTCTTGCTGATTGTTGCCGAGAGAACGCGATAGTGCGTCTGCTATAACATTTTGTGTGCCGGGAATGTGAACTATTGTAAAATTAAATTCCTGTAAATAAAGTTTCCATCTGCTTAATCTGTCGTGAGTGAATTTAGCCGAAAGTAAAAATTGTATCGCTCTGTGGTCTGTGTAGACGGTGGTATGTCTGCCATAAAGAAAGTGCCGAAATCTCGTAAAAGCCCATACTACACATAATGTTTCCAATTCTGTAACGGAGTAATTTCGCTCAGCAGGTGACAAAATGCGGCTTGCAAATGCGATGTTTTTAATTACTGTTGAACCATCTTCTTCAATTTCCTGGAAAATATGTACGCCTAAAGCGGTGTTGGAACTGTCGGTGGCAATGGAAAAATTTCTAGTAAGATCTGGGTGCGATAAAAGTAGTGCATTCAACAAAGCATGCTTCAGGTTCATGAATTCAGAATGTGCTTGCTTATCCCAAGACCAAATAGTGTTTTTACCTGTTAATTGGCATAGTCTAGGCGTGTCTAAAGCGGAATAATGAATAAATTTACGAAAAAAGTTAATTAAGCCCAAAAAACTGCGTAATTGCTTCTTCGTCGTAGGAACGGTAATGTCACGTAGAGCTTGAAGTTTTTCCGGATCAGGTGCAATGCCTTCTGCTGAAATCACGTGTCCAAGAAATTTTATGGAAGTTTTGCCAAAGTGCGATTTACTGAGGTTAACTGTAAGTCCTTGTGCATGAAAAGTTTGTAACAGTTGTTCAAGAATCATATTGTGTTCAGACCAGTTAGCTTCTGCAATAAGAATATCGTCTACGTACGTCGTGATTCTGTCTTTAAGTTCTGTCGGAAGTATTGTGTTCAAACCGCGAATAAAAGCTGCAGAAGAAATAGTTAAGCCGAACGGTAATTTGCAAAATTGATAACAGTCGCCGAAACAAAGAAATGCTGTGTATTTTCTGCAATTTGGATGAAGTTGAATTTGCCAAAATCCCGATTTCAAATCTAGTGTAGAATAAACAGCTGTACCGTGAAATTTCTGTAAAAGTTCCTCTAGTGTCTGTGGTCGATCTGTTTCGTTAATAATAATGTCGTTAATGTGACGTGAATCAAGTACAAGGCGAAGTGAGCCATCTTTTTTCTTAACAATATGCAGCGGGTTTATGTACGGACTAACTGCTGGTTCAATAATTCCTTGATCAAGCATATCCTGCAATTCTTTTTTAACTTGTTCTCTGTGAATATATGGAATGGGATAATGCTTTGCTTTAAATGTATCGTGCTGTTTGACTTGAAATTCATACATAAATCCGGACATAGTACCAGGAACGTTGTCAAAAACTGGAGCTTGCTGTAAAAGAATTTTGTGTAATTGCGTTCGTTCGTCGTCTGTAGTTGCACTGCTCTCTTTAACCTTATCAGAAATCAATTGCATTACGTCGTAGTCAGCTTCGTCTGGAGTATTATAGTTGTGTACGTACGTATCCGTGAACAATGTGGGATTACAGTCTATGTTACGTGTTGCGGAAATGACCTCTGTGCGGTTAATTGTTTGTTCTTCCGCAGATAGTGAGTGCTGAAATTCTATAGCAAATTGTATATTTTCATCCTTTAACATTAAATAAGAATTCTGAAAATCAATGACTGCGTCGTGTTGAACCAGAAAATTAGTACCTAAAATTACGTCTGTTGTCAATAAAGGAACAATCCAAAAATTTGAGTGGAAAGTATGACCTCCAATACAAAATGATAAATGCGTCTGTAATTTAACGTCTACTCCTTTACTCGATACTGCTCCTTTCACTTTGGTTTTGCCTAAAGGTAATGTCGGGTAAGTATTCTCTTTGTTACACTCGTTAAAAGTCTCCTCATTTATTACTGATATAGGTGATCCGGAATCAATTACTGCTGAAAATTTTGATGAACCAATTTTGATTTCAATAACAGGATGTGAAATAGTTTTCTGAACAACTGGTCTTTCCTGTAAAAGAGTGTCTCTGATGTCGTCAAAAGTAATTACATTTTCGTGAACAACATTTTGCGTGTCTGAAGTGGTGCTTGTATTATTGGAAGATGCGATCTGTACAGTATCTAGTCAGATTCTATCTGACGTGTTATTATTATTAGGAGGATTCTGTGGCATTTCGACTATTTGAACTGTCCTATTACTTCTTCCAGACGTGTTACGCTCTGGATGGTACCTACTGTCGGGTTCATTCATGAGAATAGGTTCTTGTGTAAAATTTTGCTGTTGGTATGTCCGACCGTTGTTAGACGTACGCTGAAAATTGTTCTCATTATTTTTACGTCTGTCGTAATAGTCATTCCTATACGGTGCATTACGATAGGAATTGAAATACTGCCTTCTTTGTACGTAGTTGTTTCCTTCCTGCCGTACGTTACTATTTGTGCTATCATGGACTATACGTGCACGCGGCGGAACATTAAAGCCTGGTTGACCTTGTGCATTCCATTGTTGGTTAGGTATGCTAACCGGCTGGTTTTGATGTTGTTGTTGTGAAATACCTCTATTGTTACTAAAGTGTGGTTCCTGTTGCTGAAAATTTTGACTATATTGATAATCTGAATTTTGTCTGTGATTTAAGTTCTGGTAGTTGCCGTTCCTAACGCGTCTGTTACTTTTCCTATTGAAATTACGTCCCTGATCATAAATACCGTAAGTTTGTTGACCTTGGTTATTATACGAAAAGTTTTTGTTTACAAAAGAATAATCAGATTGCTGTACTTCCAAGAGCTGTAAAAGATCTCTGAATGCTGAAATGTTTTCTTTTTGCTGTCCCGTTAGAAGTGACACTCGTAATGACCGTGGTAATTTGGAAATGCATAATTGTATAAGTGCGGATTCACTGTACGGTTCACTTAGGTACTGGTTTTGTTGTACCATGTGCTCAAAAAATTGCGTCACACTGGGAAAATTGGAGTTCTCGTAATTCGGCAAACTAATCAACTGATCTTTAATTCCGCGCTGTGTCGTCTTCGACCAGTACGCTGACAGAAAAGCATTCTGAAATTCCTCTACTGAATAGCATTGCCTCGCGATCGGTCTCATACGAGTTGCCGGTTCGCCTTCCAAAAAACTGCAAATAAATTCAAGTTTATGTGTTACAGGCCAAGTCGGTGGAAGAGCAAAGCTAAATTGTTGAATCCAATCCAGTGGGTGAATCTGCGTTCTATCGTTTTTAAAAACTTTAAACTTTCTCACTGACAGAAAATGTTTGTAGTCGAAATTATCATCTCTGTGTGATGGAACAGGTTCAGGATCGTAAGAGAATCTATTGAACTGTGGTTGATCGGAATCTAAGTCCCGTACTCTCTGTATATTACCCAAATTATACGCGCTGTGTGAGTCTGACACATGTTCATAAAGTGGCGTCTGTTGTGGCATCTTATTAACTGAAATGTTTTTCATCTCTGTCACTTCTTGTTGTAAATTTGATAACTTCCTACGTAACGTGTTGTTAGATGAATCGATCTCGTTAATTGTCTGCTGTAAATTTTGAAATTCAGGTGTTTGGATAAATGAAACCGGTGCAGTATCGTCTGATTTATTGTCATTAGTATTTTCGATAACATCAATACGACTGGCCAATTCGTCACATTTTTCAGTCAGTATTTTAACCTGATCATCGGTTTTAGAATCAGACGCATTAATCTGTTTTTGCAACTTACGCGTAGTTTCGCTCAGTTTTTTAACATCAGCTTTGATGACATCGCAATCCTGTGTTAGATCTAATTGTTCGAATCTGTCTGTCACTGTTTGAATATTTACTGTGTGTGTATCTGTTTTTGATTTAAGATCAGAAATTTCATCCCGTAATTCCGCGTTCAATTGTTCTATGGTATTAATTTTGTCGGACACTGTAGTAATATTATTGTCTACATACGTCTTCGCATCGCGAACATTTTACGTTTGTCCTCTTGTCTTTGTGCAGTGATTGTTTCCATGACTTGTCGTTTTACTTTGTTTTGATCTTGAATAAATTTGCGGAAACGCGTATCACTGTTTTGTATGTGCTGATTAAACCGCTCGTTCATCTGAGTGTTCTGCTGTTTGAATTTCGCGTCTATCTTTGCGTCCACTGTGCGCGAAAGTTCTACCGTCATTGCTTTAAACTCTTCCCGTAATTGTGTAGCTTTTTCAGAGCATTGTTTAGCGACTCCGCTAATTTCGTCTCTGAGTGTTTCTGTTGCGGCTGTCTGCATTTCCCTTAATTCTTGCGCAACAGACTTAATTTCTTCGCTATTTTTTTGAGAACAAGCCTCAATTTCCACGCGCAACTGTTCCTTAGTGTCATGGCACTGCGCGGCAACGGCTCTAATTTGTTCACTAAGCTGTCTGTTCTGTTCCCTAAGTTGTTTGAGATCTTCGGCATTATTGTCAAGTTTTTCATTTAAGTGTTGTTTGAGATTTTCATTATCTTGTTTGTTCTGTTCCCTAAGTTGTTTAAAATCTTCACTCTGTTGTCTGAAATTATTGTCTGTTTTCTCACTCTGTTGTTTGATATCTGCAGTAATGTCGTTCTTAAACTGTACCATTATTGCCATAAATTGATTCAAATCAAAAGTAGCATTTGCATTCTCAGTGCTCTGTGATGGAGTACATGCAATTATCACGCTTTGTGTGACCATTTGGTCATTCTGCAACTTACAAAAAGGATTATCAGTCGGATGTACACTGTCAGACATTATTTCGGAATTAAATGGATCCGTCATACTCTCACTACACTGACCATTTTCATTCGAAAAATTTGTCTGTACATTACTTAGATTTTCTAAATCGGGTGTGTTAAGCTCGGCAGCGCTCATTACTATAGACCGCTCCGCGTCATCAATTGTCGTCAAGTTAACAGACGAGACAATTGAGTTCGTTTGTTCATCATTAAGGTAAAAGTCATCATTAGTGGTTGGAATGCACTGATTGTTAGTGAACGCAGGATTGTCATCATTACACTGCGTGTCGCATGTCCTATCGGTAAAGTTGTTTAAATCGGTAGTTTCGTTCGTAATACCTCGCGATACACTATTCACAGTCTTTCGCGGCATTTTTACAGTAGTCACAATTATTCAAAAACAAATAAGCACAATAGATCAACAAATTGCCGTTGACCCGTAGAAAGAAAGTCACAAGTTAATAAAAGCGTTGCGCCAAATCCTAATTATATCTAAGCAAATAAGAGCAGATATCTGACTGTTGTTCAAAAGACTCTCAACGAAATACGATCCTGGACTGGGTGTCGCCAAGTGTAACCTCCCCACAATGAAATTTAAAAAAAGACAATATTTAATTATGAATGCTAATGGACATTGCGCTAAGTGTAACCTCCCCACCGTAATTTTTTTTAAATGTAATGACAATACTTAATAGAAATGGGAGCCAAGTGTAACCTCCCTAGCAATTAAATTCAATGACAATAAAAGTGAGGATCGCAATCTGACACAAATGTAAGTTCTTCACAAAAAAATTAAAGTCCATTCAGTGATAAGAAAATCTCAGTGATAATGATAATTCAATTAAACCGAAATATCGGTCCTTGGCCCTGTGCAAAAATCAAAAATTAAATTCTTACCTCATTACAACACCTAGTCAAATTTCTGCTCTTGTTGTTGCGCACCGCTTGGAGGGACTGCATTGCAAATAATAATATTCCCTTTTTTTTTCTTTTGTAATCTAATTGAAAACTGAAACTTTTGTTTAGGGGAAGTGGAACGAAATAGTTACTTCAATTAAATGAAAATTTTATGTAAAATTGCTTTTGAAATCAAAGTTATTATTGGGGGCACCTGTTGAAAATTAGTTACAATAATTAAACTTTACATTATCCGATGATTATCTTAATTAACAGTATACCTCATTCAGCATCTTGACCAGTGTTGTCGCCAGACCACATCACGCAATCCCACTGGACTGCTACCATTGACCGACCGCTCTGCATGACGACTACTAGTGTACTGCCCGCCACTGAACAGAGCTACTGCTCGCGACGACTACTGACAGAGTACTGCTCTCAACTAGACAGAGCTACAGACTCGCAACGACTGACTGACAGACTGAGAACCGCTCGCAACACTCGCGCGGTCAAGCGCATACTCTCTGGTCACAGATGCTACAATGCCTCGCCATCGCTGCTATGTTACATACGTGTTTCAAACGTAACCGTAAATTGAAACACGTACGCAAAGAGGCCACAGCCCACATTCACATGAGTGCATAAACAACAGCACAGCATGAGAAAAACAGCTATATACATAACATTAGCAGCCGGACGCTGTGGCCGAGCGGTCGTGGCGCTTCAGTCCAGAACCGCGCTGCTGCTACGGTCGCAGGTTCGAATCCTCCCTCGGGCATGGATGTGTGTGTGTTGTCCTTAGGTTAGTTAGGTTTAAGTAGTTCTAAGTCTAGAGGACTGATGACCTCAGATGTTAAGTCCCACAGTGCTTAGAGCCATTTACATAACATTAGCGATACAAGTCCATGCACGACATGAAAGAGATTCATGCAGTGTATAAACAATACTGGTCGTACGAATCGTAGGTCCAAACTAACAGGATTACGCCAACTGAGTACCATAAGAAAACACTGAGGACAGCAGATGGCACTGTAGATTGCTGCCCGCAGAACAATGTCATACCAAATACATGACAGTAGTACATCTACGCTCCCGTTCATTAACGTCAAAAAATCTAATAACAGGAATCTAATACACTGTAGGTATGGTATAATACTATGGATACTACTCATTAAGCAAAAGAAAAGCAAAAAATTGGTAAAAATGTGACGATTATGTGTTCGTTTTAATTTACATGCTGGGAAAGCTTTAAACATCACATACATGCAATATTACCTAGAAGAGAGTTGTATGCATGCAAAATTGGTATGTTTGTTCACTAGTATGGCGAATGAAGGCCCTTTCCATATCCCACTATTGTTCTCTGCAGTGTTGTGATGTTCGCAGTGTACTTCAAGCAGTAGTAGAATATATACTGCAAAAATATGGTTCACTTCCTTAGTGGTAGTTCACAGCATCCGTGTCGTAATTATGGCTCCAAGAATTGAGATATCAATAGACAAACCTACTGTAGTTGAAGCACTCAGACAAGCGGGTTTATCTATGTCCCAGTTTGCGAAACAATATGGCGTGTCTATAGGGGGAGTACAACACAAGCTTCACAGCCGGAAGATAGCAGATAACAATGAAGACCTACCACGACCAGGAAGATCTCGTTCAACAACTAAAAGTGATGACAAATTCATCACAATTACGAGTAAGAGAAATAGGTTGAAAACAGCCGCACAGATTCACTCACAATTGGTAGAAATGAACAAGATAATCATATATGTTGCATCAGTAAAAAAGACATAGATGCCGCCTTGAATGGACATGTCGCAGAGAGGCAAGGCGGTGGTGGTGGTTAGTGTTTAACGTCCCGTCGACAACGAGGTCATTAGAGACGGAGCTCATGCTCGGGTTAGGGAAGGATTGGGAAGGAAATCGGCCGTGCCCTTTCAAGGGAACCATCCCGGCATTTGCCTGAAGCGATTTAGGGAAATCACGGAAAACCTAAATCAGGATGGCTGGAGACGGGATTGAACCGTCGTCCTTCCGAATGCGAGTCCAGTGTAGAGGCAAGGCCTTCTGAAACTGGTAAATAAGAAGAAAGACTCATATGAGCAAGGAAACAAAGTAAATGGACACATAAAGAGTGAAAGAAAGTGTTATTGACACACGAATTGCAATTAGATTTCATTCCATTCATTACCAGAAGGAGAGCACTTGTTCGTCGATCTGAAGCAGAAAGGGTGGTCAGGTAGTGCAATCTACCTACAGTTAAAAACGGTGGAGGTTTGGTTATGGATTGCAGGTATTTTTCATGAGAAAGAAATGGTGACGTTGTGAAAACAGAAGTGTGTACGGACCAGAAGCACTACCACGGCATATTTCATTATCATACGATACCATGTGGTTTGTGCTTGGTAGAGAAAGGGCTCACATTAAAACTAGGTAGTGGCCCAAAGCATGGGACGGCGTTCGGCATCAAAGGAAAAACAGAAGATACTGAAAGATAAGTTGTGGTCATCTCTGAGCCCAACTTGTAATCCTACTGAAACGGTCTAGGACTTAGTGGACAGAAGACATATCCGGAAAATTAACATAACAAGTAAGGTATATCTCTGGAATGTCGTAAATTCACATAACAAGCAAGGAACGTTTCTGGAACGTCGTTAAGGATGTGTGGAATCATACAGACTTACGATACCTACAAAACGTATTGACAGCATGCCTCGAATTTCTGACGGAGTCATTAAATCCAAGGAAAGATACTTTGATGAAAGTAAAATATAATTTTCCTGTATGTATTATATATTTTTAAGTGAATATAATTATATTTTTGGAGCAATAAAGCTTTCTTGTGCTCATGTTTGAAATAGCAGATAACAATCACGGTTTATTGAAATTAATGAGCAATACTGTATGACACATCGATGTGCTAGTCATTTCAAAAGTTATGCCTTAATTATAAGTATCAAAACATCCAACAGAGACAGTTTCACTTACAACAATGACGTGAGTTTCACGAACATCGTATGACTATCTTCGGATCACCATGTGACTGCGATTGACCCAGTTTCATCACGAAACTTGGGAACCCTTACATAGGGCATTTTACAATAACAATAATCGTTTCTTCGTTATTGTGTATTAATATATCCAGCACTCCCTATAATGTTAAACGCACTGTGTAACTTTCAAGATGTTACAAGCGATTGTCTTCCATTTGGTTTTATTTTTACTGGATCTACAGTGCCATGCTGTGACCAACTTGTTTACTTACGGAACACAATTTACCAAAACCTCTCATTTTGCATTCATCTTTTGTACTGACAACACTGAAGAGATCTGTTCTATGGCATGTCTGAACTTTTAATTCTTAATGTTATCTACGTAGTTGTTTTTCTTATACTCTACTCCTGTATACATAATCACGCGAATGTGGCTTACAGCAGCTTCCCGTGTGTTTTTCAGTTTACACTTACGTTTTATTATCAACTGACAAGACACATTGTGTGAGTTTTTAGTAATGCCTTGTTGAAACTAATGACTTCTGATATGTTTCTGTATATAAATTTTTTCTGATATTTTCTTCTTTGTACAACACTTTTGGAGATCACCAGTGTCAGAAACATGTCAAAAATACAACGAAACATATGTTCCACACAGCATATAATTAAATTATGTAAGTGCAACTGCCCGCAGCTCGTGGTCTCGCGGTAGCGTTATCGCTTCCCGCGCATGGGGTCCCGGGTTCGATTCCCGGCGGGGTTAGGGATTTTCGCTGCCTCGAGATGACTGGGTGTTGTTGTGTCGTCTTCATCATCATTCATCCCAGTTACGGGCGAAGGAAGGCAATGGCAAACCACCTCCGCTAGGACCTTGCCTAGTACAGCAGTGCGGGTCTCCCGCATCGTCCCCTACGCTCCTCGGAGTATGGACCTCATCATCATCAAGTGCTACTATGACAGCTTCAGCTTTTTTTGCGTTCAAGCGATGTATTTACAAAAAAATACACAATGCTGAAGAACAAGGAAAGGTAACTAGAAACTAGAATACAGCCGTAACTTAACCCCATTGCTGATCTAACGTGTCCTAAAATTAACCTACGGCGTGTATACGATATTGCAGTGCTTGTAATATTCCGCATTACGATGCAATGCTCGTTTGAATATGATGGTTGACGTTTGGGTATGGCCGTGAGTCCTGCTCGGATAGCCTAATGGTAAGGCGACAGCTCGCGATAAGTAGGAAACCTGGGTTCGAATCCCTGTCCGGCACCAGTTTTCATTGTCTTAATTCCATTATACAGCTGATGCTTGTCCATAATCGCAAATGCGAATACATTTCATCTGTACGGCAAGAATGTCTGGGCCCATTGTCTCCGTGAGACACAACATAATGGTGCGCTTCCATAGTTAGCGGTAGGCTAGCACTGTGCGAAGGTGGGGGTGGCTGCCTTGACCAACGGCGTGAAGGCAGGTGTCTGTTTCTCTGGCCAGCGTGCAAGCCGACACTGAGAAGGCGGTGCCAGCGGAAGTCCCAGAAGTTTGCCGTTCAAGACTTCGACTGTTGCCAAAGGCTGCCCCAGATCAGTATACTATCCAATTAAAGTCGCGATTATTTCGCTACTATAGGAAGCACTCAACACGCGAAAACATTATTTGGCTCAGAAAAAATATAGAAATTGTTTAAAACGGGATTGCTTTTGATAGGATAGTAAAGCACGATTTAACAAAAAAATGGTTCAAATGGCTCTGAGCACTATGGGACTTAACATCTATGGTCATCAGTCCCCTAGAACTTAGAACCACTTAAACCTAACTAACCTAAGGACAGCACACAACACCCAGCCATCACGAGGCAGAGAAAATCCCTGACCCCGCCGGGAATCGAACCCGGGAACCCGGGCGTGGGAAGCGAGAACGCTACCGCACGACCACGAGATGCGGGCACGATTTAACATTTATCCTGGAAGCAGTCAAGACGTCATTCGGCAGCGTACTTCAGGCAGCAGCGCATTACACATGAAAATTGTATCAATATATAAAATTCAAGCGTTTAATTGAGAAATTGATTTTATAGACTCTACGCCTACGTCATACTCCGCAATCCACCTAATGACGTGTGGTGGAGGGTACTTTTTGTACCACTAACTGAGCCCTCCAACACTGTTCCACTGACGAATAGCGCGTGGGAAGAATGATTGCCAGTAAGCCTCTGTATTGGCTCCAGTTTCTCGAATTTTCTCCTCGTGGTCATTATGTATGTGGGGAGAAGTAATATGCTGTCCGACTCTTCCCGAAAAGTGCTCTCTCGAAATTTCAGTAATAAATCTCTCCGTGATGCGCAACGCCTCTCTTGTAGCGTCTGCCAGTGGAGTTTGTTTAGAATCTCCGTAACGCTCTTACGCCGGCTAAACGATCCCGCGATGAAATGCGCCGCTCTACGTTGGATCTTCTCTGTCTCTTCTATCAGTCCTACCTGGTAGGGATCTATGATCAACACTCAAGAACTGGTCGAACAAGCGCCCTATAGCCGCGCGGGGTAGCCGCTCGGTCTTGGGCGCCTTGTCACGGTCCACGCGGCTCCCCCCGTCGGAGATTCGAGTCCTCCCTCGCGCATGGGTGTGCGTGTTGCCTTTAGCGTAAGTTAGTTTAACTTAGATTAAGTAGTACGTAAGCTTAGGTACCGGTGACCTCAGCAGTTTGGTCCCATAAGACTTTATCATAAGTTTCCAATTTCCAAGCTCCCTAAAGCCACTTCCTTCATGAATGAGTTACGTTTCCATAAGATTCTTTCTATGATTCTGAGTCTGGCATCTGCTTTTCCCACTATTTATTTTATATGGTCATTCTAATTAACGTCGCTCTGCATCAGCTGTACAGCAGTCGATTTCTTTTCCTGTGTATGCGCAGTATGTTACATTTATTTACGTTCCGGGTCAACTGCCAGAGCCTGCACCATCCATCATTTCTCTGGACGTCATTCTGCGAATCGTCACTACCCTCTGGCGTTGCCACTTTGTTATAAAGAACCGCATATTCTGCGAACAGCCTTAAAGAGCATCCGATGCTTTCTATTATATTGCTACAGAAGAATGCTGAAGATTAGATAGATAGATCACATAACTAATGAGGAGGTATTGAATAGAAATGGGTAGGAGTTTGTGGCAAAACTTGACAAGAAGAAGGGATCGGTTGGTAGGACATGTTCTGAGGCATCAAGGGATCACAAATTTAGCATTGGAGGGCAGCGTGAAGGGTAAAAATCGTAGAGGGAGACCAAGAGATGAATACACTAAGCAGATTGAGAAGGATGTAGGTTGCAGCAAGTACTGGGAGATGAAGAAGGTTCCACAGGGTATAGTAGCATGGAAAGCTGCATCAAACCATTCTCAGGACAGAAGACTAAAAAAACAACATATATATATATATATATATATATATGTGTGTGTGTTGTTTTATATATATATATATATATATCGGTTTCGTTCCGTTAAGAGTGACGTCTTGAGTTCAGTCTCCAAGAATGTCTTGAATCCAGTGGAAATTCTGATCCGATACTCGATAATCTCGAATTTTTTGTACTATACGGCAATGCGGAACGCTGTCAAATGCTTTCCTGAAGTCAAAGAACACGGCATCAGCCTGAGTGCCGTTGCCTACCGCATTCTAGACCTCACGGAGGAACAGAGCGAGCTGATTTTCACAAGAACTCTCTTTGCGGAAACTATGCTGATTTTTATAGGGGAGATTTTCATTCCAAAAAACGTTGCAATACTTGAGCATCAAACATGTTCCACAATTCTACAACAGATTGACGTCAACGATGTTGGTCTATAATTGTGTGCATCTGTCCTACGACCATTCTTAAAAACGGGGATGACTTGCTCTTTCTTCCAGTCGCTAGGTACCCTTCTTTGCTCAAGCGATCTACATAAATTACTGCAAGCAGACAGCAAGTTCTTTCGCATAACCTTTGTAGAATCTTATAGGTATCTTATCTGCTCCTGATGCCTTTCCACTACTAAGCGATTGTAGCTGTTTTTCTATTCCGGCGATCGATTATCTCAATATCTGCCATTCCGAAGTTCGTACGACGATTGAAAGGAGGGGCCGTGTTATGATCTTCCGCGGTGAAACAATTTCGGCATGAATAGATGATTTTGACCCACTTACTGATTTTACATACGACTGTGCACTATGACCTTCAGTAGGCGATACTAATTCTGGGACCTCTCCTTGGATGATCCTGCAGTTTACGAAAATCATATTACCCTTCTATATCTCTGATCTGTGACAACGAACATTTGAGGACACTACGGCTCATTTATTAGTAAAATCGTCTTTGAGTCCAAGGGGGGGTTTCTATAACTTAAAAAAGTCCCATGTGCACGCCATACGTATTCCGCTACCCTAGTAGCCGCTTTCTGAGTGTAGTGCACGCCTGACGTATTAAGGGGAAACCTACAATTCTGCAACCGACAGTGGATGTCTAGAAATTCGCATCCAATACCGTCACAAAGTCGTCTGAGGCTCTGCTTCAGACCTTCCATTCAGCTCCAAACCGGACGACGGCGGTCAACCCTGAGCACGATGATGAAAATAGGCAGCTTAACGTGCACCCCGCGTGCGATGCTAGTTGCCTTCACCAAATCAGCCATCCGCCGAAAGGAGCCGAGGATGCCCTCAGAACCCAAGCGGCGGGCGTCATTCGTGCCGACATGTGTCAACATATGCAGCCCTTTCACTCAGTACGCCCGATAGCCGCCGGCAGGGCCTCCTCCACATCACGAACGAGATGCCTCCGCCCCCCGCCGAACATACCGAGTGCACTGTAGCATTCTTTCCCGCCCTGCGTGCTATGTCCCTAAGGGGCTCCACAACCCGCCTAACATTGGAGCTCCCAATGAGAAGCATACCCACCCTCTGCCCTTGTCCACACTGGGCAGGAAAATCTGCCGCTGGTCCAACAAGAGGGGCTTCCCGTGCTGACTGGGAGTTATCATCAACACTGGGCAGCACCTCGTATGTGTTGCTAAGGCGAAGAGAGCCAGCCGCGCGAACTGCGCCCTCTTTCGCCTTCCGCCCAGTGACACGGGAACCCACCGCTGTCTGCCACCAACTGTAAGATGTTGCGTATCAGAAGATGCAGCGACACCCGAGCCACCAGGGCATTCCAAATGCCCCAGAGGTGTCACAGGTCTCGTCAACTGCGCCCCAATTCCGCTGAAACTTTGAGCATTAGCCAGAAGCATGTCGACGGTAGCCAACGCAGCTTCCATCCGTTGACAGACAACAGCCAATTCTCTTTGTGTACTCCCACAAAAAGCACAGTTCAAATGGTTCAAATGGCTCTGAGCACAATGAGATTAACATCTGAGCTCATGAGTTGCCTAGAACTTAGAACTACTTAAACCTAACTAACCGAAGCATATCACACACATCCATGCCCGAGGCAGGATTCGAACCTGCGACCGTAGCGGTCGCGCGGTTCCGCACTGAAGCGCCTAGAACCACTCGGCCACAACGGCCAGCAACAAGCACAGTCCCTAGCCATATGGCAGCGTGTAAAAAATGGATATAATATCTTAAATGGCGCTACTGAGTTTGGAATGTACGCAGAATATAACGAGGAGAATAAAGAAACACTAAAAACTGATGATTATCCATTACGGATATTTTAAAACCGTGACTGTATATTGAACGTAAATAAGTTGGACAAAATTGCAACCAGTCACTTTTTTGAATAACTGTCTTTTATTCCATGAACCGGTTTTCGAACCTTTTCAGGTTCATCTTCAGATGGTTTCACGAAGCTACATCATTATTGCTAGCATAATGCTGGGTGGTGGCTCTATGACAAAAAGATGGAGCACACTTTAATGTATCGCCATGACTATAGCTTATCTGTCGATATGGACGTAAATTTAGTTTTTTACTTACTGCGGCAGTATAGGTGGCTTTTATACATATTACTTCTAACTGGAACAAACAGAAGCTGCTTTTACCAATATTCCAGATCACTTTAATGTAAGAATAAATATAAGTCAACAGTTAAAGAACTTTTGTTCATGGTTTTTTAAATATAAAGTGTACAGCCATACAAACAGCTTTAGTCCACTACAATCACTATAACTTTTATACTTATACCTTTAAATAAGATAAACTGAATCTACTCTTGCTAATACCCCAGATCATGTTAACATAACAGAAATAAGTCAACAGTTCATCTGAAGGTTTGTTATTAATTCAAATTTAAATATAAAGGTCCAGCTGCATCTCACTGCAGATACAATAACCCTGTATCATTGATTCCTGGGTATTCATGTTAATGCCAATCATGATTATAAATAAAAAAATTGCTATAAACTGCCTGTATTATACGTAATATACAAATAGAAATAACATATCAGATCACCCGAAGTTTATTCTTGTAGTAATTTATTTACATATTTTATTTTGTTCAAAAATGGTTTAATTGGCTCGAGCACTATGGGACCTAACATCTGACGTCATCAGTCCCCTATAACTTAGAACTACTTAAACCTAACTAACCTAAGGACATCACACACATCCATGCCCGAGGCAGGATTCAGACCTGCGACCGTAGCGGTCGCGCGGTTCCAGACTAAGCACCTAGAACCGCTCGGCCACACAGGCCGGCTTTTATTTTGGGCTCTCATGCTCTCGCCAGTCTGATTAAAATATTTGCCCTTATATCGACTTTAATACATGTAACGAAGAACAAATTACATCTCTGTGCAAAGTAGGCGTATGATCTTTGTTACAAACAACAGTTGTAAATCGCATGCTGGATGCTGGGAAAGTCTCGCTCTCAGAGTGTAAATTAATACAGTTTGTGTGGAAGTGTGTGTAGTGATACAACAACTGGACATCAAAATGGAGGCAAACAGATGGACACTAGCCGAAAAAAGCCGCCAATACTGTCGCGATAAGTAAAAAACTATAGTCATGGCGATACATTAAAGTGTGTTCCATCTTTTTGTCATAGAGCCAGCACCCAGCATTATGCTAGCAATAATGATGTAATTTCCTGAAACCATCTGGAGATGAACCGGAAAAGTTTCGGAAACCGATTCATGATATAAAACGTAATTATTCAAAAAAGTGACTGGTTGCAGTTTTGTATAACTTATTTGCACTAAAAATTGCTCCGCAGATTTCTCACTATGCAAGGTTCTTAAACAGAAATAAATTTCTCTACTGAATGGATGTGTTTACAGTTATCTCTTACCAGTAACTCTGCTTACTGAAAAGCTACTGCACGAGATAAGTACGCAAACTCGAATGCGCTGATGTAAACTATACGTTCTGTACCAGCACTAGATTCAAACTTAGTAGCGTGATGTGAGCTTCTGGCGGCGGGAAAATTGCGCTAGGAATCCGCCTTACACAAGGATATGAACCTAGATTTACGGAAAAACAAAAACTTAGAGTAGTTGGCTAACCACTAGTCTACACAGTGAAATACAACAAATCACAGCGGGAAACGACCACAGTCAGGATCAGGCAGAAGTCGTGTAGGCCTACTGATGGAGAGGGAGCGTCGACCTATGCGGAGGGTAGTAGCACGAAGTTGCATGAAATCAGCAGAAAGAATCAGTCGTGAATTGCAAAGTGCTATCAGCAATCCAGAGCACAATGTCCGTGCGTTGGAAGTTACAAAGAATGGAGTCATAAGATCGAGCAGTTTCCCACAAGCCACGTATTTATGTAGTCAGCGATAAGCGACCATTGAGGTAGTGTAAAGAGCGACACGACGGCCAGTGGATGACTGGAAACGAGTGATTTGGAGAGGTGAATCACACTGTAACCTGTGGTAATCCGATGGAAGCATCAGGGTTTGGAGAATGCCTGAGGAACGTTACGTGCTATCATGTGCATGTGGATCGTGTCTATGGGTCATGGGCGACATTAAGTGGAGAAACGTTCATGCATTGTCAAATTCAACATAATACCAAAAAATCAGGGGACTGTATCCACACAACTCAGGGCACTTTTCTTTCCTACTCTTTGTGCTAGATTCGAGCATGCTCTACAAGGTAAATCGTTAATTATGAGCACCATAAAATACACTGAAGCGCCAAAGATACAGGCATGCGTATTCAAATACAGAGATATGTAAATAGAAATAATACGGCGCTGCGGTCGGCGTCGCCTATATAAGACAACAAGCATCTGTCGTGGTTTTTAGATCAGTTACTGCTGCTACAATGGCAAGGTATCAAGATTTAAGTGGGTTTGAACGTCGTGTCATAGTCGGCGCACGTGCGATGGGACAGAGCATCGCCGAGGTAGCGATGAAGTGGGGATTGTCCCAATTTACGAGTCTACCGTAAATATCAGGAATCCACTAAAACATCAAATTTCCGACACGCTGCAGCCGGAAAGAGATCTGGCAGGGAACGGCATCAACGACGACTAAAAAGAATCGTTCAACGTGACAGAAGTGCAACCCTACCGCAAACTGCTGCAGATTTCAATGCTGGGCCATCAACAAGTGTCAGCGTCGAACCGTTCAATGAAACATCATTGATACAGGCTTTCGGAGCCGAGGGCCCACTCGTGTACCCTTGATGACTGCACGACACGAAGCTTTACGCCTCGCCTAGACCAGTCAAAACCGACATTGGACTGTTGATCACCGGAAACGTGTTGGCTGGTCGGACGAGTCTCGTTTCAAATTGTGTCGGGTGCATGGATGTGTACTAGCATGGAAACAAACTCATGAATACATGGACCCTGCATGTCAGCGGGGAACTGTTCAAGCTGGCGGAGGCTCTGTAATGGAGTGGGTCGTGTACAGTTGGAGTGATATGCGACCCCTGATACGTCTAGATACGACTCTGACAGGTGACAAGTATGTAAGCATCATGTCTGATCACCTGCATCCATTCATGTCCATTGTGATTTCCGAAGGACTTGGCCAATTCCAGCAGGACAACGCGACACCACTCGACACCTCTTCTTCACATAACTTGCAGCCACTAAAGTGCATGAACATTCGAACTGAGCAGTTAGAAATAAGTGAATGGTCACGAACGTTAACCGCTAGAATCACGGGACGCCGTGCATGTGATCACCGGTAAGCATGCGGGTAGGATGAAGGTGTCGAGGCACCCAGTCGTGCTGTAGACTTATTGGCGTGTCGTAACTCTGAGAAGCCACCAAGATAACTGTAGGTGCGGTCCAAGAGAGCTGGGAGTGCACAAAACGAGCAGTGGGAGGACCTGGGGACACTTTTTTTTCACTAGCTGCTTATTTTTTATGACCCACCGTCTAATTTCTTATGCTGGGTCGTATGTTGCCACTTAGCCGCTGTGACTTGGTCCGGGGTCCGGTGTGACTGAAAGTTACACCACACCGGCTCCCCTCCCCACTCACACCGTTGCCCGTGGAGGCGGGCTCTGTTTGTTTACATCCATTTGATATCTTTTTTTTTTTGTGCAGCATTAGAGAAACTGGTAGCTAATACAAAATCAAGTGAGATATTAATAAAAAAAACGAAATTAAATATTTAGAAAGAAGGAAGGAAGAGAATTGAATAGAGAAGAGATATATATATATATTGCCCGTCACCTGGTTGTGAGCGGCGACCCGGGTCTTGGAATGACCCTCAAGACGCTGGCCATCGCTCACCATGCCTTTAACATCTACCATCCTAAAAACTAACTTGACTAGAAGAGATTTGGGTACGTTAAAGCTAGAAGCTAAGACTAAGACCTCGGTGTCCAGCGTGCTAAACTATTTACGATATACAATAGAGAGGTAACTGATTTTGTGCTTGGCTCAAAGTTGCTAATGAAATGGTTCTTGCGGTAATAATAATAAAGGTAATGACGCTAACGGTTTGTGTTGAGCCTACAAGGCTCCTAGTAGAGTACATCAGGCGCAAGCACCTCCCGGCCCCGCCGACAACACGACCTGAACGGTGGGTTTCCCCGATCTACCATAGGTATCCGTCGGGTTGGGCTCAAAAGAGAGGGACCACAATTAAGATCCTTCCATCCAGGCCGTGCGCCGCCTCTTACCAGGAGGCGTAGGTCCCTTGAAGAGGTGCCTAACTTTGAGCTTCAGATCAGAAGTAATTGGTGTAGTGGAGGTTGAGGTATAGGCAGTGTGGGTTGGTTGTACAAACAATTCATGCTGAGCCAGTGAGACTTATAATGATACGTGGTGTGGCAGTTAGCACCTTCCGGTCCCGCCAGCAACACAGCCTGAACGGTGGTTTTCCCCGATCTACCATAGGTATCCGTCGGGTTGGGCTCAGAAGAGAGGGACCACAATTAAGATCCTTCCATCCAGACTGTGCGCTGCCTCTTAATGGAAGGCGTAGGTCCCTTGAAGAGGTACCTAGCTTTAAGCTCTTATTAGACATGGAGGTGCTGTTAACTATTTACATATAAGGTGCAATCTGTTTTTAGGATTGTGTGTGACTTGTGCACCTCTTGTCGGTTGTTCCAGACTGTTCTTTGAAGTGGACTTGGTTGACACTATGGATCATCCGCCCTGGACGCTTCAATATCTGTGTTGGTGCCCTGGTCTGTATTTGTTTCTTCTTCATCACTCGTAGTGCTAATCATATCTGTGTCCCCCTGGGCATCATGATGTCTGTTTGGACCGACTTGCCTTCGATAGGGTCTGTTGCGCAAGTATTCTGTTTGCTGGACCTTCGAGATTTCGTCAGTTAGTTTGTTGAGTTCAGTCCACCTTTCCGGGTCGCGTATTATGGCATGTAGTTCGTTCTGTGTGTTCAGGCGATTTATGTGTACTGTGTGTCTTGTGTACGTGCGTTGTCCGCAGAAGAAGACAGTATGTTCAGGGGAACCTTCTTCCCCTCATGTGTATCTATTAGTCTGCTGCAGACTCACGCGGTACAGGTGCGTGGGTTAAGGGCCATGTCCTGTGATGAAATGTACCATACCGCGGCTGGGATCGATATGTTTTAAATTTGGTCTTTCCCGGATGTCAGGGAAGAAGTTGTATGAACCTGGCGGCAGCGGTAGGAGCAGGAGTTGTCGCGCAGGGATAACTGCTGACTGGGGCCACGTAATTGGCGGTCTCGGCTACGTCACACCGCCGGCCGGCCTCGTCATGCGGCAGTGGCCACACCACGGCTCGCGGTGCAGCCTGTCCTACGGTAATGCGGCGACCCGGGCACCGCAGGGCGTGCCGCCTGTAATCAGGTCTGCAGCAACACCCAAGTATACAAACACCACTGTGGCAGTTCATTTCAGGTTTAGAGACGCTACTAACAGAACCGTCGAGCACTGATCACTTGAAATGCTCCTTTACCAGAATGACTGTTTCTCTCTGCAGCAGATTGTGCCCTGCTTCATAACATCCAGAACAAGTATACGGGGCCGAGACTCGAAGTAGAACTATAAAGTCGTTGTATGCCAGTATTCCAAGAAGAATGGCAGCTGTATTACGGACAAATGGGGGTCCAACCCCTTATTAATAAACCATTACCAAGTAAGTACAGGTGTTCACATTATTTTGCCTATCCGCTGTAGGACGGGCAGCGGCAGCTACATGGCCTGGTCTCAAATGATTCAAATGGCTCTGAGCACTATGGCCGTCTATTGGACTTAACATCTGTGGTCATCAGTCCCCTAGAACTTAAAACTAGTTAAACCTAACTAACCTTTGGACATCACACACACCCATGGCTGAGGCAGGATTCGAACTTGCGACTGTAGCGGTCGCGTGGTTCCAGACTGTAGCTCCTAGAACCGCTCGGCCACTTCGGCTGGCGGCCTAGTTTCAGTCGCAGTCTTAGTCAGTCTTTGAATGTTTGCTCGTGCGTTAGTAGCGGGAGCCTCACAATGCATGACAATCTTCGGTTGCTTTTTACACTACTGGCCATTATAATTGCTACACCACGAAGATGACGTGCTACAGACGCGAAATTTAACCGACAGGAAGAAGATGCTGTGACATGCAAACGATTACCTTTTCAGAGCATTCACACAAGGTTGGCGCCGGTGGCGACACCTACAACGTGCTGACATGAGGAAAGTACATCATAAGCAAAGAGCAGTCGACCGGTGTTGCCTGGTGAAACGTTGTTGTGATGCCTCGTGTAAGGAGGAGAAATGCGTACCATCACGTTTCCGACTTTCATAAAGGTCTGATTGTAGCCTATTGCAATTGCGGTTTATCGTATCGCGACATTGCTGTTCGCGTTAGTCGAGATCCAATGACTGTTAGCAGAATATGGAATCGGTGGGTTCAGGAGGGTAATACGGAACGCCGTGCTGGATCCAAACGGCCTCGTATCACTAGCAGTAGAGATAACAGGCATCTTATCCGCATGGCTGTAACGGATCGTGCAGCCACGTCTCGATCCCTGAGTCAAGAGATGGGGACGTTTGCAAGACAACAACCATCTGCAGGAAAAGTTCGACGATGTTTGCAGCAGCATGGACTATCAGCTCGGAGACCATGGCTGCGGTTACCCTTGACGCTGCATCACAGACAGGAGCGCCTGCAATGCTGTACTCGACGACGAACCTGGGTGCACGAATGACGAAACGTCATTTTTTCGGATGGATCCAGGTTCAGTTTACAGCATCATGATGGTCGCATCCATGTTTGGCGACATCGCGGTGAACGCACATTGGAAGCGTGTATTCGTCATCGCCATACTGGCGTATCGCCCGGCGTGATGGTACGGGTTGCCATTGGTTACACGTCTCGTTCACCTCTTGTTCGCATTGACGCCACTTTGAACAGTGGACTTTACATTTCAGATGTGTTACGACCCGTGGCTCTACCCTTCGTTCGATTCCTGCGAAACCCTACATTTCAGCAGGATACTGCACGACCACATGTTGCAGGTCCTGTACGGGCCTTTCCGGATACAGAAAATGTTCGACTGCTGCCCTGGCCAGAACATTCTCCAGATCTCTCACCAACTGAAAACGTCTGGTCAATGATGGCCGAGCAACTGGCTCGTCACAATACGCCAGTCACTAGTCTTGATGAATTGTGGTATCGTGTTGAAGCTGCATGGGCAGCTGTACCTGTACGCGGCATCCAATCTCTGTTTGACTCAATGCCCAGGATTATCAAGGCCGTTATCACGGCCAGAGGTGGTTGTTCTGGGTACTGATTTCTCAGGATCTATACACCCAAATTTTGTGAAAATGTAATCACATGTCAGTTCTAGTATAATATATTTGTCCAATGAATACCCGTTTATCATCTGCATTTCTTCTTGGTGTAGCAATTTTAATGGTCAAATAGTGTATAAAAGCTGGACTCTATTACTGCTTGCTCTGCAAAGTTTCCCCGCAACTGCACGTTAAGTAAAATTGCTGTTTGCTGTATTGATATGTTCGCTAATCATTTCTGCTCCTGTCGAGCTTTTCTATGACGACAACTGCTGCACCACACTGTAAGTTCGATGTAGTACACAGCTTGTAAAATGATGAACACTTTTACTAGAATGGATCAGCGTCTGACGTAACGGGGTAAAGAACGTAAAATATTATTGAGAGACGCAAAAACTGAAGGAAATAGTTAATTTCTATGGGTCCATTCTGGGACAGACAAGCGTGGTTGTACATATCAGTTCTAATGGTTGAAATGGATCTGCGCACTATGGGACTTAACTTCTAAGGTCATCAGTCCCCTAGAACTTAGAACTACTTAAACCTCACTAACCTAAGGACATCACATAGCTGGCCAACCGTGCAGTTCTAGGCACTTCAGTCTGGAACCGCGTGACCGCTACGGTCGCAGGTTCGAATCCTGCCTCGGTCATGGATGTGTGTGATGTCTTTAGGTTGGTTAGGTTTAACTAGTTCTAAGTTCTAGGGGACTGATGACCACAGATGTTAAGTCCCATAGTGCTCAGAGCATTTGAACCATTTTTTGACATCACACACATCCATGCCCAAGGCAGGTCGCGCGGTTCCAGACTGTAGCGCCTGGAACCGCTCGGCCACCCCGGCCGGCGTACATATCAGTTTTGATTCCTATACAGTCTGTATAATTTTGAAGTACAGCATTTGGTACACCCAGTAGAAGTAGTATATGGTCAAAATAGTAAAGTATTCTTGCCAGTGGAAATGAAAATTTAGGACTGCTGCATCGCATTTAGTGTTAACACAAAACATTTCCGAATAGTCAGAGTGCGAAATTTCGCTGCCAGATTAGTTCCTCTCCCACACAGCCTTCCAGATTAATTCCTGCTCACACAGCCCTCGTAGACACCGAGCAAAGTGTCGGCATCTGGAACGACGCAAGTTTCTACAGCGGAGGGGCCTCTGCGAGACGACTGAGTTACAAGTAAAAAAATCCGAAGCAGAGTAAAAGGGTTAAAATAATTACAGGATTTAATTAGCGGCGCGTGTCCCCGGTGGGAGCCATTCGTCAGCTGGCGGGCGAGGGAAAGAAGGCCGTCCCACTGCGCTGTGCGCCCTACACCCTACGCCCCTCCCTGCCACCCAAGGCGCCCCTGCATTCCGCGCGAGCTGACGGCGACGAAATTCTTCACGCGCAGAGTCGACAACGAAGAACGCAGCGTCGGCCAACACAGTACCTCCTTGCACGAGGCAGTTCAACACTACCGAAGACAATGGAAGACGATACCTTAAGCTGTAGGCACACGAACCTAGCTGTCGAACGTTAAAGTTGAGCGTGCCAAGTTCAAAGTGCTGCTGAACGCTCAGGAATGATGCGACAAGTGCATACGGTGCGTGGGCGCCAACGTGGTATACGCGATCGCAACGCACTCCAGCGGCAGTTGAGCGATGTCTCTAGTTCGTAAATCACACTGTATACTCAACGGGCGCGCGTAAAATTCCCACGTTAGCTCTATTAAAACGCACATTTCCTCCATCGTCCACGAAAAGGAAAGTACCATGTCCAATCAATAAGGACAGAGACATATAAAAGTTCCATTACAAACAGTGCGGTACAAATTTGGAATACTTCTCCGCATAAGATAAACATTATTTCATCATTCCCACATTTTATTAAAACCCCAAGGTCAGTCTCACTTAATCACTGTTCCTACCCAATAGCAGAATCTTTGCAACATGTGAATTACGAGGCGTAAAAGAAAAGGAGCAAAATATCTTTATGGAAGCAGCGCAAGCTGTCCTGTAGATTAAGCCAATCGAACAAAGTCACCCCTCAAAAAAAGGTGAACTTATATTTACATAACATCAAATATCATAGTATATACTTACATTAAACTAATAATAAAGTATCAGAACCTAATAAAAACGCTAATGTTAAGAAATAAAATACAGGAGTGTCAAGACGCGAACCACCGCCCCAACTATCAACTTTTTTTTTAATCTCATTTTGTTCGCTTTTTGTTCGTTGCATCTGCTCGGGGCGGACGTCGTAAGGCAACCTTTTAAGTTCATTATTGATCGATTAACTCAGTTTTTTTTATTACAGAGGGCAATTAACCTTCTGACCGAACACGCTGAGCTACCGTGCCGGCTCAACTAAATACGAGACAGTTACGCTACTCATTACGCTAATCCAACAACACACGGACACATGTCGCAAGTAATCCAAGTATGTTACCCTTTGCAGAAAACCTTATCGTAGATGCGTTACTAATTGAAATTTAATTATAACAAATTGTACAAGAACAATGTGTTTTGGGTGGATCATCCTTGTGTCACTGCCTTCAAATAGCCTACGCTTATAATACGCAAGTTACAATAATTCTTCTGCCACGAATATGATGTTTCTCGTTATTTTATTGGAACTAGTGACACAGTTAACAACGGGTTTTCCAATGATTCTGAATTTGCTGCTGCTCAGAAACGGCATATATACATATAGGCTTGAAATGAATGCCAATATAGCGCCTCACAACTCTGTACTGAAGGGAGAAGGCGTGCGTGTGACGTAGGTGGCGTTGTGCCATCTCACTGTTCAACGCTCAGACGTACGCTCAGAATATCTGACATGCCAGATATTGCTCTGCACGTTCGGAAAGACTCCCGAACGTGCTATTCCACGCTATGACGTCAGAAACTCGGCACGCTCAACGTTCGGATGCACGGTCCGTGTGCCGACGGCTTTAGCATCCCCTCGACGACGAGGTATTTAGAGAAGGAGCAAGTCACCAGGTGCGGATGGAATCCCAGTTCGGTTTTACAGAGGCTATTCATCGGCATTGGACCCTTGCTTAGCTTGCATTTATCGTGCAAAGTCCCAAGCGACTGAAAAAAGTGGAGCTGACTCTTACATATAAGAAAGGTAAAAAGAAGAGACCCGAAAAATTACAGACCATGTAAGAGGTCCATGACTAAGGAATTTATTGCTAGCGCACTCGAGCAGATGTAATTTAGAGGGATTACTCACGCGCTGCCTGCGATATGTAAGCTATAAGAGAATCTCAGGCCAGAGAGCAGTGCTGGCAGCAGTAGTAGTTGTAGCTCCGGCAGTAGAGGTAAGTAGTAGCTAGCAGTCTGGTGTATGGAGTTGGCGGGGCCAGTCGTGGGGAGCGATGGCGGTGCCTGAGCGATGTAGCATAAGGTAAAAGCAGCAGCGCGCATATGTAGTTTGTTACAACAAAATTTGTACTATTGTTATATCAAGTCCCCTCGTAAATGTTTTAAAAAATCTTTTAATAATAATCTTTTTTATAAAATTATCTTTTTTTACAATCATTCACCTGAATTTAAAGAATTTACTTATTTTTGCAATCCATGGTCATCCAGATTATCGTAAAGAAAAATCAGTTGTTCCTTTTTATACGTGACAAATGTAGCAGCCAGCATTGCACTGGGCTGTGCCAGAAAAATTTCTTATAGGAGCAGATATATACGCGTTATCCGGCGACTTTATTGAGGTAAGAATTTTCAATTTATTCAGAATGATCTTTCAGGGCCACAACGCAGCACTGCTCCGTCCAAGTTTACCAGTGTAAATTCACAGTCAGTTAATTATTGAAAGGTTGTATATGAGTCACATTTTTTATTGGGAGGTTAGTCACATTTTTATTGCAAGATTACGGAGTAATAAACTGTTGCGAGGTTACACTGAATGTGAATGATATATTTATTTTTTCTGTTGGGAGGTTACAACCAGTATCCCTAACGTCGGTCTGGTGAAGAATTCTTGAGGATGTTCTAAGTCGGAATATAATAAATTGCCTTGCGAAGGAAAGTTTCTGTCCACAACTCAGCTCGTGAGAAACTCAGCCTGCACTTTTCACGCGTAACATCCTGCGAACCGTGGATGAGGGGCAACAGGAATATTCCATATTTCTAGATTTCAGAAACGATTTGACACGGCGCCGCACTACAGACTGTTAACGAAGGTATAGTCATTTGGAATAGGTTCCCAGATATGTAAATGGCTCCAAGTCTTCTTAAGTAATACAACTCAGTACGTTGTCCTGGACGGCGAGCGTCATATCAGAGACAAGGGTATCGTCAGGAGAGCTCCAGGGAAGTGTGACAGGACCTATCATGTATTCTATATAATAAATGATATGACGGAGTTGGTGAGCAGCAGTCTGCAGTTATTTGTCGGTGGTGACACAGTGTACGGGACATCGGGAAACTGTTGTCATTGAGTGACTGTAGGAGGATGTAGGACAACTTAGACAAGAAAAATGTGAGTTAATGAGGACGAGCAGGAAAAACAATCCAGTAATGTTAGAATGCAGTTTTAGTGCTGCACTGGCCGACACAGTCGTGTCGATTACATATCTGGGAGTCACGCTGCAAAGTGATATGAAATTCAAATGGTTCAAATGGCTCTGAGCACTATGGGACTTAACATCTATGGTCATCAGTCCCCTAGAACTTAGAACTACTTAAACCTAACTAACCTAAGGACATCACACAACACCCAGTCATCACGAGGCGACATGAAATTGATCGAGCACATGTGGCCGCTAGTAGGGAAGACGAATGGTGGACTTCGGTTAATTGGGAGAGTTCCAGAAAAAGTGTGGCACATCCGCAGGGTCTCTGGGGAGGAATAGTCAGTATTCAGGGATACTACAAGAAAGATCATTTGAAGCAACAGAATTCCAGTAAACGTGAGCTCCAAAAAGTAAACCCTGACAGCTATGAGTAGTTGTTCAGTTGAAGAAATGTGTGCCAAAGTAGCGGATATGAAAAAGTGCTCCAAGGTATGCACTTTAGAGCTCATGTTTACTGGACTTTCTTCTTGCTTTGTGCTTCCTACCACCTCCCAAAATAAGGAATGCGAAGAACCTCCGGTAGAAAAGGTTTGTTCGCAGTATCTAAATGCAGAAGTGCCCATACCTCTTAAGCATTTCAGAGCCCGTGTTTATTGGACATTTTTTTCTTATTTTGATCCATACTACCAGTTCTCAAAAATTTGGAACTTACAGTACAAGAGATTTGTTCCACAGTACCGAAGCCGAAAAAGTTCTCACAGTTATTACGGTATTTTTAGAGCCCATGTCTACTAAACGCTTTCGCTTCAAATGGCCCTTCGTGTCCACTTCTCAAAAATTTGGAACTTACAGTACAAGAGATTTGTTCCACAGTACCGAAGCCGAAAAAGTTCTCACAGTTATTACGGTATTTTTAGAGCCCATGTCTACTAAACGCTTTCGCTTCAAATGGTCCTTCGTGTCACATCCCTGAATATTGACCATTCCTCCTGATACACCCTCTATAAAGGAAATCTAGTGTGGGACACCAGTGTGAACCATTCTGGAGTACTGCTAGAGTGTTTGGGATGCCACCCACGCTTGGGATCCCTACCAGGTCAGATGTTTGGGATCCCCACCAGGCTGGACCAAAGGAAGACATCCAAGCAACTAGATGTGTGACCGGCAGGTTCTGTCAGCGTTCGAGTGTTAAAGAAAAGCTTGGGGAACTCAAATGGAAATCCCTGAAGGGAAGACGACGTTCTTTTGACGAAACACCGTTGAGAAGATTTAGAGGAAAGCAGAAAGATGCTACTGCCGCCAACGTATATTTCGCGTAAGGACAAAGAAGATAAGAGAAATTAGGGTTCATCGGGAGGCGTATTGACAGTCGTTTTTTCCACGCTCCATTCGTGAGGAATAGAAGAGGGAATGACTAGCAGTGATACAACGTACCCTCAACGGAGCACCATATGGTAGCTTGTGGTGTGTTTGTGTGATGTAGATACAGACTGGTCTTTAGTGATAGAGGACAAGCTGGAGTTGGGAAAAGATGCGGAATCATTAAGTTCATTTTCTTTGTGTTACATAAAAATTTAGGTGTCAAAATATTGGTGACTGCTATTGCTTCTCCTAGAGAAACTTAGAGATACTGCTCGTAATTGGCTTTCATCCTGTCTAAAAGGGTGCAGGGAGTGAACGTTGTGAAACAGCATCTTCAAACTGGGGAATAATCACACCTGTACCTGTACACCTGTACCTGTCTTGTTTCTTGTTCTTATCAGACTCATTATGAAATGATCTTCCATCATATATTCAAGAAGCAATGTAAATTTTATAATCAAGCTTTATGGAGTAACTTCAACATCTGAAAATGTGAAACTACCTGCCCATATATATAAAGGATTTAGTATATACCAAACAAGAACTGAAATAATATCTACTTAATAACTGTTTCTGTTCCATAGGAGAATTTCTTGATGGTTAGTAGTACGGTGTGTGTGCACACATGTGGTGGTTGTGTGTGTGTGTGTGTGTGTGTGTGTGTGTGTGTGTGTGTGTGTGTGTGAGCGCGCGAATGCTTTGGAGAGGGGGTCGGAGCATAGTGAAGTATAGATCGCTGTATGTGTGTGTTAAAAAAAGACTTAGCTTAACGAATTATATAAACGGTCAGCAAGCTGCCATATTTTTCCTAAGGAAGTGTACCATAACTGTCAAACTGAGCCAGCCGGAGTGGCCGAGCGGTTCTAGGCGCTTCAGTCTGGAACCGCGCGACCATTACGGTCGCAGGTGCGAATCCTGCCTCGGGCATGGATGTGTGTGATGTCCTTAGGGTAGTTAGATTTAAGTAGTTCTAAGTTCTAGGGGACTGATGACCTCAGCTGTTAAGTCCCGTAGTACTCAGAGCCACTTGAACCATTTGTAAAACTGACTCGTTCCACTTCATAGCGAGAGATTCCCATTATCTTCCCAGGAACATGCAAATAACTAACTAACTTACTAATTAATTAATTAATTCGGACTAAGCCAATATGCTAGAAACATGATGCCCATTGGCATTTTTTTGTTTGTATTTTTTTTTTTTCTTTACAGTCGATCGATTAGGAAGCTGATTTGACTCGTTTTCAAAGTTCACGCTAAGACAAAGATCAAGACAGTATTTTGACCTGGATTGCGTAAAGAAGTGGTTTACGTAGTTATAAGGGGCAGTCAAATGAAAACCGAACACCTGCTACAAGGGGATCGTGGAATCTTACCGATCAAAATTAATCACCACACGCACTAACACATTTATCCCACTGGGAGGTGAGACGATCAGTTCCTGTTTCTAGAACGCGCTCAGCCGCTGACGGATCCACAACCGCACCCACTCTTGCACTTCTGCTCGATGAATTCCTCAAGTGTGCTGTGAAGACGCTTTGTGGAAACTGCAACTCGCTATAAAGTCAAAACCCCCAGGAATGCTGACGGGCGGAACCCCCCTGATGCACGAAATCCCACACAGTAAACCATACGAAAGCTGCGCCTTCGCGATTTGTTTGGGGAACACTGCAGCATCCCCTATACAGCCCGGATCTTTCAGAATGTGGTTTCACACACCTGGAAGCCTGAAGAAAGACATGCGTGGACCCCGGTTCCAGACGGACGAGCAAGTGCAGAAACGGGTGTGGTTGTGGATCCGACAGCGGTCGGAAATTGATTGTCTCGTCTCCCAGTGGGATAAATTTCTTAACGCATGTCGTGATTACTTTTGAATGGAACCATTCCATGGTCTCATTGTGGTTCTCATTTCACTGCCTCTCACAAATCCTCGTCCTTTGATATATCTGACCTACGACAGGCGTCGATTGGACGCTCTCCACTTTCTCTAACCGGTGCTTCTTCTTCCTTTCCCTCTATTGTCTGTAATTTTTTCTTCAAACACCCTTTGTCGGAGGTAGTTTCTATGCAGTGCGTGTCCCAACCAAAATGTTTCCCTCACTCTCATCATTTGCACTAGCATTGTCTCGTCTTCTACTACCAAATAGCCTTCTTCATTCGTCATACTATCAGTTTAGTTCACATGCAACAATCCCCTCTACAGCAACATTCCTAAATTATCCAAGATTGTTCGTTTCCTGTTCTGACTGTCCATGATTCTCAGCCACATACTACATTCTGGATAAAACACTTAGCAAGTCTCTTTCTTAACTCACATTACCTTAAGCACATTTACCCCCAGTTATTCTAGTTCTTATTTCCTCCGCACAACTTCCAGTTTTTGTCATCACACTTCCTAAGTTCCTAACATATTTGTCTTGTTCCAATATTCCTCTTTCAGTGATATTTTGTGGAACCTTCATGTTTGCTGCTTCTCAACACTTTGAACTTTCCTACATTTATCCTCGTTCCATTTTCTACGCTCAGTTTACTATATTCACCATCACAAACTGTAGATCTTGCTCTGAGCCAGTCATCAATGTTTGACCACCAGCATATTCAATTGTCTTTATCAAAAAATGTTCAAATGTGTGTGAAATCTTATGGGACTTAACTGCTAAGGTCATCAGTCCCTAAGCTTACACACTACTTAACCTAAATTAACCTAAGGACAACGCACACTCACATGCCCGAGGGAGGACTCGAACCTCCGCCAGGACCAGCCGTACAGTCCATGACTGCAGCGCCTCAGACCGCTCGGCTAATCCCTTGCAGCCAATTGTCTTTATCCTTTCTCCTCCTACTATTATGCTATTAGTTTGTAATGCGGTGTCTATTAATTTCTCATTGTAAATATTGAAAAGAATTGTTGATAAACAATACCCTTGTCTAACAACTCTTCCAGTACCTTTCTGATGTGTTTCCTCATCACCAATCCTTATTATCAGTCTGGCTTGTGAAGAGTTCCTTTCTTTCCTTCCAGTCTACACCAACTTATGTTAAGGTCTTCAAGAGGATACTGTAGTCCAACACAATCAACATATACACCAATCCCTCTTAACTCATAACATTCTTTGTGTTCTGGCGTATGCTCGTGCCAGCGCACCATGCGGCGTAGAGTTTACAAGAGCAACGATAGAGGCCGACGATAAGACTCGCTGGAAACGCGCCGCCAACGCACTCTCTGCCGCCAGTGTTTAGGATCGCCATCACAGACTGGAGGGCCAATTTAGTCAATCAGTTTGTCAGTTAGTTCGAGGCTGTTACGCCAGTTAGTTCGAGTCTGTACCCTGTGGAGATCCAGCGTGTCACTGAGAGGAAGCCGCAGACTTGGCCTCCTGCACAGAGACAGGCAGCACACAGCAGCCTTATAGTGAACATAGTGGACTTCTACTTCAAAAGCATTGAGGCTATGTGGGCTATACGGAAGAGAGCTTGTACCACAGCACATGGAAATTTAAGTTAACTAGCTCTTTGTTTATGAATAAAGAACTCTGTTATTAATTGCGTGCAGTTTGTGTTATAAAACGAGGATACCAGCAACCAACCAACACCCTCTCCTTGCTCACCATGGTACAGCTCTACAGAGCCAAAGAGACGACATAAAAGCATCTAAAGAGAATACAACACTGTATCATCATTGTCAAACATCCAGTGGAATCCCATGTACTTTTCCTCTCCTGCACCCAAACTTACCATTCACCATGTTTTCTTCCATTTTTCGTTCTACTCATCTGAATAGAAGCCTATATTTGTAATGCAGCATTTGGAATTAACTGCGCTGTAATTTTTGCATTCTTCGGTGTTTTATTCCTTTGGTAAAGGAACTATAAAAAACTAAACTAAATTGCATCTGAACAGGCCTTGAACGCCTAACGCTACCGACCGGCCGCCATGTCATCCTCAACCGACATGCGTCGCCGGATGCGGATATGGGAGACATGTGGTGAACACACCGTGCTCCCGGCCGTTGTCAGTTTTCGTAAATGGAGCCACTACTTCCCCATCAAGTAGCTCCTCCATCGGCCTCACAATGGCTGAGTGCACCCTGCTTGTAAGGAGCGCTATGCAGACCGAACGATCACCCATCCAAATGCTAGCCCAGCCCGACAGCGCTTAACTTCGGTGATGTGACGGGAACTGGTGTTACCACTGTGGCAAGGCCGTTGGTCAAAGGAGCTATAATAGTCTTAATTATATCTTCAGGCTAAATTCCATCTACATTTATCCTATTTATGAGGTTCTTTTAAATGAATATTGCTTTATTTCTCAAGGCCTTTAGAGCCTCAGCTGGTATTTTATCACAGCGCATTGTTTCGTTCTTTCTGAGATCTGCAATGGCTTACTCCCCTTCACACTTCCATCTCTTTCGTCTACGGTCCATTTCGTCACATTCCAATTCATGCTCCAATCTTAATCGCGTCTGCTCTCCTTTCGTTTCGTATAATTCTTTGACATACTCCTTCCACAACTGTTTTTTCTTTTCTGTGATTACAGTAATCTTTCCATTTTTCTTTAATATGCGTTGTTTACTGACTTTTCTTCTACATTGATTTCTTAGCTTCTTAACCTTTCTGTACATTGGTTTTAATTTAACCTGCTTTTCCAGTTCTTCAAACTCTTTAGCCTCTTCAGTTAATCTTCTTAATTCCTTATTCACTCTTCTACACTGTTTTTTATTCTTGTTTACAATGGTCGCTCATCCATTCCCTATGTTCCTCCATTTCATCTAACACTCACTATGTAATCCATTTCTCTTGCTCTTTCCTTTTTTTACTGCTGTAGTCGCCTCTTGTAAGGCTTTCAGAATTATATTTTTGTTCTGTTCCATTCTTCTGGCACTCTGGTACGTTCCGCTACAGTTTTAATTCTTTTTTTCTCAATGGTTTGAGTGTAGACCATAGGTTCTTCTGGGTTCTGCTACTGGAAAGTTATGACCTGCATCACTGGAAGAGATGGTTTCCGCCATTGTGACAGTTGTTCTTAATCTTTGATTGTTTATAATATAATCTATCTGGTGTCTTGAACTCATAAGTAGATTTCATGTGTGCAGTTCCCAATGATGGTTCTCAGACCATGTATTGTAATCCAGGGATCAAAGAGAGAACGTAAAGCTATTAATTTTTCATTCCACCCATTTCCTTTTCCAAGTCCATATTCTTCAATTACAGTCATCTGTTTACCTTTGCGTACCATGCTATTCCAGCCTCACGTCATTATAATTTTTTGATCCTTTCCTTTTTCTTCATATATTTGCCCCATTTGTTCATATATTTAAACTATTTTCTGTTCATCTGTATCATATTTTGGCATGTAAACTTGAATGATCAAAATATCCTGGTGTTGCTCAACATCTTCATAGCTATCACGCTTTAATTCAACGGTATAACTTTTTTAACGTTCTGATGCGGATTTTTCTTTTGTATACTCCAATATCATTTGTTATTTTCCTCTCCTCATTAGAATATCATGTTCAAATTCTCCTCCTCCTTGCTCCTTCACTTACTACTAAAATATTAGTGTTATAATTCTTCACTTCTTCTATCGTAATTTCCAGTTCCCCACTCCATTCATCGTTGTTATTTTTCACGTTCCAATTCTCCACCTCTGGGGTTTCAGAAGATGACTTTACGAAAACTACAGGACAGAAAAATGGCACAGCTATAAGACAGAAAAATGATACATATTACCGGATAGAGAATCTCTACAAGTTTCGACTCGTAACACGCGCCTTGGCGTATTTGTGGAGTTCAACATTAGGGAGCAGGCACGGTGTGTCAAAACATTAGACAAATCTTCCGCTGCGTATTGTCCCATTCAATTAGTTCTTGCCTGAATATGGGCAACCCGGTGAGCAATTTCCAAAGTGGGGTGCTCTTGCTGCACCTTCCCAGGCAGCAGAGAATTTGTCACACGTGTTCTTCCGCCAGTATTGGTATTTGCCAAGTCAAAAATGGTGCTCACGTTGAGCACCTGTAATGTGAGCTAAAACCTTGTAGTGATGCTCGGTCCATTGATATGCGTCTATTTTCTGTACCGCATCAACCTGAGAAGTTTCGAGATTTGATTAATAAATAAAGCATAAAAGTTAAGATGCTTGTTTTAATGCTACAAGCGTTCTGCATAGTCTACCACCACTTGAGTGCAATGAACAGAAAGTTCATAAAAGATGTGAGGTTACCAGAAAACTCCTTCTTTAGAATTTTGTCTAACTCGCGCATCTCATTTGCCCCTTCTTCGGTGTTGGTGAACCATCAGGGACCCATTCTGCACTATATCGTTTTGAGTTAGATTCGTATTGATAACAACAAGTCTCATCGTGATGATTTTTACGCAAAAGAATTGACCGTATTTTTTTCATTTCAATAAAATCTCGCAGACGTCCACAAGTCACTAATTTTTGTTTGTGTGTTACGAACTTTGCACACATTTTACTCTTCTTTGAAAGATCCTGGAGAATGTCTTAAACACATCTTTGCAATTCGTGACACAACAACGTTGATCTGTTGTTTACAGCTGTCAGTTCAAGTTGCCACCATAGTTTCTGGGCTGACATCGCTTATATGAGCTCCTCGTCCATACTTTGAAGGCCCAAGGTATGTCTGCTGGCTGCCGCGTCACCCTCTGCCTTGCGAGGCCGTGCAGATGTGGCGTGGAGGCGCATGTGTCAGCACACGGCTCTCACGGCCGTTTTCTTGATATTCCAGACCTTGGAGCCGCTACTTCTCATTCAAGTAGCCTCTCAGTTGGCATTACGAGGCTGAGTGCATCCTGTACCAGTCCTCGCACCAGGGAAAAGTCGTTAACAGTACTGAGAATCGAACCCGAGTCTTCCACATGGCAGCCATCGAAACTGACCCCTTACCTACGGAGGTGGACACATTGCTTATACGTCAGGAATAAAACCAATCTCGAAACTTTTAGGACAGATTGCTTATGTCATCTCGAAACTTTTAGGATGAATGGTTTATATCCTATAGTTTTCGAGTAGTTGGCCTCTGAAACGCCATTGACGTTTATGAATAACTTTGTATTTATCTTCATCCCTACGTCTATATGACTTTTTTCATATTTTTGACCAGTATTGTCCTCTGTAAGAATATGGAGTATTTTTTTGAACACTCCGTATAAATATGTCCGTTGTTGAATAGAGTCCCGACGTCTGACAAGACGTTTTCCAGCTACGAATCTGGCGACCGTGACAGGACACTAACCAAGCGTGGTACTAAATCCCGTTAGGCGTCTGTCTTAACAAGAATTTGGGGCGGCTCTGCACAGAGATAGTTCCGAAGATTAGGGGCAGAGCGGCGCATCTTCCAGAGGCGCCCTCCCCAGACGTTCAGTGGCAAAGCGGCTGCCGGAATTGTGTAGCTAACTCGTGGCACAGGAGAAGACGACGGAGTGACTCGGGGCGGCCGACATCAGACCGCAAACTGGCGCGGGGTGGGCCGTCTCCATTGCACCCCAGTAACCCGCGATGAATATTATTACCCCGCGAGCCACAGGGAAACAATTAGGGGCAGGGCGCTGACGACTGCGGAGTCCGCTTTGTCTCCGGTAATTGTGGAGCACGGCACGCCTGCCGGGGCGGCGCCCCGGGCGCAGCGCCCGCCGTCTTGAGACGTCGGTAAGGTAACTGGCTTAAGGCGCGCGGCGCGGCGGGCTCCTTTGAACATCCGGAGCCCTCGGGGGTGACTACTCCCCCTGAAACGCCCTAACCGCAGCTCTTTGCCAGTTGTCAACATAGCTAGATTTGGCTCCCGGGAGGAATATGTCCAATAATATCTCTGACTGCCACCCTCTCATTCATTCGTTTCACAAAGGCAACAAATTATCGAAGCAACCAGTCCACTCTGTCACTTTCTGGTCTTTTAAGCCCCTAATAACATTTGTATCATGTTCTCGTCGTGATGCCCTCGGAGTACATTTTTCTTGGGCGTCCTCTTAGATTATTTCCTATTACCATACCACGACACATACTCTATCTGTTGGAAAGTATCCGGACCGTCCAGTGTATCGCGGAACTGATCACTAGATCTTATGAATCCGCAAGTATAAAAGGCGAGAAGTACTGTGTTCTCAGTAGATCAGGAGAGCTAAGCGACTTTTAACGTGCACCACTCATCCGTCAGGGACATTCCTATACTTCTAAAGCTGCCCAAGTCGACTGGTGGTGATGTGATCGTGAAGGGGAAAAGCAAAGGAAGTGCCACAGGTAAAGTAAGACCAGGCAGGCCTCATGTACTGACAGAGACCATCGAGCATTGTGGAGGGTGGTTGTAAAACATCACATGAATGATGTCCGAAAGAACAGATACCATTTGTGATCTTGCAGCTCTCGAACAATGAAATTATAATGAAATCCAGACCTTTAGCTGCTGACAGGCGTTGATAAATATCAGACCGGACTCGAACACGGGATACGCTGCTTACATAGCAGACGCTCTGAACCATCGAGGCCACAGAGGCTAGTGCGACAGCGGGAAATTACCTTTGGCACGCTCCCCGTGAGACCCACATTCCCAACTTCGAGAGCTGCAAGATCACCGATGGTATCTGTTCTTTCGGATATGTCCGAAAGAACAGATATCATCTTCATATAGATAAGGCTTACCGGCCAATGATCTTCCTGACTGCGGATGCACTCACATTGCCCGAACTCCTACGGGAATCGTTAGATTGACTGCCGCGAGTAATCAGTATAGTGGGCAGGGGAACTACAAATGTAGTGTGTGGACAGTAAGTTGGAAACGTGGGTGTCATGGGGCGCGTGCCAGAGTTAAGTCCCTGCAGTCGCACTTTTCTTTGTGTCCTCCGTAGCTCAGACGGATAGAGTGCCTGTCATGAAAGCGGGAGATCCCGGTTTCGAGTCCCGGTCGGGGCACACATTTTCAACTGTACCCGTTGATATTTATCAAAGCCTGTCAGCAGGTAAAGGTCTGGATTCTATTGTAATTTGATACATCACATGAAATTAGCGGATGGAAACGCTCGTCAGTTCCAAAGTGCCATCACCAGCCCATCTAATACCATGACTGTTCGTAAGGAGTTAAATAGTGAGGTAGAGTTGTCGAGTAGCTCCTCATAAGTCACACATTACTGTAGCCAGTACTAAGCGACATTTGGGGTGGTGTTAAGAGCGACGCAACTGGAGAGTGGATGACTAGAAACGAGTGGTTTAGATTGATCAATCACACTGTACCCTATGGCAATCCGATGGAGAGGTTTGGGTTTGGGGACTGCCCGGAAGAAGAAAGATTGGCTTTAACGTCCCATCGACATCGAGGTCGTTAGAGACGGAGCATAACCTCGGACTGGGTCAAGGATGAGAAACGAAATCGACTGTGGCTTGTCAAAGCAACCCCATCGCCGCATTTTCCTGGAGCGATTTAGGAAATTCACGGGAAACCGAGATCAGGATGACCGGACGCGGATTGGAATCGTCGTCTTCCCGAATGCGAGTCCATTGTGCTAACCAATGCGCCACATCGCTCGGTGGACTGCCTGGAGAACGTCACCTGCCATCATGAGCAATGCCGACAATGAAATATGGAGGATGTGGTGTTACGGTATGGGGGCGATTTTCGTCGTTATAGTGCGCTCCCCTAATTGCGCTTTAGAAAACGTTAATTGCGAAAGTATATGAACACGTTTTACAATGCTGTGTACTCCTTTCAACAGAGGAACAGTTAGCAGACAATGGTTGTATCAGCTTGATAATGCGCCCTGTCATTAAGAAGCATCTATGAGGCAATGGGTTGTGGGCGATAACATTCCTGAAATGCAATGACCTTCCCAGCGTCCCGACTTGAACCCAACGGAACACATCTGACATGAATTAGAAGTTAGACTTCGCTCCAGACCCAAGCGTCCAACACCACTGCATTCTCCGTGGTTGGGTCTTGAGGAAGACTGGACTGTCATGCCCACAGCCACAAACATTCAGACATCCCACTGAAAGTATTCCAGCAGGCCACTGTAAAGACGAAGGCTGGACACACCCCCATCAATGTCCTCTAAATGTGTCCAGATACTTTTCATCATTAGTGTTGCAAGTGTTACCCCAGGAAGCACCACTCTAATACTTAGCAAAGTTTTTTGAGTCGTTCACCACTTAACAGATATTAAATAATTAAACTTCAATTCCTTTTGGAATTGACGCCTCTTATCAAGCTAAGAACCTCCGAATGTCATCTGGACGAAGACTGTTGGCTGGAGGCTGGTGTGGCAGTATATATCTCGCTCTTGCCTGCCAGATACGCTCAACTGAGGTGAGCGGGCAGGTAGGTCAAGCATCCATAGATTCCTCCAAGCGTTTGTGGCGTGAACTGCAGTGTGGGATGTTGCGTAATCCTGCTGCAATATGCCATTTGGTACACTGGTCAAGAAGAAAACGACGTTCTTGTTACTTACTGACGAAACCAGTCCGTCCAAAAATTCCGATACTGATTTTATTCTTGGTGTATAAGCGACGTCAGCGCAATAATTAAGGTGGCAGCTTGAGCTAATAACTGTAAACGACAGATGTGGACTTGATCAGTCAGCTGTGAGCAGGTGGTGTTAAACAGTAGACGTGCAGTCGTAGCGCGTCAACAGTGTCGTCTCACACACCGCAGTGAAGTAACATCTCGGCATCCAATGTTCAAGACATTCCTCGGAATGTTTTGATGCAGAGAAAAGTGAGTGGAAAATTTGAAAGTCTGTCCCGCACACTTTGACTCCTGAACAAAAACGCCAACGCATGGACGCCTGCCGCAAGTTGACTGAAATGAAATTCCGCGGCAAAAAATTTTTCTGGAATAAATAATCACACTTGACGAGACATGGTGTTATCCATAGGGACGTAACATGAAACTTCAAAGTGTAGAAATTCTCATGAAGGGTGAACACTTTGAGCACATAAGCCACATAGAGGCCAGTGTGACGCGTGAATTGAACAATATCCAAAGAAAGACTTTTCTGGTGGTTTCACATAGTTTTTTAAACGTTCTGTTGTACTCAGATCAATGGAGACTACACGCAACATGCCAAAAAAAAGAGTTTTCTGGTGGTTTCACATAGGTGTATGAACATTCTATTGTACTGAAATGGATGAAGACGATATACAATAACTGAAACATAAAAGCTACCATCATAATGTTTCTCTATTTTTTATTAATCCAGTCTCGAAACTTTTTGGACTGTCGGGGAGTTCAAGAATAACCAAATCAGACATGTTGTCATGTCCAGTAGATCCCCATAACATGATTTCAGGGACTGGAGAATTATGGGTCTCGAGAATCGCAGATTTCTGATACCTTTCAGCAAGCAGTCTACGGATACATTCATCTTGATTTGACTGCCACAAATAAAAGCGATACGCGCCACTCAACACACATGAATAACACTAAGTGCGCCAGTTAATTCCGACTCTACACAGTGCATGCGACAGTTATCTGCGGCGGCTGTCAGAGCTAAACGGCGTGTGGCAAGCTGGATCACGACCCGAATTCAAGTCATCTGTTCCCGGTTGTCTTTTGAGGCGCTCTGTACCTGTAACCACTGCCTGGATTTCAACTGTTTTCATCGGTCTGTTGCATTCGGGAGGACGACGGGTCAATCCCGCGTCCGGCCATCCTGATTTAGGTTTTCTGTGATTTCCCTAAATCGCTCCAGGCAAATACTGGGATGGTTCCTTTGAAAGGGCACGGCCGACTTCCTTCCCCGTCCTTCCCTAAACCGATGAGACCGATGACCTCGCAGTTTGGTCTATTCCCTCAAAACAGCCCAGCCCATCGGTCTGTTCGTCAAAGGCAGTCGGACATTCCTACTCTCTTCTCGTTATACATCCTTTCTGTACAGAACGATTTTTTCTGTACTGGACAAAGCTCCCTTAAGGATGAAATTTTAATCAACATTTTCATGAGCACGGTAATACTGAGTATCTGTTTGTTAAAATACTCCGCAAGCCACCGTACGGTGTATAGCGAACTGTACCTTGTATCACTACTAGTCATTTGTTTTTCCATTCCAGTCGCAAACAGAGTGAGGGAAAAACGAATGTCTATATGCCTCCGTAAGACCCCAAATTTTTCTTATCTTCGTCGTACTTACGCGAAGTGTTCGTCGGTGTCAATAGCGTTGTTCTGCATTCAACTTCAAATGCCAGCTCTCTAAATTAATTTTCTCAGTAATGTTTCGAGAAAAGTACGTCCCCCCCCCCCCCTCTCCAGAGATTACAACTTGAGTTCACGAAGCATTTCTGTAGTACTATCGTTAACAAATCCAGCAGCCCCCCTCTGAATTTCCTCCGCGCCTTTCTTCAGTCTGATCTGGTAACGATCACAAACACTGTAGCAGTAGTCAAGATCGGGTCACACTGGTGTTCTATATGCGGTCTCCTTTAGAGGTGAACCACGTCTTCCCAAAACTCTACGAACTAACCGAAGTCCAACATTCGCCACCCCTACTGGCGCCTTTAAGTACTCGTTCCATTTCGTACCCGTTTGCACCGTTAGACCAAGATCTTCAAACGACTTGACTGTGTCAAGCAGGTTCCACTCATCATAGCAACTAGAAATTTTCTCTATGTCATCTTGTATCCTCCTACACTCGCTCAACAACAACTTTTCTGCATGACCGGCGCTGTAGTCTTCTGTTACAAGCTATGTCGTTACGTGTACTCATTACATGGACGTCAAACAGATTGTGGACTATTGTTTGCGGTCGCGCCACTGTTTATGATCGAGTCGACTACCGCCTTTGGTGCTCACGCGTTCGTCTCTTGTTTTCCGGAACCGTCAGTATTGTTCCATGTACAACTGATTCGGAGAAAGTTGTTGGACTTGGGTCTCCGCACTAGAAAGCCCCTACATGTTCCCATGAACTTATTAAAATCTAGCCGGCCACCTCATTCATCAGAGCTTGAAAACTTGTCTCTGCTCCGCTTATATGCTTTCCTTATAGCATGACGTATCCTCAGCACTATCAAGCGGCAGTCATTCTGGCGGTGGGCTCTGGCAATAACGTTTTGTGTCATCAGTGTATTTGTGACACGGCATTTCTATCTGTTACAACCCTGTTGAAACAAGGAGTCAGAGCAGCAGTTATCCGTTTCAGTGGATAAATAGCTGCCGAAATTACGTAGCTAACAGCTACAGGAGTAATTTTGTTACCGTCAGTATGCTCTTACACTCGGTACTATAGTGCACTATTTGAAGTAATATGATGTGTTCATTCTTTAAGTTTTTGATATTTATGTTTCATATCTGTACCCTGTATTTTTCTTTAATCAAATAGTGAACACGTCTTCTTTCTAGTAATATGTGAAATAATGTATATCCCGTGTTTACTGATTTTTTGTCTTGCGTCAGATCTGATGATGATAGTTTACCGAGACATGTTAACCATTTGAAGAAATAATTATTGATCTACAGTGACCATTTCTGTATGAGTGCGACTTGGTCGCAGACGTCTAAACGCCTGGCTAGTTTGGTGGCCAGCGGCAGTGTTTAAACTCAAAAGAGAGTTCATGGAGCCTCTCTACAACAATTCTGGACGTGTGGGGTGTCGCATCGTCTTGCTCGAATTGCCAAAGTCTGTCGGAATGCACAATGGACATGAATGGATGCAGGTGATCAGACTGGATGCTTACGTGCATTTCACCTATCAAAGTCGTATCTACATGAATCAGGGGTCCCACATCACTCCAACTGCACACACCGAACACCTTAAGGAGCCTCCACCAGTTTCAACAGTCCGCTGCTGACATGCAGGGTCCATGGATTCATGAGGTTGTTTCCATACCCATACACGTCCATCCTCTCGATACAATTTGAAATGATGTTTCCAGTCATCAACGCCTAGGCGAGGCGTAAGGCTTTGTGTCGCGCAGTCATCAAGGGTACGCGGGTGGGCCTTCGGCTCCGAAAGCCGATATCGACGTTTCGTTGAATGGTTCGCACGCTGACACTTCTTGATCGCCCGGCATTGAAATCTGAAGCAATTTGCGAAAGGGTTGCCCTTCTGTCATGTTAAATAATTCTGTTCAGTCGTCGTTGGTCCCGTTGTTGCAGGATCTTTTCCGGCAGCAGCGACGTCACAGGTTTGATGTTTCACCGCATTTCTGATATGCTCGGTTCACTCGTGAAATGATCGTACGAGGAAAACCCTACTTTGTCGCTACGTCGGAGATGCTGTGTCCCATCGTTCGTGCCCCGACTATAACACCACGTTAAAACTCACTTAAATCTTGATAACCTGCCATTTTAGTAGCAGTAACCGACCTAACAACTGCGCCAGACACTTGTTGTCTTATATAGGCGTTACCGATCACGCCGCCGTATTCTGCCTGTTTACACATCTCTGTATTTGAATACCCATTCCTATACCATTTTCTTTGGCGCTTCTGTGTATAATTATTGTTATGACGGCGTATTCCACATCATAATATTTATCGTGATAGGGCCTATGGAAGAAGTAACTAACTAACGAAAATAATTCGTAAATTTGTAATTAAAATAACACTTCAGTTTACCACACTGTACACCTACTATCTGAAACATTTAGCTGCATCACAACCATCCTGTTGCATGAGCTGCTCCATAAAGTCCTCCTGTAGACTTGTCCATGTACTGTGGTCTACAGCCGTTCACACCAGTGTTAATCCGACATGTCTTCTGACGTCACCCACCCACCTTCCATTAGGTCGTCGTCTCGATCTTTTGTTGTGTCTTCGAATATAGCACAGAGCTTTCTTGGCTATCCGTTCGCCTAGCTACACGTCGCCCCTGACCTCTTTTTCATTATCATTACAGCTACAGCCAGTTACACCCCCCCCCCCCCCCCCCAGCCCAATTCTTTCAACAGTCAAACTTCGATGAATGAAATAGTTTTAAGCGTCTGATAACCTTACAAATGAATTAATGTCTTAAATGACGTTGGCCATGTAACACATTTACAGTTGAAGACACAAAACACTTATTCTTTTGGTTTTATTCGTTTCGTATAATCACCTCTTAGACTAGGAGTAGTTGTACTGTGCGTATATGCAATACATTTGACCAACTGACAGAGTTGAATGGAGAGCAGCCTCTTGTAGCTGTAGGTGTAGGAAACATGCAGCAGTCATTAGCAGTTAGGAGGCCTAATTCAATTGCAAAGTCTAACGGAAAGAAGAAGATTCTGCTGCTAGGTAGTTCACACAGTAGATGTGTGGGCCAGCAGTTGCAGGAAGTGTTGGGGAGTGAGTACCAGGTCACCAGCATTTTGAAGCCTAGTGCAGGGTTGGCTCAGGTGACTGACGGCATAGTGGAGTTAACAGGAATTTTACGGAGGAGGATCAGGTAGTGATAATGGGTGGAGCAGGAAATAGTCTTGATAGGGACATGGAATATGATGTAGGTGGTGATCTGGGATAACTACTCAAACTGGGGGCACTAATGTGCATCTTGTGCAACTGTGTCAGCGTCATGATCGGCCTCATCTGAATGCGGCTTTTAGGCGCGTTGATGTGGGGCTGGAGGAGGCACTCATGCCAGAGGGCATGGGTTGCATTGCAGTGGTGCCAACTGAGTCTATCAGTAGATTGGGTTTCACTAGGCATGGCCTGCACCTCAATAGGTATGGGAAGGGAAGGCTGGCTAAGCTTATAGTTGACGGTGTAGTGGTTGGTGGTGGGATCACTCATGGAAAAATTCCTGTAGTAGTTGGTGATAGAGCTGCACCTTTATTAGATTGAAGTCTTCTGATCGGTATACCTGCTTAAAGGAAGTCCCTCTAACTAAGGGCTCACCTTCTGAGGACGTCATGTTTGACAGTAGAGAAGGAATTAGCATATTTCATCAAAATATAATAGGTATTAGAGATAAAGTTAGTGAACTGTTTATACGTAAAGTGCCCTCCACCACACACCGTTGGGTGGCTTGCGGAGTATAAATGTAGATGTAGATTTAGATGCTGACTCTGAAATTAATGGCATATCGGAGTGCCACTTAAATAATTTGACAATTCACAGTTTTCCTTTATCAGGATACAGATTAGCTGACTATTTATCAGGTTGTTCCTTGCAAAGTGGGAGAGTGCCCATGTACATAGAAAACAGTATTCCATTGAGTACATAGACGTATCCCAGCACTGCACAGAAAAGGTATATAAATCTTGTGCAGGGGCAACTGAATGTAGTAAAACTAAGCTTCTAATTTTTGTTCATTATAGGTCCCTTAACTCTGACTCCCCCCCCCCCCCCCCCCCCATGAACCATGGACCATTCTGTTGGTGGGGAGTCTTGCAAGCCTCAGTGATACAGATAGCCGTATCGTAGGTGCAACCACAATGGAGGGGTATCTGTTGAGAGGCCAGACAAACGTGTGGTTCCTGAAGAGGGGCAGCAGCTTTGTCAGTAGTTGCAGGGTCAACAGTCTGAATGATTGACTGATCTGGCCTAGTAACACTAACCAAAACGGCCTTGCTGCGTTGGTACTGCGAATGGCTGAAAGCAAGGGGAAACTACAGCTCTAGTTTTCCCGAGGGCATGCAGCTTTACTGTATGGTTAAATGACGATGGCGTCCTCTTGGGTAAAATATTCCGGAGGTAAAATACTCACCCATTCGGATTTCCGGGCGGGGACTACTCAGGAGGACGTTGTTATCAGGAGTAAGAAAACTGGCGTTCTACGGGTCGGAGTGCGGAATGTCAGATCCCTTAATTGGGCAGGTACATTAGATAATTTAAAAAGGGAAATCGATAGGTTAGAGTAAGATATAGTGGGAATTAATGAAGTTCAGTGGCAGGAAGAACAGGACTTTTGGTCAGGTGAATACAGGGTTATAAATACAAAATCAAATAGGGGTGATGCAGGAATAGGTTTAATAATGAATAAAAAATAGGAGTGAGGGTAGGCTTTTACAAACAGCTTAGTGGACGCATTATTGTGACAAAGATAGACACGAAACCCATGCCTACTACAGTAGTACAAGTTTATATGCCAGCTAGCTCTGCAGGTGTCGAAGAAATTGATGAAATGTATGATGAGATAAAAGAAATTATTCAGATAGTGAAGGGAGACGAAAATTTAATAGTCATGGGTGACTGTGTGGGGCGGCGGGTAGAAATATTTGTTATAAAAATGTTATTTTTTATGCTGTTTGCCATTCTCAACACTGGCTCTCTAACTACAATATTGGCAACCAGAAAGTGATTAGCAAAACGTGAAGCCTGTAATTAGAATTCCTAGTGCCCACTTCATCTGAGAAATACATTTATAGCTACAGCTTATAGCTCTGAGAAATTAGGAGATTGTCTGGGATTCATAATCAAAAACGATTCTCTCTAAAATTTACACTATATTCTGAAAGTCACAGACCAAAAAGAATCCACACAGTCCAACTACCAGAGCAGTTCAGAGTCTAATGCGCTGATGCAACTATAACTGTTCAAATTAAATGTTTAAGTGAATGCTCGCCATAATTTGATGATAATGTTCATCAAACACCACACTAAATAATGGTAGAATGTCTGTCCCACGACAGCACATGAAAATACGACATACGCAAACTGAAGATAGATCATTAAAGTCATCCCAGAATTAACACTTCACCCAAAAACGATTTCATGGTTACGCGTATCCCGAGTAACTTATTATGGCATCCGAGGCAGTTTATACCAATGATACCGACGCGACGCGACTCCCAGCACAGGTGGTGCGCTAATCAGCGTCTGGAGACAACTGGGGCCTTTCCTCTCTCGCACGGCGTTCTTATGTATAAAGCCCTGGTGAGGACGGCTAAGGGAACGCCTGATCAAATCCGCTCTCCCGACTAGCTGCTGGGCTAGTAATGCACCACTTTAAGTTATTGTACAAATCATTGCTTCCTTTGCTGATGGCCGATGAAGCTCTCAATTTAAATGTGCAATCAGCACACAGGTAAGTAATCATAATAAAAGTCTGAGGTGGCTAAGTCAAATATTTTGGGCTACAGAATTAATTTAATTACACTACACGCAGTAGACGAGCTCTGAACTTGCCCTTTGGAGATACGCTATCGCTATAGTTTTATAGTTATTCAGTTGCAACTTCTCACATCTTTATGATTATAGCGGATGTCCCTTCTACTTAAATTTAAACATCCTAGCCTTATTTATTCACCTACTTCATCTATCTTGCTTCCTTAATTTCTAAGACAAAAACCAGAAAATCATGAATTTCAACTAAAATTTTAATTTATGACATCCAGAATACTGTTTCTACTAAATTATTATGAAAAAGGACTCTAAATATAAATTTTTAAGTTTCTAGCTCTCTTCTATTGCGCCAATGATTTTTACAGAAAAATGTCCAAATTTCGAAAATGATTAAAGTTATTGAACTGATATTCAACACATATTGATTTAGTATTACTCCTGACATGCTAGAATCGTTTCAGGTTATTTACTTGATTTTTAAAGTATTGTGCAACATTTATGACGTCAGAGCTAGTTACAGCGGACTGGCTGGCACACAATGGAAATACTGATGTGAATTTTATACGGCATGAGTAGGCTGCTTCCCTACATCACACTCTACTTAATTTTTTGTTTTTGAATGTAAATGGAGAAAAAAAATTAATTACAAAAAGGGAAGCAAGAGTACAGCTTAACTCCCTATGAAAATTAAAATTGAAATGTAAACATATAGAAATATTAAAAGAAAACTTAATATCTACTTCAATTATTTAAATTGCTGGCATGTTCACTGCCTCTTAAGCAACATTATCACTCAAAATGTAAGCAAAATCAATGAAACACTTTGGAATACATATTGCCTTAGACAGACAAACACGTAAAATATGTAAAATTATGAAAATCTTAAATCCATTAAATACATTTTTACATATACAAATTCAAAGAAAATAACACAGTTATTCATGATACATAAACAGATAATTATATCTTAGCAGTCTTTTCTAAACATGAAAGAAAATTTCACAAATTATGACAATTTCATTTTTACACACGTTGTTGTAGCCGCTTTGGCTGGCGTTCTACACTTCCATTCACCAGGGTAGAGGAGGGGAAGTTGCTGTGGTGTGTGTCCTTTACGTTCACTCTAAATTACATGGGGAAAGGGGAGGGGTCACTGTGAGTTGTGTTCAAGTCACTCCACGCTTTCACGCAGCTACCAGGCTGCCATTATCTGGTTTGTCCTGTAGAACAAACAAAAAGAGCGCCTCAGACTCTGTTCACTTAATATCTAAGTGTGAGTCACAATGACAAGGGAATATATACATTTTATTTTTCAGTATGTTACTGGAACAAAGTTAACAGAAAATTTTCAATTTTACTCTCGCGGTTACTTAACTGTCATAAAATCGACAAATAAACCGCTCAAAACGCCGTTAGTCACGTACAAGAGAAAATTTATGCTCAAGGCATACATTCATAAATCCTATTTAATTTCAATTTATTGTTTCTGGGCTCGGTACATTCCTGATACATTTGTATTTTATTTACTTAGCTGACTCATCTTCGATTACCTTATTCTTAGAGATAGTATGAGTATATTTGATTAGTAGTTGTCTTCTCAGCTTCTTTCTACATGTGAGTAACTTGTGGTAATAGTACAGTTCTGAGTGTTCAAAACACTATGTTTAGTTGACGACTAAATCCACTTATTGGTCCTCTGCTGCTATGTCAGTTCCACATCTTCAATTATGTACATACTTCATCGAAGTGTATTTATGCTGAGCTATAAATAATGTTTCTCGTCTGCCATTATGATACTCAATTATGTTGCTAGTGTATGTACTTACTTAACACTCACTCTATTAACATTTAACGCATAGGATAGCACATTTATTTCATATCTACAGTGTATTGCAGCTGATCAGTCTGCTCACGTGGCAATCCATTTCCACTCGATCGGACGCTGAAACCACAGGTAGTCTCTCTCGACCTACCACTAAAGTGCATTAAGTAACTGTGGACGAGCGTAATGCTAAATTCCTTAAACCTATAGGACACCATGAGCTGCTCTGTCTCATCTAACATAAGGATACCTATGGTCGCATTCACGCCTCCAACTCATAGCCTCAATACGTGTAGGTGTGTTCTGTCACACACTACACCAAATAACGGCCAGCTCCAACCTTATAAATATTTCAAGGACGTGTACTTCACGTCTCAACCACAAACACTGTTCAATTCTATTACACTGCCATTCCTTGTTACACAAGGTGAGTTCATTTTTACAACTTATCTGCATATTTTTCATAACACTAAGGAAGTAATTTTACTATTAATTAGTTAGCTCTACAGCATAGAATAGGTTTCACTGCCACTTCAGATCCTGCTTGTGCACGAATTTGTATATCTTTTTAAATTACTGTTGGTGGACCAATCCCAATAAAACAACAACTTTGTACTTCTAATATTACCAGGGTTCTATACATACTTGTTACTCAAATACCTTTGTATCTTAATTACATCATACTTCTCTGTTGCTTATGCACTGTTAGGTTTGTCACATTAGGTTTTCTTTTCTTTTTTTTTTTTTTTTTTTTTAATCGATGGATAGAATGGTTACAGAACTCAGAACTCACGGCTTGATAGCCATGACGGAAAATTTTTGTATATGAGAGTAAGAGCCAAAATTTTGGTGGATAGGAAAGATGAAGATAGAGTGAGTGAGATCTGAAATGGGAAAGAAGATCTCACACAGCTGGGACTGCACAGCTGCCACACTGTGTAGAGGTTACAGAACAACCTCCTCCCTACAGAATTCATTAGTTTATTATGGGCTTGATAACCATAACGGAAAATTTAATGTGTTGGAAAGAAGAGGTCGAAATTTTAGGTGGATAGAAAAGATTAAGAGAGAGTGAAATCTGAAATGGGAAAGAAGTTCTCACACAGCTGGGACTGCACAGCTGCCACACTGTGTAGAGGTTACAGAACAACCTCCTCCCTACAGAATTCATTAGCTTAATGCTGGCCTGATAGTCATACCGGAAGATTTTAGTATATGAGAGTAAGAGCCGAAATTTTGGTGGATAGGAAAGACGAAGACTGAGTGAGACCTGAAAAGTAAAGAAGATCTCACACAGCTGGGACTGCACAGCTGCCACACTGTGTAGAGGTTACAGAACAACCTCCTCCCTACAGAATTCATTCACTACCTATGAACTTCTTTAGGTCGATCACGTTCCTGAGACCTAATAGCTTTTTACTCTTTAGCCTATATGCATTGGCATGTGGTTTTCCTATGATCCTGAAAGGTCTTTGGTATTTACTAAGATTGACACCTTTGTCCCAATATCTCCTATTTTTCAGAACTCGTATAGGCAGCTCCCAAGTTCCATCATTAGTTACTACATGTTTATCAATAAAAGGTACCGTAATTACTCCGGTTATCGGCAAGACCATTTTTAACTGGCTTCTTTCAAAGTCAGCAACACTCTGATATTTTGACAAGAAATCTATGCCAATGAAAACCTCAATACTGAGATTGTTTACAATTAAGTATGGATGATCAATTAAATTACCATTAATATCAAAGGGCAGCAAAGCTTCTTGCTTTACCTTTTTTGACACCTTGCTAGTAGCACCAATTATTCTTAGTCCTGATACCCTCATTACGGTAAGCTTGTCTTTGCTAGGTGTTGCATCAAAGAAGGACTGAGATATCGAACTCACCTCACTTCCACTGTCTAAGAGACAACGTGCATTGATACCCAACATGTTCACTATTATTATAGGGTGGCTTATTCTAGTTTGTACAGGTGGTTCCTCAAACTTATCCAATAGTTCCTTTTGGATTTGTCTCCAGCTTAAGTGATCGACATCTGTCTTCATTACATTTAGGTCAAAGTATGTAGGGGTTTCCTGAATTACATTTTCAGCTGCCTTTTCCAGTCGGTCTATTAATTTCGAATCGAAACACTGCACGACTTCATTACATTTAGTTTGCTGAACATGACCCAAATTACTATAGTCTGAGCAATTCTTCGCCTCCAGACCGGGCATAACACTAGTTACAGCTAAACCACTTTCACTATTATCGTCGGGTTCCTTCTCAAGTGACAACTGGTCACAGCTACTGGGTTCATCGACCCCCAACAGGCTATCCTCTACATTCTCACTTACTTCCGGTCCTAAATCTATTAGTACAGTATCAACATCCTGCACAGGCACTTTAGATAAGAGCACATCATCCTCATCGTAAATATAAGCATGAATTTCTTCTGCTTCTTCACCTGACAATTCAATATTTTGTAGCTCTTCCCTACCGTTACACTGCTGCGCCTTCTCTTTCTCTTCCCACTTAGAAAGCGTCTCTAACACGGTATCTATCAAATACTGTGAGTGATGTAATATTTCTGCTGTATCCTTAGATGCTACCGACCCCTCATCCACATGTTCAGTCTGAGTTTTCTGATCTGTCTTACCAATTACTGTAATTACTGGCTTAGGAAAAGTAACCGCCTGGTGAGCGCCAGTGTCCTCATAGACGGGAACTAGTTTTCCTGCCTCGGCCTACTACTGTTTCCTTTATTTCCATTATAGTTAACTGGCACAGCATTGCTTTCCGCACTGTTGTTTACCTGCATAATTTTGTTCGGAACAAAATTACTGTCATTTGGATGCCATTGTTGGTTCTGATAATTATTTCTCCAATTCCTACCTCTCTTAGGATGGCGAACACCTACTGTTCTGATGTTTACATTGCCATTCTGCACGTTCTTAAAATTACTGCTAGTGTTATTAGCATTTCTGTTATTACGTGCTTGCTCCTCATTGGCAGCAACACGCCCTACACGTTCCAAATATTCAATGAAACGATCCAGATTGTCTCTAGGAGCAGATATAATTCTAGTTTGCCAACACCATGGCAGTCTGGCTTCAAGAACTAATATTTTCATTTCAGGTTTTAGTTTTTCGGCCAGATGTGACAAACGTGGGATCCATGACCTGGCAAACTCTTTAATAGATTCCTTGCCTGCATTGAAGCGTTTTCCACTCCAAAATTCTCTCAACACTTCATTTTGCTTATTGCTAGACCAATACTCATTAATGAAAGCTGTTTTAAATTCCGCTAATGTTTCACACTTCAACATAACATCAGCTGACCAATGCATGGCGTCACCTGCTGAATGGCTTCTAATAAATGAGATTTTCTCTCAGTCAGACCAAGATGGTGGAATCACATCTTCAAAATCATTCCAGAAATCTAGCAGGTGGATATTTTTATCTGGATCGAACCGCAAGAACTGCCGACACCCGATAAAAGCGGCGTTTGCAGCTACAGCTTGTTGTATACTATCATTACCAGAAGTTATTGAAGCTACTTTACTCTCAATGTTAGCAATGTTAGCACTAATATTTTCTACTCTCATTTCAACATTATCTACTTTTTGCACAATATGAGTAGTATCAGTTTTGATTGCATCTACTTCTGCTTGACATACGTTTACTTTTATATTAACATCTTTAAACCTATCTGAGCACAGTTCAGATTCCGCCTCGATCTTTTCTGTTAACTTGTGCTCCAGTTTCGCATCTTCCATTTGGAAGTCTTTTCAAACCTCAGAAACTTCGGATTTTACTGTTTTATACATGTCAGATTACTGTTGAGCAACCTTTTTCTTAATTTCCTCATGGTTGTAATCAATTTTATAATTTAAACTGTCCAGATCCTCTTTAAACTTATTGCAGCCAGTCTTGAAGCAAGTTTCTAATTCAGCTTTATTGGATTCTAATTTATTGTCCATTGCCTCAAATCGTTTATTAAAATTGATTTGGCTGGCCACAATCTCATACTTTAATTCAGCTGTCATTTTAGCATTACTAGCTGACATTTTTGTATTACTGGCAGCTATTGCTTGTAATATTACATTTAAATCAATAGCCCCAGTATCTTTGGGTTGCTCACTAGCTGGCTTTTTATCACACTCAGGTGACGAAACACTAGCTCCAATACCAGAATCATCAAAACTAAATGAAACTTCTGATTGATCAGTCATATCCAACTTATCCTTTTTAAACTCTACCACTTCTGATGACTGTTTCGTTTTTAACTCAGCAGATAAACTATCATCCAATAAATTAACAATTTCTGATTTCTGATTTACTACAGGGGTCTCTATTATTGAATCATTGCCCCTTTTCACACTACTGTCAGGAGACAATACTTCATATTTCACTTTAACATTACTATTTTCATGCATATTTACACTTGAACCGTTGTCTGGATTTACAGTTCCCTCAACAGACATATGTTCTGATTTAAGTTTAACCTCGGTTTCTTCTGGCAGTTCCATCGTCGACAGTCTGCTAGTGCAGGTTAGTAAAATTTTTTAACAGCTTTTCACTTAACTTAGTTTCTTCTGCACGACATATGGCGTTGCCGGCGCGGCATACCAGGATTACTGATGCGACGCGGCGCGTTGAACTGCAGACGGCACTTCGACAGCTGCTGTGTGTTTGCGTGGCCCATAACTGCAGGCGCGGCTCCGGTTGTTCCGGCGGACAACTGCGGTGAGGCGAGCAGACACGCTCCTGCCGTCGCAGCGGAAGGAGCTCTCAGCCGGTGATGGCCGGTGCAACGGTAGCTATTGGGGTTTAGGCCACGCTGACCGCTCTTCTCTACAGAGAGTTCCCTTTCGAAGCGCCAGTAGCGCTCGGTGGATCGGCGGGAGGTTGAGCTTGCTCCCTTTCGTCGAAAAGCCGCGTAGCTCGCGGAGAAGCTCAATTGTCGGGAGAGTCACTGACTCACAGTAACCCGTAACTTCGGTTACAAACCTAGCGAGACTATCTCGTTATGTGTTAGGGTTGATCAGTGCCAGGGGCCCGTTCACGTCGGACCACCCCGCGTACTGTAGGCCACTTGTCTTCCTCCGCACCTCCATTAGGTGCCGCGCCACTGCACCAACGGCGCACGCTAGGCCGTAGGGCATTCCCCTTCTTCTGTAGGACCTACTTGTTAGCCTTTTCTTTTCAGAAAAAGCATAATTGTCGTACCCACCCACACCAAATAAAGCTCCTGTAAACACTAAGATGGCAGATTCCGCCGGTGTTTCCCCCCGCCCTAACCCGCAACAAGGCTGCAGCTAAAGAGGCGCGAGAGTCGGCTGTTCCCGTCGACGTCAGCGTCCCGCTTGCCGCCGTTGAGGAGGTGTTGGCCGGCAAGGACCGGCAGATCGCTGCGCAAGCGCAGGAACTGCTGAGCCAGCGTCGATTGATAACCGACCTCTGCGGCCCAAGTGAGTCCCCCACGCGAACAAGCACACTCCACATAACACTACATTCACCTGCAACTGGTGACTCATGCACCACTGTCCCACTGCGGCAGCTGACTTCAACGGCGGAACCAGCAGCTGCAGATGCGGACACAGAACAATATTACACTGGGCCCTGGCAGGTGGAGGGCCCACGACGCAAACAGAGAAACACCACGCAAACAAGTGAGCAACCACACTCGCAAGGTAGCCGAAAGGCGCTGCTACCTACACCAAAACCCGCACTTCCGGTTAGGAACACCAATACAACAACAAACACGACCCGACCTGCGGTCAGCAACACCACACAAGTACCAACCGCAGCTACGCCCGCACAACAGAAGACTGGTTTTCCCCCAGTCGTTATACAGAACTATGGGGACCTCAGCGTCAACACAACATTCGCGAAAAGGCACTCACCTTGCACGCTACACACAAAGTACTCTGGGGATAGGGCCTCACTGTACGTATCAACTAACAATGAATATAAAGATCTCCTTATCTTCCTCAAAGAAAAGGGGATCGAACATTACACGTACAGGACCGCCGAAGAACGGACACAGCAGTACGTGGTAAAGGGAGTGGACCCCAGTACCCCAAACAGCACAGTACAAGCGGCGCTCAACTTCCTTGGATTCGACTGCAAAAGTGCTTCCAGGATGACAGGCTTCCGCTCCCACCACCGTCTACCACACTATCTGGTCGAGATGGACGACACGGCCGCCTCCCGCGGCCAATTTCGGATAAAAAGCCTTCTGCGGATGGACGTAAGGGTAGGGATATACTAACCGCCACAGGTCCCACAACAATGTAACAACTGCCAGCGGTTCGGTCATTCGGCCCTCCGCTGCAGCCTGGCACCCCGTTGCCGCGGATGCGCTGGCAAACACGCATCCAACGCATGTACACTAATACACGAAAACATACGCCGTTGCGCCAACTGTGGCCAAGGCCATGCGGCCAACTACAGGGGCTGCGACGTATACAGAGAGGCGCAGAGGCGCAAAAATCAAAAGTCGAAGCCACCCAACGTCATAACATGTCCAAGGCCCGCACCAAACCCTGTCAGGAACGGAGTGTCGTTCGCCATGGCTACACGCCCTGGAGGAGCGGAGCAGGCTGCGGAACCCCTGCGCCCAGCACACGCACCTAACACGCACAGTCGTCCCAGCCAACACACGACACTGCAACCACACCGGTACCAACACCAGCCCCCAAAAACAACACAACTCCACCCCCTGAAGCCACTGCCTGCGAACCTACACATGACACACAAGAAAACACACTCACACAAGGAACCCCAGAACCAAAAACCCACAGAAGGCGTAGGCGAACACGCGGAAACAGGAGCGGGAACACGCGTGCACCACAACAGAATACCCAGCAACAGCAAAACAAAGCCACACAGACACACAGTCAGCAAGCCAGCGACACCAGCACACACACTACTCCACCCCCACCACGTCTGACACACAGGCACCTCAAAATGTTCCACATAACAACAACACAAGCGCCAGCCCACAACTAACGCCAACACCCGCACCAGCGGCCGCCAATACCACAACCGAGCCACAGGCCGACACACACAACACCAACACACCATTTGGGAGCTTATTGGAAACAATATTCCCACATCACACGTCCGATCAGATCTTTAGCAAGCTCATGGCGGTCGTCACCACACTCTTCACGCAGCTCTTTACTGCCCAACGTGGGCAGTACTGGGTCGCCATACAAACAGCATTCACCACACTGTTTACACCCATACATGGATAACACGCCACACCCCGCCCCCATCGCAAACAACCAGACACTGACACGGATCCTGTTCTGGAATGCAGACGGGATCAACAACAAAAGGGCGGAATTTGCCGCGCTCATGGAGCGTAAGGGTATACTTATCGTCCTATTGAGCGAAACTAAACTCAAGCCACGCAACCAACTAAACTTCACCGGCTACTGCGTCTATCGTACCGACCGACCGGACGGCTCCGGTCACAGCGGAACAGCCATCATCATACACAAGACATAGAACACACAAACATAGTGCTCCCTGAACTTGAGAAAGTAGAGGCGACCGCCGTCAGGGTCAAGTTCAACGGATCCTACACCACACTGGTGTCAGTATACAACAGCCCTAAGAACATTAAAACACGTGACATCAGCACAATACTCAACATATCACCGCGCGTAATAGCCGCTGGAGATCTTAACGCAAAACACCCGGACTGGAACTCACGAATACGAAACTCCAATGGCAAGAAACTATACGAACACGCACTAGGACGAAACTACATCACACTAGCGCCGACCGAACCGACGCATATTCCCTACCGGAGGGGACACAGGCCGGACCTGTTAGACATGGCCCTCATCAAGGGCATAACAACGACACTCAACGTTGCCGTTGAAAACGATCTGCCCTCAAATCACCAACCCGTTATACTGTACATTGAAGAAACACTGCAGCACATGGAACAACGCAGGATGTTAGACAACAGGCGCGCGAATTGGACCCAGTTCAAGGAAACGCTTGACAGTCGCATCCCACCCACCCACGCGATTAACGAGACAGCCCAAATTGACGAGGCAGTTGAAACCCTCACCGCCGCCGTCCAGGACGCAATAGCCGTCACCATATCAATCCGCACGCCACAACAACACAGTGCTGCCCTGCCCCAGGAAATCCTGGGCCTAATCTCAATGAGGAACCGCCTCAGGAGACACTGGCAGCGTACCAGGCGCCAGCACTTCAAACAGCACATTAACAGGCTCCAGGGTATAATCCGGGAAATAATACAAACATTCAAGACACAACAGTGGGACCAGAAACTCGAAGGGCTGGACACCACGCGACCTGGCGTGTGGCAGCTAGCCCGACACTTCACCATGGAGAAACTGTACACCCCTACGTTACAAGGGCCTGACGGACCAGCATATTCTGCGGAAGAAAAAGCGGAACTGATGGCCCTCACACTCGCAGCGTCATTCACACCGAACCTGGATCCCTCAGACCCAGCGTTCACACTTGCTATCACATGCATCTTGGCCCAACCGGCGCGCAACAACATCCGACAAGCTAGTACAGCAGAAGTCAAATGGACCATCATGCATACCACCGCTAGGAAGGCCCCTGGTCACGATGGCATTCAAAACCGTGTCCTCCAGGAGTTCACGGACAAAGCTGTAGACTACCTAACACGCATCACGAATGCCATACTCAAGCACCAACACTTCCCCGACTTTTGGAAGACGGCCAAGGTCCTGATGTTCAGGAAGCCGGGGAAAGACCACACCCTCCCACAAAATTACCGACCCATCAGTCTGCTGAGCGCGCTCAGCAAGATCGTTGAGAAGGTAATATTAAAACGACTCACCAGGCACTGCATCACAAACGACACCCTGAGACCGGAGCAATTCGGTTTCAGGAATCACCACTCAACAACACAACAACTCCTCCGCGTCGTTGAATACATAACACACGGATACAACACAAACAAGGCAACTGGGGCGGTGTTCCTGGACATCGAAAAGGCTTTCGATCGTCTATGGCACAACGGCCTAATACGCAAACTTAGCGACGCAGGGTTCCCCGACGGGCTCGTACGTCTCATACACTCATATATCACGGACAGGAGTTTCAACACCGACGTGCAGGGCAAACAATCGGCACGACATGGTATACAGGCAGGAGTACCCCAAGGAAGTATCCTAGGGCCCCTACTGTTTAACCTCTACATTAACGACCTCCCAGCTACACAAAACACGACGGTAGCAATCTACGCGGATAACACCGCCATCCTTGCGCAAGATTGGAAGCCGTCTAACATTAACTCACGACTACAGACTGCCCTCAGAACGGCGGAACCTTGGCTGGTGAAATGGCGTGTTAGAGTAAACGTCGACAAGTGCGAGGCCGTTCTGTTCACTAGACGACCGAAGCAACTGCGCAAACATCAGCACTGCAACCCAATAATACTACACACACGCCCAATACGTTTCCGCGAGAAGGTCAAATACCTCGGTGTCTGGCTGGACAGGAAACCACTCTGGGGGGACCACATTCAACACGTGACCAACAAAGCTAACGCGAGGCTCAAACAACTCTACCCTATGCTTAACAGGCGTAGCACACTGAACAGGAGGGTGTCTAGGTCCATGTACATGACACTTATTAGACCCCTGATGACGTACGCAGCCCCTGTCTGGGGATACGCTGCGCCAACTCGTCTGCGCCGTCTGCAGCTCATACAGAACAAAGTACTCAAAATCATAAACAACGCTCCGCGCTACACACGCATCGCGGACCTTCACCGGGAATACCGGCTAGATACTATCTTGCAGGTATTCCAAATACTCTCCTCACGACTGTACAATAACACGAGACACTAAAAATGGCTCTGAGCACTATGGGACTCAACAGCTGTGGTCATCAGTCCCCTAGAACTTAGAACTACTTAAACCTAACTAACCTAAGGACATCACACACATCCATGCCCGAGGCAGGATTCGAACCTGCGACCGTAGCAGTCGCACGGTTCCGGACTGCGCGCCTAGAACCGCGAGACCACCGCGGCCGGCCACGAGACACTCGCGCAACCCGTTTATCCTTTCTCTGGGTAACTACGACCACAACCATAGATGGAAGCATAATAGACCAAAGACATTCCTGGCTAGGAACTAAACATCTATGGTCCATAGAACACTAACACGACAGTACTGGCGAGCCCCTGCAACACGGTTATTACTGGAGACCCAGATGTGCGACCAGCCGAAAAACAGGCAACCGCAGGGAAACCGTACTGTACACAGCACGCAAACCAGCCACACACACACCCCCTACACCGTCTGTGAGCCGATCTATGACCGATCGCCCACTAATATACAATGACCTTGACCTGTTGCAGGGACGCAGCAACTGCAGAAAGCGCCGCAACAAGCTACAACAACGACAAAGGTAACGATGCACGATACCTCGAACTAACACAACCACACCTTGCATGCACTGTCGCAGATAGCAAGCCGCTACTGCCCTTACTACCCGTCCTACTGTCGCAGAGGTTTTTTTCCCTTGGCTCTTGCCTTGGCACTTTTTTTCCTCTGCCCTTACAACCGCTACCCTTCAATCGTTTTCGACCAGTTCTATCTCCTGATGGACCATGTTAATGAGTAATCTTACCCAGACGCATGGACAACATCACAGCCCGCATCCTGTGACGCCTGATTCAAAAACTAACATGTTTACGGACGTGACAGTAGAACTTTTGGTTTGGTCACCACGTTGGTGTGGGCGTGGAGGGGCCCCATCCTTGTGTGTGTGCGGTGAGCCGAAACTGGCTTCTCGCGATGCCGGCAGCGCCGCTAGACTCAGTGCCAGCTCCGTCAATCTAGATGCGTTGTTAATCCAATTGCGTCGTCCACATACACACGTAACACTATCACTGTTCTATTACTCAGTTGCGTGTCGCATTTCACTCCCGAATCCAAATATTTAAAACCACTTTCACTTTTACTCAGTTTCTTTCCCGGCCGATTAGCAACGTATGTGGGGCGGCGGGTGGAAATATGTGTTATAAAAATGTTGTTATTTTTTATGTTGTTTGCCATTCTCAACACTGGCTCTCTAACTACAATATTGGCAACCAGAAAGTGATTAGCAAAACGTGAAGCCTGTAATTGGAATTCCTACTGCCCACTTCATCTGAGAAATACATTTATAGCTACAGCTTATAGCTCTGAGGAATTAGGAGATTGTCTGAGATTCATAATCAAAAAGATTCTCTCTAAAATTTTCACTATATTCTCAAAGTCACAGACCAAAAAGAATGCACACAGTCCAACTACCAGAGCAGTTCAGAGTCTAATGCGCTGATGCAACTATAACTGTTCAAATTAAATGTTTAAGTGAATGCTCGCCATAATTTGATGATAATGTTCATCAAACGCCACACTAAATGATGGTAGAATGTCTGTCCCGCAACAGCACCTGAAAATATGACATACGCAAACTGAAGATAGATCATTAAAGTCATCCCAGAATTAACACTTCACCCAAAAACGATTTCATGGTTACGCATATCCCGAGTAACTTATTATGACATCCGAGGCTGTTTATAGCAATGATACCGACGCGACGCGACTCCCGGCACAGGTGGTGCGCTAATCAGCGTCTGGAGACAACTGGGGCCTCTTTCTCTCGTGCGGCGTTCTTATATATAAAGCCGCGGTGAGGACGGCTAAGGGAACGCCTGATCAAATCCGCTCTCCCAACTAGCAGCTGGGCTAGTAATGCACCACTTTAAGTTATTGAATAAATCATTGCTTCCTTTGCTGATGGCCGATGACGCTCTCAATTTAAATGTGAAATCAGCACACAGGTAAGTAATCATAATAAAAGTCTGACGTGGCTAAGTCAAATATTTTGGGCGAGAAAATTAATTTAATTACTCTACACACAGTAGACGAGCTCTGAACTTGCCCTTTGGAGATACGCTATCGCTATAGTTTTATAGTTATTCAGTTGCAACTTCTCACATCTTTATGATTATAGCGGATGTCCCTTCTACTTAAATTTAAACATCCTAGCCTTATTTATTCACCTACTTCATCTATCTTGCTTCCTTAATTTCTAAGACAAAAACCAGAAAATCATGAATTCCAACTAAAATTTTAATTTTTGAGATCCAGAATACTGTTTCTACTAAATTATTATGAAAAAGGAATCTAAATATAAATTTTTAAGTTTCTAGCTCTCTTCTATTGCGCCAATCATTTTTACAGAAAAACGTCCAAATTTCGAAAATAGTTAAAGTTATTGAACTGATATTCAACACATATTGATTTAGTATTACTCCTGACATGCTAGAATCATTTCAGGTTATTTACTTGATTTTTAAAGTATTGTGCAACATTTATGACGTCAGAGCTACTTACAGCAGACTGGATGGCACACAATGGAAAGACTGATGTGAATTTTATACGGCGTGAGTACGCTGCTTCCCTACAACTGGAATTCGATAGTAAGAAAAGGAAGAAGAGGAAACGTAGTAGGTGAATATGGATTGGGGGTAAGAAATGAAAGAGGAAACCACCTGATGGAATTTTGCACAGAACATTATTTAATCATAGCTAACACTTGGTTCAAGAATCATGAAAGAAGGATGTATACATGGAAGAATCCTGGAGATACTAGAAGGTTTCAGATAGATTATATAATGGTAAGACAGAGATTTAGGAACCAGGTATTAAATTGTAAGACATTTCCAGGGGGAGATGTGGACTCTGACCACAATCTATTGGTTATGAACTGTAGATTAAAACTGAAGAAACTTCAAAAAGGCGGGAATTTAATGAGATGGGACCTGAATAAACTGACTAAACCAGAGATTGTACAGAGTTTCAGGGAGAGCATAAAGGAACAATTGACAGGAATGGTGAAAAAAATACAGTAGAAGAAGTATGGGTAGCTCTGAGGGATGAAGTAGTGAAGGGTACAGAGGATCAAGTAGGTAAAAAGACGAGGGGTAGTAGAAATCCTTGGGTAACAGAAGAAATATTGAATTTAATTGATGAAAAAAGAAAATATAAAAATGCAGTAAATGAATCAGGCAAAAAGGAACACAAACGTCTCAAAAATGAAATCGACAGGAAGTGCAAAATGGCTATGCAGGGATGGCTAGAGGACAAATATAAGGATGTAGAGGCTTATCTCACTAGAGGCAAGAAGGATACTGCCTACAGGAAAATTAAAGAGACCATTGGAGGAAAGAGAACCACTTGCATGAGAATCAAGAGCTCAGATGGAAACCCAGTTCTAAGCAAAGAAAGGAAAACAGAAAGGTGGAAGGAGTATATAGATGGTGTATACTAGGGCGATGTACTTGAGGACAATACTATGGAAATGGAAGAGGATGTAGATGAAGATGAAATGGGATATTTGATACTGCGTGAAGAGTTTGACAGAGCACTGAAAGACCTAAGTCGAAACAAAGCCCTGGCAGTAGACAGCATTCCATTAGAACTACTGACAGCCTTGGGAGAGCCAACCCCGACAAATGTCTACCATCTGGTGAGCAAGATGAATGAGACAGGCGAAATTCCCTCAGACTTCAAGAAGAATATAATAATTCCAATCCCAAAGAAAGTAGGTGTTGACAGATGTGAAAATTACCGAACTATTAGTTTAATAATCCACAGCTGCCAAATACTAACACGAATTCTTTACAGACGAATGGAAAAACTGGTAGAAGCCGACCTCGGGGAAGACCAGTTTGGATTCCGTAGAAATGTTGGAACACGTGAGGCAATACTGACCCTACGACTTATCTTAGAAAATAGATTAAGGAAAGGCAAACCTTCGTTTGTAGCATTTGTAGACTTAGAGAAAGCTTTTGACAATGTTAACTCGAATATTCTCTTTGAAATTCTGAAGGTGGAGGGGGTAAAATACAGGGAGCGAAAGGCTATTTACAAATTGTACAGAAACCAGATGGCAGTTATAAGAGTCGAGGGGCATGAAAGGGAAGCAGTGGTTGGGAAGGGAGTGAGACAGGGTTGTAGCCTGTCCCTGGAGTAATTCAATCTGTATATTGAGCAAGCAGTAAAGGACACAAAAGAAAAATTCGGAGTAGCGTTAAACTCCATGGAGAAGAAATAAAAACTTTGAGGTTCGCCGATGACATTGTAATTCTGTCAGAGACAGCAAAGGACTTGGAAGATCAGTTGAACGGAATGGACAGTGTCTTGAAAGGAGGGTATAAGATGAACATCAACAAAAGGAAAACGAAGATAATGGAATGTAGTCAAATAAAGTCGGGTGATGCTGAGGGAATTAGATTAGGAAATGAGACACTTAAAGTAGTAAAGGAGTTTTGCTATTTGGGGAGCAAAATAACTGATGATGGTCGAAGTAGAGAGGATATAAAATGTAGACTGGCAATGGCAAGGAAAGCGTTTCTGAAGAAGAGAAATTTTTTAACATCGAGTATAGAGGAGTTCGTGGCACAACTTGAGTAGAAGAAGGGATCGGTTGGTAGGACATGTTCTGAGGCGTCGAGGGATCACCAATTTAGTACTGGAGGGCAGCGTGGAGGGTAAAAATCGTATAGGGAGACCAAGAGATGAATACACTAAGCAGTTTCAGAAGAATGTAGGTTGCAGTAGGTACTGGGAGAAGAAGAAGCTTGCACAGGATAGAGTAGCATGGAGAGCTGCATCAAACCAGTCTCAGGACTGAAGGCCACATCAACAACAACGAAAACGCTATTCTTCTTCTGAAGATCATTAAGGGGGGCTGCAACATGGGCGAACAACAACTCTGACTTCAGAGCATTTCTGCTCAAGCTAGAGAGGGTTCCTGATTTACCGTATAGGACGTACCAGAAATTAGTTATATGAGGTGACTTCAATATTAATTTTGTATCTGACAGTGCAAGAAAAAGGATGTTGATAGATCTCCTAAATTCATATGGTCTGATGCAGACTGTTTCTTCCAACGATGGTGCAGGTGAACAGTAGCATAGTTATAGACAATATTTCTATTCATTCTTCATTACTAGATGTGCATTCTGTTAGTAAAAAGGTGAATAACGTTTCAGACCATGATGCACAAATTTTATCACTAAAAGGCTTTTGTAGTCAAACAAACGCCACATATAATTACAAATTATCTAGCAAAGTTATCCAATGGCAGTAGAGAGTTTTTTTGAACTCATCAGAGAACAAGAGTGGCAAGATCTTTATAGTGACAATAACATAGATGACAAATATAATAGTTTCCTTAACACATTTCTCATGCTCTTTGAAAGTTTCTGTCCATTAGAACGTTCTAAACAGGGTACTAGCAGTAAAAGGTAGCCTGGGTGGCTGACTAGTGGTATAAGGATATCATGTGGAACAAAGAGGGAATTATATCAAAATGTTAGAAGTGGTCAGAATCAAGCTACAGTTGCCCTTTACAAACAGTATTGTAAGGTGCTTAAAAATGTTGTTAGGAAGGCAAAGGATTTGTGGTGTGCAAATATGGTAGGTAATTCGTAGAGTAAAATTAAAACAATATGGTCACTTGTGAAGGAAGTGTCTGGTCTGCAGCACAAGGTCGACAATATAAAGTCAGTTCATTGTAAAAATACTTCTGTTGCTGATAAATCAGATATATGCACAGTATTTAACAATCATTATCTGAGCATTGCTGGTGCATTAACTGAAAACTTAGTTTCTGCAGAGAATCATATAATACTCTTGGCAAACGCCTTTCCGAGCTTGATGTCTGAAATAATCCTCTGTGATACAGACAAGGGGGAGATTGAGTCAATAATTAAATCGCTGAAGGTTAAGGACTCTCATGGATATAATGAAGTGCCTAGCAAAATATTGAAGTACCATGCTGTACATGGTAGCCCTGTATTTAGCCATATTTGAAATTTTTCCTTTATGAATGGTCAGTTTCCTGAGTGATTAAAGTACTCAGTAGTAAAGCTGCTTTATAAGAAGGAAGAAATGGATCATGTAGACAATTTTAGACCTATTTCTATGCCATCAGAGTTTGCTAAAGTTATTGAAAAGGCTGTGTATATAAGGATAATTGATCATTTTATATCATTTAATTTGCTATCAAGTGTACAGTTCGGCTTTAAAAGTCGTTTACAACTGTAAGATACTGGATGGGTTAATCAAAAGAATTTCGAACGCTAGGCACACTTTTTGACTAAACTAAGGCATTTGATTGTGTTGACAACAAAATATTTCTGCAGGATTTGGACCATTATCGAATAAGGGGAGTAGCTCACAATTGGGTCATCTCTTACTTTAACAATAGATAGCAAAGGTCATTATTCACAGTGTTGAGAATGGCTGTAATGTGGGGTCTGAGTGTGGTACAGTCAAGTGCAGGCTACCCCAGGGATCAGTGTTGGGGCCACTGCTGTTCCTTATTTATATAAATGACATGCCCTCTAAAATATTTCTGTTTGCTGATGACACTAGCTTGGTAGTAAAGGATGTTGTGTGCATCATTGCCTCGGTTTCAAGTAGTGCAGTTCATGGCATAAGTTCATGGCTTGTAGGAAATAAACTAACTCAAAATCACAGTAAGACTCAGTGTTTGCTGTTTCTATGACACAATTCAACAAAATCCGATTTTCCAGTTTCACAGAATGGGCATATTATTAGTGAAACTGAACACTTCAGATTTCTAGGTGTTCAAATAGATAGTAAACTGTCTCAGAAAGCACATGTTCAGGTTCTTGCTGAAAGACTTAATGGTACCTGAAGTAAGTGATCGTGCAACCTGAAAATTAGCCTACTTTGCTGATTTTGATTTGCTTTGTCGTATCATATTATATTTTGAGGCAACTCTTCCCATTCCTAAAAGATATTTTGGGCTCAGAAACAGGCAGTTTGGGCAATAAGTTGTGTAAGTTCGCAAACCTCTTGTAGGCCCCTGTTCACTAGTCTGGGTAATTTGACATTGGCCTCTAAATATGTATATTCTTTACTGTCATTTCTTGGTAACAATATCAGCTTATTCCCAAGAATAAGCAGCTTTCACTCAGTTAATACTCGACAGAAATCCAAACTGCGTTTGGATCAGACTTCCTTAACTTGCCGGCACAGTAGCTCATCATGTTCGGTCAGAGGGTTAGCTGCCCTCTGTAATAAAGAAACTGAGTTAATGGATCAAAAACGAACTGAAACGGGTGTCTTTCGACGTCCGCCTAGAGCAGATACAATGAACAAAAACGAACAAAATGAGATAAAAAAAACTCTGGGGCAGAAAGGTGTACAGCATACTGCTGCATCCATTTTCAGTAAGGTACCACAAGAATTCAAAAATCTTAGCAGTAATCCACGCGCTTTCAAATCGAAACTGAAGAGTTTCCTCATGGGTCACTCCTTCTGTTCTGTTGAGGAGTTCCTTGAAAAATTAAGCTGATTCTTATGTTATATTGTTGACTGCGTTTGCTGAACCTTATGGCTTGATTCTTTGGGTTCATAAGCATTTTATTGTTATCTGTTATTACTCCTATGTTGTAATTTCATGTACTGAGATGTTCAATGACCTTGGAGACGTGTTCCTCAATTTCGTCCTACAGAAGTTGATGTGTGAATAAAAAAAATAAACTAATAAAAATGTTTAGAAAGATTTGAAATTATGTTTAAAATTTGTTGGCAGTCGCTAAATGACCTCATTATCAAACTCAACATGAGTCTAGTCAAAGTTATTTGCACTCAGTTTTTCAAGCATCTCAATGTTAGTGGAGTCATATCTCCTGGAGAATCTGTCATGCAAGGATATAATTTTGCAAATACATTCACTAGTATATATGGATACTGCCTGCCGTATGTCTTCTGAAATACAGTTAGCAGTGAAGAAGTAATAAATTAAAACATCGTGCCTGATGACTAAGTTTTAATGCATGAACTGCGAAAATGTAATAAGCGATAAAAGTTTCCCTTGCCGCCTTTTTTTTGGTTTCTCGGCACAAAAGAGTTCATAAAAGCTTGTAATTATGTGTAAAGTTTGTTGCAGGAGGCTAAATGCGCTCATTCTCAAATACTTGCGACTTTACCAGCGGTTACTCGGACCGGAGGTAGTTGGGATATGCACGACTCTGTTTAAAAGGAATGGCTCCATAACACTTACGATCAAGATGTACAAGTCTGCCTCCATGCCCAGCAGCTCAACTCGCTGCATATAGTAACATGTACCTGCTATCAGTCTATAACGTTCAATGAAGACAAAAATCTTACATTTCGCAAAATCATCTTACAGTTACTAATCACAATACAGACAGAAAGTCTGAAATGGAATGAAATGCACAACAAGAATGGTAAACAGAATCCCCAAGCTAAGTAGTCTTCCACACTCTTGCGTGCACCACCCAAAAAGTGTCTGTCTCCATTTCATTCCAAAAGTAAGTCCGTTTTGAGAATACAACACATGAAATATTTTCCAGCTCAAAACAATAGTTCAGCACGACGATTTTACATCTCAAATGATGTATTTGATACATTATAAATGAGTAGGAATTCTGTCTACTATCAGTTCCATAATACAAGTGAAGAAGTTAAAGTTCTACCCTGGGGCATGTTCAAATCTTGTAAGAGTTAAAGCCCCTTCAAAAGTTAAAGTTTTCTAGTGGCCGCTGAACACTCGAAATCAACCATCCACACTACTGTATATCACATGTTATCTCAGGCAGGTCTGCCCTCTTCTATATCTAACGCGAAATGTGCAGAAGTTAAAGTATTGCAGAGGCTATTCACTACCCAGAAATTATCATCTATATGACCAAAAAACATATGTTACCACAGGCAGATGTGCCTTCCACAAGATCTCAACGTAAAATCCCAGAATCACTCCCTTCTGTGCGCAACCCAAAAAGTGTCTGTCTCCATTTGACTCCAACAGCGTTCCACCACTGTGTACTTCTCCGTTAGCTGAAGCCATCCCAACAAAATGCATCGTTCTTATGTTCTACAGACATGATTTGAGTCAACTTGACCACTTTCCATATTAAACTACTATATTTATTGTCACAGTATTTAATAAAGAAATTTTTTATACACTGTCACACTCAGATCGTTTACAATAAATATAAATAATAGTTTGTTCATAAATAAACAATCCATCATTTTTCTGCATCTGCACTCATTTTAATGACTACAAAATGTTGTTAGGTATTGTCTGCTTGATAGAAGCATATTTTTGCACTCTTTTCAATAGTGATGTTAGCTAACACATGAAACTGGCGACTTTGAAACTACATTGTTTTTTTAATTATTGATTGTAATAATATTTAAATAAATTTATTGACATATTCCTTAAATAACTACATAGGTGTGGCAAGACATGAGGTATTCATGCTGCACTGAGTCACTCTGTCATTGTGGAAGATATGATGTTCTTACAAACATTTGCATAATGCTATCATCTGAGATATCGCTTGTTCCAGTCGCACGAAACGTTTAAAAGTGATTAATTTCAAGTTCGTTGTGAAAACATTTAGTCGCCATAAATTAATAACTGCTATAGTTCTTAAGATATTGAAAATATTATTTCTTCATTAGATGTGCTTCATTTTTCTGAGATTGCAGGTGTATTCAGATTTGCTTCATTGTGTAATCTGGATTTATTATAGAATTTCTAAGAGCTATAAGTAGCCAAATTTCAGACCGTCTTAAATTCCGCAATTTCTGGTGCATCTTCTGTCCTCCGGCTTTGCGAACAACCACTGTCCACATGCTCTAGCATTTACATTTTTCCAGCTGCACTACTGACCGCCTTTCTACCTGGGTAAGCTCACAGGGGTCACTCAACCACACTGCAACCTGGGCCCTGGGCCCGCCAACTAGCACTCAGCTGCACGAACAATTTTACCTTCCTTCACAGCAATTCTAGGTGTCTAAATAGCTCACCTACATATATATGACGTTACAGACTGTGTCAGTGTAATCTGTGAAATTAGTACACCTTGAGTTACAGAGTGTCAAGACATATACACACTTTCTAACTGTAATACTTGTCTTACTGTGTTAAACCTCTAACATAAGATTACAAGTTATGCCTCTTAATGAGTAGACTATGATGGCATTTTAAATTTTTAACTTCAGTAAATAATTTTGTGAAATATTGAAAATCAATTTTTTTGTCCCTGGAAGCCGTAAACTGCCAACCTGCAACTGGGACTTTGTACTGTTTTAGCCATTTTCTAGTAGAGATTACGTCTTTGCCCACCAGTCCGTTCCCTGATAGATTTGTGCGTTTCATCACCTCCCCTAGTACTTCCCCAATGTAAATCTGTTCTTTCCTCACTGAGCAACCGCCGGTTTTTGAATTGTTTGCTTATTAAAAATCTCACTCTTCTAAGTCAATACACACTGATTGTAAACTGTCCATTTTAGAGACACTTGAAGATTCGTTTTAAACACCCTTCATAGACAATAAAAAGCACTCCATGCCAATTTCACTCTTGTAATTTTCATCCAACAGCTATCTTCAAATGTCCTCCATAAAAAATCAACAACTTGTTCTATGACTTCAGCGTTAATTTATACTATTTTCTTTAAAGGTGATATCTTACGTGTTTTAAGAGTTCAGAGCTCTGTGGTAAAGTGTCAGACTATGGAAGTAAATGACTGTGGTTCAAACCTCAGTCGGGCCTAGAAATTTTGTTTGTCGCTCATCACTTCTTTCACTTAAGGCAATGTTTATTAATGTGGAAAACGCCAAGTCCACAGTGGTTCAGAGTCGTGTTGTAGAGTACTGATTGGAAAAGTCAGTTGAAAGCCCAGCTGAAGGCAACAGCATATCACATCCGGCAGGATCGCTCCTAGTACAGCACTGTGGTGTTCTAGCCAATCGTCATGTTCCTAACTCTTATACATCACATTAAATGCCATATAAGTAACGTGGTGAGCTCCAGACTCAATTAAACAACTTTATGATGGATAATTCTTATTCTGTTGAAAAGTACCTTCGCAAAAACTTTTACAAATAATGTTTTAGGTTTTTTATCATTAGATCTAACGCTAGAGTGGAGCGTGTTTCAGAAAGATAGATACAGTTCTACAAGACTGTATTTTGTACATGAATGAAGTCTGAAACCTCAAGAAAGTTTTCACTTACATATCGGACTACAGAGTTTTTATTTTTGAAAGAACCATACGATTTATAAGATTATTTGTTTTTCATGCATGCACATACAACCTTGTAGCAGTTTGATGAAATTTCGGGCGAACTGCCGGATGTCTTGAGTGCATGTGTTTCTCCTGCGTTTCCGTGCACTGTGCCTATCGCACTCCCTGATGGAAGCTCGCCTTATCGATATCAGGTGGTTCGTAATGAGACTGTAATCTCGTAGAACGACGCCAGCTTTGACCGAGCGAGGTTCAACAGTGGTTAACACACTGGACTCGCATTCGGGAGAACGACGGTTCAAACTGCGTCTGGCCATCCAGACTTAGGTTTTCTATGATTTCCCAAACACTCTCCAGGCAAATGCCGGGCAGGCTCCTTTGACGCGACACGGTCGATTCCTTCCCCATCCTTGCCAAAATTCGAGCTTGTGCCCCGTCTCTAATAACATCGGTGTCGACAGGAAGTTAAACCCAAAGTTCCTTCCTCATTTCCTTCCGGCGGCTATGAAGAGCATGAAATTTTCCTATGACAGGATTCGAATATAACTAGATGCGGCCGTCCTATCTCATAACGGAGTCAGACAGTCGCATTTCCATCGATTCATTGACCATGACACTCCAAAAATTGACATATGGGGAGCAAATTTTATTTCATTGTATTTCGTAGAAATACTGCATTCAGTGAGGGTGCAATTCTGGCATGGTGGAGGCAAGTATTCCTCTTGTGTTCAATGATGCACTCCGGAACACTGCGCAACGTTTTCCCTATATAAGATTTGCCATACTCACATGGATTCTTATCTACACCTCCCATGCGCAATTCTAAAACGTCTATGATTCATCCCAAAATCTCTAGCAGTTCTCCAAAAATTTCATGCAACAATCTATACGCGAGAAAAATTTCAAATTTCACATCAAACTCGGGTTACTTTCTGTAATTACGTTTAGGATCAACATTTTCATTTGCCTTTTACAAAGGCTTAACACATCCTGCATTGCTCGCACCACCAACACCCAGACAGCATCCTAACTCATCATCAATAATTAGCGGAAATGCGATTAGCAGTCGGGATGATGGCTTTCAGTTAAATTATCAGTGAATTCTGTCGTAGGAAAATTTCAAGCTCTGCATTCTGCGATTGTACTCCAGTATCTGGAGTTACTGTGTTCACTGCTGTCATAGATCATTCAGAATTGTTGGAAAGGAAGTCACAGAGATGCATTCTTTCACAAACCCCCACTAAATATCACATGTCATGAGTTCAGGCGACCTTGTAGGTTAATAGTTCAATGCGTGATCAGTACGCACATTATGCTTTAGGAGGTGCAGTGCCATATTTATGACGAAAATCAAGGCGTATAGTTGTTTGTAACTGAACTGCGCCTGTTGAACGGAAAATGCCCTTTGTTCCCATGTTACTGGCACCACGGCTCAGCGCACATTCAGTAATGAATGAGGGAGTGAGCTAGTTGCACCCCGGAGACATCTACTGGCAAACACATGAACCAGCAACATATAAGCTGTGGGAAGGCAACCTTCAATGGTGGCTTTTTATTATTATTTATTATTATTCAGTTTTGAAATAAGCATTTAATTTTATATTACTCTGGCTTTTAAAATATTTGAAATGAAATTAAAGTCTGAATCAAATTAAAATTATCTTTGGCTAAATGCATCTTCAATTAAAGCAAAAAAATTACATACTTGAAAAATTTTGTAAAAATACTTTTTTTAAATAGTGAAATTTGAATGCAATTTGTCAGATATTACCACTATAATAATTAATGCTTGATATTTTTTCGCTAGACTCCTCTACTGGGATATTCTGTTGGCGAGTATAATTTTAGGATGTGATTTACACCTACAAATTATTAGACTTCATTTGTGAAAAGTGAAATTTTAGATGCAGGTTATATTCTGGAAGCAAACCAAATGTATTACACTGATTGGTGCCGTTAATAGACGGTAATTCACTAATAGACATCCCCACATAAAGTGAGCCACATTTAATTATCAAATTCATGAAATAAAAAAGCTGAGGAAAAGAGGTATGATTATTCATAATAACCAATACAATGAAATTAAGTAGTTTTTATTAGGTAAAATGAGCACAAATAACAAAATCTCTACATAACAAAGCAATATATTTTTTGACCATACCAGACAATCACTGAAAAGGAAGAGAAAGAACCAAAAAAGTTGCGAGTACTTGTTCGCTTAAATTACACAGATAATCCAATTACAAAGATACTAATTTCATTGCAATCGCAGTGTGTATTGTCAGCGATAAAATCGTCCCAGCGCTTCTGGACGACAACACACAGTCACGAAATCCACAAACACTTGGAGAAACATTTCACAGCCCACTAAATTTTTAAAAGTTTGTCAAGTCTTTGTAAAGAGTTTTAAAAATTTACATCGTTTCATTAACTTTTAGTCTTTAGATTGTCCTTTTTTGGATCAATTCAGTGTAAATCGTATTTCGTTTTCGTAGCACTTCATCGGTTTATGGTACATCAAATAAACAATAATATTACATAATTCTCTGTTCATTAATCTAATAATTAGTGATGTCATTTTATTTGTTTTAGCTAGAGGCTGTTTTACCTTCACCAGGAATGTAATTTGTCTTCCCATTTGGGTGTGACCCTGCCGGATACCTTTTTCACAAGCAAAGTTTTCTCATAAAATTTACAAACATTACACACTGACAAAATCAGATCATTTAGTACATTAATCAGAATGAACTAATTACATCGTTCAGAAAGAAAACATAAACATATGAAATTTTCATTTTTGACAGATATTTGTCCTTGTGATTTGAGTTTGAGTTTTGAAGTGTTAATAGTAAACAACTAGGAATCGTTGTATGGGTTTTTGTTACAGAAATACATGTCGTTTTTGAAACAGTTTACAATAATCACTCAGCTGAACATTATTCATTCTTGCTCGACAGTTATAAAGGCGACCCATTGCAGTCGAAGTCAGTCATGCTGCAGCATTCGCCGTTGCTGTTGTGCAGGGCAGTCATAGTGGTGTACTCGTGATGTTGACAAAATCTGCTTACATGTGAGCCACAATGATCTGCTATGGAGCAAGAAGATCGCAGAGTTCTGGACTGGTTGTGCTCGATGGGATCCAATCAGCTCAGGATACAGTGATTATATAAAACATTCATAGGCTGGTGTCAGCTACACAAAATTGACATTTTAATACAGATTCCCTAAAAAGAATTTTGATTAGTACATAATAGTTGTAATCACTTGCAACACTATTTTGCATCGGTTTGTTCAGTGATAGCTGTGGGTTACATAGTATACATGTTTGCATTGTGATACAAAATCTTACATGTATGTTTTTTGTTCATGCACTTTACTGTCAGTTGTCATCAACACCATTACTGCACAACCAAATTCATGTTAGTTTTGCTTTCTGCACATTCATTAGTGTCCTCAGAATACTGTACATTACACATGTTTGCAAAGTGTTTGAGTTTTCGTTTCTTAAGCTTTTAGCTTCGTGTCGGCGTGTAATAATCATACATGACAACACATTCACAAAGTTCCAGTGCTACAGTCTGTTTCACAGTTTATGCACAATACACATTATTTGAGTTTCATTTTAAAGTAACAACACTTCACTGTCTTTCACTTCAGTGGATCATCACATCGCTTCAATACAGTTGTCTGCGTGAGTACACAAATTATTTTCATTTGCTACTAAGAGTGCCATCCATATTCGACATTAGTGAATTTATTTTACCAGGTGAAATTGTATTATCATGTGTATAATGTGTCTTGATAACACATATTTCTCTTTGCTCTTGTATGAGGAGTCCTCCTGTGAAATGCAAATTTGTGTATACTACTTCACCACTGATAGTTCTGTTTGCCCTTTACAACTTATTACTGAGCCTCTGTTGGTAAGTCTCGTGTTAGTTACAAATATGCTCAAAGAAAAATACCACAGCTTATGTACTCTGTTGTAGGTACTAACTGTATGATTTACATAGTGTTTATGTTCTTTAACTTTCTGATTTTTTCCTCTTACAGTTCTTTGTGACATTAGTTTTGTTGTGTGGCTGTTTGCAGTAGTGAAGCCTAGATTTACAGTGTTTTTTTCAGTATGTAGTGCGAATTTAGTTATTACTACTGGCGCTAAGGACATTAGTTGCGATAACTAGTACAGAATACAAATCTGCTTATGGCACAACGTTGCCATTTCCCTACTACCAAACTAAAGTCTCAATAGTTTTATCACTTCGCTTTAAAAACGTGACCCAAAGTAGCTTTCTGTTTATGTTTACAAACTACATTTTAGGCATAAACAGAAAAACTAATTTACACCTCAAACCATTACATCTGCACAAAATTTAAAATCTACTGATACAAAAACTTTATCATCTCTATGGCTTCTGGCATACTTTATTTACTTGGAATTGCATAGCAAAAGAAATGGAATAATTGCAGCCATGTAAAATGTTAATATGATTACATCAAAACAAGTTTCTTGTTTACTTTTCTCTTCAAAATATTAATGAAATGACTTTACTTAAAACATTATTACTGAACTTCTGCTATTAATGTGGAAGTTTGTTGTTCAGTTGCACTTTTTAAATGCCCATACCAATGCTAATACTTCTAGTTCAGTTGTGTAGAAAAGTCATTCACATTGTGACAAAGTATAGCTGGCGAAACCAATGATTCTTACTTCTGTTTTCTCACGCACTTCAAATAGTTGGAATAGGCAAGATCCTAAACCGTAACTGGAGCATCTGTTGCAATACATAATTCTTTGGTCGTGTCTGGGTGGTGTAATAACTTTGTATTTAAGAATATTTGTTTTATGTTCTAAAAAGTTTCCTAACATTCTACTGTCCACATTCATAAAGCATTTTTTTAGTAAGCTTAACAACACTTGGTTGTTAAGCAACCATACAGGTATGAAACGTCTAAAAATGACTCTAGGCCCAAAAAGGCTTTCAATTGCTTTTTTGACCTGGGAGGTGACATGTTTTTTGATGTGTCCCTTTTCTTGGTGTCAGGCACTATGTCTTCAGGCGTCGCTATGTGTCCCAGAAATTTTATTTTGTCTCTACCAAATCTTGACTTTTTCAAGTTTATCCCCACATTACTAAATTTTTCAAATACCTGTTGTAATATTTCTGTGTGTTCTGCCCAAGTTGCAGTAGCAATCAATAGGTCATCTTTGTACATAGTGATTCTGTTAATCAGCCCAGGCCTAAGCACAGTATCTACAGCAGTAATAAAGACACCTGCACTTACGTTAATACCAAAAGGTAATACTTTAAACCGATTACTTTTACCTGCAAAAATGAATGTTGTATATTTCCTAGGACATTCTGAAATCTCTACCTGCCAGTATGAGGGTTTCATGTCAACTGATGTGAGATACTTTACACCATAAAATCTCTGAATTTGGTGTTGAAATTCTCTGGTCTCGTCTGTACGGGTATGATAATTTTGTTTATATTTCTTGTATCTAGCATAAGACATGTACTTCCTCCTGGTTTAGCCACTGCACATAGTGGACTACTGTATGGTGACATGGATGGTTCTACAATATCCCATTCTAACATGTGACGGATTTAATTTGATACAGCTTCTCTGTTGGCCCACAGGACAGAATAGGTAGACTGGCAAAATGTTTCGTGAGACCTTACTTGCATTGTATACACATATCCTTTGACTATACCGGGCTTTTCATCGAAAAAAGATACATATTTGTTTGAAAGGTTCATCCTTTTCATCAAAAACAGATATATATTTGTTTAAAAGGTTAATCAGTTCGTTTTGTTGTACAGTGTTTAAATAAACTGATTCATAAACTTTGCTTCATATTTCTTGTCTGCAAAACTGTACATCAAATTGCTGTTGACTGGGCTGTGTTTGATCTGGCAACATAGGAAACTGAATGTCATATTAAATTACTGCTGGTTTTATGTCTTTGATTCGGACTCCTTGATATAACTTACTGTGTACTGGCTTGCTTTTAATGAGTGGTAGGGCTATTCCCTTCCTGTTCACTTTTAATACACATGTGCCACAAGACAGGTCAATTACTGCATCTCTCTCTTGTCAGAAATCTACTCCCCATATGCAGCTCACTGACAAACCTTCACAAACCAGTAATGTGCTCTTTATAGGTCCATTACTTGCCTCAACTAATACATGAGTCTGTATACGCACTCCTTTTGACTTATTTCCAAACACACAAATGATCCTACAATTGTGTACTGGCAATGTGTGTGGTGTCTGAAGTTCACAAAACTTATTATGGAATTCTAAATCCATACAATTTGTAGCCATGCCTGTGTCAATAGTAACTGTGGTTGGTATTTCACCTACTACTGCATGAAATGCACCTTCGATTGTTTCATTTTCTGTTAGTTTACACAAATGGTTTTTTCAAAAAAGTTCATCACTCCGATTTTTGCCCTGATTATATCTTATTAAATACACGCTCTCACGACATTTGCTCCCTGTTCCTTCTGCGAATGAGATATGAGGAACTTTATGTTTTGTCCAGAACCATTGTGTACAGTAGCACTGTTCTGTGGTGCAGAAGCATCAGTTGACTATGTTTTGTTTCCTGTATTAGGATGCCAATGCTTGACTGCTGTGGTGGTGGTGGTTGCCAGCGGTTTGGCTGCTTATTGTTATTACTATTGTAATTATTGTACCCTGGATGATATCTGTTGTCTTGCATACGCCTCTTATTAAAAGGAGGAGAATTTCTTCCATCCGTTGGCCTAGGTTATTATTACCATTGTAAGATTGATGAAAACTATTCCCATTTTTTACCATTACCGATTTTATTGTGGTATTGGTAACAAGTTATTACTGTTTTTTTTCTACTGGAGCATTACTGCCCCTGTTCAATTTCGCTTCTTCATGCAACAGGTCAATAGAATCAAGCATTGACATGAAAAGTTCTACATCTGAATCTGGTACATGAAGTAGTTTTTCTTTTATTGAGACTGCTAATTTTGATTTTAAAAGCCATATGACTTCTTCAACTTTTTTAGTCCTGTCTTCCTCAGTTGCGTGTAATATTACGGTATATTAATAATTTTTACTTATGGACCGTCTGACAGCAACTGAATAAAACACAATTTTAGTGCAATACGCGTTTCGCCTTTATTTTCTGCAAGGCATCATGGAATGAGGAAAAAACTGCAAATTGGCGTTCATAAGAAGAAGAACAACACCAAAAATGCAACAGGAGCATAATATGTAGGAAATTGTCCACGCAACCTGCCACTGATGATGCCTTGCAGAAAATAAAGGCGAAACGCGTATGGCACTAAAATTGTGTTTTGTTCAGTTGCTGTCAGACGGTCCATAAGTAAAAATTATTAACATACCATATGACTTCTTGTTTGGGCATTGGTTCATCCCAATATTTCGTCGTATTTATGTACTTCTCAAAATATTTATGCAGTGTACCTGCTTTACTATTGTACATCTCAGGATTATACACCTCATGCCTTAAGCATTCTTGCGTTTTTGCTGACCAATACTTATTTAGAAAAGCTGTCTCGAATTCCTCATAAGTATGGCAATAATCTATTACTTCACTGGCCCATAAGGGTCCATCACACTGAATATGGGTAGTGACAAACTTCATCTTCTGTTTATCATTCCATGATTTTGGTAGTATACCACAGAAGCATTTGATAAAAATGACATGGTGTGGCATTTTGCGATCCGGTGTAAAACTTTGGAATTATTTGTATTTTATAAACTGCCTTCCACAAGTATGTTACAAAGAGAACTGGCCGCCCCCCTGTACACAAACTACTTGAACGGGTTGCAGACTGGGCATTGATGTCGCTGCTCGAGATGTCACAGTCTGTGTCTCTGGCAGTTAATTGACACGTAAATCAGACTCGCCTGCTGCGTTCTGTATCGCTGAAAGCTCCTTTTTTCATGTATCCAATTCTTGTGTAAGTGTCTGTTTCCATTCAGAAACCTGTTGGGTGTTTTCATCTAACATCTTTGTTGGAGACAAAGCTTCGTTAGTCACTTTCTTTATAGTTACAGGCAGTTCGTTCCGTAAATATTCTTGAAACTGGTTGTCTTCATGTTCAGTCAGTTTGAAAAGTCAAGAGTAAATTGATTGCCTTTCTCTATAAATTTCGCTTCTACAGATTTGTCCTGTTCGATATCGAGTGTCTGTAACTGTGTAGCTATTTGCTGCACAGAATTTGCTAATGTACGATTTGCAGCATTAACTTGCGCGACCTACTTCGTTACATCATTGGCAGCTTCGAGCAAGTGCTTGTATGTTTTTCACATTTCGTCAGATACATCACTAACATTTTTGAAGTTAGTTTCAATTGTAGTGAATTTTCTATCAAGGTCATCACGAATTTGTGTGGCAGCATTTTCTTGTATCTGATGGGCTATCGCTTTCAAATTTTCGTTTATTAATGTCGTGACATTATTTTAAATTTCAGTGGCCACAGTTTGAAGTTTTCCATTCAAACTGTCAGTCACATTTTGTAGTTTTGCATCTAAACTGTCTGTTACGTTTTATAGTTTTCCATCTAAACTGTCTGTTACATTTTTTGAACTTCTTTAAAGTGTGCATTTTATTCATAAACAGCGCGGTGTAAACCTTGCATCTTTTCTCTGAAAAATATGAACAGTTCTGCGAAATTAGTAGGTACAGATTCACTGTGCGTGGGTTTTTCAGTATTTTCGGACGTAGGTACATTTTCACCCGACGATAATGTATTATTCTGAGTTTTGTGACTCGCCATTTCTTGCTCGCCACTGTCTGTGTCTGACTCTACTCTGGGCAGTGTAGACGTTTTAATGTTTCAATCAACTTTGCCCACGAATTAAAAAAAAACACTTCACAGACTTTAATAAAATTGACAGTTAATTCTACTCAAGTTACTCATTGCAAATTTTATTTAATGGGAATTACTGTTAATGGATAGCAATTGACTATAGAACAATCTAGTGACGATTCTCAGTCATTCTAGAAAGTGGCCATCTTGCCAACATTTCGTTTTGCAAAATTCACCAAAAAATTTGCAAGCCAATATGAGCAACGATTTTGGAATTTAACACACCCTAACTGACTTTTGCACACCAAGGCAAAGGAAAACAGTAATCATCACATCTCGTGTAACCCAGTTTGTAGAAATTGTCTCGTATCTCGTTACAGTGGTTTTTCATGTAACAGAAATATACACTACTGACCATTGAAATTGCTACACCACGAAGATGACGTGCTACAGAGGCGAAATTTAACCGACAGGAAGAATATGCTGTGATATGCAAATGATTAGCTTTTCAGAGCATTCACACAAGGTTGGCTCCGGTGGCGACACCTACAACGTGCTGACATGAGGAAAGTTTTCAACCGATTTCTCATACACAAACAGCAGTTGACCGGCGTTGCCTGGTGAGACGTTGTTGTGATGCCTCGTGTAAGGAGGAGAAATGCGTACCATCACGTTTCCGACTTTGATAAAGGTCGGATTGTAGCCTATCGCGATTGCGGTTTATCGTATCGCGACATTGCTGCTCGCGTTGGTCGAGATCCAATGTTTGCTAGCAGAATATGGAATCGATGGGTTCAGAAGGGTAATACGGAACGCCGTGCTGGATCCCAGTGGCCTCGTATCACTAGCACTTGAGGTGACAGGCATCTAATCCACATTGCTGTAACGGATCGTGCACCCACGTCTCGATCCCTGAGTCAACAGATGGGGACGTTCGCAAGACAACAACCATTTGCATGAACAGTTCGACGACGTTTGCAGCAACATGGACTATCAGCTTGGAGACCATGGCTGCGGTTACCCTTGACGCTGCATCACAGACAGGAGCGACTGCGATGGTGTACTCAACGACGAACCTGGGTGCACGAATGGCAAACGTCATTTTTTCGGATGAATCCAGGTTATGTTTACAGCATCATGATGCGTGCATCCCTGTTTGGTGACATCGTGGTGAACGCACATTGGAAGTGTGTATTCGTCATCGCCATACTGGCGTATCACCAAGCGTGATGGTATGGGGTGCCATTGGTTACACGTCTCGGTCACGTCTTGTTCGCATTGACGGCACTTTGAACAGTGGACGTTACATTTCAGATGTGTTACGACCCGTGGCTCTACCCTTCATTCGATCCCTGCGAAACCCTACATTTCAGCAGGATAATGCACGACCGCATTTTTCAGGTCCTGTACGGGCCTTATGGGTACAGAAAATGTTCGAATGCTGCCCTGGTCAGCACATTCTCCAGATCTCTCACCAATTGAAAACGTCTAGTCAATGGTGGCCGAGCAACTGGCTCAACACAATACCCCAGTCACTACTCTTGAACTGTGGTATCGTTTTGAAGCTGCATGAGCAGCTGAACCTGGACACGCCATTCAAGCTCTGTTTGACTCATTGCCCAGGCGTATCAAGGTCGTTATTACGGCCAGAGGTGGTTGTTCTGGGTGCTGATTTCTCAGGATCTATGCACCCAAATTGCGTGAAAATGTAATCACATGTCAGTTCTAGTATAATATATTTGTCCAATGAATACCCGTTTGTCATCTGCATTTCTTCTTGGTGAAGCAATTTTAATGGCCAGTAGTGTACACATTCATGTGTATGTACATAAATGGGTCATGTACTAAGGTAGAAATTTAATGGTGGCTTTTTATTATCATTTATTACTATTCAGTTTTGAAATTAGTATTTAATTTTATATTATTCTGGCTTTCAAAATGTTTGAATCAAATTAAAATTATCTTTTGCTAAATGAGTCTTCAATTAAAGCAAGAAAATTAGATAGTTGAAAAATTATGTAAATTGTTTTTAAAATATTGAAATTTGATTGCAATTTGCCAGATATTACCACTATAATAATGAATGCTTGATACTTTTTAGCTAGCCTCCTCTACTGGGATAGTCTGTTGGAGAGTATAATTTTAGGATGTGATTTATGCTTACAAGTTATTGGATTTCGTTTTGTGAAAAGTGAAATTATTGATGCAGGTTATATTCTGGAAGCAAACCAAACGTATTACACTGATCGGTGCCGTTAATACTCGGTCATTTACTAACAGACATCTCTCACACAAAGTAAGCCACATTTAACTATCAAATATAAACATGTCCTTAAAAACAAAGTATGACTTAATGTATGTTTACTTGTAAACATTCTTGTTGATTTCTATACACACCACGTAATACAAAATTCACTTTGGAACACATTGGAGTATAGTAGTTACTTTTTACAGTGTTTAAAACTAGCACTTCATCTTGAAATGTCTGCATGTATCTGAAAAAAACGACGAAGTATGATGAAAACAATTATGTCTATCCAAACAATAAAATAACGGTTTCACAACTGCACAGCGATTGTTTAAAGTATTCCAAATTAGTAAACGTGCCCTGTCAATCTTCACTTTCTGCACGGCTGCCCTGGATCACAAGGTGCATTTCCTGGTTTTCCATTTTCAACGATCTATAGTCTTAACAGGAGCGTAGTTGAAGGTGGCGAGGCCACTGCAGGTCAGCTTTGGTTCATTGTCTTCAAATTCTGTGGCATTCCCAGAAATTCTGTCCCCAACTGGAGAACACGTAGCAAGTTGTTGCTCACTTTATCAGCGACGTGAGGAAGAGCTCCACCCAGTTCTCCCTGCACATGCTGCACAATACCGAGGGCGCCACACATTTGAGGACCAGCAGCTTCCTGTCGTTTGATGGCTTTTGGTACCGCTGAAAAGTTGGTGGTGATGTATAACAAGTTTCCAGACAAGGTAAGGACCTCTTTCACAGTTTTCATATCACTTGATTCATTGCAATCTCACTCAAAAAACAATGTATTAACTTTGATGTAACTGGTACAGTAATACTCAGCAGGATTAAGCCAAGAACCCCATAGTGTAAGAATGGGCTGAGAAAGTGGCGGGGGGGTGGGAGGGGGGGGGGGAGCAGTGGATGTGCTTGTTCCTCGAATTTCTGCACCTATAGCGGAGTTTTCACATAGATTTTTTTTTGCCACAGGAAATTAATTTGTCCACATCGGAGTAATTTGATCGCACCGCTTTCGTATCTCTGTGTAATGCATGTGCAACGCAAGTGACGTGCACCATACTGAGATAAAAAGGGCAACCAACTATAGGTTGTAGGACGGATGCAAGAACACCCTACTCGTACTAAACCTCCAGATATGTCTCACTTTAGCCGGTGAGTTCGTAGATGGTAGTATATAGGGCATATAGCGTAACTGGCCACGCATTCCCACCCGAGTTCTGCGGTAATTAAGCCAGTCCGTCCTTGAACTGACTTAGTGAGCCGCCGCGTAGGAACTCTTCCTAGCTGTTATGTGAAGATGCTCTCGCAGTTTTGTGTCCCATTGTAGAGCTATAGCAATGCTGTCGGATTCTGGAGCTGCAATGCTACTGTGTATGTTTTACGTAATGAGGCGGGAAGAAGTTTCTTCTTTGCAAATAATTTTTTGCACATGATGTGATTATGGTGCCTTTATTTATGAAACACCGTAAAATGAACTTACTGTTAACGGTACAAGAACACGGTCCACTGCATGACTAGATCGAAAGGTATCTTATCGACGACTGCTGAATACGGCGCACAGTCCGTAGATTGAGCGTACAATCGGTACAGTTCATATAAGATCGTACATCTTCGGTTATGCCAAAGTTATTCATTTCTCTCTCTCTTTCGAATAACCCATTTGGAGGGTACGATGAATCAACTTTGGCTACTCTTCATTGTATTAGATTTCTTCAGTTTCCAAATTTCCTTCATCCTTTTAGAGTGTTGTTCCCTTTCTTCTTGAGTCCACTTTCGTCTAGTTATTTTCTTTCTCTCCTGAAATTCTGCCTTTTGAACTGCCTTTCTGAAATGTGTTCTGTTTTCTATTCTGTCTATAGTAACTCCAGCATTTTCAATGTCCTTTTCAGTCTCTATGAACCATGCTGGCTTGGATTTGTAGCTATTGAGTAATGTGAATATCCGCTTGGTTAGTCTGTTGTTATCCACTCTGAATATATGTCCAAAAAACTGTAGTCTCCTCTTCCTCATTACATCACTTAGTTTCTCCGTTTTCAGATATAGCTCTCTATTTGGTCTTAACCTGTATTCAGCATTATCGTTTCTTTTAGCTCCCAGTATTTTCCTTAAAATTCTTCTTTCGACCTTCTCTAGTTTCTCAAGATCTCCATTTCTTGTTAGTTTAAGTGTTTCTGCCGCATAGAGAGCTTCAGGTCTGGCCACTGTTTGGTAGTGTCTTAATTTCGTGTTCCAGGACAAGGATTTTTTATTATAAACGTTTTTGGTCATATGAAACACTCTTTCCATTTTGAGCACTCTAGTTTCTATAACTATCTTTTCTTTGGCATTGTATGTGATCCACTCTCCTAGGTATTTAAAGGAATGTGTTTTGCGTATTGTGTTGTTGTCAACTGCAATATTTTGAGGAGCATCACAGATGTTTGTCGTAAACTTTGTTTTTTCATAGGATATTTGTAGTCCTACTTTGGCTGCTTGTTTTTGTGGTTCTCTTATTTGTTCTTGGGCATTGTCTAGTGAATCTGTAATCAATGCCATGTCATCTGCGAAGGCTAAACAGTCGACAGTGATCTTGTTTGGATTTCTCCCTAGCTGAATCCCTTTAGTATTGATGGCCTTCCTCCATTCTCGAACCACCTTCTCCAAGACACAATTGAAAAGCAGAGGTGACAGACCATCTCCCTGTCGAACACCTGACTTTATTTCAAACGATTTTGAGAGCTCTCCACTAAATTTTACTTTCGATTTTGTATTTGTCAAAGTTATTCATTTATTTATTAATACCAAGGTTTCCTGGCACTGTAAAATTACTGATGATAGTATTTATGACCCGTAGACCCCTCCTAATGTCGGAGTGGCAAAAGGCAACTTTTGTTAACAAATATTTATTAGTAACAGTTATCTGATCGCACAAGAATAACTGTACTTTCCATACATACACTCCTGGAAATGGAAAAAAGAACACATTGACACCGCTGTGTCAGACCCACCATACTTGCTCCGGACACTGCGAGAGGGCTGTACAAGCAATGATCACACGCACGGCACAGCGGACACACCAGGAACCGCGGTGTTGGCCGTCGAATGGCGCTAGCTGCGCAGCATTTGTGCACCGCCGCCGTCAGTGTCAGCCAGTTTGCCGTGGCATACGGAGCTCCATCGCAGTCTTTAACACTGGTAGCATGCCGCAACAGCGTGGACGTGAACCGTATGTGCAGTTGACGGACTTTGAGCGAGGGCGTATAGTGGGCATGCGGGAGGCCGGGTGGACGTACCGCCGAATTGCTCAACACGTGGGGCGTGAGGTCTCCACAGTGCATCGATGTTGTCGTCAGTGGTCGGCGGAAGGTGCACGTGCCCGTCGACCTGGGACCGGACCGCAGCGACGCACGGATGCACGCCAAGACCGTAGGATCCTACGCAGTGCCGTAGGGGACCGCACCGCCACTTCCCAGCAAATTAGGGACACTGTTGCTCCTGGGGTATCGGCGAGGACCATTCGCAACCGTCTCCATGAAGCTGGGCTACGGTCCCGCACACCGTTAGGCCGTCTTCCGCTCACGCCCCAACATCGTGCAGCCCGCCTCCAGTGGTGTCGCGACAGGCGTGAATGGAGGGACGAATGGAGACGTGTCGTCTTCAGCGATGAGAGTCGCTTCTGCCTTGGTGCCAATGATGGTCGTATGCGTGTTTGGCGCCGTGCAGGTGAGCGCCACAATCAGGACTGCATACGACCGAGGCACACAGGGCCAACACCCGGCATCATGGTGTGGGGAGCGATCTCCTACACTGGCCGTACACCACTGGTGATCGTCGACGGGACACTGAATAGTGCACGGTACATCCAAACCGTCATCGAACCCATCGTTCTACCATTCCTAGACCGGCAAGGGAACTTGCTGTTCCAACAGGACAATGCACGTCCGCATGTATCCCGTGCCACCCAACGTGCTCTAGAAGGTGTAAGTCAACTACCCTGGCCAGCAAGATCTCCGGATCTGTCCCCCATTGAGCATGTTTGGGACTGGATGAAGCGTCGTCTCGCGCGGTCTGCACGTCCAGCAGGAACGCTGGTCCAACTGAGGCGCCAGGTGGAAATGGCATGGCAAGCCGTTCCACAGGGCTACATCCAGCATCTCTACGATCGTCTCCATGGGAGAATAGCAGCCTGCATTGCTGCGAAAGGTGGATATACACTGTACTAGTGCCGACATTGTGCATGCTCTGTTGCCTGTGTCTATGTGCCTGTGGTTCTCTCAGTGTGATCATGTGATGTATCTGACCCCAGGAATGTGTCAATAAAGTTTCCCCTTCCTGGGACAATGAATTCACGGTGTTCTTATTTCAATTTCCAGGAGTGTATATCTTTGCTGACGTCAGGAGTGATTTCTGCATCGGCAGCTCATGCCACTGGCTCTGAAAGCGCCAGGTGTCCAACCGCCACTGCTATACGGCATGGGAACCTACCTTTCGCTACTTACTCCATATGTACTGCAACGCTGATACACTCACTTCACATCCGTAAAATAGCAAAACTGGAAATAAAGTAAAATGCGCTCTTATCTGAAAGTAAGGGATATCTTGTGGGGAGGGGGGTGGGAGGCTCTAGACCTGGGATATGGAGAATTTTTAATATTCTGGAAGACGAATGGCGACTTGTAAGTAGCCACGAGAAAATTCCAGTTTCAGCCCTGTTAAAAACCTACGTCATACCGTCTGTTAAATCATTTTCTTAAAAGAAAAGCACGTGACTTCAGTACATCTTTTTTCCTTTCCCTGCGAGCTAGGGGGAGGGGGGGGGGAGGCAGTGTGCCTATGCCTCCAGCCATGGGCGTCCTTGTGGGGTACAGAATCTGGCCCCTTGGCTGCTTTAACCTATTATGAAGCCACATCTGTTACTAGCAGCAGAATGTTGTCTCTGTTCACACCATCTGCCCAGAGTAGCTTCAAAGGGTTGTTAAACAAAATGGCAAAGGGTCGAGTTGCTTCATGTATTGGGAGGAACATTTCCCCAGGCCCGTCAACCTTTAGAAGGCCAACAACATTTGCAACATAATGCCCACCCACACGGGTGGTTTCGTGTATGGATACCAAAATCTTTCGATAAGCAACAATAATTCGTGTTTTGTTGAGCACCTCCACATAGGTCACGGATAAATAGCTTTTCCTCAGCGTAGATTAATCGGGATGAGTCGTGTACTTCTCCAAGGATTGTCTCAAACGTATATTCTTCAGCTTCTCCGATGGGTTGGTGCAAGACATCAACATCTCACACGAGTCCTTGAAGAATGATTGCACGGTTCATGATGGACCCGTCTGCTCAAATAACAGCCTTTGTCTGCAGTCATTTTCAGCATTTCTCTTCACATGACTACTGTGTTTGGAGGTATTACAGTACTGCACATTAAAACGCTTTTCTGCACTAATTTCAAATTCACATTGTTTACAAAATAATATTTTCTTGTCATTGCTGAAGAAATTCTCTTGAAAATCTCAAACAAAACGCCGCACTTCATGCTGTCTGAATCCTTTACTTTAGGCATGCTGAACCAGACTGAGTTTGTATTCAAACTGAACAGTTTGTCTATTCGGAAGCGATTTATGTGACAGCGTTTTGTCGGTCCCGCTCAGCAATGTCTTACGTCAACGATCCGACTTATGTGTTACGCCGCTTGTCCACTATAGTCCTGACAAATAAATCTTAGTAGTAACTGTTACGTTTATTTTTGGTAATACCACCTGGAACATTGCCATTTGAGCAACGTTTTCATGTTTTTATTCTATTTTTTCCTTAAAGATACGACAAACATATGCATTTTTGGCAGAAGTTGGCCGAAATATGACCCATTATGTGCAAAAGATAGGCGAAATGTCACCTATAGTAAAAAGAGGAGTAAATATGACTTCATATGCACAATAGAAATACATTCTTCTGTAGTACAATACCCAAATACTTGGATAAATTCTTCTAAAACAGACCTAAAGTTCAGGAAAAAAACGACTTGCCATTAAAATCCGGGCGCTAGTGATAAATGAATTATACTGCATTTTAATGTACTGTAAAGGGCGAGTGAACAATGTTCTGCGCCTCTGTCGGAAGCTCTACTTTTTCCCACTTACGTGAAAATGTTCTCTCATAAACTCCGGTCGATAACGAGAACAGAGGCTTTGCTGAGTTTCAGAGTACGACAAAAGACGCGCTGCCGTTGCCAACGGAACAGCTCGAGAGGACGCTGAGGGTAAGCTATTACTGTTTACCGCCCGTTCACTTCTGAATGCTGACGACGTCTGCCGTAAAACACTTTGCGAAATTAATGTCCAACCCACTTTGCACCACACTCTCTCTCCTTCTCCTTCCCCCCCCCCCCCTCTCTCTCTCTCTGTGTGTGTGTGTGTGTGTGTGTGTCAAGTAAATAAACTCACACACATAAACTGAACAAGCAATTAGCAGTTATACCTGTTTTCGCGTTATTTATTTAGCTGTATTTCAAGTAAAATTCACATTCCACTTACACCGCACAGAGGCAGTTCATAAACTGAATCTCAACTAGACATCTCAGAACTTCTACTGTCGTGTCTTCAAGGGACGTTCGTATTTAATCCTGACTGTTATAAGACAGAGGTTATTAAGTAGAAATGTCATGGCATTCCTCTCATTTAAGCGTGACCACCATCACCACTTTTCACTAAACTAAATTTTTATTTATTTAATCCTAACTATATTTCATTACTTTTCATATCTAAAATTTGTGGGAGACCGTTTAGTCCATGTACACCAGGCACCATCTTCAAATCATTTACTAATTCCAAGTACTGATTCACTATGCTGTATCTCAAGCTTGAGAGAGATATATAATTTTAAACGAACTATTTCTTTCCTATCGCTCGTATCAGTTGTAGTGACGTCAGTTTGTTGGAGACCTATGGAGCCTCTCTTCAACCCAAATAAATCTTCTGTAAGAATCAACACGTATTCCGAAACCATCTGTCGTTTAGAACACAATCTATATGTTGCGTTCACTGGCTACAAGCATGTGTAGATAGCAAAGCCGCAGTTAATACTGCAAGTCTTGACCCCAGGAAATTTTTAGCACAGTTTCAGTCGGTCGTGTATTAACAAGTCATCCGTCTACGGAATATCAGACTGGGTAAGAGGTTTCTTCTTAGCAAGCAGAACTTAGTACATCCTTCTCAGTGGGGAAACAATTATTCCGCAGTATTTTTACGAGAAGTTACCGTCCACTTAACACCCAACTGAGGTGCGCTGTAAATTCAGTTTAGGCTAATAAATGTGGAGATTCGGTTTTAAAGTTTATAGAAGAAAAAGTAACGTCTGATGTGTCCCCTGTGTAGTTGCAAATGCAGTTGGCACTCAGAGATCGCATAATTAAAATATTATACAAATTGAAGGGGGAGGGGAGAAAGAAAAGGGAAGGAACCAATGATATTAGTTGCATAAAGACTTTGTGCAGAATCAACGGTGATGAGTGAAGAGTGTGCCTGACCGAGACCCGAACCAAGGACCTCCTGGTCACTAGGCAGCTGCGTTAACTAGCGCACCGCATGGCCACAGTGTTTATCGCACATGCGTGGCCTACGCTGGCAATTTCCCCGGCCGACTTACATTCCCACCCAGAGCCACCTGTCCACAGTCCCTGTTCAGGTTCTTCACGCTCACTCATTTTAAATTCCTGCTAGAGTTCGAACGTAAGTGTGCATCCGCACTGAAAGTTGTGGATTCATTGCCCATCGAGGCGAAGCAATTATGTGAACACATGGTGTCTGCTCATCCGCACTGGAGGTGGTGGATTTATTGCCCGTCGAGGTGAGTCAGTTAAATGGACACATGGTGTCTGCTCTTTCAGACATGTCCAAAAGACTTTTTTTTTTTTATTGTGGTGGTGCTGAAGTCTGATCAACTTCGTTGATTTTTACTTCTGTAGGGAATGGAAGGGGTAAAAATTTTCTCTTTATTTATTTATTCTTCTTTCAGCTTTAGTTTGGGCACACAGAAGGGTCCTTTAACACGCTGCTTTGGTGTGTGTTTGAAAACATGTGTGTAGAAGTGCTAAAGGACGATATGTCCTTAAATTATGGAGAATTACGTAGGGATATCATTTACGGAGGCTCAAATACTATCGCCTTCGGTACTTTATATTTGTGGTTGCGTAAGGGTTCTACCGCCCCTACTGTGGTGAGTTGTGGTGTACTGTCACGTATCATGTCCAACTTCCGAAATAAGGTTCGTGCCTTCTCCTTGACCTTGTCTGAGAGGTAAGATTCGCTTAAGGCTCGATGAATGTCTTGATTTCGGATCCACCATTGGGCTCCTGTGATCCATCGTAGGCATCTGCTTTGTACAACCTGTAACTGCTTGTAGTTCGTGGCACATGTAGTACCCCAAGAGGTCGATCCATACAAAATGGATGGTTCGACTGTGGCATGGTACAACTGGAGTTTCGTGCGTTGGCTGAGGTATGAGCTCTTCAGAAAGGGGAGGAGAGCTCCCAGCATTTTGAGGCCAGACGTCTTCTTCTCCATAATGTGATGACTATACAACAGTTTGGCGTCTAGATGCACTCCCAGGTATTTTACAGTTGTTGCCCAGGGGAGTGGCTGGTCTGATATCCGCAGGCGGTCATTGACGATGGGTCTCCGACGTGTGAAGACAATAACTTTGGTTTTTCCGCATTGACCGTTATTTTGTTCATGTGGGTCCAGTGGTCCACTAAATCTAGTTGGCGCTGCATCCGTGTGACGAGGTGGTCCATTCTGGTGCCTGCAGTCAGGAGCGCTGTGTCGTCGGCATAGAAACTGGCAGTAACATGTGGCACCGTCGGGAGGTCGTTAATATATAAATTAAACAGCAGTGGAGAGATGACCGATCCTTGTGGAAGTCCTTCAAGGACAGGCCGTGTTGTTGAATTCTTGTCATCAATGCGAACATATAATCTGCGATCCTGAAGAAAATTCTCGAGAAGTTTTAAATAGCAGTCTGGTAGGGGAGTGGTACGTCGGAGCTTGACGATCAAGTTGCGTCGCCATACTTTATCGTAAGCCTTCTCTATATCGAGAAAGACTCCAATAGTATGTCGTTTCTTGTTGAAATTGTCCTGGATAGATTCCGTGATGCGCAGTAGTTGTAACTCAGCCGATAGCTTCGCCTGGAAGCCAAACTGCTCCGGTCGGATGATGTTGTGTGCCACAAGGATGTCCAGCAGGCGTTTCAGTAGGACACGTTCCAGTACCTTTCCCAGCGTCGGCAGTAAACTTATGGGTCTGTAGCTGCCAGGGTGTGAGAGATCCTTGCTCGGTTTTGGTATTGGCACTATTCTGGCAATCTTCCAAGCCTCTGGGAAGTATCCAGTCCTGAGGCAGCTGTTCACTATCCTGGTGAGAAGCACAACAGGCTTTCTCGGGAGGTGTTTCAATTCCGTATTACTGATTCTATCTGCTCCAGGTGAGGTGTGTTTGCTATACTTGATAATCCTCAGAATTTCCTCCGGCGTTGTCAGCCGGGGCATAGTGTTAGTCGGGGCGTCCCGAATAGCTTCCCATTCCGCCGCTGTGTCCTCCTCTGCACGGTGGAGTGCATCATCTCCATCCTCCGTGGGGGGCGTAGTCATCTGTTGTTGGTATGTATCCGCATACAGCTCCGCCTGCGCCAGTGAGTCGTACAAGAGGCCATGGGGTCCTCGAATTGCCCTTTTGGGGGGGCTGTTGCTGTCTGAGACTTTTAACTATTCGCCATTCATCTTTGGTGCGTAATAGAAAGTTGTCCATTTTGAGTTCCCATGTGTGTTGCTTCCAGTCCTGAACCTTCCGCCGGAGTTCTCGGGTTAGTCTGTGAGTTTCCCGTCTATCGTCCGGATGGCGGTAACGGACCCACCGTTTCCGACAGCGATTGCGCCTTGTCTTAAGCTCCTGCAGTGGTGGTGGAAACTCGTCATAATTGACTTCCGGTTGCAGGTGCTCCGTGAGTGCTCGTTGTTTCGCACTGGTAATCTTCTTCGTGAGTACTGCGACTGCCACATCAATCGCTTCTCTGGTAGTAACAACCTGGGTTGGTCGCACATTGTTGTTGAGGTACGCTTGGAACTGCTGCCAGTCGCAAGTTCTTGTCGTCGGCAGTGGGAGTTGCAAAGTAGCCCTCTCTATGAGTCCTAACACCGGTCTGTGGTCCGACGAAAGATCATCCAGCGTCCGCAGATGGAGATTCGGGTTGATGTTCTTGATTATGGCGATGTCTAGAACATCAGCGTCTTGTGTCTGGACGTAAGGTATCCTCGTCGGTTCCCGTGGTCCATGGACGGAAACATGTAAATTCTCAGCCAGTGCAAACAACATATGTCCTTTTGGGTTAGTCTTACGGGAATTCCAGGCAACATGTTTACTATTAAGATCCCCTCCAAGGAGGATCTTGTCGTAACCCTCTGCAACGGAGTAAAGATCTTCTGTGTGGAGAGGCTTCTTTGGGCTAAGGTAAGCCGCAATACAGGTAATGTTTCCGAGCGTCGTGTGGATTGTTACTGCCGTGGCCTCTAAAGTCTGGAGTTGAGGTAAACGTTCTTGGTGGTGACGAATACATTTTTTGATCAGAACTGCGGTCCCTCCACCCCGTTGGTCCCGTCTGTCCGTCCGGTAGATGTGCATGTTCCTCAAGCGCAGGTCGGTTGACTCGCGGAGATGTGTTTCGGAGACAAATGCTACGTCCATCTTGTGGCGATGTAAGAAGTCCGTGAATTCTATTTTCTTCGGTTTCAGGCCGTTGGCATTCCAAATGCAGAAGTTAAGATTCCTCGCGTGATGCCGTGTATCCATTTAGGGTGTTTGAAAAGCTGTCAGTACGCTTTCTACAAGCGAGAGGATAGACGTCAGCTTCTGCTGGAGGGCGGTGAGTAGTTGAAGAATATCTGTTAACGCTGGTGTAAAGGTGGTCGACCAGGCAGATGACGTCTCCGCTGGTGTTGGAGTCGGCGGATGGGCATGTAGTGCTTCGGAGTACGTGCGCTGTTGTCTTGTCTGCCGTAGAGTCACTCTGGGTGCCGGTTGTGGTCGAGAGGCGATTGTTTCCACAGGGAGAGGTGCCGTTTGTTGTTGGGTGGCCGGAATCGCAGCCATGGCCGAGTTCTTAAAAATTATAGGCCGTTGTGGGGTCGACTTCTTTGGTGTCCTTCTAGTATATTTCCGTAGGAGTTCTTGAAATTTGGGGCAGCCACGGAAGGTCGCTGGATGTTCTTGTTCACAATTGGCGCACTTTGGGGGCGCCGTCCTAGGATGGGTACAATTCGATGATTTATGGGATCCACCGCAGCGGACGCAGCGTGCTGGCATGCTGCAGTAGTTCGCTGTATGCTCGAAACGTTGGCAATGTCGGCACTGGACTGGTCCTTCTTTACTGTTATAGGTTTCTATTATCACTCGTGTGTAGAGCAGGTATTTGACATCATATATCTTGTCACTGTCTTTTCCGGATGGGAGGGTGACTCGGTACACAGGTTGCGGTATCAATTGTTTCGTCTTCTCGTCGCGTTCCTTAAATTGGTAGACTTGTAGCACGTTGAAGCCTTTTTCCTTGAGGGCATAGTAAAGTTGTTCTTCGGTAACTTCTGCCGGAAGGCGTTTGACAACTACTTTCAGTTCCCTGTCGTCTGGTGCTTGATGTGTAAAATAGGAGAAGTTGTGGTTCGTGAAGAATTTTATTGCACGCCTTTGGTCTTCGAAGGACTCAAAGTGGTATTTGATGCGGTCCTTTTGGTATATAGCTTTAAGGTTGCCCTCTAGAAGTCCGTTGAGCGTTTCATTGAGGTGAACGTAATCCTTTGTGTAATAAATTGTGACTGGGGGCACTTTGCGAAGCACATTCTTGTCTCTGTCCATGGCTTCGGCGGCATTAGAAGTTTGTCTCTGCGGCTTGTTGGTGGTTGATGGAGGCGCAGCTTGAGGTGTCAGTGGGGCCAATCGGTTCGTTGTGGGGATGGTCTCCGTTCGTCTCTTAGCCGGGTTGGCTAAGTCCTTGGCTAATGCGTTGCTTCTGCGCCGTTTGTTGTGTACGAGCGTAAAGTCCCCCTCTGCGTGTAGGGAGTCGTTGTCGTTGTCTGCTGGAAAGGCCGCTGCCATCTCCGTGTCGTCGACCGTTTGGTGGGAGTGCTGTGATTCGACATCTGAGTCCACAGATGGAGATGCCAGACAGGTGTCGTTATCCTGCTCTTGCGTTTCCCGTGAATAGCGGATAAGGCGTTGTATGTGCTTCAGCGTTTCTTTGTCCTCCTCCCGACATATATCGAGCCTTCTGGCGTAGTCCTGGCGGTCGTCTTCATTGCTGCGTCCGTCGTGATGTGATGTATGGCCGACGTCCGAATATGGTTTCGTCGTGTGGTGTGTAGTTTTCTGCGGTCGAATAGCGCCTGTCGATCGTCGTTCTATCCTGTCATGAACCGGTGCCGTAGCCTGGGTCGTCAACCTGGGATCCGTCCTGTGTGGAGCGGCCGCTGGAGCGTCCGGCGGGCCAGGCCCAACCGACCGACTAGCGGCCGACTCCAGCGCCTCCGAGGCGGCGGCCCCGGCCGCGCGCGCATCGTCCTCGCTCGTCGGCATCGCGAACTCGACCTGTCCAAAAGACTCTGCAGCTGTGATATATATATTGTGTAAATTGAATGTGGGGGAGAAACGAAACGAGAGAAGGAACGAATTATGTCTGCTTCGCCGGGGCTTTGCGAAGATACAGCGGCGCTGAGTGAAAATATGTGCCTGACAGGAACTCCAATCTGAGATCTCCCGCTTAGTAGGCAGTTATCTTGACCACTGCGCCACCCGGACAGTGTTTGTCGGAAATGCGTGAACTGCCTCGGAACGCTCCCCGTCCAATCACAGTCTCACCCAGCGCCACCTGTGCACTGTCCCCGTACCTGTCCTCCAAGCTCGCTAATTTTAGATTCCCGCTGGAAGTCGAACGTAAAAGTGCATCTACCCTGGAGGTTGTGGATTCATTGCCCATCGAGGCGCATCAATCATATGAATGCATGAACACGGCCATAAGAACAGACGCCACACATTCATATAATTAAAATGTTGTTGCCACATACATAAAGGCCTGCAGATAGTCTGTACTCGGCATAAGGCCCGGTCATTGACCCTCATAATGACCAAACCGAATGTGATACGTGACCCCCCATCTGCCTTGGGTCGGGAGTGCCATATTTGTGCCGCCTTTTTCGTGCAGTGTTTTACAGTGTGTTTTTCCAGTGCGTGCTCCGTGTTGTGTCTTTTGGGAAGTGTAGCGAACAGCCATCATACTGTCGCTGGGTGTGCTTTTTATTACTTGCGAACAGAACCCAGACTGTCGCCATGTTTTTTAATTGTGTGTCTACTGTGTTACTTGTCTGATTCCTGTGTCTTTTATCTACATTGCCAACCCCCTTTGCTTTCTGTTTTAACTTTCCGCAATTTTACGCCATTTTTCACTTTAAATCGCCATTTTATCGCCTGTTTTTCCTTGTTTCTTTCTTCCTTTATTTAAAAAAATGTCTGTAGGCTGTAGAGCAGCGTAGTAAGCTCCTGCCGGCCCGCCCCCTTCGGGGGGAATTGAAAATCAATAAAGAAAAAAAAAATGATACGTGAAACGGCGGACATGCCACCGCCGTCACCCCCCGTCCACCTTCTCCAGTTTGCCGATGACACCGCCTTCCTTGCCCTCGCCCCCACTCTGCAGTGTTCCCAACACCTTTTCCAATCCCATCTTGACCGGTTCACCGCTTGGTGCAACCAGTGGTTGCTCAAGGTCAATCCCTCCAAAACCCAGGCAATCATTGTAGGCAAAACCACCCCTTCCTTCCGCCTCCTTGATTTCTATCTCACCATCTATGGCCATCCTATCGCCCTCACCCCCACCCTTAAGTACCTTGGCGTCACCCTCGACCGTCGCCTCTCCTGGACCCCCCAAGCCAAGGCACGCTCCCGACTGTGTCTCCTCAAGCTCCTTTCCGGCCGTACGTGGGGTCTGGACCCCTCCACCATCCTCCACACCTATAAATCCCTCATCCGCCCTATCCTCTGTTACGCCCATCCTGCCTGGATCTCCGCCCCCCCCCCCTACCTTTTACAAATCCCTTCAGATCCTTGAACGCCATGCTCTCCGCCTCGCCTATCACATCCATCTCCCCTCCCCCATGCGAATCCTGTATGACCTCATTCCGTTCCCCCACCTCCTCCTTTTCCTTGAACGGATACGGATCCTGTACACCTCCTGAAAACTCGATCCTCCTCACCTGCTTGTCTCCCCCATTCTCTCCCACCCTCGCCCGCAGCCGCGCCTGTATTCCCACGTCCCACCTGGTCTCCATCTCTTCACCCTCCTTACCCTCTCCCAAGGTGGCTTCCGCCAGCTCCCCCTCCCTGATGATGTTCTCCTCCCCTCCATCTACCCCTCCTATCAACTTTGATCCTCCCCCCCACTTCCTGTGTCCTTTCCTTTAGGCACCCTCCCTCCCTTCTCTTTCCTTTTCCCCTGTCCCCTTCCTCCACCCCTCTTCCCCTGGACTTCCCTGCCCCCTTCCTCCCTTCCCCCTATCTCCCCTGCCCATGGCATCTGCTCTCCCCTCTCCCTCTCCCACCCCCCTCCTCCTTTCTTGGCAGGTCCCCGGACTCGTACACGGTTAGTGAACTTCGCGCGCCGGAGATCAACGCCTCGTGTTTCTGTGTGTGCCATCGTTTTGTGCAGTGGTTCAGTCTTATTCGTTTTGTGCACCTACGTTCACGTGTGGCACTCTTCGTCTATGTATGTGTCCAGGTGTCTGACCAAATTTTATCTTGGACTCTACACCCGTGAACGGCTCCATGTATTTCAAAAAGTGTTTGTCTCCGTTTCTATGTCCACCATGTTTTTTCTCTAAATGTCTTCATTTGTGTCTTTTGTGTTTCTCTGAGGCCTAAGAGCGGCGTATTATGCTGCTGCTGGCCTGCCTGTAAACAGGTTTACAAATAACAATAAAGAAAAAAAAAAGATACGTGAAACGGCGGACATGCCGCCATCGTCACCCCCCGTCCACCTTCTCCAGTTAGCCGATGACACCGCCTTCCTTGCCCTCGCCCCCACCCTGCAGCGTTCCCAACACCTTCTCCAATCCCATCTTGACCAGTTCACCACTTGGTGCAACCAGTGGTTGCTCAAGGTCAATCCCTCCAAAACCCAGGTGATCATTGTAGGCAAAACCACCCCTTCCTTCAGCCTCCTTGATTTCTATCTCACCATCTATGCCCGTCCTATCGCCCTCACTCCCACCCTTAAGTACCTTGGCGTCACCCTCGACCGTCGCCTCTCCTGGACCCCCCAAGCCAAGGCATGCTCCCGACTCTGTCTCCTCAAGCTCCTTTCCAGCCGTACGTGGGGTCTGGACCCCTCCTCCATCCTCCACACCTATAAATCCCTCATCCGCCCTATCCTCTGTTACGCCCATCCTGCCTGGATCTCCGCCCCCCCCCCTACCTTTTACAAATCCCTTCAGATCCTTGAACGCCATGCTCTCCGCCTCGCCTATCACATTCGTCTCCCCTCCCCCACGCGAATCCTGTATGACCTCATTCCGTTCCCCCACCTCCTCCTTTTCCTTGAATGGATATGGATCCTGTACACCTCCTGAAAACTCGATCCTCCTCACCCGCTTATCTCCCCCATCCTCTCCCCCCCCCGCCCGCAGCCGCGCCTGTATTCCCACGTTCCACCCGGTCTCCATCTCTTCACCCTCCTTACCCTCTCCCAAGGTGGATTCCGCCAGCTCCCCCTCCCTGATGATGTTCTCCTCCCCTCCATCTACCCCTCCTACCAACTTTGATCCTCCCTCCCTCTTCCTGTGTTTGTTCCTTTGGGCACCCTCCCTCCCTTCTCCATTTCTCCCCACTCCTCCCCTGGGCATCCCCTCCCCTGTCCCTCTACTCCTCCTCCCATCTCCTCAGCCATTGGCATCTTTGTTCTCCCCTCTCCACCCCCCTCACCCTTCTTCCCCTCTTGGCAGGTCCCCAGACTCACACACGCTACGTGGACTTTCGCTCGCCGGAGATCATCGCCATCAGTGTCTCGTGTGTGCCGTCGTGTTTAGTGTTCAGTGTTCACCGTCGCACTCCATCGTTCACCTGTGCCATCGCCATCTTGTGTTTGTGCGTCGTGTCAACAGTTTGCAGTGTGGATTATCGTCGAGTGTGAACGGCTCCGTGTTTGTCTTTATGTGTCTACTGTTTTATTGCCCACCGTTCTGTAACTTATGTGTATTCTTTCTGTTTTCTCTCATTGTGTGTTCTATGGCTGAAGAGCAGCGTAGAATGCTGCTGACAGCCTGCCTGTTGTACAGGTTTTAAAATAACAATAAAGAAAAAAAAATGATACGTGAAACATACGAAAAAAGATTTAGTTCACTGTCACCGAGCAGTGGAGGTCGTTAAAGGCGGACCATGCTTTCGTACTATCCATTCTGATAAGCCTTTACTGCCCGTCGTACACAACCGTTGCATTGTCTGGGAAAAATATGCATCGAAGTGCAGGAAAACCCCAAAGGAATGGAAATATGTAGTTATCTTCGTGGTAGGTATCATTTTACACTCCCATACAAGAAGTCACTAAACACCAAAGGAAGAGGAAGAAAGATTAGGGGTTAACGTCCCGTACACATCCCGGTCATTACGGAAGGTGCACAAGCCCATAACGTTTCGAGGATGGGGTAGACAATCGGCCGTTCCCTTTCAAAGCAACTATCTCGACGTTTGCCTGGAGCGATTTAGGGAAATCACTGAAACCTTAAATCCAGATGACCAGAGGCGGAGTCGAAATATCGTCCTCCTGAATGCATATCCAGTGTGCTAACCACTGCGCCAGCTCGCTGGGTAACGCCAAATGAAGAAGTAATATCACGGCAGTTACATTAACGGAAATGAAATTGCCGTGCTGCAGTTTTAATTTGGCAGATACAAAAGGATGGACGCTTTTGAGACTCACAGTGACGAGCCAGAACGTTACGACCACTACCCATATAGAAACTGAAATCTGCCTGGTGGTGTTGCGGCCACGTGACTCGGAAAGGAAAACGTATAAGCGAAGCAGAAAGGAATGAGGAAATGTCTCTTGAGATGACCAACTCCGGTACCTTTCCCATCAAATTAATACCGGCAAATAGGCCAATTTGGTATACATTGTTCTCGAAAAGTGTACATGGCATTCCACTATCTTCTTCAAGCTCTAGACCTATGCATTCAAAACAACTACATCTGCCTTATCGCATTCTTTTAATTCAACCGCCCTACCTACGTCACGATCAACAACGCCAACTCCCGCACCTTACATTCCTCTGTAGGTGTGCCCAAGAATCCGTCCTTCCTCCTCCCGTGTATGTCATATATGCAGCTAATATGCCCAAGCCACCTCCTCCTGTACTTCTTCTCCAGTATGCCGATGATACCGCCTTGCTAATCGTCTACTTTACCCTTCAGAAATTCCAATGCTTTCTCCAGGTCCATCTCAATCAGTTCACCCCTGCTGCAACCAGTCTATCTTCAAGACAAACCCTTCCAAAACCCAGGCAATGCTTACAGGACGAACTTTGCACAGCTTGCGTCTCCATAACTGCTACCTTACCATTTACGACCATGCTAAACAATTGACAAACTCACTAAAATACCTTGGAATAAAACAGATCGCCAGCCCACATGGAAACCTCCTCACTTACTAACCAATCAACAAAAATCTCACAATTTACTGAAATTACTAACACTACTAACTGGCCAAACAAGGGGATCGTGCCCTTCCATAATTCTCCAAACCTATAAATCGTTGACCCGACTCGTCCTCTAACAGCGAAATGTAGCGTGGATTTCCGCTAGTCCAGGACACTATGAAGCCCTACAAATCTTATAATGGTCCCCACTCAGCCTAACTTTCATTTTCACTTACCCTCTGTTACAAGAATCATCTATCAGTTTATAAAATTCCCCAACCTTCCCTTGCATATTGAACACCTGCAAATAGCCTACATTTCCCACAAACCTGACACTAAGAATCCTACTGTTCCGCCTCTGCCATCCAATCCTAATACCCGATCACACCTATACCAACGTATTTCCCCAGCATTAAACCTGAACAGTCTCCACATCTTCTCCCAATGAAATCTGAACCATCTCCTCTTGCCGCACTATGAAATGCGCCCCGATACACTGAAGAGCCAAAGAAAGTGGTACACCTGCCTAATATCGTGTAGGGCCCCCACGAGCACGCAGAAATGTCGCAACACGACGTGACATGGACTCAACTAATATCTGAAGCAGTGATGGAGGGAACTGACAACATGAATCCCAAAGGGCTGTCTATAAATCCGTAAGAGTACGCGGGATGGAGATCTCTTCAGAACAGCGTGTTGAAAGGCATCCCAGATATGCTCAATAATGTTCATGTTTGGTGGCCAGAGGAAGTGTTCAAACTCAGAAGCATGTTCCTGGAGCCACTCTGTAGCAATGCTGGACGTGTGGGGTGTCGCGTTGTCCTACTCGAATTGCCCAAGCCCTTCGGAACGCACAGTGGACTTGATGGATGCAGGTGATCAGACAGGATGCTGACGTACGTCTCACCTGTCAGAGTCGCATCTAGACGTCTCACGGGTCTCATAACACTCCAACTGCACAGGCCCCACACCATTACAGAGCCTCCACCAGCTTCAACAGTCCCCTGCTGACATGTAGGGTTCATGGATTCATGAGGTTATCTCCATAACCGTACACTTCCATCTGCTTGATACAATTGGAAACGAGACTCGTCCGACCAGGCAACATATTTCCAATCATCAACAGACCAATGTCGCTGACGGGCCCGGGCGAGGCTTAAACGTTTGTGTCATACAGTCATCAAGGTTACACGAGTGGGCCTTCGGCTCCCAAAGCCCATATCGATAATTGATTCGTTGACTGTTTCGCAGGCTGACACTTGTTGATGGCCCAGCATTTAAATCTGCACCAATTTGCGGAACGGTTGCACTTCTGTCACGTTGAACGACTCTCTTCGGTCGTCGTTGATCGCGTTCTTGCAGGATCCTGTTCCGACCGCAGCAATGTCAGAGATTTTTTGTTTTAGCGCAATACCTGATATTCACGGTACACTCGTAAAATGGTCGCGCGTCGCAATACCTGATATTCACGGTACACTCGTAAAATGGTCGCACGAGAAAACCCCCACTTCATCGCTACCTCGGAGGTGCTGTGTCCCATCTCTCGTTCGCCGGCTATAACACTACGATGAACTCACTTAAATCTTGATAACCTGCCGTTGCAGCAGCAGTAGCCGTTCTAACAACCGCGTCTGACACTTGTTGTCTTATATAGGCGTCTGAGCACTATGAGACTTAACTGCTGTGGTCATCAGTCCCCTATAACTTAGAACTACTGAAACCTAACTAACCTAAGGACATCACACACATCCATGTCCGAGGCAGGATTCGAACCTGCGACCGTAGCGGTCGCGCGGTTCCAGACCGTAGCGCCTAGAACCGCTCGGCCACTCTGGCCGGCTATATAGGCGTCGGCGACCGCAGCGGCGTATTATGCCTGTTTAGATATCTCTGTATTTGAATGCCCTTGCCTACACCAGTTTCTTTGGTGCTTCGGTGTATTTAAAAAGCTTTAAGAGTTTTCACGTAAAAAATTCGTAAGTATTACTTTTCAGCACGTCCTCGTATGTGATGGGGACATTCACGTGGTCTTCCATGGTTTCTGTGGCAGTAATCGAAGGCCCCGTGACAGCTGAAGGCCTACGTGAACAGTATTGTGGACCACCTGTATCCTTTCATCTTTGATGTCTTCCCCGACGCCGACGGCATCTTCTAGCAGGGTAACTGCCCATGTCATAGGGCCAGAACCGTTTACAGTGGCTTGAGGAACATGACAATGAATTCATGTAGGTGTCTTGGCCATCCAGTTCGCCTGCTCGAGACCGACGAAACACGGCTGGGACGCAATCGAACGCCAGCTCCGCGCTCACAAATGCAAACTTCGTGAGTTTTGCGTGCACATCTGCTGCCAAATACCTCCGCAAACCTAACAACGTCTTGTCGCGTCGATATCACACAGAATCGCTGCTATATAATGGTCCAATGCTTAACCAAGATGCTATTAAGAAAGTGGTCATAATGTTTCCGCTCATTAGTCTAAATTTGTTTTCATGAGTTATTTTACGCAATCTCCAACTCCACATGCTCTACGAATGTGATGTTCAGCAAGCGAGTGGGTCAGCGGAGATCATTTACCAGTTGAAATTGGTTTCCATGTGATTCAGAAAACATTTTAATCTGTGTGAATAATTTAGAAATTAGTTTGCAACAGTGTGTAGGGCATACTACAAATTCCAGGGTGTATTTTTCTACATTTAACTTATATGGCGCTTTACCTATCATAGTAAGGAAATTTTTAAGTTTAGCTAACTTAATGCAATAAATAATAAATAAAAAGCAGACAGGCAATAAAAGAAACGCTTTTCTGCAAAGTAAAATTTTGTTAACAGCGAACATAATTTTAAACGTTAGTAACATCTTAAGATGTTTGTTTGGAGTGTAACATTTTTCGGATATGGAACGTGATGATAAACTCTACAGACAAGACGAGAATAGTAACTTCTGAAATGTGGAGCTAGAGAAGAATATTAGAGATTAGATGGGTGGATCGAGTACCTAACAGACAGGTACTGAATTGATTTTAGGTGATAAGAGCTTTATTGCATAAACTGAATAAAAATGTTTTGAGTCGATCAAAGAATAGTCAGTTTGATGGAGGTGTGTAACGGAGGGAGAGGAGAATGGGAGGAGGTGTAACCATTGTACTGTGGTGGCAAGGTTGCAGTAAAGTAAGTAGGTTCAAAAAGATGTGGGAAGCAGAGGCTACTGCGAAAATGAAAAGACTTGCGCAAGACCGCTAGACAGGATTTTCGAATCATCAATTAAAGGTAATATGTGCTCATGACTCCTACTGCTATTTTAACATATTGAAAGCAAAGAGTTTCGTAAGTCTTCGTCACTTATTTTCATATTTAGAGTTTTCCCATTATCTTGCCGATTTTTACTTGCGTGGAGTGTTTTTTAAGACAACTTACTGTTTGTTCTATCCTGCTGGAGTTATACCCTTCTGCTGTGAAAAACGACACATCATGGGGAAACAATCCGAAATAAAATATTTGTGAAGTAATTTAGAGATAATAATTCACAAGATATTATTTTAACTTGTTTGAAAATACACTCCAAAGTGCACCTTTTTTACATGAATTTACCGGTTGAACAGCGCATCGTCCAGCTAGACTTCATACATCGCTTACTTGGCTCAGCTGCACTGCCAATTGATGAAGCCATAATATCGTGAGTTCTCGCAGCACAAGCAGCGTTCCGCTGGATGACCTTCATTGAAAGTTGTTTCTCTGTCTTTGCATTCAGATAAACACTTAATGGTTTCCTGGTTTGTTATTGGAATAGGCATCTCACAAAATCCACTGAAATTTGTGTTACTTGACTTACAATTGGAGAACAAGTTCAACGGGTTTGGACCGAGCTTATTTTGGAGAAAATTCTATCTCAATGCACCCTCGCGAAATTATTATTATTGTTATTTTTTTACTATTTTCACTATGTTCACGTAACTAAATTAATTATCACAGTACTTTTATCGTTGGTGTTCTTAAAGAGGAAAAGGAAGTTGCTCTTGATAGCAAAGCTGCAAACTCTTTCTAAATGTATGTGGTACCGAAAGTAGCTGTTTCATGTCCTGAGCCTCATGAGAGACGTCTAAAAATAGTTTAACACAGCCGCAAAAAACGGCTTGATCTTAAGATATTTCAGAATATGCAGTTCTGTATACAACACAGATCTGATTTTGTTTCCAAGCGTTCATATCACATAATAGCTAAAATGTAGTGTGTCTTCACATTCCTAGACAGCATGCGAGCGCGAAATCAACGAATTAGGGCTCGTCAAAGACAGGAAAAGCCCCTGGACCGGATAAGATACCAAATGACATCCTGAAACTCATAGGAATAGACCATATAGATATATTTGTACAATTGTTTAATGATATTTATAATTCGGGAATTATTCCTAGGGATTGGTTGACATCTACCTTTGTTACATTACCCAAAAAGGCTAATGCCAAAACTTGTAATGATCACCGTACAATAAGCTTAATGAGTCACACCTTAAAGATATTTCTAAAAGTTATACACCAACGAATATACAAAAAAGTAGAAGAAGGTATAAGTGAAACACAATTCGGTTTTAGAAGTTCCCTCGGTACAAGAGAAGCATTGTTTGCTTTTAACATATTAGCGCAACGATGTATGGAGGTTAACCAGCCACTATATGTGTGCTTCCTGGATTATAATAAAGCATTTGACAAAGTTCGTCATGATCATCTCATAGAATTGTTAGAAAAGAAAACACTTGATAAGAAAGACATCCGCATTATATATAACCTCTACTACAATCAAACCGCAACCGTGAAGGTAGAAAATGAGTTATCGAATGATATAGAAATAAAGAGGGGTGTGAGACAAGGTTGCGTTCTCTCACCCTTATTGTTTAATATGTATTCAGAAGACATAATCCAGGCAGCTCTATCAGATGAAATAGCTGGCATTAAAGTGAACGGGCTAAACATTAACAATGTTAGGTTTGCTGATGACACTGCACTACTAGCTGGAAACCTCAAAGATCTACAATTACTTCTTGACAAAGTCGCAGAAAAAAGTGAAGAATTTGGCTTGACTCTTAACGTAAGCAAGACTAAGTTCATGGTGATATCTAAAACACACCAACAAGAAAATCTTACAATCAATAGGGAAAGAGTCGATCAAGTACGTAAATTTAAATATCTCGGAACAATTGTAAATGAGGAGATTGAAAGCTCAGAAGAAATTAAATCGAGAATAGGACAGGCCAGAAGTATCTTTAATAAGATGAAAAATGCATTCTGTTCGAGAGACATTTGTTTAAACACAAAAATGAGGTTGCTAAGATGCTATGTATTCTCAAAATTATTATACGGAATGGAAGCGTGGACATTGAAAAAGAAGGACATGAACAGTTTAGAAGCTTTTGAAATGTGGGCATATAGAAGAATACTTAGAATTAGTTGGGTGTCGAGGATTACTAATCAAGATGTCCTAAGAAGAATGGGAAAGGAAAAAGAATTAATTAAAATTATTAAAGTAAGGAAGCTACAATATTTAGGCCATGTTATTAGGGGAGTAAATTACAAAATATTGCAAATAATACTAGAAGGGAAAATTTGTGGGAAGAGAACGAGGGGTAGAAGACGGACATCCTGGATTGACAATTTAAAAAATTGGTACAACTGTTCAACGTCAGAACTCCTTAGATCAGCCAAATCAAGATCAGAAATTGCCATGATGACAGCCAACCTTCTTAGAGGAGACGGCACATGAAGAAGAAAGATCTTTTGCCAGCACTACACCAGATCTAACGGCGCATGCGCCGAATAAACAGACGTTAGCAGCCAAGGAGGTTAGCAGCCCTTGAAAAACATTGCAGTTGTCCATTCAGTGCAGCTTCCTAATGGGCGCCAATTGTTTCTTAAAATACTATGTATGGTCTTTCAAATTTGAAACACGATAAATCTCTAGAAAAATGTAAAGAACAAATTTGCGAATTGCGTCAGCGTAGAACACCGCAAGAACATTACAACATAGTGCAGAAAAAGAAACGATTCGTACCTGCTGTTATCTGTAGCTGCCTAAGTTCTCGAGAACGTCAGCGCTCACCAGTATAAACTTCTCGGGAGTTGTTAGAGACTGCTAATGTTCCTCGCAGAGGCGTATTGTTTGTCTGTATCTAGGCAACGTAGCTCCAGTCATTACGTCACTTCACCATTGTCGATCTCTGACAAGATGCGGGTCACTGAGCAAGCTCGAATTATTTATTTTACTGAAGAATAACATCAAGAAGCTATCTAATTTGGTGCCTCCTCCTTTCACACAAGGAGTATTGCTTTTGTGAGTTTCGGAGTTTATGTCGTAGGCCACTATACCAATCGTCCAGAACCGATTTTGGGAAGCGTCTTCAGTTGCCTCGTTGATGAAGTATACGCACCGATATTTGCGATTTTTCTTGCGTACCTGTGATACAATATTCGTAGTTCATTTGATGGTTGCTGCCGCCTTAGGATGTCAGTCGTCTGCGTCTCTGACTGCCGTGTGGCGGAGAGGACCCGGAGATTGGATTTTTCCTTGAGGGACTATGGGGCAGGGGAGGAGGGGGGGGGGGGACTAGAACGGGGTGCAATGGCCACGGTAGACGAACTGAGGAGCCAGTGGTTTAGTAGTAGGGCCGATTTGGGAAATCAGATGTTAATGGCTAGGAGAACGGCGTGGTAACCACATTCTCATTCTATCAACGTCCAGAAACACGTGTAAAACAGCAGCAGAATATGAGGACTGATGCTGAAGTCAGCCTAATAATATTATGAATTTGTTTCTTACATTTTTAAACTAATGTTAACATTTGTGAGGCCTATTTTCTTCACAGCTGGACAGTGGTTTGCGTCTCTGTTCTTTTCTTACTACTTGATCTAGTTCCACACATGTTATCCTGCTGAAATTCGCTTAGAAAGCTCTTTCCAGTGATATAGAAGGCAGTACACAGGATGGTTCTTATCAACGTTTAAAAACTCCCGAAGTGACGTACGAGTAGATAACGCCTAGACATGTAATTTAGTGTGAGACACATGGGGCGGCAAACGTCAGGAATTACCCCAAAAGTGGTTGACAAATGTCGAACGTGTGACGTCAACAGACGGCGTACCTCGCCGCACGTGCAGTGATGGAGCCCGTCGCTCTGTCGCACCTGATCATCCCAATCCAAGTGAAGTAGTCGCACCTGTGTGGCTCCGGGCCTACTTTCGCTACTTCAGCGCGTGGGGCTCAGGCTTCGAGTCTTGCCTCTGGCAGGTAGTGTTTCTTTAACGTTGCGTTAGACTGTTGTGTGTTTACATTGAGGTAAAATTTATTATTTTTATTACTGATCCCGCGGTCTCCGCTGGTTAATTCCAGAGTACAGTACAACAGAAACATACGGTATTAGTCCCCCTTAAACATCCCAACAACCACCAACCACCACCATACCGTATTGCGTTACAAGTAAATAAGTACAAGCTTCAGTAAATGAACTACCTGTTCTTTACTAAATACAGTTTGTAAACAAAGAAAGAAGGGACAAAAACAATGAAACCCAAAATAATAACAGTTTCTTATTTACTATAGCGAGGACAATAATTTTGTAACTTCTACATTTACAACATATCACATTTACAAAATGTGTTCGAAAACAGAGGAGGCTAGCGCAGCGATGTATAGCACAGTCCCTACCGGCGAGGGTAGGATCAACAAGTCCAGTCTCTGCACGTGCGGCGAGGTATGACATTGATGTCGCCACATGATCAACATTTGTCACACACTTTTTCGGATGTATTCACACATTTACGGCCCCATGTGTCTCACATTACGTTGCTTGTCTCAGCGTCGTCTACGTCGCTTCGGCGGTTTTTTTAATGTTACTAAGAATCACCTTGCAAAGTTCCAAATCTTTAAAAAACGTAGTCGATGTGCTAATCTGGCAGCTGTGGCGTTAAAAATACATCATCCTTTAAAAAACGTCCAGTTCCAGAACAGACACGTGATGACCAGTGTGAATATTACTCAGCTATCAGTTTAATAACTCGTATGGTGCGTGTGACAAAATGTGAAACGTAAACGAAAAGGCAAAAACGTCTAAGTGAAGTAGTGGGCGTTAAAATTCCACTTGAAACTGCCCTCATTATAGATGAGAAAATAATTTTATTGTGCGCTCTGACTGTCCTCAGGTATGATTTGTTATACAAACACATACTCCTCTCAACCGGTATTTTGTAAGGCCGAAATGATGTACTATTTTTTACTGATTAGAAATGGCGAAATGGCTCTGAGCACTATGGGACTCAACTGCTGTGGTCATAAGTCCCCTAGAACTTAGAACTACTTAAACCTAACTAACCTAAGGACATCACACACATCCATGCCCGAGGCAGGATTCGAACCTGCGACGTAGCGGTCGTGCGGTTCCAGACTGTAGCGCCTTTAACCACTCGGCCACTCCGGCCGGCTTTTACTGATTAACTTTCCTATTACTGAACATAAGATTGTACCCCATAAGCAACATCTAGGTTTCACTTAATCTGTAGGATCTGTACTAAAATCGAGAAATCATCATGAATCTGTAACTATGAGTTGGTAATGTAACTTTATTACAAAACATATTTTCAGTATGACGAAGCAGCTGCTGCCCTTCAGTTATCAAGGCAAACTTGTATTTCGTGTCTGAAAATAATTTACTAAACTGAGAGAATTTTTTGTTATCCAAATAATTCCTATGAGAGTAGAAGTGGTACTGATTGAACTATTGATTCAATTATGGGTACGAGATCGTTTGTTTGATTTCTTTTCCATGAGGCACTGGTGCAAGAGCTCATGGTTACTCACTGCTGTCATCACATAAATATATCTCTACAATGAAATTGCTAATGGAATAAAACATAAATAAAGATATAAAAATCTCTTTACCCTTGCAGCTATTATTGGATCCCAAGAATACAAAGGCTTTACACTGAACAATAAGATCAGTGTTATGCAGTGGCACCCTAGACCGCAGCTGCCGACAGCATCACGAACACCTTATTTGTCGTGCAGGTTCTAGTAAGGTCAGCCCCTACAGTGCAGACGATATGGAACTTCTCAACCCCGGGAACTCCTCAGGCACACCAGCAGAGGGTGTCTGGCCAGGTCACCAGGCAGTGTACACTGCGATGGTACAAGTCGTTGGCTAACCACACCTCTTGATGCATCTGCCCTGTCATGTACCAAAAATAGGGCATCACATATCCGTCCGTGAGGCGCCTATATGGACCTGTTAGTGAGCTTCAGAGGGCAGTTCCATCACAGCCAGTAACCTAAAGATAATCACACCACGCCAAGGACTGGACCATCGACTTCCGGATAACACACACCGCATCCTCAAAAATGGTTCAAATGGCTCTGAGCACTGTGTGACTGAACATCTGTGGTCATCAGTCCCCTAGAACTTAGAACTACTTAAACCTAACTAACCTAAGGACATCACACACATCCATGCCCGAGGCAGGATTCGAACCTGCGACCGTAGCAGTCGCGCGGCTCTGGACTGAGCGCCTAGAACCGCGAGACCACCGCGGCCGGCACCGCATTCTCACCTGAGACTATTGTGATCAGTAACATACTCGTTGGGAATCGGTATAAGTGTAGCTGGCTGGTTGATTTGGGGGAGGGGACCAACAGCGATGTCATCGGTCCCATCGGATTAGGGAAGGTTGGGAAAGGAAGTCGGCCGTGCCTTTTTGAATGAACCATCCCGGCATGTGCCTGTTGCGATTTAGGGAAATCATGGGAAACCTAAATCACACAGAAAGGAAGTCCGACACGATATTAGAAGGTATCCCATGACTTTTGTCACCTCAATGTATACCTCCGTTTGACCCCTAATTTCTCGTATTTTACCTTCGTGGTCCTTACGAAAACTATATGTTGGCGGCAGTTCTGCAGTCAGCTTCAAATGCCAGTTCTCTAAGTATTCTCAGTAGTGTCCGCCGAAAAGAACGTCACCTTCCTTCTAGGGATTCCCATTCGAATTTCCGAAGCACCTCTGTAGCACTTGGGTGTTGTTGAAACCTACCGGTAACAAATCTAGCAGTCCACCTCAGAAGTGCTTCGACGCCTTCCTTTAAAGCGTCCTGGTGTGGATCCCAAACGCTCAAGAAGTACTCAAGAACAGGTGGCACTAGCGCCTTACATGCGGTCTCCTTTGCAGATAAACCACACTTTCCCAAAACTCTCCCAATAAAACAAAGTCCACAATTCGCCTTTCCTACCACAATCCTCACATCCTCGTTCCATTTCAGATCGCTTTGCAAGATTACTTCCAGATATTTAAACGACAGGACACTACTATCGCCCTATCCGAACATTACAGCTCTGTTTTTCCTACTCATCCGCATTAACTTGAGTTTTTCCACATTCATAGCTACCTTTCCTGTACCACACCACGCTGGCTGAAGTGGCCGTGCGGTTAAAGTCGCTGCAGTCTGGAACCGCAAGACCGCTACGGTCGCAGGTTCGAATCCTGCCTCGGGCATGGATGTTTGTGATGTCCTTACGTTAGTAAGGTTTAACTAGTTCTAAGTTCTAGGGGACTAATGACCTCAGCAGTTGAGTCCCATAGTGCTCAGAGCCATTTGAACCATTTGTACCACACCAACTAGACGTTTTGTCTAAGTCATCTTGTATCATCCAGCAGTCACTCAACTTCGACACTTTCCAGAATCATCAGTAAACAACAGCAGATTGCAGCGTACCCTGTCCGCCAGATGATTTATTACCTAGAGAACAACAGCGATCCTATCACACCGCCGTCGACAACAACATATTGGGTTCAATTACTTAAGAAATCTTAGAGCCACTCACATATCTGCGAACCTGTTCCATATGCTCGTACCTTCGTTGATAGTCTGCAGTGAGGCACCGCGTCAAATGCTTTCCGGAAATCTAGAAATATGGAACCTTACTGAAGGACTAGCATCCATTTTGTATCGCTTACTGAAGAACCGTCCTCTCTTTTGTTTCATTCTGGAAAATATTTGTTGGAAATTATGTTCAATAAATTTTTGTTTGTTCCCTAAAACTGGGCTGTTTACTTGTGCCCGCCAGCAGCGGACACATCATATTACACGACTAAAAAATGTACAAGGACCTAATATAATTCCGACCTGCTAAACCTGGTCACGAAGCAAATGCAGCACGTAAACAGAACGAAATATGCCTCACATTAATCATAACAGGTAACACCACTCTGACATTCATTCGACATCAGTGCCTAGGAAATCTCGCTATCCCAATATGACCCATCAAGCATAAAAAAAATGGTTCAAATGACTCTGAGCACTATGGGACTTAACAGCTGAGGTCATCAGTCCCCCAGAAATTAGAACTACTTAAACCTAACTAACCTAAGGACATCCCACACATCCATGCCCGAGGCAGGATTCGAACCTGCGACCGTAGCGGTCGCGCGGTTCCAGACTGAAACGCCTAGAACCGCTCGGCTACTTCGGCCGGCCATCAAGCATGCAGTTGTAGAAAATATTAGCTAGTGTTCCAGAGCAGACACATGGAGAAGAGCTGTATACAATTCTGGTTATAACTTCACCAAAACAAACCTACTGTTGCCTTCATACACAGCTCTCTCTCCCTCTCTCTCTCTCTTCCTCACTACAATTCAAGTGAGACAGCGTTATCAGCACCTCACAAGAACTCGAAAGGGGCCACACATTTTTTTGTCAAGCAGTGTATTAGAGGATATGTTAAATAACGGCAGACATAAGTCCCTAGCATTTGTAGATTTAGATAAAGCTCCTGAAACGAAAGGTTATTTGCAAAATGTACAGAAACCAGGCTACAGTTATAAGATTAGAAGGCGATGAAAGCGAGGCAATGGTTAAGAAGAGAGTGAGACCGAGTTTTAGCCTGACCCCAACGCTATTCAGTCAGTACATTGAACAAATAAAGGAAACCAAGCATAAATTCGGAAAGAGAATTAAATTTAAGCAAGAAGAAATATTAGCTTTGCTGTTTTCCGATGACGCTGTAATTCTATCAGAGGCGGCAAAGGACATGGAGGAACAGCTGAATGAAATGGATGCTATGTTAAAAAGAGGTTACGAAATGATCATCAAACAAAAGTAAAACAATGGTGATGGAAAGTAGGCGAATTCAGGAGGTGATTCTAAGGGTATTCGATTAGGAAATGAGACATGAGAAGTACGGATGATATAAAATGCAGACTATCTACAGGACCGTAAACACACCTGAAAAAGAGGAACTTCTTATCATCTAATATCATTTAACGTGTTAGGAAGTCTTTTTGAAGGTATTTGTCTGGAATGTATCTTGTACAGAAGTGAAACGTGAGTGATAAGCACTTCAAGGAAGAATAAAATAGAAGACATCTTATACTATACGAAAATGCTGAAGATTACACGGGTCGATCACATAACTAATGAGGAGGTACTGAACAGAATTGGGGAGACAAGAAATTTATCTCACAACTTGACTACAACAATGGATCGTTTGATGGGAGACGTACTGAGGCATCAGGGAATTGTTAGTTTGCTACTGGAAACAAGTATAAAAGGCAAAAACTGTGGTGGGAGACCAAGGTTTGAATACAGTAAGCAGATTCAAATGCATGTAGGCTGCAGTAGTTAAGCAGAGAGGAAGAGGCTTGCACAGAATAGACTAGCAGGAAAAACTACATCAAATCGGTCTTCAGACTGAAGACTACAACAACAACATTATTACCTGAACAGCGACATGGGAACTGATCACTTGTATTCAATAGTTTGGCCCGAGGGACATTCCAATACATGTAAATAGAAGTAAGTGTTCGATGCTTTTATTCCGATACCCAGTGCAGTTAGAACCGAATCACTCCGAATCGATTCTACGAGTATATCCGAGTAGTGAGGGACTGACTGCTTGTCTATGGTAGTACTTTCGGTCCGCAGCCCCACCCTTCGTCCGCAGATCCTGTTGATCTGCTCGTCGGCAGTATTGTTTGTTGTGATTTGCAGTCTTGCAGGACTTGCTTCTTGTGAAAAGTTTGATAGTTTTTATTGTGTCATGGCGCCACCGAGATGTACAGCAAGGTCCAATTTTACTAACACAAACGACACCATGGCGAAGAGCAAATAATGTTTTAAAACTGTGAAGTTTTATGGTAATATGTCCAATTTATTGAAACATGCCAGTACTGACGGAACTCGTGCATAAAGACAACGACAGAATATCGGCAGTTTTCCTGAGCCTGATAAAACAAGGCGCCAAACCTAACAATAATACTTTTTTTGTATCCTGTGATAAAAAATTGTTGAATTTTTTTAAGGGTTATTTTTTAGTTTAAAGTTCTCATTTTAAAGTTTGTCATTAATTTAATTTCATTCACTATGTGGCAACGAGTAACTATCACTTTGAATATCGAAGTTGCAAGTTGATTTGAGAAAATAACATGTAGAAAATAAAATCAAAACATGTAGTACTAGAAAGTGCTGTCTATCGACAAATACAGTAGAACTTCGATTTTAAGAATTTTCCCAATTTACAACACAAATTTGTAGTCCGTGCATGAACCTGTAAGATTGTAAGTAGGCTGTTTAAGTTCTTATATTGGTAACGCCACCGCCACGTAGCGCTCTGTATAAAAATCACTGGCTGTGCTGCGTGCAGTCTGTGGCTGGTTTGCATTGTTATTCGCTATTGTAGTGTTGGGCAGTTGGCTGTTAACAGCGCGTAGCGTTGCGCAGTTGGAGGTGAGCCGCCTGCAGTGGTGGATGTGGGGAGAGAGGTGGCGGAATTTTGAGAGCGGATGATCTGGACGTGTGTCCATCAGAGACAGTAAATTTGTAAGACTGGATGTCATGAACTGCTATATATATTATGACTTTTGAACACTCTTAAGGTAAATACATTGTTTGTTCTCTATCAAAATCTTTCACTTGTTAATAAGGTAAGGAATAATGAGTAGTGGTTAGGGACACTGATTTGTGAAAAAGGATGTTGGAAACCAAAAATCGTACTTTAAGAGTTATGAAATGTTTGTAAATGCGTGAATGTATTACAATGCCGATGAAAATTTTTCGGACACTATTATATTTATAGGATTTTGTTTCTACACATTTGTAACACAAATTCTCGACCTGAGAAAATTTTTATATGAGACTGTCACTGCTGTCGTAAATGTTTCGTTAAGGAAGGTAAGTGACCTTGACGTAATGCGTAATGGGCGCCCAGCTGAGCGATAGTCGCCTGAAAAAAGAAAGCCATTAGGTGAAAAAAAAGAGAGGCCATTATCCTCAATATTGACATTTCTTTGTAGAAAGCATCACAAATGTGATACGCTCAAACTTGAAAACATAGGATTACACTGTGGAGCTCTTCATTTGTGATATTTACTAAAATGCCTAATGAATTCATGGGAAATATTCTTATATCTGCATACCTGATTATGACAAGTGTCTTTCTACGAGAGTTCAGAGAATTTCTACTAACTTATGAAATGTCACATGACTATTGAATGATGTTTTTATGCTTTGCTTTTCATAGTTGCATATTTCATTTGATATCTGGCTTCCAGCTGTGTTGCAGCATTGGTTTTATAAAATAAAATTAAATGCATTTGCTAATGTGAATACTTTCTGTCAGCAGATCTATTAAATAATAATTTTATGATCCACATTCGTCGAAAAGGGAGCATTTTGAAAGGAAAGAAGAATAAGAATGGACTAATAACAACAACTGCATACATAAATTTCTTTTCAAGTACTTGGTAATTTTTTTTACAATAAGTTGTTGTGGTGCACCACTTTAATGACATAGATATTAAGATGTGAATAGACATTTCCCTTATCTGCTATGTTGTCTTTAGTGTACTATTTTTTCTGCTTGAGCTATGTCATGTTTAGATATAAGTTATTACATTTGCTGCTGCTGTTTGCCAGGAATAGTGCTACTGAATTTCACTTTGAATTACTCTGTTAAGCCAGTTTTACTACTGGTTTATTTTTCTTCTTTGCTGCACATTGCCTTATATTAGCTGTAATGTTGCATTTGCTTTGCTAATTTAGATATACTGCTGCTTGCTTTGCCAATTTCCATTTTTTTGTCATTGCTGTTTGTGTTAATTGTTTTGTGCTGCTGCATTGCCTCGTCCCTTAATTTAGCATCTGAGCTCAGTAGATTTAAGTTAGATTAAGATGGGGTAGGCTATATAAGTGAACGAGTTGTGATGAATTGGAAGAAATGCATTGAGAAGCTATAAGAAAATGGTTTGGCCAAAAGAGTGTTTTGAAAGAGGATATGAACAAAAAAGTAGGGTTTGGGGACAACAGGTTTAGGCAGGATTTTCTTGGAAATAAATGATGAGGTGAGATAATGGAAAATAAATAATGAGGTAAGAAATATGTGAACATATAAATACAGAAAGCGCGCTTGGATAAGATTTTTTTGGTGGAAACAAATGTTGAAATAAGACGAAAGACCTATGGAATGAACTTTTGGGTTGGACTGCAGTATCAAATGTTACACTGAAAACAAACCCTGTCCTTTCCTCCTGTGTTATTCTGCTATGTGTTTGTGTACTCTTGTGTATTTGTGTTTTTTCTGTCTTTATGTGTTTAGCTAGTAAGATTTCTGTTGTAGAATTTTTATAGTACTAAACTACATTCACTATGATGAGGAATACTGTTATCCTCAAATATAATTTGCATTAATAATATGTTATTTACTTTGTAAGGATGTTTAGACACTGTTTATTCCGTTCTGTTTTAATGCTTATGTGTGAAATTAATGTTTCGAAAACTATTCTTATTATTTTATCTATGTACTTATGTCATAGCTCCTGTAACACTGATGTATATGTTATTTCGATTCCTTTGTCATACCTGTATTACTACAAATGTTATCTGTATTGTTATGTTCTTTAATGATGTATTTTGTACCTTTGTAATTGTATTCTTCTGTTGTAAATTTATAATTGTATAGATACCAGTTCATCAAATTAAGTAACTTGTAAGCATTCATTTCACTGCACATATTTCTGTTCATCAAATTAAGTAACTTGTAAGCATTCATTTCACTGCACACATTTCTGTTGGTCATAGTATATGCACAATATGTGAAAAAAACTGTTAGTGCTCGCACATGTGTTGATAATTCAGCAAGGGACTGGTTAACAGCGTTGCTGGTTGTAAGGACAACTCCAAAAACTTTATGAGTGCACAAATGGTGGTTTATGGACTTGCTATATTCTCTGCAAGACTCTTCGATGGTGATTGTGCACCTGCACCGTCGCAGCAGATGGCTGCTGGCCGTCTGTACAAGGACTGCAGTGGGTCTGCACCTCTGGTGGCCCACCAATACCATAATCTCTACCAGGACTACAGTGGTCGGCTCTGTGATGACCTACCTAGCAATATTCTTCAACGTCGACTGACTCTACTGTGGGTTTGCTCTGTTGTGGCCCATTACCTGTCTGTATGTCAAGAGTCAGCACTGTCTTTCCGTTGGAAGGACACTACTTCTTCAAGACTGCATGGAAATCCACTATTTCCGTGTGCATTGTCTTTTACTGCTCAGACTTTGAAAAAAAAACTGCAGCTTTACTGTGATGAATGATCAGGACTGTGTTTATGGACTGTCAGAAAATTTTAGCTTTTGACCAACATTGTATCAATAAGTGTGTGCATTTGATATCTTTCTTATTGTAATTATGAAAATTTTTTTCAAATATGTATTGGCCACGGCCCGAAACAATTTGTAAAATTTTTTGTGGGGAGCATGGGGGCTATGTAAGTAGGCTGTTTAGGTTCTTATACTGGTAACGCCACCGCCACGTAGTGCTCTGTAAGAAAATCACTGGCTGTGATGCGTGCAGTCTGTGGCTGGTTTGCATTGTTATTCGCTATTGTAGTGTTGGGCAGTTAGCTGTTAACAGCACGTAGCGTTGCGCAGTTGGAGGTGAGCCGCCAGCAGTGGTGGATGTGGGGAGAGAGATGGCGGAATTTTGAGAGCGGATGATTTGGACTGTGTCCATCAGAAACAGTACATTTGTAAGACTGACTTTTGAACACTATTAAGGTAAATACATTGTTTGTTCTCTGTCAAAATCTTTCATTTGCTAACTATGCCTATCAGTAGTTAGTGCCTTCAGTAGTTTGAATCTTTTATTTAGCTGGCAGTAGTGGCGCTCGCTGTATTGCAGTAGTTCGAGTAACGAAGATTTTTGTGAGGTAAGTGATTCATGAAAGGTATAGGTTAATGTTAGTCAGGGCCATTCTTTTGTAGGGATTATTGAAAGTCAGATTGCGTTGCGCTAAAAATATTGCGTGTCAGTTTAAGCACAGTCATGTATAATTTTTCAAATGGGACGTTTCAAGATCAGTGCTAAAAATTTCTGAAATTTACGTTTCATCCTAATAATAATATTTACCTCAGTTCTACGTTCTTACTCGATGTGTAGCTTGACTCTCTGCTGTATTCTTCCTTTTTGGCGTTTTCTGTGATGGAATGAGCCAACTCGTGTGTCTTCTAAAATTTACAGCAATTGCTCTTTTTGGGGAGCCTTTCAAAAAGTGAGTTTTTTTGTTTAAGAATTATCATTAACGAAGAAACAATAATACATAATGTGTTTTAAGACTACGTAAAACAAACAATCAAGTAAAATATCGTATCTGCTCTTAATTATCTCATTTGCGTGGAAAAATTAAAAAAACTGTCCAAGCCTGAGTGGGACTCGAGCTCTGAGGGTCCCTTATAAACTTAACTGTATATACTTAGATATACAGCTAGTTCATTTGTACCAGGAATCGAGAAACTCCACAATTTTTTCCTGTTATCGAGATCGATACTTAACAGATGGACAGACAGACAGTCGGATAATAAATGACAAAAACATTTTTTTCGTGTGATATAGTTACAAATTCACAAGCTTCCGATTTTTTCCTTTGCTAGTTCCGCAAAACCTTACTCATTCAAATTTTGTGAATATAGGTCACTGGCAAGCACCCTATTGGCTCTGATGAGCGAGTTTGTGGGTATGCTTCTCATTGCACAGACTTGGAAGATTAAATTTTCTACACCGCCAAGATACAACACATCTTAGTATTGAGGCATACAGTTCAAGGTGATACGTCTAACCGTTGCAGATAAAAATGGGTCTTAATAGACGGACACACAGAGAGACAGATGAAAAACAAATGACAAATTTTTTGCTGTAATACAGGGTGATTCAAAAAGAATACCACAACTTTAAAAATGTGTATTTAATGAAAGAAACATAATATAACCTTCTGTTATACATCATTACAAAGAGTATTTAAAAAGGTTTTTTTTCACTCAAAAACAAGTTCAGAGATGTTCAATATGGCCCCCTCCAGACACACGAGCAATATCAACCCGATACTCCAACTCGTTCCACACTCTCTGTAGCATATCAGGCGTAACAGTTTGGATAGCTGCTGTTATTTCTCGTTTCAAATCATCAATGGTGGCTGGGAGAGGTGGCCGAAACATCATATCCTTAACATACCCCCATAAGAAAAAATCACTGGGGGTAAGATCAGGGCTTCTTGGAGGCCAGTGATGAAGTGCTCTGTCACGGGCTGCCTGGCGGCCGATCCATCGCCTCGGGTAGTTGACGTTCAGGTAGTTACGGACAGATAAGTGCCAATGTGGTGGCGCTCCATCCTGCTGAAATATGAATTGTTGTGCTTCTCGTTCGAGCTGAGGGAACAGCCAATTCTCTAACATCTCCAGATACTGTAGTCCAGTTACAGTAGCACCTTCGAAGAAAAAGGGACCAAAAACTTTATTGGCTGAAATGGCGAACAAATGTACAACTAAATGAAACTTTATAGCCCTCTTAATTCGCCGACAGATAGTGCTTAGCTCTGCCTTTTGTCGTTGCAGAGTTTTAAATTCCTAAAGTTGTGGTATTCTTTTTGAATCACCCTGTATAATTACAAATTAACAATTATCGATTTCTTACCTTTAATTCTACTGTAAGGTCTTGTTTCTTGCCAAATTTCATGTTTCTAGAGCAATCCTAACTACCCAATAGGTACTGATGAGTGAGTATGTGAGCAACAAAATATTTAACATAAATGGCCATATCTTTGTAGTAAATTGACATAGATAATTAATTTTTAACACCGCCAAGGAACCGTGACCCTTAGTACGTGACATAAGTTTCAACTTGATCCATCTACCCATTCCTAAAAGAAGGGGTCTTAACAGTCGGGCACATACACAGGCAGACGGACAACAAAGTAATGCTACACTGAAGGCATGGACTCGACTGATGTCTCAAGTAGTGCTAGAGGGAATTAACACCATGATTCCTGCAGGGCTGTCAGTAAATCCGTAAGAGTACGAGGGGGTGGAGAACACTTCTGAACAGCACATTGCAAGGCATCACAGATATGGTCAATAATGTTCATGTTTTGGAAGTCTGGTTTCCAGCGGAAATGTTGAAACTCAGAAGAGTGTTCCTGGAGCCACTCTGTAGCAATCCCGGACGTGTGGGGTGTGGGATTGTCCTGGTCGAATTACCCAAGTCCATCGGAATGCACAATGGACATGAATGGATCCAGGTGATCAGACAGGATGCTTACTTATGTGTCACCCGTCAGAGTCGTGTCTAGACGTATCAGGGGTCCCACATCACTCCAACTGAATACACCCCTCACCATTACAGAGCTTCCGCCGGCTGCAACAGTCTCCTGCTGAGATGCAGGCTCCATGGACTCATGAGATTGTCTCCATCCCCGTACACGTCCATCCTCTCGATAGAATTTGAAACGAGACTCATCCGACCAGGCAACATGTTTCCAGTCATCAACAGTCCAATGTCGGTGTTGACGGGCCTTGGAGAGGCGTAAAGCTTTGTATCGTGCAGTCATCAACGGTACACGAGCGGTCCTTTGGCTCCGAGAGCCCATATCGATGATGTTTCATTGAATCGTTCGCACGTTGACACTTGTTGATGGTTCAGCACTGAAATCTGCAGCAATTTGCGGAAGGGTTGCACTACTGTCACTTTGAACGATTCTCTTCAGTCGTCGTTGGTCCCGTTCTTACAGGATCTTTTTTCCGGCAGCAGTGACGTCCGGAGATTTGATGTTTTACCGGATTCCTGATACTCACGGTACACTCGTGAAATGGTCGCACGGGAAAATCCCCACTTCATCGCTATCTCGGAGATACCGTGTCGCATAGCTCGTACGCACACTATAACACAACGTTCAGACTCAAATCTTGATAACCTGCCACTGTAGCAGCAGTAACCAATCTAACAACTGCACCAGACCTTGCTGTCTTATATAGGCGTTAGCGATCGCAGCGCAGTATTCTGGCTGTTTGCATATCTCTGTATTTGAATACGCGTGCCTGTATCAGGGTTCCGTTTTCACTGGTTGAGGTACGGAACCCTAAAGGTATTGACATTAGAGATGGGCAAACTCGTTCATCCTTGGGAACTAGTTACTGCTGATCGTTCTTTTTTGGGAACCGTTCATTGTTACTCGTTCACCGTTCGCTTGAGCTTGGTATATGGTTCTTATGAAAAACTGAAAACTAGTAGTGTGGGTGACTGAAGGATGGAGGACACCAAGACGTGGCACTTGCCTCCCCCCTGGAGTATATAGTTTTTATTCATTACAGAATTCTTACACACTTTTAGAAGTAATTTCTGTGATTCTGCAGAACCTTTCGTTTAGACAACCGTAGCCTTTGGCTGATCACAGGGAAATAATATAGGGTGGCGCACGGAAAACCGGCCCCGAGTACAGACTGCTCGGCAATTACGGACGATGTGTTGCCCGTTACGAGCAGATACAACAAAGGGACAAACATGTAATAATTGGGCAGTGAAGAAATAACAAGCTAATGCAAGCAACAACTGCGAATCGATGACGATGTGTAGAGAACTGGAGAAGAGAACATGAAAATCTCACGCGACGCGCATGGGCTATAGCTCATGTAGTCTTGTAAACCTGTTGGTGGCTGTTTCCCAACTTAATTGACCACAAGTCTCTTGTATAAAATTCTTCGTTTCGACTTCCACTACACAGCTATGCTACGTTGTAAAAAATAATCGTTTACACTCTATATATACTTCACGTTGTCTCTGAGTTCGTAGGCGAAGTAGAGACTTTACGGAAGCATAAAATAAAATTTGGTTTTCTCATAGTTGCGTCACACGCTTAGTATAAATTAGGTTTTTATGTTGCATTATTAAAGTTAATGCAGCAATAATAATAATAATTAAGTTCGCAGTAATAAAGTTTTTGATTTGAAAGCTCCTTCTGAACAAATGTTTTTGAGATAATAAGTAAATACGATTTTATGGCAATCTATGTCTTTTCAAATGGAGAGGCACCGCTTTTCCTACTGAGCCAAAATGACCCACAACCCACTTTTTTTTTCTTCAATCGAAAACAACGAAACTTAAAAATAATGAGAGCCTTCCTAAATGTAATGTTTTTTATATGAAAGATACACGAAAATCGTTTTATATTAATTTCCTTACACTAAAAATTTAAGCAAATTATTGAAAGTTAGCTGCTAAATCAAGTCGATGAAACCAAAAAAATATATGAACAAAAAAAAACTTGCCTTGTTATAAGTATGTCTTCTGCTGTTCATCAATATAATGAAGTGAGCTGATATGCCCTTTTGTTACCTGAAAAGACGTACCTACTACATACAACGTAATTTTTATGTAATTTACGTAGCTATAAAATACTTTTAGATTACCGGTCGTGGACTCTGAATAGCCAGAACCAAGTGTAAGAACAGTTTGGAACACATGTAAAATAGGCGAGCGCAGTGAACGAAACGAACAACTGGATACTGAACTAACTAGGAGCAGTCGGCAGTGGAACTGAGACAGGTGGTCATGCGAAGAAAGACGAGTGCGGCCGAGGAAGACCGAGACTGAGACGAGCACGCGACCGAGGCTGGAACGAGAACTGCCGAAGTGACTGCCGCGACCGAAGTGAACTAGTGAACTATGAACCGATCGTTCCTCGTTCCTCGGGAGCTATAAGTAGACCGCTGCGACCGAAGTGAACTATGGACCGATCATTCCTCGTTCCCGGGAACGATAAGTAGACCGCCGCGACCGAAGTGAACTATGAACAGATAATTCCTTGGAATTCGTTCCTCGGTCCTTTCGTTCATCTTTGTGAACCGTTCCTTTGCACCCGTTCGTTCGCGAGCTACCTATCTCTAATTGACATGCATAGGTATCGATACACTTGGGGTATTCATATGAGCAGTATCGCAGGACGATATGAGCACTATTCAGTTGAACAAGTGTCAGTACTTTGATGGAACCGCAACATATCTGTTTAGCTCATCTAATACGTCCAACCACGCTGTTGCTCGTCCAATACACGAAGGCGCCATTCGAAAGTGCTTTTGAAACCTTGCGCTGTTGGGCTGGTAGGGGAGGGGAGTGGAGGGGGTAAGCCGTGACAGGGCAGGGAGGCAGCCCGGAGCAGGAAATTGCGGACGCGGCGGGAATCCCGGAGCGGCCCCCGCGTGCTGACTGGCCAGATATCATCGCAGCCACTGTGGCCGGAGCGGAGACAGGACTTAGGCCCTGCCGGCCGGCAGAACGGGGACAGGATTTATCGCACGCGGGCCGCCATGCAGATAGGGCCAGGGAGCGCCCCTCACAGTGTTCCACCTGGGGGCGCTGCTGCCTCAGTCCTTCACTGTTACTATTCCACCTCTGGCACGTTAACGGTCCAAACGTGAGACAAACAGGAATAGAGAACAGGTGACCAACACTCCGAATCACCGTCAACATACTCCCAAAAACATTTCTGTTTATGAACGTTAGTTGGTTGATTACGATCGGTAGACAAACGTTTTTAATTATCATCACCAAAAAAAAATCAAGCTGGGACCATGAAATTTGGAAATGGTGATAGTTTCCTGTCCTCATTCACCCTTAAATGCGATACTTTTCCCGGCGGTAGGTGACTTGACGGAGATCTTGGTTGTAGAACTCTGCGTTTTGGTTGTTCAGCAAGTGTTGCACCTCTAAAATCATCTCGTCGTTGTTTAGGAAACGCCTTCCGCGCAATGGTTTTCTCATTCGAGGAAAGAGGAAGAAGTCATCGGTGCCATGACAGCAGAGTACGGGGATTGAGCCAAAATTTTTCCGTCCAAAGAAGCAGCATAACGAAAAATTGCAAAATGATTCAGACAAGATATCTGTGTGGTGTGGGAAGTGACAATCGACTCAGAATAATGAAAAGTGTAAAGTATTCCGCTTATTCTCCTGACCCCACAAACCGCAGTCGTATTTGGCCTCGTCAAGTAGCCTCTTCCACAATATTCTGTCTTCGGCATCTTCTTTTCTTGCTCCCAGTACCTAGAGACCCTTGACAACCAGGTCTCTCTATCTTATTTTTGGCCTGCCTAGGGATCTACATCTACATCAGTACTCCGCAAGCCACCTGACGGTGTGTGGCGGAGGGTACTTTGAGTACCTCTATCGGTTCTCCCTTCTATTCCAGTCTCGTATTGTTCGTGGAAAGAAAGATTATCGGCATGCCTCTGTGTGGGCTCTAATCCCTCTGATTTTATCCTCATGGTCTCTTCGCGAGATATACGTAGGAGGGACCAATATACTGCTTGACTCCTCGGTGAAGTTATGTTCTCGAAACTTCACCAAAAGCCCGTACCGAGCTACTGAGCGTCTCTCCTGCAGAGTCTTCCACCGGAGTTTATCTGTCATCTCCGTAACGCTTTCGCGATTACTAAATGATCCTGTAACGAAGCGCGCTGCTCTCCCTTGGATCTTCTCTATCTCTTCTATCAACCCTATCTGGTGAGTAATATTCAAGCAGTCGGCGAAAAAGTGTACTGTAACCTACTTCCTTTGTTTTCGGATTGCATTTCCTTAGGATTCTTCCAATGAATCTCAGTCTGGCATCTGCTTTACCGTCCTTCCGTTTTATTCTCTGAGACTTGTCTCAGTAAAGATCCCTGCTCTCTTCTACAGACGTGGCCGACCCATCTTACTCTTCTTGCCTAGGCTCCACAGCCACGTCTGGTTCATTGTACAGCTTCCTGAGCTCCATGTTCTTTTTTCTTCGCCATTCCTCTCCCTCCTAGATTGGCCCAAATAGCTTTCGCAGGTTTTTATTTTATCTTTCTTTCCGTGTACTTATCTGTTCTCCATATTTTCGAACCATTTAGTAATGCTGTTCTGATTATGGTTTTATATATTTTTACTTTGGTTCCTCTTGAAAAAATTTTAGGTGACAGTAGTTTGTTGAGTGAGTATGATGTTCGGGATGCAGTTTTGATCCTCGATTCTATTTCGTGTTTCTCGTCGTTTTTATTGTTTACTACTACCTCTAGATATTTAAACTCACCTGCTCCTTCAAACATGTGGTTATCGATCTGCAGTTTCCATTCCTCTTGTTCTGTAACTTCTTTCTACCCTCATGAATTTTGTTTTCTCATATTTTACTTCTAATCCAGCTTTCTTTGCTTTTTGAAAGAGTCTTTATGCCAGAATTTAATATTTAAGGTCATCTGGATTTTCAGCGGTTAATGCTACGTCATCTGCCAAGACCAGTACATTTCTTTTAGTTCCTATTTTGACTCTCGCTTCAGTTGCTGCGTCCAGCGCTTCCTGTATTATAATTTTGAACGAGAGGGGTGACATTCCATCTCCTTGGCTGACTCCTGTTTTTATGTTAAGCGCCTTGGAATATTCTCCACCTATTTTCACTACCGCTTTCGAGCCTTTCAGTGTCATTTTGCAGGATTTATAATCTTCTTCGGTATTCTGTATCTCTGCATTTTCTCCAACAACTTATCTCTGGATTTACTGTCACAGGCTTTCTTAAAATCAACAAGTAGTACTCCACAGGAATATTAAAGGAAATCCTCGAAATTTCGGTTACACGATGAATCAGACAAATCTAAAGGCTGTAATTCAGCTAAGCACTTAGGGATCGCAAGTAAAAAATAACTTAAACTGCTGGAGCTCTCACATAGTAATTTTGTGGGAAAAACAAACCAAAGGCTGCGATTTACTGGCAAAACACTTAGGAAATGCAGCAGGTCTACTAAAGAGTCTGCCTACACCACGCTTGTCCGCCCTCTTCTGGAGTGTGGCTGCGCAATGTGAGATCCGCATCGGACAGGATTGACGAGGACATCAGAAAGGTTCAAAGTAGAGCAGTTCGTTTTGTAATATCGCGAAATAGGGGAGAGAGTGCCATGGACATGATACGCCAATTGGTGTGGCAGTCACTAAAACAAATATGTTTTTCGTTGTGGCAGGATCTTCTAGTGAAATTTAAAGCACAGACTTTCCCCTTTGATTCTGAAAATATCCTCCTTCCGCCACCTACGTATGGAAAAATGATCATTATCACAAAATAAGACAGATCAGTGCTTGCACAGAAAGTTTTAAGTGCTCGTTTTTCGCGCTCGCCGTTTGACACTGGAACAGTAGGGAAATAGCTTGAAGGTCGTTCGATGAACCCTCTGCCTCGCACTTAACTGTGAATTGCAGAGTAATTATGTAGATTTAGATGACTCATGTGTGTCAGTGTCCTACGCAAAATGGGCTGGGGAGCTGTCATAGAGCAAAACCGACTCCTTACACTGTGTCCATAGACTATTTCATAAATTGTTTTGTAAGAGTGATATATGTAATCGGTGGTGTGTTTACGTTCGTTATTTTCTTAAACAAATGAGGGTAACGAGCCTTCTTCCCCTTCATCTTACTGTCGCTGATATCCATCAATGTAGGACATAGTCACTATTGCTCTTAAGTTAAATGCTAATGATCTCCATAAATTTGTCAGATCTTGAGTTTATAGTTCACCCTCAACAGGTGACTCTGTGGTGTGCAATGTCCAGACACAGAATGTTGTTGTGGTCTTCAGTCCTGAGACTGGTTTGATGCAGCTCTCCATGCTACTCTATCCTGTGCAAGCTTCTTCATCTCCCAATACCTACTACAACGTACATCCTTCTGTATCTGTTTAGTGTATTCATCTCTTGGTCTCCCTCTACGATTTTTACCCTCCACGCTGCCATCCAATACTAAATTGGTGATCCCTCGATGCCTCAGAACATGTCCTACCAACCGATCCCTTCTTCTAGTCAAGTTGTGCCACAAACTTCTCTTCTCCCCAATCCTATTCAATACCTCCTCATTAGTTATATGATCTACCCACCTAATCTTCAGCATTCTTCTGTAGCATCACATTTCGAAAGCTTCTATTCTCTTCTTGGCCAAACTATTTATCGTCCATGTCCTTACACTTAAATCTATACTCGATGTTAACAAATTTCTCTTCTTCAGAAACGCTTTTCTTGCCATTGCCAGTCTACATTTTATATCCTCTCTACTTCGACCATCATCAGTTATTTTGCTCCCCAAATAGCAAAACTCCTTTACTACTTTAAGTGTCTCATTTCCTAATCTAATTCCCTCAGCATCACCCGACTTAATTCGACTACATTCTATTATCCTCGTTTTGCTTTTGTTGATGTTCATCTTATATCCTCCTTTCAAGACTGTCCATTCCGTTCAACTGCTCTTCTAAGCCCTTTGCTGTCTCTGACAGAATTACAATGTCATCGGCGAGCCTCAAAGTTTTTATTTCTTCTCTGTGGATTTTAATACCTACTCCGAATTTTTCATTTGTTTCCTTCACTGCTTGCTCAATATACAGATTGAATAACATCGGGGAGAGGCTACAACCCTGTCTCACTCCATTCCCAAACACTGCTTCCCTTTCATGTCCCTCGACTCTTATAACTGCCATTTGGTTTCTGTACAAATTGTAAATAGCTTTTCGCTCCCTGTATTTTACCCCTGCCACCTTCAGAATTTGAAAGAGAATAATCGGCCGATATTCCTTGATGGCACGGTGACTACCGAACGGTACGTTAAGGTTTTGGAAGATGATTTAATCTCCATTACCCAAAGTGACCTGATTTCGTCAAGATGTGGTTCATGCAAGGCCACTGGCATGGGCCTCGATTGGCCGCCATATCTTCGGGATGTGGACACATACGACTCCTTTTTGTGGGTCTGTATTAAAGACAATGTGTACAGCAATAACACAAAACCATAGCTGAGCTGAAAACAGCCATTCAGGGGTTCATCGACAGCATCGATGTTCCGAGACTTCAGCAGGTCACGCAGAATTTTGCTATTCGTCTGCGTCAAATCATCGCCAACGATGTCAGGCATATCGAACATGTCATAACCTAAATTCGAATATCTGTAGTGATGTTCACAAATTGTATCAAGTGTGTGCACGCCATAGTTTGTAACTAATTTACGTTTCTTTTCACATACTTCAATAATTGTCATCCTGTAAGATGCGCCGTCGTACCAACTAAAAGGCCAGAAGGCTGCAAGGATACTCCCACTTCTGCATCCATACTCTGCAAGCCACCTAACAGAAGCAGGCGGAGGGTACTTTTCGTATCAGTAACCGATCATCCCTTCCCTGTTCTATTCGCGAATAGCGTGTGAGGAGAATGACTGTTAGTAAACCTCTGTGTTAGCACAAATTACTCCAATTTTCTCGTTGTTGTCATTTCCATATAGGTGACATAAGCAGTAAATTGCTTCTCAAGTCTCGTAGAACTACACGCCTGTGTCTTCTATATGGGTCTTATAACGTGAGAGCAATTTTCTTTATAATTATAAATCTGCCTATCATTGTCAGATTTACCAAGTGAAAGATATATGTGCACCACAAAATTATATGTTTAGTAAGACATACAGTGCGATTCCGTGATGATGTTACAAACTTTTAGGGATGATGCAGAAGGGTAAATGTATCAACCTGAAGTACTCTGGTGCGGAAACGACCGAGTTGAAAGTTACAAGCAAAAATCGTTCTAATATATCTAACAGTGGATCTCTTCTACTGCAAGCTCTTTGACTCCATATCTAGAAAGATGGTAGTATGGACCAAAAGATGAAAAAAACGTTCAGTAAACATGAGCTCTAAAATACATGTCTTAAAAAAGAACTATGAGTACTTCTTCAGTAGAAGAGATGTGTTTCACACTATCAAAGATGAACAAGTGCTCATAACTCTTAAGATATGCGCTTTAGATTGATGTTTACCCGACATTTCTTCGTGTTTTGGCCATAATGCCGCATCTTACAAAAAAGCAAAGAAATTTCAGGAGAAGAGGTCCGCCGTCAGAGGTGTCAGAACGATTTGCTCGTGTAACTTTCGACTTGATCGCTTCCGGACGAGGGTTCCTTACCTCAGATTTATACACTTGTTCTTCTCCAGCAAAACTGAAAGTTTGTAACGCCATCCTCGGAATCATTCTGTACTTTGAAACCACAGAGAATGAATCATAAATCAAGTTACGAAACGATAACGAAACAAAAATTCAAAGTGACAATATATAACAAGGTTGTTCAAATTACGGCAAGTATGCATCTTGAAAGAAGGAAAAGCACTATTTAAACGTAAAAATAGAGCCAGCTCAATATCCATATGTAAGGGATCATGTCGTAGAACATTATGTCGACCACTGCTTGCGCCCTTTCCTGGCACCAGGATATTTGCTTTGCTGGTCATTTGCATGGCGGAGTCAACGTGGCTCGGTGGTCCACTGAGGTGGACGAGGACTTTCGGAGTAGACGTAGATCTTGGATCATTGAGAGGATTCCCGGGTGCAGACAGGCCGTGACTTAGTGAGCAGATAGTCTCCAGGAATACTGGGCGCCAATTTTACAGATCTTTGCGTGGGTGCGTATTTCACTGGAAGCAATCGTCGTATATCCCCTTGGACAGCTTCCTGCAACGTAGCCACCTGTGACCTCGTCATCAGATTTAGGTGATATCCTCTCGGTCACGTTTAGCCCCTTGCAAGTGTAATCTGTTGGCGCCACACCACGTCAGTCACAAAATACACTCAGCATCAGCTTGCTCGATGATAGTTAGGTATCCGCCTCTTCTGCGGGTTGAATCCACAGGTTCGCAGCGTTTTGCTCCTTTGTGTCTAGGTCATAGTAATACACACAGCATTAGTCTGTGGTCATCAGGAGGCTACATACGTCAACCGGATTGACCTGACACAGCTGCAGAACAAATGGATACGTAGGAAGAACCAGGAACTGTACGACCTGACGAAACAGCCAAACCTCGCGCAGAAAATGAAAGCGCAGTGAATAAGCCGGACTCGTGCCGGGCCAAATCTGATAGAAGTCGTCCAGTTGCATGACCAAGGAAGCGGTGGAAGAATGAACTACAGAAGGACCTTCAGCGGCTGTCATCCATGAAGCTGGATCCAGAGTGCACAACATCGCCATCTACGGAGCATCTTCCGGCTCCGTGATCAATATATGTAAACTAAAACCAATTTGTAGGTGCCTGACGCTGTACACCAACAATTTGTACCACATGACAACCAAGGTCTCTAATCATGTCTTTATGTGACAAAATTACGTATCTTAGGTTATCCGTGCAGTCTCGAGTCGTCGTTGACCCCGATCATCTACATGCACGTGGATACTCGAACTAACTGACTCCGCCCGAACAGGCCATAAAGGGCCAACGCACCGACCGGCCGCCGTGTCATCCTCAGCCCACAGGTGTCACTGGATGCGGATACGGAGGGGCATGTGGTCAGCACATCGCTCTCCCGGCTGAATGTCAGTTTACGAAACCGGAGCCGTTACTTCATGATCAAGCAGCACCTCAGTTTGCCTCACAAGGGCTGAGTGCACCCCGCTTGCCAACAGCGCTCAGTCATCCACCCAAGTTCTAGCCCAGACCGATAGCGCTTAACTTCAGTGATCTGACTGGAACTGGTGTTACCACTGTGGCTAGGCCATTGTCCGTGGATACTCTGCATATCACATTTAAGTGCCTGGCAGAATGTTCATCGAACCACCGCCACAATCAGTTCTCTATTATTTCAATCTCGAACAGCGCGTGGAAAAAATGAACAGCTATAGCTTTCCGTGCGAGCTCTGATTTCCCTTATTTTATTGTAGGTCTGAGTGAACAAAATATTTTCGCATTCGCAGGAAAAAGTTGGTGACTGAAATTTCGTGAGAAGATTCCGCCTATGTTTTAATGAAGTTCACCCCAAATCCTGTATCATGTCCGTGACTCTCTCTCTCCTATTTCGGGATAATACAAATCGTGCTGCTCTTCTTTGAACTTTCTCGATGTACTCCGTTAATCACATCTGGTAAGGATCCCAGGCCAAAAGAGGACGTACATGCGTAGTGTAAGCAGCCTCGTTAGTAGATCTATTACAGCGTAGTGTAAGCAGCCTCTTTAGTAGATCTGTTACATTTTCTACCTGTTCTGACGATAAAGCGCACTCTTTAGTTTGCTTTCCCCATAATATTTTCTATGTGTTCTTTCCAATTTAAGTTGTTCGTAATTGTAACTTCTAGGTATTTAGTTGAATGTACGGCCTTTAGATTTGACTGATTTGTAGTGCAACCGAAGTTTAACGGATTCTTTTTAGCACGCACGTGGATGACCTCACACTTTTCATTATCTAGGGTCAATTGTCAATTTTCGCACCATACAGATATCTTTTCTAAATCTTTTGCAATGTGTTTTGACTATCTGATGACTTTACCAGACGATAAACGACAGCATCTTCTGCAAAATACCTAAGACGGCTGCCCTACTGTTTCCCAAATCGTTTATTTAGATAACGAACAACAGATAGCCTATAACGCTACCTCGTGGGACGCCAGAAGTCACTTCTGTTTTACTCAATGACTTTCTGTCTATTGCTAAGAGCAGTGACCTCTCTGACAGGAAATCACGAATCCAGTCAAATAACTGAGACGATATTCCATAAGCAAGCAATTTCACTACATGCCGCTTGTCTAGTACAGGGTCAAAAGCCTTCTGGAAATCTAGAAATAGATACTCAATTTGATATCCATTGTCAATAGCAGCCAACACCTCGTATGAGTAAAGAGCTAGCTGTGTTACACAAGAACGATGTTTTCTAAATCCATGTTGACTGCATGCAATAGAGCGTCCTCTTCGAGGTTCGAACACAATACATGTTCCAAAATCCAGCTGCGTGTTTAGAGTTTGCTGTATTCATACTTTTATTAGTCGACCACAGTATCATTGCACCTGGAAATGAGAGCGTTTTGGTCGGCTTACCTTGAGTCAGCACGTAAACAGAATTGTGGGTATGTACACAACTGATCTAAAAGCAGAGGCAGTGGGATGGGTTTCCCTTTGTAAAGACATTGCTTTCCCCGAAAGTCGATAATATTTATTTTTTTGTGCATTACCTTGTCGTAGTACGTATGCATCATTTACTTCAACTATTCTTTATTTGTTAGTACGTCACATTGTTTCTTCATTCATTTTGCTACTGTTTTATATTCTATATTGTACGAATATGAATGGTCTGGTTCTATATGCTTAGTAAATCTTTGGTTAGGCTAGGAGAAGTACTGTGTCAGAGAGAGAGCGAACGACTATCGATAGAGAGCGTGCGAGTTGTTGTGGTACGTGGCCGGTTCGAGGGTGGAAAAACGTGGCAAAGTTCGGCGTGAAAGACAGTGATACGCGGAGGAACAATTAATTACAGTGCGTCCGCTGTGTTAATAGGAAATAGTGCATTATTAAGTGAACAGTAAAACCTGAAAAGTATATCGAATATTTGCGGTGACGATTTTACAAACTGTGTGAACTTGTGACAATTAACCGTGAATCAGACACCATTGTGGTGTGGAAACACTAACTGTTCGAATTGCGTGAAAGTGGAACAAACCAAAATGTTAAGTAAAAGAACAGTGCTGTTATTTGATCCAGAAATATTAATTATATCGTCCAAACTGTCTTAAAGACGATGACGTAAATTGAACTGATGTTTAACGGACTGTTATAGTGATAAACACATGTGATTGTTTCCCTGTGGCAACACGGTGAAAGAACTGTGCGAATTATTGGCATTAACCGGATATATATCGTAAATACTAAAGGCATTGCATAATTCCGACCTACCCGCACCTAGTGATTAATAAACTTTTAATAATAAACCGTCGGTCGCGTAACGACAACGCACACACTGGAACTATTATTATCTCGCCAGTGCTGCCAGCTGATTCGACTACAACGAAGACATGGACCACCGCCGTAACTGGAATATTAATGAAACTGGAGGATCCATCATTATCTTCACGCCACGAACCGGGATTAACTTCACACATCGTCCGCGCGGACCACCGCTGACGTCATCGCACTGCCTGCAGCAACAGTTAAGACATTAAAAGAAAATTATTACGCTCTCTCTCTTTTCAAAATTAAAGACAATTGCAGGTAAATTAACTATTTTAAAAACACTGTCACAATATCTCAATTTTGTTTAGTTCCAATAAATATTCTTTCCATTATTTCGTCTTGTTGACAGTGTTGAAAACCCGCCAAATTAAAGTTCAATTAATAATTTTCTTTCAAAATTCTTCTCAGACATTTTGCTGCTCACTATAATTTTATTTTAATATTTATTTGTAACTTCTTTTGGAGGGAGTGCATATTTTATTTTTTGTATAGTAAAATTAGCTACCATAAAATTACGTATATGACCAGCTGATGCTGTCCGCCGTTACTGCTTGAAAACTGCACCTATTTTCTCATTATCTGTCAGCTTCAAAACAAAATTACGTATTTCGTGGGCATCTAGCAGATGCGCGATGCGTATGTAGGCCCTTACAATAATTTGTTTTTACTTTTGCAGGTTTACTGAAATTACATTGACTTTAATTGTTCATTTGGCCCCCATTAAAGTGATTTATCGCATCTATATAATAATTGTACTGAATTACCTATTTTTTATTACGTAACCATTGGCATACCATATTTAGATTAAAATTGACGTCTTATTGGCCTTACATAAGATTCCGCACGTTCTGACAAAGACTACGCCAATTTCTTTTTTTTTTCTCGTCCATGACTAACAGGGGTAATCAGATTCCTTGTATAGGTCATGTTTTATTATTTAAAAGGTTTTCTTTAGAAATAGAGAACCAGTTTCTTTACAACTTGTTTACTGTGACGTGACCGCATGTTTCCGATAACGGCCAAGAGTAATAATATCGTAGTTAAGTAGTGTATTAATGTTGTGTTTATTCATTTATTTACAGCGCACTCCACTCTGCTGCTTCCTCAGTCGTAGTGCCACACCACTTGGCGTGTCATCTGCACGTATGACCGGAGTGAGCTCTCCCCCCGACCGCTGTGCCGGTACGTTAAGTACACGCAGCCGTTTCTGCGCAGGACAGCAGGAGACAGAATGAATGCCTGCGATTACCCCTCGGGCGCCCCCGGCAGGATGTTTAAGTTGTGTTAAGCAGCACCCGGCACCCCGGGCGCTGGGGGAGCAACAAGTTTAAACAGGGACAAGATGACAACCAGAGCTGCCAGCAGCCGCTCTCGGAAATGAGATTAGGCGGCCGGTTTACACAGGGGAGACCCGCGCCGGAAGCTAATTTGTCCGTCCCTGTGATTAAATGCGCTGCGCGACCCCGCAGCCCCCAACTGACAACTCTCGCAGACGATTCTGTTTTTATTTCGCTGCAGCCGCAGCTCTGAAGCTGTGTTGACCGCACAGCTCTTTCCACGCATCCCTCTCAGCCCGCTGTCGTGCCTGTGTAATTGTTTCAGACACATTGTTGAGGTTGTTGTGGTCTTCAGTCCTGAGACTGGTTTGATGCAGCTCTCCATGCTACTCTATCCTGTGCAAGCTTCTTCATCTCCCAGTACCTACTGCAACCTACATCCTTCTGAATCTGCTTAGTGTATTGATCTCTTTGTCTCATATCAGCGGACACTCCGCTGCAGAGTGAAAATCTCATTCTGGAAACATACCTAGGCTGTAGCTAAGCCATGTCTCCGCAACATCCTTTCTTTCAGGAGTGCTACTCCTGCATGGTTCGCAGGAGAGCTTCTGTAAAATTTGGAAAGTAGGAGACGAGGTACTGGCGGAAGTAAAGCTGTGAGGACGGGGCGTGAGTCGTGCTTGGGTAGCTCAGTTGGTAGAGCACTTGCCCGCGAAAGGCAAAGTTCCCGAGTTCGAGTCTCGGTTCGGCACACAGTTTTAATGTGCCAGGAAGTTTCAAAACTATAACAGTTTATAACTTTAAGAACAGGGCTTAAAACCAGGAATACACATACGTCCCCAAATACAAGTAGGAAGTCTCACGAACAATTCCCAAGTATGGATAAAACTGTAAACAAATAGAGAACACCCACTCAAAATACAAAAAGAACAACAAGTGACGCCACTGACTGTGGCTGTTATAAAGCCCTTGTTGTAGTTGTGGTCTTCAGTCCTGAGACTGGTTCGATGCAGCTCTCCATGCTACTCTATCCTGTGCAAGCTTCTTCATCTCCCAGTACTTACTGCAACCTACGTCCTTCTGAGTCTGCTTAGTGTATTCATCTCTTGGTCTCCCTCTACGATTTTTACCCTCCACGCTGCCCTCCAATGCTAAATTTGTGATCCCCTGATGCCTCAGAACATGTCGTACCAACCGGTCCCTTCTCCTTGTCAAGTCATGCCACAAACTCCTCTTTTCCCCAATTCTGTTCAATACCTCCTCATTAGTTATGTGATCTACCCATCTAATCTTCAGCATTCTTCTGTAACACCACATTTCGAAAGCTTCTATTCTCTTCTTGTCCAAACTGCTTATCGTCCATGTTTCACTTCCATACATGGCTACACTCCATACAAATACTTTCAGAAACGACTTCCTGACACTTAAATCTATACTCGATGTTAACAAATTTCTCTTCTTCAGAAACGCTTTCCTTGCCATTGCCAGTCTACATTTTATATCCTCTCTACTTCGACCATCATTAGTTATTTTGCTCCCCAAACAGCAAAACTCCTTTACTACTTTAAGTGTCTCATTTCCTAATCTAATCCCCTCAGCATCACCCGATTTAATTTGACTACATTCCATTATCCTCATTTTGCTTTTGTTGATGTTCATCTTATATCCTCCTTTCAAGACACTGTCCATTCCGTTCAACTGCTCTTCCAAGTCCTTTGCTGTCTCTGACAGAATTACAATGTCATCGGCGAACCTCAAAGTTTTTACTTCTTCTCCATGAATTTTAATACCTACTCCGAATTTTTCTTTTGTTTCCTTTACTGCTTGCTCAATATACAGATTGAATAACGTCGGGGAGAGGCTACAACCTTGTCTCACTCCTTTCCCAACCACTGCTTCCCTTTCATGTCCCTCGACTCTTATAACTGCCATCTGGTTTCTGTACAAATTGTAAACAGCCTTTCGGTCCCTGTATTTTACCCCTGCCACCTTCAGAATTTGAAAGAGAGTATTCCAGTTAACGTTGTCAAAAGCTTTCTCTAAGTCTACAAATGCTACAAACGTAGGTTTGCCTTTTCTTAATCTTTCTTCTAAGATAAGTCGTAATGTTAGTATTGCCTCACGTGTTCCAACATTTCTACGGAATCCAAACTGATCTTCTCCGAGGTCCGCTTCTACCAGTTTTTCCATTCGTCTGTAAAGAATTCGCGTTAGTACTTTGCAGCTGTGACTATAAACGTGAGAAAAGAAAGGAAACCAGTGTGAAGTCATTGCTAGTTGTAAGTGGCAGTTTTTTATTTTATTTTCACTTTTTAAATACACTGGGGTGCAGAACTCAAGAAGGAAAGTAACTTTCGCATCAAGTGTCATTTCCAAGTAAGATAAATTGATGAAAATTGGACAATAGACAGAGAGACCTGCTGCAGTAAATTATAACAGATAACTGAAAGAAATGCGCAATGAGGCGAACAGATCTGATACTATTATTCAAACACAATAATTACACTGAAATCACCGCGATTTACCCTGAAGCGCCAAAGAAACTGGTACAGTAATGCGTATTCAAATACAGAGATGTGTAAACCGGCAGAATACGGCGCTGCGGTGTGCAACGCCTATGTAAGACAAAAAGTGTCTGGCGCAGTTGTTAGATCGGCAATTTATCAAGATTTAAATGAGTTTGAACGTGGAGTTATAGTCGGCGCACGAGCAATGGGATGCAGCGTCTAGGAGGTAGCGATGAAGTGGGGATTTTCCCGCACGACCAATTCACGAGTGTACCGTGACTATCAGAAATCCGGTAAAACATCTAATCTCCGCCCGGCCTGGGCACATCAACACCGACATTGGACTGTTGATGACTGGAAACAAGTTTCCTGGTCGGACAAGTCTCGTTTCAAATTGTATCGAGCGGATGGACGTGTACAGATATGGAGATGGTTGTTTGTGGGGGCTGAAGGGACCAGGCTACAAAGGCTATAGGTCCCTACAGATATGGAGACAACCTCATGAATCTATGAACCCTGCTTGTCAGGAGGGGATTGTTCAAGCTGATGGAGGCTCTGTAATAGTGTGGGGCGCGTGCACTTGGAGTGACGTGGGACCCCTAATACGTCCAGGTACGTATCCGACAGGTGATACGTACGTAAGCGTCCTGTCTGGATCCATTCATGTCCACTGTGCATTCCGATGGATTTGGGCAACTCCAGAAGGCCAATGCGGCACCCCAGACGTCCAGAATTGCTACAGAGTGGTTCCAGGAACACTCTTCTGAGTTTAAACATTTCCTCTGGCCACCAGACTCCCCAGATATCTGGGATGCCTCGCAACGTGCTGTTCGGAAGAGATCTCCACCCCCTAGTACTCTTACAGATTTATGGACAGCCCAGCAGTATTCATGGTGTCAGTTCCTTCCGGCACTACTTCTGACATTATTCGAGTCCACGCCACGTAGTGTTGCGTTACTTCTGCGTGTTCGGGGGCCCCTACACGATATTATGCAGGTGTACCAGTTTCTTTGGCTCTTCAGTGTAGTTCAGTATATAATTGTAAGAAATGCACAGTGAGACGAACAGAATTGACGCTGTTATTCAAAGACAATAATTACTCTGAAGCACCGCGATTTATAATGGTCCCTTGGACAGAACAGTAAGCGGGAGATGGTCCTTAACAGGATGGATGCCTGACCACCATGCGGGGCAGTGCATGCTCGTGCAACGTGCTCAGATGGCGGCCACAAGGTTGGTAAGGAGTTCTCGCTGTAGGGTTTAACATTCCATCACTGGCGTGGCTGACAACAGTTCGGTGATCATAGGTACAGGTGAACGCGCTGCGACGCACCCCACACGTCCTCGGTGGGATGTGAGTCGCGGGAACTGACAGGCCAGTCGATTCGCCGGATGTCGATTCGTTCCAAGAGCTTCTCCATGTGCGCTCTTTGATGAGTTCGCGCACTGTCATCCATAAAAAGAAGGCAGGGCCGAAAACACTTTATACCTCACAACAAAGGTTGGCATAATTTTAAGGAAAAACATATGGAAGGTGCACCCACACATTTGGTCATTATACGCAATTGCGAATACATTTAATGTATTTCGTCGTTTGTCATTTCATGGAATACACTTCAATGCTTAGCAACAATTATTATGATACCAAATTAAAAACCTTGTCAAATACTGAATAAAAACGCCCACAATAATTTAAAGAACTTGAACAGGATCAATACATTAATGAGAAAACTATAACAGAATGAGATTTTCACTCTGCAGCGGAGTGTGCGCTAATATGAAACTTCCTGGCAGATTAAAACTGTGTGCCGGACCGAGACTCGAACTCGGGACCTTTGCTTTTCGCGGTCAAGTGCTCTACCAACTGAGCTACCCAAGCACGACTCACGCACCGCCCTCACAGCTTTACTTCCACCAGGCAAAGGTCCCGAGTTCGAGTCTCGGTCCGGCACACAGTTTTAATCTGCCAGGAAGTTTCATATCAGCGCACACTCCGCTGCAGAGTGAAAATCTTATTCTGGAAACATCCCCTAGGCTGTGGCTAAGCCATGTCTCCGCAATATCCTTTTTTTCAGGAGTGCTAGTCCTGCATGGTTCGCAGGAGAGCTTCTGTAAAGTTTGGAAAGTAGGAGACGAGGTACTGGCGGAAGTAAAGCTGTGAGGACGGGGCGTGAGTCGTGCTTGAGTAGCTCAATTGGCAGTCTGCCGCCGGCAGTGCTGCGAGGCGGTCACGCGCCAGAGCGCTGTGGGCGAGGCGCGCACGGTGTGTTTGTGTTTTCTTCGGCCGCTGCAAGTGCCGTTTTCCTTCTAGACCACCATGGTGCACAGCTATCGGAAGAAGACATTACGTTTCAACTTTTGTTCCGACTTCGCCCGACCCAAGGCCCTGGAGGTAGAACGATTTATTCGCGATGAAGTTAAAATACCACCAACGGACCTCTGACTGTGGCTGTTATAAAGCCCTTGTTGTAGTTGTGGTCTTCAGTCCTGAGACTGGTTTGATGCAGCTCTCCATGCTACTCTATCCTGTGCAAGCTTCTTCGTCTCCCAGTACCTACTGCAACCTACATCCTTCTGAATCTGCTTAGTGTATTCATCCCTTGGTATCCCTCTACGATTTTTACCCTCCACACTGCCCTCCAGTACTAAATTAGTGATCCCTCGATGTCTCAGAACATGTCCTACCAACCTATCCCTTCTTCTAGTCAAGTTGTGCCACATGCTCCTCTTCTCCCCAATTCTGTTCAATACCTCCTCATTAGTTATGTGATCTACCCATCTAATCTTCAGCATTCTTCTGTAGCACCACATTTCGAAAGCTTCTATTCTCTTCTTGTCTAAACTATTTATCGTCCATGTTTCACTTCCATACATGGCTACACTCCATACAAATACTTTCAGAAACGGCTTCCTGACACTTAAATCTATACTCGATGTTAACAAATTTCTCTTCTTCTGAAACGCTTTCCTTGCCATTGCCAGTCTACATTTCATATCCTCTCTACTTCGACCGTCATCAGTTAATTTGCTCCCCAAATAGCAAAACTCCTTTACTACTTTAAGTGTCTCATTTCCTAATCTAATTCCCTCAGCATCACCCGACTTAATTAGACTACATTCCATTATCCTTGTTTTGCTTTTGTTGATGTTCATCTTATACCCTCCTTTCAAGACACTGTCGATTCCGTTCAACTGCTCTTCAAAGTCCTTTGCTGTCTCTGACAGAATTACAATGTCATCGGCGAACCTCAAAGTTTTTATTTCTTCTCCATGGATTTCAATACCTACACCGAATTTTTTTTCCGTTACTGCTTGCTCGATATACAGATTGAGTAACATCGGGGAGAGGCTACAACCCTGTCTCACTCCCTTCCCAACCACTACTTCCCTTTCATGTCCCTCGACTCTTATAACTGCCATCTGGTTTCTGTACAAATTGTAAATAGCCTTTCGGTCCCTGTATTTTACCCCTGCCACCTTTAGAATTTGAAAGAGAGTATTCCAGTCAACATTGTCAAAAGCTTTCTGTAAGTCTATAAATGCTATAACGTAGGTTTGCCTTTCCTTAATCTTTCTTCTAAGATAAGTCGTAAGGGCAGTATTGCCTCACGTTCCAACATTTGTACGAAATCCAAACTGATCTTCCCCGAGGTCGGCTTTAACCAGTTTTTCCATTCGTCTGTAAAGAATTCGCGTCCCCCAAAATACAAGAAAAGCTGGGAACAATCACATTTTGAACGTGACTCCCAGCTGGTACACTCCAGCAGAAACAGTAATAATGACCCTTAAACAAATACACAATCCCCCAAAATACAATAAAACCCGGGAAGGCATACAGTTTAAATGTGACTCCCAACTGTTATACACCAGTGGAAATATTAATAATGACCCTTAAATGAATATACAATCCCTCAAAATACAAGAAAGGAAACAAGTTACAGTAACCAGTTATCACAACGAACCGGCAGCAACCACGCAAGTTTGACAATGAGTGGAGTTAGCTAATTACTGGCGATAAAGAATCTCAACAGTTCATACTCATAAGTGAGAGCCTGTAATACTCAACAAACTTCCGAACTAGCAAAACAGTGTATGTAACATTTAAACTTGTAGTTAAAGGGCAAATATAGTCACAAGGAACTTCGAACTTATAGAACACCCCTTAAGGCTTTTGCTTTTGCTCAACTCTCAATATCTGGATAAATCAAAGGTTCCTGGATTGATTGGGCAACATTCCACCGTTCCAAGTACAAAACAAGCAAATTTACTTAACTTGAGCCAACACGAGGCAGCTGATTCAGTCGCCCGGGTGCAGGCAAACCTAGACCTCGTGCGACGACAGAGGTGTTGCCGCAACAGGAAGAAGACGCGACTGTGCTCCGGGCCCAAGAAACAGTTAAACAGAACAAGAGCTGAAGGACATGTACAGATCTCTCAGGCAAAGTGCCAGCAAAATTAAACTTTTGATAAACCGAGAAAAAAAATACGGAAATCGGTTGAGTCATAAACCCAAATAAACACTTTTAATATCCATCTTTTCATTTGCAGCTCCTTGTATTGGCCGTGTTTGCAGTTAAAATATTTGGGATTTGAGGTCCGCCAGTTACGCAAAACAGCGTTTTTCTCAGTACCCAAACATGTTTCGGCACCACTGTGTCATCATCAGTGTGTTTTCGTTTTTTGGAAAAGTACTTGTTATAGCTACGTATGTATCACAACATCTCAGCATGATGCGGAGAATGGAAGTGCTTGACACACGAAAACATGACAAGCTACCTGTAATAATTAACACAAAAGTGGTCCAGAAAATTCATGCTTACCAAATGTGAAGAATAAATAAAAACGAAAACCCACTGATGATGGCACAGTGGTGCCGAAACACGTTTGGGTACTGAGAAAAACGGTGTTTTGCGTAACTGGCGGACCTCAAATCCAAAATATAATAAACGCTTTTAAATTGACCACCATTCTAGATTCAGAAAAATTCATCAGTTTCAATATCTTGGATCGCGCATCAGCAGTGAAAATATCATAACACTGGACATAAAAGAGAAAATACCCTCGGCATCAAGATGTCTCTACGCTCGAAGCAGCCCACTCAAAAGTGAAGCTTTGTCAATCACCATCAGGATGAAGACATGTAACACCATCATCTGCCCAGTAGTGCTGTATGGTTTGGAAAGCTGGACGCTTACCAAGAAAGAAAGAGAAAAACTAAATGTCTTCTAAGGAAAAGCGAAGAGAAAAATCTGGGGACCTATATAGGAGAATGACATATGGAGAGTTCGAGATATCACTGAAATTGATCAGTTAATGAAGCAACCTACTATCGTCCAGAAATTAAAAGGTAGCAGACTGCAATGGGCTGGGTATATGGCTAGGAGGGAAACTGACAGAATTCCTAATAAGACATTTGAAGCCACTCTCCAAGCAACAAGACCACTGGGCCGACCTGGCACACGGTGGAGAGATGACATAGAGAAGGACGTCGCAGCATTAGGAATTCCCGCAGGATGGCGACAGACGGAGAGAGATAGAAGAAGATGGAATCGGATCGTTGATGCAGCGTGTGGTCTACAGGGCACTGTGATCACTGAGAAGAAGAAGAAGAGAGATAGTAGTATGGACAAAAACAAGGAAAAAATGTCACCTTCTTGCTACTACGTACGACATGCTTCCCTCCGACGCCTTAGGGAATTACGCACTATCTGAAAAACTCCAGGTCGGTGATAGATATGCCGGCAGCCATTGATGACTCGTTCCTGTAGTGTTTGTGCGTCACTAATATGACTTGCATACACCATAAACTTCTAGTGGCCCCACAACCGAAAACCCAAGGGATTAAGATCTGAAGAACGATCGTACTGGACATCTCCGACCAACCCACTGCCCATCAAATGTCTGTATGAGGTGTTGTCGAACATTTCGGAGAAAATGGGCAGGTGTTCCATCACGCATGAATCACATCTCCAGCCATTGTTGGAATGGTAGCTCCTCTAGCAGTATAGACAGGTCATTTGATAGAATCTGTAGACACAATGTAAAAGCACACACTGATTCCTTTAGAACTCATGTATGAACTGCACCTATCCAGAACTGTGAATACGATTTACAGTAACGACACAAACACATGTTTACTGCATGCTGCATTCATGAATAATAACACAGGAAAGTGCCCTCACTTGTTTACTGCAGTCAGTAGGTCGTTCGTAGTAGCAAAGAGTTTATAGTAGAAGATGTGTTTTACAGTAGCGAAAATGAATGAACAAGTTCTCATAGCTCTTAAAGGATACATTTTAGAGTCCATGTTTACTAGACATTCTGGTCTTCTTTTGATCCATACTACCATCTCTCAAAATAATGAATATTTTATTAACATCCTGTATTTGTCCTATAATATACAGGGTGGACCATTGATCATAAGCTGACCAAATATCTCACGAAATAAGCGTCAAACGAAAAAACTACAAAGAACGAAACTCGTCTAGCTTGAAGGGGGAAACCAGATGGCGCTATCGTTGGCCCGTTAGATGGCGCTGCCATAGGTCAAACGGATAATAGCTCTGTTTTTTTAAATAAGAACCCCCATTTTTTATTACATATTTGTGTAGTACGTAAAGAAATATGAATGTTTTAGTTGGACTACTTTCTTCGCTTTGTGATAGATGATGCGGTAATAATCATAAACATAAGACTCACAATTTTAACCTAACAGTTGGTAACAGCTAGGTTTTTTTAAATTAAAATACAGAACGTAGGTTCGTTTGAACATTTTTTTTTTCGGTTGTTCCAACGTGATACTTGTACCTTTATGAACTTATCATTTCTGAGAGCGCATGCTGTTAGAGCGTGATTACCTGTAAATAACACATTAATGCAATAAATGCTCAAAATGATGTCCGTCAACCTCAATGCATTTGGCAATACGTGTAACGACATTCCTCTCAACAGCGAGTAGTTCACCTTCCGTATTGTTCGCACATGCATTGACAATGCGCTGATGCATGTTGTCAGGCGTTGTCGGTAGATCACGATAGCAAATATCCTTCAACTTTCCTCACAGAAAGAAATCCGGGGACGTCTGATACGGGGCCATGGTATGGTGCTTCGACGACCAATCCACCTGTCATGAAATATGCTATTCAATACCGCTTCAACCGCACGCGAGATATGTGCCGGACATCCATCATGTAGGAAGTACATCGCCATACTGTCATGCAGTGAAACATCTTGTAGTAACATCGGTAGAACATTGCGTAGGAAATCAGCATACGTTGCACCATTAGGTTGCCATCGATAAAATGGGGGCCAATTATCCTTCCTCCCATAATGACGCACCTTACATTAACCCACCAAGGTCGCTGATGTTCCACGTGTCGCAGCCATCGTGGATGTTCCTTTGCCCAATAGTGCATATTATGCCGGTTTACGTTACCGCTGTTGGTGAATGACGCATCGTCGCTAAATAGAACGCGTGGAAAAAATCTGTCATCGTCCGGTAATTTCTCTTGTGCCCAGTGGCAGAACTGTACACGACGTTCAGAGTCGTCGCCATGCAATTCCTGATGCATAGAAATATGGTACGGGTGCAATCGATGTTGATGTAGCATTCTCAACACCGACATTTTTTAGATTCCCGATTCTCGCGCAATTTCTCTGCTACTGATGTGCGGATTAGCCGCGACAGCAGCTGAAACACCTACTTGGGCATCATCATTTGTTGCAGGTCATGGTTGACGTTTCACATGTGGCTGAACACTTCCTTTTTCCTTAAATAAGGTAACTATCCGGCGAACGGTCCGGACACTTGGATAATGTCGTCCAGGATACCGAGAAGCATACATAGCACACGCCCGTTGTGCATTTTGATCACAATAGCCATACATCAACACGATATCGACCTTTTCCGCAATTGGTAAACGGTCCATTTTAACACGGGTAATGTATCACGAAGCAAATACCTCCGAACTGGCAGAATGTTACGTGATACCACGTAGGCTACTTATACGTTTGTGACTATTACAGCCCCATCTATCACAAAGCGAAAAAAGGAGTCCAACTAAAACATTCATATTTCTTTACGTACTACACGAATATGTAATTCAAAATGGGGGTTCCTATTTTTTAAAAAAACGCAGTCGATATCCGGTTGACCTATGACAGCGCCATCTAGCGGGCTAACCATAGCGCCATCTGGTTTCCCCCTTCAAGCTAGACGAGTTTCGTTCTTTGTAGTTTTTTCGATTGATGCTTATTTCGTGAGATATTTGGCCTGGTCACTATTAATGGACCACCCTGTAGACATTGAAGCGTTAAAGAAACTGACATAGGCATGCGTTTTGAAAGACAGAGATATGTAAATAGGCAGAATAGGGCGCAACACCTATATAAGACTTGCTGCTACAATGGCAGGTTATCAAGATTAAAGTGAGTTGGAATGTGGTGTTAGAGTCGGCGCACGAGCGATGGCATACAGCATCTTCGAGATAGTGATGAAGTGGGGATTTTCCCTTACGATCATTTTACGAGTGTACCGTGAATATCAAAAATCCGGCATAACATCAAACCTCCGACATCGCTGCGGCCAGAAGAAGATCCTGCAAGAACAGGACTAACGACGACTGAAGAGAATCGTTCAACGTGACAGAAGAGCAACCCTTCCGCAAATTGCTGCAGATTTCGATGGTGTACATCAACAAGTGTCAGCTTGCGAACCATTCAAAGAAAAATCATTGATATGGACATCCGGAGCCGAAGGCCCACTCGTGTACCCTTGATGACTAAACAGCACAGAGCTTGGCGCCTCGTCAGCATCGACATTGGACTGTTGATGACTGGAAACATGTTTCCTGATCGGAGGAGTCTCGTTTCAAGTTGTATCGAGCAGATGAATGTGTACAGATATGGAGACAACCTCATGAATCGATGGGCCCCGAATGTCGGCAGGGGAATGTTCAAGCTGGTGGAGGTTCTGTAATGGTGTGAGGCGTGTACAGTTGGAGTGATATGGGACCCATGATACGTCTAGATACAAGTCTGACAGGTGACACGTACGTAAGCATCCTGTCTGGTCACTTGCATCCATTCATATCCATTGTGCATTTCGACAGACTTGGTCAATACCCGCAGGACAAAGCGACACCCCACACATCCAGAATTGCTAAAGAGCGGCTCCAGGAACACTCTTCTGAGTTTAAACACTTTCGCTGGACACCAAATTTCCGAAACATGAACATTATTGAGCCTATTTGTGATGCCTTGCAACGTGCTGTTCAGACGTTATCTCCTCCCCGTCGTACTCTTACGGATTTATGGACATCACTGCTGGATTCATGGTGTCAGTTCCCTCCAGTACTACTTCAGACGTTAGTCGAATCCACGCCATGTCGTGATGCGGCTTTTTTTGCGTGCTCTCGAGGACGCTACACAATATTAGGCCGGTGTACCAGGTTTTTTGAGCCTTCAGTTCAGTTTAACTAAGCATTACTATTATTGCGTTCTGAGATGAAGGTGTTATTAACTTGTATATATCCAGACTGCAACGATGAAGGAATATTTGTACCAAGGCCAGGATCGGTCCCGGGTCTTCTGTTTACTAAGCAAATTCGCTAACCACTAAGCCAGTAGTAGCTTTGCACAGCTCTACGGACTACCCTGGCACGTCTCTCTCATTCGCGCCTCAGCCTACTTGGTATTCCCCCTAAACTCGTACAGCATTGCAGAGGCTCTCCAGCTGTATTGGAATAGTTTATAATGATAGACGATTGAGACTTGAAAATGTCTCTGGAACCATATAGTTTAATTTATTATTAACATGTTTATTTTTATTTTTTGGATACGCGATAATGCCTGTTTCATACAGGGTGTTACAAAAAAGGTAAGGCCAAACTTTCAGGAAACATTCCTCACACACAAAGAAAAAAAAAATGTTATGTGGACATGTGTGTAGCGTTCTCGCTTCCCACGCCCGGGTTCCCGGGTTCGATTCCCGGCGGGGTCAGGGATTTTCTCTGCCTTGTGATGAATGGGTGTTGTGTGCTGTCCTTAGGTTCGTTAGGTTTAAGTAGTTCTAAGTTCTAGGGGACTGATGACCATAGCTGTTAAGTCCCATAGTGTTCAGAGCCATTTGAACCATTTTTTTTTTTTTTTTTTTTTTGTGGACATGTGTCCGGAAACGCTTACTTTCCATGTTAGAGCTCATTTTATTACTTCTCTTCAAATCACACTAGTCATGGAACACAGCAACAGAACGTACCAGCGTGACTTCAAACACTTTGTTACAGGAAATGTTCAAAATGTCCTCCGTTAGCGAGGATACATGCATCCACCCTCCGTCGCATGGAATCCCTGATGCGCTGATGCAGCCCTGGACAATGGCGTATTGTATCACAGCCGTCCACAATACGAGCACGAAGAGTCTCTACATTTGGTACCGGGGTTGCGTAGACAAGAACTTTCAAATGCCCCCATAAATAATGAAAGTCAAGAGGGTTGAGGTCAGGAGAGCGTGGAGGCCATGGAATTGGTCCGCCTCTACCAATCTATTGGCCACCGAATCTGTTTTTGAGAAGCGTACGAACACTTCGACTGAAATGTGCAGGAGCTCCATCATGCATGAACCACATGTTGTGTCGGACTTGTAAAGGCACATGCTCTAGCAGCACAGGTAGAGTATCCCGTATGAAATCATGATAACGTGCTCCATTGAGTGTAGGTGGAAGAACATGGGGCCCAATCAAGACATCACCAACAATGACTGCCCAAACGTTAACAGAAAATCTGTGTTGATGACGTGATTGCACAATTGCGTGCGGATTCTCGTCAGCCCACACATGTTGATTGTGAAAATTTAAATTTGATCACGTTGGAATGAAGCCTCATCCGTAAAGAGAACATTTGCACCGAAATGAGGATTGACACATTGTTGGATGAACCATTCGCAGAAGTGTACCCGTAGAGGCCAATCAGCTGCTGATGGTGCCTGCACACACTGTACATGGTACGGAAACAACTGGTTCTCCCGCAGCACTCTCCATACAGTGACGTGGTCAACGTTACCTTGTACAGCAGCTACTTCTCTGACGCTGACATTAGGGTTATCGTCAACTGCACGAAGAATTGCCTCGTCCATTGCAGGTGTCCTCGTCGTTCTAGGTCTTCCCCAGTCGCGAGTCATAGGCTGGAATGTTCCGCGCTCCCTAAGACGCCGATCAGTTGCTTCGAACGTCTTCCTGTCGGGACACCTTCGTTCTGGAAATCTGTCTCGATACAAACGTACCGCGCCACGGCTATTGCCCCGTGCTAATCCATACATCAAATGGGCATCTGCCAACTCCGCATTTGTAAACATTGCACTGACTGCAAAACCACGTTCGTGATGATCACTGACCTGTTGATGCTACGTACTGATGTGCTTGATGCTAGTACTGTAGAGCAATGAGTCGCATGTCAACACAAGCACCGAAGTCAACATTACCTTCCTTCCATTGGGCCAACTGGCGGTGAATCGAGGAAGTACAGTACATACTGACGAAACTAAAATGAGCTCTAACATGGAAATTAAGCGTTTCCGGACACATGTCCATTTAACATCTTTTCTTTATTTGTGTGTGAGGAATGTTTCCTGAAAGTTTGGCCGTACCTTTTTTGTAACACCCTCTATAATCGTTGTAGAATTTTGGTAAATATAATGTGTAAATGAGAATATCTATACGAACGGTGAGAGAGCCATGTCGACAGCTGAGAGCCGGACTATGAGAGAAAATGCGGCTGCGAATTCACGTGTATGAAGTGAGTAACAAGTCGGATCGCGTCAGAATAAAACATACGGACTTAATATTGACTTGGACATTGTGAAAATATTTAACAGTTTCGAGCGGTGCGAGCCTCGTGGCGTACCACAAATTGAATTTGCAGTGCACATGCGAGTAAACAGTGGTTGTCTGTTGGACTAAACTGTCTGCGTAAGCGAGAGTTGCAAAACACTAGTGTAATCTAAGATCTTTCATTTGCACCTTAATGAGGTTACACGCACGTGAAAACATTAATAGTCGCTATAATACCAGTTAAGAAGTTTTCTACATTTGGAAGTTGTTCGCTAGACTGCGAATTCGCGAATATGACGTGTGTGCCAAAATGGACGAACCGTAACTTCACGGTCTGTTAGTGGAAGTAAAGTTCGTACGCTCTCAAAGCCTGTGTACTTGGCGT